>NC_142146.1:28367697-29734364 GCF_024610735.1 Ursus americanus | reverse complement strand
ATGAATAAAAACTACCATATCAACGTACGAAAGGTATCAGTTTTAGACAGATATAAAGAGATAAACCGTTAATTATCTGCTATTTTGAGTTGTTTGCATTCTCTAAAAGAAGTTCAAAGAAAACTTACTTTGGAAGCTGAGTGAAGGCCAGAAAACCAGCTTTAGAAGCCACAAGCCTCCTCACAGCCTGGAACTGACTCTCAAGTTCTGCATTTGAAGCAACAACATCTCCCTCTTGGGACAATAATGCTGTTATGGCATTATTGATCAGTTTTTCTTTGTTTTCTGAGAAGAGACCCTAGGTAAAAGAAGAATGTTTCAAAAAGTTCCCATTCCAAAAGTTAATGACAATGAACAAATTATAATACAATTTATCTTACATCCTGCGTTACTGCATGCAGAACTCCACTATATGAAATATTAGCGTTGAACCTGAATACAGCATCCGCAAAGTTGCCATCTGTAAGATGAAAGGGTTCAAAAAGATTTAGAGGTTTGCATTCCTAATTTTTAAATTATTAAGGAGATGGACAAATGCAATTATACTTAAATCGATACTTACTTGGAGGTGTGGCTAAAAATCTGAGATGAAGGCTCTCTACTTCCTCATCGACAGGCATGCTGAGTAACCCCCATCGCTGACCTTTATGAGTTGGTGTCATTTTTACACAAACGTCTCTGTTACCAGAGGCTCTTACTCCATCCAGCAAACTTGCTAGTAAGGAATCTCTAAGCAAGGTAAAAAATAAATAGGTTTTAGGATTGATAATTAAGGGGAATTTTTATTCAGCATATAGCACAGGCCCTTTAGCAGGCAACCTGCTCGGGGAGGGCACTCTAAGTTCAAGGAGAAGCACAAGGGAACAGGGGCTTTATGGGAAAGCTTGGAGTTCTAATACTAGCTCTGTACTTTGCTGTCACATACCTTGTACAAGTTACCTAAGCAGTATAAATGTAATGTTTTTGGTTTTTTCTTTAAGATTTTTTTAAACAGTTTTACTGAGGTATAACTTACAAATCAAAAATTCACCCAATTAAAATGTACAGTTTAAGAATTCTCAGTAAATTTATACAGTTGTGCAATCATCCAGTTTTGGTATACTTCCATCACCCCAAAAAATTCTCTTGTGCCCATCTCAAAAAACTGTTTCCCAGTCCCAGGCAACCACTTATTTTCTATCTCTATAGTTTTGCTTTTTCAAATAACCTCATCGAGAGAATGAAAAGGCAACCATGGGCTGTGAGAAAATATTTACAAAAGCCGTATGTGATAATGGACTGTTATCCAAAATATACACGTAACTCTTAAAGGTCAACAATAAGAAAAACAATTCATTAAAAACTGATCCGAAGTCCTTAACAGACACCTCACCAAAGACGATACACAGATGGCAAATAAACATATGAAAAGATACTCAGCACATATGTCATCAGGGAAATGCAAACTGAAACAAGAAACCACCACACAGCTATTAAAATGACCAAAATTGAACACTAATAATACCAAATCCTGGGGAAGATATGGAGCAACAGGAATCCTCATTCACTGCTGCTTGGAATACAAAATGGCACAGCCACTTTTGGAAGACAGTTGGCAGTTTGTGACAAAACTCAACATCCTACCATATGTATGATCCAGTGATCACACTACTTAGTATTTACACAAAGTATGAAAACTTCCGTTCGCACAAAATCTGCACACAGATGTTTACCACAGCTTTACTCATAACTGCCCAAACTTAGAAGCAACCAAGAGGTCAAATGGATAAATAAACCACGGTTATGTCTAGACAATGGAATATTAGTGTTAAAAAGAAATGAGCTATCCAGCCATTAAAAGACAAGGAGGAAATGAAAAAGCCAATCTGAAAAGGCTACATACTGTATAATTCCAACTATGATACTGTGGAAAAGGCAACTTTGGAGATAGTAAAAAGATGAGTGCCTGTCAAGGTTTAGGGAGGAAGGCAAGATGAAATCAGTGGAGCAGTATTACTGCCGGAGAGGACCCCTGGAGATTTTTAGGGTGTGAAAATAGCCTGTATGATACTGTAATGCTGGACAAATGTCATTATACATTTGTTCAAACTTGCACAGCCATCAGTTGTAACACATATATCACTCTGGTAGGGGATGTTGGTAATGGGGGAGGCTATGCCAGTTAGGAGGCAGGGCAGTAGAGTGTACGAGGCATAGGAGAAATCTCTGTACCTTCTGCTCGATATTGCTATGAACCTAAATCTGCTCCAAAAAATAGTCTATTAAAAAATTCAAATAAACAGAATCATATAATGTATAGCCTTATGTGTCTTGCTTATTCTATATATTGTGTATTTTTAAGATTCAGTCCTTTTTATTGCTGAGTAGTATTCCACCGTACAGATAATCGACATTTTTGCCTATTCATTCACCAGGTGATGTAAATATCATTTCTACTTTTGGCTATTATGAGTAATGTTATTATAAACATTCACATACAAGTTTTTATGTGGGCATATGTTTTTATTTCTCTTGGGGTAGATACCTAGGAGTAGAACTGACATAAGGTCATACGATAACTATATGTAAGAAACTGCGAAACTATTTTTTAAAACAGTTCATGATTTTATATCCTCACCAGCAATGTATGAGAATCCATGTGCTTGCCAACAATGGGCACTGCCAATCTTTTTGACGTTATCCACTTTAGTGTACATGTAACGGCTTTACTTTTCCCTAATGAATCATGATCTTTTCATGTGTTTATTTACCATTCAAATATCTTCTCCGATGAGGTAGGTGTCTATTTGAATATTTATGCTATTATCTGTTTTTTAGTATTGAGTTAAAAGAGTTCTTTATATATTCTAGAAACAAGTCTTTTATTAACTATATGTTTTCCAAATATTTTCTTCCTGTCTGTGGCTTGTCTTTTTCTTTTCCTAATGGGGTCAAAGTTTTCAATTTTGAAAAAGTCTAATTAATTAGACTTTAATGAATTGTGATTTGGTATTGTATCTAAGAAATCTTTTCCTAATCCAAAGTCACAAAGAAATTGCTTTACTTTCTACATATAGACTTTATTGGGAAAAATGGCATCTTCTTCCAAGGGATCAGGATTAAACAATGTAATGTACATAAAGCACATGACGAACTATAAATGTTGAGCTACCCTCCTCGGCTTAGAACATGTGCACTACCTTTTTTTTTTTTTTCCCAGAAGTTCTCTTCCTTGAATTCAGGACAGGAAAAAATACAACCTTTTGCTTAAAATGCCATTTTTGTTGAGCCTAGATCAAAAGCTTTCCAAGGTAAGAAACAGTTACTGGTCATACTCCAGGAAGTGACAATACTTCAATAAGGCTGTATTGCAGACAGTGGCAAAATGCACCAGAACTGTTTCAACTACCTGTTAAAAACAGATTCAGTCTCAATCTATTTCCTACAGCATAAAAGAACTTCCTGGAATGTAAAAATTGCCAAGCCCATGACAACGGCTTAGTATATGAAGGGAGATCTAGTCATTCACAGTAAAACAGCACTTAAAGTGTTTACCTTACAGGAGGAGTTTATGAGCTATATCATCTCACAGGTTTTCACAGCAACAGCCAAGTCAGAGTAATATAAAAAAATTCAGGTATATTCCACTGGAAAATTAGTAACTAGCCTACTGATGCTAACTTAAAGAACCTAACTTCAAATATATTTAAAGTAACTTGCTGCTGTTATCCAAACAATTTAACAACGAAAGAAGCTATTTCAAAATACCTTAAAAGCATAAGTTACAGAAAAACATTTTATTTTCATCATTCCATTTAAAATCAAATCACCATTTTTAATCTCTTTGGAAATTTGAAAACTGAATGAAGGTCATTTTCAATATGCAACAAAATAATGTTGTCTTTTCCTAAGTTATATGATTTCAAAGTTCTAGATTATAAATTTTTTTTTCCTCTCTGATGGCACACTTCGTTTTGCATATACTAGGATCTCAAAAGTTTGATGAATAAAAATACCTTTCTGTTGAAGAATATTTCCGTATTTGCCCTTTTATAAATTCAATGGTAAAAAGTTGTGGATTTTCTGAGTCACAAACCAATGCAAATACCTAATGAAAACAAAAACCAAGTTCAACAAAAGATGTTTCATTTTATGGTATTTCTTTAGAAGAACTACACATTATCATTTTAGCTTACAAAAGTCAATATTTAAAAACTGTTTACAGTATCAGATTTAAGAGCTGCTTAAAAGGCTCATTCAAATTTTCATATAATTGAATAAAAAGTTCCATTCATTGTATACTTTGAAAATAAATTCTGTAATAGTCATTGTTCTAAGTTCAATAAATATCATAATGTAAAGAATGAAATAGATTCTTATTTTTCCATTCTTTAAATGAAAAAATGTTAAAATAGAAAATTATTCTAATTTATCCATAGGAAGAAATCTCACGTAGGCTAATAATGCCAAACTTACTTCTCCCAAAGGCTTCAAAGTCGCAATATTATAGGTTGCGGGATCACGTTCTACTAAACACGTTTCTGTTAGTGCTAGAACTCGTTTTACGGGTTCCTTCAAACAAAATTGAGACACATTAAAAAGTCATTGAAGAAAAAAGTCAAAACCTGAGGAACAAATTTTTATCTTTAACACAGGGTCTTACCGAGTGTCTAGGTGATATTTTTTGGACTATAAACTCTGCTAAAGATGTGATGGATTCATCAGTGCTGTATTTTCCAAAGCGAAGATTCAAATATTGCTCAAATTCTAAAGGTTCTTTTCTGATGCGCAGTGAAATGCCTATGTAGTTACCAGCGTGATCTATTGCACTTTTGATAATTTCTTCTCTTTGCTCTGATGCAAATAAATGCTGCACAAATTGTGAAATTTAAAGAGTCAGGATTGAAACAACTAAAATGTGACCATTTTGAATCAACTCACAGGAAAGAGACTGAAGTAGCAATCCTAAAGAAAAACAATGGTAGCTGATCTTATCAAAGGTAAATAAGCAGTGTGTAGTGGTTTTTTTTTTAAGATTTTATTTATTTATTCGAGAGAGACAGAGAGAGAACAAACAGGAGTAGCAGGCAGAGGGAGAGGGAGAATCAGGCTCCCCTGAGCAAGGAGCCTGATGCAGGGCTTGATCCCAGTACCCCAGGATCATGATCCGAGCCAAAAGCAGACACTTAACCGACTGAGCCACCAGGTGCCCTGCAGTGTGTTGTTTGAATCACTACTACACTAAGTTAAACTCACAAAGTCTGGGATATAGGGCCCTGCAAATAACTCATTGAATGGAAATTATCTCATAACTTCTCACAGTCTGATTCCTGTCACCAAGTAGAAAACAGTGTGCTGGAGCTTCAAGAAGGGGTCCCAGGGACCCCAGACAAGTCCAGTGGGGGTAGTGGGTACTACATGGGCAGGATTCCCAGTTTCAACAAAAGTAGCTCTGATTTAATGTTTTTAATATAGTGGGTTTTCTTGCAAGATTACCTTGAAGAATGCTTAAATGTTTACAAGCCATTAACCAATGGACATTACAAATCAACCTCCAGGAGTGTATTTACAAAGGTAAAGATAAGGTATTGCTACTTGCATTTGATGCCTGGGCCAGAAACACTAAATGTACTGCAAAGTAAAAGGCAAGAGAGTGCCATGCAACAAAGAATTGTCCTGTCCCTATTCCAATAGCTCCCCTGCTGAGAAACATTGGTTGAGATCATGTTTTAAAACTTGATTTTAGGGGTGCCTGGTTGGCTCAGTCAGTGGAGGGGGTGACCCTTGATGTTAGGTTTGTACATTCAAGTCCCACACTGGGTTTAGAGATTACTTAAAATAAATACATTAAAATCCTAAAACCTGATTTTATTCCCAGCTGCTTAGGATAGTCACTATGTATGCAGAAGGTACCAGGTAAAGGTTTTCCGTCATGGTATCATATTTGTAGTGAACCGACCCATTTTAACTAGTGCCTTTTAAAAGGCAGAATATGCTTAAAGAGTAGATGATTAAAACTAAAATTTCTTGATGCCATTAAGCAATAATAAAAACTGTTGCCAATTGAGGAGTATTAATTCTCATCCTTAATGTTTACCTTATGCACAATGTAAGGCTTGGCTGAATTATATGGTCCCATTAAGGTCTGTGAGGCTATATGTATTCCTGTAATTAGGTACGTTTTCCACCAAGGATTTTTTTTTTTTTGAGAGAGAGAGAGAGAGAGCGAGCGCACGCAAGTGTGGGGGGGGGGGGGAGAGAGAGAGAGAATCTTAAGCAGGCTCCACCTCCAGCACGGAGCCTGGAGCCCGACTCAGGGCTTGAGCTCACAACCCTGAAATCATGACTTGAGCCAAAATCAAGAGTTAGACGCTTAAACAATTGAGCCACCCAGGCACCACCCCCACCACCACCACCAAGGCGTTAATCATTACAAATTTCACTGTCCATGGAAGAGAGAAGCCTTTGGACAGCACTTCAACAACTGGTGCTGCTCTAGGGTCGGCGAGGGAACTGATTTTCTCTTTGGGCCTTCACCTTTGGGGTCTAGACTCAGAGGTAACAAAATGTCTAGATGTGTGTTCCTAGATGAGGGCATCCATCACCTGGGCAAAGAGTGAAAGATGGAAAAAGGCCTGTAACTCTGAAGAGCTAACATATTTTGTAAACCAAATAGTTTAGCACCTCTCCCCCATTATCATTCCTTTTATTTCCCTTCTGCTACCCTCTAGCCTCTTGTATATCTAAAAGTTCCAGGCTTGCCCTGGCTCTGCTACCCAGAGAAGGATAATTTATCTATATAACACCAAACCTTGGGAGTAGTTGTTCCCAGGCCACTAAGATAGCTAGAGAAATTAAAATTCTCAAGAGAAAGGAATGGAAACTCTATTGCTTGTGGAAACTCTATTGCTCATCTTTGAGATGCAAGATTTAATTAAGGAAAGCAAAAAGTTTCTTATAAAAAAAGATGGTCATCACCTATAGCTCAGCTTCTATTACCAATTAACAAATAGAGTCTGAGCATCTTTAGTGGCTTCTACTGTACCACACAATTCACATATAATTCAGAATTTCAAGACAAAAACATGTAATGCACTCCAAATTGGAAGTTTCGATGAATACTCAGATTTCAAATTACAAACAGCTGGGGAAAGGAGGGAAGACTATAAAAATAAAAGATCTTAAATTACTTCTTCAAAGAAAGCTTAGAATCTTTAAGACATTAATACTAATGAAAATAACAACCGTAACTACCATTTTACTAAGCCATATATTATGCTAAACATTTATGTAAGTTATCTCACAGGATCCTCAAAAAAAAAAAAACAAAACAAAACCAAAAACACACACACACACAAACAAAACCTATGCCATACATTTTACTCTCCCCACTTTAAAAAGCTCTAAGTTGAGATTCAAGCTCAGATCTCTTTGCTAAAAAACCCTGCACGCTTAATACCAGACTTCCTTCCAGAAGACTCCTGTGAAATTTGAAAATGAATTGTAAAAACGCTGCTCTCCTTCAAATGGTCATGCCTCTTTTCAAACGACTTTTTAAAAATACTACTTACCAATCTACTAAATCCTCCGTAAAGTATACAAAACCCTCCTTGATAATCAGAGAGATCTACAAAGCCTTCAATATTTCTATAGTCATAGGAACAGAGGACTTTGTTGGTTGCAGGATTAATTTGGTCAAAGCCTCCAGGAGTTACTTCTAAAATGACAGGTTTTCTTGTATCACTCCAGTGATGCTTATAGCAGTTATATCTCTAGAGAGAGAAATAATATTACTCTTAGGTTCATATTTAAGCTTATCATAAAATAAAGTTATGCTTAATGTATCAGTCACTGCTAAGACAACCAGAAATCTAAACAATAATTATAAATATTTAGAGCTACTATCCAAATTGTTTAAAAACATTAATTTTAGCTATTTGGAGGTTTGTATTTAAGAACGTTCACTCAAACTGAAGATACTATATTTTTTTTAAATTAACAAAGGTTTGGGTTACAATATTTTATGAACAATTCTGAGTCCGTCTTACGCAAAGCTATTCAAAAAAGAAAGAAAGAAAGAAAGAAAGAAAGAAAGAAAGAAAGAAAGAAAGAAAGAAAAGAAAAGAAAAGAAAAGAAAAGAAAAGAAAAGAAAAGAAAAAAGAACAGTCCTAAAAGAAATGTTACTCTGAAAGTTTTATTGGGAATAAAGGTTTCAACTTTTGTTGGAGGATTCTTTTATTTCAACTTACACATGGAAAAGAGGTAAGTCACATTTTGAGGAAGTTACAGTGTTCAGTTTAAACAATCTGAGCTGGTTCAGTATGCTAATACATTTTCTTTCTACACACACAAAAATGCTGAAGCCTCAGTCTGACCTTAGGCTTTTCTAATCACACCAATGGGAAGTTATAAATCTGATTGCATTAGCAAGTAAAATTCCAGTTAGATAATAACATTCCTTTGTAAATTAAAGTACCTACTATCAGAAATGATTAGAATGGTCAACCCCCATTTACACCCAGTTTTATTCTTAAAAAGAAAAAAAGGTTTAGGTGAGGCTGCTAACCAAAATGTTACAAGAGAAAATAATTTAAAATAAAGACAAAATGAGGCAAGAAAAAAAGTAACCATGTGTCAGATGTGAAATGACTATCCCCTCACCTATTCAAAAAGTCCACAAAGTTTTCCACCGAACAATATAAAGAGGAACACATGGTCAATTACAGGACTCTTCAGGTGAAAGCAGATCGGTTGCTCAGGAGTATAACTATTTCTAATACTGAACAGGTAGGTATTCAGAAGAGTAAGGCATTAAAAAATAAACACCTACACAACACCCCAACACTAAACCCAGCAATGAGCCTCAGTTTGGCTCAGGGTCATGACATCAAGTCCCCTCAGCATCATGGATCAATGGCATAATAATGCACATTATAGTTCCATAAAAGGAATTCTGCAGAAAGACAAAGGGCCTGCATTAACCCAAGAATATATTTAGAACCTTGATTCTGATCTAAAGGATGGAGCAGTGCCACTTCTCTCCAGAAAAAGGGAAGCCACAAAAATGGTGGTGCTTTTCCAAACTAGACTTGTTCACATGCGCCAACCCACTCTGCAGTCTCTATTCCCCCCAGCTGATAATCAACTGTGATAATGAGATGTGCTGACAGAAACACATCATTATCCCCCAGGATTGCAGAGGCCAAAAGAGACAGACTTAGAGATCTGATTTAGAGTACATCTAGGGACAACTGAAGACCTGAGGGTCAAATTCAATTTATGCAAGAGTATTTGCCAGCAGAGCATCTGGGGGAGGAAGAGGTACCATTTATTACTGATTAAAACTAGGCAGACTGACTTTTAGGCAATCTTTTAGAGACACTGTTACCACCTCAGTTTTTAAAAGTATTCAGTGGCTGAAGTTAACTGATAAAAAGGGAAGCTTATAAACAAAATCTAAAAGTATGTTTTTGGAAGCAGTTGTTTTTCCAAACAGACAGAAAACTCAACTGCTAACATAAAGTAATTAAAATAAGCAAACCAAATTACAATTTATAGAAATCTGACTGTGGTTCATGAGGAACAACAAACAAGCAGCTTGCCAACTGCCATTAATCTATTTTAAATGGCTCCTGAGCAGCCAGTCAGTTGCTTGACTTGACATCAGTGAGGCTTCTGGGATGCTAAAACTAGCAGCAGAACATCCAAAGGAAGGATGCGGGCTTAAAAAGACAGGGAAATGCTGCTGCCAGCTTCTCAGAATTCAGTTCCTGCCTTTTACCGGAAGCCAGAGTTCTGAACAGTGCTACCAGTTTAGGCATTATTCTGTCCCCATCCCCGTTACAAAAGCAATACCTTCTCATGAAAAGAAAGTCCGCATTTCAAGGGAGTGAAAAAAGCATAAACTCCCATCTCCCCTCCTCAGAAGTCTCTGATTTAGTTTAAATGCTATTGTAACATGACTGGAGAACACCTGAGAAAGTTATGGAGATTCTAAAAAGCACCCGTGGCTTCCCCAAAGCTGTCAGTGCACCATGCAAGCCTTATTAGCAGCCAGATCCAGTGCAAGAATGTATAAAAAGTTTTGATATACTCCAAACTTCTTAAAACCTTAATACTTCTGAAATAGGAAAATCCTACATCAAACAACTAATGCATGTTCCAGCAGGTATTATCCACAGTGTGATGCTTACTGTTGCTGTTTAGAATATTGAATAAAGAGCACCTGAACTATTATAGCACTGGCTTTAATGTTCCATAGTTCTGCCTGAAAACTTTTTCCCCAACTATCGACATTAACAGTCATAAATCTAATTCCTCATATTGGAGTTTCCTGTTAAACTACATTCATCTCTCACACAATGCCAGAAAACATTAAATGATGATTCTTATTTCCCTCTAGCTTTGCCATAAAAGAAGCGCACAGATCACAGAATGATTTCTGTAATAAATGGCAACATTAGAATAAAAATAGATACTAATATTGTTAAATACTTGCCCTTCCTGTGATTTTTCCTTCTGAAAAATCAGTTCTAAATCTCTGAAAGAGAAAACATAATCACAGTTTATGACAACAGACTGGTAAGGAAGACTCACAGTTCAGTCCTTTCTATCCAAAACATGTAAAATCCCAACCTGATAACCTTGATATTAAAAAATGTAATTGAAGTTATAGTTTAAGATTGTTCAATAAAAAATGTGTGGAACTTCACTGAAAAGCAAGACAGATTAAACATACAACCGCTTTGCTCTCTATACACGCTTAAAAAGGTTAAAAACACTATTAAATATACAGGATTTTTCAGCCTTTCAGTTAGAGAAAGTGAAAGTTTCACAGAATCAAGTTAATGGTCAATAAGAAAAAATAAGCAGTGTGGGAACAAAGGCTCAAAACATTAATATCTGTACTTTAATGTAACTGTTTCATTTAAAAAAAAAAGAACAGAGAAATTTAGCTTATTAATATGGAACTGTTCTTACCAATGCTTCTGTAAGAAGTTCTGTTCTGTGCTCTGTAGAAAATTTTAAAGTTTCTGACTTTTTCCCACTGCCTTTACGAAATGTGAGGTTGAATTCTGTTCCTTGTCCTTTTCCAACGGGACTGATGCTGCAAATGTCTCCATAAGGCCACTAAAAGAAAGAAAAATTCTTCCAACTGATGCTATATTAAATACTATTTTTACTACTTTACTTTCACAATCACTGATTAAAGGAGAAAAATCTTATAAAATAATACAGAGGCCTAGAAGATGTTATATCTCAGAGTAATTCTGTAACAAATGCTTTTAAAGGTTTTCAGTTATCAGAGACAATAAAAATCCCATCTGTATTCCAATTTTAATAATTAATGACATTAATCCAAAGCAATTAAAATACATAAAAGTGAAAAGAAGTGAGGAATAAAATTTTGATTACCTACAGATCTGTTAAAACGAAGAGACAAAAAGGAATCTGTAAAACATGCCTACTTTAGAAATAAAAATAAGCTAGAATATACTTAAATATGTTTACTTATCCATATTCAAGTTGGTCTTGCCTTTATAAACAGTAACCCTACTTCCATAAGTATTTTCCAACCACTGCACTATGACTTAATTTATGTTTGCCTTTATTGCAGCTCCAATATAGTCTTTGAAATTATAAAGAACTAATGTATCAATTTACATAAAAGAGATGGCTACCATCAAAAGCAAATATCAAAAAGTTATACTACTTAGAGCCTAGAAAAAAACATTCATCACTACCCTCTCTTATTTACTTATTTTTGGTAGTCGGCACCAAGTATTATTTTAGCATATCCATCTCTTTCAAAGTTGACTTTTCTAACCTAAAATACTGATTTCAGGCCAGGGAAATCATGGGTCATAACCTAGCTTTTAAAATTCAAATGGAATTCAAAAAATGCCTAACAGCTACTAACATGATTACCTGATTTGTTACTTCTAAGGTATTGGGATTATATGTAGTAATCGCATGGGTTCCAACTGAAAAGACACGCTTATACCTACAAAGAAAGACAAGTACTTAAATTTAGTCTTAAATAAAAGAAACATTTTATAATAAAATATATGATATTAACACAAAAGGAATATTTCAACAAACAGAAATGTATCAGTTCAATGCTAACTAAATATAGCTTAGTTTTATATTCTAAAGTGTTACTAAAACCTACCCACTACCACTCACTTTACTTGTGAACTAATAAGATCCTTAAGTAGACAACAGGACCTAAGCAAGCTTGAGTTGTTAGTATACATGAAGTTAACAAAATACTGGAGGATACCAAGATTCTAAATGGGAAAATTTTATTAAGAACAACAACACTCCACACTACTAATTCTTTAAAAATACCCTTTCAACAACATCATGATGCAAAGAAGGAAAACTTATGGCCTGCAACTGGTCAGTCACAGCAGTATTCTGGAATCTTAGTAATTTCTATTTAAGCAAGTACCTATTAAAGTGTTGCAATTTTATAGAAGTAGGAAGCCTACACCACAGACAAGCAAGTTTCACTTCTCACTTCACTTCTTTCACATCTAAGGAGAAAATCACTTGGATATCAATAATCCTTTAGGAGACGAATTCATAATGATAAAAATAGAAACTGAATTAGAAAAACTTAAAGAGGGGCGCCTGGGTGGCACAGCGGTTAAGCGTCTCCCTTCGGCTCAGGGCGTGATCCTGGCGTTATGGGATCGAGCCCCACATCAGGCTCCTCTGCTATGAGCCTGCTTCTTCCTCTCCCACTCCCCTGCTTGTGTTCCCTCTCTCGCTGGCTGTCTCTATCTCCGTCAAATAAATAAATAAAATCTTTAAAAACAAAAAAAAGAAAAACTTAAAGAATTAGTTCTTTAAAAATAAAATACATAAAACATCAGCTACTCTAAGAAAACACAAAAACAAAATTAAGAATATGTAAGATTGATAATCATAGATACAGAAGAAATAATGTGTGTAACTATGCAGATAAGTTTGAAAGTTATGAATAAATCAACCCCTTTATAGAAGAACTTAAGAAAGCTGCGAAGAATTACAACCTACAGAAGCACCATGGCTCAAACAAGAAGATGGACCTTAAAGGAACAGGTAAGTCCCACGCTTCTTAAGTTGTTCCAAGAAACAGACTAAGGACAGTTTCTCAATTCTTTCAGTGATAACTAAAATCTGGTAAGACAACACAAGAAAAAAGATATATCAATCTATTTTTAAAATAAATATTAGCAATAAGAATAAAGTAGCTCAGGGCGCCTGGGTGGCTCAGTCAGTTAAGCATCTGCCTTTGGCTTGGGTCATGATCCCAGTGTCCTGGAATCAGTCCCCCACAGGCTCCTTGCTCAGCAGGGGTCTGCTTCTCCCTCTGCCTGCCACTCTCCCTGATTGTACTCTCTCTCTCTGTGTCAAATAAACAAAGTCTTAAAAAAAAAAAAAAAGAAGAATCAAGTAGCTTATTAAAATAGTAGTACACCATGACCAAAGAAGGTTCATTTTAGGAAAATAGAGTTCAACATTAGAAAAATCTATTAATATAACTGGTCATATCTACTGAAGTACCTACTTGTATTTTAGTTAAGAGATTTCTAAATTACCAAAACTGGATGTTAAATACAATAAAATGCCTTTTTGATATCTATGAAAATCATGTTTTTCTGCTGCTAATACAGTAGAAAGACACACATGCCTTAAACCAATAGCCATTATCAGACTTGAGGGTAACATACTAGAAGGATTTCCACTGAGATCAAGACAGATCTTTCACAATTTAATTTTTCTATTTCCATTTTTTCCTAATTAGTATATTATATAAAAATTTCTAAGTTATTTCCATTTGGGAAAAAAATGATAGATTTTATTAATCTTTACCATACAGTCATTAAAAAAGTATTGCCAAACTACAAATATTTTTTTCACATGTTTAAAATAGACTGGGAAATTATCTAAAGAATGAGAATACCCTCTTCTAACATAAAAACATTCATTTGCTGCTTTCTAAAGCCAGGCGAGCCTTGAGAGATTGGTGAAGTACATGAGGATTAACCTAAACAGCTAAAAAGTCTCGGAACTTCAGAGGCTTTTATCTGTTAACAGGGACAAAGAAATAAGATCTTGTTGAATCACTATCTGCCTCAGAAGACTGCACAATGAAATCAAATATGACAGAAATGTGAAGTCACAAATTCTAATTTTCAGAATCAACTGGAGAGTCAAACATGCCAAATTTTATAATCCCGAAATGACACCAAAGAATTTGTTTACTTTACTTTGGGAGCAAAAGTAGAAGAATTAAAGGTCCGTAATGTTTCCAATGTCAAGTAATGCTGTCACGTTCAAAGTCTTAAAGGATCTCAGCTAAGAAGATATTCTTTTCAACTCTAAACTATTTCCTCCACACAACTAAAGCCCTTCTAACATCCTTCACGTGTAACTTTGTTGTCTAGATCAGTGCTGTGCAAAGAACTTTCCAAGAAGATGGAAACGTTCTGTATCTACACTAATGATGTAGCTGTGAGTCGCATGTAGCTATTGAGAACTTGAAATGTGGCTAATGCAAGTGAATTTTAAATTTTATTTATATTTAATTACTTTAAATTTAAATAGTCACAGCTGCTTAGTGACTACCATAACTGGAGATAGTACATTCTAGATCCTTCAGGAAAAGGATCGTGAAGTGTCCATTAGGCCCAAAATACCATCAAGACTAGTAAACTCAGACCTATCTTTCAGACAAAATACTGAGCTCTACAACCTCCTTTAGAAGAAAGCTGTAAGGAAATTCTTAAGAGAATTCTCTTCTATTCTCCTCTTTCCCCCTTCCATGAGAGCTCCTCCTACCTCTCCGTCCTCTAGAATGGCCACTGCACTTTAAGTATAGAACAAATACTTCTAGGTCATTAAAAACACCTTTACAAGCAGCCCTAAACCTTCGAAGAGTACCTGTAAAGCCTCCTTAGAATAAAATCTAAATGATCTCTCATGTATGGTGTGTTAGTCACACTTGCAAACCTACGATTTTTTTTTTTTTTTTTTTTTTTTGTATCTTTTACTAAGTCACTGGTCACAAAGAAAAAAGATTCCCTAAGTTCAGGGAGGTACAAGTCTTCATTATCTTGAAACTCTGAACTCCTCACCTAAGGCCCAGCACTGCATACAGCACATGCTCAGTGTTTGTCGAACAGCTGAATAGACCAACCTATCCAATCGCAAATCAACATGCACTCAAAACTATGACCTGTTCATTTAATCTTGTTTTTAAAACAGAATATATGTCAGATAGCAACTAATTCCACACCAGTTTTTTAGTCATAACCACTATAACATCAGGAAATGACTAGGGTCTTATTTTTATGAAATACTCCCATTTTATTTGCTATCTGCAAAGAGAAAATGCCATTTATAAATTATAATAATTTAATCTGCTGTTCTTACAGGCTTGAAATGAATTTGTTGGTTAATTCGTTAAAGTTATCATACTAAAATTTCTTTTTTTCTTTTAAAGATTTTATTTATTTATTCGACAGAGATAGAGACAGCCAGCGAGAGAGGGAACACAAGCAGGGGGAGTGGGAGAGGAAGAAGCAGGCTCCCAGCGGAGGAGCCTGATGTGGGGCTCGATCCCATAACGCTGGGATCATGCCCTGAGCCAAAGACAGACGCTTAACCGCTGTGCCAACCAGGCGCCCCCATACTAAAATTTCTTATAAAATACAGCTACACTAAAACCAAATAATGAAAGGAACAAAGACTAAAGTAAACAAGATGTATGAGAAACTTATGACAGATGATGCCATCTACATAATATGAAGAACTGTAAAAACGACCACTTTTCCCCCAACTGAGAAATTGAAATTCATTATTGACTTTACTTATTATTGCACTTGTTCCCGTTTTACTCAGGAACTAAAGTTACACAAATCATTAAATGTCTACAGGAAATAAGGCACTTTCTTCCCTCAAGTTTTTACAACTCTCAGATTTCTTCTTATATGACAGCTTAATAAATAATATAATTTACATTACCCATTAACTTTAATATTATTTAGAATCAGGAAACTAAAGCTATTTAAATAAAAAACATATTTGAGGCACCTTTTCTATGGGGCATTTTGCTCCCATAACAATTGGTGGTAAAGACAGGAACAAGTAAAAAGGTGCTAATGATATTACTGACAGAGATAAGAAAGATCATCTGAAACAAAAACCACTGAAGCAAAAGCTGGGGATGTAATCTAGTTCTGAATTTGACAGATAATGTTCAGATTTTTTTAACAGACTAAACTTACATTAAAACGAACACTCCTGCATTATTCTAATTCCTGCAGATAAAAATGTTATGCCATTCTTTTTTTTTTTTTTTTTTAAGTAGGCTCAACACCCAGCGTGGAACCAATGCAGGGCTTGAACTTACCCTGAGATCAAGACCTGAGCTGAGATCAGCAGTCAGATGCTTAACTGACTGAGCCACCCAGGCACCCTTATGTTGTGCCATTCTTATATTTTATAATCCTTATAAATATTGCTTTCCTTTTTGAAAAAACTTCTCAAGACATTATTTTTTTCCTACAGCAACTATTTTTAGGGAAAAAACCCTCATGTATTAGATAAGATACTGTATTAAGTATTACCATGGATTGAGACTCAGTATTAAATGAGCATGTATCAGACCTGGGTTCAAGGACATGGCAGTAAATGAGGGAGTTAGTCCCTCAAAGACCCAGTTTCCTCCCAACATTTTTATTTTTATTTTTTGATAGAGGGAGAGAGAGAATCTTAAGCAGACTCCAAGCCCAGCGCGGAGTCGGATGCAGGCTAGATCTCACCCACCCTGAGATCATGCCCTGAGCCAATATCAAGAGCCTGGCCACCCAGGCACCCCTCCCAACATTTTATTTATTATTAACTAATTCAAACATTCAAAATGAACTTCAAAGTAGTTAAGAGATAAGATACTTGTCGGTCATTGTTTGAAAGTTAATTCCAGACTTGAATACTCTTAATTAGCATGTATCAATTAGACATGTACAATAGTGTCAACAGACGCTCCAAAAATACTGGCCACCATCACAATATTCTTCTGCACAAAATTTCACTACCATTCAACTCTCTCAAAATAGAGAAAATTCAACATTACTTTCTTTTTGTAAAGTACAGAAAAAGCTTATGTTTACTATAAAATAATGGTTCTCAAATTTCTTGAGGTCATAAAACCTTTGTGTATTACTTTTAAAGTTAAGAACCTCCCATCCAAGTACTAACCAGGCCTGACCCTGCTTTGCTCCTGAGATCAGACAAGATCAGGCGCATTCAGGGTGTTATGTCTGTAGACTTAAACAACCTCAATGCTTTCAGTAGACAGTCTATGCAATTGGCCTCATATAAGCCAAACAGACCTAATCAGACTTGGAAGACAGCTTTTATGTTACCTAGCCTAGTCCCCATAACATATAGCTTGAACCTTTATAGTACCCTGGGCAAAGTTAGCTAGTTTTAATTGTTCATTACTGTGCAAGGGAACTAACTAACCTTCCTTAAGAGTAATTTTTTTTTTTCCCCAGTACGGTAGATATTAACCACTGTTCCTTAGAATTAAGCCAATATATCCTGTCCCACAAATTTCACCTGTTGGTTCAAGTTCTGGTTTTCAGCTTCACATAGGATATAATAATTTTTCTGCCAACCAGACTTCACTTTGAATCCTCTTTCCTAAGCTGAACACCATAGTTTCTTCGACCATTTTAAAGTAAGTTTTGGCTACTAATTTCTAAGAAGCCGTTAGGATTCTCACAGAACCTAGGGTTTTTCCTTTTACTATTAAAAGCTTCATAATCCAGTTACTTGAATTAGAATTTTAATCCATCAAATAATGAAACTAAGGATAAATGAAGTACAAGATTTCTCAAAGAGTCAGGAGATCAATGGTAAGCAATGCTGAAGGAGGCACTACAGCTTACTAGTTTAGCCCACCAGCTCTGGAGTCACTGCCTGGGTTCGAATTCACTTTCTATGTAGCCTCTGCTAATTTGCTTAACCTCTCTAAGCTTCAGTTTCTCCATCTGAAAAATGTGGATAGTATAATATCTATCTCCTAATGTGAGGATTAAAAGAAATCATCCATGTAAAGTATTTGTCACTTGCTATTTATAATCAGTAAATGTTAGCTATTCTTATTGCTATTATTCTGTTGACTGAGTAACGGGGGAGGAGTTCCAAACTCCACTAGAGTAAATGAATTAATTATAGTTAGTATCATTGTGTTTCCAGTAACCATAACTGCTAAATTCATACCTAACACATAGAACAAAATTAACAGGCAAAGTGGTCATTCCTATGCCTGTAATACCAGGATACTCTGATTCTGGTCAAACACCACTTGAAAGATCAGTTTCTCCTGAAATGACCCACTCACATCAGAAGTTGTATTCCTCAGAAAGGAGGAAGAAGGAATGTGTAGCACATACTCTCTGCAAATGTCTATTTCAATAACTCAGTAAGAAAATGTCCCATTTCTTTCAGGGGAAATAAAGCACATCCCATGAAATTAAGGGCTTAAATTTCATGATGCAAGGTCCATATTTTTTCCAGCTCAGATAGAGCCATTTTTAAAAATATTTTTAATTTTTAGAGCAGTTTTAGGTTCACAGCAAGATTAAGCAGAAGGTACAGAGATTTCCCAAATACTCCCTGCCCCACCCATGCACAGCCTCCCTCACTATCCTCCACCCACAGTGGTGCATACACTTGTTATAGCTGCTGAACCTACACTGACACATCATCTTCAACCCAAGTACAATTTACATTAGGGTTCACTTTTGATGCTGTACATTCTATGAGTTTGGACAAATGTATAAAGACATGTACCAACCGCTACGGTATCATACAGAGTAAGTTTCACTACCCTAAAAATCCTTTGTGATCCACCTTTTATCCCTTCCTCCCCACTAAGCCTTGGCAGCCACTCCTCTTTTTAATGTCTCCAAAGTTCTGCCTATTCTGCAACGTTATATAGTTGGAATTATACACCATGTAACCTTTTCAGACTGGCTTCTGTCACTCAGTAATATGCATTTAAGTTTCTTTCATGTCTTTCCTAGCTTGATGGTTGATTTCATTTTAGCACTGAATAATATTCACCATCTGCATTGGGTGATTATGAATAAAGGTGCTACAAACATCGGTGTGCAGGTTTTTGTGTGGATGTAATTTTCAACTGTTTTGGGTAAATACTATGGAGTGTGATTGCTGGACCATATGGTAAAAGGACACTGAATTTTGTAAGAAACCACCAAAGTGGCTATTCCATTTTGCATTCCTACCAGCAACAGATGAAAGTGCCCTTTGCTCCACATCCTCACCAGCATTTGGCACTGTCGGTATTCTGGCCAATCCAATGACTGTGTAGTAGTATCTCTACATTTGCATCTCCCTGATGACTGATGATGTGAAGTATCTTTTCATATATTTTGTCATCTGTATTTCTACTTTGGTGAGATCCCTGTTAAAGTCTTTGGCTCATTTTTTTTAATTGGGTTGTTTTCTTATTGTTGCGTTTTAAGAGTTCTTTGTATACTTTGAATAGTCCTTCATCAAGGGTCTTTTATAAGTCTTTTCCCCCAACTTGTTTTTACATTCTCTTGACAGTGTCTTGTGCAGAGCAGAAGTTTTTAATTTTAATGAAGTCCAACTTATCAATTCATTTTTCATGGGTCACATCTTTGGTGTTATATCTAAAACGTCACTACCAAACCCAAGAGTCATCTAGGTTTTCTCCAATGTTATCTTTTAAGACTTCTGTGTTTCACATTTAGATCAGTGACCAGTTTTAATTTTTGTGAAAAGTGTAAAGTCTGTGCTTAGATTCTTTTTTATTTATTTACTTATTTTTTGCATGTTCATGTCCAGATGATCAGCATTTGTTGAAAAGACTATTTTTGCAACAACACTGTGTGAAAATACAAAATTCCTAAAAAGCAGATGCATTATTATTTGTACTTCTGAATGGAAAAATGTTTGAATCCCAGACTGCCTGATAAAAACCACAAAGAAATATATAAAGAAAACACAAAAACAGTTCAGGATGGACTCCTCTGAGGTTTAGAGGCTGGCAGGGTTAAGAACAAGATCAATAAAGCAAGGGAAAAAACCCTTAGGATTTCTAGGATTATCAGTGTTGGTGACATTTGTAAATTCCAGATGGCTAAAGAGAAGAGTATCTCTTCTTTTGCAAGATTCCATTTCTACACATAAGAAAGGTATCAGAAATTTGCCAGCTTCACCTTCAGTTGACCTACCTCTCGATTTCCTGTATCTAGTCACTACACAGACTGTATATGAATGTCATAAGCAACAGCCATTTAATTCCACAGACTGATTACCATATATCCATCCCAACGTATTAAAATCTACTTCAGATACTGAAGTGCTACTCTGAAATTCAGAGCACTTGCTACAATTAATGTATGCAAATATCGAAGTGATCCACAGGTAGATTTTACTTGTGATTTCCAACCAGAAAAAAACGAAAAACCTGTATTTTGAAAATCACCCTAAAGTTTCAAAAAGTGAATCTGCACTTCTGCTTTAACTGAAACATATGCACCCTCCTTCCTATTAGAAATGGTTTGCTTAGGCCAAAAAGGACACTTTGCTCTTTCATGAAAGAAAAGTGCTTTTTACTCCAGAAATCTACTCCCCCTTCTTGCTCATTCCAGAGCAAATATATAGTTATGTACTTTGCAAGGGGGAAAATGACAAGCAGAGGAGAAAAGGCTACTTTGCCAGCCAAGGAGACTACACTAACCGTGAAAAGACCTGAATTAATAAAAGCATGGAGTAGTGGCTGCAAAATGAGACACATGAAAACTATTACAAAGGTAACATGAAATAGGTCAGGTAACATGAAATAGGTCACATGAATATCCTCAAGAGAAATATGTAAAGAGGTTACTTTTAATTTAGAGCATATCTAAATATATAGACATATTTAATTTAGACATATTTTTAGTTTAGAAATACACAGAAAGAAAAATATTTATTTATATTTGCTGCCACTATCAATAACATTTTTGTGAATGTTGGGCCTGGGTTAGCAGTGTATATAGGCTGAAGTCACTTAAAACTGAGGCCCTAAATCCCCAAAACCACATGTAAAATTTGTTGTAAATAGACTTATTTCTAGAGGAAGGGTTCAGTTAACAACTCTGAAACAACACAGAATTTTTAATGTTAGCCATTTGTTTTTTACATTAAGACTGATGAGGAATGCTTTAAAATTAGATTAGAATTGGCCACATAGAATAGGTTAAGTGTAATAAAAATCTGAGTGCCACATAATAACGTACATGATTAATGAAACAACTATCTCACTCTGAAAATGCAAGATCTTTCAATAAGTTAAAAGCTTCAAGGTGTGTACACTAAAAACAAAATACTGTTGAAAGAAAATTTAAAAGACGTAAATAAATGGAAAGACATCCCCCGTTCATGGATCAAAAGTCTCAATATTGTTATGGTGGTAATACTCCCCTATTTGATCCACACATTAATAAAATCCCTATCAATATCCTAGCTGTATTTTTTGTAAGATTGACTAGCTGACTCTAAAATTCAATATGGAAATGCAAGAGACCCAAAATAGCCTAATCTTGAACAAAGCTGGAACCTCAAACTTCCTAGTTTTAAAACTTAGTACAAAGCTACAGTAATCGAGACAGTATAGTTCTGGTATAAGGTCAGGCATATAGATCAATGGGACAAAACTGGCAGTTCAGAAATAAACCTTTACATTTGTGGCCTATTATTTTTGACAAGAGTGCCAAAACAATTCGACAGGGAAAGAATAATCTTTTCAACAAATGATGTTAGGACAACTGGATAACCACAAGCAAAAAGAATGAAGCTGCATCCCTATTAAACACTTTATACAAAAATTAACCCAAAATCGAAGTAAAATTTTTAGAATATAGGAACAAATCTTACTTGGATTAAGTAATGGCTTCTTAGATATGATACCAAAAGCACAAATTAGCAAAAGAAAAAGATAAACGATTTCATCAAAATCAAAAACCTTGTGCTTCAGGTGATAACCATCAAGAAAGTGAAAAGACAACATACAAAACAGCAGAAAATATCTGCAAATCATTTATCTGATAAGCAACTTGTGTTCAGAATATATAATGAATTCTCACAACTCAACAATAAAAGGATGAATAACTCAAATAAAAAATGGATGAATGATCTGAACAGACATTTTGTGAAAAATATACAAATGGCCAACAAACAGAAAAGATATTCAACATATTAGCCATCAGGGAAATGCAAATTAAAACCACAACAAGGGACGCCTGGGTGGCTCAGTCAGTTAAGCGTCTGACTCTCAGGTCATGATCTCATGGGTTGTGGGATTGAGCCCCACCTCAGGCTCTGCACTCAGCAGGGAATGTGCTTTAACATTCTCTTTCTGCCCCTCCCTCCACTCACGCAGGCACATGGGCATGCCGGCACTCAACTGCTCTCTCAAAAATAAATAAATAAATCTTTAAAAAAAAATAAAAATAAACTGACAACAAGATACCACTTCATATCCATTAGGATAGCAAAATTAAAAAAAGAGAGACAAGTGCTGGTAAGGATGTGGAGAAATTGGATTCCTCATACATTGATAGTAGGATTGCAAAATGCTTTCTGTAGCCACTTGGAAAAGCTTGGCTGTCAAAAAGTTAAACGTAGAGTTACCATGTAACTCTATATAACTCCTTACAATATCAATTACACTCCTAGGTATGTACCCAGAAGAACTGGAAATACACATTCACTCATAAGGTTACACATAGACATTTATAGCAGCATTATTCCTAATAGTAAAAAAGTGGAAACAATACAAATGTCCATCAACTGATGGATGGATAAACAAAATGTGGTAAATCCATATAACAGAACATTACTTGGCAATAAAAAGAAATGCGCAAGCTACAATATGGATGAAACTTGAAAACATTATGCTAAGAGAAAGAAAACAGTTATACATCTGACTCTTGGTTTCGACTCAGGTCATGATCTCAGGGTCATTGGGATGGAGCCCTGTATTGCTCTGCACTCAGCACAGAGTTTGCTTAAGATTCTCTCTCCCTCTCCCGTTGCCCCTCCCCCTGCATTAGTGTGCATGCGCACTCGCGCGTGCGCTCTCAAAATAAATAAATAAATCTCTAAAAAAAAAACAACTAATCTTGTGACCGAAAGTAGATTAGTGGCTGCCAGATGCTGAGAAGATAGGAAAAAAGGGAAGTAATTACTAATAATATTAGAGAAGATTTTTGGGGAGGTGATGAATGTCCTCCAAAAATGGTTAGCATCCACTACTCTACTGAATATATTAAAAACCACTGAATGGTACACTTTAAAAAGGTGAATTTTCTGTTATGTAAATTTTATCTTAGTAAAGATGTTATAAAAACAAAAAAGTTTCAAGGTGTCAAAGATGAGGGCAAGGAATTGTGCTGAGAGCACATAAACAGTTCTCCAAATTATTACAGAAGAAAAAAAAAAAAAGAGGATTGTCTTAAGTCTTAGCCACAACTTTCCTAGATAACAAAAAATTTTCCAGATGATCACAATTACTGACAAGCTCGCAAAACAAAAAGTATTCAGTAAGCTTATCCTTTAGAATGTTTCAGTATGCTATACTTGTATTAAAAATAGAAGTTACAGGGGCGCCTGGGTGGCACAGTCACTAAGCGTCTGCCTTTGGCTCAGGGCGTGATCCCGGCGTTCTGGGATCGAGCCCCACATTGGGCTCCTCTGTTGGGAGCCTGCTTCTTCCTCTCCCACTCCCCCTGCTTGTGTTCCCTCTCTAGCTGGCTCTCTCTGTCAAATAAATAAATAAAAAATCTTTAAAAAAAAATAGAAGTTACAGTATGATGATCAGAGCAATCTGCCACCTGAGAAAAAAATAAAAATCATTTCAATGAACAATTTTTTTAAGCCTGATGCAAAGAACTAAAAGAAAGTCACACTATCCTGGGTATGTCAATTTTCTAACTTTGCTCAATGAAATTAAATGAAGAAAAAATTTCAAGCAAATATTTTACAAGTGTAACAGTTATGCTCCTTAATTTAGGAGATCATACAATTGAGTTACTAAAAGGAAACAAACACTCTATCTTTCAAAATTATAGTCAGTTTGCTAACGCAAACCAGAAACGCTACAGAATTCAGATGTTGCACCATTCTAAGAAGTTACTACACTATTACCTAAAAGATGAAAAGTTCAGAAAAAGATCTAAAGTTACTGGCTTTATATACATGGCATAGTTTATCTGAGGCCTGATTTGGAATAATGTGGTCACCTATTTGTCAAAGTGTGGGATACTCATTTTATTTACTACTACTTAAAACGATTAGACAGGAAACTTTTTTGGTACTGGCCAACAGGCGCCACTCACTGAACACTCAATGTATTTAAAGCATAATTTGAAAACCTTCACATGCTCCATGTCACTTCATTTAATCCTCACAGCAATCTGAGGGGTAGGAATTACCACCGGTTTTACAAAAAGGAAACAGAAGTATCAACATCTTGGTCTGACCACGCAGGCTACAAAAAAAATGTCACTGCCTCTCCCAAAGAAAAAATAAGATCAAACCCAATTTTTAAAATTCATTATAGGGCTAAAGAAAGATTATAAAACGCACTACTAGCATATTTCTCTGACAGGCAAATCAACACAACAATGCAGCCATCACACACAGGTTAGTCTCTGGCCAATAAAGCTGTGAAGTTAATACTCTGCCACTACTATATAATCCAACCATTAACAACATCCAAAAAGGTAGACAAATGGTCTGTTTTCCTTTTGTTACTTTTAATTCTTACCAACTCCTTCCTAACACAGACATAGAAAACCATAAATGTCAAAAGGAAAAAAGGACAATAATTTATTCCAAGTGTATCATTTGCATTTAAAATACGCACATATGCTTTTCAGAAGAGAAAGGCTGAATGGCATAACTGAGCTGTGTGGTACTACTCAAGATACTGAAAGTTAGGTTTAAAATGATACTTCATAGAAGCACAGAAAAATAAAACCAACAGAAATACTTACTTTCCCCTCCATGAATGTTTTGTGGTGTAGAAACATGCCAAATCCTTGTTTTCCCTAATTATGTTCATTTTGTGCTGAAACCTAGAAGATAAAAATATGGCTGAATTTAGTACAGTTATCCTTCAAGTTTTTCCTGAATCTCCAATACCATACTTTCAGAGCTTGCCATATAATACTGATTTTTAAGGCACAATTTCTTCCGCAAGACCACAGGTTTTAAGAAGAGGCACTGGTCTGTTCACGTCTCCATCACAGACCTTACCACACTATATTGTGATTGTCTGCTCTCCTCCACTACAATGGGTTTCTTGAGGACAAGAATTGCCCTCAACATCCCAAGAGTAGAGAATCTAATAAAAAATGTTCAAGTAAATTAATCTTTAAATTTCACATTAGCAACAATGCCTTGGCACAATACGGGCACCTGAAAATGTTTCCCAGGTATCAAATCAATTCCAAAAGATTTCTGAGTTACTAAGTGCCAGCTGTTCTGCTATCATTGTCACTTTAAGGAGACCCACTATAAATACAATTTAACTTAAAAATAACAATATTTTCATTACAAAAGTAATGCATGTCCACAGTAAAACATCTAAAATGCTCATAAAGTAAATCCTAGCATCTAAACATAATCATTCTAGCCTCCCTTCTTCTATTTAGAAAAGGCTTTTTTAAAACAAAACTGAGATTGTCAATTGTACTGCTTAAGCCTGTTTTCACACAATATTAACCTTCTTCTATGGAAACGTCTATGGAATTAAATATTCTTTAAAAAAGTTATCCCATTGTATGAATATACTAGAACAATGCTACTTATAGTGTAATCACAAGCATCAAGCTAAGTACAGAAATTGACAGTGTTTAGAAACCTAGAAGGTTTGGTGAGTGAACTTCTCTGGTTGAAGAGTACACAGACCAAACAGTTCAGGACTCTCAAACTTTTGTGATGGATCACATGGTAACAGCTTCCTACCAGCCTCATGCAGAGGGACCATGTTATGTGTCATATTTTAAAATTAGTCTACTGACTATAGCCCAGAAGTGTATGAAATCCAGAACCCACTTACTCTATGAAAAAAATTTAAATGTATCTAATTGTACAGGATAAACTACTGGAACTGTTTACTAAGGAAAAGATTGATAAATTTTGAAAATACTACATAATTTGCTTTATACTGCATAAAAGTTAAAATGAATATGGTCACATTTCTTCTTTTTTGACTTGACCATCTCTCCCTACCCTTAATTAGAAATGTACTTTAAAAAATATATACCAAAGTGTCAATGCACATTAAATAGCTAGAATTATGGTTCCAACCATATTATGGTTCACACTGGTCTAATTTTTTTTAATCTGCACGTATCCTTTTAACAACTTGAATAAAACTAATTTCATTCAAAAAAACACTTTTATAACAGCTTTTTGAGATACAATTCACAGGGGCGCCTGGGTGGCACAGTGGTTAAGCGTCTCCCTTCGGCTCAGGGCGTGATCCTGGCATTCTGGGATCGAGCCCCACATCAGGCTCTTCCGCTATGAGCCTGCTTCTTCCTCTCCCACTCCCCCTGCTTGTGTTCCCTCTCTCACTGGCTGTCTCTATCTCTGTCGAATAAATAAATAAAATCTTTAAAAAAAAAAAAAAGATACAATTCACAAACCATAGAATTCACCCTTTGAGTGTACAATTCAGGGGTTTTTAGTATATTCAGAGTTCTACAACCAATACTGTTTTTAGAACATTTTTATCATCCCAAAAAGAAACCCTGTTAGCAGTCACTCCTCATTCCCACTCACTCCCAGCACCTGGCAACCACTAATCTACTTTCTGTCACTATGGATTTGCCTATTTTAGACATCTCATATAAATGAATCATACAAAATGTGGTCTCTGTGACTGCCTTCTTTCATTTAGCATGACATTTTCAAAGTTCATCGACACTCTGGCATAGATAAGTTTCCTTCCATTTTGTTTATTTATCAGTTGATGGACATTTGTGTTATTACTTTTTCGCTATTATGAATCATGCTGCTACAAACATTTGTATGAACATGTTTTTATTTCTCTTGAGTATATATACCTGCATAGCAAAAACATTTTAAAAGGCACTGCTGGGGCGCCTGGGTGGCACAGCGGTTAAGCGTCTGCCTTCGGCTCAGGGCGTGATCCCGGCGTTATGGGATCGAGCCCCACATCAGGCTCCTCCGCTATGAGCCTGCTTCTTCCTCTCCTACTCCCCCTGCTTGTGTTCCCCCTCTCGCTGGCTGTCTCTATCTCTGTCAGATAAATAAATAAAATCTTTAAAAAAATAAAATAAAATAAAAAAAAAATAAATAAAAGGCACTGCTATTTTGAAATCGCTTTCTTCATTCCTACTACTTGTTTTTGTATTAGCAAAGTGGGAAGGGCCTCTACCCTATGTAGAACACTCTTCCCCTAGATACCTACATGACTCCCATGTCCTTCAAATCTGTGTCCAAATGTCACTTCTATAATGAGGCCTACCCTAACTATCCTGTTATAAATTGTAATCACTCTCCTCATTCTACACCTTCAAGTCCCTCTGACTTCTGCTCATTTTTCCTCTATGCCACCTTTCACTGTCTAATATGCAATTTATCATCCATCTAATCCATCTAATCCTAAAGCTACCATATCCAGAGAGAAGCATTTCTGTCTGTTAAGCTCATTAATAAATATATATAAATATATATATATCCCCAGAGCCGACAAGAGTGCCTGACACAAAACAGGCGCTCAATAAGTATTTGAGTGAATGAATGAAATTCAACAACCCCACAGGAAATTCTGATGTCCACTTTAAACCTGATGTTCTAACAAGTACTCCTAAATAAGGTTTTGTCAAATCTTCTGGAAAAGCATCAACTCATGCTCTGAGGAATAAGAGAACCACAAGTAACAGCAAGGTTAGGGTAACCTATACTGTTACTAGAGAGGAAATTACAGTCAACTGACATCTTCCTACTAGTGTGTATGGAGACAGCTAAATATAGTCCTGACAGTTGGTGCGTTTTGTTTTTTTCCTGGATTGTGTATCTGAGATGAAACAGGCAGCCAACTAAGACTTAATTAAAACCAGCAAATTTTTTTCCTGCCTTCTAAATCATTTGCCGTAAATGATATTGTGAAAAGAAACTTAGGTAGGATCTCTGAGACTATGCCAAAATAGTGAAAAATATAGTTCTACAGATGTTATCTTTCCCTTATACACTGCAACTGAAGACTGGACTAAGGGAATAAAAAAGGAGGACAGAAAACGTGATGGCCGATAGTAAACAATGGAGTTTGGATTGCTAGTCCATAACTTCAGATATCTGAATGAGAGACTCTGTACCAAAGCCTATCTTAGAAAAACTAACAAGAGGGGCGCCTGGGTGGCGCAGTCGTTAAGTGTCTGCCTTCGGCTCAGGGAGTGATCCCGGTGTTCTGGGATCGAGCCCCACATCAGGCTCCTCCGCTAGGAGCCTGCTTCTTCCTCTCCCACTCCCCCTGCTGTGTTCCCTCTCTCACTGGCTGTCTCTCTGTCAAATAAATAAATAAAATCTTGAAAAAAAAAAAAAAAGAAAAAAAAAAAAGAAAAACTAACAAGAAAATGTACTTGAGTAAAGAGTGACTGATATCATTTAGGGACTTTAAATTTAAAATGTACTGTATGGTGACTAACATAATAAAAAATTATTATATAAAAAATAAATAAAATAAAATGGAGAGAAAAATAATTAAGACTTTAAAATGACAGCCCCAAAGAACTTAGAGCATGACCCAAGAGGATTAAAAAAAAAAAAAAAAACTAAAGATGACTTCATAGGTATCACTGATTTGGGGGAATATGTAACTCAAATAGATCTTTTAGGAGGGGAATTAAAACAAGTTTACATCAAGAAGGCTTATCTACAACTTTCTGAAGACCTAGGAACTTGGTGATGATGAAAGCACCAGGCTCCAGAGAGTTCTTAGATTAGGATAGATTAAAAGGAGAAAGGGAGAGAAGATTTAACACACACATTAACATAAAATTAAACTACTAAAATATATACAAATGGTCAAAAGGTATATGAAAAGTTGTTCGATGTCACTTATCAGAGAAATGCAACTCAAAAGCAAAAGAGGGGGTGCCTGGCTGGCTCAGTTGGTGGAGCACGCCAATCTTGATCTCAGGGTTGTGAGTTCAAGCCCTGTGCTGGGTGTGGAGATTGCCTAAAAATAAATAAGTTAAAAAAAAAAAACCAGGGGCGCCTGGGTGGCACAGCGGTTGAGCGTCTGCCTTCGGCTCAGGGCATGATCCCCGCGTTATGGGATCGAGCCCCACATCGGGCTCCTCCGCTGTGAGCCTGCTTCTTCCTCTCCTACTCCCCCTGCTTGTGTTCCCTCTCTCGCTGGCTGTCTCTATCTCTGTCGAATAAATAAATAAAATCTTAAATAAATAAATAAATAAATAAATAAACCATGAGATATTACCTCAACCTGTTACAATGGCTATTATCAAAACAAACAAAGGAAAAACCCCAAAAGACAGCAAGTTTTGGCAAGGATGTAGAGAAACCAAATATTGTTAGTGGGAATGTAAAATGGTGTAGGCAGTATGGAAAACAGTATAGAAGTTCCTAAAAATTAGGGGCGCCTGAATGGCTCAGTCGTTTAGTGTCTGCCTTCGGCTCAGGGCATGATCCCAGCGTTCTGGAATCAAGCCCCACATCAGGCTCCTCCACTGGGAGCCTGCTTCTTCCTCTCCCACTCCTCCCACTCTCTCGCTGGCTGTCTCTCTCTGTCAAATAAATAAATAAAATCTTTAAAAAAAAAAAAAAGTTCCTAAAAATTAAAAGCAGAACTACCATATGATCCAGCAATCAAACCACCAGGTATTTATTCAAAAGAACTGAAATTAGGATCCTGAAGAGCCAACACTCCCATGTTCATTGCAACATTTTCCATAAGAGCCAGGATGTGGTAAACAACTTCAAGTCCATCAACGGATGAATAAATTTAAAAAACATGGCATACATATATAATGGAATATTATTCAGCCTTGAAAAAGGAAATCTTGCAATATGCAACATGGGTGAACACTGGGGGACATGATGCTAAGTGAAATAAGTCAGTCACAGAAGGACAAATACTGCATGACTCCATGCAGTATTATGAGTTATCTAAAATAGTTGAACTCATAGAAACACAGGGTAGAATAGGTGGTTGCCAGGAACTGGGGTGCAGTAGAAAGGGAGAGTTGTTAATGGGTATGAAGTTTCGGTTGTGCAAGATAATTAGGTTCTAGAGATCTGCTGTACGGCATGGTGCCTATAGTTAACAATACTGTACTGCACACTTAAAAATCTATTAAGAGGACAGATTTCATGTTGTGTTCTCACCACAATAAAATAAAATTTAAAAAAATTTTAAAGTAAACTACTGATTAACCTGGCCTGATAGAAATACTGATGCAGATAACCATGTTCTCAGAAAAATACAATATCAGATTAAAGAAGTACTTCAACTCTCTGGACATATCAGAAGTTCCTATGGCCAAAATCAGCACACCTGACAATTATCTCTAATATTTTAGGAAGCAAAAGTGATACTGCTATTGTGCATCCAATCCTGAATAAAAACCACCAAAAAAGTCTAGTAAAATGGAAGTGCTTTTTTTTAAGAAAATTACTCCTTTATCTAAAAAGCCTGCCTTCAGCCATGTTATATATAGGCAGAGGTATATCTGAGGGGTAAGAAAGGGAGGGGATACTCACCTACGTAGGCAAATAAATAAGGGGATAATTCAGTGCTATTTATTACTAGTGTCTGCATAGCCTCATTACGAAAATCAGGATAATCCTTTTTTATTCTGAGCCCTCAGTAAAGATTATCCTGAAATTAGGGAGGCACAGTGACTCTAATAAAAAGATTTAAGACATCCTGAAATTATGCAAAAACTAGGTTTCATTGAGTAGTCATCATATGTTAATGATTAGGCCAGGCCTTGACTATGCATAACCTACCTCTTTTGTCTCCATAACACCACCATGGTACAGATATGATGATCCCCCACTTTATTGACCAGAAACCTGTAGAGAATTTATCACTTCTCCCAGGTCACACAGCTGGTAAGCAGTTGGGCAGACCGTGGACTCAATCTGCTTAACTCTATACTCTATGTATTCAACCTAAGAAATAAAACCTTCCCTCAAATTTAGGAACTCAAAATTCATTCTGACCATGTAATTACAGATGTATCATTTGACAGCACATTCCTAGATTAATTTAGAACTAGTTCCAATTATTACCTTCACACAATTTCAAACAATGAAACAAACTGCCATACTCAACACAAGTCAAAAAAAAAAAAAGAAGAAGAAGAAAGAAGAAAAGGGAAGGCTCCAAGGCTGAATATTTCTGTCTATAGATAAGCTTTAAAAATTTTTTTAAATGGGGTGCCTGGATGGCTAAGTGGGTTGAGTGTCTGCCTTCAGCTCAGGTCCCGATCCTGGGGTTCTGGGATCGAGCCCCATATCAGGCCTGCTTCTCCCTCTCCGTTTCTCTCTCTCTTCATCAAATAAATAAATAAAAATCTTTTTTAAAAAATAACTAAAAAAAAATTTTTTAAACAAAGTGTTTAAAACAAACATGACAGAAATTTGCTATGAATATAGGATTCTAGGATAGTCTTTAAGGAGCTCAATAACAGAAAAATACTATTTTAACTATACTGAACTTTTTAAATAACCAGATTAATGAGATGTGAGGCAGGGACCTACTTCCCAACAGTGTAATATTAACCTCTCCAAATTTTCAAGTAAATCTATTTTATATTCTCAACAAAACCTCAACCACTTTGTGATGCAGTCATTTCATCTAATGAAGGCAACTGGTCTGGAAACACTAACTCTTTCAGACCATGAGGACACTCCTGGACACACAAATAACTCACTAGTGAATAATGCCAATACACAAATATCAGAAAAATGCAGAAGAAATAGGATAAGAATATTCTGTAGTGGGGCGCCTGGGTGGCACAGCGGTTAAGCGTCTGCCTTCGGCTCAGGGCGTGATCCTGGCATTATGGGATCGAGCCCCACATCAGGCTCCTCCGCTGGGAGCCTGCTTCTTCCTCTCCCACTCCCCCTGCTTGTGTTCCCTCTCTCGCTGGCTGTCTCTATCTCTGTCGAATAAATAAATAAAATCTTTAAAAAAAAAAGAATATTCTGTAGTGACTATGTATCATTCAAAGTGAGACTTGGAACAACTTCAAGAGAACCACTGGAAAATGAGTGAAGGCAAGTCTAGGGGGTCCTGTGAGTACAGTGTTCAAGTGATGATTTAATCTTGCAACACAAACTTGAAGTACCTCCCTGTAGCACAGATACCAGACCACACTAACAACTAGCACAAGAAACTACATTAATACACACACTAAACTAGTTTTAATATTCAAGCTATCATCAAGGTAACTAAGGGTGGTGAATTTTTAAAATGTTACTTCTGGTTGAAGGCAGATTAGTAAGAACTGCCATTTACCGGCTGGGTAACTTTGAAGAAAAGCTTCCTAAACTTCTCGGAATCACGGTTCATGTATGAAAGAGAGAGAACAGTATTTATAGCAAAGGGCTTTGGTGAGGACTAAATGAGATAAAGGGGAGAATGTGATGCTTGGCTCAGAATAAGCACTGAAAAATATTAACTACAATCAAAATAGTTATTACTGTACTTTAAATATACTATGCTAGATATGAAATAGTTGTTTTGTCTCTCTCTATGATTACCTCTCTCACTTTCAGGCTTACAAGGCCCTGTATCTCTCTTTAGGCATCTCAGGTGGCAAAGTTAAAATCATTAAATTACTTAATCCTAAATCTTTTATCTTTTAATTTCAATTCTTCATTCAGTGTATATCACCAAAGAATATCAGCTACGATTTCTACCTTCAAAAGTACCATGTTTTATTGCTTTAATCAGTATTTGCAGTTTTCACCTGCTCTTTCAAAAATAACAATAGCAAAAATATTTCTTAAGCTAGGTTGAGTATATGAGGGTGTCATTTTATTATCCATTGTCATTATTTTATTATCCATTGTTATATTTTATCCATTGTTATTTTACAATTTATCTCACCTAAAAAGGTTTTTAAAAAGATAAAAATAAGGGCACCTGGGTGGCTCAGTTGTTTATGTACGACTCTTCCTTTTGGCTCAGGTCATGATCTCAGGGTCATGAGATAGAGCCCTACTTCAGGCTCTGCGCTGGGTATGGAGCCTGCTTGGGATCCTCTCTCCCTCTCTCCCCCTCTCCGTCTGCCCCTCCCCCCAACTTGTGCACACTCCTGCGCACATGTGCTCCCTCTCTCTCGCTCTCTCAAAAATAAATAAATAAATGAAATTAAAAAATATAAAAAGGAATAAATATATAAGACAGGTTAAGATAATTATGATAGATGAAATTTTTTTAAATTATCTTAAGTCAACTATAGCCTGACATTTAAGCTTCTCTTTACTTCAACTTCATTCCTACAAGATACCATCATTTTTCAAGTCAATGTTACTTACTACATTTTAAATCCCCTACTTAGGCATTTGGAATTTCACTTGTTAGAACTATCTCTACACATGAAACCAACACAATATTTTTAAATTTATGTTGGTATCTACAAGTTAACTATGGTTTGAGAAACTTTTGGAAAAAAAGAACTTCACCCCCTAAAAATAATCTATGCTCTATTTAATATTTATGTATTTCTCCCTTAATATTTACATATTTCATTAACAAGCTCCAAAAGTGTTTCTAAAATTGTTGCTCATTGACAAAAACTCTTAAGCAACCATAATTCCCATTAATAGTAATGAAAAATATGCAAAACTTCTAATATCAAGCAGATGATAGCAGTAACAGTCATTTATAGGCACATTCTCTAAATAGCACTGAACTGTCCAACTAAAAAAATGGAAAACTTGTTGGATGAGATCTTGGTAGCAGCTGCATCATCAGCACTTGCCACCCTGCCAGTTGTTGACACATAAGTTAGCAAGAATTTATCTGTTCAAACTAATTATTGCTAAAATTTCACTTTCTTCAGGGTGCCTGGGTGGCTCAGTAGGTTAAGTGTCTGCCTTTGGCTCAGGTCATGATCCTGGGGTCCTAGGATAGAACACCATCTCAGGCTCCCTGCTCAGCGGGGAGTCTGCTTCTCATCCCCACCCACCCCCACCCCACCCCACCCGGTGCGCTTGCTCTTTCGAGAGCACTCACTTGCTCACTCTCTCTCAAGTAAATAAAGAAAATCTTAAAAAAAAAAAAAAAAGTCATCTCCTTCATTCCTGCAGTAGTGTCCAACTTCAAATTCTCAAAGACCTACCCTTTTTTTGATGAGAAAAACACAAATTTACGTGTTCTTTGTAATTACATCACATTGAAAGCACCTCCAATTTTTCAAGTTGGTTTCACCTGTTTTCATTCCATACCTTATTATTATACCACCAACAGAGCTTTATTGCACCTTCACAGTTTGTTCTTTTGAGAGAATTGTTCTAGGGGTTGAAAAGTCCAATTCAGGACAACACAGGCATTTTGGCTAGATTCACCCTATTCAGTGAATTCCCCTGCTTCATGCTTTCGAACAACATTTAATGTTCTCACATTCTCTAATTTATTACTGGCAGTAAAACTGGCAATCTATTTAAAATCACTTATGAATAAAATGAGACCGATCTTTCAGAAGATATGATTTTGACATAAAACCACAGGATTTGAGAGTCAACTAAGCAGAAGCCTACACCAAACTGATACTAAGAACAGAAAGCAGGTTGAACGGCCTCAACATCACAGGCACCCAAGCAGCCAGATTACAGCCAAGCTATAAGCGAAAGAATCTGCACACGTAGCAAAACTAAATGTGCAAGCCTTGTGTTTAAGTAAAAACAGAGCCCTCATTGAGCCAGTGATGAATGTGTATACTCAGAAAAAGACAGATCTTCCTTGACTTACTATGGGGTTACCTCTGGTAAGCCCATTGTAAGCTGAAAATGCATTTAATACACTTAACTTACCAACCATCATAGCTTAGCCTAGCCTACCTTAAATGTGCTCAGAACACTTCTATTAGCCTACAGTTGGGCAAAATCATCTAATACAATGCCTATTTTATAACAAAGTATGAGTACCTCATGTGATTTACTGAATACTGTACTGAAAGTGAAAAGCAGAATGGTTCTAAGTGTATCAGTTGTTCACCCTTGTGACTGCCTGGCTGACTGGGAGCTGCAGCTCACTGTCATTGCCCGGCATCATGAGAGGATGATACCGCATAGCGCTAGCCTGAGAAAACATCAAAATTCAAAATTCAAAGTGCAGTTTCTACTGACTGCATACCACTTTCACACCATCATAAAGTTGAAAGATTTTTAAGTCAAGTTATCATTAAGTTGGGAACCATCTGTGATACACTAGTGAATAAATGAAGGAAATGGCTTTAATAAAGGCTATTTGCCTTCAAAGCACACTTTTGCATGACCTACTGAGACTAATTTTTACATAATTACAACAACTTGGAGAGAGAAGATAAGATACTAATTTTTACACTTTTGAGTCTATAACAAAGAATTCTGCTCTCAAATAATGAATTAAAAACATGAGTTTGTCCTGAAATGCATTAAAAAATAAGATGGATAGAAAGATGGATATATGATAAAGCAAGTAGTAAATGTTAATGTCAAAATCTTGGAGATGAGTCTATGAATATGTAATGTAAAGTTCTTTCAACTTGGCTGTAGATGAAAAATTTATTTGGGGGGGCGCCTCGGTGGCTCAGTCGTTAAGCGTCTGCCTTCGGCTCAGGGCGTGATCCCAGCGTTCTGAGATCGAGCCCCGCATCGGGCTCCTCCGCTGGGAGCCTGCTTCTTCCTCTCCCACTCCCCCTGCTTGTGCTCCCTCTCTCACTGAATGTCTCTCTGTCAAATAAAATCTTAAAAAAAAAAAATTTATTTGGGGGGAGAATTGCATTTACCTTTATTTTCTGACCGAGCTTGACTCGAGCTTGACTATAGAAACGCTGTTTTTCTGCTACATTGTGTTTGGCACTACACCTGAAAATATGGTATACAGTCACATGATAGGAACTAATTTATTAACTTAATATTTCTTCATACAGCTATATCCTATTAAAAAGGTAGGAGGAAGGAGAACCACTGCTAAGGCAAAGGCTAATCTTGAGTAATAACCAAAGAGAGAATCCCTTAACACTAGCTTTTTAAAGGCCTACATTTATTTGTAACTGGATTCAAAATTTGAGTCAATTACATCACTAGACTAGTTGTTCCAAATAAAAGGTAAAAATATAAATAGTTAATGTTCCAATTTTAGATGTGCTGGCAAAGCGAGCACAAAATATAAACAGTTAACGAAACATTAATTTTTACCCAGATTAAAAAGCTACAACTAGACTGTCTTAGAATGTGCTGTGTATGGGGGAAAACTGATATGAACTTCAACCTTCTTTTTTAATTTTTAATTTCACCTTCATGTTTTAATATATAACACAAGTAGAGGCAAAAGCATTTCCTTCTAAATAAGTAACAAATCAGTATGTGTAATGTGTATAATACCTACTGTACAGGTTTTGTGTTTTTTTTAAGATTTTATTCATTCATTTGAGAGAGAGAGAGAAACAGAGCACAAGCAGGGGGAGAGGGAGAGGGAAGCTCCCCGCTGAGCTCAAGCCTGACATGGGGCTCAATCCCAGGACCTGGAGATCATGACCCAAGCCGAAGGCACACACCCAGCCATCTGAGCCACCCGGTGGCTGCCTTCAGCTCAGCAGGGAGTCTGCTTCTCCCCCTACCCCTCCCCCTGCTCATGCTCCCACACTAATAAATAAAATCTTTAAAAATAAATAAACAGCTTATAAAATAGATCACAAAGTAAGGTTTTAATACATCCTACCTTAGCTTTCTAAAAGCACTGAAGAACCCACTAACTCCAAAGATAAATGTGGTTAGAGAAGAAAGCCAGTGGTACTGTCAAATTTCAGCGGACTATGCTATCTCCAGATAATTGCCCAGAATTTATAATACTGAAACCTCTGCATTGCCTGCCCCATCAAAATGAACTTTTATATACTTCCACCACCACAGGGCAAGGCAAAATAACCTAAGATCCATCTCCCCATTCTTTAAAAATCCATTCCTTTCCAATTAGAAATCAGATTATATTCATGAAATAAAAGGGCAAAGGAAACTCAAAAGCAACCCCTAAATCTGAAGAAACACTTTTAATAGTATCTTAATTGGGGGAGGGGCAAGCATAAATACCACAGTAGTTAATTTTGTTGGCCATTACTATTCAATATAAGTATTGAAAAAATACGTCTTTACATTTTAATCACATGTATGCTGATTTCATCCGAGGGAATAATTCTTATTTCTCACAAAACAGACCTCTAGCTGTTGTAACAAAAAAAAAGTTTTTTCCAAGAAAGATGCGTGATTACGACTCTCCTTTCCAAAACTTAAAAATGCCCTGAAATACTCACCTCAAAAACCCAAACAAATGTGTTCATTTAAGCAATCCTGTGAAATCGATGCTAATGATCATTTACATAGTTTTAGTTTGTACACATTCCTGAAAAATTTTATCTTTGAAGCTAACTTGGCTCATGCAAGAACAAAATGTACTAGTTCAATAAACTCCTCTTTAGCTCACAGATACTTAATAATCTTACTCTATTACACTAAATAGACCCTAATGGGTAAGAGATTTTCAATTGCCATGTTTTAACTTGTTGCTGTTTTTTCTATCACTGTAGTGAATGCATAATGGAAGACTAAATTTCCTAAGCATATTACAAATTCTTCTTAGAGGAAGTTTTACAGTAAGCATCCTAATAGGCAAGCACACTATTAAAAGACAAGGGGCTTAAACTACTACAATTTCCCTTTCACCCAACACAAAATAGCAAGGGTTTCTCCTTTGGCTCTTTCTGAAATATCCCTGTTATTCCTAACTCTGCCATAGTTCTTCAGATTTTACAGGACACCCCAAATCTACCAGTTAACTAAAAACAAAACAGAACAAAACAAAACAAAACAAGGAAAATTCCACTTTTAAAATTAAACCCAGCAGATCTATGGTTGGGGGGAGGGAATGGCTTTATCTACTCTAAGATTTGGTAAATGTCCAAAATACATTCTGTATCTTAACCAGAAGTTTGAGGGGGAGAGAAACCTCATAGCACTAGATGAGTAAGGAATACATGTCTGAAATCCATGTATTAGAATTTAAATTTTACTATTAGCATAGAATTTATGAAATACTAGGGGGAATATCCTATATTCATAATCTTATCAATCCTTTCATTATGTTCTGGCAACTATATTTGACAAAATTAAAACATTTAAGTAATCATTTTAGATAACTTTGGGATTTTGTTTTTTGTTGTTTTTTTTTTTTTAAGATTTTATTTATTTATTCGACAGAGTTAGAGACAGCCAGCGAGAGAGGGAACACAAGCAGGGGGAGTGGGAGAGGAAGAAGCAGGCTCATAGCAGAGGAACCTGATGTGGGGCTCGATCCCATAACGCCAGGATCACGCCCTGAGCCGAAGGCAGACGCCTAACCACTGTGCCCCCCAGGCGCCCCTGGGGTTTTGTTTTTGATCTGTTCATCAAAGATCAAATTTTTACTCATCAGCTTCACAGAAGTATTACCAATGGCCATGCGCTAAATACGTGCACACTGCTTAGGCATGTGGTCTACTTCTAAGAGCAACTTAAAATGCTGCAATAATAAAATCCCATTGAATGTAGACTTTATTTAAGATTTATTTATTTATTTGAGAGAGAGAGAGAGAGAAAGAGAGAGAGAGAGGATGAGCAGGGGGAGGGAAAGGCAGAGGCAGACGCAGACTCCCTGCTAAGCAGGGAGGAGCCTGATGCAGCACTCGATCCCAGGACCCTGAGATCATGACCTGGGCTAAAGGCAGCTGCTTAACCAACTGAGCCACCCAGTCACCCAACTTTGTTGTTTTAGAGATCACTATTCTTCATAAGCAGTCCATAAAAGTCCAAGTAAAACTCAAATATGCAGGGTGTTGAACAAAGTTAAGAGCCTGTGAAAAGAACTACTAGCAAATTATGCTTATCTTTATTGATAAAATAAAGATTTTACTGAACGACACTTAGTCTAAGTTAGTAAAGATGACCACAACCATGTTGGTTTAAGTTACTTACTAAAATTATTCCCCAAATCAGTGATTCTCAAAGGAGTTTCCACAATTAGAAATCATTCCATACTACAAGAGATGTTACTGATTGGCATGTGCTGAGCATGTGAAAACTGCTGAAGCAGAAAAATGTGTTGAAAACCACGGACTACAATTTTAAAGACGCTATGATAAGAAACACTACAGTAGGGGCTCCCGGGTGGCTCAGTCAGTTACGTACGGGACTGCCTTCAGCTCAGGTCATGGTCCCTAGGTCCTGGGAACGAGACCCACATCAGGCTCACTGCTCAGCCAGGAGTCTGCTTCTCCCTCTCCCTCTGCCCCTCCCCTTCACTCAGGCTCTCTTTCTTAATAAAGAAAATCTTAAGAAAAAAAAAAACAAAGCACTGCTGTAGTCCCCCCCCCATCCACAGGAAATGTGTTCCAAGACACCCAGTGGATGCCTGAAACCACATAGTACCAAATCCCATACATACTCTTTCCCTGTATGTACATACCTATAATAAAGTTTAATGTATAAATTAGGTACATTGACACATTAACAATAACTAAAACAATTGTAACAATATACTCCAATGTTATGTGAATGTGGCCTCTCTCAAAGTATCTTACTGCACTACACTCAGCCGCCTTTTGATTTGAGATAAAATGCCTATGTGATGAGATTATATGAGGTAAATAGCACAGGCACTGTGATATAGCATTAGGCGACTACTGACCTTCTGACAATCCATTAGGAGGATCATCTGATCTGGGCTCTACTGACCTCAAGTAACTGCAACTATGAAAAGTGAATAAGGGATGACCACTGTACTATGATTTAGTGGATGGAGCTAGATACTCCTCAATGTACAAGACAGTCCCACAGGTTGAAGAACTACCCTCAACTGACCTCAAATATCCAACTGGGCATTAACATAAGTAAAAACCTATTTATAACCAATCCCAATTTTAATTCTGTATTAAATATAAATCACAAAGTACATTTTGCAGAGTTTAATATGCACATAATCTTCTAGGAATGCACTATCATGTAAATGGAGAGATTATACTTTTGAGTCCTCTTGGCTTTTGTTTGACAGTATCTATATTTTGTCTTCATTTTTGAAAAATATTTTTGCTGTTTTTTTCTTTTGGTACTTTAGTCACTCAACTGTCTTCTTGTTTGCATGGTTTCTCTGCTTTAACTCTTCATTCGTCTGCATAGGTTTCTCTTTTCTTTGGCTACCTTCAAGATTTTCTCTGTCCTTTGCTTACCTCAGTTTAAATATGATGTTAAGGTGTGTTTTCGGTTTGCGGGGGCGGGGGGGGCATTTATCTTGCTTGGTGTTCTCTAAAGCTTCTGAATCTGTGGTTTGATGTCTGACATTAATTTTGGAAACTTTTCTATTTCCTCAAATATTTTAGTATTTCTTCTACTCTGTTCTCTCTTCTTCTGGGATTCTAAACATTTATATACTAAAATGTTTAATACTATCCCCAAGCTCTAGGGTGTTTCATTTTAACTTTTGGTGTGTGTGTGTCAGTTGGGTAATTTCTTCTACCATTTATAAATTCACTGAAATTCTGATAAGCCCAAAAGCATTCTTCATTTCTTTACTATGTAATAATACCTCTAGCATTTCTTTTGATTCTCAAAGTTTCTATCAGCTAAAATCACCCATCCGATCTTGCATGTTATCCACTCTTCAGTTCAACCTTTAACATCATAGTCATTTTAAATTCCCTAGCAGATAACAGCATCTAAGTTAATCTAAGTGTACTTCATGACTGCTTTCTCTAGAGAAATTTCTTTTTTTTTTTTTTTTGCCTTTTTGTGTGCCTTATAATTTTTGGTTGAAAGCTGGACAACTATAGAACAGTAGAGACTGAGGTAAATAATTTTTGTGACCGGAAATGGGCACGTCTTTTCTTTGCTAGGTCTTCGTGTTAATCTGTTTAGGAGTTGGGATGGATTTATGATTTGCCATTGCTATGGTTATTCTCAGTGTACCACAGGCTTCAAAAATCTACAGAATAGCTGGTGCCTATGGTGGGGAATGGTTTACTAAAGCAATGTCTTATCTGATTCTTTGTGTTGTGCCTCTTTGCATGTTGTCGTTCCTAGTAATATTCTGCATTCACTTGTTATTCAAAACTTCTTATAGCGGCAGGGGGTTGGAGAGAGAGTCTTTGTAGTTCTGAGTAAGGTTCAGTCTTAGGCATACACTATAACCCTGGATCTCAGGGATGTGATCTTGTTCCTCCCAGCCGCAGTTTTAAGCTCAGTGCCCCCTCCCAGAGAAGATTCTTTCCCCTTCTCGTGCATTGCCCCAGCTCAATGAACAGGCCAGAAGAGATGCCCTTACCTTCACAGATTAAGGTTATTGTTCCATGAAAGAGACAGAGAAAGAATCAAAGTTTTGTGCCCCTCTTGAAAGCTCTCTGCTGCTTTTCCTCTCCTCAAGGTCAGCACCACAACAGACACTCCCCAGGGTTCTTCCCAATCTTTTCTAAGAATACCTAGTGAGCTTGTGGTGAAAGAGCTTGGAAGAAGGTGCACTCAGCCTTCATCAACTTGTCAGCTACTCTTGCTGAACTCTTCTTACCAGTGTCCAGTTGTGTCCAATGAAGGTGACACTGAATTCACGTATACCCTTTCTCCTTAAAAGATTGGCCAATGGTTTTGCTCTGTGACCTCAGTTCTTTAACAGTTCTCCAAAAAAAAGTCAAGATTTTAAAGTAAGTCCCATTCTTTTTTGGTGCAACAGTGAAAGCAAAGCTTCTTTTTGTCCCAGCACCAAAGCCAGAAGGTGGTTATATTATTTAAAAACTATCTCCAGATAATAGAGTTGTTACAAATTGTTTGGAATAAAAAGGGAGTCTTTATTGGATTTAATGAAGTTGAGAAACACTGACTTACAGGATTTCTTTCAAAACAACTCCCCTTTAACCACTGCTAAATATTACAGTCAACATTTAGGCCTAAAACTATTAGCAACCAAATCTTTGCTATAGTTTATCTGCACAGCCTTGCTTCTATCTGAAAGGTAAGTGCAATGAAAATCACCTGTGTAAACAGAACTGGTTAAGGAATGGAACCAAATTAGTTAAAGCAGATCCTTTTTATTTCAACTGTAATTTAGTATCTATTGAGAACCAGATTCCATTATCAACCTTTTTACAAATTTAATAAAGCCAGCATTGTTATAGTCCACCTCAGCAACTACCTTCTATTTATTTGTGGATAAAGTTAAATTCTTACGAATAACTCCTGATTTCCATGATTCCATAACTTTTGCACTGATAATGTTCATACAGTTTAGCCTATATACTACTGTCACTTTAGAAAAAGAGGTACATTCATTGTCTCCCGGTGGAATACAAATGGTGGTATTTTCCATAAACTGAACTATAGACTTAAGGTTCTTGACATTCCTATCTCTTAATAACCCTCTGACTATTCTTTTCCTCCCTTAATATGTTCTACTTCCTGTTTTCAAACTAGGAATACAGTGTAACATTTTCTCAACAGGACTTAATGCCCCATTGTGATAATAATAGCAAAAGCCAGGTTTGAGATATAGCTCCTTAAAACACTGTTTCATATTACATTTCAAATGTTAACAAGGTTTTAGGTTATATGTTAAATTCAGTCAAACAATATAGCACTTTACAGAAAGCAAAGAAATGTGAATCAAGTCTTTTTCGGATAGCGAGTTTCTGACGAGTTTTTGAAATTTCCTTTTTTAAATTTTTTAGGGCAAATCTTATTTCATATTCCCATAGACTCACAAAGTACTGGTAATGTACTACAAAACCTGACCACTGTAATTTCCTCAAACTCTGCAGACGGTACTTTCAAACCTAGAAATCGATCAGATCCATAAAGTAAAAAAGAAAACACAGCAAGAAAGACAATCACTGGGGCAGATCCCGAAGAAATATTCTGAATTTTTTTTCGCGAAAACCTTACACTCCAAAAGGCTCAAAATAACCCTACAGTGTAAAGCCCTTCACAGAGGAGGTAAAAGCACCAGGCATAGGCTCTCCTGTTTGGAAGAAATCACAGTAGGGTAAAAGGGAAAAGCAAAGAGAAATCATTACTTTAGGAGTCCATAGCCTCGTAAGGGGGGGGAATTTTTTTTAAACCCCCCCCAACGACTGATGAAACAATCTCAAAACAGGAGTAACTGAACAACCTACAATAAGACAGTTTAAGGGAAGGCACTCTTCTTAAGTCTAATGAGTCAAATCTGCGTTTAACCGCCTCTTCACTGAGCGTCTGAGTCCTACTTCACCCATTCCAAAGGCCACATTCAGAGGCAAAACCACAGCAGTGAAGGAAAGGCCACTGAAAATAAGCTCCCCTGCAGGAAAGGAAACACCTGGGGGGTAAACTTGATTTTGAAAAAGGGAAAGACTGGAGAAGAAACGACGCGGGTGCTCCCCATCTCCACACGAAATGAAACAAAGCTAAGCAAAGAAAGTCAAAGTCTACACCGGACGTGGGAGGGAAGGAGGGAAGGAGGGTCGCGTACCCCAGGAAACAAGAGTTGCCGGCAAGCAGCAGAAAGTGTGTTCAGACTAGGAAGCTGGAAGGGAATCCTGAGGGCGGAGCCCAGAAGGTAATAAGGGGTGTGTGGGGGTAAGGATGTACAGAGGTGCTCTGGGGACCATGGTGGGTAGAAAACGAAAAAATAATCCAAAAAAGAGGGGTGGGCTGAACAAGGCAGCGCCCAGGGAAAATGTCATTTGGAGCCGGGGGATCCGACGGGCGGAACCAGACCAGCAGCCTTGGGGGAGGGTAATCTGCTTTCCCTAGCAGCTGGAGGCTGCGGCGGCCAAGACACCACCCGTCTTTTTTCTTGTCCTTAGCCCCCCAGGTCCCCGTGGCGTGGGGAGGGGGTAAGGCAGAGCCCCAGAGGCCGGTGCCCGGAGTGGTTTACCTTCGCGGGAGGCTGGAGAGGCTCCAGCCCGAGCTCCTCCCGCCGCCGGCTCTGCGTCCGGAGTGAAATGAGGCGCCCTCCGGCCTCCTCCCCCTCACCACTTCCCCTTTCCCCCGTCGGGGCCCTGTAGCTCCGCTGCCGCGGGTTCCTGGAGCCGCGGCGGCGCGGCCTCCCCGCCCCCTCCGCCTCCTCCCTCTGCCTCTCAGAGGCTCACTCTGGAGGCCGCCATCTTCGCTCAGGCTTTCAGCAACCGCGCTCCAATACGCCTGCGTCGCCACCGCCCAGGCTGTCACGAGACCTGGTCAGCTGATTTCAATTCTTCCGCCTTCTGCCCCGCCCCGCCCGCTCGTGTTTCTCGGCTCTCCCCGTTCCATTCGCCCCCTTTCCCAGAAATTCCGCGTTCTACCAGCCCGCCCGCCCCCCCACCCCTAGAATTTACACATGCGCAGAGTGACGGGGCCGGCTGTAGGATCCGGAGTCCACGCAGTGCGGAGGAGGACCCGCCCCGGAGCGCGCGCGCGCGCGGGTGGGGCCACGCCCCTCGGCGTGTGCTTCGGAGTCCTCCCAGCGGCTGTGCTGCGTTGCAGCTGTTTACACTGTTAATTCCCTGAAGTCCTGTTTTTAAATCCTTTCCCCAGCTTCGCCCCGGACTTCAAATGCCGTGGAATATCCGCGAGGCAATCCGAAGGCTCAGCCTGCTATCCGGTTTGGTTGGATTGCGAGCCAGCAGGTTCACCACTGTTAAGACTTCCAGAATGACAGTTAAGGGTTTAAATTTTGGTTGGTCTGGGAGATGGCCAAGACTAAAGCTTGGGAGATGCCTACAGCTTGTCGTCTATGGGATTGCCAGGAAGAGAATACTGATAGCTCCGTTTATTGTCCGCTGATCACGTGCCAAGGGTTTTATTTGCATTAGTTAAACCTCAACTCTGAAGTAGGAATTATCCTCGTTTTGCAGATAAATTAAGGCACCTCCCCGCAGTAATGGACTTGGCGTTTGAACCCTAGCAGTCTGACTCCATAGTCCCACACATAGGAGCTGGAGGTGGGATGTCAGGTTAGAGAAAAAAGGGGACATTTTGTGTTACCTGTGAGCAAGTTTATGGAAGTTCATTCAGTCTCCTCTCCCAGGCCTGAATTCTAAAGACCACAGTTCATGGGGTACCTGGGTGGCTCTGAAGGTTGGGCGTCTGCCTTCCTCTCGGGGTCATGATCCCAGGGTCCTGGGATCAAGCCCCATGTAGGGCTCTCTGCTCAGTGGGGTGTCTCCTTCTCCCTCTGTCTCTGCCTACCTTATCCTCTTGTGCGCACGCGCACTCTGTCTGAACTAAATCATACATACATACGTACATACATACCTACATACATACCACAGTTCAAAAATGAATGATTCTGCTGCAAAGTTAAAAAAATGGATGGGGGTGTCTTGCATGGATACATTATCCTATGAGGGTTAAATATGAGGTCTGATAAGGGGTTTAATATTCTGCAGAGCAATGCTGAAACTGATTTCTCAGAGTCCCTTTCAGCGGTTGACTTGTTTTGCAAGATGAGAAATGTAGACAGTGGTTTTTACAGACTTTGCTTCTTGACTCTATTGACCTTTTGCCCTACCTTGGGGCAGAAAAACACTGCATTTAGCCTTATAGTAGTAGTCTTTCCTGTACTGCAACAGTAAGATAAGGTGCATGTAAGGGGTGGTGCCAGGAATAGCTGGGTGTGGACAGAACCTTAGAGTAGAAGGGGAGGAGAAGAAAAAAACAGGAGAGCTGAGTTAAGGGACCTTCTTGTCTTATCCCATGGAAACAGAAACTTATGTTTATGCGGCATTTTATAGGTTGCAAAGACTTTCAACAATTCCAGAAGTCTGTATGGAGTGTATTATTTTTATTTTATACAGGAAGCAAACCCAGAGAGTCCATGAGACTTGTCCAAGGTGACCTAACTCCTGAAGGTTAAACAGAGATTTTGTCACAGGACTTGTAACATCAGGGCCAGTGAAGTAGTAAACCTCCACACTGCCTCCCTGTTCAATATTTAGGACAGATAAAATCAGTTCTCAGAGTTGGGCGGAGACTTAGGCATTATGAAATGCCACCATCCCCAGTAGTGGGAAATTGCCTGCCTCCCAAGACATTTATCTTCATTTTTAGAAGCTATCTTCTTTGTATTCAGCCAACTTGACTTCTCTTTCATGAGCATTTTGGGTTTTTTTGTTTTTCCTCCGTGTGACATCCCTTTAAGCTAATCACCTGTGTCAGTCTCTCTCCTCTGCTTATCACTCTGACTACCACAGCTTCCCATATTCCGAAGCCATATCCCTCATGCTTTTCAGCTGTTGCTCACAGGATGTGGTTTCAAGCCTTTTCACAATTGCCTTGGTTGCTCTTAATTTGATTTGTACAAATTTGTCAATGTCATTCTTAAGACACTAGAACTAAACGGAAGAGTCAGGAAGGCTAGGAGGACTTGTCCCTTCTTTCCCTATTGTTCCGTTAAATCAGTACCCACCCCCCCCACACACACTCCCACTCTTTTTTAAAAAGTGACAAATACAAGGCCGGCCCCTCAGACTTCTCTTTCTGGATTTGTCTTTTTACTCAGAATTTAAATTTGCATTAGATTTCCTGACACTATCATAGTGCACACAAATCAAATTTAGTTAGGAAAGGAGAACACAGAAGATGCCCTTCAAAATTGTGTGACATATACTGACAGTATTTCACAGCTTTTTAGATATCAATAGCTTTCATCAGTGGTGAAGTTAGTTTTCAAGTCAGGAGAGATTTTAGTTTCCAGTACGGTAGCCACTAACCCCATGTAGCTCCTGAATACTTGAAATAAAGCTAAAATACAGATTTAATATGAAGAATACTAAAATATTGCATTAATAATTTATATATTGATAACTTGTTGAAATAATATTTTGGATACATATTTGGTTAAATAAGACACATTATTAAAGGGGCGCCTGGGTGGCACAGTCGGTTAAGCATCCCACTCTTGGTTTTGTCTCAGGTTATGATCTCAGGGCTTGTCAGATGGAGTCTGGCGTTGGGCTCTGAGCTCAGACAGGAATCTGCTGGAGTTTCTCTCTCCCTCTCCCTCTACCCCTCCCTGTGCTCACTTGGTGGGGCTCAGGCTTTCTCTCTCCCTCTCTCTCTCTCAAATAAATCTAAAAAAAAAAATACATTATTAAATTTAATTTCACTTGTTTCTTTTTTTAAAATGTAGCTACTAGAAAATGTAAAATGTTACAGGTGGCTCCTATTGTATTTCTCTTGGACAGTGCTGGTTGAGAAAGTCTTGTGCAGACACACAATCAGAAAATACTTTTCAGTTGAGCTGTCAAGCTTGAAGCTCCCACAGAATCATCTCCTACCAGATTTAATTTTAATTTTTTATGTGGTTGAGGGGGTTTTTTTGGTCAGTTTTTCTCAAGGTTTATCTCATCACATGTAGTTTTTTGTATTCCTCTATACTATTCTAATAATTATATAGACTTGAAATTTTTGCCAACATATGACAAATGATGATGACACAAGGCTTCCTTGATACATATACATATGTTTGTGCACATACATAGTTCCCACAATTAAAAAAAAAAAATCTTAGACTCATTTCCCCTGCTCACTTAATCCTACCCCAAGAACTCTAATTTTATTATTAATGATGTGGGAAACAAAGGCAGACAGAAATGTAGGTAAAATTAAATGTCTTTATAACCTGCAGCCCATTGACAAATACTTGAGGCAGGCAGATGATAATGTTCGTCCAGGGAGCTCTCAACTGTCTTAATATTTTGCTAGAGGAAAAAGCAACAGTTTTGCAAGGCCTCGGTATCCCACGAGTCTTCTTTAGCATATGAAAAGCCTTTTGACACTTCCCTTATCTTGACTTCCTCCAACCCCAAAGTATGTAATCAGCACCCCTTTCTGCCCATGGGTCCTGTCCCTGTGCTTAAATAAAACCACCTTTTTGCACCAAAGACCTCTCAAGATTTCTTTCGTGGCCGTCAGCTCCGGACCTCACCAACATTCAAAAACCACATCAATTAATATGAATGAAAATGTCTTTTAAAAAACATATAATTAAGTTATATAAAGGATTTTGTACTTATAATAATAAAAATATACTTTCATTTAATTACAGAAAATTATCTAGTTCTGACCATATTTTCAGGGTTGGATCAAGGGGGAAAATGAAATACCTGGTCTGTCATTTAACACTTTGAAACCATTATTGAAAAATTAATTGATTAAGGAAAAGGACATTCTACATTCTTTTGTTAAACTTAACTCCAAAGACTTTTTTTCTCTCTTTTTTTTGTGTGTAATATACACATTGCTGAGGATTTTCCAATTCAAATGTTCTTACTAGTTAATGCAAACACTTCCACTATTACCAGATTTGAGAAATAATCTAGAGTCTTCTATATGTTTTTCCATAGAAGGTTTTGGAGTGAACAAGATTTTAGTCATGAGCCCTTCAAGGAAATATAAGGTGGTAAAAGATCACACGCAAATTCCTGATCCTCTTTGAGCCTCGGTTCCCTCACCCCGTAAACTAGGGATATCGGTATCTTGAGAGACGGTAGTGAGAGTTAAAATTACTTACGTGCTTACCTGCTTACTGAGTGCTTGGTACCTGCTGATTTCCTCACTATAGTTAATCTCAGGATCTCCAGCTGGTTTATATAATCATTGTGTTTGAGTTTCCTCCGTCTGACCAAGACAAGGGAAACAGACATTTAAACCGTCTATTATTCACAAAACAAGAGAAGTTCAAGTTCTCAACAACTGTATCTGAACACTCTTATCAGGAAAAATCATAAAACAGTTCATGCCAAAAAGGTGTCATTATTTTTTTATTTCTTACAAGGGAGCACAGAGTCGCCTTGCTAAAGTCATACATAAATGTTAAGGACGCCCAAAGACCTAGATGCATCCAGTGTTTGCACAATAGGATATTTGAGTAATGAGCCAAAATTTGATCTTGAAGTTCTTAGAATGCCAATGGCCCATTCACACAGAAATCAAGGTGAGAAAACATCCTTTAAAGTTAATTAGGTGCAATAGAAGCTTCTACTTCCCATTGATTTCATCAAAATTCATCTCAACTACAAGGAAAAGATGTCTATCTGTTGATATTGGGTAATGACTTGTTCATATTATGTTCATCTAAGAACATAAAACTTAATTACACAATTAAATTCTTGCTGGCTTTGTGCATATGAAGATGATATGACTGCCATTTCTATGTGAAACCTAATTTTGCCAAGAAAAATATGACTTTCTTTTTCCTTCTGAGCAGCAGTAAATGAGGTGGCAGCCACTTACTTAGCATAAAGGAAAATAAAACTAATATAGGAAGTAGTATTTCAAGCTCAGCTACTGGCTCTCAAATCCATACTGTGGATTTGGCAAAATAATAAATAGTAAATCAATGTAAAGCAAAATAAAAGCACCTACTAATAAGGGCAATTTGAAAAAAATCTTACTAATATAAAAGTAACTCACATATACTAGTCATTGCAGCCACCCAATTTCAAAAAAATGGTACAGTTAAATTCGATCTATCACAGATCTGCCTGTCAGATAAACCTTTGAGAGTAGAAAGCAGCTACTGCACTAGGAAGAAACAATTACAAGTAAGGCCCCACTTTTTTCCCCGTTTATAATGATCTTTGGACACTGCATTTACTTGGGGAGATATATTTTTTTTCTCTAATCTTTCCTTCATCCTGTATGTGTTCAAATCCCAGCTCTACCACTTATTAGCTACTTAACTTTGTTTTTTTTTTTTATTAATAATGATTTTTTATTATATTATGTTAGTCACCATACAGTACATCCCCGGTTTTCGATGTAAGGCTCGATGATTCATTAGTTGTGTATAACACCCAGTGCACCATGCAATATGTGCCCTCCTTACTACCCATCACCGGTCTATCCCATTCCCCCACCCCCCTCCCCTCTGTAGCCCTCAGTTTGTTTCTCGTAGTCCATAGTCTCTCATGTTTCATTCCCCCTTCTGATTACCCCCCCTTTCTTTATCCCTTTCTTCCCCTACTGATCATTCTAGTTCTTATGTTCCATAGATGAGAGAAATCATATGATAGTTGTCTTTCTCTGCTTGACTTATTTCACTAAGCATTATCTCCTCCAGTGTACTTAACTTTGAATCTCAATTTCCTTATCGATGAAAGGAAGGCAATATACATATCAACTCCAGTTGCTTCGAGGATTAAGAGTCAAGAAACACTAATAATGATGGACTGGTATTATTTAATATTATAAATGTACATAATAGAAGAATAAAAATCATATACTTAAAAATGGGGTAAGGGAGGAGAGGGAGATAGTCTAAATGTGCCAAGTCCTTATCTTTCATAATAGGGTGTAAATTAATACCATCTAAATTTTAGCTTGTTTGTTTTTTAAGATTTTATTTATTTATTTAAGAGAGAGGGAGACAGCCTGCACAAGCAGGGGGAGGGGCAGGCAGAGGGAGAAGAAGCAGGCTCCCTGCTGAGCAGGGAGCCAGACTTGAGGCTTGATCCCAGGACCCTGGGTTCATACCAGAGCCGAAGGCAGACCCTCAACTGACAAGCCACCTAGGTGCCCCAATACTGTCTAAATTTTAAAAACCAAGAAAGAAGGGCAGAAGAAAACTAACTTTTCTGGACCACTTAGTAAGCACCATTCATGCTCCTCAAGTGTTAACTTCCTCTCTTCCTTATATACCTTTTGTTCTCTTTCTCTGTAATTCTGGAAGCAAATAATGCACAGTTTGGGGCAGTGCTGGATTACACAGTCGGCAGTTTAAGAAAGTGCTTAGGACCAGCAAAGCAAAGACCCCCCAAGATAAAAGACACTTGAAAAGGATTTGCTAGTTAGTGTTTTACAAAGAGCACCAAAGTAATAATCATGGGAAAAAATAAAAATTTTGTTGAGTTCCCTTCACTTATTTCATGGGTGTAGAATTGAGGGCTTCCAATGATCTAAACCCAGCTCTGAGCTGGGGGGGTTTGTATTTATTTATTTGTTTGTTTGTTTGTTTGTTCACTTATTTATTTATTTTTTAAATCTGTGAATATATAGTCAGAGAATAGGATGCTTTATATTACTATGTTGAAAATGGAAGTTGGAGACAAGCATGAGAGATCAAAGAAGAGTTTGAAGGGAGGAGCATTACTGTGCACTGAAAGTTTACCCTATGCCCTGATCTGTTACAACATCTTGTTACCTGTTTTGTATAGATGAGATCAGAGGGCTTATGGGACTTGCCCAAAGTCCCCCCTTAGGTGAGTGCCAGAGTTAGAATTTAAATGCACATCCACCTGGTGCCAAAGCCCAGGGTCTTCCAAGAGTTAATGTGATGGCTGTTTTTATTTATAGGTGAAATGGTACACTTGGAGGGATAGACAGTTTAGATCTTCTGGTCCTTCCTCAGTACTCCTTAGGAACTTAAAGATTTTCTGCCATGACCAGAACACAAACTGTGTTGTGATTATTATTACCATCAGTAGGTGGAGGAAAAGATGCTAAGGGAGTCACAGATGGTTTTAGGAGAATTACAAAATGAGAATTTCCACCACAGAGAGAATGTATAGAGTAATAGCTAGTTAGAAGTTTAGGGGTTAAGTGTTTCATGAGGTCATTAACATTTCTAAACCAAGGAATTTCCAACAAACAATCTTATCTGTAGGTGGGAGTTGTATCATTTATGGTCTGATAACAGAATCTTTCAAAAATCATATGAATAGCTTAGATTAAGGAACGCTTTAAAAGTTCACCAAATCATGGGATGCCTGGGTGGCCCAGTCAGTTGAGTGTCTGCCTTTGGCTTAGGTCATGATCCCAGGGTCCTGGGAAAGAGTCTGGCATCAGGCTCCTTGCTCAGTGGGGAGCCTGCTTCTCCCTCTCCCTGCAGCTCCCGCTGCTTGTGTTCTCTCTCTCTCTCTCAATGACAAATATATAAAACCTTTAAAAACTTAAAAAAATAATAAGACAAAGTTCATCAAATCACTAAATTTAATGTCCTTATTCTTTTTTCCTATATAGTCTTAGAAGAAATATTTTCTCTATAATGTGGATTTCATTAACCTATGTGTCGGTGTGTAAATATTGATTACTTGAAAAGCTATATAACTATTAGAAAACTATGCCATAAGATATCTCTACATTTATATATGTTAAATAATTTAAGATTATTTACAAATACGAAAACTAGATAGTTCTTACGTCTTAATTTAAATCTCTGTCAACAACCAAATTGGTTCTAAAACATGAATAAGCCCAGGTTTTGCAAAAATGTCCCAATGAATAATACAGTGAGAAATTCAAATAGATGGTGGCTTTACGGTGCCTTAAGTCTGAAACAAGCAAAATGTGCTAAATCATTATTTAGCACCTTCCCCTTCCAAAAGGTACTTTAATTTGTTATTAAGGATTTCTATACTATCTCAAAAGGCTAAGAAAAGATACTCCACTTAATCCACAATTTTAGTTAAGTTTGGACCAGTTTTCAAAGAAATATTGTATCATATATTAACCTATATCATGTCTATCGTTTATTAAATAGTTACTCTGTGTACTGTTCTATGAGCTTTAACATATCATCTGATTTAATTTTCATTGCAAACCTCTATAGGAAGATGCTATTATTATCCCCATTTTATAGGTGAGGAACCCAAGACATTAGTGAAGGTAGTTAGCTTTCCCAACGTCTTACCACCCAAAGCTCCAGAGCCTTTCCAGACAGGTCTCTTGGATTTCAAAATCCATGCTCTAAACCGATTAGCTTCATTCAGCAGAGGAACTCTACTAGCCATGACTTCCTCTCTCCTTGATTGTTAAGGAGTCCGTTTTGTTTATAATTCTACTAAAAATACATGTTAGAGATTTTCAAATGAAGGAAAACTCTTCCACACTTTGTTTATGGTGTGTTTCCTCAAAATAACATGGAAGAACCACTTTTGTGTCTTATTCTTATCAACATCAATTTTATAAGTATTACTGTGCTATCTTTTTATTAAAATTTGACCTATAGGTAAATTTTCTCCTCAAACAATATTGTGCCCATAATTTTAAATAACAGAAAATATAATTTACCCTCATCTGCAACTGATCCCTCAGTTCCAGCCCATTTATAGCTTAAATTAGTAATAACAGAAATGGGGGCACCTGGGTGGCTCAGTTGGTTGAGCGGCTGCCTTTGGCTCCAGTCATAATTCCAGGGTCCTGGAATCAAGCCCCACGGAGGGCTCTCCACTCAGCGGGGAATCTGCTTCTCCCTTTCCCTCTCCCTCTGCAGCTTCCCCTGCCTGTGCTCGCTCGCGCTCTCTCTCTCTCTCTCTCTCAGTGTCAAATAAATAAATAAAATCTTAAAAAAAAAAAAAAGGAGTGACAGATGGAAAGCCAAATAGTCTATTTCTAGTGACATCAAAGAAATGCCAAGGGGGAAGTGAAACTGCAAAATAATCCAAAATCAACTGAAATTAAACTGCATAGGATCAATGCTGATGGATTAAGGAGGACATTTTCATGTTTCTCTTTTCTTAAAAAAAAAAAAAAAAGTAAAATGGCTGTATCTTTGGATTTAATTTGTTACATTATCAGTTGACTTGTACCCAGAGTCCACGTCTATATGGTATCAGATATGTTAAGAAATGAGGTCCTGGAAACTGTTGGTTCTTTTCCTTGTTTCCCTTAGTTTTACTCCTTAACTCATTCACCTATTCTTCCATTTGTCGAAAGGTGTCTTGGGAAAAGGAAGAGGACTAGTTCAACATTGGGAACCATCTCCCAATATTTTAAGAAGTGAGATGAATTCAGAAATGAATGGTACATTTTTACTCCTTGCATTTAAATACCTGTTATGTTTATAAACAGCATAATGTAATAAAACTACTAATTCTCTTATCATTGCCAACCCACTTTCGGTGTTTTGAAGCACCATGACATCAAAATTGATTTCTGTTTTAAAGAAGCCAGTCTTAGAACTTTTTAGCGGGTGTTACTTTCAGTACAATTGTTAGAATCTTAGTTCATAGGATAAAAATAATTTCTTGTGTGGACTCTGCACTTGCTCAATAAATGTTGAATTTCTTGAACAAAAATTAAATGCAGAATTATTTAGAAAGAAAGAAAGAAAGAAAGAAAGAAAGAAAGAAAGAAAGAAAGCAAGCAGATGAATAGTATTACCACAGCCCTTAATGGTGGTGACATCCCCCAAAGGATGAGCAAAGAAAGCTGGTTTTCTCTTCAAACATGTTTAATTGACCTCTCTTTTTTCTCTTTCTCCAGCTGTATATTTTTTTTCTTTTTACTTCAATAAAAGTACTTTGCTTTACTTTTTAATCACTCCCCCAACTTCACTCAAGAGGAATTTAACATAAAAAATCACCAAGAGGCCTTCAGCCATCAACAGAGTTGAAGAGGCCTCCTACATAGTCCATTACCTCAGGCAACGTTTACGACAAAAACACCCTGATTAACCTTGTTTGTGAGAATCTGCATTGACTTAGGTGCATTTGATCATACAATTTCAGATTATTAGAGTGTTTTTTGTTGAAAGAGGCAACAAGTCATTCCTTGCTGCTGTGCTCATGACTGGGGTCTTGAACATCTTTTCCGCTCCAGGGGTCCTGGATGATGGCAAATCCAGTGCCACAAACCAGACGGGAGGGAGTGGTGGCTTGAACGTTGAAAAGAAAGCCCGACTTCCTCTGGCTCCGAACGCCACGACCGACCGACCGTTACTACAAGTCATTCCTGTGAACTCAGAGCCCTGGGGGCTCGCTCAACCCTCTAGCTATCTGGACTGTGAGACTGAGACCCGATCTGGAGTTCTGCCAGGGGAAGGGCCAGAGTGAAGCATGCAGCACCCCCAGGCCCTCCCTAACAAGCTTCTGGACTGGAGGCTGCCTTTTGCATCAAACCTTGATTCTGCTGGTCAGATAGTCTCACCACAGTTTTCAGAATCCATAAAACAAAGTTCGCAGAGGAAGTTTTGAAGATCGCAACAGGATTTGTTGAGAACATTTCAATGTACTCCGTTTAATGAGAAGGATGGAGATTTCACAAACACTGATTTTTACCACACTACATGAAGTAACTACAAAACATATGTAGTAGGAAGCCAATAAATAATTCCAGTTACGCCTCTCTGAGGAACTGGTTTGATACCCGTCCAAAGAGCCTCCAAAGCACTCATTTCGTCTCTGTCCCATTCTGCTTTCTGTTTCTTCTGTTCTGCTCTTCCCATCCGTCTTTCCTCTTTGTGACCCAGTGCATGACATGAACAGAAACTGTCTAGGATCATTAAAGCAAGCCGTTGCAGAAGCTGGGCTGTTGATTCAGCATTTGGCAGAAGAATAGAAGGCTGTTCAGTGAAAGCCTTGATTTCATTTTTGTTAGGCCAGCAAACAATAGCAGCACACTGGCTTTGCTGATAAAAAGAACAAAGAAAACAAACCAATACCTTTTGCTGACATTTCTCTTTCTAATGCAAAAAGGGAGATGTTTTCTCCCCTTTCCACCCTTTTCTTGGCATTGGGAAGTCTACATACAGTAGCCAAACCAAGACTATGGTCCATTCTCTGCGAGTAAAGACTTAAAAACAAAATCCATAAAAACAAATAAATAAAATCAATGATTGTTTTTCTCCGAGCACTTCAGTTCTGACCCTGTTCTGGTCCAGACACTCTTCACTTCCCACTGTATTCCACGTTATCTGCTCAACACAATTATTCTCTTTATAAGCCAGACTCATTAGAGACGAAAGATGTTTACTGCTTTGTAAACTTCCTGCTGCCATAAGCAGTGTTTTGGCTTCTAGTTGAGAGCTGATGTTGTTGAGAAAAAGCTTTCCATGACTGAGGCACGATGCCCTCTCGCTATACAGTCCTACCATGTTCTTGCTCACGTTTGACTAAAGTGTCAATGCTGTGGATTTCATAAGCCCAGTTTTCTAGAGGGGAGGGAGTTTGAGCCCAAACACAAAGGGCAGAAGTCTCCCTCTGCTTTTGTAGCAGCCCTGGTAAAACCTCCAATATCCTGGGCAAGAGGTTTACTCTGGAGAATAAAGAGGTTGTCAACTTGCTCTCTTTGGGGAAAATGTTTAGATAATCCCCCATAGAAGACACAGTATCGGCATTAGCGTATTTCATAATTTTCAGAATTATGCCTGTTCGGAGCCAGCTCTGTCCTTGTTAGAAGCGGAAGGCTAGGAAACATTTTTTTTTTCGTACTGCTTGCCAGGAGATGCTGTCAGGGGTCTCCACTGTCATCTCCTCTTTCTTCAGTTGCTCCTTATTGTCTGTTGTCCCCAGTGTCCTCGCGTGGAGATTTCTGTCGCAATTTTTCTCAATTGGAAGTTTTTTTAGACTTACATAAAAAGAGCAATAGCTGGGGTGCCTGGGTGGCTTAGTCATTAAGTGTCTGCCTTCGGCTCAGGGCGTGATCCCGGTGTTCTGGGATCGAGCCCCACATCAGGCTCCTCCACTAGGAGCCTGCCTCTTCCTCTCCCACTCCCCCTGCTTGTGTTCCCTCTCTCGCTGGCTGTCTCTCTCTGTCAAATAAATAAATAAATAAAATCTTAAAAAAAAAAAAAAGCAGTAGCTTTCCTAAAATACATGAGATCCAGAGAACAAAGAGACTTTTCTTGTAGAAATGACCAGGTAGGTAAATGGTAATGTTACCTGTATTGAGATTATAAAAACCTTGTTCTATCTTGTTTCAGAAATAATAGAATGTATGTCATTTTTCTTAAAGATGTTAACTCATCTCACATATGTTCACCTCTCGGTGCTCATTAAGCTGTCTGAGGTAGGGTGAGGCAGGCATCTCGAGTGCTATGTTCAGAGCGACCCAGGAATTCATCTTGCAGGGGTCTTGCTGAAATCAGATGAGAACTTTGATGGTAAGAATGATACTGGCTGTCCCTCCTTGATGAATGAAGACCACAGTCACTGTCCACTCCTCACTTCCGAGAGGGAGAGAGTTAGGCAAGTTACTCTAGTCTCTCTGCCTCCGTTTCCTCATCGTAAAATGAGTAAAAAGAACACACACCTCATAGAGTTACAGTGAAGATTTCTATGCAGATCTAAAGTGCGTGGAAAAGTACCTGGAACGTAGCAAGAACACAGTAAATACTCCTGCTACTACTATTAGGACTACAGTTGCAATGATAATTTGTTTCACTGAGGTACCAGGAAGGCTAAACTCAGCTCCCTAAAAAGATGTCACTTAAAAATCTGATAGCATTTCAATTTTTCTGTATTTCTTTCTTTCTTCTTCTTTTTTTTAAATCCCAGCTATTATAGGATGTTACAAGAATGAGAACTAGTGGGCACCTGGGTGGCTCAGTCAGTTAAGCATCTGCCTTCAGCTCAGGTCATGATCCCAGGGTCCTGGAATAGAGCCCCACATCGGGCTCCCCACTGGGTGGGGAATCTGCTTCTCCCTCTGCCCCTCCCCCCACTCGTGCTTGCTCTCGTACTCTCTATCTCACAAAAATGAATGGATAAAATCTTTAAAAAAAAAAAAAAGAATGAGAACTAGAGAGCATCAGGACCATTCCATGATTCTGCATATCTTACACACATACATAAACTGATGTGTACATGTATAATGGATAGGCATGTATGTATATGGATGTGTATGTATATATAGTTAATTTTGACACAATGGTAACAAACCACACTCACAGTTCAATATCTTACATTTTTCATTAATGATATATCTTCGAAATTGGTTTCATTTGTCTCATTCTTTGTGAAGGCTGGAAATTATTCCATTGTACAGATGAATCATAATTCAACTTCTCTCCTATCGATGGACATTTAGGTTGTTTCCAATCTTTTGCTTTTACAAACAAGGCTGGAATGAACATCATTGGATGTAGGTCATTTCAAAAAATGTGCAAGAATATCTCTTGACTTCTTTATTATTCAGTTTGGTACAATTCTTTCTCACTCTGTAATAAATTGTAGCCTTCCTGTGGCTTAGAATATTTCTATAGTGATTTTATTTTTGTAATATGTACACATAATATTTTAACACATGTAATTTGTTATTATATATTACATATGCCAAGCATGTCGCAAAAATAAAGTACATGAACACATGGGAACACATGTCTGCAAAGATTTCCTGAAAACAACCACTCCCAGTTCTGATATTGATTCTTTTAAGTTTCAATCCTGTGATCCAAGTGTCCTATCTCTTTAATGACTACAATCTCCAGTCATGTTTTATCCTAGATCTTCTTGGAGTTGGACTCACTTGCTATATCCCTGGATCACCTCTCATATCCTATTTTTATTATTTTTATCTCCAGAAATGAAAACAGTAAGCTGTGTTTTTTTTTCTTTCAGCTATCTCCAAAAGCAAGGAAGTTCTTCTAAACATTTTGAAGACAAAGGAATTTCCAACAGTAGTAAAGCAATCTTGTGGAATTCAATATAAATATCAGTGTTGAAATGCAAATATAAACTCCCATAGGAAAAAGGATGATATTCAGCTGCATTAAAAAAGAGCATGATAGAGGCTGAGAAGTATCAGTAAGTTCAACCATGAGCATTATGTTCATGATGGGCATTGCTAAGACTCAGTTTTATACCCAACCATAGAACAACCCCAAATTATAGTAACAGCAGCTGATGTTTATTAAATACTTACTCTTTTCAGACACTGCTAATAACACTATACATGCATTACCTTTTTTTGTTTCCTTGTTTCTTTCATTTTGAAGGCAACTCTTTCTGAACAGGGCTGGTAAAGAATAGTAAGTTGAAACACATGTTGTTTAAGCTGATTGCTAATTACTGAGATTTTTTTTTTTTTAAGATTTTATTTATTTGACAGAGAGAGACAGCAAGAGAGGGAACATATTCAGGGGGAGTGGGAGAGGGAGAAGCAGACTTTCCGCTGAGCATGGAGCCTGATGTGGGGGCTCAATCCCAGGACCCTGGGATCATGACCCGAGCTGAAAGGCAGACACTTAACGACTGAGCCACCCAGGCGCCCCTTATTGCTAATTACTGAGATTTTACTGAGATCGTGGAAACCCTATGTTACTGGATGAAATTAGATTGCCATGCTTCCATCTTGCTTATTTTTGAAGTATTACCTATCAATTTCTTCCAGCATAGGTTTATATGCTTAATTGGTTTACCAAAAACAATTTATCTGAACAAAATGGAAGGTAGTAACAGGAAAAAATCAACAACCGACATGGAAATTCAGCAGTAAATTATCTACAAATGACAGCTGGTCCATACATAGCAATAGCCAAGTTCATGGAAGAGATCAGGTGTGCCTATCATCTGCTTCCACATTTAGGAAAGAAATCAGCTCTGTGGTTTTATTTCATTCCAAGTCCACTATATCAACATGAAGAATGTGGCTGAGTGTGGGGAGAGGAAAGAGGAGGGACTAAAACCAGACAAGTCCTAGGAGTGCAATTTTCCTATGATATGTTCATTTCCATTTTCAAACAGTTCAAACAGTACAACCACCTCTCAATTTCTCTGGGTTAACGCTGCTATCTTGAGAATAAAGCAATGAGGAAATGAACACTTAAAAAGCAATTCTTTTATTTGACTTTTGAAATTGCAAACTAATTTTTTGTTCATTGTAACCAGTCTAACAATACAGAAAGATATCAAAACAAAATCAATACAGAGATATATCACCCACCTCTCTCCAAATCCAGCCACTTGGGGTTTATTTACATTCTGTTGGTGTTTATCCTTCCAAGCTTTTCTCTGTATTTTTACCAACACCTACATACATCTGGAAAAATATAGCTTTATTTTTTACAAAGGTGGGATGATACTATACACTTGCCCCTAAATCTTGCTTTTTCCCCAGCATATCACAGACATTCCTCCAGTTCAATGCATATAAATCTAACTTAGTAATTCTGAGAGCTTCACATTATTCTACAGTAAGTTGCACCATAATTCTATTCCCTTGTTGATGGATATTTAGTTTTTTTCCAGGATCTTGCCATTTCAGACAATGCTATCATATGCTTTCTTATTTCTTATATTTGAAAAAAAAATACACATAAAATTTTAAAGAACTTGGTCTAAATTGCTTACTAAAAATTGGTCCTCCTGCAAGCAAATAGGTTGGATGCATGGTCAGGTCATGGACAAAAGCAGTTCTTATACGGTTTATAGCACCATACAAGGCATGCTTTTAGTAAGTTGACTCTTTGTACCATCCTATTTGATTGAATTTTTCCAATCTATTCAGGTGTAGTGAGTGCTTTTACTTTGTTATAAGAAAATTCATTTCCATTTAAGAATATTTGAATTATCTGCTACTTTTCAGGATTCTTACCATCGTTTAAAGGTATAAGCTGAAATAAAGGTAACTTTGATTTGATATTATCACAAATTCTTATATATGGGATTTATTTTCTCCTGCATTTAAATTTGTCATTGGAGTACATTGGGTACTTTATGCTTTGGGGACCAGTACTGGACAGTAATTACTTAGTTGAGTCTCAGCGTTATCAGATCCAATCTAAACAATCCCAGTACTGTTAGTCTTTTTTAGTTTTTATTTTCCACCCCACAGAGTGTTTTTTCCCTGCTAGCTTTTTAACAGCTTTATTAATGTATAATTTACATATAATAAAATTTATCTTAAGTGCACAGTTTCTAATAAAACTTATTTTATAATAAAACTTATTTTAAGTGCACATTTTAAGTGGACAGTACAATGTATTTGAGTAAACTCATACAGTTATTCAACCATCACCACAGTCCAATTTTGGAACATTTCAATCACTCCAAAAAGTTTTTTCATTTCCATTTGCAGTAATTCCCTGCTCCTACTTTTAGCCTCAGGCTAACTCTGATTTGCCTTCTGTTTCTGTGGATTTGCCTTTTCTAAATTCCATATAAATAGAATCATACAACATACAGTCTTTCGTGTCTGGCTTCGTTAGCATGTCTAAAAAGTTTATGCATGCTGTTGCATGTGTCAGCAATTAATTCCTTTTTATTTCCTGGAAGTATTCCATCGTAGGGATGTGCCACAATTCATTCTTTTACTAGCTGATAGACATTTGGATTGCTTCCAGTTTTTGGTGAATACGAATAATGCTGCTGTGGACATTCTTGTGCAAATCTTTAGTTGGACATGTTTTCATTTTTCTTGGGTAGATATCTTGGTGTGGAATTGCTCCGTTGTATGGTAAAGTGACAAAAATCATGTCTTAAATCAATGCTATTATTTGCATACAATTTTACATATTATTCACATATAATTTATATACATAACCCATATGGTATTATATACTATCTCTTTGTTCCTTCTTTGTTATTCTGGGCCTTTTTAAGGTATAGAATCCAGTCTTAGAGACAATACTCTAAAAAGGGAAGTGATCTATGATTCTGCTTGCCTTCATGTCCTTGACAAAGCATATTTCTTCATGTACATTTAATTTACTCAAAACAGCACTTCCGTTCGCTATCCTATTACATTTCTCCACTAACATAGCCATTATATCTGTTTTTACACATTACTGAACTCATCACAAGACTATGAACTTTAACATTGCTTCTCAGAAATTGTCTGAAAGCAGGTCAGGACTTAATTATGCAGTCCTTGTTAGTAATAGATATTAATTGCTATTTTTTGTGTTTACCATGCACCAGGTATTTGATAGGTGTTTTGCATCAACTCATTTAATCTTCAACAAATTCTATGAAATAGATAATGTTATCATTCACATTTCAAAATAAAGAAACTGAGATTAGAGAGCTTGTCCGAGTCAAGACAGGTTGAAAGTAATTTTTGTAACTCCTCCAAGAACAGTGGAAAAGCTTTGAAGAACATGGCTCTTGACAAGTGGGTCAGAAGAATTCCTGCTTTTTACTTGTTGCTATGAAATGCAACGGAGTCACTATAGATAGTTAAATTGGGTAATATAAGACTACATGCTTAAAGAAATAAAATAACCCAGGTATTAGACATGCCTTCACAGGAACCTGCATGTCTCTGTTAAATGTTCCTTGTTTCACTTTGTGATCAGAGTTTAGTGGCTTATAATATGAGCACTGAGAACAGGAGAAATTCTTTGTGGCTGAGAGCGTAACTAGATAAAATCAGCATAAATCTTGCCCTCTTAACAAGGAGAACATTTACAAAGTCTTATTAAGGCAACTTGGGCTTTTGTTGATGGGAGTTGCATCAGTGTCTTCTAGGAACACGCCTCTCTGCTCAGATGTATCCTGAAGGATGCAATTTGTAAAGATCGCAGGCCAGCCTGGGACAGCCCCCAGTCAGCTCAACCTGATTTCCAGTGTGTCTTTTCAAATACTATTTGCTGAGATCCTCTAATAAGGGCATACCAATTTTTTATTTAAAAAAGATAAGAATGGAGGGGCGCCTGGGTGGCACAGCGGTTAAGCGTCTGCCTTCGGCTCAGGGCGTGATCCTGGCATTATGGGATTGAGCCCCACATCGGGCTCCTCCGCTGTGAGCCTGCTTCTTCCTCTCCCACTCCCCCTGCTTGTGTTCCCTCTCTCGCTGGCTGTCTCAAATACTATTCAAATACTATTTTTCAAATACTATTTGCTGAGATCCTCTAATAAGGGCATACCAATTTTTTATTTAAAAAAGATAAGAATGGAGGGGCGCCTGGGTGGCACAGCGGTTAAGCGTCTGCCTTCGGCTCAGGGCGTGATCCTGGCATTATGGGATCGAGCCCCACATCGGGCTCCTCCGCTGTGAGCCTGCTTCTTCCTCTCCCACTCCCCCTGCTTGTGTTCCCTCTCTCGCTGGCTGTCTCTGTCTCTGTCGAATAAATAAATAAAATCTTTAAAAAAAAAAAAAGATAAGAATGGAAAAGTGACTAGATGCAAATACATTAAAGTTGATTAACATTTGGTAGTGGTATGGTAAGAAATGTTTTTAACTTCATTGTGCCTTTTCTACATTTTCAAAATTTTTGATCTTGAGCAAAATAAAACCATAAGAAATATTTTTTTCAGAATATTATCCTTTCCTAGTGGATACCTGCATAGCTCAGGTAAAATTGGAGGGGGCAGGTAACGAAGGAGAAATCAACAGAAAGTTGCAATGGTCATCAACCAACAGCATCATTTCATTTGGGGCTAAGTGCTAGAATCTAGGATTGACTTTGTTATCACCACAAAGAAGACAATACTTTGTAGGATCAACTAGTAGGGAGAATTGCATCAGAAGTTGGAGTAATGTCAGGTCAGCATCAGGAACCTTTTCAGCCGGAGTGGGAATGTCCACAGGTTCAATTTGTTTCTTTCTTAAATGAACTGGGAACTTAATGAGAAGCAAATTCTAGGATCTTACCCTATACCTACTGAATTAGAGTCTCTGTGAGTAGGGCCCAACAATCTGTCGTAACAAGCCTTCCAGGTGGTTCAACTTTGAGAATTCCTGGACCACAACATGGTAGTCGTTGAGAGCATGAACTTTGGAGCCAGACTACATAGATGGGAATCCCATTTCTATCATTCACTACCTCTTTAAGAAAGATGAATTTAGGCAAGTTATTAAACCTCTTTATGATCACAGAATCTCAAATTTGCCATAATCTAACATATTTATATAGGTATCTTCCTTCAGCAATTAAAAAAAAAAGAAACCCAATCAACTCCTAAGGACTCTTCGGATGAGCTACTCATAAAACCCGTCCGTTCCAGCTCACTGCTGCAGACTCAAGTTTTCCAGAGTCAGGACGTGCTTGAGGCGAGTATTCATAATGTAGACTTTTCCAAGACCAAACCAGACAGAATTTCTTTTCTTTTCTTTTTTTTCCTCCAAAGATCCTACTTATCTATGTGACAGACAGAGAGACAGCCAGTGAGAGAGGGAACACAAGCAGGGCGAGTGGGAGAGGAAGAAGCAGGCTCCCAGCGGAGGAGCCTGATGTGGGGCTCGATCCCTCAACGCCGGGATCACGCCCTGAGCCGAAGGCAGACGCCTAACAACTGCGCCACCCAGGCGCCCCCAAACAGAATTTCTAATCTAGCAGATGGCTGGTATCACAAAATAATTGTATCTATTAATTTTTTTCAACAAATACTGTGTGTTAGATCCTGTTTTGAGTATTTGGGATGTAGCAGTCAACAAGAAAATGGCCCTTACCTCTAGTGGGTGTGGGAAAGGAAGGAAGACAATAGACACATTGACAAATAAATGAATCAAATAGTTTCAGTTAGTGAAAGTGTTGGGAAGAAGTAAAAACAGGGTAATAGCTACAGAGTAATGGGGTGGGGAGGGGTAGCAGAGTGTCTACTCAGGAGGTCTGGAAAGGCTCTCTAGGAAGCATTTGAGCTGCGCTCTCAATGTTGACAAGGAGGGAAACCTGGGAAGACATAGGGGCAGAAGTTCCCAGGAAAAGAGAAAAGAAATTGCCAAGGTCTGGTTTACCCTTTTTCTACCTCTTCTACATTTCTGACCATAAAATTTAAATCTAGATGAGGAAAGTTTTTTTTCCCCCCGAAGCAGCTGGAGACCTTAATCAAACCTCTAACTACGCATAGGCAATAAAATATCTCAGAATTTGATTGATATTACCCACTCCCTTAATGATATTTTTTCTGATCAATTAAAGCCCAAGTTCTGGGCCAATATTAAGGGAATAGGGATGGTGAATTTTAGCTAGATATAGTGTTTAGAATGCAGGAGGCAGATCATTAGATTGTGAATTGAAAAAATCCAGATTTGCTGTCTCATTCAGAAGAAACACTGAAACATAATTTGCATTTTGAATCATGTTTTTAAGCTATGAACGCAAGCATGCAAATACCATTTTTGGACAGTAGGTGGCAGACTACACCTACAAACTAGTGGTTGAGTCTTCTGCAACCTCAACTATTTGGGGAAGGAGCTGGCCCCAACTTCTTGAATCACAGAGATTAGACCATTCAAAGGGTATACACGACGGATATATACAAATGAATGTTGTAATAATAGTTTCTGTATTCTGATACCACTGAGAAAGTATGTCCTCACAGTAAATAAACATCTCAGAAGCTCTGGGCCCTGAGAAAGAATATTTCAGTGACTGAAACATCCCAGCCTCAGTCCTATAGGATCGAAGCTACCATATTGGCGCTAATAGACACTGACACTTGTCTTAAATTCGGAATTTTGAAAGAAGGTGGGTGGAGTGGGGATCTTTGAAGTCAGCACTCTCTTGTTAAAAGACGATAGGTAGTGTACTTCGGCGGTTTGTTAGGAAAAGACAGTAAAACCTTCAAAAATGACCCATCTCTACATGCCATGATTTTGTAACATCAGACATCTGCCAGCCTAGCGATTCTGTTTCATTTGATCTCAGAAAAGTCTACAACTTTGCGGATCACCCCAAACATCTTTGACCTAAGGGGAGCTTCTGAGTCTGCAGGGGTACATTTCTAGCAGACCTCCCTAGGAATCCTGAGAATTTTGTTTTGTTTTTTAACTGACGAAGAAAAATACTTATGTAAGTATGCTGGATTCATGGCAAATTTGAAATCCTGTGATCTGATAAGGACTTTAACATGCTGACAGTCAGAAACTTGGAATCTAATTCCTCGATTAAGGGGAACTCTAAAATAATTATTCCCAGAGTTCCAGTTATAAATAAGATGGAGTAACCACAGTTTATATCTTGTCTTTCACTGAGTATAACTACAAAACCTGGACAGAATGCATGGAACAATACTTGAAGACTCTGGAAAGCAATGGCAGACTGGGGAAAAACACCAGAATTTGGAGTACCATCAATTAAAATCCAAACATTTCAATAATAACATTAATATAAATGATCTGAACATTCCAATTTAAAAACAGAAATTCTCAGAATGGATTAGGAAACATGACCCCACTCAGTGCCATCTATAAGAAACTTAGTTCAAATGTAACGATACACATGGATTAAAATAAAAGGATGAAGAAAATTTTCCATACAGACACTAGTCAAGAGAGCTGAGGTGGTTGTACTGATGTCAGGCCTGACTTCAGAGAAAAGAAAATTACTGGTGATAAAGAGGGTTAGCTAACCAAGAAACCATAACAATCCTAAATGTGTACTTAACAACAGAGTTTCAAAACACATGAAGCGAAACCTGACAGAATTGGAAGGAGAAGGACAGATCCATAATTAGAGTTGGAGACATCAATACTCTTTCTCAGTAATAGAGCTAATAGAATATCAAGGATTTGGGTGTCTGAACAAAGCCAGCAGCCAACTGATATTTGAAAAATATTCCACCTAACAACAGAAGAAAACATTTTTTTTTAAAAGATTTTATTTATTTATTTGACGGAGATAGAGACAGCCAGCGAGAGAGGGAACACAAGCAGGGGGAGTGGGAGAGGAAGAAACAGGCTCATAGCGGAGGAGCCTGATGTGGGGCTCGATCCCGTAATGCCAGGATCACGCCCTGAGCCGAAGGCAGACGCTTAACCGCTGTGCCACCCAGGCGCCCCAGAAGAAAACATTTTTTTAAGTGTACGTGGAACATTTACCAAGATAGACCATATTCCAAATCTTTATACAAACCTTAACAAATTTTTAAAAATTCAAAACATACAGAGTGTATCCTTAAACCTAATGAAATCAAACTATAAATCAATAAGAGAAATATAACAGAAAAATCTCTAAGCACTTGAAGTTAATCAATACACTTCCAAATAATCCATGGCTGAAAAAGTAAGTTTCAGGGTAAATTATAAAATATTTTGAATGAAAAGAAAATGAATGTAACACCGAAATTTGAGGGATGCAGCTAAAGGAGTACTTAGAGGAAAATTTATAGCATTAAAATGCTTATATTAGAAAGGGAAAAAATAATCAAATCAATTGCTTATGTTCACCTTAAGAAACTAGAAAAAAGAAAAATAAACTAAACCCAAAGCAAGGATAACAGAGGAAAATGAGATGAGACTATAAATTAATATAATTGAAAACAGAAAATAGAGAAAGTCAATTAAACTAAAGGCTGGTTTCTGAGTGCAATAAAATTGAATAACTTCTAGCAAGACTGACAAAGAAAAAGAGAAGATGCAAGTTACCAATATCAGACTAAAAATGGATAGATCAGTACAGACTCTGTAAACATTAAAAGGTTAATAAGAGAATATTATGAACAACTCTATGCACACAAATTCAATACCTTAGATGAAATGGACCAATTTCAGCTCAACCAAGAAAAATCTATAACATGAGTTGTTCTGTAACTATTAAAGAAATTAAATTTGTAGTTAAAAGCCTTCCAAAAATAAATTACCCAACCCCAATGGTTCCACAGATAAATTCTAAGAACATCTAAAGGAGAATGGGGACCAATTCTATACAATAACCTTCATGAAATAGAAAAAGAGGGAACACATCCCAGGTCATTTCATAAGGCTAGCATTGCTCTGATACCAAAAGTAGACAGAGAAAACATAAGAAAAGAAAATTACTATAGACCTATATTTCTCATGAAGATGGATGTAAAAATATTCAATAAAATATTACCAAATTGAATTGAGGGATATATAAAAAGAATAATAGATCATACTTAGTGGAGTTTATCCCAGGATGGAAGTTTCAACATTCAGATATCAATCAATGTAACCCACCATATCAACAATATGAAGAAGAAAAACTTTCTGAGCATATCAATTGATACAGAAAAGCATTTGATAAAATCTAAAGATCATTCTGAACAGAAACTTGCAGCAAACTAGAATTAGAAGGGAATTTCTTCAACCTGCTAAAGAATATATAAAAAAATAAAAAAATTAAAATCTACAGCTAATATCATACTTAATGGTTAAGTGCTTTCTCCCAAACTGGGGAATAAGTTACGGATGTCCACTCTCACCACTCTTATTCAGCATCGTACTGAAAATTTTAACCCAGAGCAATAAGGCAAGGGGGAAAAAAATAAGACATGCAGATTGAAAGAAAAAAACAAAATGGTTCCTATTCTGAGATAACATGATTCTGTAAGTAGAAAATCTCAAACTATCTACAGAAGAGTTCCTGGAATTAATAAGAGTTTAGCAGGTTTGCAATACACAGTCAATGCTCAAAAATCAATTATACACTAGCAATGCATAACTAGAAAGCAAATATTTAAAAATACAATTTACAATAGCTCAAACAATTAAATACTTTGGTCTAGATCTAACAAAACATGTACAGAATCTGTATGCTGAAAACTACAAAATGCTGACAAAAGAAATCAAAGAAGACATATTAATGAAAAAATATACCATATTCTTGAATTGGAAGGCTCAGCAAAGCCAAGATATCATCTTCTACCCAAATGGAACTATAGACAATACAATACCAATCCAAAGACAAGCAGGATTTTTGGTAGATACAGACAAGCCAATTCTAGCATTTATATGAAAAAGCAAAGAAACTAGAAGAGGTAAAATAAGTTTTTAAAGGAAGAATAAATTTGGAGCAACCCGTAGAAAGAACATTTTGTACTTAGTAGAAAACTATGCATTATCTATAAACGTACTTTTCTACTTCATCAGGTTCTGATTCGACGGGAGCTGTTTCATAGCTGTGTAAGACAGGCATTCTGTTTCATTTGGCAGAGGTTCAAATGTACTCCCTCACACCCTGGAAAAACCAGTTTCTTCTCCACGTGCAATTCATTTCAATATTCCTTTACTCTGTGTAAATGTGTGCTCTTTTGATCTTCCCTTTGAATGATTTATAACATCTGCTTGGTTCCCTTACTAGCAAGTAAAGTAAAATACTTAACATGTGTTTATATTTGTTTGAGTCATGCTTTTGCCTTTTTCTGAAAATTGTTTTGACAAACCATACTACCTGAGTTCAAAATGGATGGCAAAGACGCACAGGAAAAAAAATGTTCAACATCATCAGCTATTAGGGAAACTCCAGTAATCGATGACATATCATTACATTTCTGAGTGGCTATATATTTCTGAGTGGCTGAAATAAGAATTACTGACAATACCAGGTGCTACCAGTAGGAATGCAAAATGGTATCGCTACTCTGGAAAACTGATAGTTTCTTGACCCAAAAATTGCATGACCCAAAAATTCCACTCCTGGTACCTGCTTTAAGAACTAAAAACATATCCACACAAAAATCTGTACACAAATGTTTATCACGGTTCTATTTGTTATTGACTACATTTGAAAACACAAATTTCCTTCAAGGGGTGAATAAATAAACCGATAAATTTGTACTAAGGAATACCACGCAGCAGTAAAAAGTAACAAACTCCTGATACACGTAACAACCTGAATCTTAAAAGCATGCGGAGTGAAAGAAGTTAGTTTCAAAAGGTAACCCGCTGTGTGATCTCGTTTCTGTGTCTCCAAAAGGCAAAACTACAAAGATGACAACCAGATTAGAAATTCACAGGGATTATGGGCAGGGGGAGGAGTGACCATTAAGAAATGACTCAAGGAATTTTTGGGGGTGAAGAAACTGTTTTGTGCCCTGAGTATGGAGGTGGATACATGGATCTATACATGTGTTAAAATTCATACAACTGTAACACCAAAAAGAAAAGGGCAATTTTACTGAAAATAAAATTTAAAAAGAAAAATATAACACAAAATTTTCTTAATGTCCCTTTCCTTTAAAAAGTGCTTGAAGGGGCCACCTGGGTGGTTCAGTTGGTTAAGCGTCTGCCTTCGGCTCAGGTCATGATCCTGGAGTCCTGAGTTGGAGCCCCAAGTCAGGCTCCCTGCTTAGCAGGGAGTCTGTTTCCCCTCTTCCTCTACTCCCCCCCCTCCACTCCTGCTCTCTCTCTCTCAAATAAATTAGTAAAATCTTTAAAAAGGCCCCTGAAGAAAAGATGGGAGTTGGAGCCAAATTCTACCCCCTCAATCAGAATCATCAACTTTTGCTCCGTTCTCTGTCTTGTTCCACCAAAAACACAGTGATTGAGGGAGCCTAAGAAAAAAGTCTACTACAGACGCATGGTTGAATAGTTTTATGCTTTAAAAAATAAATGATTGTTGTTGTTACTTATCTGTATCATATACAACTGGGACCATGAACTAGGTCTATCACACATAAATATAATTGCAATCTGTCAAAAATTTAACAGATTAATAATAAACAGTTTTATTAATGGACATAGTTGAGTATATAGACCTTTATTCCATCAATCTATTTATCTGTGTAACTTCAGATTGTAACTACATTTCACTGAAATTCATTAAAATTCAAAGGCATGCTCTTTTTAAGTTTCCATTAGTGTATTTTATATCGAGATGATAAACTGACCAATAAAACAATTTTGAGCTGTATTTTCCTTTCTTATAGTAGTGTACTATATTTCCCTAAAATTATTCAAGGACTCATTTTATTTCACGCTTTAGATTTGTTATGATATTTTCTGTTGCCCATGTGAGACTGAAAGCAGGTTTCTGTTTGCCCATACGCATTTAGAGAGTTTTTGAAGAATGCAGCTTTTTTTTTTTTTTTTTTTTCCCCTTCCCAGAATGAACTAATTCAGTGTTGGGAATAAGGAACCAGTTCCAGAACCTAGAATTTCTATCACAGAATGGTGGCATGACCTAGCAGGTCCTTTGGTCTGCTTTCCAGTATTCCATCTCCCAAATGAAAATGTGAGATGTGATTAATTACATGTATTTCCTCTCTGCTCCCAGGAATACATAATAAGGCTAATTATGGTAATTTTAATGCTGGCTACCACTACACCAGGCTATTTACATATGTCATCTCACTGGATTGTCACAACAGCTTTATGGAATAGATATTATAAGCATATCTGTTAATTACTGGAAACTTGCAGTTCTTTAGTTCACTTCCAGTTCTGACATCCTAGACACCATGACCTTGGAAAACCCAGGGTCCTCACTCCTGATGCTCTCCCACAAATATTCCTTCAGCTGCTTCCTCTATGTCATCTGTTGGCCATTCTGACGATGTCCACTGTTGGGTCTCAGTGCTGTTACAGGTGTTCGGTGTTTAGATGGTCCATCCAAAATATTAACCTTGCCCAAATTCCACTGCAATGACTACTTTCTCTCCAGTTCAGTTACCCACTAAATGGGTCACATTTTGTATGTGGGAGTTTGATCCATCTTAGAAATCAAAGTCTAAAATCCCAGTTACTGACCAAAACTTCTATCCTTCTAGCTCTTCATGCCCACACTCCACCTAGCCTTGTTAAAACCTCAGATCCCAGGGGCGCCTGGGTGGGTGGTCGTAAAGCATTTGCCTTCGGCTCAGGGCCTGATCCCAAGGTCTTGGGATTGAGCCCTGCATCGGGCTCCCTACTCCTCTGGGAGCCTGCTTCTTCCTTTCCCACTCCACCTGCTCGTGTTCCCTCTCTCGCTGGCTGTGTCTGTCTCTGTCAAATAAAGAAATAAAATCTTAAAATAAAAACACCCCCCCCCAAAAAAAAACCTCCTCAGATCCCCTCAGTCTCTCCATCTTCCCTTTGGTGTCAACTCCACATTCTTCCCACCTCTCTTTCCTTGCCTAGCTCGAAATTCATAATTAACTACTTGACTTTCTTAATCCAGCCCCTCTTTTTTATAGCTTGAAATGTTTCTCGGGCTGATTCTTTCTTCCCCTGACCCAGTGACCTCCAGTCTTGTCCAGCTCCCTCCCTTTTTCCTCTTTACATTCTTCACTTTCACTTCCTTATGTCCCATTAGTTCATCATCCCACTGATTTGTTCTTTGTCCTGCCAAATCACTAAAAGTAATCTCAGGAGGATTGTTAATGTTGGTTCAACTGCAGAATCTAATGTAAACAAAATTTCTTAAATCCCTGGATAGTTTGCTGCATTTCGAACTTCGTAACATTCAGTAAGTTTTCCCTTTGGAAGTGATTTGCATTTTATTTTTTGTGTATTGTTCTTTGCCAGTTTTTTGATTGGACTGTTGGCCTTCCCCTTATTAATTTCTAAGAGCTCCTTAGCTGCAGACGAAAGAAAAAAAGCCCACTATCATTCATGTTGCCATTTTCTTCCCAGGTTTGTTATTTGCTCTTGTTAGCTTTGCTTTATACTATTTTGTTCCATGCTCTAATTTTATTTTTATTATTTATTTATTTTTAACAATTTTTATTTATTTCTTTGAGAGAGAGCATGAGCTGGGGGAGGGGCAGAGGGAGAAGTAGGCTCCCTGCTCAGAAGGGCACCTGACATGGGGTTCAATCCCAGGACCCTGGGATCATGACCTGAGCCAAAGGCAGACACCCAACCGACTGAGTCACTCAGGGCCCCTCCATGCTCTAATTTTAAATACACATGTAGTTTTATTTATTAATCTCATAGATTATCACTTCTAAGTGAAAGCCTTTAAAAAAAACTTTTCCTATTCCCCAAATTGTATGCATATATCTGTATAATCTTACATGATAGGATTTCACTTAAAAATATAAATGTGTAGTTCATCTGAAAATTTTTTCTTATGTTCTTTCTAAATAGCTAGCCAGTTGCTTAGCCTTCTCTTTTCTTCACTGAAATACCACCCCTGTCGTATATTAATTTATATCATTTGTGCATATTTCTGGAATTTATATTCTTTTTTTTTTTTTTAAAGATTTTATTTATTTATTTGACAGAGACAGCCAGCGAGAGAGGGAACACAAGCAGGGGGAGTGGGAGAGGAAGAAGCAGGCTCATAGCGGAGGAGCCTGATGTGGGGCTCGATCCCATAACGCTGGGATCACGCCCTGAGCCGAAGGCAGACACTTAACCGCTGTGCCACCCAGGCGCCCCTGGAATTTATATTCTTTCCCCTCTCATTGGGCTCTCTGTTCATGAACTTGTACAAAACTGATTTCATTCCTATGGAGTTATAAAAATCACCATTGCCATCTACAGACCCATTTTTGTGCCATTATGCCTTTGGTACATATATTATGGTTTCTAGAAATAATATATATACATCTCCTATTTTCTTTTTTTTAAGATTTTATTTATTTATTTGACAGAGATAGAGACAGCCAGTGAGAGAGGAAACACAAGCAGGGGGAGTGGGAGAGGAAGAAGCAGGCTCATAGTGGAGGAGCCTGATGTGGGGCTCGATCCCATAACGCTGGGATCACGCCCTGAGCCGAAGGCAGACGCTTAACAACTGCGCCACCCAGGTGCCCCACATCTCCTGTTTTCTTGATCCATCACAAAGTGTCTTTTGTACCTTTTTGACTTTCCATGAAGTAAGAAACAATGGAAGATAGAAAGTTAGGTACTTCCTTGTGCCTCCGTGTCCTCATCATGGGAAATTAGATGAATTAATTCATGTTATCTCTTTAGGATGAGAGTATGGTAACTACTCAGTGTTAGCTATTATTAATAGCATGAGTAAGTTAGGACTCCTATTCACCCCTCTGCCTCTTTTTCCACTTTTCTATCTGTAACCTCCTCCAAATTTGAGAACTTTCATCATCTCTTCTGTAATCATAATTAATCCTTGTATGCCTTGTCTGTTGGTTGAATCTAAAACTGATAACATCAATACATAGTATTTTCATTATTGTGGTTATGTTACTATTGTTCATTATTCTATGATTCCAAAGTGTCTGTATTTTATTTTACTTTTTTTGTTATATGTCTTCATCAAGTTACTAAGATTATCTATCTTCCTAAACATATTCCATCCATGGTAAGAGATGCAATGTAATTATTGAAGATATATTTCCCAGAAACTTCTGCCTTCTTATTCCAATCTGGACTAGAGAGCACTCTGGGCTGGATGCCAGCCTGTCATCCTGACTTCCTTTTTTCCCTTGTCTTTGGTTGAAGCCAGTGTTCTTAGATCTCAAATCTTTACCTTTCTTGGATTTTATTCTTGTTATGGCTAAGAACATCTTCAAGTAATTCTCTTGAAAGGGTGAATAAGAAATAAACCTTCTGAATTTTTACATGTCTGAAAGTGCCTTTATTTTTCCTTCTCACTTGATTGACATGTTTACTAGGTATAGAATCTTAAGTTCATAATTATTTTTCTCAGAGGGTTCTAAAGGATTCTAAGATGAAATCATATTCTTGTTCCCTTGTAGGTCATATTTTCCCTCTCTGGAATTTTAGGATACTCTCTAGATGCTAGGAGTTAAGAAATTCCTTTTTTTTTTTTTTTTTAAGATTTTATTTATTTATTTGAGAGAGAGAAAGAGCCCAAGCAGAAGGAGGGGCAGAGGGACAGGGAGAAGCAGACTCCCCGCTGAGCAAGGAGCCCGATGCGGGACTTAATCCCAGGACCCTGGGATCATGACCTGAGCTGAAGGCAGACACTTAACCAACTGAGCCACCCAGGTACCCCAGATAAGAAATTTTTTGAAGATCTGCCACTGTTTAGGTTGTTTTTGTTTTGTTTTAATTCCTCCTGTGATCATGATTTCATGAGTGTATGCAACTGTCAAAAATCATTAAAAAACATGGTATCTTGAATCAAATTATAGCGTTAGGAGGAAGAAATCCTGTAGTACTTAAAGTCTGTGTTACAACATTCACATTAGATTATACCATGATGTAGGGCTTCTCTAATTATTTTGCATTTATGTGTTTAATGCTTTGATCTTCATCCAAGGTAGGAATTTTTAAACTTTCTATTGGGCCACGAAACCCTTTGGCTTTCTGGTGCACTGTATAGACCCCTCTCTGGAGTAATGTTTTTAAATATTTAAAATAAAATATATAAGATTATAAAAGAGACCTTTTAAATGGAAATATAGCTACCAAAATGCTAAAAACCAAAATTGTAATAGAGTAATATATTGCTTCTCTCTCTCTCTTTTTTTTTTTAGAGGGGGGGCAGAGGAAGAGGGAGAATCTTAAGCAGGCTCCACACCCAGCGCTGAGCCCACCACGGGGCTCGATCTCACAACCTTGAGATCATGACCTAAGCCAAAATCAAGAGTTGAACACTTAACCAACTGAGCCACCCAGCCAGCCCTATATTGCTTCCTTATTACCACTTTAAGTAACATCTAGTGGAGGATTTTATAGCCACTATAATTTCAAAATAGTGATGAGTATAAATGATATTTTGAGATATTTGTAACAACCAAATGTGCATAAAAATATATGTGATTTCTACTGGTAACAAAATCACAAGTGTTGCTGTAAGTACTATAATTTGTGCTTATATTCAAAATGGACAATGGACAAAAAATGCTGAAGTTTAGAGACTATGGAAAATAAAAATATTATTTTCCCCTTCTAAGTTCAAAGACCTCCTGAATTTTATGCAGGGCCTCTTATTTATGAATCCCTGCCTTAGAGTAAAAGCTTTTTGAGGTGTGGCAGACTGCATGTTCCTGGGGGCAATTTTCTGGCCCCTACATGCTCTTTCTGATTATGACCTTGGCATTCCCCCATCAAGAGGCCGACTCTTTCTCCACTCCCTTGAATCTGCCTGTGACAGCTTTGACCAACAGAATATGTTAGAAGTGAAGTTATACCAGTCTGAGCATTGGCCTTAACTGATCTGTCAGCTTCTACTTTCTTCCTCATAGAGGCAAGACTCCATGTAAGAAGTGCAATTAACCTAGACCACCATACTGTGAAAAACCTAACTAAGCCCTACGAAGAGGCCTTGGAAGGCGAAATGCCATACAGAGAGAAAAGGTGGCCAAGGAACACTGAAGTACTAGACACCTGGGTGAAGCAGCCATATTGGCAGTGGATCCTTCAGTCTTAGCCATCCTACTTGATACCATGCGAATCAGAGGTGAAATGCTCCTCTGAACACTTACAGAATCCCTTACCTATAAAATGGTGGGCAAAATAAAATGTCTGTTTCAAGCCACTGAAATTTGGGGAAGGTCATCAGAGAGTAACAGATAGAACAGAGGATGATGCCATGTTCCACATGTCTTTTGTATCCTTCACATTAATTAGCAAATTGACAGGCAGAAAAAGGGGACTGTGGAATTCTTGTCATATTGAGGTTTGCATGGCATTTTGCTGTCATTAAAGAACTATGAGCAGTAACATCACAGAATCAAAGTATATTGTCCAATAAATGCCCTATGATTCTTTTTTTTTTTTTTAAGATTTATTTATTGGGGCGCCTGGGTGGTTCAGTCAGTTGAGCATCTGCCTTTGGCTCAGGTCATGATCTTAGGGTCCTGGATCAAGCCCCATGTTGGGCTCCCTGCTCAGTGGGGGATTCTGTTTCTCCCTCATCCTCTGTCCCTCTCCCCAGTTCATGCTCATGCTCTTTCTTGCTCTCAATATATTAATAAAATCTTTTTAAAAATATTTATTTATTTATTTACTTTAGAGAGAGAGAGAGAAGGAGAGAGCATGCAAGCACATGAGTGGGGGGAGGGGCAGAAGGAGAGAATCTTCAAGCAGTCTCCCCTCTGAGAGAGGAGCCCACCACGGGGCTTGATCTCAGGACCCATGAGATCATGACCCCAGTGGAAACCAAGAGTCAGATTCTTAACCTACTGAGCTACCCAGGCACCCCTGGCCTCTGATTCTTAAGGTACCCAGCCTGCGTTCCAAGATCTCAGATTAGCCCCAGGATCCTCCCCAAATGCTGATTCCTGGATTGGTTCCCAAAGATTTTCAGAGGTTACACTCTGTCCAGGGCAGAGTATGAGAGGATTAGAGAGAGGATAATGGAAATGAAAGTTAAAATGGTGTAGTTGTGCTGGAAGCAATTTCTGTACATATGAACACTTGACCTGGGTCTGGAGACAGACTGAGAGTAACAGAACAGAAGATGGAGTAGCCATCATCATGGCTGTGAGCACAGGCTCTGTAGTCGACCTGTTGTAACTGAAATCTGGCTGCACCACAGAGCCTGCTATGTGACTAGGGCATGTGACTTAAAATCTGTCTGTGCCTCAATTTACACATCTGTAAGCTAACGATAAAATAATATCCCCCCACGCCCTCATAGGAGTATAACGAGATTTAGATGAATTAATACATTTGAAACATTGGCACACATAGTCCTACCAAGGACCAAATGGATCTTTTTTTTCCCCAGAACTTCTTTTTTTCCCCTAAAGATTTATTTAGTTATTTGAGAAAGGGGGGAAGGGCAGAGAGAGAGAGAGAGACAATCTCAAGCAGACTCCACACTGAGCATAGAGCTGGATGGGGGCTTGATCCCAGGACCCTGAGATCATGGCCTGAGGCGAAATCAAGAGTTGGTGGCTTAACCAAATGAACCACCCAGGCGCCCCCAAATGGATCTCTCTTGAAATACTTTCAGTGATTCCTGAATTATTTAAGTGGTTCCTAAAATATGTATGTGCCACTTGTGATTTCAGATAGTGTGCATATCAACTTTTTATGATTCTAGGGTTTATATTTAGCTTAATGTATATTAGAATATTTATAACTAGCATTTCTGGGTTCACATATGGGATAGTACAATATTTTAAAAGGGGTCAATCAAAAGATACATTAGGCCATAAATGCTTTAGCTATGGCCCAAATGGTGAAGATGAAGCTAAAATGCTTGAAATTGGCATGTAGGGGTTGCAAATCCAACAAGGAAGAGAGGAGTACAGAAATGGAGTCATTTAGGGGCAGCTGGATGGCTCACTGGGTTAAGCTTCTGACACTTGATTTGGGCTCGGGTCATGATCTCAGGGTTGTGAGATCGTGCCCTGTGTCAGGCTCTGAGCTGGATGTGCGGAGTGTCCTTAAGATCTCTCTCCTCCCTCTGCCCCTCCCCACCCTCCCTTTCTAGAAAGAAAGAAAGAAAGAAAGAAAGAAAGAAAGAAAGAAAGAAAGAAAGAAAGAAAGAAAGAGGAAAAGAAAAGAAATGGAGTCACTTATTCATAGCCACTTGACCAGCATCCAATGCCAGCAATTCTTTGCCTTAATTTATTTCATTTATGTTCGACTGCTCTAAAATGGGCAACACTATTTAGAACCTACATTTGCCTTCCAAAAGGATAATGCATCGTTAATGGGGCAAGCAGTAATATTTTCATTTCAGCATGTTTCCCTGAAAAGGATCATTAATTATGGTCTACAAAACACGGGTCTACAAAGTTATTGTGCTAATTTGATGAAAGTAAATTCTCATTAGGTTGACTAACTTTATTGTCATATGTCTGTTTTATGTGCTCTGGTTTCTGGAAACTTGTCCTTATTTATTTATTTCTTTATTTGGTGTCAAGGTTTAGCACTCTTTGAGAAGGTTATAATAGACTTTCAATACTAATCAGCTATTCAGTTGCGATGATATGATTTGGCAGTGATTTTGCAGCATGAAAACGAGGGGGAGGGCTGACAACTTTGAGTTCTCAGCACTAATTTTTTGTTAAGTGGAGCTAAGGGAAGGCTAAGTTATTAACACATATCTGATTATTTCATCAACATATTAGATTGTTAACTTGAATATCTTAGCTCCGAAATGTCATTCATAAAATTCTGAGAGTATCAAATCTTATCTTCATATCCTATTGCATCTACATAAAAACCACTTTAAGGACAAGTCTATGTAATTGTAGCAGGTCAGATTTAATCAAGAGAATTACATGTTTTGTAAGTATAGAGCTACTTTCTAAATCTTTCAGGAATTTTGAAATGGCCAGATAAGAATGTTATTATCCTAAATAAAGTAAAAAAAAATTTAAAAACACCCAACTCAATTTCATGAGGAGACATCAAGTTTGAAATTATCAAAATAAAAAGACATTCTACTTGAATGCGACTCACATATCATCTTAGCAGTCATTTTCTTTAGGCATTAACATCGCACAAGTGAGACATTTTGGATAGAAAGAACACAACGAAAGTAAAATAAGAATGCGAAGTGATTTTCTGAGAATCTTACCTGAGTACTTTTCTTCAAAGGAAGGTAGTATGGTTTAGCAGTTTAAAAGCATGCTGAGTAGAAGAGGACATCTTGGGCTCAGATTCCATCCTTGCCACATTCCAGCTCTGTGACTATAAGCAGATCACTTAGCCTCAGTCTCCCCATCTGTAAAATGGGCATGATATTACTATTCATACCTACCTCACAGGACTAGCACATAGTAAGTGCCCTACAAGTGTTTGTTAAATGAACGTGCAAAATTTCTTTGTTGACCACAGGAATGTTTTTCAACAATTGCTTTAGTGAAACTAGGGTGTTCCAAGTTCACAAATTCCCATTCATACGGGTACTTTTCCACATTTTAACCAAGAATAACTTCTTAGGAATTGCATATATATAGATATTTAAGTTATGAAAATAACAGCTTCTTAATGTCTTATGAAACTTTATTGCATTAAAAGCATTATAAATGCTTTTCTCATCTCCATTTGTCCCTGTCAATCTTTTGGAAAACCAAGGGAGGTAATTTTGTACACGATGAATGATCTGAACTGAATGTCACTCTCGAGACTCCAGGAAGGTGATCTATGCAGAAAGGAAAAAGAAGATAAACAAAGTGACTGTTTTAGTAACTTGGTAGCCTACTCTATCCAGGATTTCCATGCTGTGAGAAAGGACCATTCATGATTTTCTGAGGACTTACTGGAGAGAGAATGCGAACACCACCTGGAAAAGCTGCTTCATAGTCTGATCGTGGGGATGACTAGATCCTGCCTGAAATCACCTAGTTACTGAAGGGCCCCTGCATTCACTAGCAGTCTGTTCAGTTTTGGAGACATTGTTATGTCTGCTTCATTGAGGTCATTAGAGCCTGGGCACAGAGGAGGTAATTTACATCTATAATTATAAGAAAGAACTTACAGCAAGAGATTAAAGAAAGAAAGAGATCTACCACCTATATTCAATATTAGTCTACTTGAAATTATTCTATCATTAACAAGATAACAGATCTTTAGAGAAACTCATTTGCTTGTTTTTGGTTTGTTTGTTTGCAATATCTGCCTTCCCATCGAATTGATAATAACTTAAGCTGGCCTCACTGTGGAATCTTTCTTCACATTTTAATGACTTTTATTTTCTAAGCATTCTATCACAGTTGACCTTGTGCTAAAATCTAGTTGCTTTGATTTTTCTGGAGAATATTAAGAATATTATAGTCTCTCAAAAATAAATCCCCAACCAAAGTAATTTTTTAATAAGATCTCAAATTTTCTTATTCTCCCACCAAATGAAACTTTTCATCATTTTAATAATAGTTGTTATTTCAAGATGTAGTAAAAGAAGATTGGAAAAAAAACCCAACCCCGCTTTCAAGATTATACAGAGAGCTAATAAAAAATGACATTTCATTGTTATTTCTTTTAACTTTATAAAACACAAAATCATAACGTTATTTATTTATTTGTTTATTTATTTGACACAGAGGGAGAGAGAGAGAGAGAGCACAAGCAGGGGGAGCAGCAGGCAGAAGGAGAAGGAGAAGCAGGCTCCCCGCCGAGCCCTACTCGGGGCTCGATTCCAGCTCCTGGAATCATGACCTGCGCTGAAGGCAGACGCCCAACAAATGAGCCACCCAGGTGCCCCAAAATCATAATGTTTTTAAGTTGGGAATGATAAATTCCTGTCTTTTCATTCAATATTTTATTTAACAAACCCTTATATGGTGTTTACTATGTGCCAGGTACTGTTCCTGGCACTTTACAAATATTAACCTGTTTATTCCTGTAACAATCCTCTGAGGTAGACACTATAATTATTCCCATTTACAGATGAGGAAACTGAGGCATGGGAATGTTAAATAACTTGCCCAGGACCATATGGCTAGTAAGGGGCAGAGCACGGATCTGAACCCACGAAATTTGGCTCCACTACCTTATTCTCTTTTGTTCCCCATGTTTGATAATGGTATTGAATAAAATTCTCCTTGAGTCACCTCACTAAAAATAGTAGCTTTTTCATTTTTAAATTTTATTATTATTTTTTTAGAGGGGGTAGGAGCAGAGAGGGAGAGAGAGAATCTTAAGCAGACTCCACACCCTGAGATCACGACCATAGCCAAAATCAAGAGTCGGCCACCCAACCGAGATACCCAGGCACCCCAAGAATAGTAACTTCTAACACATAAGTACTTGACAAAAATTTGGCTTAAAAGACTTGGTTCCTCATCTATAAAATTTTAAAATACTGGACTATAGGTAGATCAGACATATATGTGAGAAGACATTGCCAAAAAAGGAAAAAATAATAAAAAAAATACTTCTAAAGATTGAAGGAGGGACATACATGTTTAATTTCCCCCCATCCAGCTTATTCATTTCAAGTATGATTTGCTTTCTACAACATATGTAAGGGGGATGGAAGACAGACAGGAAAAGGTGGTACTAACGAGTAGTTTTAGAAGATAAAACAACAAAGAGTTACATACTAAGGTTTGGCTTTAGGGGCACCTGGGTGGCTCACTCAGTTAAGCATCTGCCTTTGGCTCAGGTCGGGAGCTCAGGGTCCTGGAAACCAGCCTCCTGTTGGGCTCCCTACTTAGCCGGAAGTCTGCTTCTACCTCTCCCCCCTCTCTTCTCCCTTCTCATCCTCTCCCCTCCTCCCCTCTCCTCCCTGTCTTCCCTCTTCCCTTTCTCCTCCCCCCTCCCTCCTGCTTGGGCGTGCTCTCTCTCTCTCTCTCAAATAAACAAATAAATAAAATCTTTTAAAAAATTAAAAAATAAAGTTTGGCTTTAAATGTTCTTTGGTATGTTACTTACTTATCTTTGGTAAGGTTACTATTTGTCCCAGGTTTTTTCAGGGAAATTATTGTTTCAAATATTTTATTGCATTGTGAGTTTATTTTTCCTATGTTTGGGCCTGGAAATACGATCACTGTAAGCATATTTCTATTCATTTAATAACAAAATTAGTTACTTTGGGAGCCACAAATTGTGAATGGCTGAGAGTCATCACTCTTTGTTCTCAAAACCACAATTTTAATACGTCTTAGTTCTTTAATTTCCTCTTTCCTTCCGGTGAGATGAGACTTATTAAAACTACATTTCAAAATGTGAGCATTTTTCCAACTTCTATGGTTCTTTTTTCGAAAATATATTTTCAAGTCTACTTAATTAAGGCAGTTTTAGACCTCTGAGTTACTCCACAGACTCTTGATGAAGTAGATAAACCTGAGAGCGTGAGCAGGGAGGAGCAGAGAGAGAGAGAGAATCTTAAGTAGGCTCCACGTCCGTCGGTCCGAGCCCCCTGTGGGACTGGAACTTACAACCCTGAGATCATGATCTGAGCTGAAATCAAGAGTCAGATGCTCAACCAACTGAGCCACCCAGGTGCCTCAAATAGAACTTTTATATACACCGGGAAACCAAACATTTCAATTGACTCACTTTAATGCAATATTTGCTTTATTACAGTAGCTGGAACTGAACCCTGATATCTCTGAGGTGTTGTATGTGTTGGTTAAGCCTTGGAATTAGGCAGATGCCTTGTACCCCCAACAGCCCACTCCCATGAGACTTGGCCTTTCCAGACACTTGCCCTCTTCCAAGTCTGGCCCTTGTTACTGTACATACCTCGTCAGCCTGCCTTGGGAACCCTGAGCCCTCCAGGCCTGTGGACTTCAGCCAGTCCAGAATTATGTGCACAGCCTCTAGGGTGGAGGGAGCGCACCACCTGGAATTCTTTCTGGGGATGCAATTTAGACTGCCCACAGGCAGTCCCCGTTTGCACTGGCTGCCTGATAGGATCTATACCAATAATCAAGGCTCCCGGGTGTCTCTGAGTGAAGGGTACCCCGCTGTCCTCCAGGCCCCATTGTGGCAAGGCAGTCCAGATTCCTCCAGGTTTAACTACAGGGAGAATACATGCATTTGTGTAGGTTAGGATTGGAATTAGGAAGATGTCAGATACCTGAAACAGCCTTCTCTTTTGACCCCGCCTACCCCTACGCCTGCCCTGTTCCAGCTCCCTGGCTACCCTGAAGTGTGTGGTGTGTGTGGGCGCATACCACACCTTGTCAGCTGGCCTTAGCCTGTAGGGGCACGCCAGGCACGTGGAGCTCCAGAATGAGCCTACAGGGAGAAGGGAGGCCAACTCCCCCAAATCTTTCTGAGTCTGCAGCTTTAAACTGGCAACAGTCAGCCCCAATTTGGTCTAGCTCCTTGATGGGGTATCAACTTCTCCAGCCAGCAGGTGTCTCTTATTGAAGGACATCCTGTGCACCCCCTGCTCCCCGCCTCCCCAAGGCAGACCAGATTTCTCCAGCTCGGCCTTTAGGGAGAATATGCGCATTTGAGTTGGTTATGGCTAAGGTTAGGCAGATGCATGTACTCCCAAAAACCCCTCCTGTGATCCTGCCTCTCCCTATAGCTGGCCGTTCTAGGTCCCTGGCTCCACTGGAACACATCTTGTCAGCCGCTTCCAGGCCTGCAGGGTTTCAGTCAGTCCTGAACCACCTGCAGAACCCCCCCTCCCCCACTGGAGGAACCCACCTCCCAAAACTCTTACTGAGGAAGCAGCGTTAAGCTGCTGACATCGGTCCCCATTTGGAGCGGTTGCCTATGGAGTCCTGGGTTCACCAGTCATCATATTGGGAGATACCCTGGCATTCCACCAGGCCCCTTCTTGGCAAGACAGTCCAGACTTCTACAGTTACCTTCAGGGGGAATATGTATGTTTTGTGCAGAATTAACTGGAAGGACGAGGAGGCCATGTGGTTTAAAACCAGACATGTACTGAAGGGCAAAATTTGGTGACAGCACTACAAAGGAAGGGCCAGGTCCTTGAGGCATTTTGAAGTAAAAATCATATAAGCTAGTAAAAACAGAAAAACGCAGTTAAAGAAATTATGTATCTGTGAGCTTTATGAAGGCAGGGTTTACAAATAATTTAGTACTGTATTCCTTACGTCAAATAACGGCACAATGGTACTTAACCTTTCCTTGAGCTAAAATTCTATTTTTAAAATATGAGAGGGACACCTGGGTGGCTCAGTTGGTTAAGCATCTGTCTTCAGCTCAGGTCATGATCCCAGGGTCCTGGGATGGAGTCCTGAATCGGGCTCCTTGCTCAGTGGGGAGTCTGCTTCTCCCTCTGCCTGATGCTCCCCCTGCTTGTGTGCTCTCTCTCTCTGACAAATAAATAAATAACATCTTAAAAAAAATATGAGAGAAACTAGGGACCCTACTTCATTCTAAGAGCAGGCACTTAGCAAATGTTGGTGAGATTAAATCGTGCACATAGTATTATGTCTTTTTTTCTTTTTCCTTCACTGAATGGCATGGCTAACTCTCTTAACTTTGACAGACACAATTATAGACCCCTTTGCTAGAAAAACAAACTCAGGGTTTCCTCTTTAGGGAAAAAAAAAAAGACCCATTGCAGCTAACTTCCCTTCCTCCCAATGTTTTCCTGCAGTAATATAAAAGATGTTAAAAATAAGAGTGAAATCATAACAGTGCTACAGACAGTGACAGTGGCAGATCAGATATTTTGAGAAATTCTTCTAAGATAAGCAGATAAGATTGAACTGATGAAGAAGTCAAAATGGGGAAATTGTAGTCAGACCCACAAGAGATGAACGTGGTTCTTTCTGAGGCAGCCACGGCGAAGGTTGGAGCTTCGCTCACCACGTAGATCGTTAGCGAACTGTGGAGGACTTGTCGGGGTAGCTACGTAAAGAAGGCAGGGCCTATCTGCTGCACATCCCACTCCTTCTTCCATACGTGGAGTGGCTGCCTCCCAGATAAAACCCTGGAGCTATGCTGTCTGTGGAAAGGGGGTGCTCATTTGGGGGGACTCCTAGCGTGGCTGCTTTGCCCTGAAAGAGAAAGAGTAGATGTTAAGATAAGTCAGGACTTACATCACAGACATGGAGGGAACACTTTTTAAAGTTAAGGTCATTCCACCCAGGAGATGTATTCACAGAAACAGTCACCCTAGCCGAAAGTCTATTCATTCATTCATTCATTCATTCATTCATTCATTCAAATGTCTGTTACTCACATGCCACTTTCCTGCCCACAAACACTACTTTCAAAGCAGCCCTTCCCATTCAAATGAGAGCACTTCCGATAATGATTATGTTCCTCCTATCAGACTAACACCCACAGATAACAACTGTAAACTCTGGGAGAAATATAAAATACAACTAATTAAAGGTACTTGGGAGCAATGAAAAGCAAGTAGATTCTGGAGGGGAATCAGCATTTGGAAAAAGGGAATAGCTGCTAGGTTGTTTTTGTTTTTGTTTTTTAATGGCCTTTAGACTGAGCGCAGGCTAAAGTCTGTGCCATGCAGGGCAGAGTGTGGAGAGAAGATGGTTAAAATGCAGGAAAACAAAACAAAACATAGTCTTACCAGCTTGAGGTACTAGAGGACAGTTTGGGGGCATCCATAGCCTCTTAAAAGTGAAAAGAAAATACCCCCAAAATGAAAGCAGGAGAGGAGAAACCCCAGGTTCTATGTATAAACTCTGCCCAAACTCTACGGCTGACCCCATAGCTTAATTAACCATATACAGGGAAGACTCCAACCAGCCCAATTTAGGCTAAAAGAACTGAACTGATACTTGAGCTGTTGTCCATTGCAGGGGAGACAGTTTGCAGTTTGATGTTACCCAATTTCACTGACTGCTTAAGAAAAAAAAAAACTTTCTAGAGGAACATGATGGCATCCAGAGTCTCTACAACATATCATTCACAATGTCTAAGACACAATCCAAAATTACTCTATATTCAAAGAAACAGGAAAACATAATCTATACTTAGAAAAAAGACAATCAATTAAGACTGGTCCAGAGATGATGAGGATGTTGCAATTAGCAAATGAGAATTTTTAAATTAAGTCAAAAAAAATTTTAGGTAGTTAACATACAGTGCAATGTTGGTTTCTGAAGTAGAATTCTGTGATTCATCACTTACATACAACACCCAGTACTCATCATAACAAGTGCCCTCCTGAATCCACCCATCTAGCCCATCCCCCCACCAACCCCCCTCCATCAACCCTCTGTTTGTTCTTTATGTTAAGAGTCTCTTATGGCTTGTTTCCCTCTCTCCCTTTTCTCTTTGCCCCCTTCCCATATGTTCATCTGTTTTCTTCTTAAATTCCACATATGAGTGAGATCATATGGTTTGTCTTTCTCTTATTTCACTTAGTGTAAAACACTCTAACTCCATCCATGTTGTTGCAAATGGCAAGATTTCATTCTTTTTGATGGCTGAGTAATATTCCAAGCAAATGAGAATTTTAATGCAGTTATTCAAGAAGATATTTTTGGGGAAAACAGATATACATGACTAAGAGGGAAATCAAGACCAGCCATCCCTACTAATCCACAGAATTCTTCATTTGTGGATTATGATTCATGAATATTAGAGAAAAAAACAGAGCATGAAAGAGAAAGTCCAAGATTAATAAATTTAAGCAACTGAGCCCAGAGAAACAGAGGTAATTTAGGGAGCAAGGAGAACTTGAAAAAAATTTCAAGTAGGATTTTTTTTTTTAAGATTTTATTTATTTATTTGACAGAGAGAGAGACAGCCAGCGAGAGAGGGAATATAAGCAGGGGGATGGGAGCAGAAGAAGCAGGCTCCCAGCAGAGGAGCCTGATGGGGGGCTCGATCCCAGAACGCCAGGATCACACCCTGAGCCGAAGGCAGACGCTTAACGACTGAGCCACCCAGGCGCCCCATCAAGTAGGATTTTTTTTTAAAGATTTTATTTATTTATTGGAGAGAGAGAGAGAAAGCGTGCACAAGCAGGGGGGAGGGGCAGAGGGAGAGGGAGAAGCAGGCATCCCACTGAGCAGGGGGCCTTACACAGGGCTCGATCCCAGGATCCTGAGATTATGACCCGAGCTGAAGGTAGATGCCAACCAACTGAGCCACCCAGGCACCCCCCCAAGTAAGATTCTTCAAGCCTCAAGAATAGATTACATTCATAAAATAAGAAGTGGCCATTATGAAAAAGGAACAATCAATGAATAGGAAAGTATTCTTAGAAATAAAAAAAGAAAAACGGATTTGCTGAAGATTAAATTAGTGTTCTGGAAAATAAAGTTTCCTAGAATGTAGAGATATAAAATAAAAAGCTGGAAAATATGTGAGAAAAGTTGAAGCATGGAGGATAAATCCAGGAAATTCAAGTTCAAGAATACAATTTTCTTGAGTCAAAGACAAGTATAAGCCAGATATAATTAGACAGAAAACAGAGACCCATGCCTACATACATTCTAGTGAAATTTCAGAACTCCATGGATAAAAAGAATACCTTAAAAAGACTCAGGAAAAAAAAGATAAACACCACCAGATTACTTACATTGGATGAGAATGATACCAATCAGACTTCTCATCGGCAGTCCTGTGTGTTAGAAGACAACAGAATACCGCATTCACATTCTGGGGCAAAATGATTTTCAACCTGAGAATGTATACCTTGCTGACTGATAGGTAAGTGGAAGGGCAAAATACACACATATTTGGACATGTCAGAATCAGAAAGCTTAGTGCTCAAGTATCCTTTAAAAATTACTTCAAGAAAATGAAAAAAATAATACAAGAAAGAGGACACCATGCATTATAAGAGCAGTGAAAGATGCGAAATTTCAGAAAATCTAGGTATAAAGTACAGCTCATAAAATTCATGCTAGTCACTAGAAGAACTTAAACCAGATATTGTTGACAGGATTGCTTCTGATGAATGGAAGTGGGTAGAAAGAACTTTTATCTTATATTGTATATCCTTCTGTATTATCTGAATTTATTTTTGTTTTTTAAATACAATTACTCATAACAAAAAAATTAATAAAAATTTAAAAGGCACTCCTCCCCCAATCTAGCAGTACTTATATTCTACATGTGTTGTCAGATTCCTTCTTTAGAAATTTTATAAGAAGAGGACCTGGTTCATTTAGTATAGGATGGTTTTGGAACAGGTCTGGGGTGCTGCTGTTAAGACAGGTCTGCAGAATATAACATTTTAGAAAAATCCTTGATCAGTTCAGCACACATACAAAAACAGTAAGATGTAGACATATAAGAAATGACTTTCATTTTTCACAATAACCTGAAAGTGAATCTTGCAAAAACAAAACAAAACAAAACAGAACAACCCGAAAAATTCTTTCTGCTTCAAAAAATTTGTCATCTTGTGGTCTAAAGTGTAATTGTCCAATATGGTAGCCACCGGCCACATATGGCTGTTGAAACTTGACACGTACCTAGTTCAAATTGAGATGTGCTGTAAGGGTAAAATACACATCAGATTTCAAATATTTACTCTAAAAAAAACCCCTGAAAAATATCTCATTAATAATTTTTTAAAAATATTAATTACATGTAGAAGTGATTTTTTTTCCAGAGCACTAGGTTAAATAAATTTTATTAGAATTAATTTTATGTTTATTTTTACCTTTTTATAATGTAGCTATTAGAAAATTTTAAATCCCATATGTGGTCCTTATTTGTGGCTTACATCGTGTTTCTATTAGACGGTCCTGGTCTAAAGCACCAAAATGTAGCACATATCCATTACTACTCAGATGGGGTTTCTATAAAGAGAGTTTTGAAGGAGAAAACTCACATTTCGGCTTTCACTTGCCAAGAAACTCGCCTGGCAATGAAGAAAGGATCAGTATTAGAACAAGACAGAACGAGAACAGGAAGTTGGGAGAACAGGTAACATGACTGAATTCAGGGAGAAGAAATGTCAGTTCTAATATAAAAAAGGTTTGTTGGTTGAACAACTTCCAATACAATGTTACCTCTAAGGCTTGTACTCTTCTAATATCATAAATTATTCTTTTTATAATCATATTCTCTTAATATTTTCTTTATGCAATGCCATTCTAGCTACGAATTCTCTACCTATAACTTCCTTAGAACTTTTCTACATATATATGGATATTTTTTTATGATCAGGGCATTTTCCTACATGGATGTGGTAACGACTACATTATTCTAATCCTGTTCGAAGACCTCTATACTGATTCAAATGTAGGGAATACATTTCAGAGCAGAAGTTATCTCAATCTTAGCAGTTATCTTTCAAACAATATTTATCCTCATGTCAACTGAGCTTCTCTGACCCATCTGAAAAGGGCACTTTTATCAATAGAGAGGATTTGCATATTTTTCTGTTGAAGATGGATGATTAGCTTATTTCCTGAGGAATGTTACAGTGCATTTGTGTTCTCTGCTTTGTCACTATAGATCATCTGTCACTTGTGATTTTGTATTCTGCCATGAACTATGAAAACAATTACAGTGTTTATCAATAGAGCAGCTCTGTGGAAGGTAAAAGAAACAACTAAGCTGGGAGTTAGAGCTTTCTTTACAATAATCAAGAGATGGTAGAAGGAAGAGAAATGGGGGATAGTAAAAAAAAAAAAAGTCCAGAAACAATAGAAAATAGGGGTCCTTTTAGCCATTGACAGTATTAAAAGATGATATTAGGGAAAGGTTGTGAAAGCTTTTACTTTTACATTCTATCAACCCTGCATAAGGCTGTCGTTGGGGCCAAACACCTTAATAATCACATTAAGGATGGACAATCTAGCATTTAGGCCAGTGATTAGCAAATAGGTCCTCTATCAATGTTCGTTAAGTAAGTGCGAAAATCCATGACTTATGGTTCTATTTTTTACTTCTATTTTCAAATCTCATTACTTATTAGCATTAGATGTTGGGGTCTCATTACTAAAATGTCTGGCTACTTGACAGAGACAGTAAATTGTCCTTTGTTCTTGCTGCTATAGATGTTTTCCCCCTTCCCAGGTTGAGAATGAAGCCAGATCTTGCATATCTTTGCCTACATGCCTTTTGTGTTGCAGGAGGAAGCAGCAGTTACCAGGCAAGAGAACACAACTCTCTCTTTCTCAGGATTTTCTTTTTTTTTCACCAATAGCCTTGGCTCAGTGAGAATTATGTAGAAAGTGATAGAGGTAAGTGCTTGAAGTTTACAGGAGAAAGCTGTGGAATCCAAGGGGAGAGGAAGATTCCTGAGACTAAGAGATGGGGAGGGGTTTTAGGAGGGCTTCTGGTTTATAGGTATCACCCCAGGTAGGGGACTGGACAATGCCAGGATGATGGAGACCAAGTGTGTGGCCTTGGAAGCCATTAACAGATGTCCTCTGCCTACCTTCAGGAGACCATGTGGGAATGGACAGTGTGTTTATTGGAGACCAGTGTGGACGGCAGCCTAGAGGATCCTTATCCAGCTCTTCCCACCAATTACATTCTGGGACCTTTAGTAATACCTGAGAAGGTGAAGAACCCTACCAATGAATGAGACTGAATTTCCCACCAACTGGACGATTAAAGGCTCAGCATGGGATAAGATTGTTTAGAATACATTTCAGGCTAAATGCAATGGCATCATTCATGAAAGTGCTTGCTTGGGCAATGACCAATGCATAGCATGAAATGAAAAACAAACTGTTCACAGAACATGAGAACTAGATGTGACTTCTATGTTCATCTAGTCCAGACTCTTCATTTTTAGATTATGAAACCAAGGTTTAAGACTTTAAAGAACTTGTTCCAAGTTGTTGGCCTGAAGCCAGCGCAGAGCTGAGGCAGGATGTCATCAACCTTCAGCTCACTTCTCTTTCTACTTCGCCACTTGAGAAATTCAGATCTATTTGTGGTGATTAAATACCTTATTATTTCATCATAGCCATGAAGAGTTCTTGTCAAAGTACATCTCTTACTTTTAAGATGAAATAAAGAAATCGGAACTATAAAAATATCTAGGTCTGATGATGGTAGAGGTTCAAAAAAAAAAAAGAAACATGAAAAAAAAAAAAAAAGAAACATGGCTGCCTGGAGTTTCTAGTCATTTCCCATTATAGAAGCTGTGGGGGAAATGACCTGAGCCACCATTACAGTAGTTGATATTACAGTTGCTGAGAATGAAATACCTCTCTCTAAGGCCGTTTCAATACATCCATGTGTATGTATGTGTGTTAGCACATATACACATACAGAAAGCTGTTAGCTACCAAATACTGGGTGGGAGTTTCTTTTCAGGAGTGTGTACATGTTCGTATTTAATCTACTTAACAGCTAAAGAAATGATTTATTTATACCTTCTTATTGGGTCTTACTTCTTAAGAACCGTCCTACATGATACTACTTCTAGTTTAATTGTCTTCATTATCCAAACTTCTCTAATCTATGTCTTTGTCACACACTTTGCTCTTTGCAGGCAGTGGCTGATTGGACTTCAATTTCTTCTTTCTTTCTGGACACCCATGCCAGGGAGTATAACTATCCTTTGCAGAAGAGCCTCCTTCTAGCCGAATGAGAAGCCTACACTACAACGAGGAGTGCAACCATCAGGAGAGCTACCCAAGCAACCTGGGGTTCGTTCATCAGTCGCTGGGTCACTGTGAGTTCACACCCTGCTCTAGACAGGCTCAAAGGGATGGGTATGGGCATAGTGATGTCCATGTGGTGAAAGCCTGTCCTTTAAGTGAGGCATCACTGAGAGATGCTGCATCCATCCCAAGACGTTGGTCTGGTGTGTCTGCCTTCATCCAGCCTTCTGTTCAGATGTTCCGATAGGGGTCTCTGTGCCAGCAGGGCCCATGGCGAAGGAGGGTAAACAGCAGCACCACTAGGACACCAGACACCAGGCAAAAGGCAACGGCAAGGACGACCCTTAGAACTGTGGAAATTTGGAAGGGTATTAATGTAAAATTAATGGATTAGGAAAATATAAAGATTGTAAAATTAATAGATGAGGAAAATAGAAAGATCACACCTCAGTGCCTTAATTGTAAACTTCAGTGGCATTTCTGAAGCAACCTTGAAATCAGCATAGTGTGTTGATAAGAACACTAGACTAGGAGTCAGGAGATGACCTAGGTTCCAGTTCTGGCATGACCTTTGACCTCTGAGCCTCAGCTCCACTGTAAAGGGAGGGTAATTGAAGTATTTCTTTTTTTTTAAGATTTATGTATTTAGAGGCGCTTGGGTCGCTTGGTTGGTTGGGCATCTGCCTTTGGCTTTGGTCATGATCTCAGGGTCCTGGGATCGGCCCCAAGTCAGGCTCCCTGCTCAGAGGGGAGTCTGCTTCTCCCACTCCCTCTGCCCTTCCACTCATGCCTTCTCTCTCTCTTAGATAAATGAATGAAATCTTAAAAAAAAAAAAAGATTAAATAAAGAAAAGATTTATTTATTTATGTGTGAGAGAGAGAGAGGCTATAAGCAGGGGGAGGAGCAGAGGCAGAGAGAGAAGCAGATTTCCTGCTGAGCCCGGAGTCTGATGCAAGGCTGGATCCCAGGACCCTGAGACCATGACCTCAGCCAAAGTCAGATGCTTAACTGACTGAGCCACCCAGGCTTCCCCCTCCCCTTTTTTTTGATTAAAGTATTTCTAAGGTCCTTTCCCAGCTTTAACTTCATGCATTCTTATACAGTTAAAATGATCAATTGCTCATGGTCTAAGGGTCAAAGGAAATACTGTCACTAATTGGGTCTAAAAGAAATAGAATAGCATCTTTAAGTTTCTGAATATGATTTTCAGTAAATATCTTTTAGAGAGGAAACCTTGAGCACATGTTAACAATGGCAAGCATTTTTAGGATAACCATGTACTATTCCTAATCTGTACCTTTATTTATACATATCACTTTGATAGCCGACCAGTCATGGGGAGATATATGGGGTCATTTTTTATGAGATGTTATTCATTATTTCATCTGGAAAGTTACCCTAAACACACACACACACACACACACACACACACACACACACACACACGTCCATGACACTGTATATATCATAAATATCAATTTGTACCATCTCTAAATGTATGTCTGATCTTCACTGTAGAAATAAAGTATTGCTTGTTGGCTTAGGCCGTGGGAAAGCAAACATCTCTCTGATCCTGGCAGCTCTGTCTACGAAGCCCTAGTGCTCCATGGAACACAGTTGAAAATCACATATTTAACTTAACCTTATCATTGTAGAGATGAAAAAAAAAGTAGAGGGACTAGATAATTTGGCTAAGGATAAGCAGATAATTGTATTTGGGTTAGAATATGTGGGCTTATCAGTGTCATGATTTTAAAAACCATCTGTTCACTAATGACTTCCAAATTTAAATCTTCCCCAAACTCAAGACTCATATCCAACTGTGTACTTGACATATTTCCTTGGACATCTAATAGGGATTTCAATCTTAATTAGTCCAAAACTAAACTCCCAATTCCCTTGTGCGCCCCCCCCCCCGCCCCAAACTCTGTTCTTCCAGCAGTCTTCCCCATCTCAGTTGATGTAAACTTCCTTCTTCTTGTGTCCCAGCCCCAAAGTCTCGGACACTTCCTTGACTCCTCTCTTTCTCCACATTCTGTAATCAATATGACAGGAAATCCTGTTGGTTCTACCAAAATTATATCCAGAAACCAGTGATTTCTCCCCTCCTCTGCCACCTCCCTGTTTGGAACCACAATAAACTTTTGCCAGGATTACTACAACATCCTCCTGACTTGTTCCCTAGATTCTATCCTTTATCCCCTATAATCTATTTTCAACACAGCAGCCAAATGACTTCAAGTCAATTCATGACACTCCTCTACTTAAAGTCTGCAATGAATGCTCATCTTACTCAGAATGAAAGCCAAAGTCCTAATGATAACAGTTTATAAGGCTCTATAACATCTAGCTTGGTTAACCTCTTGGAGTTCCTCTCCTACTACTCTCCCTTCACTTACTCTCTTTTGCCACACAGGCCTTCCTGTTGTTCCTTAGACATTCCAGGCACACACCCATTTACTGCCTTTGCTATACTTGCTACCACCGCCTAGATGCTCTGCTCATGAATCTTTGCATTACATAACTCTATCACCTTCTTTGCTCAAATCTCATCTTTTTTTTTTAGATTTATTTATTTATTTATTTGAGAGAGAGAGAGAGTGAGCAGGGGGAAGGGCAGAAGGAAAGAATCTGAAGCAGACTCCCCACTGAACCTGGAGCCCGATGTGGGGCTCAATCCTACAACCCCGAGATCAGGACCTGAGCTGAAATCAAGAGTCAGATGCCTAACCAACTGAGCCACCCAAGCACCCCTCAAATCTCATCTTCTCAGTGAGGGCTTTCTATTTAAAGGTGCAACTAATATGCCCTTTCCCCACACCCACTCCCAGTGTGGCACTTGGGATCCTCACCTTCCAAAGTGTTTATTATGTTTATTATTTATTATCCATTCCGCGTGCCTTCTAATAGAATGTAAGCCTCATGAAGGCAAACTTTTTTGTTCATGAATGAATCCCAGGCACTTAGAATCCCTGGCACATAGCAGGTGCCCAATAAATATTTGTGGAAAGACTTAATGATCTAGAACTCACAGGTTCTCAATTCTTAGTTCATTGCTTTTCTCATGATGTCAGGATGCCTGTTAGCATCATGAGAAGGTGAATATTAATAAAGTTGGATCCTTGTGGACAGGTGCCATTACCACTGTGAATGGAGTTAATATAAAGGTGGAGGTAACTGAACATGTATTCAATTAGGACTAAGTGGAAATGAGGGAAGAAGGCAGAGACAAATGATTCTTTAAAATTAATGTTCATGGATAACTTCCTGTATTTGGAAATTTATTTTCAATTATTTTTATTGGCTATGTTGTCATAGTAGTCCATGGAATATCCTTTCCCAATCTATTTCCTTCCTTCATTCTTTCCTAGACAGGCAGTGGGCACACACCATATGCTAGGCCAGCTATAGGCCTAACCCAGTGTTGGGTTTGGGGGTTCCATGATCCCTGCTTTTGGGATCATCAATAGCTAGTGGGAGAACCAGATAGACAATTATGAGATCATGTGATAAATAGTAAAATAAAAGTGTAAAAGACTCGCCATTGGAATAGAGAAAAAGTTGAGATTAATATAAAGCTTTCTATGTAGAAGACAAAGAGGTTGAAAAGTTTTCTGAGAAAATGCTAGGATTTGAGCTGGCCTTTGAAGTAAATAAGACTTTGCCATGAGACAGAATGAGTTGCACAAGAGTGTGTTTGGGAAATAATGAGCAGTTGCACGTGGATGGAGTATAGCTTCTGGTGAGTCGAGACCAGAGAGGTAGGTGGCAGCCTAGGTCTTAGAAGGTCTGGTTTGTCACAGGAAACATGGAAATCACCACCAATTATGACACATGGAAGTGACATGGCCCAATTTGTGTTTAAAACAAAAAACAACTGCAGAGAAAGATAGGATGGTAGAGATACTCTAGGCCTGATAACTATAGAAATGCCTTTGACAAGATACTGAGGGCTCAGCACTGGGAGTGTGGTCCTGACAGCACAGATGATGGAATTCTAGCAACTCCTGAAGTAGAATCGACAGGCTCTGTCGTGGACGAAATGTACTGGTAAAGGAGAAGTGGAGTCATGGCCACCCATGGGTTCTAGTTTGGGTGAAGAAGATGGTTAGGCTATGAACTGAGATTGGAAGCACATTAAAAAGGATCAGTTTGGAGTGGAAGAGATAATAAATTTCATTTCAAATGTAGGATTGAGATGGGTTATTATCCTCGTAGAAAGGATCAGATGAGGGCTAGCATTCTAAACAGGTCTAGAATTCTATATGGAGACATGGAAATAAAGATTGTAGGTGTAGAAGACGGAGGCCTGGATAATACTGGCTCATGTTGAGGGTGGAGTGAGGGCACCAAGGACAACTCATAGGACATGGTCATTTAGGGTATGAGTCTGAGAACATGAAAAGTCTCAGGAGAGATTCTCTCTCTCTCTCTCTCCTTAATATTTTAAATTATACACTCCCTTGTACTGTGAAGGATTTTGTGATTTTCACAGAGTAATGTTCTAGAATCTGAGAAAAAGAGGGAGTGATCCATTGTATCTTACTGTGAAGAGACAGTGCTGGAAATGACTGACAAGTTCTCTTCCACAGGGGAACATGGGAAAGCTGCTGAAGGCCGTGTGCATCAGCACTACTTTTCTGAAAACCATTTTGGCAATAAGTATTAAAAGCCTCTTCCTCTTGCTGTTACTCCCCACGTCCTGTCTACTCTTCCTATTTCCCCTTTGAGTAAGTCTGCCCTCATCCTCATCCTTGGATTACTGTGACAGCCTCCCAGCCATGCTCCCTGCCTTCAGTCCCACTGCTCTCCAGTCCACTCTCCCCACTGAAGACAGAGGTCTTTCTAAAAGAAGCCTGGCCCATCATTTGTCCTCTGCCTAAAATCTTTTTTTTTTTTTTTAAGATTTTATTTACTTGAGAGAGTGAGGGAGAGGGAGCAGGAGCAGGGGGAAGAGGGTAGGAGAGGGAGAAGCAGACTTCCTGCTGAGCAGGGAGCCTGATGCAGACTCGACCCCAGGACCCTGCGATCATGACCTGAGCCTAAGGCAGACGCTTAACTGACTGAGTCACCCAGGTGCCCCTATCTGCCTAAAACTTTTAATGGCCAGAGCTACTCAACTGGAACTGAGACACTTACTGCCCACCTCCTCGGCATCTTTGCACTCTAACCAGACATACTCCTTCTAATTCCTAAAATGCCCCATATGTTGTCTCTAGCCTTTGGGTTTCTACACATTTTCTCTTGTTTGTAACATTTTCCTCTTTCTACACCTCCACTCACCCAGTTAATTCTTTATCTCCTTCAGGCTTTGATTTAAACATCACCCCTTTTGAAAAGCCTTCCCTGACCTCTTAGACTTAAGCTAAATGCCTTTTCCACATGTCCTTTATTATAGTATTCATGGTACTTAACCGTTAGGGCTTGTTTAATTCTTTATCTCCCTGTCCTCCTTACCTGCCTCCCCACACCCCTGCCAAGCGGTCTAGGTCACATGGGGATAATTTTCTTGTCTTGCTGTTTCCTTAGCAGACTTAACGCCTCCTCCATAGGCACCTATTAGGTACATAATAGGTACTCAAAAAATAGCTCCTGTTTATTAAATATTCATATACTTTAATCTGCTAATTTAATTTTTGGGAATTTGTCTCAGGAGGATAGTCAACAAGCCAGTGTGGGATGGAAAGGGAAGATGATACAGTAGAAATATGGTGTTGGAGAGTGTGAGGCTTGAATCCTGACCCTACCACTTGTGGCATGTTATTTTCTCAGGCTCAGTTTTCTTCTCTGTAAAATGGGGATATGTGATATTGGCAGGAAAAGGAAGACAGGTTGATGAATTAGGCACCGATGACTTTCAAAAGGAATGTTTCCAAAGAGAGATGGAAGGAAGAACATCATTTTTTCGAATAGTTCAGAAGTGAGAGAGAGATGAGGAAATTCAGAATGTAAATGATTAGTTCAAGAAAATTGGGATTGAAGAGAGTGAGAGCAGGTGCTCGAAGCTGTTCTTTGATGAGAGATTTGGGCATGTTCCTAATAGAAGAAAGCCATCTCAGAGAAAGAAAATGAAGCTACGATTCATCAAGGTCCCAAGAGATGCGGGGTGGGATCATATGCATGAGGAAAGGAGTTAGGTTACTCAGGGAGGAACATGTTTTCCTGAGGGGCAGCAGCAAAGGCAGGTTAAGGCTACTAAGATATTTTGGTGTAGTGACAGGAGAACCTGAAAGACTTTTCAATGGACCATCTTGCTCTTCTCAGGTCATCTCATAAGAATTAAAGAAGCCAAGGTGGAATTGAAAGTCTGGGGAAAATAACAAGGCTTTCCTGTAGAGTACAGGAAAAAAGTCCAGTAAGGGTGAATACGTGTGCCAAGTAGTGTTGAAAGATCCACCTGGGGTTGGAACAGAAGTTTCAACATTCATAATTTGCAATGATAACAACAGGCTTCTGATGCACTCAGCCGATCGGAACACAGAAACTGTGTGGTTGGTTTAGTCTAGGGTTGGATATTGCTGTGGTGGGCAGGGTATGGGATGGGCCACTACTGTGAGGTCAGAATTGCCTAGATGGAGGACAGGAGTGGGAGTGAGGAGTGAGTCAGTATATACCAAAGCGAGTTCCGAATGTCCTTAACGAATGATGACACATGTCCTGGGAAACTGATAGTGGCAACAAGAATGAGAAACAGGTGCTGTAACTGGCCTTCTCTCTGAGGGGAGGGGGTTGCTGGAAGGGGTATCATTGAACAGGATCTCTAAATAGCAATGGGGAAACAAGAAAATGCCGAGGTGACTATGCTGAAAACAGACCAAATAACATAGACATATTGACCTATACATATTTCTATGTAGTCAGTGACGGAGTCTTTATAGTGCAGTCACATTTGAGGCTCACTCACAGTTTCTCTCCCCTATTTATTCAATGACTGGGTTCTAGGCTTCTGATATCTGGACCCAACCATGAAGAAGTCAGGCTAAGTATGAAGAGCTGAATATTTATTTATTTATTTATTTATTTATTTATTTATTTATTTATTTATTTATTTATTATTAAAGGCTGATTTATTTATTTTGAGAGAGAGAGAGAGAGGTGGGTAGGGGCAGAGGGAGAGAGAGAATCTTAAGCAGACACCCTGCTGAGCAGGGAGCCTAACTCGGGGTTCAATCTCACAATCCTGAGATCATGACCGGAGCCGAAATCAACAGTGGGATGCTTAACCGACTGAGCCACCCAGACACTTCAGGGCTGCACCTTTATTCAATTAGTAAATTTTGACTGAAGATACCAGGTTCTAGGCATTGTCTGAAGATTCAAGGAGGAAAAAGGTCTGGATCTTGCCTTGCGTGTGTGCATATCTACTGTAGAGTTTCAGCTTTACAAAGATTATAAGGCAACTTCCCACCAGTAATTCTCCTTCCCACTAAATATGTGATGTCAGAGATTAGAGGGTTTGGGAAAGTGCTAGCAAAGAAAGTCTGATGGTGTCAGTAAAACTTTGGAATTAAGGAAGTATTTTCTAATTTTTTAAAAAAAGATTTTATTTATTTATTTGAGAGAAAGAGAGAGAGAGAGCAGAAGCAGGGGGAGTGGCAGAGGGAGAGGGAGAAGCAGTCTCCCCGCTGAGCAGAGAACCTGATGTGGGGCTCGATCCCAGGACCCTGGAATCATGACCTGAGCCAAAGGCAGATGCTTAACAGACCGAGCCACCCAGGTGTCCCAAGAAAGTATTTTCTAAAAAAAAGAATTTTATCATTTTCAAGTAATATAGTATGGAACTTAGACTTACGAATTTCCCAGCAAAGATTCTGCTTAACTTAGTTGATATGAGAATGAAATTGATTGGGTCTAGCACTAGTGAATAACACTGCTTACAGGTAGGAGTAGGATTTCATGGGTGGTGGGGTTGCCGGGCATTTTGCATGTCTAGGATATGTCCTGTATTTAATGTTTGTCCTGCTTTCTGTATTGGCTTTCCCTGGACACCCTAAATGTTCTGTAGCCATCGCCCCCCCCAATATATTATAAAAATCCAACAGTTAAAGCTATTTTTCAAATTTATCTGGGCACCCTATACTTTTATTTGCTAAATTTTGTGGCCCTAATAAGGAATCATTCAATGCCTATAACCTTGTATGCTTTGGTCTGCTTTGTGGAGTCTCTGCCAAGGCAAACAGAACTTCTTGTTCCAGGAATTTCCCAACACTGACTGCAGTCTGTCCTTCTGAAATTTTTACCTGCTGCCCCAAACATCACTCGTTGAGACCATATGGAACAAATCTAATCCTTTTTCCTTAAAGCAGTTCGGTTATTGAATTCACCTTGTTGGAGACCACCTCATGTTATAGACTCTTACTAAGCTCTCTCTGAGCTAAAACCAGTGGTGTGCTAGTAAACCGGATCAAAAACACAAAAAACAAAACTCTGATTGGTGGCATATGCTGATTTCTGTGGTGAAAATGCTCCTGCTATGACACCATGACCAATTTCACATGGCCCAGCACAACAATCCTTAATGTTTTCTCTTTATTAACATATTTTGTAATTAGTCGCTCTATTTGAATATTGGGTTGTTGATCCTGGTGTCTTTTTTTTTTTTTAAGATTTTATTTATTTATTTGGGAGAGAGAGAGCAAGAGAGCACGAGCACAAGCAGGGGGAGGGGCAGAGGGAGAGGCAGGCTCTCCGATGAGCAAGGAGCACGATGCGGGACTTGATCCCAGGACCCCAGGATCATGACCTGAGCAGAAGGAAGATGTTTAACCGACTGAGCCACCCAGGCGCCCTGATGCTGTTGTCTTGAGGAGAAGAATTTTATAAACACTCTACAGGTAGGTTTGATAAGGAGGTGGTGGACTGGCTATGGAGAATAGAGGAGAGGATGGGATCAAAAGTAACTACCAGCTTATTGGATATTGCTGCCAATCAAGAGAGAGACAGTGGGTTCAGGGAGGAAAGTTAAGTAATTTATACATTCCTTGAGCAAATATTTATTGATCACTAATTATGTCAGGCAAAGGTATTTCTGGTATTTTGTCTTCTTAGAATTGGCCCCTTGAGGGAAACCTGTGGGAATCTCCTTGGACCCAGAATCTTCTGCTGAGTAACTCCCCTACTCTTTCCAGGTTCAAGCCACTAAGACATTTGATAAATGGCTTTCTAGTGCCTTGTACCACACCATTAGAAACCTCCATCCAAACTGATTTCAGATGGTGCAGCTACCTACAGATAGCCTTTGCTGCCGTTCCTTACTGCCTCCCTCCCTCTGAATCCAGTTAGCTCTTGTCCCCTAGCGACCCTTGTAGTCATAAGATATAACCCTTGTTATTCTGTGTAACATGTATCTTTTTGCTTCCTGTCTACATTGTACATTTTCCAAGGATGTTTTCTTGCAAATTCCCCCTTAATAGATGAAGCAGAGCCATCCATCAGCTTAGCCTTTTTCTGAAGCAATAAAGTCCAAACTAAATACATTTTCAATGTAAAACATTCATCCAAGCCAGTCAAAATCATTTTTACTTTACATTAGTATTTTCCCTCCGGTTACATTAAAATAAAATCCCCAAACAAAAATAGAGCTCCTCAAATCTGTCCTTCCGAGATTTTATTCTAATTAAACATACACTCACTTTTCACAATTCATTATGAAAGTAATGTTTTTGAACTCCCTACTAGTGACTTTATTCACTATTTTACCTTTGGCTTACTGCTGGAGGAAAGTTACATGCATGGGGGAGGAAGGGTAATTAGATGGTAGCGCTGGGGACAAATATTTACTTGGGAAAAAATAATACAAATAAATATATGAATCAATGTCTCGTGTCAGTCATACCATAACCCACTAGGCGAGGGAATGGCTTTGCTCTGGACTCTGGCATCCAGTAGAAACCATCTCTAGAAACCATTTCATCTTTATCTGTAATGGTAACGTGGCACGGTGTTCTCTAGATGTGTTGCATCTGCCACCCGGCAAATCTACAGGACTCTAAAGAGTGTCATTTGCACGTGATTTCTTCTTGTATTAGTGAGTAGTTTCCGCAGGACTGTGAGCTTGCTGAGGTTTCCTGAAGATCTCAGGATCAAAGCCTTACACATCCCTCTTGTCCTCAGAACAGCTATCACACGGCCATACTTTCAACATTCCAGTAAGTTTTGCTCTTGGAGGCATTTAGAACATTCTTACATTTCTACTTTTGTTCCAGTTTCATATGTGTCATTGTACTTTCTCTCTTAAATCAACTCCAGAGTCAACGTCTCTTATCATCTTCAAGAGAAACCACTCATGCAGGGCTCTCATCTCTGATGTGTTGTGCACCTAAATAAAATTACTGATTTGCTAGCATGTCTGCACTCCAAGAGCTGCCATATATATTATATACAGCAACGTTTTCTGGCAACTTTGCTTTTGGTTTCTTCAAAAGTAACATGGATTTTCCAGGGCTAAAGGATACAAAGATGTATTTACTTTTCAGTTTTTCTACCCAATATGTTTTAACATAAATAGAAAAAGATAGTACCAGTTTCCCAGTGTCGATGATTTCTCTGGATTGCTCCACTGTATTCATTTCTCTGCCTCTCCTTGTGAGAAGGCTGGAGGTAATAGATAAGCTGGTCCCTTGCCCATATGCCTGGGATTAACTTCTTCCCTTCCTTGCTCTCACTCTAGATTGTGGATTTTGTTTGTAATCTATTTCACTTCAGACACTTAAAGAACAACCTCATTTAATCCTGCTCAAGTGATAGCTGGGAGTTCTTAAAAACAACACAAAAAACCCCCAAAAGGTTCTATGTGGTTAATCATATAGCTCATGGCCACCCCACGAACTTTGATCTAACTTGTATCTCTGGTTCTATTTTGACATGATGCCCTTTACTATTAACACTGAAAAAACCAAGTCAAGGTTTAGGCAAGTGGGGGCAGGGCCTGGTGGAGAGGCAGGAGTTGACTGAAGTTGGGTGTCCCTGAAACAGACAATTATCACCCCAAACCCATTTCACTCAAAGCTGGGGGTGATGGTCGAGTTCTACTCTCAAAGCCACCATCTGCCTGGAGAAAGGGTATTCTGCCTTTTCTGCAGAGCTTTGTATATACACCAATCCATAACATTCTCAGTACCTTGGTCATTGCTTGTGGTCGTACACTCCGCGGACCAGTCCTGGGGGATCACAGGGGCAACCAGCTCAGCAAACTCCGTCAGAGGACAGCTGGGAGTGCAGCCTGGCAGCGTGAGGGGGTATGGCTCATGCTGGGTCTCATTCCGGTAGTACATCTCTACAAAGTACTCCCTGGTGGAGGAAGGGAGAAGACAGAGCCATTAGTTCTGTGTCGTTGAAATGCCACTGAATTATTTCCCACCTGGCCTGTAATATGTTAAGAAGTTAAGAGGTTAGGGGAATCTGGGTGGCTCAGTTGGTTAAGCACCTGCCTTCAGCTCGGGTCATGATCCCAGGGTTCTGGGATCAAGCCCTGCATTGGGCTCCCTGCTCAGCGGGGAGTCTGCTTTTCCCTCTGCCCCTCCCCCCCATGTGTGCGCGCTCTCTCTCTCAAATAAATAAAATCTAAAAAAATAAACAAAACAAAAACAAAGAAGTTAAGAAGACACAAGTTAAGAGGGGAAGAATTTACAGGAGTGAGTAGATATTAGCCAACATAGGTGTGGGAATGGGGAGGGCCAGATCCAGAGGGTGGAAATGGGAGGGCTGGTACGTTAGATAACCAGGGGCAAAAGAGGTGGGGACCAGGATGCTTAATTGGGAGGGAGCTGAGAGGTGATGGTGGGGGAACTGGGGTGATCTGATGAGGCTTTGAATAAGAAGTGGAGGGTAGGTAAGGTGTTGGGTTTTCTTTCTCTTATTCTCTCCCCTTCATGATTCTCATTTGCTTCATTTTCTCTTTTCCTCTCAGGATTTCTTTTAGGTTTTCCTCTGAATGAAGGTACCCCTGCTTTCCTTATCCAGGCAATAAACCTGGAACTGAGCAATATTTAACACACCTGTGCTTAAATATACATCCAGATGTTGTCAAAATTACACCTCAGAGAGAGGGTGTGGGTGTATACCAAAGTCCTCCTACTCCCTCATATTTGATACTTTATTTGAAAAAACAAGATGTATGACAACCTTTTAAAACCAGTATGAGGGCCTCACGGAGTCATTTGCCAAAGAAGCAGGAGACAAACTGAAGTGGGATTTAGTGGTCATCCTTGGGGTAGTAACCTCACAACTGTAACTGTTGGGTGTTTTTATAAAGAAGGCTTCTAAAATATCACTTGCAGGGGCGCACGGGTGGAGCAGTTGTTGAAGCATCAGACTCTTGGTTTCTGCTCAGGTCGTGATCTCATGATCATGGGATCGAGCCCCGAGTCGGGCTCTGCGCTAGAATCGAAGTCTGCTTGAGATTCTCTCCCTCTCCCTCTGCCCCTCCTGCTTGTGCTCTGTCTCTGTCTATCTCTAAAATGAATAAATCAATCTTTAAAAAAACTTCACTTTGGGGGCGCCTGGGTGGCTCAGTCATTAAGCGTCTACCTTCGGCTCTGGTCATGATCCCAGGGTCCTGGGATCGAGCCCTGCATCGGGCTCCCTGCTCAGCGGGAAGCCTGCTTCTCCCTCTCCCAGTTCCCCTGCTTGTGTTCCCTCACTCATGGTCTGTCAAATAAATAACATCTTCAAAAAAATTAAAAAACCTCACTTTTAAAAGCCACATAAACAGTAGTAACCACACATATTCACTTAGAGATATGTTTTTAAAAACTTCCCAATATTATATGAATGACTACTTGCACCCTGGGATGACTTTCCCAGTGACAGCATCTTTTATCTCAAGATGACATGGCAAAGATGACTAATAGTCGATCAAAATTCATGATCCTCTTTCCATATAATAGAGTTACGGCTGAAAAGTGACTACATTTCTCAGACTCCCTTGCATGTAGGTGGGACCAAGAGACTGTACACACTCCTTGGAGATGTTGTGAGTTTGGTTTCAGACCAGAACAATAAAGCAAATATCACAATAAAGTGAATCAAATGAATTTTTTGGTTTCCCAGTGCATATAAAAGTTATATTTACATTATATTGTAGTCTATTAAGTGTGCAATAGATTTATGTCTAAAACGTGTATAACTTAATTAAGAATACTTTATTGCTAAAAAATGCTAACCATCATCTGGGCTTTCAGCGAATTGTAATCTTTTTGCTGGTGGAGGGTCTTGCCTCAGTGTTGATGGCTGCTGACTGCAGGGTGGTGTGGAAGTCTGGGGTGACTATAGCAATTTCTTAAAATAAGGCAACGGTGAAGTTTGCCACTCTTCCTTTCAGAAACCATTTCTCTGTAGCATGTGATCCTGTTTGATAGCATTTTACCCACAGTAAAACTTCTTTCAAAATTAGAGTCAATCTCCTCAAACCCTACTGTTGCTTTATCAACTAAGTTGATGTGATATTCCCAGTCCTTCATTGTCATTTCAACAACAATGTCCCCAGCATTTTCACCAGGAGTAGGAGTAATTTCCACCTCAAGAAACCACTTTCTTAGCTCATCCATAAGAAGCGACTCCTCACCCGTTAGTTTTAACATGAGATTGCAGCAATCCAGTCCCATCTTCAGGCTCCACTTCTAATTCTAGTTCTCTTGCTATTTCTACAACATCTGCACTGAAGTCTTAAATCCCTCTAAGTCATCCATGAGGGCTTTGGAATCAACTTCTTCCAAACTTCTGATAATGTTGGTATTTTGACTTCTTCCCCAGAATCATGAGTGTTCTTAATGGCATTTAAAATGGTGAATCCTTTCAATTTACTTTGCCCAAATCCATCAGAGAGGAATCACTATTGTGCCTGTGGGAGTTATAGGCTTTCTATAGGTCCTAAAAAGATAGAACCCTGGGTTTCCAAATCACACCATGGATGAGTCACCTCCTAATGGCCAGGGACATCATCTCTCTCTCTCTCTCTCTCTCTCTCTCTCTCTCTCTCTCTCTCTCCTTCCCTCCCTCCCTCCCTCCCTCCCTCCCTCCCTCCCTCCCTCCCTCCCTCTCTTTTTAGGGGGTGGAAGGGCAGAGAGAAAGGAAAAGAGAGTCTAGTGCTGAGCTTGATGTGGGGCTTGATCTCATGACCCTGAGATCATGATCTCAGCCAAAATCAAGAGTTGGACGCTTAACTGACTGAGCCACCCAGGCACCACGAGTGATGGCCGACATCTCTGTTGGAGAATTGGATGAGTAAGAAAGAATCATCCATTGGGATAAGCCTCTGAGAATCTGATGTTCATTTGTATAGCAGCGAAAATTACCCTTATTAGTTAATATATCCGGAAAACAGTTTGAGGGGACTCAAAATTGGCTCTAGTGGTGAAGATACAAATTAAGATGCATACAAAGAGTTTGGATAATTTGTTTCATGAAATTTGAAAGTGGAAAAATAGCAATGTTTTTAACTTAGGGAATTATTTTACATAGTATATGATTTTAAATTTATGTACCTAACTGAAAAGTAAATGTTTTAAGAAAATATTTAAGCTAATAATAACAACAATAATAACAAAACCTGGGGGCCAGCGGTATTAAGTGTGAAAAGCATCTCTTAGATACTTACCCCTTCTCAAGATACAATTCCATTATGTGGCAGGAAGCATAGGGAGGAAGGATTCCATTGTAAACATCTAGTGCCATCTGTAGGCCACTCACGGTAGTGTCATGCTGTGGGGATTTGAAACAAGTCGTTTTTGATCTTTACCTCTGATTCAGATATACATTCCATAGGTAGTATTAAGCACTTGTAGAGAACGATGATGGTTTTTGATTCACTTAAATGTGCCATACCCCCATGGCAGAGAGGGGAAGGACTAAGTTTTGTGGAGCATCTGTTGTGTGCTAGGCAGTATGCTTCTTTTACATATCATTATTCCCATTAAAAAGATGAACAAGCAGACCCTGATAAATTAAGTAACTTGCTTAACCATATAACCCCAAAAAGGAAGAAAGTAAATTTGAGTCTAGCGTTCAGGTTTTGTACCATGCTTTTTCCCAGTGCAACATCTATTTTAGCTTGTTTCATTGATTTTCATTAAATTTAAAATATTTGGAACATATTAATGCTAGATTATATTTCTTTTACAGATTAGAATAATCTGTAATTTTAGAGTTGGGGAAGAGGGACGCCTGGGTGGCTCAGTCAGTCAAGCATCTACTTGCTCAGGTCATGATCCTAGGGTCCTGGGATTGAGCCCCATGTCAGTCTCCCTGCTCAGCGGGAGTCTGCTTCTCCCTCTCCCCCTACTTTTTCCCCCGATTGTGCTCTCTCTCTCTCTGAAATGAATGAATAAAAAAATCTTAAAAAAGTAAAGTTGGGGAAGAATATATAAGGCTATAAATGTTAGGTTAAAATGTAAGGAAATAGAGTGCATAGCCCAAAATTGTCAATTGTTCATCCCAGAGTGCCTAGAAGGCATAGGGGACTGGTCTTCAGTCCCAGTTTGGTCACTAATTAACTATATCATCTTTGAAAGTCCTCTGCATCTGTATCTACAAAGTGGGCATAACATTTGGTTGCCTAAACTCTATGGCCGTATTAAAAAGGGCTTAGAACTGATTTACTGGAGAAAGAACTAGAGTTACAGATTTATGACTTGCCAGAAATCACGCAAGTTAGAACTGGAAACCAGATGTGAAACTAAAGAAACTGGCAGAACGGACTGGTTTCCGGAAGCCCCCGCCCCGGAAGGACTACGCTGTTCTGTCCAGGAGCTCTTTGGCTTACACCATTCAGAACCTCAGAGGAGCAACAAGCTTCCCTGGAAGTCGTCTCTTCCATCTTCCTGCAGAATGAAAACATGGCTTTCTCCAGCCAAACCCCATCTGAGAACTCCCCTGTCATAGAGAAGTGGGTGGGAAGCTGAGTTCCCATCCTGTGTGTCCTGGTTCCCTGCTCATTGCAGACTCCCCGGACAGCCATTTTGGTGCTCTACACACCCCTTGAACCCCTGTCCCCGTCCCCACCCCCTGAACAGTGCCTTTCGCTGGCCCCTGCTCCTAAGCTGAAGCCTTCACCGAGACCTCCCTTTTCCTTTCTGCACCCCATTTGGCTCTAACTTCACGTTGCAGCTCTTTTTCTCCATCTCTCTTCTAGTCCTTTTGCCTCCTGGAGGTTTCTATTTGGATGCTCCCTGGCCTTTCAAACCCAGTTGTCTAAATCGCTCCATTCCCGTGGCCAGAGCGCCTCGGTTAACTAACGGCTGGTTAATGGTTCCACCCTCCTTGCCGTCCTGGAGGCTGGAAACATGGCCTTCACCTGTGGTTGTACCTCCACATCGTTACTCCCCGCCCACATCCCATTCATCACCACATCCTGTTCATGCTCTGCTTTTAGTTTGGAACAGAAGTGGTACTTGCCTTCTCCGTGTCACCAAAGCGCTTGTTTGCACTGCATTTCTATACTGCTTTGTATGGTGTTTATGTCTTCTTGTCAGTCCCAGACCGTAAACGCCTTAAGGGCCCGAATTATGTATTTAGTTTTAAAATTAAAATTTAAAATAAATAAAATTTAAAAATGCCAACCATGTAGGTGGTCTTGTATATACATATTTAGGAGAGTTGAAGAATCACTGTCTAAAATGTCTACCATCTACTGGGCCATAAGGAAATGATGAGGAAGAAAAGGAGGCTCCCTCCTTAAAGACACGACTGCCTGAACGAAGGAATGTTGAGCGGAGGGGAAAACACTTACCGCAGAGTACATGACAAGTTTCCTGTGGTTCGAGGGCTGAGTTGCACTCTTCATGTGACTGAGGATCTCACTGACCAGGACACCTTAAAAAAGAAAGATCAACAAAGGAGCTGAACCAAGCATGGGCTTAAACTTTCTGTTAATTCCTACTGTCTGGTTCTCCCTGCCATGGTTCTCAAGACCTAAGAGAGGAAAAGAAGTAACTTTGGGTTTGCATCTACTGTGTGCTTTACAGTGTTCTACTGAAGCCCTACTTCTATCCCCCATTTACAGTGAGAAAGCTGAGGCCTGGTGACATACAGTGACTCATCCACAGGCTGGGCAAGGAGAGCTGGGTTGGCATACGAGGACCCTACTCTCCCCAGGTTTTGTCAAAGCTTGAGAGAGGAGGTTGAGGAACTCGGAAGGAATGACAAATGGTATTTTTCAGAGAGTTGCTAGCTAGTGCTTTTCTCCAGGGCAGCCCTAAAATGACAGCCTGGCGTCTACTCTGTCTTCACCCTTCTTGCTTCTACTCTCTGGTAGTCAAACCTGTGGGAGGCCATGGGAGAAAGCAGTCTCTGGATGTCTGTATAGGGCATGGACTGTTTTCTGTGGACATCTCTGGGGATCACTATTAGGGGGCAGCCAGCATCTTCCATCTGAGGGCTCCACAGAGGAGCGCTCTTGCCCCTCATATCTGTTGTTCCTGAGGTGGTGAAAGGCAGGCACACAACTCAGAGTTTCCACCCTCCTGGCCGACGGTGAAGGCTGAGGGGTATTTTGGGGTGCCAGGTGCTGGATTTCCACAACCATCACCTGAACACTCCTTATATCTCCGGTGGTTGTTTTGTTTGTTTGTTTTTTTAAGATTTATTAATTTATTTTAGAGAGAGAGTGTGCCATGGGGAGGGGCAGAGGGAGAGGGAGGATTCCATGCTGAGCGTGGAGCCAGATGTGGGGCTCGATTCCATAACCTTGAGATCAGGACCTGAGCCACAGCCAAGAGTCTGACTCTCAACCGACCACGTCACCCAGCTGCCCCTGTTGGTTTCTGTACTACATGTGTAATCTCCTGGCTTCAGAATGACCAGTTTGTTTTTGTAAAGAGCAGGCATTGATGTTAACAGACTGTCATTCCAGGCTCTCCGGTCCACTCAGCAAACACACGGAGCAGCTACCATGGGTCAGATGCTATGCTAGGTGAATCACACTCCTGCCCTCAAAAAGCTCATAAAATAGTACAAAGAGACTGTTCATTCATCTGTCTACCAAGAGGCACCATAAAGGGTTAATTAGGAAGGGAGCCGGTTTGCTCTTTCTGTAGATGCTGGGACTCCCTTGACTAGGAATGGAAGAACCTGGAAGCCACATCTCCAACAGGTCTACATCCCTCTGCTTCAGAGAAGGTGGCTTTCTCAGCGTCCTTTAGGGATGACACCATCACCTATCAGCAACCTGTCCATTGACAGGTGCCTCTGCAGCAGCCTTCGGGGCTGACAATGGGATATGATCTCAGCCCTTGGTTCTGGGGTGACTGTCCATCTTGCCCCAGAAGAAACTAGGGGTAACCACCACAGTTACCCCCAGGCCCTTGGCATTAGGTTTTATGGGAGGGGACACTGAGGTTCAGAGACTTTCAGCAACTCGTCCAAGATTCCACACCGTGTGCACAGAGGGGCTGAACTTCTCCGAATCCAGCATGTCTTAATCCTTAGACTACACTGTAGCACAGCCTAGCTTCTGAGCTCCCTGTGGCATCATTTATTAACTGCTTACACTAGACAAAGTATCACTGCCTGGAAGACACAAGCTTCCCCTCCCACACTCGGGAGCTACAGCAGGGGCTGGCACACGTTTTCTATAAAGGGCCACACCATGTTTTAGGCTCTGTGGGCCATGCAGTCGGCCATAACTGTTCCCTCTCAGGGAGAAGCCCCAAAACAGCCATAGCACTACCTAAATGAATGTGGCTGAGTTTCAATCACATTTTATTTACAAAAAAGTAGGCAGCAGACTGGACTTGGCTTGCAGGCTGTAGCTTACATCAACCTGTGGCATACAGCGAGGACAGCTTTGCATTAATACAGACATGACCAGCCATTTATCAAAAATTCCTAAATGAACCTCAGGAATTTGTGTGTGTGTGTGTGTGTGTGTGTGTGTGTGTGTGTGTGTGTGTGGTGTGTGTGTGTGTAGAAGGAGGCGGGTGGAAGGGTGTGGAGTACCAAACTAAGTCATCCCTAAAACCAACTGATGGAACAAAAGTTTCGGCAAAGATCGCCAGATGCCAAAGTCCTGGTGCTCTTGTGCGACTCTGTGTCACCCAGACAACATATGTTTTCTCTGTAGGATTGCATTTAGCCGTTTCATCATCCAACAAGCATGTAGTTGACAAATCTCTCTTGCCTAGCCAGATCCAAACAATAGGCTGAACTTGGGTTTTGGCAGGAATCACTCAGGAAACAATCTCCTGGCCAATCCACACCCTGGACTTCTCCAGAAAATAGGACAGGTGCATTCACACAAATACCAGCCTTTGGAGTTGAGACCAAAAGAACAGCTTAGGGAAGGACTCTTAACAGACAGAATCCAGTTCAATGCTCTCAGCAGAGGGGAAAACTGGATTGAGCAGGGGAGTGACTTCCCTGAAATGCAATGTCTAGTAGTCAAAGGAAAACAAGAAGAGGAAACATGAATAAACTGTGAGGAAAACCCCCAGTTTTTCTTCCTATTCAGACTCCTGCATCTATTACTAGACTCTTCTCAGTTTCTGCCTGGCCTTCCTGGCCCATTTCTTCACATTTCTGGCATCTAGAAAAGCGCTTCTGAACGTTCATGTTTCGTGAGGTACCTAGGGATCGCTGTAGAATGCAGATTCTGATTCAGGTGGTCTGGGGTGGGGCCTGAGAGTCTGCATTTCCAACCAGGGGCTTGGTGATGCTGCTGCCGCTCCTCACGGACTGCATGTTGAGTGGTGAGGGGCTGACCTCCTCAGCCATCATGACTGGGTTGGGGGAACTTGCTCAAGAGCCCTGTCTCCACCATCTGATGCGGCTTGGGATTGGGTCATACCTCTGGCACCTGGTGGTTCAGGAATAAGACCTGGCGTATGTGTAGCCAATGGGGCCCAATGTCCACCCCCTGCCTCTTTTCTTGTTTACACATCAGATGAGGCTGCTGCTTGGGCCACGTCCCAACACACAGCCCTGAGTGAAAATCTGCCCAGGTTGGTCCAACAGCCAGGAAGCTTTGCCTCTACGTCTTCTCCTGGGGCTCAGCTGAACTGGTTCTCACCGCACAGTGAACAGGGTCTGGCAATGGTTGGAGTCTTGATGTGATTGCCCTGTTTCTCTCAAACTGTCTAGAGTCTGTGACTTGGAACATCTCCTGTGGCTTAGAATTTCTTCACTGTGATGTCTACCTGACATAACGGACCTCCTCTTGCTCTCCATCCTCACTTTTAATGTCTACATTAACAACCCCTAGAGCTGACGCCCCCCATGGTGTCTTGGCCTGCCGCCCAATTGCCCTCAGAGGCATCAGCATCTCTTGCTGTCCTGTCTGGTTCTACCTCCTTTCTTCCACCCACCTATGCTGATTATAAGGGCTTGGCAGCCTCTTGCCTGGGTCTACCTTCGTTATGATAGGATGTCCTATGCCAAATCCAGCTGAAAGGAGGCATCACTGAGAAATAAATGTCTTTCAACACCAATGGAAAAATTTAAGCTGTGCCATAAATTCGTCAATTGCAATATGTATGAATCTACATGACATAATTAGTCTGCAATTAACTTTCACAATGGCTACCAACAAGGACCTCAGGAAAACAGTCCTCTTTCATCATACTTCCCACTTGAAGAATTCATCCTATAGGCAGCCAGACGTAATTGCTTTTCATGGGGCTTAGATACAAGATCCTTAATTGTTTGATCTGGAAAGGATGAAAAGTATCATTTAGCTTTAGCCCAAAGCTTCCATTTTCTAGATTGGAAAAACTAAGGCCCAGAGTAGGTAGTATTAATGACTATAAAAACACATCATGTTTATTGACAGTGTATTATATGCCAGGCACTGTTTATCCCAAACTTTCTGAATACATACATTTATTTTAATCCTTACTCCCTGTGAGGAGGGCATCATTATTATTCCCATTTTGCAGAATGGAAACTAATGCTGGAGTGATGACGTGACTAGTCCAAGGTCACACAGCTGATTAGTGGTGGGACGGCACTCAGACCCGGATCACTCAACCACAAATCTAGTACAGTCCTTCCACTTTTTTATATACTTACCCCCCTGCAGTCTAGATTTCTCTTTCTGCTTGTGAATTCCATAGATAGACAGGATGGACAATTCTGATAATTCTTTCAACTTAGTCATGGTATCCTCTGTGGCCCAGGAGGGTAACGTGAAATTGTGAACACTCTGTAGCAAAGAAAAAGAGAAGAAAATGTGTATTTTTATTTGACTTTTTTGTCCTCTTTGTCCCTCAAGAACTACTGGGCCTAGTCTTTCTTATCCTGACATTTCTCTCTAGGAAAACTTTACTTTGTGGTAAGTCATGGTATGGATTTTCAGCAGGGAAATTCACAGAGACTGATTCGCCCCTTCCTACCAAGTCCGTAGCTTTTGGCTGAACCATGGGTCCAAAGGGGGAATTTCTAATTTGCAGAGTAAGGGTGAGGTAGTGCAAGAATGTACCTCATTCCTTTATGAAAGGTTTAGAAATCTATGAACCTGTGGGGAAGCTGACACTGACAGGGTTCGATGATATTTCTGTCAAAGCTGAGTGAGTGCCCTGAGAGGACAGCTAGGAGAGGCAATATATTTCTGGAGCCTTCAATACCAGACCCTCCATTCCCATCAGCTTCCAGTTCACTGACTCCTGGGGAATGTGTACGGTACACACAGTAGGCTCTCAATGAATATGTATTACATGGATGAATAAGCTGGACAGCAGGGCCGGTGTAGACTTCTTGCCAATATTTATTACTTGGTATGAAAAAAAGTTGATTCAGAACCCCCAGATTCAAGGATTGAGAGAGAGAGAGAGAGAGTTCTTGAAAGAGAAGATCAAAGTGGAGTGCCTATGGAAGAAATAAGTGGGAGAGAAGTGAAAAGCAAACCATGTACCATGGCCACATCATGGAACAGCTCAGATCAACCGATAGTAAGGAAGAAAAAAAAAAAAATCAAGACTTGCCAAAATATGGCTTCTTGTCTCCACTGAGGAGTCTTTCCTTTCCTTTTTTCTTTTTTTTTGAAGATTTATTTGTTTATTTGGGGGGGGGGGGGCAGAGGAAGAGAGAGAATCCCAAGCAGGCTCCACACCCAGGGCAGAGCCCAACATGGGGCTCGATCTCATGACCTTGAGATCGTGACCTGAGTCTAAACCAAGCGTCAGATGCTTAACCAACTAGCCACCCAGGCGCCCCTAAGGAGTCTTTTATAAGGCTAATAAATTTTCCTTAAAACAGATGCTAATGATAAAGTGAAAATATCAGGAAGGTCATGTAAAGGTCAATAAACTGTTATGGAGGGGGGCAAACTGTGTCATTTGTTACCGACACGGAACCATGAAGGTAATTGCTGGCCCCCAGGCCCTCATGATGACCTCAAGGTCAGAGGTGGATATAAATCCAGTATGCGGTCAGAATTTTGCCCTAGGATTCGGTGAACCCGGTAGAGAAAACAGGATATAGAGTACTCCTTTTGGCCAGTAGGTGGTGCATAGTGAGTGAAAAATACCAAGTTGCCTTGAAAACCCCAAGGTAATTGATCTAGCTTCAGAGGTTATTTCATAGGCACGTACGGCAAGGAAGAGATTCCCAATCAAACCAATTTCTATAGCCGGGCTTAAAGTTGTCTTGCTTATTTCTATATCCATAAATCAGGTAACCTTTTTTTTTCTTCCCTCTATATAATAATATTGTTTTTTTCATTAAAATCCATGACAGGAGCCCAGCAGTCCTCAGTGGCTGAAAAATAAGTAAACGCCAAGACATAGAAGAAAAGTAATTTTGCCTGCAATTTTCTAAAGGGGGACAACATAAATAATGGAGAGAAAAAGTTCGAGTTTTCAATTTAATATAAAGAAGTCTTGAAATATGTTTCAATGTCAAAGGAAGCATAATTAATATATCTGCCAAAAAGGGTAAGAAAATGTTTTCAACTGTTTCAAAACAGGCATAAATCAAAAAATCAGATTGCAAGTTAATCTTTGATATTTTTTCTTTTACCTCACAAAATAAAGGGTCGTAGACTTTAGTCCACATTCCAAAAAGGTCCTGGGTATGGTATCCTGTAAATGTTGGCAAGGTTTCTATAAAGTCCTGAAACACACAGAGAAAACATTTTTACGTTTGAGTCACTCAATTTCAGCATCACTGATATTTGGGGCTGGATAATTTTGTTGTGGAGGGTGCCCTGTGCTTTGTAGGGTGCTGGGATGTATGCCTGGCCTCTACCCACCAGATGATTAACATCATCCCTAATCCCTCAGTTGTGACAACCCGAAGTGTCTCCAAACGTTGCCAGTGTTCCCTGTGGGGCAAATCTGCCCCCACTGAGAACTCTATTCTTCACATAAAAGTGCACCAGGAATATTGGCTGTGGTTGCATGAGCCCAAAGAATTTCACGAACACTAATTGGTCATTTTTCATGATTGCATTAAAACTGTGGGTGCACGCTGGCTTCCTGCCACGTGTCCTGGTTTGTCCTGGAATCAGGCCAAGCAGAACCTCTGGTACCTGGTAGTTCAGGAATAAGACCTGGTGTGTGTGTAGCCAATGGACCCAATGCCCAAAAATTTTTTGGGAAGTAGGTGAAGTAGAACTCACATATATATGACTGGTCAAGGTGAGAAGAGAAAGCATGTCTTAGGCCAAAGCACCTCAGGAATATACCGCAGAAACTGGACCTGCTTTCTGGCTATAAATTTGAAATTTGGGTGGGATGCAAACATTTCTCTAGGTTCTATATTATTCTTGGATTGTCATGGTAATGAGACCCACTATTCAGCTATCTGCCTGATGAATTTGGCAGCAATTTCTGGGAATCCTTGTGGAAGATATTATTTGATGGATAAATTTTCTAGGAAACTATAATTTCCAAATATTAACTCAAACAGATACCCATAAAATAAATGTAATTATTAAAGATCTCCCCCCCCCCAACCAAGGCAAACCAAACAAAAGCTCCAGGGCCAGATGACTTTATGGAGAAATTCTACCAAGATTTTCAAGAGCAAATTATTCTAATGTTATTTTAACTGTTACTGAGTATAGAGAAAGAAAAAAAAAAAAGAAAACTTTCAAAACATTTTTATGAACCACGTGCAGCACTGACACTGACAAAAGATTGGCCAGAAAACTATAGTCCAATGCTACTTTGAATATGAATGCAAAAGGTATGAGTAAAATATTAACAAATAATTCAATATCCAAAGAAAGGGGCTTGAGTCTAGACATGCAAAGATGGCTCTTTAGTAGCAAATCTATGAATATAATTAATCTTAGTAATTGATCCAAGGAGAAAAATAACTTGATTTCATCTACCTATCTATATAAAAGATTTATTTATTTGAGAGAGAGAGATAGAGAGAGAGCATGTGCTGGTGGGTGGGGGAGGAGCAGAGGCAGAGAGAAGCAGACTCCCCATTGAGCACAGAGCCTTACATGGGGATCGATCTTACAACCCTGAGATCATGACTTGAGCTGAAATCCAGAGTGGAACGCTTAACAGACTAAGCCACCCAGGCACTCCTTGATTATATTTAGATAATGTTAAAAAGATTTTTTCAAAAAACTAAACACCAGTATTGATAAAAATAATCAATAAAATAGGAAAGATGGTTAGTTCCTTAACATGGTACAAATATCACTATTCGGTCCTGAAGCCAGCATGTTTAATAGAAAAACACTTCTAAAATAAAAAACCAGACGAGGATGCCCACAGCCAATACTGTTATGTCCTACTGTACTCTAAATACTGGCCAGTGCAAACATGCAAAAGAAATCAGAGGTAAGGGGTGCCTGGGTGGCTCAGTTGTTTAAGCGTCTGCCTGCAGCTTAGGTCATGATCCCAGGATCCTGGGTTTGAGCCCCGCATCAGGCTCCCTGCTCAGCGGGGAGCCTGCTTCTCCCTCTCCCTCTGCTTGTGCTCTCTCACTTTCTCTCTGTCAAATAAATATATAAAAATCTTTAAAAAAAAAAAAATCAGAGGTAAAAATATTGGAAAAGTTGAGGTAAGCCAAAGTTATTTGCAGATATTATAATCTTGGAACAAGCTTAAAGTTAAATGTAAAGACCTATGTGAAGAAAACCTTAAAAATTTTTTTGAAGATAAGGACAAATAGGAAAATGTACCATGTTCTTAGAAAGAAATACTCAACATCATAGTGTTGTAAATTCTCCAAGTTAATTTATAAATTTAATATGACCTCAATAAAAACACTAAAAAGTAAAAAAAAAAAAAAAGTTTTTGGAACTGAGACAAGCGGATTCTAAAATTCACAAAGAAAATAAAAACACAGACATAGCGAAAACACCGTAACCAATATCAACAGGCAAACAATAGAAACCATGCCATTCGTGTCACGGAAAAAAAATATCAAAATATACACAGGAAGCTCCTAAAATGTACGGAAAAGAGAAAACCAATAATCCAAAGGATAAATGCTTAAGGGATATGAAGACAACTGGAAATACAAAAGGCGTTTAACTAAAGATATCCCAAACATACTTATCATAAGAGAAAAATACAACAGCACAATGCTTTATAATGGTGATGGTACTGGGCTTCCTTATCTTGTTGCTGATTTTAGAAGGGATGCTTCTAGTGGTACCATTCTATATTTATAGATTGGCAAATATCCCCGAAGTTGTCACTACACTATTGGCAAGGCTAGAGAGAAACAGGCAATCCTGTGCATTGTTGATTGGGGCAGACATTAGTGTAACCTCTTCGGAGGGCAATTCGATAATACTTCAAATTGCCCCAGAATTTCTACTTCTGGGATATTATTCCACAGATATTCTTGTGAAAATATTTAGATGCACAAGATACTCATACAGACGGTAAATGATTAGAAATGACTCACTTGTCCATCAATATAGACTAGTTAAAGAAAGTATGGTTTGTCCACGAATTCAAATGCAGTTATAAAAAATGATGAAATTCTTCATGTACAGATAGAGTAATATTTCTAAGATATATTGTTAAGTGAAAAAACCCAAGGTGCCCAACTCTGTGAATACAGTATACTACTTTTATGTAGCAAAGGGGAAGTTTCCAGAATAATTCATATTTATTTGCATATGCATAAAGAAACTGCAAGACAAGAAAACGCTGCCACCAATGACCTGTGGGGTCATTAAGAGACTTTCTGCTGTATTCCTTTTTATATTTAAAAAATTTTTGAACTGTGTAAATGTATTAGAGATTTAAAATTTTATTTTTAAAAACACAAAGCATTATATCTACCTTTTGCATGGTCTTAAAAGGGTGTATTCTGCAAAATGGAAACATAAAATAAAAAAGACTATCCTTTGTATATGAAATCAATGGTCGCAGCCCCTCAGCCTCTTTGGGGCAGATGATTTTAAACTTGCATTTATTCTGAGCCAGGCATGCACTTTCTGGTTCCTCTGGTAGATGGGTATAAGATTAGAGAGGGACTGGCTTCTTTCCTGGCTTGTGGCAGGGAAGGGGACCAGATGGTGATGACTGACTCGCATTAAACATTTTAACCCACTGCTATAACCAGCCACTGGCAGACACATTCCACCCACACCTTTAAGAAGCTGGAGCTTCATCCTTTGTCTTGGCCCTCGCCCTCCTGTACACCACTAAATGACATGATTTTTAACCTTATAAGGATGCAACCTCTGCTGGAATTCCGTCGACTGGAGAGTCTCCTCCTTAAGTTCTTTAAAACGAGGGCAGTCCCGGAAAGGCAGGTAAAGCAACTGAGGACAAAAGAAAAACCATAAATTCTTTATTAGTCAGAAGAACTTCGCTAGAGAAGCCGCAGCCATATTTTAAGCCTCCTTAGGTGCAAAGTGACCTGAATAAAAGATTCAAATGTGTTTTGAGAATGGAAATTCTAAAATTGAGGAAAAAGAGAGAAATGGTCTGTAGGTCTTAAATAGTAGGATATGTACACAGAACGGAAAAGCTTTTTTTTTTTTCTTTCATGAACTTGCCTAAAAAGGACTGTGTGGTTGGTAAATACACTTCCTCGTTTTCCATGTTGATGTAACTGTTATGTTGCTTCCTACTGGACCTCTTACATTTCTAGCACGAGATACACATGTGTGTGCAAAGGCATCCTGCCCCCCCACCTCCTCCTCCAACATACACATAAATATAGAGAAATAAATAAGAGGTTCTGGAAAAAGATTGGTTAATCATTCATTGACTTAAGTTCCGGTCAAAATAAGGGCATATACTAAATATATTGAAAAATACATTTTAAAACCCATTATAAATTGGACGATCTTCTGTAGTCTTAACTATAATCTCTAGGTTGGTGACGACTCAGCTTATTTTGTTGCTCGGACTTTTCATTTGTGGCCGGTCTTGTATTTCCAGCCCTTGGGGGACATCACTACTTGGATGTTTCTCTTCTTCCTCAAGTTTAACATGTACAAAACCGAAGTCAACTTCATTTTTAACCATTCTGCCTTTGTAATCTACTTTTGCCAATGGCAAAATGTATCATCCTGTTTCATAGACTAATCAGTTTCCTTGCCCACTTTCAGAATATATCCAAACTAGACTCCTCTTCATCATATTCATTGTTCCCACCATCATAACCTGTGTTTTGATTAATGCAAGGGCCTCCTATTTGGTCACTAGGCATCCATCCACTCTTTCCATCTTTACAATTCATTCTCCATACCACAGCTACCCTAATCCTTTTTGTTTTATTTTTATAAATACCAATCTTTCTAAAGCATTAATCAGATCATACCATTCTGTAGTTTATAATTTTCACTGGCTTTCATCTTACTTGGAATAAAATCCAAACTCAGTTAACCCTAGAGATCTCTGCCCTGCTTTCCTGCTACTGCCCCCTTATTCTTCTCTAGCAACACCGGAGGCCACGTTGTTGTCCCCTGAACTCACAGGTTTGGGGGCTCTGCCTGTTCCCTGAGACCTTGCCCCCCGTCACTCCTGCCAGGCTCTTCAAACTCAGCCGCAGCCATGATCACATTGCCTTGTTTTATTTCCTTCGGGGGAACTCATCGCCATTTGAGATTATTACTATTTTTTACTTCATCATCTATTTCCTATAAAATATCAACTCAAGGACAGCCAGCATCTTGTCTGTTTTGTCCATTGTTGTGTTGTCAATGTCTAGAACAGAGTCAGCCATATTTGTAGCTGCTCAGAAAACTTTTTAAAAATAGGTTGCTTCCTGGGTCACCTGGGTAGCTCAGTTGGTTAAGCGTCTGCCTTTGGCTCAGGTCATGATCCCAGGGTCCTGGGATCGAGCCCTGCGTCAGGCTTCTTGCTCAGCGGGGAGTCTCCTTCTCCCCCTGCTCATGCTCTCTCTCTCAAATAAAAAAAATCTTAAAAAAAAAAAAAATAAGTTGCTTCCTGATTCTGTCATTTGCCTTATTTTGCTTTCCTTCCTCTCACGTCTTTACCATCTAATTTCAGACCTTCATTTGTTTCATTCCTGAATTGCTTCAACAGTTATTCTCTGAGGCCCTAGTATTCTTTCCTTCCAAACCACAATCAGACAGATACCTCAGAGCACGGCTCATCGTGTGTGCCCGGGTGCCTTTTTCATCCGCTGCTTTACAGCCCAATTTTCCCGCATGGCCTTCCGATTTTCCCACAGAAGGAATGGCACTGCGGAGGGAAAAGGCACAGGGCTCTTCATTTAAAGGTCGAGGTTTTAGTGAATTACTCAACCTTCCTAGACTTTCATTTTCTCATCCCACATATTGAAAGAAGCTGAAAATAAGTGGAATAATCACCTAAAAATCCAACCAGCATTTTGCAATTCACAAAGTCTCTTCCATTTCTTAGCTGGATTTTCACAAATCGTCCTGAAGTAGTTAGAGAGGTACTGTTGTTCCCATGTTACAGAAAAGGACACTGGAGCAGGGAGGTGACTGGAGGTCAAGTGTCTGAAATGGTAGTTGGCTCTCAGACCTGGGTTTCCCCGGCTTTAAATGCAGCCCTCCTCCTCCACCGCACTGCCTCTCAGGCTCAAGGTTCCTCCTGGCTATCACGTGTGTATTCTCCGGTCTGTGCCCAACATAGCTAATCAGACGTTTTCATTCCTTCTAAATAAGAACTCTGGACACAGAAGGGCAAGCCATCTGTATATTCACCCACTGCCATGCTTTTGGGTTGCCTTCTTCTCCTTTCCTTCCCTCCTCCGAGATCTGGTTCAAGCTCTCACTCTCTCCGTGAAGACTCGAATGGCTGCCCTGTGGTCGCGCCACCGGGGTCCTTCTGTGAGTTCCTCTAGCAGGTGCAACTTGTTCTTGCTTCATCGCCCACCACTTTGTAGCATGGTCTACACGTGTCACACATGCAAATCGGTTTTCATCAAATGGGTGATAAATTAGGGAGGAAACCTGGCCTCGTGTTTTTCTACAGCCTTTAGCACAGCTAAAGTGTGTTGATTGACGGATGTTTGTCAGGTTTCTTGGTTGATGTTAGAACTGTTTTTATCTTAGTGAGGACGTAGCTGGAAGCCATGGGGAGATATTCTTGTTCCTCTCTTCCTCACTCTCCTTTGTTTTTCCTCTTTTCCTTTTTTTTTAAATATTTTATTTATTTATTTGACAAAGAGAGAGAAAGCATTCAAGCAGGAGGCAGAGGGAGAAGCAGACTCCCCGCTGAGCGGGGAGCCTGACACAGGGCTTGATCCCAGAACCCCGAGATCACGGCGTGACCTGAAGGCAGATGCTTAACTGACTGAAACACCCCGGCACTCCTCTCTTTTCCTCTTCTAATAGCTCCTATAGTCTCTTTACTACATAATTTAATTACTATCTTTCAGGATTAAGGGTTAAACATCTACCTTGTTCTACACTGGCTAAATTGGATGCTGCTGTCCAGTGTCTATCTATGCAGAAAAGGCTGTGGCAACAGTGATTTTTTTTTTCCTTTTGGAAGAAAATATTCACAAACTCCTAAGAATACTAATCATCATAATACTTCTCTCTTGATTCTGTGAAGGAAAGACGTACAAATGAATCATCTTGTCTTTTCAGGAAACATCAAAAAAAGTGGTTGGAGTAGACTTACCTAGACTGAGGTCGACAGATTCAGGCTGTTTCTACAAAGTATTTGGGGAAGATTCTTACGTCATCAGATGCAACAGTTAAGTCAAATGTCTAGGAGTACTGGCAGGGCAAAGAGGATGGAACCTACCCCAGGGGCCCCTGGGCAACAGCCCGATGCAGAAGGCATGCTAAGCCTCAGCTACCGAGAGAGGACATGGTCATGCTTACAGTGGGACTGCAGGGGAATCAGGATGGATTCCTTGTCCCAAACTATTCCTTTCATACAGTCTTTTTTTTTTTTTTTTTTTAGAAGGGGGAGGAGCAGAGGGAGAGGAAGATAGAGAAACTTAAGCAGGCTCCACACCCAGCACAGAGCCTGAAGTGGGGCATGATCTCACAACCCTGAGATCATGACCTCAGCCGATATCAAGAGTCTGACACCCAACTGACTGAGCCATCTGGATGCCCCTCCTTCATATAGCCTTAAATTCCACACCTGGGAGGTTAGTTAGATTCATTTAATACTATTTAAAACCAAAGCAGTTCCTCTGAAAACGTTAAAGAGCTTTTGGTGCCTCCTGCCCAGTGCAAATAAATTTGAGAGTTTCTTTCAAATAGCCCCATTCAGACAGCCTGGTTTACGGTACTGGTTCTCAAACTTGGTTGTCCACTAGAATCATCTAGGGACATTATTTTAAAGTACTGATGCCTGCATCCCACCCTCAGAGATCCTGATTCGTTATAGCAAGTGCCCTAGGTGCCAGGATTTAAAAAATTTTTTTTCAGGTAATTCTAATATAATAACTTTGAGAACCACTAGTTTACAGGGAAGGAAATTGTCTGGAATGAGATAGGCCTGGTTCTTGTCCCAATAGCGATGCTTACCAGCTTTGTGGCACTGAGCTTATTTTGTTTCTCTCTCTGAGCACATATTTCCCTGGCTATAAAAGGAGAACAGTGATATTGTCCATTCAAGGTTGTTATGAAAGGTAAATATGATGACACATATCAAAGTACTGGTCACTGACTATGCACTCAAATCTTTCTTTTTTTCCCCTACCTCAGAATGGGGGTTTTCATGTGGGGAGGGAAATTTTGTAGGTAGAGAGCTCTTAGAATATTCTGGAGAAAGGAGAACCCTATGTGGGGCACCAAAAACCTGGGAATTGAAGGTAGAAAAAGGGGAAGTCTGTGTGTGTGTGTGTGTGTGTGTGTGTGTGTACATGTGAAGATGGAGAGGGGAAAATTGCCATTTTTTAAAAAAGATTTATTTATTTATTTATTTGAGAGAGAGAGAGAGAGAGAGCACGGGGTGGGGAGGGGCAGGGGGACAGGGAGAGAGAAACTCAGGCAGACTTGGCTCTGAGCGTGGAGTGCGGAGCCTGAGGTGGGACTCGATCCCATGACCGGGAGACCATGACCTGAGCTGAAACCAAGAGTTGGCCACTTAATCAACTGTACCCCCAGGAGCCCCCATACTGCCATTTGTTGAAAGGATGGCAAAACAAAGTGGCTGATGAAGGTCCAAACTGACATTCTGTTCCTACTTTCTCTTACCTGGGGCTTCCTACGTCCTACTCTGTCCTTCACACCTTTATTTGGAAAAATATTAAGATTGCACCGACCGGGGCGCCTGGGTGGCGCAGCGGTTAAGCCTCTGCCTTCGGCTCAGGGCGTGATCCCTGCATTGTGGGATCGAGCCCCACATCAGGCTCTTCCACTATGAGCTTGCTTCTTCCTCTCCCACTCCCCCTGCTTGTGTTCCCTCTCTCGCTGGCTGTCTCTATCTCTGTCGAATAAATAAATAAAATCTTTTAAAAAAAAAAAAAAAAGATTGCACCGACCAAGCAGCATGCAGACCTCCAAACCCACAAGTACTGGGCAACCTGCCTTCCTCCTCCTAGGTCAAATAGGAGGTTTTTCCCGAATACTCACCCGATCTTCAGAAAGAGAGAGTGTGTGCACTGGGATGGGCTGCCAGGGTAGGCTGGGATTCCAGACGCTGATACCCTCTGGAGGAAATAGGCCTGCAAGGTTTGTCATAGCACTCATCAAAGTCCGATCGACGTCTGTACTTTGAATATAAACCTAGAGTGGGAAAAATCAAAGGAGATTCCAACTGATTGGAACTGTGCGTTTTTCCCTGTGGAGCAAAGAGTACATTTGAGAAAGGCCAGGACCCTCACATGAAAACATTAGCAAACATTGTGGTAGCATCATGATCATAATATCTACAGCGGAAGAGACAGTATGATGAGAATGCCACTTGGTACGTCAATAGTTGAACTGATAAAGAGACCAATTAAGTGACGGCTACTTGCCGAGCCAAACTATTTGCCATAGATGTCCATAAAGTTTTGAACTTAGTCATATTTATAAATTTTTTAGGAAAAAAATATTTGTATAAAGAGGAGTACATTTGGGGCACCTGGGTGGCTCAGTTGGTTAAATGACTGCCTTCGGCTCAGGTCATGATCCCAGGGTCCTTGGATTGAGCCCCACATCAGGCTCCCTGCTTGGCAGTGAGTCTGCTTCTCCCTCTCCCTCTGCCCCACCTCCCACTCATGTTCTCATTCTCTCTCTCCTCTCAAATAAATAAACAAAATCTTAAAAAAAAAAAAAAAAGGAGGAGTACATTTGTAAATAAGATCTCTGACTTGTGTAAGTTCCTTGGGAAATGAGCAAAGCACTTTTACACATGCAACATTATGTTAAATTCTTTCAGGGAAAAAGGCTCCCACTCTTGGCTCCCCAACTCACCTGTTCACGTTTGTAGGACTCATTCAAAAAATTTCTATATCTTTTCCTTACATACTGTCCGAGTTCATAATGCTGCTCCATGCCCAGCTATGGGAACAAATAAAAGCAAAAATCAGTGAAAGTAAATTCTGCACATCTCATGTATGAGTCTCACCTCTCCTCATTGAATGTGTGGAGCGAACCATGTGTACTTTAATAGTTCCACGACAACAACAACAACAACAACTTATTTTTAAATGAAACAACAAAAGAGAGTTGTAATCTTCAGGCATGACTCCTTGAGAAAACTCATGCAACTTCATTAGCACTTAACATAGAGCCTTGCACAGTTCACAGCTGGTGATTGATCTGATTTAAGTAAATGGTTCATCTCTGGCGTGGTAGAACATCACTGACTCATCTTTGTCGGTGGAACATTCAAGGGAGCTGGTTGACCACTTGGTGGAGGTTTTGTGGAAGACATTCAACCATCTGATGAGAGGTTGGACTTGATGAATCTGAAGATCACTTTCAACCTCTGGGTGTAATGATTTATTATCTGCACGGTTTACTTACGCCTGGTTCATGAAAAACTAGAGCCTATTACTCAAAGTGTGGTCTGGGGATCAGCAGTATTAGCATCACTTGGGAGTATGTTAGAAACCAAATTCTTAGGCCCCAACTTGATCTCCTGAGCCAGCACCTTTGGGGGGTGTGTGGAGCTCAGGAACCCCTTTGTACCAAGCTTACTAAGATTCTGATGGCCAGTAAACACTGAGAAATGTTGCTTTAGTTCAGTGATCCTCAAGCATTAGGGTGCATCAGAAGCAAAATTATCTAGGGATGCTTGTTGAAAGGCAGATGCCTCAGCACTTCCCTCCGAGATTTCCTGCTTGCTAGACCCCGGGGTAGCCCTGGAACCTGCATTTTAACAACTGTCCTGAGTGATTCTGATCTGTGTAGTAGAGTGCCATGCTTTGAGAAACACTGCCTTCAAGTCTGTCTTTAATCCCGAGTTTTACTAGAGCTTCAGGAATCAGAGAGGTTGTGTTTTTCCTTGTGATGAGAACTCTTGGGATTACTCTCGTAACAACTTTTGTATGTATTATCGAGCTGTTTTATCTATAGTCGTTACACCGTACATTAAATCCCTACTACTTATTTACCTCGTAACTGGAAGTTTGTATCTTTTGACCACCTCTTCCCCAATCCTCTTCCCCTCACACCTGGCCTCTGGCAACCACAGATCTGATCCCTTTCTCTATGAGTTTGGTTTTTTAAATTTTAAATTTTTTTAGATTCCACATATAAATGAGATCATATAGTATTTGTCTTTCTCTGGCTTCTATTACTTAGCATAATGTCTTCAAGGTTTACCCATGTGGCTGCAGACAGTAGGATTTTATCATTTTTTATGGCTAAATAATACTCCACTATAGATATATACCACAACTTCATTATTCATTCATTTGTTGATGGGCATTTAGGTTGTTTCCATATCTTGGCTATTGTAAATAACACTGCAACGAACATGGGGGTGCAGAGATATCTTTTTGAATTAGTGTTTTCATTTCCTTTGACTATTAGAACCTGCATTTTAAAAGATCTCTAAATGATACATTTGTACTTGGAAGCTTGAGAAACACTGCTCTAGGGAAATCTGATGGCTAGTCAGAGACTCCCAGAAGGAGAATCCAGATCCCACAGTCTGAAAGAATCTTAGAGTCTCACTGGAAAAGCAGAATAAGGGAACAGGAGTCTCCACACAGCCACAGGTATTAAGAAGTAGCCTTGAGTTTTTATTACTGTTCCCAAGAAGCCTGAAGCTGGGTAGGCTATGGTGGGAGGAGCTCTGACCTGGCAGCCAAAAGATGCTGACCTCAAACAGCCTCTGTGGGATTACTCCTCCATGAAACATTGCGGTTGAATTAGAGAAGTGATTCTCAGACTTCGCTCACATTAGAGTCAACTGATCAATGGAGGAGTTTCTAAAAATCCCAATATCCAGGTCATACCCTAGATGAATTAAATAAGAACCTCTGTCTGGGAGACAGACAGACATCGGTATTTTTTAAAGCTCTCCAAATAATTTCAATGTTTAGCCAAGACTGAGACCCATTGGTTTAAATGCTTAGTTAAATGTTTAGATAAATGTTTAGAGATACTCAACTCTAAACACTCTATGACATTTCCTTAATGTATTTAAACAGTGTTTTGGTTGAGACAGAAGCAACACACGTGGCCTCCGGCTCCAAACAGAAGAGCCATCCACTCTTGCAAGAGAAGGGGGTAGGGTACTGGGGCAGTGACTACAGATGACTTTGTCTTCCACCCAACCCCCTCTTCACCTTCTCCTTTGGTGCTCTTTAGAAAGTAGGGCTCCCTATGTTTAAGACCACTTATAAGAAGGCTCAATCCCAGTATATCCAGCTGATAAAATAATCAAATTTGGTATCAGCACTTGCAGAGGAATCCTGTCTTCCCAACCCCGCTGATTCAGTTTATCGATTGCAAGATTATTTTCTACTTCCTTAGGGGGAGGCTGAGAAACTCAGGGGCTGGCTTCCAAGTGTCTCTGGGCTCTCTTCAGCATCTTTAAGCTCATGTATTCGTCTGTTCCCACGCACAGCTCTTATGCTTTAATAAAGCCAAACAGGGAAAAAAAAAAAAAAGATCAAAACGGGCAATTTTATACAATTCTACTGTTACTGTCACTAGTTGGTCATGATCAGAAATTATTGAAGTTAACCTTTAGTGCCTCGCCTTTCACGATCAAAACACATTTTAGACGTTTTAGTTTCTTGGTAATTGTGCAAAATTCTCTCCCACATCTGAGTAACTGAAGTAGTTATATGGTTTCAATGTATTACAAACTCCACATAGTTTCCCTTAAGACTCATCAGCAATCTTTAGCTGAAAATTCAACCAACCTGAGTGAGTTGGCCAAATCCTTGAGGCCATGAGGATTCCTTGATGGGGTCGTTAGGGAAGGTTTCAATGGGACTTCGGTCTCCATGCCTAAACACCTGAAAAGAGATTGAGACCGTAACGTTACAAATTTCACTTAGGTGTTTTGTCTTAGCTCATCCTAATAGATTTTCTTCTAAACCACTGGTTCTCCACCTTGGGATGTGGTCAGTGCATCAGGATTTTAAGACCTCCCCAGGTAAGGGGAGCCTGGGTGGCTCAGTCAGTTAAGCATCTGCCTTCGGCTCAGGTCATGATCTCAGGGTCCTGGGATTGAGCCCTGTGTTGGGCTCCCTGCTCAGCGGGGAGTCTGCTTCTCCCTCACCTGCCTCTCCCCCTGCTCATGCTCTCTCATTCTACTCTCTCTCAAAAAAATTTTAAAAATCTTAAAAAAAAAAAGAACTTCCCAGGTAAATCTCAGGTTAAGAACCACTGTTTTAAGCTCACTAACACTTTCCTGTGTTTCAGGTAATTTAACAAGTCGGTCAGTCATTAGAAAGCAGGGGAGCCATGCACTGACACTGGTTTTTATATTGGGTCAAGAAGCAACAAAAAGCTTAGCAAGATCACTTTATTGCAGACAGACTCTGATGAGAAGTATTCTTCCTTAATTATGGTGTTAACATTTTTACATATGATAAAAATAGTAGCTTTTAAATGCCACATACAGTTTGTGACCATCTTGAGCCAATGATTTATTAGTTTTTAGGAAATTAGACATAAAGGATTTATGGAGACGGAGATTAGAAAAGCTAATTCTTGGGGCGCCTGGGTGGCACAGCGGTTAAGCGTCTGCCTTCGGCTCAGGGCGTGATCCCGGCATTATGGGATCGAGCCCCACATCAGGCTCCTCCGCTATGAGCCTGCTTCTTCCTCTCCCACTCCCCCTGCTTGTGTTCCCTCTCTCGCTGGCTGTCTCTATCCTGTCAAATAAATAAATAAATAAATAAATCTTTAAAAAAAAAAAAGGAAGAAAAGCTAATTCTTAATACTCTAAGAACATACTTCTGGATTTGTATGCATGTCATGCTATTTTGATTGCACATTTTCCTCTTTGGGGAGAGTAGTCTGGACTTTCAAAACCTTGGTATTTTCTGACTCCAGGATGCTTTCCGAATAAAATACCAAACCAAATACAAAGCAAAAGATAAGACATGAAAACACTCAAGAAATCCAAGATGCAGTCTATACCGATGCCAGCAAACCATTTTAACACAGCGGAGGGCCGCATATTCCCCTGCATTATCTGAGATCTCCTGCCCTTGTCATTTACACTACCCGGCGAAGATGCTCCAGTAGACACAGAATAAGAAAGAGTCCTAAATTTTAGCCTTCTTTCAGATCAGATTCCAAGCAAGTGAGGGAGGCTTATAGGACCTGGGTTGTGTCTCTGGCGTTTAAAGAAAACTTATCTTTACATCCCCTAAACTGGTGAGAAATAAAAATCGCAGTAGGACAGGCTACAGCAAACAGAGACCATGGTGCAGAGGATCTTAAGAAATCATTTTGGTCAGGTAAGAAACTGCTGTCATGAATGGTCCCTTCATGGCTGGAAGAAAGGCTGCATAATCTGAGAAATGATCAAGGCTAATCGTTAGTGCTCTTTCTTTGGAGGCGTGGGGGGGGGGGTGCAGACAGAGAGGGAGAAGCAGGCTTCCTGCTGAGCAAGTGGGGCTCCATTCCAGGACCCTGAGATCATGACCTGAGCTGAAGGCAGACGCTTAACCGAATGAGCCACCCAGGCGCCCCTCATTAGTGCTCTTTCTAGAATCTAAACATATTTTTGACTTTTTACATCCCAGGTAATTATGCAAAATAACTTTTCTAGATCTGAGTTAACTAAAATTGTTACGTGGTTTCAATAGATTATAAAACCTACAATGTTTAGTTTCCAGGGCATCTCAACCTCAGCACTGTTGACATTTTGGGCTGGATAATTCCTTGCGAGGGGCTATCCTGTTGCTGTACAGTGTTTAGCAGCATGCCGGGCCTTTGCGCGCTGGATGCCAGCAGCTGTCCCTAATTGTGACGACTAAAAAATTCACCAGACACTGCCAATTGTGCAGTAAGGGGCAAAATCATCTCTGGTTGAGAACTCCTGAGTTAGCCAAAGGGAAGTCAGATGAGAGACATTGTGGTAAAATAATTTACAATGCTTCCTACCAGCCTATAACCACAATAACTCCTCAAGGTTTTTTGAATGCTTGCTGTGTCCTAGAAACTGTGCTAAGTACTTCTCATAATTTAATCCATTCATCAGTTCTACAAAGCATTTATGATTATTATCATTATTTTACAAACAAGGAAATTAGCCCTAGTTAAGTGACCTCCCCAAGGTCACACAGCACGTAAGTGGCACAGCAGAGATCCAAACACAGACAGTGTGCCTCCAATGCCAGCATTCTTAACCTGTGTAAGAGGCTCATTTCTCTGCTAAAACACACCCCTTGGCATCCCACCAGTGGGTGATCTGGGATCTGGGGCTTCTTTATAAACTCTAGTCTTTTCCTCTAAGATTGGAAGCTCTGCATGTTGCGGGGGAGGGGATGGTGTTGCACTAGAGGAAAACCTTGATGTAACAAACACTTCCAAATACTATTTAAAAAATAAAACTGAGATTTGCATCTAAATGACAGTATAGCCTGGGGAGAAAAATAAGCGTGGTCCCCTTAGAGGAGGGTTATTTAAACAGCAGAGTCCTGGGGCATAATTACAGGCTTAAACAAGCTTTCTTACTCTGTCCTTACAGGTCAGGAATAATTGTACCCCCCTCTGTTGCAGTAGGTTTTAAGGGTTTTTGAGGTATGGCTCAAACATGCTGTGAGCTCTTCAGAAGGGGTGTCCCCCAGAGACAATTAATAAACCGACTCCTCCCTGACCCCGGACACTGGAAATCAGTATGTGTGCGTGTGCATACGCTCGCCCGTGTGCATATCAGTGAGTGCCTTCAAGTGCACACGTGCCATTCTTGAGCTCCTGGAGTTTCAGCTGGAGCCTTTGGACTGAGCTTAGGTGTTTTTTTAAGCCTGTGGTAAGGCAAACTTCTTAACTGCTGCTCTGCCAGATCTGTAACTTCTGTTCTCAGTCCAACAATCATACTCTGTGAAATCCTTTAGAAACCTAAACATAGAGGGTCAGCAGTAGGACTATTTTGCAGTCCTAGTGGTAATTGCCGTAGGAAGACATCCAGGATAACAACCCCTTATGTGGATGCAACCCTCCACAGTTTTATACAGTCTTTTCCCCACTCTCTCTTTTAATTCTCACAACTCCCGTGAGGCCAGGACAAATTGATTGATATCCTGATTGATATCCTGAACAAAGAAGGAAACTGAGGTTCAAAGAGATTGAATGAGCCGTCCAGACCTCCTCGTTTTCATGATTTCCCTCACCACATCACATTATCCTTTTAGATCACAGGTAGCTTTTCTTAAAAAAAGAACATGGTTTGGTACTCTCATGAATGATCCTTCTCCCTCGAGACTGCTGAGCAGATGTGGCTTGTTTCATCATCCTACCTGATCTGGCCCTGCCCACCTTGATGTTACTACCCTACACTCTTGCTAAACGTGTTTAGCCACAGAGCCCCTGCTGTTCCATCCAATACATTGCTTCAGCCTCAGCGTGGTGATGTTCTATCTGCCTGGAATATCTTCTGTTTCTAATCCTGGCGGTCACTAAATTCAGCTCCCTCCTGAAAAAGGCAACCAAGAGAGGTCTCCCTTGACCTCTCATACTCACCATACTTACTACTGTTTCTCTAAAAAGTTAAAAATAATGATTCTCTAAGGGTTTTCTGTGGGACACTCTGGAAAAAGAAGGGGGTGGATTCTGTGGTCAAAGTTTAGGAAATATAGTTTACTACTAGATCATGTCCTTTAAAGCCACGTTAAAATATTATTATTATTTTTTAAAAGATTTTATTTATTCATTTGAGAGACAGCAAGAGAGAGAGCACGAGTGGAGGGGCACAGGGAGAGGGAGAAGCAGACTCCTCCCTGAGCAGGGAACCTGATGTGGGACTTGATCCCAGGACCCTGGGATCATGACCTGAGCCAAAGGCAGATGCTTAACCGACTGAGCCACCCAGGTGCCCACATATATTAGAATATTAAAGACTAAGGAGTCCTATCTTTCGAGACCTGAAATACAGTGTAACCCTTGTTCTGTTCCCCAAACTGATTTGACTATTGAAACCCATTTTTTACAAGCAACTCCTGTTAACAACTCGTCAAACTAGCATTCCCTGGGACACACGTTGATAAACCTGTTTTAAAAGATTGTGTGATAACTCTGTTCATGAGACAGAACAAGAAGCAAGGACAGTTTCCTGCTCTTTTTGCCAAGAACAGCTTTTCAGAATTGGGAAAGATTTCTTTTCCTTGGATCATGGAGAAACAGCGAGGAAACTACCTGCTGATTATGAGTTAAGTCTGTACACCCAACCTCCCTGGGGAGATCTCAGCTCCATGTACTGGCTTACATGCACACAGCAGGAATGGAATACGTGTAGTGATGGGGAGCCTAGCCTCTCTGATCATACAGCCTGGATTCAAATCCTGGCTACACCATGGTTACCATGTAACTATGGACAAGTTGCTTAACCTCTTTGTGTCTCAATTTCTTTATCTATAAAATAGAAATAGTATGGTTTTTCTAAAACTTTATAGAACAGTTGCCAGGTATAGCAAACCAAATTACAGGATGCCCAAATATTGCACAAAACATACTTCATGCTATGAAATTATTTGCTCTTTATCTGAAATTCAAATTTAACTGGGTATCCGGTGTTTTCTTAGCAACCCTACTTTACAGGATTGTTGGGAGGATAATGTGACATACTCCATATTGAACTCTCAGAACAGTGCCTGGCATATAGTAAGCATTGAGTAATGATTGGTTACTGTTACAAATGTTACCACTTTGATCAGAGGCACCTTTCTTTTATTCCGGTTCTAATAATTTCTAAGGATTTGCCTGGGTATATAATTTAACCATTTATAATCAAATATTCTCCATAATCAATAAAAAGAAGAAAGTAGTATTTCATTGCTTAAGTCCTTAGAAAGATATTGTTTTGTACGGGCCAAAAAAGTTGTATTTAGTTGCCCTTCCTCTACCATTAATGGAAGAAAGCCTTGGTAGGAAAAATCGCTAGTATTAGCCTTGTGTGATAATTGTTAATCTTTTTACCTCCAAGAGAGCTATCCTTGTAAGGTTTTCTTTCCTTTTCTTCTCTTTTTTCTTAAGATTTTATTTATTTATTTGACACAGAGAGAGAGAGAGAGAGAGAGTGCAGAAGCAGGGGGAGTAGCAGGCAGGGGAGAAGCAGGCTCCCCGGGGAACAGAGAGCCAGATGCAGGACTCGATCCCAGGACCCTGGGATTGACCTGAACTGAAGGCAGATGCCCAACTGACTGAGCCACCCAGGTGCCCCTGTAAGGTTTTTCTTAGGGAAGAATTAACTTGTAGTCCCTGAACACATGTTAACTGAGAGTGAAGGGGGAGAAAGGAAGCACACAACAGTTTGGTAGTCAAGGGAAGTGAACCCGTACTGTAGTAAAACAGGGAGAGAATCGACCTCATGCGGGTAATTGCAAGTTCACTGTAGTACCTCGGAGAGGATCACCTCTCAAGCAACTTGCCACAGGCTCACAGTGTTGACAGTGCAATTTCTGCAGCGTACTCACACTTGCTTAATGCACGTGTTGGCAAGGAACCCACGAATATAAGTAAAAGTCCAACTTGCACGGATTTCTCTGCAGGAGGTACACTATATGACACACTTTTCTTTTTTTTCAGCTCCAAAGTCTGACAGCTGGCAAATCATTCGTAAATAAATTGATAATATGTTTCTCTGATTCTCTCTCATTTGTTGACTCATGACCTAGTAAAGATTTACTGCAGTAATAATCATAATTTGCATAATCATATGGTTATGAAATTGGTTTCTGTAGAAGGGAAAGAAAGGAGTTCTGAATACACCAAGCTGAAGAAATAGGCACTTCATGTTTGATTTTTACGTAAAAGATGACCTCCCTACAAATTACAGAAATAAATTTTGAGTATTCTTAGAGTAAGAAAATTTACTTATTTATCAGCATATTTTCACACTATTAAATAAAAAAAGGTGAGGAAGAGAAAGAGGTTGAGAGAGTGGGTGTGAAAGACAAAGAGAGGGGCAGAGGTGGAGGGAGACAGTGAAACAGCTCAAGAGAAGTAGAGATAACAGAGAAAATCACAGACAGAGAAACCCAGAAACACAGAGGGATTAATTCCAGGACTTCTAGGTAAAGTGAAAAATCCCCTTCACTTTGCAAACCCCCTTCCTACCTATTTTTAAGACAACGTCAACAGTCTATTTTCTTTCCTTAACCTCACACATCGGCCATCCCTCTTTTCCCATAACTTGTCACAGTACACGGGGTGGAGAAAAACATTATTTTAATGACCAACCAAATCTACATATCAGGAAGTCTTCCTTGAAATCTCGAATTTAGTTTCACTTTTATGCTTCAAAGACTGTTTACAAATATAGTTTCCAATTTCCTGATAAAGAAAAGGGGAAGGGGCTACCTAACGCAGAAGATGACAGTTTTTTAGTTTGCGAACAAGTAATCATTACACTGAATGCAGCCTGGTTCGCTCCCGGTGCTAACGTGGCCAGCTGAGCCTTCCCCCACGGCGCCGTGTGGCTGTCAAAAGCAACACGCACTCAGCTCAGCCGTGAACTAAGTGAATAAATAAATATTAGCGGCAAAGGCACAAATAACCAAAGCAAACACTTTCTGTCAGGACATGTTAAGTATTCGTTAGAAGGAACTTGCGAAACTTGATTATTCACTTTCTGAGTTTGGTCTCTGGGAGACAACAGTAGGGGGTAAAGTGAAACCTGACACTTTGGGCATCAGACCCTGCTCGTAACAGTTTGAAGGGAAAAACAACGAGAAAAGTCTACTCACCAGTGTCACAAACTTCAGTTCCTTAGCTACCGCACCTCGTTCTACCCAGGAGAGCAGAAGCAAGAAGCAGAGGCAAAGGCTTGCTGCCCTGGCCACGGGGAGCAGGGCAGCCCTCATGCTGGGGAGTGTGGTCCCGGGCAGGAGTTTGGAGGTGCTGTTTTCAGAGCAAAAGCCATTAGGGGGGGAAGCTATTTAACAAAGGGATTGAAAGGGAAGGAGTCACTGGGAGGAGCCAGACTCAGAAATAGATTACCAGGTAGTTTGGGGCGGGGTTTGGCAAGTGTCAGGTCAGATAATTTGGGGGCTGGGTGTGAGAGATCACAGTCTTCTGGATTTAAGGTAGAACACTGAGGCCCAGAGAGGAGAAAGCTGTTGCTCAAGGTCACAGAGCATGTTAGGAGACTTGGTTTTTGTTTTTTTTTAAGTTTACCATTCTCTTTTCTTTAGATCGGGTGGGGTGTGATACAGTGTTTGCTCTGTGGCTGTCACTTGGGAAAGGATCTACCTCGACTTTGGAAACCTTAGGCCAGTGATTCCTAACCTTTTGGGAATCCAGAAATATAGGCACAGAAATATGGAAGGAACTGCGGGTACTGGTGTATTTTGGGTCTATTCCCCAGGCCAAACTTGGCTCCCTATTGTAAAACTCTCATGTAGCCTAGAGAGTTGTTTTTATTTTTGTTTTGGGTTTGTTTCGTGTTTTTTTTTTTTTTGAGAGGTCTTTTTAAATTGAAGAGAAATTTTATTTTGAAAATTTTTAGTGACACCTTAAGATATTTGGGGTTCATCTGTGGCATCCCAAATTAGGATTAGAAGTACCTTTCCTAACCTGACACAACTGAAAAACAATGACAACAACAAACTTACCTATAACTCTGTGTTGTCAGTCACCACCTTGGGCCATGAGCCCTACGTCCTGCATTCTGGGTGAGTCACACCCTTGCCTCTCCAGGCCTGATCGCATCAGGGACGCTACAAAAGAGGATAATCTGGACGGAAGGAATTTAGCTTTCCATTTTTCCCCCAACCTGTCAGCCCTATTGTAGGCTGAACTGTCATGACGCTTGCACCCCATCAGCAGAGGGAGAACAATGGTTTGTCCCAGAAGCTGCTCTCTGGTACATTGCACATACCTGTGGCAAGAGGACTCTGTGGTCATGGGATCATAGGCTGCCCTAGAATGTGGTGTGTGGGGGAGTGGTTGTTTCTTCTGGTATGGGAAAACATGTGTGAAGAATGAAGGAATGTGTGGTAGGGTTAGACATTTCAGGGGACTTGGGACCCTCTCTTTGCTATCACATTCTTCACATGCCAATCCCCTCTTTCATTTTCAGTGGGTGATATTTTGAGGAGATGAGTTCAGGGAAAAGGGGATGAAGGTTGAGAGGTGGTCTAGGTAAAATCTGAAATTGCCACGCTGATGATCCCTGCTGTACGCACCAGGCAACCTGACTAAGGAAGCTCCAGCACCCGTTTACCTTTCACTTGGTTTTGACCCACATACCTTAAATTGTGGCAGATACGTGATTCTGTTCAATGTGTTTTCAAGGATCAGCCTGGCTCCTTGTTCTCTTGTCTTCTTCCTTATCTACCTCTGGATTGATGCCTTAGTGCTTCCTGGTAGTGACTCTGGTTCTCTAACCCACCTATGCCATGTTGTGCTAGGTTGGCTAGAACCCTCTTCTGATCCTACTTCCTCTGCATCACCTCTTCTGGGCTCCTTTTAGCCCTCCAAGTAGGAACAGTAGTAGCAGCAGTCCCAGCAAACAACTCTTAAAGAGAGAACCGGAAAAAGGCTGATTAAATTGAATACATCTCAATTTAAACTGATTCAAGTTGGGATAAGTGGTTTAGACTTCTATCCTTTACCCTACTCACCACCCTAACTTCTACTTTGATTATTAAATTATAAGGGGAGGAGAAGACCATAACTATAGATCTGAACACCATGAAGTTGAGTCTGAAAGAACCTCAACTCAGATAAGATTCATTTAAAAATCTTCTTTGGTCTCTTGAACCTTGAACTCATAAGGCCTTTGCAAAGACTTAAAAGAGTCATCTGGAGTAAACATGGATATGGTAGGTATTAAAGGTGAGACTTCAGGGCGCCTGGGTGTGTCAGCCGGTTAAGCGTCTGCCTTCGGCTCAGGTCATGATCCTGGGGTCCTGGGATTGAGTCCTGCATCAGGCTCCCTGCCCAGCGGGGAGTCTGAGTCTCCCTCTCCCCGTGCCCCTCCCCCTGCTCACTCTCTCTCTCTTTCTCTTGCGTATGTGTGCGCAAAAATAAATGAAAAAAATCTTAAATAAAGGAAAAAAAGGTGAGACTTGAGAAAATATTGTCTTTATTGATATCCCAATAAAGGGCGCCGATAATTTTCATGTCGATGATTAGAAGAACTTACTGTCTGAATCACTTTTGTTTCTTCATATAGGGAGTGTTCCACCTCTGTGTAACTAACACAACACAACATTAAGAAGTCCGGTAAATGGGGCAGCTTGGGTTCATTGGAAAGCCAACTCCCGGATAGAGATTTGCATGCAGGAAATTTATTTAGGAATGTTCTCAGGATCAACAACAGAAGGGGGAAGAGAAATAAGCAGGGTTGGGCAGAGGGAGAAGTCCTCAGCTGACCATGCTAGGAGTGCGGAAGCTGGTACAGCCTTTTGGAGTTGCCCTGAACTGGGGTGAGGTAACTGGGCGTTTTTTACCCCTGCCTCAGCCAGTCATTGGATGCAGGCTGCTCCCAGGGCGGGGAGTGTGACCATGGCTAAGGTGGCTTTCTTCTGCCATGGCAATTCTGAAAGGAGTTGACAGCTAAGTAATGTCAGAGAACAAAGTCCCAAGAGCTGGAAGGAATGAATCCTTCAGCTCATGAAGGGAGATTTGGGTGGTATAACTCAGAATCCGTGACAATGAACAATTATTCATAGGAGAAGAATTCATCATCCTTGGTAGATCAAGGGCTGTAAAATCACCAAGTGTGCCGCTGATAGCAAGAGTCTGGGTTGGAGTTAAGATCCATCAATAGATATATTGGTTGCTCACCAGGTAGGAAGGCTGTGTTTAAACTCCCTGACTTGTTACACCCTCACAGTTGTATTATTTGACTCTCAGTGACTTATGGACGATTGGGCACTAAATAGTAATGATTGATCAACAGTCAGCGTCAGGGCAAATTGTCGTATCAGAACTTGGTTACAATGTTAGCTGCTCTGCGGCAAAATTTAGTATAAGATGGGCTTAGAATAAAAGTTTTTCTCCCCTCAACTAAGCATTTTCGGTGTTTAGTGTCTATCTGTAAGTCTATTTGCCCTTGGTATGTCTATTTAATTTCGAATATTTAGGTAAACATCCAGCGTCAACGTCATTGCTGGTGTGGGGGTGTATAAGATCGGTGACAATGCCCTGCCAAACCTGATGCGAGCCTGAGGCAAAAGGAAAATCGGTAATGCTGATCCTGTCTTTATTTTAAACTTTGACATCTTTTTAAATGATAGACTGTTTTGCATCAATTTTTGTTTTTCAAAATACTGTGTTAAAATATTATTGACCATTATTAGGAAGTTTTTGGCATCCCCTTATATTATGAGCCAGAGTGAATGCCTCACTCCCCTCACCCTTGTTCCCAGACATGACTCTACGAATTGGAACATGGGAGAGAACAACATCTTTCTTCTTTTGAGATGCAATAATCTGACTTCCTCTGGTTCTGTCTCCAAGGAAATGAAGGCTTGGGGAGGATAAGGACAACAAGAACTGAAAGGAACAGAGGATTTTTATCTGTTAGGCTGAACAAAGCTGACCTTCAGCTATTCCTCAGACTGTAGTTACCTGCATAGAGCTGGCCTCCCTTCTACTCCTCCGCCCCTGTGATAACGCTGCTTTCCTCACATTCAGAACTAACTCACCTGAGAGAAGAGGTGACAGTGACTCATAACTGAGAAGGAGCTCTGAAGAACAGGGATGGGGTCTGAAACGGTCACCCGGGAACAAAGCTCAATTGTTCAGGCACTGATAGGAGACATAGTTGTGTCATCATCGACCTCGGGAGTCATTCCAAGGCTCTGGTCACTGGGATAACCAGGCAAATATTGTCCTACCACTGTTCTACCTCTAATACAGCCATCCAGACTGACCATTGTATTGGTTCTACTGTATTTAACATGGAAGGAAAGAACTCACCACTTTTATAGAAATACTATCCTATCTCATTTTGTGTATTGTGCGTTGAAGAAACATGCACATTTTGATGGTGTTTTATTCCTGGGTGATGTGATTGTGAGTGGTTTCACTTTCTTCTTTCTGCTCTTGTCTACTTTCCAAATTTCTCACAATGAACAGATATTTTTTTATTAAAATCAGAATAGGAATTTTAAAACGTCTAATATGAATCGTCTGCTATTTCTCATTTGATTACCAGGTACCCTCAGAGTTATAGAAGGTAGTTCTGAAAGGACACTGAGTTTATAGCATAGTTCACCTTGCTATTCCTATTATAGGGCCGATTCTTAAGCTGATGAAGAGAGAAAAACTTCTTTCTCCTGTCTCAATTTCTGTCCTGTCCCCCTTCTCTATCTTTTGACGTATCTTGTATTAAAAAGATTTCACAACTTCCTGTAGTATCATGAAAATCCCAGGATAATGCAATACCCATTTAAAAGGTCCTCAGTTTGTCCTTAAGAATTCCCTGAATCACATCCTGTCAGTGGCCCATTAAAAATCCTCCATTGACTTCCCACCACACTTAGAATATAATCCCAAATCCCTCCATGACATACAAGGTCCTGCTTGATCTGGAGCCTGTTACCTCTTCAACTTATCTCTCCTCACTCTTCCCTTGCTTACTCCATTCTGGCCACATCAACCCCCTAGATCGCCCAGCAAGCCATGAAAGGTTCCACTCTACACACCTTACATTTTACAGTGCCCTCTCTCCGGGACACTCTCCCCTCAGGTGAGCTGATGGTCTCACTTTACTTCTTCTTCTTCTTCGTCTTTTAAAGATTTTATTTATTTGTCAGAGAGAGAGAGAGAGAGAAAGAGAGAGAGAGCGTGCACAAGCAGGGAGAGCAACAGGCAGAGGGAGAAGCCTGCTCCCTGCTGAGCAAGGAGCCCCATGCCAGACTCGATCCCAGGGCGCTGGGATCCTGACCTGAGCCGAAGGCAGACTCTCAACCAACTGAGCCACCCAGGTGTCCCTCACTTTACTTCTTTACACAGGCCTTCCTTGACCACCCCAGTTAAAGTAGCAGCTTCCCAGCAGCCTCAGTCACGCCATCCAGCTTTATTTCTGTTATGGCCTTTTTCATACCTGACACTATGCTACAGATTTAGTTATTTGTTCGTTTATTGTCTGTCTCCTCCATTAGAATGTAAACTCTGTGAGAGTAGAGGAGTTTACTGCTGGGTCCTCATTGGATAGAACAAGATCTGGTACATAGTAGGGGTTTAGTGAATATTTGTTGAATGAATGGATGAATTCTTATTGATTAATTCCTTTATCTAAAAAAAAAAAAAAAACAACAACTCCCAACACGTTTCAAAACTTCCTTATAATATCTGTAAACTGGTTTTCTGTTTCTTCCATTACCAGAAGGATTTTTCTTTGGATAAATAAATTCATGTCAATATTCATCTCTTGATTTTGAGACGTTCAAAGCTTTGTGATTTTCTAAGTCCTCTTCTCCAGTATTTGACTGCTAACTTGAGGCTCTCTGCTAATTTCCATTAAGTGGATGTATTTTTGGGGAAATGGTCAGATGAAGGAGACATATTTTTGAGTTCCATATTGGATGTGAAAAATTAATATAACTTCTTCATTTTATGTGATAATGTTCATGTTTTATTTTAATAAAAATTATATTTTAAGTTACTTATCACCTCAAAAAGTTAAAAATAGAACTACCCTACGATCCAGGAATCGCACTACTGGGTATCTACGCAAAAAATACAAAAACACTAATTCCAAGGGATCTATGCACCCCTGTATTTATTGCAGCATTATTTATAATAGCCAAATTATGGAAGCAGCCAAGTGTCCATCAGTAGATGAATGGATAAAGAAGATGTGGTATATATACACAATGGAGTGTTATTAGCCATAAAAAGAATGGAATCTTGTCATTTGCAACAACATGGGTGGAGGTAGACAGTATAATGCTGAGCGACATAAATCAGTCAGAGCAAGACAAATTCCATGTGGTCTCACTCATATGTTGAATTTAAGAAATAAAACAAATGACCAAAGGGGAAAAAAAGAGAGACAAACCAAGAAACAGATTCTTAACTATAGAGAACAAACTGATGGTTACCAGAGGGGAGGCAGGTGGGAGGATGAGTAAAGAAAAGGAAAAAAATAAATAACTTACTTATCATGGGGCACACACTCCATTATGATTTTACCCTCTCCAGTCCTCTCTCTCTCTCTCTCTCTCTCTCTCTCTCTCACACACACACACACACATACACAGGAATCCATGCCCCAGGATAAATATACCCTCTCTCTGGAAGTGTGGCATTAATCATCCTTAAAGGGATATTAATGCAAGAAAACATGAGGACCCTTTGTAATGCTTGATGGGGAATCTTTGCGGCAGGCAGTAAGATGGCTCCTGTTATAGCACAGTGAGGCTGAGAGGAGATTTCCTAAAACATTTAAAATATAACCACTTTACTCTATTTCATCTTTCTTCACTTCTCAATAAATTTATTAGGCTACATTTGTTCAAATAAAATTGAGTAACCTGGAGTTCGTACTCTTTACTTGACACTGGTCATTAGAAATAATGTCGAATACAGAAATATTACTCTTAGCATGAGAAAAATTCAATATAATTATAATATAATTTTGGATATCATATAATATAGGAAACAAAAATATTTCTATAGTCCCAATTTTGGTCAACACAGTGAATTCTTAAAGGAAATTACTGTAGTAATGTATAGATATTAGTGGATTGGACCAGATTATAAGACTACATGATTGTTTCAGTCAGAAGAGTCTTATAATTCAAAGGAAAGTCACAAGAGTCTCCATTCACGCACCCCTTCTTTTTGTTGTCAGAAAGCCTAACAGAAGACTAGGGTCCTTGTAGCTGAAGGGTTTTAAAGTTACTGCTGCTACTAGCATTATGGAAAAATAGTGTAAAGAGTAACAAAACACATCCCACCATATCAGTTGTTCAAAAATACAAATTGTCTGTATGAAAAAAAGTACCTCAGCTTAGAGAAGTCCTATCAAAAAATATATTTTATTGATGTGTTTAATACCATGTTATGGCTTTATAAAATTCCATCTTTTAATCCACATAACAATGATTCACATCAAATGGTTGCCAATTCCACCTCTTCTCAAAGATCCCACTGGGACATAGTTGCTATGCTCCATCCTAAATCATCATCCCTTCTGTCAAATCCATGGTACCCAATCCAGGACAGAGTATTTTTTTCTGCATCAGTTTGTTCAGGTGAAGGTTTACCATAAGGCAGTGGTAATCAAAGTGTGGGTTGGGACTCTGAGACCCTTCAGGGGGTCCCTGAGATCCTTCTAGGTTTCTGAGATCTATTCTGAGGGTCCATGGAGTCAAACCTATTTTTATAACAATGCTAAAATTTTATTTTCTTTTTCATTCTCTGTCTCTCATGGGTACTCATTGGAATTTCCCAAAGTCTACATAGCAGGTGATAACATCATTGCTCTGATGGCAAGTTGAATGTGTGCTTGTGTATTCTTGTGTTTTAAAATGTCTTCAATTTTAATTTTGAATAGAGTAAATATCAATAGATACAAACCGCAAAAACAAAAAGCACCTTTGATTATTTTTAAGAGTATAAAGGGGTCCTGAGACCAAATGTTTGAGAATTGTTGCTACTGGCAGGCTAATGATTCAAAACATTTGTTGAGTATCTGTTATGAACAGGCTCTGGGAACACCAAGTTTGGGAAGACACAACCCCACCCTCAGGGAGCATACTGTCTTGTGGGGGAGGACAAACAACTGTACCGTGATGAAGCCAGTGAAACATGCACAGAATGTTATGGTTGCTAAGAAGAGGAACATTGACCTAAGCAATTATTAACCTAGTATTTAGGTCAGTGGAAAAGATAGGAAGGAATCAGAGAACATGATGCATTCTGGGGAACTGCAAGTAGTTGGACTGGGATATCTTGAGGGTAAAAACATCTTTTTAAAACTTACCTTATGTCTTTAGCTACTTTTGTATATTTGGTGATTATTGCTGGACTGTATTCGAAATGATCCTTTGAATGGTATGTTGTAAATATTTAACAACAGGATCTGAAAAAAAAAATCCGATTTGTAGCTTTTGCCAATTTCCGTGGTGTAAATATTCCCACCATGGCCGATTTCAAGCTGCTACTGAATATGCAGCTGGGAAGAGCTACGCACACCGTTGTATAGTATTCCCGTCATAGTTAGTGGTCTTACCTGAGTATAAATAACCTCGAGAGAATGGATAATAATACAATGTAGTAAAATAATTTGGAAGTGATGAATTTTGAGTATTTATTAACTTTGTTTTTAATACAATTGATTTAATTTTAAGTTTATATACTTTAATTTTTAATTATGGCTGGGTTTAGCAACCAGCTTACAAAATTCCTGAAAAGTCAGCACTTGGTTCTCACAAGCCAGTGTAAGCTGGCTCCATCACACCACTGGATCCCCCATGGCGTTAGTACTGCATTGTTAAGTACGGCGTCACTACAATTTCCTCATCTTGGAGGGGGAGGAATATGGGACATCCTGACTGAGAGACAGGTAGGAGATTGTAAAACTCCAGTTATGGGTGTAGTTATGGGAGAGCGTGGGTGGGCCAGGGAAATTGTGCAAGAGCTCAAACAGAAGGGTAAAGAATGGTAATTATAAAGTCGAGGTCAGAGAGTGAACACTAGATGTTGGATTTAGAAGTGCCCCTTAGAGAAGAAAGAGAGGAAGAGAGGGCATTAACATTTATGGAGTGCCCACTGTAAGCTGTGAACTCTGCCCGTCACACGGCACCTCTTACCTCATCGAATCCCCACAACAGACTTGAAAGGCAGATAGCTAAAGAGTACAGTGTAAGAATGGGAACTCAGGTCTACCTAACCTCAAAATCCTTACTCTTTTCATTTCATCAAGGAAGGACAGAAAGGTTACAGGGTAGTGGACTAGGGATAACTGGAAGCAGAAAGTAAGCAGACAGATACTGAGGCCAGGGAGGCATCTGTGTGAAAGCAAGAACACAAGGTGCTGGACCTGGAAAGGTTAGGGCCGGACCAGGCAGCTTCCTAAGGGAAATGTCTGTGGTCTCCAAAAGACAGAACACACTCTTGTGATGAAAGAAAATTCTTCTCTTCCTTTCCAAGAAATGGCAAGAGCTCTGTGCACATAGCACCGGCAGCATGAGAATCCGTGTGATAGTTAAAGAATGTGTTATAGGCAAAATGCAGGAACCCAGAGTTAAAAACATCTGAATCACGGCTATCCATACACAGTCCCAACAACGGAGGAGGAGGGAAAGATCCCAGGGAGATGGTGCTGAGCTCTGTTTTATTTCTACCCCTGCTGCTGTTGACGGTCTTCTGCACCTTCTTTCTCTGTCCTTCCTTCAACAGAGGCTCTCAGCCGCCTGCCAAACACAAGCAGGTTGTTGCTCTGCAACTATAAAGCATGGATCCTCCAGGAGCCTCCCCTCCTTCCATCCTGCCAGTGTCTCATGTTTTCTTCCGTATATTGGCCCCCAGCTACCATAAGGGCGGCTGGCCTTGCCCTGCACTTGGTTAATGTGTTGGTTAGGTCCTCCAGGAAGCAGAAGTCAAGACAGAGTTAGAAGCATGAGCTCTTTGTTGGGGATAATGCCTATTAGAGGGGAAAGGGAGAAAAGTAGGCAGGGAAGGACTTCAGACTGTGATGCAGGTCCAATACTTGGGACAAGGAGTGATGGATGGAAGGATTACGTAGAAAGAGCCTCAAACTGTGGCTCCTACTGCAAACACTCAGACTGCAAAATGGAGACTCCAGTGCAATGGAGGAATCCTGAACTGGGCCAAAGTTCAGTATCCCACTGTGCTCAGTCATTGTCTGGGAGCTGCCTGAGAAGAATGTGGCCTCAGCTCAAACGCTACAGTGGATCCCAAAAGTAGTGCAACTGGAGGCTCCTCGGAGTTTCTGGCAAGTTTGTTCTTGAAGGCAGATCTGAGCATCACAGTGCCATGTATGCTCAGAATATTTGTTACTGCTACTTTTCCAGATAATGAAGGGCATTCTCATTGGCTTGGTGTTAATGAGAGGGAGAGTGGGGCCTCAGTCATGGTATCTGACTCCTGACTTGTACCCCCCCCCCAATGGCTGATGTTGGAGCTTCCTTTGGGAAGGCACTCAGAGCCCTCTCTGAAGCCTGCAACCCACCTTCGTACTAAAGATTCTTTTGGTGGCAGGTGACAGATTTGTTCATCTCAGGCAAGTAAGAGAATTTTTGTTTCATGTAACTGAACAAAGGAAAGGGTAAAGATCAATGGGGACTTGGAACAAAAATGTCACTGGCGGGGACACCTGGGTGACTCAGTCTGTTGAGCGTCTGACTCTTGGTTTCGGCTCAGGTCATGATCTCAGGGTCGTGAGATCAAGCCCCGTGTTGGGTTCTGTGCTCAGTGAGGAGACCGCTTGAGATTCTCTCTCCCTCTGCCTCTGCCCCCTCGCACACGCTCTCTCTCAAATAAATAAATAAAACATTAAAAAAAATGTCACTATGGTTCATCTAATTCATTCTTCTTTTCTCCTTTCTTCATGTGGCTTCAATTTCTCAAACCATAAATCTTCCCAATTGAAACTAGAACCAAGACTGCTCATAGCTTCATCCAAGAAGAAAAGACACTTCTCCAACTCCAGTTCAAACCTCCTGAGGAAAACTACAGTTGCCTTGGATTTGGTTACGTGCCCAACATTCCACATTCAATCAAAGACATGTTTATTGAGTATCTACATGTGTCAGGCACTGTTCTAAATCCTGGGCATGCTGGAGTGAACAAAACAAAAACAGTGAATGGGTGAGTTCCTTCTTTAATGAAACTTATTTTAGCAGGAGAGACAAATAAGCAAATAAATGAAGGAATGAACCGGATGATTTCAGATAGTAATAATTACTGTAAGTACAGTAAAATGAGGTGATATGACAGTGAGCAATCCTGTGGGTGGAGGGGGGTGACTTAAAATGGGTGGCCAGGGAGGGTTTCCCTGAGGTGACATCTGAGGTGAAGCCTGAGTGAAATGAAGGTGTGAGCTACAACCACCTCTGGAGCAGAGTGGACTGGGCAAGGTGAAGGGCAGGTGGAGACCGATGTGCCCTGAGACAGGAATGAGGTTGTTGTATCAGACGGAAGAAAAGAAAGCCAGTGTGGCTGGAGAGCAGTGAACATGGGGAAGGGCTCGAGGGGACAAGGTCAGAGAGGTGAGAAGTTGCTGAATCACACAGGGTCTTGTTTGTTGTGGTGAAGAGTTTGGACTCATTCTGAATGCAACGGGGAGGCAAATGAGGGATGTAATCAAGGGAGTGAGGTGTGTTACAAATCGCTGTGGCTGCTTGTTAAGAATGTGTTATAGATGGGGCGCCTGGGTGGCACAGCGGTTAAGCGTCTGCCTTCGGCTCAGGGCGTGATCCCGGTGTTAGGGGATCGAGCCCCACATCAGGCTCCTCTGCTATGAGCCTGCTTCTTCCTCTCCCACTCCCCCTGCTTGTGTTCCCTCTCTCGCTGACTGTCTCTATCTCTGTGAAATAAATAAATAAAATCTTTAAAAAAAAAAAAAAAAAAAGAATGTGTTATAGAAGAGCAAAAGGGGGAGCAAAGAGGAGAGCCCAGAGGCGATGACACCTGCCCAGTGGATAGATGGCTTAGCTCAGGGTAGATATAAGGGAGGTGGAAAGAAGTAGATGGATGGAAAAATACATATTTGGAAGGAAGGGCTGACCAGTCTTGGATATGAGACGTGAGGGGTGGGGGAATCAAGGAGCACTCCTAGGCCTTGTGTTTGAGAAATTGGATGAATGGTTCTGTTGTTCCTGAGGTCACATATCAGGATGCTCTGGGCCATGAATTGCTGAAGAGCCATCTCAATTTTCATGTAACAAGAAATACACAGGTAGAATATTCCAGGCTTGGCTAATTTAGGGGCTCAAGGATGTCATCAAGAGCCTGGGCTATTTTAATTTTTTTCTTCTCTGTTAGATTAGCTCTATTCATGGTCTCAAGGTGGCTGCCACGATTGTAGGCATAGCTGCTATACCATAATATAGCTATGGTATTATAGCATGTAGGTGGAAACAGCCAGGTGCAGAAAAAGGATGGGTATTTCATTCATGATGGTTCACTTTATCAGTGAAGAAAACCTCATGTTTTACTGACCACAATCACATCAACAACACCACACCTAAACCAGTCCCTGGTAGTGGGTAGGATCACTGTGATTGACATAGATCAACCATGCGTTATTCCCTGGAGCTGGGAAGGGGCCTAGTCCCATGAAGCACCTGACTGTCTGGTACCTGAACAAGATTGGCATTCTTTAAGCAAGAAAAAAATGTGGATGGATGCTGTGGGTAAGCAACAAAAGTGTCAGATACAGATATGTGGACATGGGGAAGAGCAGGAAGTTAAGCTTGAGAAAGAAACATTGTTTTTTTTTAAATTTCTTATTTTATTTTATTGAGAGAGAGGGAGAGAGAAAGCATGAGTGGCGTTGGGGGGAGTGGGGGGGAGGGACAGAGAGAGAGAGAATCCCAAGTGTGGAGCCCGACTTGGGGCTTGATCTCACACAACCCTGAGATCATGACCTGAGCTAAAATCAAGAGTCATATGCTTAACTGACTGAGCCACTCAGGTGCCCCCAAAAAGAAACCGTTTTATCTTACTCATTTAATACTAACTTAGCGAGCTCTTACTGCCCTGGTTCTCAGCCTTAACCTCACACTGAAATCGCTTGGGAATTAAAAAATACCTATGTCTGGGTGTCACCTCCAGAAATTCTAATTTAATTGACATGGGGTATAGTAGTCTGGGCATCCAGAATTTTAAAAGCTGCCCCAAGAGATCCTAATGTGCTGGAAAATTTGAGAACCACTGATTTACTATACTGAGGGTTCTGTTTAAAATGCTTTGTGGATGTTAATTGTTTAATTCCCTTAAGAGTCCAATGACATAGGTACCATTATTAAATACCATTCTACAGATGAGGGAATTAAGGCACAGAGAGATTAAGTTACTTGCCTAAGGTCACATGACTAATAAGTGATAAGCCAAGATTCAAACCCTGGATGTCTGGCTGCAGACCACTTTTAGCCGCTATATCATGTGTAAATAAGCAACAATCCTGTTTTGAAGTGTTTGAAATGTCTGTTAAAAATCCAAGTAGAGGGGTGCCTGGGTGGCTCAGTCGGCTAAGCATCTGCCTTCAGCTCAGGTCATGATCTCAGGGTTCTGGGATCAAGCCCTGTGTCAGGCTCCCTCCTGGGCAGGGGAGACTGCTTCTCCCTCTCCCTCTGCTCCTCCTCTTGTGTTCTCTCTCTTGCTCACTCTATCTCTCAAATAAATAAATAAGTAAATAAAATCTTAAAAAAAAATCCAAATAGAAATGTTGAATGCTTGTTGAATATATGAATCTGAAGTTCAGCAGAGAGATTGGTCTCTTGACATAAATCTGATTATCCTGGGCATAGAAATGGGGTATAGAGCCACAGGTGTATATGAAATCACCTACAGAGAATGCATCAAAAGAGAAAAGGAAAAGTGGATCTATATATAGAGCAAGTTGATTTGTAGCTGCTGAGGCTGGATGTGGGAACCAGAATTAGCTATAAATGAGCAAAAGAGGCCTTACTGGGGCAAGAGAAATGTTCTAAAACTGGGTAGTGGTGATGGTTGCACAACTCTGTAGATTTACTAGAAATCATTGAATGGTACACTTAAAATGGATGAATTTTATGGTATGTAATTACACCTCAGTGATGTCGTTAAGAAAAGATGAACAGAGCCCCTAATACAGCAGTATTTAGAGTGGAGAGGAGGGGCCTGGAGATGTGTAATGAGGACTTGGAAGGGACTAGGGAGGTGTAATCACAGACGCTGGCCAGAGGGAGAATTTCACAGAGGTGGTGGTTGGCCATTTCGAAAGCCCTGAGTGTTTGCAGAAGAAAGATGAGGACAGAAGCAGTGACCACTGGATTTGGCAAGATGAGGTCACGTTGATTTTGATAAGGAGCAGTGCCCACGGGGTGGGGGAGATGGAAGTTCAGTCAGAACCCATTGAGAAGGGAACGAGAGGTGAGGATGTACAAGCCACAACCACCAATGGCTCTGGAAAGTATTAGCTGTGGAAAGGGGAGGGAAATGGGAGATCGATGGAAAAGTTGAGGAAGGAGATGGGGGCTTTCCCCCTTCTGTGTTTGTGAGTGTTTAGGGATTGAGTTTGTATGATGATGTAGTACAGTATAGAGGAAAGTCCTTGAATAGGAGGAGGGAATGGGATCCAGAACACAGAGGAAAGTTTGCACAGGAAACGGACAATTCACACATCTTAACAGGAGGAGGCTCGGTTGTATTCTGAGGGCTTTTAAAGATTTTATTTATTTATTTGAGAGAGAGAGAGAGAGAGAGTGAGGGCGTGCACTCGTGCAAGTGTGAGGGGAGGGGCAGAGGGAGAAGGAGAGAGAGAATCTCAAGAAGGCTCCATGCTGAGCTTGGAGCTGGACACAGGGCTGTCTCACAACCCTGAGATCATAACCTGAGCCAAAACCAAGAGTTGAGCACTTAACTGACCGAGCCACCCAGGCGCTCCTTAAAATGTAATTTTAAATCATAGTTGTGCTATGGGGCATTTTAAACTCATTTCTGACTTTAAAGGGAATACTAATGTTTCACCATTAGACAGGAAGCTGGACTTTTTATTTAACACACACATGCACATAGATATGAGCATACATTCCCCACCCCACCCCAAATTAGTAGAATTAAAAATATTCTTCTATTCCTGATTTATTAAGAGTCTCCAAAAATTCATAAGTGAATATTGAATAGGTGTGGCTATATTACAAATTCCTTTTTAACATCCATGGAAAGAATTATCTATTTTTGTTCCTTGATCTCTTAATATGTTGAATTTTAATTTTAAATTTCTGCAGTCAATCCCTTTTTGGTCATGGTGCATTTTTCTTTTAACGCACAACTGACTTCCATTTCTATGATTTTATTTTGGATTTTTAAATAATATTCATAAGATAATGGTCTGTAGCTGTTTGTGTCAGCGTTTTCAGGTTTTGGTGTCAAAGTTATACTGGCTTTGTAAATACTGTTTGGATGCCCTCCTTTTCTCTTATGCTTTGGAACTATTTTAATAGCATTGGAAATCTTTGCTCCTTGTAAGTTTGACAGAAGGTGATTGAAGTTTCCTGTGAAATTGTCTGGATTTAGTGGATTTTAAAGGGTGGTTATTTGACAATTTTCTGTTTGTGGTATTGGTTTCCTTTTTTCTCCCATCTCTTTTGCTGTCTGTGTTAATTATTTATATTAACATATCACTGGTATTTATATAAATTGGATAATTTATATTAAAATAATCCATTTCATCCAGTTTTCTCACCATATTTTTAAAGTCCTTTTATATTTGTGTATATGTGCACATTTTTTTCCTCACTGCTTAATTTGTCACTTGCTGTTTAAAAATTATATTAGCCAGTGAGCTATTTCACTGTTATTGTTTCAAGATTCAATTCTTGGGTTATTTATTAGCTCTGCCTCTCTTTTTTCTTTTCTTTTTAATTCATTGCTTTCTGTTTTTGTCTTTCTTTCATGTTGTTTCATTTGACCAAAGTGGGAGTTTCAAAATTTTTTTTGATGACAGAGCACTTTGTTCATTGTTATTACTTTTCAAAAGCAAGCTAAATTCTCCTACTGTACCTGTGTTTCTGCTCACTTCTCATTGCATTTTTTGAAAGTGTTGCCTTTGTGGATTTATATGCTATGATATTTGCTGTATAACAGTTTATGATAATTAGATCTTCTTTGTGGACTGTACCATTATTTTGATATAGGGGCCATCTTCACGTATTTTTTTTCTCTACACAAGTGGCAAACTTTCCCCAATTATCATATGGCTGGGCCTTTCCTTCATATTACAATATATATTCTAAACTTCCTCCCATTTTGAGCCTGTCCATCAGCAAAACAACCCGCATATCATAATAAACAGCCACATGAATTCATAATTTCTATATCCTGATCCATAGCTTCAATTATACTGTGAGGATGCCAGATATCTCTAGATCCTTTCTTAGCATAAAGAAAAATGTAGAATGTGGGGGAATGTATTCCCTATAAAACTAACCAACCAAACATTCAGAACTTGTTACTTAGACAACAGAAGGATACGGGGACCAGAAGGCTGCTAGGCCCTAGACTTATTCTGAAAGAATCCCTGGGGATGCTGGAAAAAAGAAATGCAGAATCTTGGATTCTGCTCCCGGAGGTCCTGAATCTCCAAATTTGGAGGCTTGGGTAGGGACAGAAATTGGAATTTCAAGTATATTCTCCAAGTGATGTTGCTGAGCGTGGTATGTCAATCTCCCTTTAAAAAACACTGACTTAGGGAACGACTCTGGCCAAAAAATAAATACAGAAATCCTGGAAAGCATAAAAATCCTTTGCTCTAGGCTGTGTGCCCACTTTGAACAGCAGGCCTCCCAAGGGAGCATGAACTGTACTCCCGGGTCCTTTCCCATGGGTCTCACAGCCTCACAGGACATCACTGCATGGAGCTGGGAGGAGAACACTATTGCTAATCAGGCTTTGATCCCAGATCTCTTGCCCTCTGAGAATGTTTAGCATTCTTTTTCTTTTCTCAGTTCACCTCTGAGATAACGCTTACCTGTCCCTGAATCTTGCCATTGAAGTCTATTTCTTTTTTTTTTTTTAAGATTTTATTTTTTTATTTGAGAGAGTGAGAGTGTGAATGGGTGGAGGAGCAGAGGGAGAAGCAGACTCCCCGCTGAGCAGGGAGCCTGACTTGGGGCTCAATCCCTGGACTTGGGGATCATGACTTGAGTCAAAGGCAGATGCTTAATGACTGAGCCAGCCAGGCGCCCCTGAAGTCTATTTCTAATGCAGAAGAAGGCAACCCAATGCCATTCAGACAGTCTGCACTGATCCATTATCTCTTCAGGAATGAAACACTACATAGGTAACATGTATTAACTATTTTTAGGAAACTTGTGGTTATATTGACTATTTTAACATAACAAATTAGGTTTTTGGAAACATTTTCCTTTCTTTTCTTTTTTTCCCCCAGAGCTCAGTTTACCAGTCTGACAAGAGTTGGTGTCTTTTCTTCTCTCCCTCTTCCCCTTCTTGCTCCCCCTTATATTAGTTTTCTAAGGCCAGTGTGACAAAGTACCACAGACTATGTGGCTTAAACAACCGAAATTATTGTCTCACGGTTCTGGATGCTGGAAATCCAAGATTAAGGTTACTTAATTAAGATTGGTTCCTCCCGGGGCTATGAGGGAGAATCTCTTCCATGCCTCTTCCCTAGTTTCTGGTGGTTTCCTGGTAATTTTGGGTGTCTCTTGGCTTATAGATGCATCACCCCAATCTTTGCCTTGATCTCCCAAGGCATTCTCCCTGTGTGTGTGCGTGTCTAGATGTCTACATTTCCCCTTTGTATAAGTCATATTCATTAGGGGCACCCTATAGACCTCATTTTAACCTGATCATCTACAAAGATCCTATTTGCAAATAAGGTCACATTCACAGGTACTGGGGGTTAGGACTCCAACATGTTTTGGGGAGACATAATGCAACCCATAATCCCCCACCTCCTTCTCTTTCTGGCAGCACAACTATTGCTTCTAACCATTCTTACTACTAGCACTGCTTTATACCTCTTTCCTCTTTCTTTTACTTTTTTTTTTTTTTTTACTTAATGTGTTAGCACTTCTTCCCTAGAGTGATTGATCAGGCAGTCAGTCAATTATTTACTATTATTTACTTGCTAAATATTATTAGAACAGTAAAATATATTCATTATGGATTTATGAAAACAATAAGCTATAAAGAAGAAAATAAGTTACCCATAGTATCATCAACAAACGGATAAGAGAAAGTAGTATCATAAATCCACAGTACTGGGGCACCTGGATGGTGCAGTCGTTAAGCGTCTGCCTTCAGCTCAGGGCGTGATCCCGGCGTTCTGGGATCGAGCCCCGCATCAGGCTCCTCCATTGGGAGGCTGCTTCTTCCTCTCCCACTCCCCCTGCTTGTATTCCCTCTTTCACTGGCTGTCTCTCTCTCTGTCAAATAAATAAAATCTTTTAATAATAATAAAAAAAAATCCACAGTAGTTTACAGAATCTAAAACAGTTGGTTTGAGATGGATCTCACGTTTCAAAATGTGAGAATATATATCTTGTAATCCATAAAATAGAGTATATGTATGTGCATACATACATATATAACTAGAACCACAAAATTCCATGAAAATCTCAAATTCCAAAAAACATAATATTTTGTAGTCCCACTATTTTTTCCTGAGCATTAGCTTAAGAATTTTCCTAAGATAGTATATATATATTTAAAATTATGTTAATGACTGCATTTTTTTAAATTTTAAAAAATTAACTTTTTGAGAGAGAGAGAGGGAGGAAGGGAGAGAGAGTGAGCTAGGGGAGGGCAGAGGGAGAGGGAGCACGGAGCCCAACGTGGGGCTTGATCTCAGGAACCTAGAGATCATGACCTGAGCTGAAATCAATGGTTGTTTGCTTAACTGACTGAGCTACCCATATGCCACAATTACTGCATTTCATATAATGAAATAATTTAACACTCATTTTTTTCTTTTTTCTTATTTTGAATTATCCTGAAATGAACATTATTATATGTAAATCTTATGTCATTTTTATTATTACCTCAGGATAGATTCAAGAACTGCAACTACTGAATCAAAGGGTGTGAATTTGACTTTTTTTTTTAAAAAGTAATCTCTACCCCCAATGTGGGCCTCGAACCCATGACCCCGAAATCAAGAGACACATGCTCTACCTACTGAGCCACCCAGGTGCCCCAAGGGTGTGAATTCTTAAAATGCTCTTCATAACATTGCCAAACTGTTTTTAGGAAACTTCTTTCAATTTTTATCACCACCAGCCATATATAAAACCCCAGTTGAAAGCATAAAATTTCCACACCTTAATATTTTCTTCCTTCCTTCCATGCTCTCCCTCTCTCTCAATAATTTGATATACCAAAAATAATATTTCTTTCTTTTTTTTTTTTAATTAACTCTTCTGTTTTAGTAATAGTAAACAACAAGCACAGAATGAAAAATCGAAAGATAGGAAATTTGAAAGGAAGTTAGGTTTGGGGCTTCCAGGGGCCATCTCTGGAGCAGGGAAGATGATTGATGAGACATGTTGATACTTGTAGGAACCACTCTCTTGGGCCAAATGAACTAGAAACAGATTACACATGGGTAAAACTTAGGGGTGACCATATGGCTAGAGATATATGTTTGAGACCAGTCAGCATAGTGATGATAGTTAAATCTACTACAGTGGATGGGATCATCTAGGAATGAAAAAAGAATTGGTTCAGAACCTTTAGAACACTGACATTTAAGGAACATGGAGGAAGAAAAGTCCAGAAAGACTCTTAGTTACTTCAGGACCAGAGATATTCCAAGTCTGACTTATCTTGTGGCCTAAATAATGCCCAGTGCTGTCCAGATGTTGTATTGTATATTCAACACATACCCTCTTGTTTCCATTTGTTTTTTAAACTTAACTAATTAAAAAATATGTTAATCATTATGAGTCAAAATTCAATAGGTGTGAAAATGTATTTCTTGGTACTCCTGTCCCTTAGCCACTATTTTCCCTTACTGGAATCAATGAACATCAACACTTTCTTGTGTATCCTTTCAGAGATACAAAAAATAGCATTTCAATGCTTTGTTAGGTAGTCCTTCAATTATTGGTGAGTATAAAAGCTCTATTTTTAATTTCTGGGTTTTTTTCAGCTATGTTAATTTCTTTTTTCCTTTTAAAAAAAATGTTTTGTTTATTTGACAGAGAGAGAAAGCACAAGCAGGGGGAGCAGCAGAGAGAGGGAGAAGCAGGATCCCCGCTGAGCAGGGGATCATGACCTGAGCCGAAGGCAGACAGTCACTTAACTGACTGAGCCACCCAGGTGCCCCTAAATTTCTTTTTGGTGAATTTTTTGTTAATACCGTTTACCTCTTTAAATAGCATTCAAACATTTTTTGTATCGATCTCTTTAAAATTAAATCTTTATTTTATTTATTGCAAATATTTTTCCTAGTTTGCTATTTGGTTAAATTTTGCTGATATTTTTGACATGCTAAAGTATTAAGTTCTTACATAGTTCGTTATATCTATTTTTCCTTTCAACTTTTTAAACCTTGGAAAATGATCATCCAATTATCTCCCAGAGCTCCAACACGGCTCATTGCAAGGAGGCTAACCTCAGACAAATAAATGAAATCACTTTCTAAGGGCAACGCGTAGCATTTTCCGGAAGCTTTCTATGGTCAGACCCTGTGCCAAGGGCTTTCCACCACCCTCACGACACCCCCGAAAGTGCTGGTTCGCAACGTGGGGACTTTCCCTGGGGTGAAATCTGAAACTGGTCCCTGCAGACGGAGGGCAGAGAGACTGAGGAGAGGCAGGCCCCTCTGGATCGGTAGGTGGCAGGTTGAACAGGCGAGGAAACTTACTTGTGAGCTTTGTCTCGGGCTCCGGAAAACGAGTAGATCTCCTCACGGGCCACTGGAATCTTCCAAGTTTATACGGAGGCCTTAATGGGTTCAGTCAAGGATACATCCAGATGGTCGCAACAACACACGGCTCTCTCAAAGCTCCGTCCTTGGACATGGCCCCCACTGTGGGGATGGTGGGCAGAAGTCTGCAGGTTCCAAGCACAGGGGGTAAGGAGCCTCCACGGCTGGGGGGCCGGGTCACGGGTCAGCCAGCGGTCACGTCCCCTCAGTGACCTCGGACGGAAAAGTAGCTGTGATCGCCTCTGCCCAGATGAAGAAAGCTTGGAGGTGAACAGATTTTCTCAGGATGCAGACTACTAAGGGCCAGAGTGAAATCCAGGATTTCCTGAATATAAAGCTAGTAGTATTTTTAACCATTCTGCTTTATCTCTGCTAAAAGGTACATATGAGTCAGACGTTTAAAGATTAAATGACATATTTTAAAAGTATTATCTGGGTATTTAAATTAGCAAAAATCAATTTTCTTTTCTATTGTGCATTTATTTAGCAAATATTTATGGAATCTGAATTTTGAGTCCTGTGGTTGGTAGATGCTGGTGTTGCAGAGAGAAAGTGTGTTTACTTTTAGGAAGTATTTCTGAGAGCGAGGCAAGTGAAATCAGATAAACTAAACATTACCTAACACGTGGTGGGCTCAGAGGACTCAAAAAAGAGGAATTGGCTGTGTGTGTGTGTGTGTGTGTGTGTGTGTGTGTGACATTCTTCCCTTATTCTCTGAAAACCCAGGTGACACTTAAGCCAACCTACCCTAGAACTTGGAGTTACTTTCTTCTAGCATACGTGCTGCGAGCACAGGGTTACCTCCCTCTTTGCATGGTCCCAGCCACTTGCTTCTTGTCTTCACCTATTGTTTTCTCTTCACACCTTCTGTTCTCAATATGAACTCACCTTTCTGAGCAGTAAATCTACGGTGTGTCTTTGGACAGGGACAGAACAGGTTTGGAGTAGAGGATGTTTCTGTGTTCCCAGATGGATTTCTTTTTTAAAGATTTTATTTATTTATTTGGGAAAGAGGGAGACAGAGAACGAGCGAGCACACACATGCATGAGCAGGGGGAGGGGCAGAGGGAGAGGGACAACAGATTCTGCCCCCTGAGCAGGGAGCCTGCCAGGAGGGGGGCAGGTGAGCTGAGTTTGATTTCAGGACCCTGGAATCATGGTCTGAGCCGAAGGCAGGTGCCCAACTGACTGAGCCACTCCGGCGCCCCCCACAGATGGATCTTTATAAAGTCAATCTATGTAGGCTCCAATGGTTGAGTTAAAAGAGAATGCTGCCTCTTTTAGAACATATTTGCTCCCTGTCCCTCTATTTGAGTTACATACCCATTTCCTGCTGAGGCTCCAGGGAGGAACTGACAAACTTACTTCCTAATAGTTATAATGTTTCACTTTTTTGCAACATCATACAGTCTTCTGAGTGTCTTCTCATCACCTCTGACTTGGAAGTGGCCTTAAAGGCCCATTAATCTAATTACTTGTCTACTCCAATTCTGCAGACAGGGATGTGGTGTAGGGATTCAGGGCACAAGGGTAGGTTTGGCTTCTGATCCCACCACATGCAACTTGTGTATCTCTGGGCAAGTTCCTTGAGCTCATGAAATCTGTTTCCTCACCTATCAAACAGGGATGATAATAACAGTGCTTAACTCATAGGATTCCTGGGGGTCTGACTCGATAAATAATATAAATAATACATATTATTATCCTAGACAACTGATCTTTTGACATTCAGTCAACAAAAATTTATTGAGCACTTGCTATGTGCCCAGACCAGTTTTAAGTGCTAGTGATATAGCAGTGAATAACAACATAACAAAACAGAGAAAGACCCTTTTCTTCCTAGAGTGGAAGAAACAGATCATACTCAAATAAACATAAATCTATGGTATAATTTCAGATAGTAATAAGTTCTGTGAAAAAAAATCAAGCAGGATGAAGGGAAAGAAACAATACTATTAGATAAAGACATTAGGGAGGTCTCTTTGAACAGGTGACACTTGAATGTACTGAATGAAGGAAGAGAGTGAAACAGGGTCTTCTGAGAAAGAGCATAGCTCATGAGCAGTCATGGAGGGGAGATGATCCAGAGGAGAGAGGAAAATATTTGATTTTTCCATTTTATGTTTCCTATTGAACTTCATTTCTTTGAGTACAACTATGGAATTAGACTGGACCTCATGGGAGCTTGTTTTGCATGGGTCATGCTTGTCGATGAGCTGATTGGGTTGAGTGACCCTAGAAGAGTAGAAATTTGATCTCTGCTCTCCTGTGTTAAAAGCAGCTGTCATTAACTCCAGCAGTCTCTGCAGAGCTTGGGAGCCCAGAATTTGAATCTGTGTAATAAGTCATCTGAGCTGGGTGGTAATCACGAAGACCTCCATTTTACTTGGCAAGTAGTTGCCAAGGCTGACCCACACCTTAGAGGTGGTAAAAATGCACTGTGTAAAACCGACCTCACACAATAGGTAATGACATATTTCGAAAGAATTTTTTCCCTTTCTTTTTTACCACAGGTCTTTCTGATTTTAAAAGCTAAAGGAAATGTTAAGTGCCTTTTATCTTCAAGGCACTTTATATATGTGTCTCATTTAATCCTCCTAATGATAGGTGGGACTTAATCCTCATTTTTCAAATGAGGAAAGAAGGCTCAGGGAGGTTAAGTAATTTGTCCAAATCACACAGATAGTAAGCCGTAGAACCAGCATTCGAAACCCAGGTCACTGTGATTCCAAAGCCTATGGGTTTCCACTTACACAGTAGTGCTTACCTCAGGCAGGGAATTTCCATCAGATTAGCCAGTAGGACATTTTCCTCTGAACATTAAATAACTTCTCCCAAAGGAGTTTCCTCAGATCTTCATACTGTATTGCAGATTGAAAAATGAATTGTGAATTAGGAATGTTTGATAGACAGCTGGTTTATAAATTGATTTTGAGAGAAGTTCATGACATTGAAGAGAGGTGCCAATCCAATAATAATTCCCACACAACAGGGAGGTCCTCTTTTGAAAGACAGAGACTACTGTGTTTGACAAAACTCTCTCATGCTGGTTTTCCATCCCTCCATCCCAACTCTGCATCCCTTGCACTTGAATGAGGAGCCCCAGGGAAGATCCTGTTGGTGATGTTATTCCTTAGGAGGACCTACCACAGTTTAGCTTCACAATTGGCAGAATCTGGATTTGAGTATGTAGATTAAATACAGTTGTGTTTCAGTCCTCTCCCAAGCTTGCTCATTTGATTCTTAAAATCCCATCAGTGAATGAGGTCACTTCTTTATAGTGGCTTAAATAAGAAACCTTGGTATTACCCTGGATTTCTTCACCTCCTAAATCCTTGCATATTAAATAGTCGACAAATCCTGCCAAATATTATGTCTTAAATCCAGAATTTCGCTCTAATGTAGTTAACGTGAATCGGGGGTTTGGACCCCAGGTAGCCACTTACTACCAAGTTAGTGAACTTTGCTGTGCTTCCATTTTATCTTTAAAGGATATTGTATTCATTTCCTATGTCTTTTTTTTTTTTTAAAAGAATTTATTTATTTGACACAGAGAGAGCGAACACGAATGGGGGGGGGGAGAAGCAGGCTCCCTGCCCCCCCCAGCAGGGAGCCCGATGTAGGACTCCATACCAAGACCCTGGGATCACGACCTGAGTCGATGACAGATGCTCAACCGACTGAGCCACCCAGGCGCTCCAGTTTCTTATGTCTTCTGTGACAAATGACAGAAGCTTTTGTTTTGGTAACTTAAAACGACTCAAATTTATTAACAGTTATTACAGTTCTCGAGGTCAGAAGTCTGAAATAGGTCTCAGCTATTTGCTAAAATCAAAGTGCTGGTGGGGTTGTGCTCCTTTTGGAGGTTCCAGGGAAAACTGCATTCTTCTTGCTTTTTCCATTCCTCGAGGCTGTCTGCATTTCTTGGTTCGTGGCTCTGTCACGAAAGACAGAAGCCATTTATGGACCAATAACTTATCTAGTAAGCAAGAGAATTCCCCGTGCAGAGCTATTTCCAGATCTCTGTTATGACAACACACCTTGAATCTGTGCCGAGGCAAACACTGAAAGTACAAGTTCCCATTCAAGAAAACAGTGTTGGTGCTGCTGGGATAAAACGGCACGAGACTCCAAAATGTGGGTCAGCACCTCTCAAACAATGAAAGAAGAAAAGAAATCTGGAGTAACAGAGACCCAGTGGCTCAGGATGTTTACCATTTTCTTTGCGATGAGAAATTGGAAGTCAATACCAGACCTTTCTAGATCTATTGCTCTTGCTACCGGAGCCGTGTAGTAAACTGTATGTGCTTCTCATTCCATTGTTTGGGCTCAGGCATTCTTTTTTCTTTCTTTCTTTTCTTCTTTTTTTTAAAAGATTTTATCTATTTATTTGAGAGAGAGCGAGAGCGAGAGGGAGCTCGTGAGCAATAGCAGGGGGAGGGGCAGAGGGAGAGGGAGAAGCAGACTCCCCACCCAGAAGAGTGGGCTCAGTCATTCTTAACAAATTGTTTGCTGTTGTCTTCAAGCCCTGAATTGAAAATACCTACATGTGTTATAAATAGCTATTTAATCAACTTGGGTGGACGCAGGTGTCAGGTGCTCAAAGCTGGGAGACAAGACAAACACTCCCTCACCCCCCACTTGTATAACAATGCCCGTTCTTCTCTAAGGGTACACTTCCAGATACCTCTGCACGTGGTGTTCTCCACCAAGAATGCACTGTGCCCTGCTTTCTGCTCTTCTCCACGTTTTCACATCCTTTAGGAGCCTGTACCACTGGTGCTTTCTCAAAGTCTTTTCTGATTCCCCCAAGGAGTTGGATTGCCACTACCTGCTCTGTCCCACAGCCTTTGTGCACGTCACTATGGCAACCCAGTCACTTATTTACCTTCTCTTGCCTCCAGATCAACGGGGACCTACTCTAGGTACAGATGGCCTCTGATTCTCCTCTCATCTCCTCTAGACCCTCAAGTCGCCTCCACGTGGTGGGCACCTGACAAATGTCTGCAAGCGTGGGTCTCATCTCTAGGGAGGCGGATAGGCCTCACCAGTTCTTGGAACACCTCAGCGAAGGGACATTGGACTTGCTGTGAACAAACACCTGGCCTTAGTTGTGTAGCTGGATAAACAGACCGTAATTTTCTCTGGCTGGTGGCCACTGTCTTTGTGCAGGAGAGAACTCTCTGCTGATCAGTCAGCTTGGTTAGAAGAAAGAAAATGTTCTTATTTGATGAATAGATCATAGTTATGCCCTCTCAGTGACCTAGTTGCCAACTGCTTTGTATAAACTAATGGTATTGTAACACAGTGGCTCTTAATATTTATTACCATTATTATTATTAAGAAATCATTTGAATTATTATTGCCAGAAGGACTTCATAAACATAAAATTCTGCTGTTAGAAAGGGTTTCAGTTTAGTCATTCTGAAAACCTGCTAACTGCCAACTGTATATTGAACTAAGGATTTAACTAAGAGTATACATTTCCTCCCTCCCTCCCTTTCTCCTCCTCAAATATTTATTGAGCACTTACATTTTGACAGATTTTGTTTTAGGCATAGGAGATACACAGTGAAGGAGCCATAGCCCCACTCCCCCGTTGCTTTCCTTCTAGGACTTCTCATTTGCAAAATGAGAAAGAAGAAATTTGTAAAATTTGGAATTTGTAAAAATGAATTGAGAGTGAGTTGGCAGCTGGTGATTAGTTTTGTACCAGTTGAAATAGAAAGCACTTAGAAGGGTAAAAGTTCTCATCAGACAGTAAAATTCATTATTTAATGGTCACAAATCCAGATTGTATTAATTTGTCCTTAGTGCACTGATATTGTATGAAATGAAGGTAAGATGTGGTTCCTGACCTTGGATACATCATCACTAGCATGATACCTTTTATAGGAACCCTAAGTTCTTGGCCAACATGATGAAACACTAGCATTATTATGTGTATAAATAAGCTGGAGGAAACAATATTAGATTAGACCTGTAATTCTTGAAGTGTGATGCCCAGACTAGCTGCATTATTGTCACCTTGCTTTAAAAAGGCAAATTCAAAGGGCACTTGGGTGGCTCAGTTGGTGAAGCATCTGCCTTCAGCTCAGATCATGACCCCAGGGTCCTGGAATCAAGCCCGGCATCAGACTCCGTGCTCAGGAGGGAGTTGGCTTCTCCCTCTCCCTCTGCTCTTCCTCCTGCCCTCTCTCTCTCTCAAATAAATAAATCTTTAAAAAATAAATTAATAAAAAAGGCAAATTCATAGGAAGTGCCATAGCACTCGCCCTCTAGTGCCGGGAGAGGTAAGGAGCCTACTTAGCACCATGTGGGGCAGCAGCTACGGCGGTCACATGGGCGGCAGGGGCGGTAACGTTCCCGTCAAACGCCCGCCACGTGCCTGGCAGGGGCGGGGCTGTTCCAGTCACGTGGAGGTCACGTGGGTGGCCCGGGCCAGTCACCTCCTTTTCCTGGGGGAATCATGTGCTCATCCATTCAGTAGTTAAGTATCAAGCGCCCTCTAGTGTTGATAGATGAAATAAGCCTAATTACCACCACATGGGCATCAGGGGCGAGTCACGTGAGCATCCCGGCGGGTCACGTGGTGTCACGAGTGATTCATGTGCACTAATCCTGCCCTGAAGGAACCACGGTGGGCTCCAAACCATCACTGTTCCCAGGGCCCAGGGCTGGGTCTTTCACCTGCCTCAGTAACAGCATCTGTAAGCCGAGTAAGGCTCGGCTGTCCCTGGTCTGCCTCAGAGCTGAGTGTGGTCCCAGTCCCTGGCTCCTCTTCAACAGGTGAGGGCCACACTCGTGGCAGGGCCTGTGGGTCTGTTGCTCAGAGAGGAGTCAGGTGGGGCGGGAAGCTGCCTCCCGTCCGCCAGTGGCACAAGTGTGGTTCCCGGAGGCGCCAGCTCCCTCTGTGGGACGAGGACACAATGGTCACCCTGTAGCCTTAAACCCACCATCACAGCTCACCGCGTAAAGGATACCTGTCTCGGTGGAAGTGAGTTCTATGGGATCATTAGCCCGGGAGGCCGCAGGGGCAGGTGCTAGGTTTTGCCCCAAGAACAGGTTTGGATCCAACAAGAGGCGAGAAGGCAGGCAGCACAGATGAGGCAGGGCGGCCTCTGGCTGGAAGGGAGTGAAGCTCCCACAGGGATCTCATGCTTCCTGGAGCTGGGCCTCCGAGGACCCTCCTTGGGTGTGCAGAGGCCCCAGCTGTCCTCTCCTGGCCTCAGGGTGAGGAGAAGCTTCTTCCAGAACGTGCCTTCTCCAGTGGCATTCTTCCCATCCCTCTACAGTGTGCACAACGGGGACTTCAGGTTCATGCACAGCCGCCGCAGGGGTTCGGGGCGGGGCTGGGGTCACCCACCTGTCTGGCCTGCCCAGGATGTGGGCTTCGGGTGAGAGTTGGGGGCTCGTATGGGGGCCTTTGTCAGTGCTTTGAGCTTTTTTGGTGTACGTAGTGGGTTTAATTTGACATGTTGTGTCTCAAATGTGTCAAAACAAGTAGCTTCATTCTCTCTGGTGGGTTTCTTTTTGTTTTGTGGTAGCAGCCCCTGTGAGGTCAATGGTCATGTTATAGTACAAGCTACGGCGGTGTCTGCAGCTCCTGTGTGTCTCGTCCCACCTGCATCTCTGAGGGTGTCTGTGGGGAGGGTCTGGTGCTTGTGCTGTCCTCAGGGCCTCCGTGGTCTGTGGGCTACTGCTCTGGTGGCCACTGTGGAGTGCCTGGCCCCTTCTGGTTCCCATGGGTGGTATGCTGGCACCTATGGCCCCTGAGCCCAGTCCACATTTACCCCTTTGTGGTGCCCTGGTGAACACCACCTGGAGGGTCTTTGCATCAGAGCCCCCCCCCCTTCCCACTGGCCTCATAGCTCCTGCCCCCTGGGTGGGGAGAAGCTCCAGTGGGCGGTCTCGGGTTCCCCACTGCCAGCGGAGGATGGGACGGGATGCTTCCTGGGATTCTTCCCGGATCTCTCTGTCATTGGTGGGCTTCCCTCCGCCTCCCCTGGGTGTCTCTCAAAAGGGAGCCTGGAAAAAAAATTGAAAAAGGGAGCCCAGGTTTCAAGATTGTTGTCCAAAAGTATAACTCAAAGCTTAAAGCTGAGCATTTTGTCCTTGGTGGAGGCCACCTCCTTCTCCCAGGCAGTCACTGTCAGAACCCCTAGGTGATCGTCCTGGAGTGTGTCATCGGGGCCGCAGGCACCCAGCGCTCCTCTGTAGACCCACGTCACCAGCCGGGTTATTTAGAGGCCCCGGGTGGTGGTCTATTAGCTATGGGTCAGCTCTCCAGGGATCAGGGCAGACACAGAGGGTGAGGTACGTGTGGTCCACTTGGTGGTGGTTCCTGGTCCCATCTAGGAAATCCTTTCCTTTGGGAGGTGGGGACCTCCTGTGGCTCCACGGAGAGGTCCGGGTCTGCTGCCCTCAGCCCAAAGGTGCCGTTCCTAGCAGCGTCTCCCAGGGTGTGTGTGTGTGTGTGTGTGTGTGTGTTTGCCCAGTCTCTGTAGCTGATGGGAGTGTGTGGAGCAGCAACCATGAATGTTCTCTGTCCTCGGCACCTGTCAGCACCTGTACCCTGTTTCAGGCTGCTGTGAGCACCGGGCAGGGAGGTGGGGGATTGCTGAGGGTCCTGAGGGACTCAGGGTCCTGGGCTGAGGGTGGGCTGGCACATGGGGGGAAAGATAGAAGGTTGCAAGCACAGTCGTTGCTTGAACTCTGGATGAGGACATCAGGAGAGCTTCCTGGAGGAGAAAGGGAGGCTGCTTCCAGGGAGAGTCCTGAACATGCTGCCTGAGCCCTTCCCACCCCCTCCCGCCATGCTCTCTGTTCTAGACCTGGTTAGGGGCCCACAGAACCGGTCTGCTGCCGAGCCAGGACTGCGCCTGTTCCCCACAAGGAGCCTCGGAGTCTAGCGTCCGGGAGGCCATTGCGTGGCTGACCTAGGACCCAGTGGATCCCTGGCAGTCAGTGGTCCTGGAGGAAGAGCGGGAGGGCCCTGGCGCTGGCCTCTCAGAGGCTGTGCTGCTAGGGGGCATGTGGTCCAGGAAGGCAGCCACCTGCCTACCTGCCACAGGAGGTCTGGGCCCCCGTGAGCCCCACCTGCCAGCTCCCCCACACTCAGATTGCAGCAGTGGTGACAACTGGGCCCTGGGCTGCCCCAGGGGGTGGCACCCCTCCACCTTCCCAGGAAACACACGGAGCTCTGGGCCCAGCCCAGCTTTGTCCTGTGACCTTTCTTGGGACCAGCAGAGCCTGGATGCCTGGCAAGGAAGTGGTCCTGTGGGAGTCGGTCACAGTGAGAGGCAGGACCCTGCTGCACGGATCCCGTGAGGACCTCAGGGCCTTTTCTTCACTCCTAGCCTTTGCAGTCACCGGGTTTGATCTAGAACCCTGACTTGGCCAGCTGCAGATTCTCTGAGAATGGAGACCCTGCACAGACATCCTGACTGGATGGAGGCAGGCAGGCAGGTGACCCCTCCTGCCTCCCCTCCCTTCCCCTCAACAATCCACTGCCCAGCCCCCACTCCCTCGCCCACCACTTCCCTCCCTGCTCTCTGGCTCCATACAGGCCCCTCAGAGAAGGGGGGTGTTAGCCCCACAGCCTGTTCTGCCCTCACCCCCTTAAAGGGCCAGCTTGCTCCCGGCAGACACAGATGAGGTGGTGCTGTGACCTCTTTCTGTGCCTTCCTGGGGTTATCTCTCCTACAGAGGTGACAAGAACTGGCTGCTGGCTGGGAGAGGGGCCCAGAGGAGGTGCAGGGGGATGGGGTATGTCTATTCTTGGGCTTTCGGAGGTGGGAGGTGTGGATGTTGGGTTTGAGCAGAGGCAGAAGAAGGGAACCCTGGCCAAATTTCCTCACATGGCTCCAAGCTACTGGTGACCCACCCTGCTCTCTCGGATGCACAGAGGCAAAAGGCACATTTATTTATCTGTTGTTTGATTTCTCTCCTCTGTGTTTTCAGGTTTGTTTTTTTTTTTTAAGATTTTATTTATTTATTCGATAGAGACAGAGACAGCCAGCGAGAGAGGGAACACAAGCAGGGGGAGTGGGAGAGGAAGAAGCAGGCTCATAGCAGAGGAGCCTGATGTGGGGCTCGATCCCAGAACACCGGGATCACGCCCTGAGCCGAAGGCAGACGCCCAACCGCTGTGCCACCCAGGCGCCCCCTGTGTCTTCAGGTTTTGTGAATATTTTATGTGTATTGCTAGATTTATACTTAAGAACCTTCATTTTTGTACTGTGATTTTTTTTTCATTTCACATCCCAATTGTCCTACACATCATTGCTGATCACCTCAGTCCATCAAGGCTGCTATCAAAATATCACAGACCGGGTGGCTTATAAACAATAGAAATCTATTTCTCACAGTTCTGGAGGGTGCATGTCTGAGATGAGGGTGTCTCTGGTGGCAGACTGCTTATTTTATCCTCACTTAGAGGGAAGGCACTGGGGTCTCGTTTACAAGGAGACCTCACCCTCATGACCCAATCACCTGTTCTAACACCATCCCATTTTTCATGAGGATTCCAACACATGAATTTGGGGGGAACACAAACATTCACACCATTGTCCTGATATCCACTGACTTCTGTACATTTACCTTCTAGTTCGCTTTTTGTCATCTTTCCCTTTTCCTACCAAGGGACAGGAATGGTGGGCTGCATTTCAGTTGGAATTTCCAAATGATGACACTAGATACGCAGAACTCTAAATTTCAGAGATTCCCCAGACCTTTCCTGAGCGGGTGAACTGGCCACAGCTAAACTGTGAGTGGGTGGTGGGGATGCCCGCAGCTTCCAGACCATTTGGGGTTGTGCCAACAAAGTAGAGAGATGGTCCTCAGGCCGCAGGAGGGAGATCCATGGCAGGTTCCCCAGAGATGTGTCATCCGAGGTGAGCACAGAACCTTAGGTGTCCGACTTTCTCACAGGTTTATTTTTGCTTTCTCCTGTAGCATTTCAGCATGACGTATCTTACACAAATGTCCCTTCATCGGGGCTTTGGCCCTTCATAAGCATGGCACGCCATAGTGCTTTTCACAGATTCTGCTTCTCGGAGAGGAGAAACACCAAGAGCATCTGACTGTAAGTGTGTGTGGGGCTGGAGCAGGTGCGCATGGGGCTGGTGGTCTGGCCACCCTGGGCCCAACGCAAGGTCCTCTCCGTTCCATGTTGACAGTTGGATGCACATGGAGAAGTAGGTGTGTTAAAAACAGCAACGTTATTTATGTTTAATTATATTATTTACATCAAACCTGAATTGTTTAAAAATTAACTTTTCTTTTTTGAATGGAGGGAAACTCATCAACCATTTTTTTTCTTTTGTTCAGCAAGTCATGGTTGAATTGGCAGCACATTTCACTGGAATCCTCCCTTCGATGAACTCTATAAATACATCAAGCTTTGATAGGATCATCAGAACACTCAGGTGTTTACTATGAACCCATCTGTTTCTGGGGAGTTTTCCAATGGGACATTTCTAAGCCTGACTGTGACCTTTTCATGCTCCTTGGTCTGTTTCTATTTTCCTTCTATCAGGGTCCATTTTGTTTATGTGCATTTTTATTTAGAAATTACCCATTTCTGGTTACTTCAATCTGATCTCTTTTTCTGAGTTAGTCTTCCTCCTTTTCTGTTCTTTGTCTCAGATTCCACAGAGAAGGAAAAATAGCTCTCTGTCTCTCTCTTTAGACAGGATCGATCTATCTCTGTCTCTATGCTTATATACAGAAAGTATTTGCCCTGTCTCACTTATTTCACTTGGCATCATGCTTTCAAAGTCCGGTACTGTTACCACACTTAGCAGGATGTCCTTTTCTTCTGGCTGATTCATATGCTATTCTATAGGTACCACTTCTTTACCTATTCAGCACTAAAGGGCACTGATGTTCAGCACTAAAGGGCACTGATGTTCAGCACTAAAGGGCACTGATGTGTAACCAGAAGCAGAGGGCGGAGGGGGTGTGGGAATTGAGTGAATGGTGAAAAGGTACAAACTTCCAGTTTTAAGATCAATAAGGAATAGGGATTTATAGTACCCCCCAGGACTACAGTTCAAAACCTATCTTTCTTTTTTGTTTACTTCATTTTTGTATCTCTAGAGATGATGGTGGTGGACTAAATGTATTCTGGTGATTGTTTCACAGTATATTAAAGGAACATCATTACGCTGGGTACCTTAAACATACACAGTTCTGTATGTCAAGTGTATCAAAACAACTGGAGCAAAAAAATATTTTAATATTCATAAAGAGCATCAGGAAATTTGATGTGGTAAAAAGAATGTCACGTAAACAAAACCAAAAACAGCAGAACCAAAAGCCAGTAGGTTATCATATGGGTAAAAAACTGCAAGCCGCATAAAAAGTTGATTCTTTAAAAGTTTAAAAACCAGTGAATTGAACCATGAGAGACTATGGATTCTGGGAAACAAACTGAGGGCTTCAGAGGGGAGGGGGGTGGGAGACTGGGATAGGCTGGTGATGGGAATTAAGGAGGGCATGTATTGCATGGTGCACTGGGTGTTATACGCAAGTAATGAATCATGGAACTTTACATCAAAAACTAGGGATGTACTGTACGGTGACTAACATAGAATAAAAAATTATTATCAAATAAAATCAGGGAATTAAAATTAAAGCAGATGAAATAGAATTTTAAAATTTTGTTACATTTAAAAATTTGTCAAAGAATATAAAGTCTTAATAAGTTACCTCAGATATTAACTTTTGAAAAAAATGTTCATGTTTTGGAAATTCTGATTGTAAGCTTCCAAGTGGGCACAGAATGAGAACGTTTTGTTTGATCAAAGTCGCCTCATGGAAAATGGCTGAAACAAAATGTCTGAGGTAGGACCTAAATGAAAGGGTATAAATGGCTAGATGAAAAAAAAGAAAAAGAAATTACCCATTTCCTCTAGGCTTCCAGTGTTCTCTTATTTGACTTTTAGAATTTTAAAAAATATTTGAAGTAAAATTGGCAACGCAGGGCTTAAACTCAGGACCCTCAGATCAAGACCTTACCGGAGATCAACAGTCTGACGCTTAACCTGTTGAGTCACCCAGGCGCCCAGCTCTTATTTGACTTTGAATCTCTATTCTGTTTCTATTTTTTCCAGAATCATCACAGTTAATGAACCAAGATTGATAACTTAGTACTTTTTTTTTTCAAAGATTTTATTTATTTATTTGACAGAGAGAGAGAGAGCCAGCAAGAGAGGGAACACAAGCAGGGGGAGTGGGAGAGAAAGAAGCAGCCCCCCAGCGCAAGAGCCTGACGTGGGGCTCAATCCCAGAACTCCAGGATCATGCCTTGAGCCACTCAGGCGCCCCTGATAACTTATTACTAACTGAAGTTCAGATTGTGTCTGGTTTCCCTCTGTTCTGCCTTTGCTGCTCCAGGGTCCCATGTGGGGCAGCACATGACAGGTGGTCATCACGTTTCTTCAGGCTATTCTTGGCTCTGACAGTTTCTGAGATGTGTCTTGTTTCAGTGACCTTGACAGTGTTGAGGAGGAATGGTCAGATGTCTTGTGGATTTAGCTCCACCTCTGTGATGGATGGCTGAGTGTCTACATCAAGCATTTGGAATTCTTATGCATTGTTTTCTACTCATTACAAAAAAAAAAAAAAAAAAAGTCTATGTAATAAGTTATTTTTACCACTGTGAACCCTGGGTTTTTATTATAGGCTTTGGTTGTATTCCAGCAGTAGGCTGTGTAGTTGATCAGTTTAGTCCTGCTGTGGCTCTTCATGTCGTCTCCTGTTTCCCTTGACATAATTCCAACTTGGTGGATTTCCATGATTGGTACTTACTCATTTTCTGATATTTCAGGATTATCCTGGCTCCTGCAGTCACTTTTTTGGCTCCTAGAGCCAGCCATCCCTTCCAAGAGCCCTTTTTATGGAGAGTGGCATAAAAAACTGATATACCATGGGAACTAAATCTGCTCAGATTGAAGAGGAAAATTGACCAGAACAGGCCCAGGCCAGAAGGCCCTGGAAGACAGAAAGTTACTAACAATGAGCTCAAGATAACCAGAAACCCTACTGGGAGCAAGTGATAAGCAGCCCTTTCTGCCTCTGTAAAAGGGCTTCCAGCCACAGGCTCCCTGTGCTACTGTTCCCGCCTGAAGCAGCCCCCCTCCCCCAGTTTCAACCCACCTACCAGCAGTCACCATAGCCCTTGGAGCCTGACTGCCTGCACTCCCCCATAAGAGCCCTATAACCCTGTTGCCCGCAGCCCAGAATTTGGAGCACGAAGCTCATCTGGGCCCGCCATGCAAAATAAATCCGAGTTCTCCTACTTCTCCAGGTGTCAGTTGGTCTCTTGCCGGCCTGATTCTTATTTTTCCTCAACAAAATGTTGGGGTCCAGGAGCAAACAGAATTCTTGAGACATCTTTGGTGCAAAAAAGGTGGTTTTATTAAAGCACAGGAACAGGACTCATGGGCAGAAAGAACTGCATTGAGATTGTGAGGAGTGACTGATTCTATACTTTCAAGTCGGGATGGGGTTAGGGATAGTGTAAGTCTCTTAGGAATTTGGAAGCAAGGTTTTCAGGACCTTGAGGGGTCATTTACTACTGTCTAGTGAAACCTTAAGTCATGAGACCCTTCAGATGTGTATCAGTGGGCCGTTTGTTCAGAGGATGATTGCTAACATGTATCTTGGGGAGTTGTGGAGATAAATGAAGTTTCTAAAGGGATTTTTATATGTTGAAGAAGACATACAGGATCCTGGTGGTCAGGCTCATGTCAAGCCAAGGTTGCCTTTTGCCCTTAGCAAAGTATCAATATTGAGGCAGCTGAGTTCCTGGAGGAAGATCACCCCGCTTGTTTTAACTACGTGTCAGTGGGCTGTGATGAGGGAACAGAAGTCTGGCGGCACACAAGGCACAAACTCGCACCCTGCAACCTCTCCCCACCCCCACTTCTGGGCGGGACTTGTGTGACATTCTTCCAGGAAACTACCAACTATTTTAATGTTAATGCATTGCTAGAGGAAAAAACAACTCGACCCCTGCAAGGCTTCTTTAACATATGAAAGTACTTTCTCAACCTCCCTTTTTCCTTACAAGCTCCTCCAACCCCATAGGATATAATCAGCCACCTCCTCACAACCTCCATGCCGCAGCTCTTTCTGCCCACGGGTGTTGTCCCCGTGCTTTAATAAACCACCAATTTTGCACCAATTTTGAATTCTTTCTTGGCCGTCGGCTCTGGACTCCACCCCACTGAACCTCACCTGTATTCCATAACCTCATCATATGGCGCTCAAATGTGGGGCTTTGAGTCTTTTCATCCGGACTCTGAGCTTTGGTGCAAAATTGGTGAGTACTTCCTCTCCTCTTCCTTTCTTCTCCTTTTAGGGACTCTTCAAGGAGTACAGTCTTATTGGAACTCTTTATGTCAATAGGTCAGGCTGCAATCCTCTAGCCAGTGGCTACTCTATGGGGAGGAAAAAGCCTGCCTTTTGGCTGGAGGTGAGTACCCTGGCTGGAATGGTAATAAGACCCAGAAACTTGATGCCCTCTCTTTACTGCGGTCCTTATACAAAGTTGTCTGTCTTGGGCACGGAATAGCCACCTAAGTGACTAGCACGGCTGCCAATCTTAAGACTCCCGTGTGAGGTTTCCTCCTGATGGATCTAATGGGATCCCCTCCATATCCCTGGTCTAGCTGCTTCTGGCTGTGGGACCTCCACTTGGAGCCAGCAGAAACCAGTACCCAAATGTCATGTACATCTGATGGTGGGGGGGGTGTTGTGGGGTGTCAGTTCCTGCTTTGTCCTCAGCTTGCCTTCTCCCTCATCTTTTGGTGCAAAAAGGTGGTTTATTAAAGCAGGGGGACAGGACCCGTGGGCAGAAAGAGCTGCGCCGGGGTCATGAGGAGTGGCCCATTATATACCCTCAAGTTGGGAGGGGTTAGGGTTAGGGTAAGACTCTAAGAAATTTTGGAAACAAGGTTTCCAGGACCTTGAGAGGGCTAGCTATTGTTGGGAAAGGGTCATTTATTACCATCTAATAAAACCTTAGTCATGAGACCCTTCACATGTGTATCACTGGGCCGTATGCTTGGGGGGATGATTGCCAACACGTACTTTGGGGGGGGGGTCCAGCTGTCCTTTCTGGTGGCCCTGAGTTAATGGGGTCAACATAGCCATATGGAAATGGAAAGCTCCCCACTCCTAGTGATGATGGTGCTATTGTCCTCACCAGTCTAACAACATGATTTCTGAGAGAAATACGACACAATAGCAGCTTCTTGACCTTCCTTAAGGTTTGAAAATCATCTTGTGAGTCATCTTTTAGAAAAACAGTTTCAACATGTGTTTTTTTCTCTGGAAAAGAAATAGACCCAATGGTAATTATGGCTTCCTGAACACCTGCTCTTGGGAGACACCTTACTGGCTCTGTGTAGCACTCTCCCTCTTAAACTTCTAAACTAGGATGTAGATAGAGTGAGTCCCATTTTATCGATGGTTAGACAAGGGCTCAGAGATGATATGAATTACAGAGGATTTTAGTGTCAGAAACCTAAGTGGGATCTCCAAACTGACTCCAAATCCCTTGTTCTTGCATACAGTGTACCATTTCCCTCTTACCTCTGGTCTTCTGGATCTGGAAACCTAGGATGTATTAGGATTTTTTTGTTGTGTGGCCAACTGGAACGAATTCGGCCTCACTTTTAACCTCTGCCCATCATGATCATGAAGATAATTATCTCAGTGGAGGACCTTTGAGTAAGAGACTTAAAGATCCCTAGGAATAGAGATACTATAATATTTTTCTGATATTAAAGTTACTGAAAGAACTATCCTTTTTTAATTGATGGAGGCTCTGGTCTGTTCAGAGTGTGCTATAAGGTCGGAAATAGTATTTAAAAACACTCAGCCTCTTCTACAGAGTGAGACAGTGCTTCCAAAGATTGCTAAAATATTCCCTTACCTCCGATTATTTACTTCCCAACCATTGTAGTGTTTCTATGTTAGGATTATGATTTCCGTGAGGCAAAATTTGCAGAGAAAGAACTTAGTGCATCCAGGGGCACTTTCATGTCGTGACAGTGAACTACTCTGTTGTATTCTGTACTCCAAGGGAATGGTGCCAGACATCTCTAAGATGTCTAGCAGTTCTAAAATTCTGACTGTAAATGATCTCTATGCTTCAGAGATTTGGTCAGGACAAGGGAAGGAGTCCAGAGACTGTGAATGCCTCTGGTGCTTGTGTTGACCACAGAGCAAGTAACCTTCTGTAAGGGTCCTTTTGATTTCTTTGTACTATGTGAAAGGTGCTTTCGTCTCAAGTTCATCCATTTGGTAGTGATGATAAGGATAAGAGCAATTTTTATCTCATACCATCTGTGGGCCCTGATCTTGGCCTCCCAGGAAGCTATCCTTTAACATTTTACCCAGCTCAAAATGACTGGGCAAAACCTCAAAGCATGGGCCCTATTTCTGCCCCCAGCACATACTGTCCATCTGCTTTGAAAAGAAAAAGATAACCAAAAAATGCCTTTGCCAACATCAAGGTAAGAACACAAAAGAACCTCTCTGGCTCCCGTAAGATTAAAGTCATACTGACTTGTACATATTGAAAATATAAGAAAAAGTCTGTCACTTTCTGGAATCATCTTCCTCATCGTGATGTGTAACTCTGTACATAACACAAAACAGAACAAATATATAATCCTGCCCCAAATGTTCCTTCCCTGGAGCACTCCCTTCTTTGTGAAGATTGTGTCTCCCAGGCAGCCATCCTGACTTGGGTTTGAATAAAACTCTCTTCCTTTCTCTCTAAAATGTTTTAAAAGGTTCATTCATTTAGTGTCGACAATAACACTATATTTTCTTTTTAAGTGAAAAATAAATGTTCCTGGTGCACAAGTGGAACAGCACAGAAGGGCAGCTGTTCTTCATCCTGGCCCCTTCCCTGCAGAACCAAGTATGTGTATACAGATTCCAGCACAAATGGGCTCATCCTAGAAGGATGCTTTGAAGGTCTGAGAAGCACTATCCACTCCATGGGTGAGACAAGAAGGCGAAGCTATTCCCGCTTGGAGCATTCCTTTTTGGGCTTAAAATTGCCTTGGAAATGCATGAAAGCATTGCGTTTCCTAAAGTCCAAGGCTGGAACAGTCTGAGAGCAGCTGACCTTGCCAGGAACCAGGCACACCCCTGCAGGGAGAGTTGGTGCAGGAGGGAAGGGGCAGGGCTCTGAGGGTGGTCTGCAGCTGGAGGGGTCCGCGGAAGGGGCTGTGTGTGTGTGTGTTTGGGGCCCTGCTCACGATCCCACTCATGCCTGCTCGGGGTGTTGAGCCAAGGAGGTGCCTCCTGGGCCCCATGTGCTCCCAGAGTTGTGGGTCATGGGGGCGGGTTGTCCAGCATTCAAGGGGCTGGAAGCACCACACTCCCCAACCAATCATCACGTGGGGGTGGAGCTACGTCTCTGTGGCGGACCTGGACCAGCCCGAGGACGCAGACCAGGAGCCAAGGAAGGGGAGCTCTGAGAGAGTTGACCTGTGGAGTTCCTAGCTGAGTGAGTGCGTGCTGTGTGCCGGGGTGGGGGTCCGGGAGTAGGGGGCGCCGGGTGGGAGGCAGGGTTCTGGAAGGGTGTATGGAGAGAGTTCATCATGGAGACTCAGGTGAGTTTTCTTTTTCCCTGAAAGTCTCATCTGCCCAGTCTCCGTCAACTGGCCGTATGCCCCAGACCCATGAACTCCAGGGTGCCCGCTCACCAGAGCTTTTGTGGGATGGGTCGCAGACATTCCAGGGTTGCCCGTGTTCCCCAGGACTGCACCATCCCCAACTTCAGTGGGGTGCCCCCTGTCCCCCGACACAGTGCAGGTAATGGACCTTGCACAGTACCCCGAGTTCACCAGGGTGTTCCCTGTTCCCTCAGGCACAGGTGTGGCGGTAAGAAGCCCCAGAGCCGTTACCCAACTTCAGCATTGTGCGCCCTATCCCCTGGGGACGGTGGGAATGGGCTGTGAAGATAATGACTACTAAAAGACAAGCCTGTGTTCCCCTTCTCCCAGAAACCGCAGCACGTGTGCAGGTTTTAGCTCCGAGGAGCCGCCTTCTCCCCAGCTGACAACACTTCTCTGCTCTGGCTCCACGAAACCCGAGGTTTCGAACGTCTGCATCTGAGTCAGTGAGGCAGCTTGACACGGGACGCCAGCGTTCAGAGAGAGCGGCAGGTCCGTTTGGCGAAATGTCATCTCCACGTCAGGACTGGAGGTAAAACCTCTCATTAACCCACCATCTCCTGGGCTTTTCTCTTTTCTCTAGCTGGACCATGAAGTAAAACTTAAGTAGTACTTGTCAGCGTTCTGGATTTGGTGAAAGAGGTACTTAGTTTCTGAGCAGGGAGAACTTTGCAGGGCATCCCATTTTCCCTGTTCATTTATTGCTTATGAATGTATTTTGAACAGCTGTTTCCTAGAAACACTCTTTTATTAGAAAGGGAAGGTGAGATTTACTCTTGTGTATTTTTAAGATATACTTTGTTCCTCCATCTAACAGTGTTTATTTAGTTGGGCCTAAGATATGGTTGAGTGGCCACCATTTAGAGTTAGATGGCTTTTTGTCGTCACACAGACTTGGATGATGTCATTTGTCAAAGGTGATGTTTCATCACTGATTAGTCTTTTCATCCCAAGGGTTACAATTAGGGTCGAGGGAAAATTCAAAATTATTCAAAGAAGCCTTTTCCTGTTTAAAAGTTGAGCTTGACTAGCTTTACTAGATGTATCATCTCGATATTTTGAGGTACCATATTCTCTCTGTTGTTTCTTTGGTGGTGGAGTCAGAAGAAGAGTCTTTGGGAATTCCTTTGGATAGAGGCCTGCTGGTGGCCTCAAAAGGCTTGGCATCAGGAGCCCTGGGCTGAGTTCTGGAACTGCTTGCCCGACGCTGGGTGAGTCAGGTTATCCCACAGAGTTTCTGTTTCCTCCTTATGAGATTGCTGGAAGGTGAAATAAGTCAACCAGAGAAAGACAATTATCATATGGTTTCATCATTTATGGAACATAAGAAATAGCAGGGAGATCAGTAGGAGAAGGAAGGGAAGAATGAAGGGGGGGTAAACGGAAGGGGGAATGAACCATGAAAACTATGGACTCTGGGAAACCAACTGAGGGCTTCAGAGGGGAGGGGGGTGGGGAATTGGGATAGGCTAGTGATGGGTATTAAGGAGGGCACGTATTGCATGGAGCCCTGGGTGTTATATGCAAACAATGAATAATGGAACACTGCATCAAAATCTAGTGATGTACTCTATGGTGACTAACATAACATAATAAAAAATTAAAAAAAAAAAGAAATTGCTGGAAGGTCATCTCTATGGAAAGGCTTTTTACACAGAAACTGTCCTGCCTAATGAAGAGCAACTAAAAGCGAGGTGATTTGGGCTGTATGATTCTGTAAATAATAATTTAAAAACTCCCTGTCCTAGGGATATGGTATGTTATTGCACAAGGAGGCCTGAGAAGGCTGCAATGAAAGATTGAGATCTCAGAGCACGTTCATGTTCAATGGATACGTCACTTAACAGTTTGCACAGGTAGGAAGGTAAGTGGAGAGAAATATGACAGAAGGGGAAAGAAGGTGTGAACCATTCATTAGGTAGCCTTCTCCCTTTCTCAGGAAAGCCTTGGGGCAGTGCAATTTTGGAAGAAGACGGGGGAAACCTGGAGCTTTGCAGCAGACAGGGGAGTTCCAGGTCTAGATAGAGGTGACAGGGGTCCCAGAGGAGAGCTGAGTGCATTCTGCAGCAGGGTGTGGGCAGGGCAGGCTCCAGGGGTGGCTGTGAGTCTCCCGTGTGAGAGTTGTGACAGGTGAGGGCTGCAAGCAGTTTCCTGGCTGAGGACAGATGAGGCACAGGTGGAGAGCTGGCCAAGCCCCTTCTTCAGGGCCACCAGCCTCACCAAACACACACAGCCTCATCGTCTGTCCCTGTCACTCCAATTCAGGCTGTCAGAGTTGCCAGGCCGAGATGTTTGGTGGTGCTTCTTTCCTTGCATGCGTGTGAAGTTTCAGACCTGAGGTGATTGACATGACAGGTCCTCAGAACATCTGTTACTCTTTTATTTCCTGCTCTACTTTCGACCAGTGAAGTGAATCGGACCTGCTAGTGGAAGGGGCTATCTGTGCATTTTTATTTCCTGGTTTAATTAAACAATGGGAAAACAGTCTTCTGAAATATTAAAGGAATCCTTTGTGGGTGTTCATGTTTTTCTTTTCTGCGAGCCACATCTGATATTAGAAATTATTTGTTAAAGTAAAACAGCCTCAGAGCTGTCACAGGGTTTGGTGGCCTTTGTGAGAGGGAGAAATGGAGAAGGAGTGTAGGTTCTTTAGGAGCTCGGGGAGTGGCACATTGTGCTCCCAAAGGAGATGGAGCCTCCTGTCAGCCTTCCTGGGGGCGGGGGTTGGGGGGGGCACTGCTTACCTGGAAGCCTATCCTGGGCTTCGGAAGCTTGACCTGGTGAGTCACTTGCGACTTGAGCTGGGGAATTGATGAAGAAAACAGAATGAATGCTGGGGGTTGCCTGTATCCTTTGGACTCAGACAACTTTATGTAGCAAAGGAACTCTTCATCCGTGAGGCGTGTCAGGATCCCTGAGGGTGTGAGGTTTGCTTCATGGGCTGAGGTTGTGTCTTCATCCTTATCTGGACCAGAGCCATGTTGTCTGGCTATGGAGAGCCAGACCCTTAGGTGACCATGTCATCATCATCATTATCATTATTATTAATTATTATTGTCATTATTATTATTATTATTTTAACAAAGCAATAGAGACATTGACTTTGAGATAAAAATATCAAAAGGAACAACAAAAGGTCAAATATATACGTGATGATTGAACTCGTGGTATCTCTCATTGGTGTGGGTCTTGTAGGGCTGCCTGAATGAGAAAGACCAAGAATTCTATGTGGATAGAAGTGTGCTGTGCACAGGAGTGTTTTATTCCATCATTTGACGTCTCTCTCTGAAGGGAAAATAGAGTGGTGTCTGGAGCTTGGTTTCTGATTGGAAGGCCTGGGAGGCCAGTGAGTTGAAAGAGCAGTGTTCACGCTGACATGGTGCTCAGTGCTCAGTGAGCAAAGGTTGGAAGCTTGGACTCAGAAGCATTGGTGTTCAGGGAGGATGTTGTCCGAGTTTGCAGCACATCAAATCACTTGGCTGGTCTGCCTAATCGGGCCAGTTTCTGCCTTTCTAAGGGTAGCTTGAAAGTGGCTTCCAAGCCTAGGGCGTTTGCTGAATGGTCTGCATGGGACTCCTGTGTGGGCCAGTGTAGACACAACCCAGGGAATTCCAGAGCTAATGATGAGCATGTTTGTGAGGCTGGAGTTTGCTTCTCTGTGAGACGGATTGAGCTGGAATGGAAAGATGTTTCTGGGTCTTAGGATTCACTGAGCGGGTGTGAGCCTGGCAGGGTCGGATCAGATGTCTGTTTCCCAGGACCTTGGCCAGAGGGAGATTTGGACCCTGGGAAGCATCTCTGCTCAGCTTTCTCCGATGAGCACCTCAGGCAAGGGGAGGAAGCGTGTGTGCTCACCTGTCATCGAGGAAGGTGTCTGGTTTCAGGTTTCATGTGCAGGTGGATTCCTCGTACGGCTCCCTTTCCTGATGGTGTTCAGGGTGCAGGAGGTGGGTGGACCCCTTGTCCCCGGCATCCCGGCTGTGGAAGAGTCCTGGGGCACCTTTTCCCCTGGGGATTTGGAGCACGACACTGGGGGGTAGTCGGTGGTGAAGCGATCAGTTTATGCTTCAGTTTCTTCCATGCCGAGATGGACTGGAGACTCTAAGTGCTATGGAAATATAAAGCAGGAGACAGGGCTGGGGGTGCTGAAGGGGAGGTGGGGGTGGTGTTTGCCATTCACATAGGAGCCAGGTGGTACTTCACTAGGAGAGTGATACTTGAGTCAAGATCTAAAGAAGGTGAGTGATATCATATCAAGAGCATTCTAAACAGAAGGGAAAACATGTGCAAAGGCCGCGGGCAGGAGCAGACCAGGTGTACGCAGGAGCAGCAAGAATACCCTGTGGCCACAGGAGACAGCATAGGACATGACCTCTGGGAGGTGACAGAGTGTGACAGAAAGTCATGGCAGGGCTGTGACCCCATGGGACCCTGTTTCACTGGGCCATCCTGGCTGCAGGGTTGAGAACATGACAAAGGGTTGAGGATGGGCAAGGGAGGTCAATGATGATGCTTTCCCAGGAACTCAGGCAAAAGATGGGCTCCAGTGTGGACCAGACAGGTGGCCTTGAAGGAGTGGTTAGTCCTATTCTGGGTACGTCTTGAAGATGGAGCTCACAGGATTTGCCAATGGCTTAGATATCGGGGATGGGAGAAAGGAGGAACTGGGGTAACTCCCAGCTGTTGTGGGTTGTCCTGAGCGAGGGGAAGGAGAAGGTTTCTGGGGGTAGGAGGTAGTCCGTATTCCACATGCTGAGGAAGGTGCCTTTCCCGGTGGTTCTGCTGATGTTTGTGTCCGGGAGAACCTTTCACATCTCTTCCCTCAGCAACGTTCAAGTACAAGTGTCTCCCACTTTTTAAAAGTTCATGGGAAGACATTTGGCTTTTTTGAAAGATCTCGGTTATCACCTGGTTTCACTAATGGGAAGAAACCTGAAGAGGATTTTTCCTCTTATGGAAAAAGTCAAACAGTGAGCATTGCATTCAGCATCTGTTTTGGGGAGAAGCACGACAGAGGTGGCGTGCACCCTAACCAGCTCCTTCCTGGGAACTGCTCTCCGTGTCAAGCCACCAGTGCTTTGAATTGTGTCTGTGAGTGTCTGCTGTGCTTTATCTCCATTTATTTTTGGCATCCGGTAGGAGTTGTGACCTGAGGCCTAAGAAAAGCCAAAGAGAAGTCATTTTTGGAGTCTGAGCGTGTTCACTCATTTTTCCGTATAAATTAATGATCATTCCTTCTTTACACCATTTCTGCTGTGAAAGGTTTCCTAGGAGCACTGTACTTTCAAAGAGCGGGGGAACCTGTACCCCATCCTGCGGGGTTAGCTTTAGTCTCCATGTTGCACAGAACATTCCATGGCTGTCGGATTTTCTCACTCAGACACTGCATCTTTGACCACCTTCACCCGTCCCTCCCCTCCCCCGAATCAGGCACCCACCCACCTGTTCTCCATATCTATGCATTCAGTATTTGTTTATTCCATGTGGAATGTACATGAGAGCATCTGGTATTTGTCTTTCCGTGTCTGAGTTACTTAGCATAAGGCTCCCAAGGTCTCTGTTTCTATGTCTGTTTATTGGGAATAATGCTGCAGTGAACATGGGAGTGCATCTGTCTTTTTGAGCTACTGTTTTTGTACTCTCCAAATCAATACTCAGTAGAGCCATTACTGGGTCATGTGGTAGTTGTATTTATTTTTCAGGAAACTCCATACCATTTGTCACAGTGGCTACACCAATTTCCATTCCCACCAACAGTGCACAGGGTCCCCTCGTCTGCACACCCTTGACCACACCTGGTGTCTGTCTCTGGGACAATTGCCATTCCAGCAATTGTGAGGTGATAGCTGATTGTGGTTTTGGCTTATGTGTCCCTGACAATGATTAGTGATGTTGCACAAGTTTTTCTGTCTCTGTAGCCACCTGTATACCATCTTTGGAAAGTGTCTATGCACATATTTTCCCCATTTTTTATACAGTTCGTGTGTGTGTGTGTGTGTGTGTGTGTGTGTGTGTGTGGTTTTGTTTTGATTTGTATGAGTGTCTTGTATATTTTGGTTATTAGCCTCTTCTCACACACAGGATTTGCAGATATTTTTTCTCATTGGGTCCTCTGCTTTTTTAAGTTTTTCATGGTTTCTTTGGCTGTGCGGAAGATTTCCGTTTGATGTCATTCCACTTGTATATTTTTGCGTCTGTTGCCTTTGCATGTGGTGTCCGATCCAAAGACTCTTTGCCAAGACCAAAGTCGAGAAATTTAGTACCTGTGTCTTCTTGGAGGTTTATGGATTCAGGTCTTATGTTCAAGTCATTCATCCATTAAACATTTTTGTGTGCGGTGTAAGAAAGCGATCCAGTTACATTCGTCTGCATTTAGTGTCCAGTTTTCCTGTTACCGTTCACTGAAGAGATGGTCCTTTCCCCATGGCATATCTTCTGCTGCTGTTTCGTAAGTTAGGACCATCTAGGTGTGGGTTAGTTTCTGAGCTTTACTATTCTGTTCCACTGACCTGTGTGTGTGTGTGTGTGTGTTTATGCCAGTACCATACTGCTTTGATGACTACAGCTTTGTAATCTAGCTTGAAATTCGGGAGTGTGGTGGCCGTAGCTTGCTTTCTCCAGCTCGTGCTGGGTATTTGGGGTCTTTTGTGATTCCATAGGAACTTGAGGGCTGTATTCTGTTTCTTTGAATAATGCCATTGGAATTCAGGTAGGGATTTCATCACATCTGTCCATTGATTGCTTTGGGTACGACGGACATGTTCACGTAATTAACTCTTCCAGTTAATGAGCGTGGCGTACGCTTCGATTTATTTGTGTCGCCTTCCAAATCTTTGACCCATACATCCCCTACCCACACACGTTTTTCCTTTCTTTTCCGCCATGTGTTGAGTGTACCAGGTCTTTCTCATTCTTGGTTACTTTTATGCCTAGGTTTTTTTTTCTCAATGCAGTTGTAAATGACATTGCTTTCTTAATTTGTCTTTGCAAAAGTGTGTCATCAGTATCTAGAAATGCAACAAGTTGGGGCACCTGGGTAGCTCCATCGGTGAAGCGTCTGCCTTCAGCTCAGGTCATGGTCCCAGAGTGCTGGGATCGAGCCCTGTACCGGGCTCCCTGCTTAGTGGGGAGTCTGCTTCTCCCTCTGCCTGCCACTCCCCCTGTTCCTGCTCTTTCTCTCTCTGTCAAATAAATCAGTAAAATCTAAAATAAATAAATAAATGCAACAGGTCTCTGTATGTTGACTTTCTATTCTGCAGCTTTACTGAATTTGTTTATTCCAACAGTTTTTTGGTGGAATTTTGAGGGATTTTCTGTATATAGCATCATGTCATTGCAAATAGTGACAGTTTTCCTGTATGGATTTCCTATCTTTCTCTTTTTTTTCAATTATGTTATGATAGTCACCCTACAGTACTTCATTAGTTTTTGATGTAGTATTTCATGATTTATTGTTTGCATAGAACAACCAGTGCTCATCACAACACGTGCCCTCCTTAATACCCATCACTGGCATAACCCATCTCCCTACACCCCTCCTTTTCTGCAACCATCAGTTTGTTTCCCTGAGTCCATAGTCTCTCATGGTTCATCTGTCCCTCTGATTCCCCCCTTTCCTTTTTCCCTTCTTTCTCCTCATGTCCTCCATGCTATTCCTTCCATTCCACATAGGAGTGAAACCATATGATAATTGTCTTTCTCTGCTTGACTTATGTCACTTAGCATATCCCCTCCTGGTCCAATCATGTCCATGCAAATTGTGGGTATTCATCCTTTCTGATGGCTGAGTAATATTCCATTGTATGTATGAACCACATCTTCTTTATCCACTCATCTGTTGAAGGACATCTTGGCTCCTTCCAAGTTTGGCTGTTGTGAACATTTCTGCTGTGAACATGGGGATACAGGTGCCCCTTCTTTTCACTACCTCTGGGTCAATGGGGTAAGTACCAAGTAATGCAATTGCTGGGTCGTAGAGTCACTCTGTGTTTAACGTTTTGAGGAACCTCCATATTGTTTTCCAGAGTTACATTCTCACCAACGGTGCAAGGGGGTTCCCCTTCTCCACATCCTCACAGACATTTGTGGTTCCCTGCCTTGTTAATTTTAGCCATTCTGACTGGTGTCACATGGTGGCTCAGTGTGGTTTTGATTTGTATTTCCCTGATGGCAAGTGATGTGGAGCATGTTTTCATGTGTCTGTTGGCCATTTGTATGTCTTCTTGGGAGAAGTGTCTGTTCATGTCTTCTGCCCATTTCTTGACTGGATTATTTGTGTTTTGGGTGTTGAGTTTGAGAAGTTCTTTATAGATCTTGGATACCAGCCATTTCTCTGTAATGTCATTTGCAAATATCTTCTTTGATTCTGTAGGTCGCCTTTTAGTATTGTCAATCATTTCCTTTGCTGTGAGGAAACTTTTTATCTTGATGAAGTCCCAGGAGTTCATTTTTGCTTTTGTTTCTCTTGCCTTTAGAGATGTGTCTTGAAAGAAGTTGCTGTGTCCAAGATGGAAGAGGTTGCTGCCTGTGTTCTTTTGATTGGGATGGGAGACAGGAATCCATTATCTTTCTTTCCTGATTGTATTTGAGCCCTCTCTCTTTATTGGTGAGTCTAGCTATGATTTTGTTTATCTTTCCAAAAAAGGAAGCTCTTATTTTCATTGTTTTTTTTTTTGGTCCTTTTAGTCTCCATTGGATTTATTTCCATATTCCTTTTTGTTATTTCCTTATGTCTACTAATTGGGGTCTTTGCTTTTTTCCCCCCTACTTCTTTACCATTTAAAATTAGGTTGTCTATGGAGAGCTTTCTTGTGGATTGAAGAAGACCTGAATTTCTAAGAACAACCACCTTTTGCTGCCTCCCATAAGTTTTTGTAGGTTCTCTTTTTCATTTGTGTCAAGGTACTTCTAAAATTTCTTTTGATTTCTTCTTTGTTGGTTGTTCGGTAGCATGTTGTGAAATCGCCCCTATTTTTGACTGTCCCATTTTCTTCTTGAGATTGATTTCTAGTTTCATATGATTGTGGTTGGACGAGATTTGAAGCAGAAGGTGAAGGGAGCATTCAGATTAAAGGTTTGTTTCCTGGGGGTTTTTCTGAGGGTAGACCATGAGTTGCATGGGGACAGAAGAAGGTTTTGTGAGATGGGAGGGTCAGCCCTTGTTAGAATTACTGACTCCTACCATGTTGGCTATGTACCACCGTTCACACCGTAGTCCTGATGGACTTGCACTTCATTAGAAATATTTTCTAGGAGGTGCAGGGGTAGCCTTCTCTAAAAGAAAGGTGCCATGTGGGCTCATGGCATGACCCCAGGTCAGCAACCAGCAACCATGGCCTCCAGGGTATTGTCTTCCCTCCCATCTAGCTCTCCTCCTCTGTCCTGTGCAACCCAATGCCAGGGTAGCCTTCTCGAGAGGCAGCCCTGTCAGTCGCCTGATGGAACACCTCCATGGATCCCCTGTGAGGCGAGGACGATGCCCTGCCCTGGAGGGGGGCTGCGTGTCCCCATCAGGAGCCATGTCTCCCTTTCCAGCCTTCTCAGAATGGACCTCTCAGAACCAAAACTAGGGTTAGGGGTTAGGCCTAGGAGAATGGGAGTTCCGATAGGCTGGCTGTGTGGCTAATTACCCTAGGGGGGGATTGTTGATGGCATTGGTTGGGGTGAATGTCAAGCATTGGGTTTGTGGCCTGGGGACCAGTGAATGTGGGGATTGTGGGGATTAACGCAGGTAGACATTCAGATTTCTCCTCTGCATCCATTCCGGAGTCCCAAATGATACGGTTTCCTTCTCTGTCAGCCTGAGTCCTTTGGTATTGCTAATAGATGCCCAGTCTCTGGATTTGATGGCTAGGCCTCTGGGAATGGAACCCTCAGAACCCAACTTGGGGTAGGTTTAGGGCCGAGGCCCATGGGAGATCTGATCTGCCGGCTGGATACACATGAACCTGGATGCCTGAATTGAGGGCGTGGTTTCGGGCGAGCGTCAGGCTCAGGGTTTTCAGCAAGTAGTGTGGTGAAAGTGCGGGTTTGCTGGGATTGGCTCAGGTGGGCATTCCGATTTCTCATGCTCTGGATTCTGTCTACAGCTCCCGAATGGTATGGTTTCCTTCTTGTGTCATGCTGATTCCCAGGTATGGCTCAGGTTTCCCAAAACCCTCTGTCTTGGAGATAGGCCACTGGGAATGACCTCTGAGAACCCAACCTAGCATTTGGGTTAGGGCCCAGGAGCATGGGAGGTCCGATCTACCGGCTTTGTGCTGATCATCCCGGGGGCCTGATTTGAGTCGGTAGGTTGTGGTGAATGTCAGCTCAGGATTTTTGTCCAAGGGTCCCCTTAATGTGGGAGTTGTCTGGGATCGACTCAGTGGGACATGCAGATTTCTCCTGCTCTGAATAGTTTCTGGAGTCCCAAATGGCACGGTTTTATTCTGTGTGGCATGCTGAGGGATAAACTATGGCTCAGGGTTCCCCAATCCCTATGTCTTTGGATCTAGGCCTCTGGGGGTTGACCTCTGAAACCCAAACTATGGTTAGTGTCAGTGCCTAGGAGAGTGGAAATTCTGATAGACCATTCTGTGGGCAGTCTGGGGTTAAGTGGAGAGAATGGGTTGGGGTGAGTGTGGGTCTCAGGATTTTGGTCCAAGTGTCCCATGAATGTGGGAATTCGCTGGGATTGCTCAGTTGGACATACAGATTTCTCCAGCTCCTGATAGCTTCTGGAGTCACAGATGGTACACTTTCTTTCTTTTTTTCTTTTTTCTTTAAATTTTTTATTATGTCATGTTAGTCACCATACAGTACATCCTGTTTTTGATGTAGTGTTCCATGATTCATTGTTTGTGTATAACACCCAGTTCTCCAAGTAATATGTGCCCTCCTTAATACCCATCACTGGCCTATCCCAATCCCCCACCCCCCCCTCTGAAGCCCTCAGTTTGTTTCCCTGAGTCCATAGTCTCTCATGGTTCATTCCCCTTTCTGTTTATCCCCGCTTCATTCTTCCCTTATTTCTCCTACCGATCTCCCTGCTATTCCTTATGTTCCACAAATGAGTGAAACCATATGATCATTGTCTTTCTCTGCTTGACTTATTTCACTTAGCATAATCTCCTCCAGTCCCATCCATGTTGCTGCAAATGTTGGGTAATCATTCTCTCTGATGGCTGAGTAATATTCCATTGTATATATGGACCACATCTTCTTTATCCATTCATCTGTTGAAGGGCATCTTGGCTCCTTCCAGAATTTAGCTGTTGTGGACATTGCTACTAAGAAGATCAGGGTGCCTATGGCCCTTCTCTTCACTACCTCTGTATCTTTGGGGTAAATACCCAGTAGTCCAATTGCTGGGTCATAGGGTAGCTCTATTTTTAACTTTCTGAGAGACTACTGTTTTCCAAAGTGGCCACACCAACTTGCCCTCCCATCCACAGCGTAAGAGGGTTCCCTTCACTCCACATGCTCTCCAATATTTGTTGTTTCTTGCCTTGTCCATTTTCACGCCGGGGCGCGGCACATGCCTGTAATATTGGCATCACGCGCCCATCAGGAGTGGGTCAGGATACTCCTGTTGCTAATACCTATCGCTAGATTTCTCCAGAAGGCCGGTTCAAAAAAGAGTCTCTCCAAATCTATGATTTCATAATCTTACCTAATTTGAACAGTCAGAAGCTTAATCTGCTGAGGAAAGAGCCCTCCAGCATTTATAAAATTTTATCTCACCTCCATTGCTATGGTTAAAACTAGAGATGAATTAGATACTTACACAACATAAGTTCTCAAAATAGTGGATTCCAATCAGTAGTTAGATAGCAAGCCCGCTGTAGTGTTGATAGATGAAATAAGCCTAATTACTGTCATGTGGGTGTACGGAGCAGGTCATGTGCCTGACAGGGGTGGGGCCGATCCAGTTACGTGTGGGTCACGTGGACGCCAGATCGGGTCACATGACCGCCCCATCGGAAGTGCTGTGGAGGGCGGGGGGGGGGGGGCTAATGAACCTCATTGGGAGTACCTGGGGCAGCTGGGGGCAGGTCATGTGTGGGTCACGTGCCCGACAGGGGTGGGGCTGTTCCCGGCTTGCTATGGCACTTCCTAAACCAGGGCTACTGAGTCTGAAACTCTAGGGGCAGAGTAGGGCAGCACTCTGTGCTGTAGCCGACTCTGTGATTTGATGCACGTTCAGGTATGACTGAGAACCACCGCTCCAGTCTAGACCCTTAATGTTCCCAGTGTGGACCATGGACCCATAGCATCAGCATCCCCTGTGAGCTTGTTAGAGATGTACAGAGTTAGGTCCCACTTTGGACCTGCTGAATCAGTGTTTGCACTTTCACAAGATTCTGGGGTGATTAGTACGTACCTCACATTTGTGAAGCGCTGCTCAAGACCAGGTTGGACGTTGAAGGGCGTTGAGCCAGGGCCAGACTCGGTCTCCTCCCATCTCAGTCATTATTTCCCTGAGGCATACCGACAGGCTGCTCCACTCCACTTCCCTCTGCACTGGTGTGATGCTATTGTGAACTGGCGTCTTGCAAGCTTGGACAGCACCGAGGTTTCCGGCAGAGTGGGCTTGGCTCCTGTCCACAAAGATGGAGGGCAGTGCTGCTGGAAAGATAATTGGTTTGCCAATAGATTGCTATTAAAATTATTTGTCAGGAGATTTCCTCTTAAGTACAATTACATTTTTTTGGTCTGAGGCAAACGTAATACAATTTCCAACATAACTGAGTCAAGGAGACGGACAAAATAATGAGTAATGGGGAAAATTGGGGGTTTCTTAGCCTGTTATTATGTTGACATTAGGAAAGGCCAATAGAGCCAATCTGATTAATAATTCCGTGGACTTCTATAATAGATTGATAATTAGCTGTTGTTTTCATACCACCCCTGGCTACCCAGCTTTTTCTGTGGGATCTCCCTAGAGTTCCCCATGACCCAGCGCCCAGCAGCACACAAAGTATCCCCTCCTGCCACATCCGGAGCCCCCAGGGCCTTAAATAATGTGGTTTGCATCTTTTCTGATGTGTTGGTACTCCTGCCCTAGCACTTGTTAGATACAGCTGATCCTCACCACGTGTAGAGTCTACATTTGTCCATGTGCTTTCTCGCTAAAATCCGTTTGTAACCCCAGGTCCATACTCAGTGCTTTCACGGTCATTTGTGGACATGTGCAGAGTAGCGAAATAGTTGACTTGCTCTACGGCCACGTTCCCAGCTGATGTTGAACAAAGCAATGTTCTGCCTTCTTTTAGCTCTCCTGTTGTGAACAACTGTCCTTTTTGAGATCTAATATTTAGTGGTGTCTTTTTCGCATTTTTGTGCTTTTTGTTGGTGACTCCACTGTTTAAAATGGCTCCCCCAGCGTAGTGTAAAAGTGCTGTTTGGTGTTGGTAAACGCAGAAGGCTGTGAGGGACTTGTGGAGAAAGCATGTGTTAGATAAGCTTCGTTCAGGCATGAGTTCTAGCGCTGTTGGCCATGAGTTTAATGTTACTGAATCAACAACGTATATTAGGTAAGGTGTCTTTAAACAGAAACACACATAAAACAAGCTTACATATCCACCGAGTGATGAAGATCTTGTGATCAGAGGCTTTTGGGAACCTAACCCTGTATTTTCCCTAGAAGCCATGATTAGGTATATTCACTAACTCGGGGTTTGTGGCGAATGTGTACGACACAGCCGCTGTGAATAATGACAATAGACAGTATTTGAAACTTTACCCTGGGGGTATGGTTTATAAATGTTTCAGTCTAATTCTTTACTCTTGATAGCTCTGCTGAAAATGCAAAGAGTGCCATCACCCTACCTTCCCACCCGGCTGCCAGTTTCAAAGTTCTTGCTGGCTGGGAATGGAGGATGGAATTACAAAGATATTTTCTGAAAAGAAAGTGTGTGAAGGAGTTCAGAACAAGTCTCCTCAAAATGGGCCACTTTGGCATGTAGACTATTTTGAGCTGAAGGCAAGGGAAACCCTTTTCATTCAGGAGAAATTTTTGCCCCTCCTTTAACTACCTAGAAGAATCTAAATTGGTGAGCTTCCCAGAATAAGAGTTAATATCAGAGATACATTTTATCTGAGTGACCCATCTGCATGGCAGGGCAAACATCTAATTACCATACACCAGTTTTTTTTTTTTTTACTGCCTGTGAATCACCATCCTCCTCTTTGAAGCCCCAGGCCCCTATGCCATTCCTTGGCTCAGAATGGTATATAAGCCTCAGTTTACCTTTCTACCTTTGAACCGCTCATGCATGTGCAGTTCTCAAATGTATAAAGTTAAATTTGATTTTCTCCTGTGAATCTGTCTCATATCAATTTAATTCTTTGACCAGCCAGAAGAACCTTTGAAAGGTAGAGGAACATTTGTCCCCACCCCTCAATGTGTTCGTTTTCATCTTTGTATTCCCAAGGCAGCATTTACTAAATGTTTCCTATATATGGTTAACTGAATGCAAGTCTTAAAGGGCAAATCCCATGAGCTGGTGAGGGAACTATGAGGAAGAATAGGGAGTCTAGTTAGACCCCTGGCTAATGGTCCTTGCAGAATTCATGATGCCTTTAGCTACAGAGTGGATGTGAGAGATCAGAGGCAGACAGTGGGCAAGAGAACACCATCCCTGCCCTTAAGAGCACAAAACCATGAGTAAGACAGATTTGCCACACAAATATTTCCCACTTAGTAATCACAGCTATATTCCAACGGTGTAGGAGAAGCTGTGGGAAATTGGAGGAGGAAATGCCTGATTTTTCCAGGTTTCCTAGAGGAGACGTTTGAGCTGATTTTGAAGCAGGGAGAGGAGTTCTTCAGGCAAGCAAGATGGTGAGACTAACTGGGCTGGAACTGGGGAGAATTCTAGGCAAAAGAAGCAGAATTAGCAGAGGCATGAGTGTGTCAGGTGTGTGTGTGGAGATGGTGTGTGTGGAGCAGTTTGGCCGATAAGGAAGAGACCAGATGTTGGGGATGGGAGAGAGGTCGGGTGAGTGGGCCCCATGATCTGGGAGTTGAACTTCAACAGTGCAGGCCATAGGAGAGCAGTATAGGAGTTGAGTTGAGTAAAGATAGCTTTGGCAGCAGTGGGCAAGTTGGATGGGAACAGGGTGATTAACACCCAGCTCAAATTGCTTCTCCAGAAAAATCGCTATCCCCTGGTGGCCTTCACAGGGATTCCTACCCTTGGTCTATTTCCCTAAATTTAACCTTTATAGATATGAATGGGCACGCAAATCAGTAGGTCTGAGTGTGGTCCAAGTTTCTGCAGTTCTAAAGAGCTCCCCGGTCGTGCTGTCTACCTTAAAAACAGCCAGTTATTTTACCCAGCAAAAGGACCTTATTCAGGAATAGCAGAGGAATTATAATTTGCGACAAGCCAACTATGGCAAACTGTAGGCAAGTCTGGAGATACAAAGGGAAGGTCAGCTTTTAGTAGGTAACAGGAGGAAATTGGTCAGGATAGTTTTAATAAAAGTTCATTGAAGCACATGAGTTTGAGGTTGTGGAAGTTGGCTGCAAGCAGTGGTTAGTGCGTTGTTGTTGGGCAGGGAGAGATTTCCTTCCTTCTAGAATGATCTTCCTTCTTCCTGCTGCTTTTGCGGGCTCCAAGAGTGGTATCTGCACGACAGCTCCATCTTCAGGGCTTCCTGACTCCATTAAAAAAACCTTTTTTTTTTTTTTTAATTTGAGCACAGTTGACACACAATGTTACGTTAGTTTCAGGTGTACAGCATAGGGATTCAACTGTATATGTTATGCTGTGCTCACCACAAGTCTAGCTACCACCTGTCACTGTGCAATGCTATTACAATATCATTGACTACATTCCCTGTGCTTGCCTTTTATTCCCGTGACTCGTTCATTCTATAACTGGAACCCTGTATCTCCCTCTCCCCTTCACCCATTTTGTCCATCCTTGTACCCCTCTGGCAACTATCAGTTTGTTCTCTGTATTGATAGCTAACTCCATTTTAAATGAGACTTCCTTATTCATTTGACAATGCCAAAGCTACAGGTCTATAGACACACTTTGAGGGGAAAGGCTTCAACTTGTATGCACACCAGAATCACCTGGGTTTTTTGTTTTTGTTTTTTCGTTTTTGTTTTGTTTTTTAAAAACTGGTGTCTAGTGCCACTCATAAGACTCATTTAATAGGTATAAGTTGTGGTCTGGACAGTGAGAATTTAAAAAGTGCCCCAGGTGAAAGACCATGTTTTTCTGTTTGTTTTGTTTTACAATTTTCACTAGAGGATGCTGGGATCTTCAACCACCAGCCGTGCAGCCATACAGGGTGGGAAGTGAGTGGGGATTCAGTGTCCTGGGAGGGAAGGAGTCATTGCTTCACCCTGGGCTTATGTTGGTCAGAGGCTGGAGTGGACTGAGATGAGATGGGGCTTACCCGCTCATTGTGCTTCAGAGCATGTGGTCCTTGGGACTGGGGGGATTTCCTAGGGAATCTCTAATAATTGCCTGGTAGTGATGGCTTTACCTGTCAGCCAAATCATTATGGAAGAGCAAGGAGGGAACCTGTTCTCCTAGCTTCTTGGGTCTTCCCCTTAACTCTTCTTTCCTTGACTTTGTAGCGAAGGAAAAATTCTTCCTCAACCCTTCAAGGTCTTCCAGCTGGACTAAGAATTAAATTTATATGAGGCGGATTAACAGGATAAAAAAGCCAAAGCTTCATTATGTGTACAAGGAGGCCTAAACATGAAATTGAGACCTGAGGAAATGACCAAGGCAGGTGGATTTTATACTTTTTAGACAAAGAGACCATACATTTGTGAGGAATTAACAGGATAAAGAAAACGGATGTTTGGAAGCTTTAATTAGTTAAGTCTAAGTGAAATTTGGGCTGAGGTGTAGTAGATTAGAAAAAAGTAACAAGATTTGTTTCTATAGCTTTCTCCACTTTAAAGTTCCTCTCTGGTCATGAGGATGTTTTCTTACTTAGTGCAAGGAGAGTACTTTCATATGGGAGATTTATTTCCTGCTTTTAAGGGGACAGAGGAGGGTCTGAGTGTCCTTGCATTAGCTGTTTCTTACATAACTTTTATATAAAATAATCGATATGCAAAGGTGGCACATTTTGGGGTTGCCTGCCCTTGGGTCCTACACCTTCAAGGCTCGTCGTGATATGATATTGGCTTTAAATTTCCTCCATGAGAATGGTGCCAGCTATCTTCTCCTATACTCTGTTTATACTACAATAAGCCTTGTTATTTCATACACGCTATTTCTTTCCCATGCGTTAAGACGCTAAGTAGAACCGCCAGTACAATGTTGCATAGAAGTGGTAAAGGTTTTGACTGTCCTTGAGTCAAGTTTCTGATTTTATAAAAAATGATTTTAACCTGTAATCATATTTGCTTTTATTTCTGGAGGGGAAAGGGCTGCTCTTTATTAGGTTAAAGAAATTTCCTCTATTCTTGATGTTAGGAAAGTTTTTTAAAAATTATGAATATTAATGATGTTCATCAAAGGTTCTTTTTTTATCTGTTGAGATGATGACATACTTTTCTCATTAAGTTTCTTAAAGTGGAGAATCACCTTAAAATTAAAGGATTTTCTAATCCTTGCATGTCTGGGTAAAATCTATTTTCTTTACGTTATCTTTTTTTTTTACGTTATCTTTTTTTAATTGAAGTAGAGTTGACATACAATGTTGGTATTAGTTTCAGGTATACAACATAGTGATTCAACAAGTCTGTATGTTACTCAGTGCTCACCAGGGCAAGTGTAGTCATTTATCTTTTACACATTATTGGATTTGCTTTGCAAGCAGTGTACCATTTTTGCTTCTGTATTAATGAATGGGATTGTCTGGCTATGTTTCTTATTCACATTTTATCAGTTTGGACATCAAGATTATGCTAAACTCATTAAATGATACTCTGTTTACCTCTCCCCTTAAAGAGTTTGTACAAGACTGGAATTATTCATTTCATAGATGGTTGACAGAGCTTGATGGTTAAATTATTGGAGGCTGAGGTTTTCATTTTTTGGTAGATTTTTAATTAATAACATAATTCTATACTGGTTGTAGTGTTCACTGGTTTCTATTGTATATATATTCCTGTTATGGCTAACAGCAAGCTATCAACAGTTAACAATTGGCTCACAAAATTCCTTAATACTTCATAATTGGCACCTGGATTCCAGTATGAGGTGGCTCCAGGATACTTTCTTGAGAGAGAGAGCACGCGAGCCATGAACAAGCTGGGGGGAGGGGCGGAGGGAGAGGGAGGAAGAGAATCTTAAGCAGACTCCACACTATGTCTTTTCATTCTTAATATTATCTTGGGGGGCTTTTTTCCTTGATCAGTCATGGTAATGGTTTGTCTACTTTTGTTTTTGTAATTCCTCTTTACTGTATGTTTTATATTGTATTAATTTCTACTTATTTTTTCTTCCATTTACTTTCTTTGGCTTTATTCTATTACTTTTTTCTTAACTTCTTAAGTTAGATGCTCTGTCAGTCAGGGTCCTGACAGATCTATGAAATAGATGCATACTCAAAGAAAGGATTAACTGATGGTAGTTTAATGAGGGAAGTATTTATGCAGATGTGGCAGGGTTAAGGAAACCAAAAAGAGGTGAAGCATCCAGAATTCACAAGAAGAAGAAGACATTATTACTCCTTAGTCTGAGGTTGTGAGGGAAGGTGCAGTGCTTTCAGAAACCCCCCCCCCCCCGCAATGAGACAAGTGGCCTTGGCCGAGGAGCTGCCCCCAAAGAGCTATGTATGACCTTAGGCAGAGCAACGTAGCTTCTGCCAACTCCATGGCTCAGTAAGGAGGGAGTGGAGAATAAATAACCGTGTTTCTCTTCCTACCCTCTGATGTCTGCCACTGTCACCCATTGGGTAAACCCAACTAGAAGCCAGCTGAAAGGTACCTGGGGTAATATGGTCTTTGGAGGTGTGATTCTTGGGGGCATAGAATAAGAGAAGGGCAACTGATAGGTGTCAGTAATCAGAGATTTAGATCATTTATTCATTCCCTCTCTGCCCTTGCAAAATCTGTGTATTTAAGGCTATATAGTTCCCTCTAAGTACTATTTTAGCTGCATCTCATTAATTGTTAAGTGAGATATATTCGTTATTGCTCATTTCTAAATATTTTGTAGATTCTATTAAGATTTCTTTTTTAATTTGTGAATTATTTAGGTGTATATATTTATTTCCAAACAGAAGGGTTTTTGTGGTTTTCGTTTTGGTATTGAATTTTAATGTTATCACATTGATCTGAGACTATAGTATGTTTGACACTAATTTTTGGAAATGTCTTAGGACTTGTTTTCTGGCTTAGTACCTATTGTTCTCTGTATGCTTGAAAAGCTTGTGTATTTCAAAGCTTCTGGTAGGAGTAGTCTATTTGTCCCCATTAGATCAAGCGTCTTTCTTGTTTATTCAGATCTTTTATGTCCTTTGTGATGTTTGTCTTCTTAATCTATCAATGACTGAGAGAAGTGTATTAAAATCTGTCATTATGATGGGGGATTTTTTCCATTTCTCTTTTACTTTCAATTTTTAAAAATATAATTGAAAAATATTTTATTAGAAAGACTTTGGAGTCATTTCTTCCTGGAGAATTCAACTCTTTATAAAATGTGCTGACCTTTTTCATATGCTATTATTATCATTTTTTGTATAAAAATTGATTTTGCACATGTTTCTCCCTCCAGTGGGCACACTCTTCTCACATCCTTCTTGTACTTAATGGATTCTTGCTAATCCTTTAAGTCAAAGCTCATCTCATGGAAGCTTTCTTGACACCTCAGAATAGGTCAGGCTCCTGTCCTTGTGGATGATTTAGCATCTTTGTTGTCTCTTTTTGGTGATTTTTTTGGTAGTTTGTAATTTTACATTTCAAAGTGATTATTTGATTCATAACTGAGTCCCTCAATAGCCTGTCAGATCTATAATGGCCGAGAAAACGTCTGCAGTTGTTCACCATTGTGTCTCTAGAACCTAAAACAGTCTTAGAAATTAATAGGTTCTCAATAAGTATTTGATGAATAAATAAATACATGAAGTGCAAGCTGCTTGTAAAGGTAGTGTATTAATTTATTAGAGCTGCCATAACAAAGTTCCACAAACTGGGTGGCTAAAAACAGAAATCTATTGTCTCATGGTTCTCGAGGTTAGAAGTCCAAAATCAAGGTATTGGCAACGAGGGTTCCTTCTGAAGGCTGTGAGGAAGGGATCTGTTTCAGGCCTCTTCTCTTGGCTTGCGGATGGCCCTCTCCTCCTTTTGTCTCTTCCCATTATCTTTCCTATGCAGATCTCTATGTCCCAATTTCCTATTTTTATAAGGATATCAGTCATATTGGATTAGGTCTTGCCCTAATAATCTCATTTTAATTTGATTACCTCTGTAAAGGCCCTATTTCCAAATGAGGTCGCATTCTGAGGTCCTGGATATTAGGATTTTAGCACATGAATTTTGGAGAGAGACAATTCAACCCATAATTAACACATGCTTATAAACTACTTCCTTTACTGGCCATTGGAGGTTGAAGCTGAGAGGGATGGCAAATTCTTGATGTGTGTGCAAATGTGGTGGTGGTGGGAGGGCTGGATAGAAGCAGGGGAGGCACCCAACCAGCAAAGGGTAGATCCAGAACATAAAGTCTTTAATTTATACGAGGTTTGCTTTTTTCTATGTTTGGATGTTTACTTTTGCTTTTGTGGGATAATGTAACACTTTGAACACATGGGATTTAAAAAATAATAGTCTAGGGGAGTTTTCCTCAATTTCTTAATCGGCGAATTAAAGATTTTATGACAAAAGATGTTTAGAAAATACTTCAGACACCCATCACCTTTTTGGAGTGTTACAGAGGCACAGTGACATAATAGAGGCTCTGGGAAATCTCGTGGTAATGTGACCTGATGAATTTTATTGAATTCAGTATTTCTCGAACTTATTTTTACCAAGGAGTACTCTCATGTTTATATAATAATTTACCAATATACTGTATCGTTTGATCAGATGGGTTTGGGAAATGCTGGCCTGGGGTTGCTTCTGTGGGTGGGAGAGAGCTGCTACCCCAGGTGACTTCCTTTTTGTCTTTTTTCTCCTTAAAATGGAGCAATTACCTCTTTGTGCCTGTTTCTACTTCAGCAGCATTTAGGTCTGTCACATTTAGGTTTTCTGTAAATGGCACAGTTCCGGCTGAAGTTAGTAGTTTTGGTTTCTGTTAAAAAAGGGAGTAGACAGTTGTATTTATTGGTGACATTTTGTTTACAAGGAGCTTTACAGGAGATTTGTAAAGAAAACTTCCTTCATTCCATTGCTCTTAGAAACTCTACAAGCCAAACATAAGCTCTTTTCTGGGTCTCTAAATGCCCCAGCGATGATGTGAGCATCAGTCAGGCATTCCCTTACAGCTAATCATACAGGTTTTTCGTGAGAACTGAGAGCAGGCTTATTCTAAAGCATCCGCTCCTTCCCACGTCCTCCCACTCAAGAGTAAAGAGGAACTTTGCTTGGGAAAACCCCCAGTCCCGCAGCTCCAGCCTCTCTGGAGATGGATAGGTCAACATTTAGGTGAGTGCTGCTAGGGAGGTAGTCAATCACTGCATTTTCACATCCTTACTCATCACCATCTGTGACAGACCAGTAGCCCCTGCACAGGGCTGCCTGAGATCACGTATGGGATAATAAGAAGGCTGAGGGAGGAGCGGGAATTCCGTGACCTTCAGCCTGGGGTCTCAGTTAAAGGATGTTGGGAAGGCTGGGATCCAAGGAGCCAGCTGAGGTGTAGGGAGGCTCTGGGGTGAATTCGATCCCAGAACCAGAGCTGTGAACTTGAATGAGCAGCCCTAAAGGGTTCTCTTGGGAAACGTTCTCTACAGTCCTTCTGGCTTTTATGTAATTCTAGGGTCCTTCACTTAGAAATGAAGTAATAAGAGTAGTAACAATTGCTATAGATTGATTGCTTACTGTGTGTCAGGTACTCTTACGAAGTGCTTTATATGCACTGTCTTTTAATCTGGAAAATAACCCTGTGATGGGGGTTCTACAACTATATTTCGTAGATGTTGAAGCAAAGGATTAGGAAGGTAAAGCCACCTGCCCAAGGTCAAACACAGCTGAGACTCACATCCTGATCTGATGCTTGAGCTCCTGCTCTGAAGCACCTAACTTCATGCAGTGTATGTGACACTTTGCAAATGGAAATGCACTTTCCCATGTATCTCCCTCCCTTTCTGCTACAAATGTGTGAGACGGGGTGAGCAGGTACAAGTACTCCCCTGTTGCAGAAGAGGACACAGAGGCACAGAGAAGTTGAGTGACTTGCCCAAGTTCCATAGTGATACGTGATGGGCTCCACATAGTCTCCAAGTTCAGTTTCTTCCCACTGCCATGCTGTTTTCCAGCCCCACTTCTTCTTTAAGCCTGAAGGTATGGTCAGGACTTGAGTTGAAACCCAAGTAGTTACAGAGAGTGCACCATAAAGCTCTTAGGATGGAAAGTTATTGCTATTTTTTAAAGTAAATTTAATTTTTTTTTTTGAGAGAGAGCACGAGTGAACTTGAACGAATGGGGTGGGAAGGGGGAGAGGGAGAGAGAGAGAGAGAGAATCTTAAGCAGGCTCCACACCTGAGGCAGGGCTCGATCTCACGACCCTGAGGTCGTGACCTGAGCTGAAATCAAGAGTTGGCTGAAGGAGCGAGAGGAAGTGAGAGGGAGCAGTAGACTCCCCGCTAAGTGGAGAGCCTGACATGGGGCTCAATCCCAGGACTCCAAGATCATGACCTGAGCTGAAGGCAGATGCTTAACCAACTGAGCCATCCAGGGGCCCCTAAAATGTATAGTTTTAGTTTGAAATACAACTGTTTGTTGAAATACAACTGCTTCCTAATGCTTCTCCTTAAATAACAAGCAAACTTGATGTAAAAAATTTTGCCTATGCAAAATCCATCCTTTTTAACCTCATGGTCACTTGAGGGGCCAGAGAGCAGATATAAACGTAGACGTGAGAGAAGCAAGCAAGGAGGGCAGCATGTCGGGGAGGAAGAGAAAGCAAAGAGCTAAGAGCCTGTGAAATAGAGCAGTAGTCAGAACGGCCTCCTTTGAAAAATTTCTTTGTGGATTAAACTTTAGCGGCTTAAAAGACAAAAACAAAAATGAAAATCCAGACAGATTGCAAACTGATAAAACTGCTCATTGTACCTTTACCTCTTATTGATACATATGAAAATACTTACAGATGAAATGATACGATGTTAGAGATTTCATTTAAAATAATCTAGTGGGTAGGGAAGTGGATAGAGTAGGGCAACAAGGTTGGCCACTTGATAATTGTTGACATTGGGTGACAGGTACATGGGGGTTTATTATAACATCGTCTCTATATATGTTTGAAAAATTTCATAGTAAAGAGTTTTTTAAAAAAAAAACAAACCTATTTCATTATAGCCAACTGGTGCCATCTATGGGTCATTCATGGCAACTGTCCTTTAAGGGAGGAAAACCTGCAAGGCCAAGAGCATGTTGCAGAATAGCTATGAAGCCAAACACCTGGCTACACAGTTACTTGGAAGGACTAAACAGTAGGCAGCCGATGGGCCCTCTACTGCTTTAGGAGTCAGAGACATGGGCATAATATGAACTACCGACTTTCTATGTCTTTCCATGTCAAATTCATAGGCCCAGAGTTTAGCACAAGATTGGGTGAGCTGCTAATATTCACTAAATGCTAATTAATACAGATGTGGTTCCCTGGACAATGAAGCAATGTTTGCAGAAATGGAAAGGGTCATGTTGCAAAATTCATGTGGTCTGGGTCCCAAGGTGTGGAGGATTCAGCCATACCAGCTAGAATAGTTCAAAGTTATGATTTCTTCATCTGTAGAAACAAACAGCATACATGCACTTTTTCTTTTCTTTTCCTCTTTTTCTGGAGAGACTTTAGCAAATCAAATAGTTTGGAGGGTCATGTAAATTCTAGTATAAATAATTTTTGACACTGGAAAATAATTTTTCTGAAACGGTCTCTGCACTAATGTTTCTTTTTTTTTTTTCTTTTTTCTTTCTTTTCTTTTTCTTTTTTTAAAAGATTTTATTTATTTATTTGACAGAGAGAGAGACACACAAGCAGGGGGAGTGGGAGAGGAAGAAGCAGGCTCCCAGCAGAGCAGGGAGCCTGATGGCGGGGCTCGATCCCAGAACCCTGGGATCAGGCCCTGGGCCGAAGGCAGACACTTAACAACTGAGCCACCCATGTGCCCCTGCACTAATGTTTCTTAATCTTTCTTAGGTTACTTGGAATCCGTAACAATAGTTTTTCTGGAGTCCATTGGCTCAGGGGTTGGATTTTTATCATATCCTGCCCTCTCACTGAGTTGACGCTTTTCTACCCAAATACAGCCACTTGCAGGTGAAGCACTATTTTCATCAGGAAAGGGAATGGGAGACAAGCATTTCGGTGTCTATGACCCTTGTCTCTCTTTCTTTCCAAGTTTAATCTTCACAAACACCCTCCCACATTGTATTTATCTTAGTTTGCTAGGACTGCCAGGATAAATACTGCAGTCTGGGGAGTCTTAAACAACAGAAATTTATTTCCTTACAGCTCTGGAGGCTACAAATCCAAGATCAAGGTGTCTGTGGGGTTCATTTCTTCAGAAATGAAGAAATGAACTTGTTGGCTTGCAGATGGCCTCCCTCTTGCTGTGTCCTCACACAGCCTTTTTCCCCTGAGTGCATATCTTCTTATAGGGACAACAGTTTTATTGGATTAGGGCCCATTCCAATGACCTCGTTTAACCTTAATTATCTTTTTAAAGACAGTATCTCTCTGTACACCTGCAACTAATATAACACTGTAATAATTGTACTTCTATTAAAAAAAAAAAGAACCTATCTCCAAGCACAGTCACATTCTAAGAAACTGGAGTTAGGATTTCTTTTCTTTCTTCTTTTCTTTTCTTTTCTTTTCTTTTCTTTTCTTTTCTTTTCTTTTCTTTTCTTTTCTTTTCTTTCTTGATTTCACTTATTTATTTGAAAGAGAGAACACAAGCAAGGGGAACGCCAGAGCAGAGGGGGAAGCAAGCTCCCCACTGAGCAAGGAGCCTGATGCAGGACTCGATCCCAGGACCCTGGGTCATGACCTGAGCTGAAGGCAGACGCTTAACCCACTGAGCCACCCAGGCATCCCTGGAGTTAGGATTTCAACACATGAATGGTGGTGGGGGGGGGGGGCACAAGTAAGCCCATACCAGTGATATTATTATTCCATTTTTTGCTAGAGGTAAAGAGAATTTTCATATCCTCCCAAGATCTCGTAACTCAGAAGTAGCACAGTCTGTATTTGCAGCTCTATTATTTGCACACCGCTCTCTCTCCCAGACTGCATGCTAGTTTCTCTTCATGCAGCACTTTTCCCGTCTCTGACCTCCTCTTGATGAGCTGGACATCAGCCTGATGTCCAGCTTAACCTGATCTTTGCTGTCTCTGAGGATGAAGACTTTTGCTGTTATTGTTGTTTTATTATGGTGTTTAATGAAGGTTTTTGGTTTATAATTTTTAAATTCAGTTGTATTTATTTCAGTAAGAGCTGAAGGTTTTTAACTGCTCATCTCCCCAGATAGTTAGACATGAGATAACACAAATAGTAAAGGTGGGGGAATAGTGAGTTCTTCTCCCAGTTTCCCTAATCTGTGGTCCCATTGCCTTTCCTAGCTGGCTCTTGAGGAGCCCTGAGCCTTCTTGTTTTCTCCTCTTATCCTGAGCTTTAGTTGTTAAGTAATCTTCATCTCCCTTCATTTGCTCCCCCTTATCACTCCATCTTCCTCTGACCTATTTCTCCAGGAAGATGTCTGGAGTCAGTACCTTAATAAAGTTTGAAGCAGACCAGCAGTGGTGAATCAGCAGGTGATTCAAAAGTCTGCTGACTTCCAAGTGGTAATTTACATTTTAGGGGAACCCCAAATGGGTATTTTTTATCCATTTGCTGTCTTCTTGGTAAAGGATTTTTTTTCGTCCCTGTCAATAATATTAACGATGAAACTTTCTGTTCAAGATGGCTGACCAAGAATGCCTGTTTATCTGTCCTCCCTTCACAGATCCCACTGGAATGAATGAAGAAATATAAAAAATTGAGCATAAAGATACCTTTATATTTCTACTTTCACACACATTTATTTAATTTTTACAACCAATCTGGGAGGTAGGTAGTAATACCAGCATTTTCCATAAGGAAGCTAAGTCTCAGAGAAGTCAGCTAGCTTGCCCAAGACAAAGCAATACATCAGCTGGGGAGCTGGCACCTCAAGTGGAGTTCAGAATTGCCTCATTCAGAGCTCTGGCCTGTCTAGGCTATTTGGTTTAGCAAGTCTAACCATCCGATCAGGCAGCATTGACTTCTAATTACTTAAGAATTGTTTATAAAGTGGGGAAACCACTTTACATCTAATTTAAAATCCAAATGTCTGTTTTTATTTGCATTAGGTCTCAATTTACAATGTAGGACACGTCTGACTTCACCATCCATCCCTCCAGGTGATCAGCATTTTCTGTGGTGCTTGGATGGAGCTGAGACTCATTAAGTTACCTATTTTAGGCAGCTCTGTATTCCATTTAGTTTTATAATAGTATATGTTTTCACTTAGGGCCTGAAATAATAATCCAATTTGATATATAATTAAAAAAAAAAACCTTTCATCATATTGGTGTTTAGTTGAAAGCAGTGCCAACTGTCCAGTTTCCAAAAGATAAGCAGAAACAGGTGAAGCAGGTGACTATGGAGACTGCCTTTGTCCCTGAATCCAAAAAGGTGTGAGAACCATGGTTTCAGATCATTCTAAATAAAAATGGAAGATTGAAGAGCAGTTATGTAAAGAAGAAATGCATCCAACCCATGCCTTACTGATGTCATTAAATAAGTGTTTAATGACCAAAAATTATCCAGGAGAAAAATGAGCCTGAATCCCTCTACTGGCCTTGGAAAACCACTTATAACTAAACATAGCAGATAAAAGAGTGGATTTTATGAATCAAACTAAACCAAGTCAAACAAAAAACCAGTGCCTAAATCTAAGAATTTAAGAGCTGCTAATGTACCCAATAACTGAAAGATTTGAATATGCTAACATTTAAAAATAATGATTTTTTAAATTTGCTGTATGCTTTTTGTGGAAAGTTTCTTATTTGCTTAAATTCATTATATATTTGGAGAAATAAAACTGTGATTTTACTATATGAACATAATCCTGCTATTTTTTTTTTAAAGATTTTATTTATTTATTTATTTATTTATTTGAGAGAGAGAGAGAACGTGGGGGTGGGGAGAGGGAGAGGGAAAGAATCTCAAGCAGACTCTGAGCTGAGCACAGAACCCAGCAGGGCTTGATCTCAAGACCCTGAGATTATGACCCAAGCCTAAACCAAGAGTCTGATGCTCAACTGACTGAGCCACCCAGGTGCCCCTAATCTCTGCTACTTTTTAATTGCACCCTCTACCATTCTCTTTATTTCTTTGTCTCTGAACGTATATAGACATGTCCATATTTGCACAGGTACCGTGTGCACCACATGTACACACACATGCACACACAGAGCTATTGGTTACCAAACACATACACACACACAGCAGTGTATATTCAGGATTATATTACAAATGCTGTTATATAAGCTCTTCTTTTTTTTCCTTTAACATATACTGGGTTTATTTCCATGGCAATGAATGGTTGTATACATTAAAAAGTGCTTTATTCCCAAGGCCAGTTCACAAGCAGCCTGGCCCTCACCTCAAGGTTCATTCATGTTGGTAGGACCTCCTTCTTTCTCATGGATGAATGATGTTCTGTTGTGTATGTATACCACACCTTTTCCCAGTCCTTTTGGCTATTGTGAATAATGTCACACTGAACACAAGAATGCAGGTATCTCTATAAGACAGTGATTTCGTTGCTTTAGGATTACCCAAAAGTGGGATCATAGGGTAATTCTATTTTTAATTTTTTGAGGACTCTCCATATGAATTTCCATAGTGGCTGTAAAAATGTACACCAACAGTGTATAGTGGTTTCGTTTTCTCCACATTGTCATGAACACTTGTTATCTCTTGCCTTTTTGATTGTTGCTTTTCTAACAGATATGAGGTGATACTTCATTGAGGTTTTGATTTGCATTTCCCTGATGATGAATGATGTTGAACACCTTTCCAGGTACCTATTGTTCATCTGTATGTCTTCTTTGGGAAAATGTGTATTCATTTCCTCTGTTCATTTTTAAATCAGATTACTTATTTTTTTATTATTGAGTTGTATGAGGTTTAAAAATGTGTCTTGGATATTAACCCCTTATATGATATAAGGTTTGCAAATATTTTCTCTCATTCCACAGGTTGCCTTTTCATTTTGTTGATGGTTTCTTTTGCTTTGCAAAAGATTTTTAGCTTGATGTAGTCCTGCTTGTTGATTTTTGCTTTGTTGCTTGTGCTTTCGGGTCATACCCAAAAAGTCATTGCCACCACCGGTGTCAAGGAACTTTTCCCCTATGTACAGCTTGTATTTTAATACTCAATGAGATAACTTTCTTGCCACTGTTTTTTAAAGATTTTACTTATTTATTTGAGAGAGAATGAGAGAGAGAGAGAGCATGAGCAGTGGGAGCAGCAGGTAGGGAGAAGCAGACTTCCCACTGAGCAGACAGCCCAATGTGGGACTCGATCCCAGGACCCTGGGATCATGCCCTGAGCCAAAGGCAGATGCTTAACCAACTGAGCCACCCAGGCGCCCCCTTTCCTTGCCACTTTTGACTCATTTTCGGCACAATGACTTGCAAACCTTTTGTTATCCACCATGTGTCAAAAATATTCACTGGAATGTGATGTGAGGGCAAGAAGAAATGTGATGATGGAATACTGTAATGGGGACAATGGTGGGGGCAGTTCCCTTTGGGCGCTGGCAGGAAGTGGGGGCATTGTCTGTAAAGCGTTTAAAAATAGTAGTAAAACTAAAAGTTGGTCTACTTTTTATTATTGCCATGCACCAACAATTCTGAACAGTGTCGGTGATACAATACTTCTCTGTGCTTCAGCTGACCACTCTTCACCCACTCCCCCCTTGGCACACCACTGCTCAACAAACACCAGATTGCCAGGCTGTTTCTGCAGTGAAGGAAGCAGTTTGATGTATTTGTGCCTTCTGGATGAGAGCATTAAAATAGCATATAGCAGACCTGCCCTGCCCAATAAGGTAGCCACAGCCACATGTGACTATTTACATTTAAATCAATGAAAAATAATATTAAATATTAATTTCCTCAGTCTGACTCACCAGCCACATTTCAAGAGTTCATCAACAGCTCCATGTAGCTGGTGGCTACTTTATTGAACAGCATAGACATAGAGTATTTCCATCATTAGAAAAAGTTCTATTAAGGGTGTGTGGATGGCTTGGAAGCGTCTGCCTTTGGCTTAGGTCATGATCCCAGGGTCCTGGGGTCGAGTCCTGCATTGGGCTCTCTGCTCAACAGGGAGCCTACTTCTCCCCCTCCCACTCCCCCTGCTTGTGCTCTCTGTCTGTCAAATAAATAAAGTCTTAAAAAAAAAAAGTTCTATTAGACAGTGTTGCTCTAGACTCTGCCAACTGTCTGACCTTATGAAAATATATATTAATTGCACACTATTTATATATAACATTATATATAATGCTATTTATTATATTTAATACTGCTTATTATATGTATTATATATTATATATTATGCTACTCTTAAATATATTATTAATAAACAGTATTACATGTATTATATATTAATATTTCTGAAAAGAACAGTGGCATAGCAGATCACCATTTTATGGAACAGCATTAAATGAGATATGTCTCTACCCACAAAAGCTTGAGAATAGTTCCATTCCATATAAATATTACTGAATGCCTACTCTGTGCCAGAACTCTATTAAGGTACTGTAGATAACAAAGTAATCTATCAGATTCCTGCCTAGGAGATCATTGTCTAGTATGGGAAACATACAGGTAGACAAATATTATATTGTAGCATGATATGTGTAATAATTGAAGTGTGCTTAAAGTAGGGAGTCAGCACAAAGGAAGGTTTAATAAACTATCTCTACCTTGAAGGTGGGAGGAAGTTGTTATTTGAAAGGGAAAGGGAAAGTGAGGGAAAGGGCAATGTGTTAATTGGAGAAATGAACATCTAGGATGATTTATTCACGAGGATCAAGTCAGCCTGTGCCGTTGTAAAAAGGAATAAACGACATGGTTTCTGGTCTTCAGGAAAAATGGTGAGCTGTGTCCCTAAGTATTTCAAACATTGCTATTGCTAAATTGGAAGATGACTTTGGTTGGTGGGATTAGGAATGGCAATGGAGTTATTGTCACAGAATCTGTGTATTTTGGGGGAAGCCGATGTTTAGAAAAGATGTAAGTTTGATAAGAAAATGGTAACATGATTATTGATTCAAGACATGAGAGAGTGAAGAGGTGTTGAATGAATTGGGGATGATGGCATGCTAAGGTAGGGAAGTAGGGAAAGAGCGTATTATAAAGGGCAAAGCATCTTGAGAAAAACCAAAGGGACCTTCTTGGATCCAGTGTTGAATTCTATTTAGATTAAAGCTAGAGTTTTTTTGGCATAATTATGGCAGCATAATTACACAGCAGAGGAACTGGAGCCCCAGAGGGGGTGTAGTTTTGTCAAACTCCTAACTGCTTTCTAAGTACATTGGTGCTTATAAAAAACACTTGTGGGATAAATATAAACTGTACTTATTGTGGTGGATCTCAAAATTTAGTGAGCATGAGAGTCTCCTATGGAGCTTGTTAGAAATAAAGACCCCCTCCCCACCTCACCCCAGTGGGTTTGGGAGGAGGCCAAGAATTTTTATTTTTTTAAAGATTTTATGTATTTATTAGAGCACAAGCAGGGGAGAGGGGCAGAGGCAGAGGGAGAAACAGGCTCCCCACTGAGCAGAGAGCCTGATGTGGGGCTCGATCTTTTTGATCTGAGCCAAAGGCAGACACTTAGCCAACTGAGCCACCCAGACACCCCAAGAATTTTTAACAAGTATCCCACATATTTCTGATGAACGTGATCCTGCTGAATGCAGTTTCAGAAATACTGGTTTATCAGAACAACCAAATGGTCAGGCTACTGGAGGATTTCCTGATCATATCCCTTTCAAAAGAGGAAAAAGAATATGCAAAGTGATTATTAGTTTTGATTTCCAACATCCAGAGAAATTTGCATCTAAAGCAAATTTCAAATGGATTCCAGAAATTAGTTATTGCATGTGGAAATGGGCTGACCTCACTAAGGATACTAAGAGGGAAATAATCGTTTGCACTTTAAGATTTATTTAATTTGCAGCATACATTTATTGGCAATAATTTGTTTAGTTCTATAATTGGGCACAAGGGTAGGGCTCGTCTAGCCAACAGCTGTAGGCAAAATGCCAAGCAGAGACTGAGTGGAAATCAAGGTCTTTGTTGTTGTTGCCTCTCCATCGCTCTCAAAGACTCTTTTCCAAGTTCCCCTGAGGAATGTTTCCATTTGAGATAAGGAGGCAGCTCAATGTCCTGCTAGTTTACCATTATTGATTTTCCCTAAACTTCCTTTCTGGCTCTGCATTAGGGGATCTTCACAGTAGAGTAGCTCCTCTAGACGAGAGAAGGGCACAGGGTAACTAGTGTGGTTTATTGTTCTGTATCCTTGGGGATAAAAGAGAGCCGAGAAGGGTAACTGGGCTTCTTGGAACAGAACAGGGACAAAGGTGAGGAGGATGTAACAGGTGTTCTGAACCTCTGTGGCTTCTTTATGTTTGATCTTGTACATCCCTTATAACTCCATTTACTTTAGCTATTAAGTTCTTTTTTTTTTTTTAAAGATTTTATTTATTTATTCGACAGAGATAGAGACAGCCAGCGAGAGAGGGAACACAAGCAGGGGGAGTGGGAGAGGAAGAAGCAGGCTCACAGCGGAAGAGCCTGATGTGGGGCTCGATCCCATAACGCCGGGATCACGCCCTGAGCCGAAGGCAGACGCTTAACCGCTGTGCCACCCAGGCACCCCTAGCTATTAAGTTCTTAAATGAATAGTGTTTACTCATTATTGGGTGGATGACAAGTTCAAGTGTGACCTGGGTAATCAGCAAGTCTTGGAGAGGGTTCAGAGAGGACAAAATTCTGGAAAAGGAATCGAGAACAGGTTGGCTTCGCCCCAGCCTGCTGGAAGAATGTGGACGGGCTGCTGGAGATAAAGGTATAACTTCAGGAGAGGTTAGAAAACGGAAATGCCCTTTGTAAGTGCTGAAAATCTCCCTAAGTCTCACTGTTACTACCTTTAGATGGAGTTCCATCTTCCTCATTTGCCTGGGACTGATATGTGTGAGGCTCTTTTCTCTGGACAGGAAGTAACTATGTAGTCAGCCCAGGAGACTGAACATGTGCTACTAAGTGGGTCTCCTCACGACCATGCTCAGGAAAAGAGTATGAAAGGTTTTCTGTATCCGAGAGTGGACTTTTTGGGTGATGATAGACTGGAGGATTTAGGTGACAGTAGATTAGGGAAGGTAACCCTCCTGTGACCCAGGCTAGGGTTGGCTGGAGGCTGAGGACAGACTTGGACAGCCTGGCACTTCAGTGCTGATTAGAAGGAAGTGCTGTGCTACTGGGTATTTACCCCAAAGATACAGACATAGTGAAGAGAAGGGCCATATGCACCCCATGTTCATAGCAGCATTGTCCACAATAGCTAAATTGTGGAAGGAGCCAAGATGCCCTTCAACAGATGACTGGATTAAGAAGATGTGGTCCATATATACAATGGAATATTACTCAGCCATCAGAAAGAACGATTACCCAACATTTGCAGCAACATGGATGGGACTGGAGGAGATTATGCTAAGTGAAATAAGTCAAGCAGAGAAAGACAATGATCATATGGTTTCACTCATTTGTGGAACATAAGGAATAGCAGGGAGATCGGTAGGAGAAGGAAGGGAAGAATGAAGGGGGGGTAAACAGAAGGGGGAATGAACCACGAGAGAGTGTGAACTCTGGGAAACAAACTGAGGGTTTCAGAGGGGAGGGGGGTGGGGGCATGGGCTAGCCCAGTGACAGGTATTAAGGAGGGCACATATTGCATGGAACACTGGGTGTTATATGCAAACAATGAAGCATGGAACACTACATCAAAAACTAAGGATGTACTGTATGGTGACTAACATAACATAATAAAGAATCTTAAAAAAAGAAAAGTAATAAAACTGTAAAAAATAAGTAAATAAAATTAAAAAAAAAAAAAAAGGAAGTGCTGTGGATGATGGAGGGGGGAGGGACAGAAATGACCAGGGAATGGGAAGACTCTGGCTTGGGATACCTGTTTTCAAAGGATCACCTTTGAGACACTTTCTCCTCCAACTTCCGGAGCTCCAAATAAACCATCTGACTTGTGATGTGAAAACCCACATCACACAACTTATGATCCGCAGCAACAACTGGGACCACTGGTCCCACAGGACCACTGCCAATGCAATTTATATTCTTGGGGTTTCCAGTTTGAGGAGGCAATAACTGTAGGACAGAACAAAAAGTCTCCATGGGTGCTAATTATACCCCTCACGGAAACTCTCTCATTATCTGAGGCATGGGCAATGGACCAACAGTATTAACAACATCGGGGAAATGGTTAGAAATGCAAATTCTCGGGCCCTCACCTCTGATCTGTGACTCAGACACTCAGGATCTCATCTTTGAGTCTTAAAGTACTCAACACTTAGCCGATCTGAAAAATACATACCCCCCCCCCCACTAGCTTTAGTTGGATTACTGTTTTAGAATTTGGGGGAATTTTAGGAATTTGGGGAGCATGTTTCAGCCCTCTCATTTGGAGCACACAAAGGAATAGCCAATAAATTGAACAAACTTAATGCTTTTCTTTCCTCACCAACTGCCAGGGCCCTTAGTACATGAAATAAAAATAGAAGACAATTTTATAAGCAAAGAAAATCCATAGCAGGGGCGCCTGGGTGGCACAGCGGTTGATCGTCTGCCTTCGGCTCAGGGCGTGATCCCGGCATTACGGGATCGAGTCCCACATCAGGCTCCTCCGCTATGAGCCTGCTTCTTCCTCTCCCACTCCCCCTGCTTGTGTTCCCTCTCTCGCTGGCTGTCTTTCTCTGTCGAATAAATAAAATCTTAAAAAAAAAAAAAAAAAAGAAAAGAAAATCCATAGCAAATTGGAAAGCTGTGGATATGACATTAAGATCAAGGTCTTGCAAAATCTATATTCTTATGAGATGTACAGATATCTTTATACAGTACATGGAAAGGGAAGAAGAAAACAGGGTGGAGCGGTGTAGGCTCCAGGGAGTCAGCACCATATGCTGCTCAGCCTGTGTACATTTCTGGCAGGCGCCTTCATTTCTCACCCTTAATAATGGTGGTTCTCACCCCGAACACAGTGGTTCTTCCAGCAGCTCTGTCTCTGACTTCCTGGTGCGCCATCATCTTCTGCTGTCTCACTTGCCGTATTTTCTCCCTCTCCCTTCATTTCCCACTTCTTTTGGTAGGATTGCCGGTACACTCCCGTCTATTCTAGATGGAGGTAGAATCCACCTTGGCCCTTCCCACCCTACTGGCTATCTCATGGCATCTCTCCCCCTCATTACCTTAGTAGCGGTCCTGATGGGAGAAAGCCATGTTCACATACCACCTATGTACTTTCCTGTAGCTGAAGACTCACTTCTACTAATGCCTTTCAGGTAGGGTTGCTGGATTACCAAATAAAAATACAGGAAGTCCAGCTAAATTTGAATTTCAGATAAACAGTGAACAGTTATTTTAGTATAAGTATGTCCCATGCAATACTTGGCAACACATTTACACTAAATATTTATTATTGTTTATGTGAAATTAAAATTCAACTAGATGTCTTAAGTTTTATCTGGTAAGCTAACTTGCAGGGAACAGGGATTCCCACCTTGGTTGCCTAATCCAGGAGAGGCACATTCTTTTAGAAAAGAATATATTTAGTCATAAAAATAAGGACAGGCTATTTGTACACAGCTGTGCAGTGTAATAAAATAGCCACTAGTCACATATTGCTATTGAGCACCTGAAATGGGGATCGTTTGAATGGCGTATACCCAAGTTTGAAGGCTAAGTATGAAAAAGAAATATAACATTTTTATATTTTATATTCTCAATAGTTTTTTTTACATATCGCTTACTTTTGAAATGATAATTTAACATTTAGGTTAAAATGCATTTTCAAAATTAATTTCGTCTGTTTATTTTTACTTTTAAATGTGGCTACTAGAAAATTAAAAATTATATGTGTACCAATTTACATTCCCAGCAATGGTGCACGAGGGTCTGCTTTTCTCCACATCCTCACCAACACTTGGAGGGAATGTAAAATCGTACAGCCACTGTAGAAAGCGGTATGGCGTTTCCTCAAAAAAATAAAGATAGAAATACCATATGATCCAGCATGTTCACTACTGGGTATTTACCCAAAGAAAACAAAAACTCTGATTTGAAAAAACATATGCTCATCTGTATTTATGGCAACATTATGTACAATAGCCAAGATATGGAATCAGTCCAAGTGTCCATCAATGGATGAATGGTTAAAGAAGTTGTGGAATATATAGACAGTGGAATATTACTCAGCCATAAAAAGAATAAAATCTTGCCATTTGCAACAACATGGATGCAGCTAGAGGGTATTATACTAGGTGAAATAAGTCAGAGAAAGACAAAAAAGATTTCATTATATTACTGAAATATATATATTATTTCAAATAAAACATATGAGCAAACAAAAAAAGCAGAAACAGACTTACAAATATAGAGAACAGAATGGTGGTTGCCAGAGGGGAGGGAGTTGGAGAAATGGGCGAAATAGGTAAAGGGGATTACGAGGTACACACTTTCAGTTCCAAAACATGTAAGTCATGGAATGAAAAGTACAGGATAGAATGTAGCCAATAATGTTGTAATAATGTTGTATGGTTATAGATGGTAACTACACTTACTGTGGTGAGCATTAAGTAATGGATGGAATTGTTGAGTCACTATGTTATACACCTGAAACTAACATCACATTACACGTCAACTACACTTCAATAATAAAAAAATTACGTAGCTCACATTGGAGGTCTCAGTTATGTTTCCAATGGACAGTGCTGGCCTGGAGCGGAAGCCACGTCAGGGAGACCTAATGGCCACGAGGCCATGAGGCAGATGCTCCCATGCCTAGGAGTTAGAGTCTCCTCATTACAGGCATATTGCGGCTGACACAGTTGGGGGTGTACCCAATCCTTGCGTATGTATGCACAAAACTTTCATTGTTTTTATTTTCTGGTCTGGTGACAGCTTGGTGATTTTTGAATGATTGAAGAAAAATAGAGTCAGGGCTGATGTTTGCTATTCTGCGCATTTGGCAGTTGAGTTATGACATTAGATTGAGACGTGGTGGGAGACAGGAGGGGTACTGAAGGAGGGGGCGAGCTGGGAAAGATCCTGGCTCCTGGAAGCTGCGCCAAGTTGTTCTTTTTCACTTCTTTTTCTTTCTTTGGTTTTATGATTGCAAACTGGCGGTGGCAGGACAGCTCTGACTATATTTGTTAGAAGCAGATGTCCATGTTAATTTAAGACTTTTGAGATTGAAAACCATAGAGAGTGGCACTATGAAATAATGGAAGAGGCAAATGAAAATTTTGTCAGCCAAATCTCTACAAGTCTCCTGACTTCTGCAAACTGTTTACAGAACTGGTTTCTGAAATTGGGACATCTTTTTATAACTGAAATATTTTAGGGTTTCGAAGTTTAGATCTAGGACGTAAATTCTCCTTGATCTGCCACTCCCTTTCTCCCCTTCTGAAGTTCCTGGAAAGTAAAGAAACATTAGTGAAAGCAAAGCAAAGCAAACTTTAGACCTTATGGGAGCCAGGGGCTTGCTTGGTCTATGGTAAATGCACCCGATCTCTACCAAGTTCCATTTAGAATCTGTATGCCGACCATGTCAAAGTGAAGAATCAGTTCTTGGCTGCAGGATTTGCCATCTGTCAATTTCCATTTTTTGCTCCTAATCTTCACCACCCACGGCCTGGGTTGCTGCATTGGCCTCCACAGATGCTTTGTCACCTGGTTTTAGGATATGACATCCACAATCTCAGGCCAGTGAAGAGGAGTTGCTGCCACATCCCTTCTCAGCTGGCAGTCTGGTGACTCTGGTGGTGATTTCGCAGAATCCTGCAGCTCTCTCCCCTGTGGCAGGCCTTCTTGTTGGCATTACCGTCATTATTTGGGGGACTCCTGTAGTACATGCGTAACACGTGGCTTTTCAGTAAGAGGAAATCTGATGGCATTGGCTGGCAGAGTGAGGCAGGGAACAGAGACACCGGGGCTGTGTGCCAGATGCCATTTTGGGAGAAGGAGAACGTCTCAGTTCCTTGAAGTCTTGAGATCTCAGACCCAAAGGAAACTGGGGCTGGGTGTGTAGGAGCAGGGGTAGGCACTGAGCAGGAGATTTGACTGCGGGGGTTAGTGCCGCTGGCTGCACTCTCTCCCTCACTGGGCATCGTGGCTTGCCTAGACAGGGGTCTGAGGATTGGTACCCGGCTTGGAGCTCTGCCAAGTGAAGCTGGAGATTTGCCAGAAACGTATCAATCACTGGTGTTTGGTCCTTGTCCTAGACCAATGAGAAACCAGAAATGTAAGGCGACGTTTTAGATGGAGGTGCCAGGACAGATAAGAACAAACAAAACACTCAGACATGTTGGGCTTTGCTCACCAGACCATATTGCCAAATTCAACTATTAGACTTTGATTTCATTTTCCTTATTTACTGCCTCGTCATGTTAAGCACTTACCATTATGTTTGTACTCTCTTGGGTTTTATCCATAAGGCACTGACCCTGCCAATCAGAGCAGATGAGGGAAGGATGGGGTCTGGATCATATGTGGTGATGGTGGCAGGGGATAGTCGGTGAGGACGAAAAGGAACAGGACACAAGGGCCTTGCTGTCTCTAGTCCTGGTTGAGGCATAGAGTGGTAGAATGCCCCAACAGCTCTAGCAATGACAGGAAATGCAGGCAGGTTGTTCCACTTAAGTATTGCTACGTGATAAACTATCCCAAAGTGAATGTGCAAAACAACAGCTGTTTATTACACTTCTGAAGGGCATGATAGAGATGGTTTGTCTCTGCCTTGCATCATCTGGGGCCTCAGCTGGGAAGACTTGAGGTCTGGGGATGACTTGCCAGCTAGGACTAGAATGATCTAAAGACTTTTTCACTCACATGTCTTATTGCTGGACTTTAGCTGAGGCTGTTGGCCGAATACCTGTACATGATCTTTCCAGGTGGCAGCTTGGGCTTCTTCCCAGCATGGTAGCTAGGATCCAAGAGCTAGAATCCCAAGGAAAACAGGTGGAAGCTGCATGTCCCTTTCTGACCTCATCTCAGAAGTCCTACATTACTTCCGCCATCCTTTGTGGGCTGTAGAAATCCCGACTGGTCAGAATCAAGTGAAGGGGACTACTTGTCAAGGGGAGGAGTGATGAAGAATTTTGGGGTCATGTTTTAAAATATGTTTTAAAAAATAATCTATCCCCTGACCATAATTGTTTACATTCTTCCCACATGCAAAATACATTTGCTCCTTCCAAGTCCCTACAAAAGTCTCATCCCATTATGAAATCAAGCTCAGCCTTAAGGTGCAAGTGCAAATGAGGCCCTGTGGGTGTGGCTTCCCAAATCCTTCTAGTTGCCTACCATCCTTCTCAATCTGAAGACCTGTGAACTAAAGAGATTGACATGTGTTCCACTATGATGGGACAGGCACGGGATAGCCACAGTAGACACTCCCATTCAAAAAAGAGGGGGAACAGGAGGCACACAACAGCCCCTGGTCTACAGCAAATCTAGAATCTAGCAAGGTGGACGTGACTAATTCCCTGTTAGGACTCAGTGCTACCGTCAATGATTTTCTATGCGTCTTGACTCTGCCTTCTGGGCTCTTAGCTTTGCCCTCTGAGTTATCTTTCTTTGGCCACAAGAAATGGACTCATAAGCAATGCCAGGAGGTTTGGGAAGGGAGGCAGCCACGTACCTGGGTCACCTGTCCATAGCGGGCAGAGTTCTGGCCCCTGGGTTTGGTTCTGGAGCAGGAAACTGATCATCGCTGGGCAGAGACTGGTGATAAAGTGAGATATATAGCTCCCAGTCCTTGAGGTGGAGAGGACTAGACAGAAGTTAGATTCTGATGTCCCTCACACAAAGTGGGACCTGGGTCTAGGTCTGCATTAGTGCAGGTAGCTTGGAGGACCCAGGTAGATGGGGCAGGTTTCCTTAAAAATAAAGACTAAACCTCTTTCAATCCATGTGAAGTTGGTCAAGTCAGAAAAAACTTTATGCTTGTTTTTTTTTTTCCCCAGCCAAATTCACTTCCCAGAAGTCAATCAAGGCCATTTGAAAACTGTATTTTTCCCAGCAATCTTAAATAATGCATTAACTTCCTTTTCCCAGGGGACGTAATCAAGGCGTTTTAACCTATAGTAGTTTTCTTTCAGGGCTACTGGAATATTTCAATTATTTCTTTACAGTTTATATTTCACACACTTCCAAATAGGATTGAGGCAGTATGCATTTGAAAAACAAGACTATCAAAATAAAATAAAAATCATGCAAATAAGTATGCTAAAAACCATGTGAATAAATAGGCTAAAAACTAGAATTAATTGAGTTACAGTGATTGAATATTAAATTTACTCTGAGTTGCATTCTGAAATATGCTTTTATATGGCTGTGTCTATGGTTTGGTACGTCTTTGAAAATGTACCCAAGTCTAAATATTTGCTTCTGGGAATATTTACTTCCAGCTCCTTTAAAGATGAAGCTTCTCTTAGTGTATATGGAGTGTTATTTAGAAGATGTATTTTGAATGGCATGTTTGAAGTTGGAGGGGTCTTGAGAGATCAATTCCAGTTCTTTTTTTTTTCCCCCACTCATTACTTACCCATTATGGGTTTAAAAAAATTTTTTTTAATAATATTTTTTTATTATATTATGTTAGTCACCATACAGTACATCCCTAGTTTTTGATGTAAATTTCCATGATTCATTACTTGAGTATAACACCCAGTGCGCCATGCAATACATGCCCTCCTTAATATTCATCACCATCCTATCCCATTCCCCCACCCCGCTCCCCTCTGAAGCCTTCAGTTTGTTTCCCAGAGTCCATAGTCTCTCATGGTTCATTCCCCCTTCTGTTTACCCCCCTTTCTTCTTCCCTTTCTTCTCCTACCGATCTTCCTACTTCTTATGTTCCATAAATGAGTGAAACCATATAATTGTCTTTCTCTGCTTGACTTATTTCGCTTAGCATTATCTCCTCCAGTCCCGTCCATGTTGCTGCAAATGTTGAGAAATCGTTCTTTTTGATGGCTGAGTAATATTCCATTGTATCTATGGACCACATCTTCTTAATCCAGTCATCTGTTGAAGGGCTTCGCAGATCCTTCCACGATTTAGCTATTGTGGACAATGCTGCTATGAACACTGGGGTGCATATGGCCCTTCTCTTCACTACATCTGTATCTTTGGGGTAAATACCCAGTAGTGCAACTGCTGCATCATAGGGTAGCTCAATTTTTAACTTTTTAAGGGACCTCCACACTGTTTTCCAGAGTGGCTGTACCAACTTGCATTCCCACCAACAATGTAGGAGGGATCCCCTTTCTCCACATCCTCTCCAACATTTGTTGTTTCTTGCCTTGTCAATTTTTGCCATTCTAACTGGCATAAGGTGGTATCTCAATGTGGTTTTGATTTGAATTTCCCTGATGGCTGATGATTTTGAATATTTTTCATGTGTCTGTTAGCCATTTGTATGTCTTCATTGGAAAAGTGTCTGTTCATATCTTCTGCCCATTTTATGATTTATTTGTTTCTTGTGTATTGAGTTTGAGAAGTTCTTTGTAGATCTTGGATACCAGTCTTTTATCTGTAGTGTCATTTGCAAATTATCTTCTCCCATTCCGTGGGCTGCCTTAGTTTTTTGACTGTTTCCTTGGCTGTGCAGAAGCTTTTTATCTTAATGAAGTCCCACAAATTCATTTTTTCTTTTGTTTCTCTTGCCTTTGGGGATGTGTCATGAAAAAAGTTGCTGTGGCCGATGTCAAAGAGGTTGCAATCTATGTTCTCCTCTAGGATTTTGATGGATTCCTGTCTCACATCGAGGTCTTTCATCCATTTGGAGTTTATCTTTGTGTATGGTGTGAGAAAGTGGTCAAGTTTCATTCTTTTGCAGGTAGCTGTTCAATTTTCCCAGCACCATTTATTGAAGAGACTTCCTTTTTTCCACTGGTTGTTTTTTCCTGCTTTGTCAAAGATTAGTTGCCCAAAGGGCCGAGGGTCCATTTCTGGGTTCTCTATTCTGTTCCATTGGTCTATGTGTCTGTTTTTGTGCCAGTACCATGCTGTCTTTGTGATCACAGCTTTGTAGTATAGCTTGAAATCCGGCAATGTGATGACCCCAGCTTTGTTTTTCGTTTTCAACAATTTCTTGGCGTTTCGGGGCCTTTTGTGGTTCCACACAAATTTAAGGGCTGTTTGTTCCAGTTCTTTGAAAAATGTCATTGGTATTTTGATCAGGATAGCATTGAAAGTGTAGATTGCTCCGGGTAGCATAGACATTTTAACTATGAATTCTTCTGATCCATGAGCATGAAATATTTTTCCATCTTTTTGTGTCTTCTTCAATGTCTTTCAAGAGTGATTTGTAGTTTCTAGAATATAGATCCTTTACGTCTCTGGTTAAGTTAATTCCAAGGTAACGTATGGTTTTTGGTGCTATTGCAAATGGAATGGATTCCCTAATTTCTCTTTCTTCAGTCTCATTGTTCGTGTATAGAAATGCAGCTGATTTCTGAGCATTGATTTTGTATCCCGCCACATTACTGAATTGCTCTATAAGTTCTAGTAGTTTGGGGGTGGAGTATTTGCAGCAAGAAATTAGGATTTGATATATACACAGAGCTGATTTCAGATATAAAGTGACTCTAAACAGACATGAACCAACAGGTAAGGGTAAAGGTACGACTAGGAAGAGAGATTTCAAGGGAGGCCAGAAGCTATTCTGGGTGCTGCTCACAGTGAGGTTCCAGAGAAAATGACAGATTGAAGTTTCCATCCCACTTTCTTTTTGGCCATCCAATGGGAGAATGCCATTATAAAGAATGATTTGGTCAGACCAAAGAATTTCAGCTTCCATGTGTCGTTTGCTGACTTATGTCCTCCAGTAAATAAGATTGAATCAGAACCATATACGTGAGATAGAGGATTTATTATAGAGGTGAGACTTTATGCAGTTGTAGGAGCTGATTGAGCATTATACATAAGTCTGGTGCCCTGGGTCTGGTGCTGGGCCTAAGGTCGATGAGGCCAGCACTCGAAGAGGGAAGACAGAAATGAAGTGGGGAAGAGAAAGGAGAAGCTGGAGCCCCCATCAGTCTCTCAATGTCTCCAAACCTCCAATTTCAGTGAGGTGGGTGAGCTGGTAGCACGTTTCACCCCAAAACTGCTCTTATGAGGATTCAAGGAAGCTAAGGAGGTGGTCCAGCAGGAAGTGGACAGAGCTGTGGGCCTGGGACTGCCCAAAGCCAACAAAGTGGGCCCAGAAATCAGTGCATATGAGTGAACCACGACAGCACCTGCCCTAGCTTCCTCTATCTCAGTATAAACACTTCCCTCCACCTTCAGGTCTCCTGCACACTCTCTTGTGGGTGCAGCCCTAGCCCAGAACCATGCAGAGAAAGGAATTCTGGGAGGTGTAGTTCCAGCTTAGCTCAGTTGATTTCATTCAAGCAATCACATCTATGAATTAAATTATTCTCCGTATCCTCCCAATAATCGTATATTCATTGAGCTAGCCAAACAATTGGCAAGTTGGTTATTTTTATTTTATTTAATTAAAGAATATTTTTTATTGTGGTAGAGTTGACACATGATGTTACATTAGTTTTAGGTGTATAGTGTAGTGATTCAACAACTCTGTATGTCCTGCTATGCTCACCACAAGTTTAGCTGCCATCTGTTACCATGCGATGCTGTTATGATATCATTGATTATATTCCCAATGCTGTGGCTTTGGTCCCCATGACTTATTCATTCCAATAACTGGAAGCCTGTGTCTCCTTTCCCTTTCACCCATTTTGCCCATCCTTGTACCCTGTTCCCTCTGGCCTCTTAATAATGAGTCTGTTCCTGCTTTTTTTGTGTGTTCATTTGTTTTGTTTTTTAGATTTGTATTGTCTTTTTCTGTCTGACTTATTTCGCTAAACATAATACTCTCTAGTTTCATCCATTTTGTCACAAATAACAGGATCTAATCTTTTTATGGCTAATATTCCATTGTATATATATGTACCACATCTTCTTTATCCATTCATCTATCGATGGACACTTGGGCTCTTTCCATATCTTGGCTGTTGTAAATAATGCTGTAATAAACATAGGGGTGCATATATCTTTTTGGATTAGTGTTCTTGTTTTCTTTGTGTAAATATCCAGTAGTGGAATTACTATTATTATTATTAATAGTTAAAGATTTATTTACTTATTTTAGAGAGAGAGGGAGAGTGAAAGGAAGTGGGTGAAGGGGCAGAGGGAGAGAATCTTCAAGCTGACTCCCTGCTGAGCACAGAGCCTGATGCCAGGCTGTATCCTACCACCCATGAGATCGTGATCTGAGCTAAAACCAAGAGTCGAACACTTAACTGACTGAGCCACCCAGGCACCCTCAGTAGTGGAATTATTGAAAGTATGGCATTTCTATTTTTAATTTTTGAGGAACCTCCATATTCTTTTCCACAGTGGCTGCACCAGTTTGCATTCCCACCAACAGTTCACGAGGGTTCCTTTTTCTCCACATTCTCAACAACACTTGTTATTTCTTGTCTTTTTGATTCTAGCCATTCTGACAGGTGTGGAGGTGATATCTCCTTGTAGTTTTGATTTGTATTTCCCTGATGCTGAGTGGTGTTGAGCATCTTTTCATGTGTCTGTTGGCCATTTGGATGTCTTCTTTGGAGAAATGTCTATTCAGTTCCTCCATCCATTTTAAAATCAGATTACTTGTTTTTGTGGGTTTTTTTTTTCTTTTTTTTGGTGTTGACTTGAATAAGTTCTTTATTTATTTGAGATATTAACCACTTATTGGATATATCATTTACAAATATCTTCTCTTATTCAGTAGATTGCCTTTTTTAAAAAATTTAATTTATTTATTTGACAGCCAGCAGAGAGGGAACACAGCAGGGGGAGTGGGAGAGGGAGAAGCAGGCTTCCCGCTGAGCAGGGAGCCTGACGTGGGGCTCGATCCCAGGGCACTGGGATCATGACCTGAGCTGAAGGCAGACGCTCAATGACTGAGCCACCCAGGCACCCCAATAGTAGACTGCCTTTTTTTTTTTTTTTTTTGATGGTTTCCTTTGCTGTGCAAAAACTATTTTGGTATAGTTCCAATAGTTTACTTTTGTTTCTGTTTCCCTGGCCTGAGGAGGAATATCTAGAAAAATATTGCTAAGGCTGATGTCAAAGAGATTACTGCCAGGTTAGCTATTTTTGGAAGATTTTTTAGGAAAACTTAGGGGCAAAATATGCCAGCCAGACAATATTTCATGAAACAAATTAGCAAAGGCATTCATAGGAGGACACAGTGCTATGGTTGTCACATAGTAACTTGTAAGAAACAAACTTTCCCATAAAGGAGGCACATCTGTATGTGAAATTTTAACTTCTGCACTGAAACACTTCGATCTGAGTAGCTTGAATGGACCTTGTAAAAGGGCCGTTGTTTCATTTAGAGAATAAATTGAACCCTGGGAGATTGAATCTAGATTGCTTTGAGTGAGAGAAAGAAAGAAGGGAAGAGAGAAGGGGAGAAGGAGACAGTGAGTGAGTTTTAAAGTAAAAAACAGCCCTTGCTGTGACCTCAGGGCTATAGCAGAACACGTGGTTTACGCTTGAAGGCTGTGGAGATGTCAACAGCAAAGCAATTACAAAAATATCATTTGGCCAATCTTCCCCATGACAATCCATGTGGGTGCCCTTTGGGACATCCCCCACTCCACCCCACAATTTAATAAAACTAACATGCATCAGCCCCCAACTTTCTTTCACCTGGCTGAAGGCTTAACACACACTCGAATGACTTCCCTAGATAGGGTATGGACAGAGTAGACAATTTGAGCACAGGACAGGTGGATTTGCAGGTTTGACAATGGGGCTAAATCCAGAGGCTGCTTTTTCAAGAACAGAACAGTAGGCTATAATATTGGCTTCATTTTGCTTTTTTTTGTTAAGTGGGTAATGAAAAGGGGCTAAAATAAATGATGCAGTGACCATCTGGGGAATAAAGAATACCAGGTGGTGGTACTCCCTGCTGGGAGCAGACAGAGGCATTTGGCTTAGCTATTGAGTTAGAGGAAGAATTTGTCTTGGTCTGTGAATCAGGGAAAATCTGTTCACTAAGTTGGAGGTGTGGAGTAGCTTCCCATCAAGTGATATAAGCACTAACGTATGCCTGCCATTTCTACAGTAGGCATATGTTTGGTGTTTTGAGGGGGCTTGCTTCGTTACTCAAGTTCTTTGTAATATTAGGGCATAGGTTGTTGTTGTTTCTTGAAAAAAGCACATAACATTAAATTGACCATTCTAATCATTCTTAAGGGACATAGAACATACTTAACATAAAGGGCATTAGAACATACTTAATGTTAAGTATGTTCACATTGTTGTGCAATAGATCTCTAAAACTTCTTTATCTTGCAAAACTGAAACTCTATGTCCAGTAAACATTAATTCTTTATTCCCCCAGCCCTTGACAACTATTTTTTTTCTTTCTTTTCCTAAACCACTTTATTGAGGTATGATTGACATAAAAAACGGTATACATGTAAAATGTATACAACGCGATAACTTTGGAAAAAAGTACAGACTCATGAAACTATCACCACATTCAAGGCTATAAACATTCCTCACCTCCAAGTTTCCTCTCTTTCTTTCTTTCTTTCTTTCTTTCTTTCTTTCTCTCTCTCTCTCTCTCTCTCTCTCTCTCATATCTATCTTAATAGATTTTTTCTTCTGTGGTAAGAGCACTTAACATAAGACCTACCCTCTTAGCGAATTTTTAAGTATACAATACAATATTGTCAACTCTTGGCCCTATGTTGTACTGTAGATCTCCGAAACTTACTCATCTGGCTTAACTGAAACTTTGTATCCTCTCCCTGGCATTGCCCCATTTCTCCCTCCACTCAGATCCTGGTAACCACTATTCTGTGTACTCTCTAGTTCTATGAGTTTGGCTCTTGTACATTTCTCATAAAAACATATCATGCATTGTTTGTCATCCTGTGTCTGGCTTATCTCACTTTGTATAAACTCCTCCAGGCTGATCCATCTTGTCACAAATGGTAGGATTTCCTTCTTTTTCAAGGCTAAATAATATTCCATTGTACATTTATTCCACATTTCCTTTATTCATTCATCTGTTGGTGGACAGTTGTGTTGCTTCTACTTCTTGGCTATTGTGAATGATGCTGCGGGGAACACAGGTGTGCAGATATCTCTTTGCTATTCTTCTTTGAATTTTTCTGGAATATGTACGAGAAGTAGTATTGCTGGATCATAGGGTAGTTCTATTTTTAAATTTTTGAAGAACCACCATACTGCTTTCCACAGTGGCTACACCATTTTATATTCCCACCAACAGTGCACAAGGGTTCCAATTTTTCGTCAACCTCGCTAACGCTTGTTATGCTCTGTTCTTTTGATAGTGGCCATCCTAAGGGGTGTAAGGTGATAGCTCATTGTGGTTTCGGTTTGCATTTTTCTTATGGTTAGTGATGTTGAGCATCTTTTCCTAGACCATAGGTATTTATAAGGACAAAAATCTAGTGTGAAATAAAATGAGGAAAAATTAGGGTAGTAAGGCTGATGGTAAATCTTGTGTCCACAGTAACATATTCCCTTTCTTTTTAATCAGGTTTTTTTCTGCCATTTTTGGGCCATATTGTACTTTTGACCTAGTCTCCCCACTAGAAGCTGAATTTTGAATTTGTGAGTCATACATTGCTGGGATTGGAAAAGATGAAGGAGATCTAATGGCAACAACCCCATTTTCCAGTCAGGAAACCTGAGGATGAAAAAGTGAAAAAGAATTCAACTGAGAAGGAATATAAGGGGGGAAATCCTTAATATAAGGGGAAAGAGCCTCTGATTATTGAAACTTAAATTCTAATTCATTCCCATTATGAAATAGTCCTGTGGGATCTGGAAATATTGGGAAGACTCAGTTTCCAAAACTCTGTGGTCGAGCATATTTTGAATAATTGCCCCAGTTTTCATGAGGTTTCTGAAAGATGTTTTGTGCTGTCATCTCCTCCTCTTTTGTAGCCCTGATGTAAATCTTTGAGTGATGGGTCTTGGAGCTCGGTTAGATTCGTTGGCTTGTATACCTTATAATTAAAACACATACTAAGTTTTACTTATGTTTTGACAATAAGAGCCAGTTCACATGTATGACATGATGAGAAAGGGAAGAGAAGTTAGGAATACAACAGCAGATAAGTTCAACCATCATTCCTGATCCCCTAGCTTGTAGATAGGACTTGTGGTGGTGTTCTGCACCTCTTGGGGTATATGAAACTCGACAAATAGGAACAGTATCCTCAAGGCCAGTGCAGGCCCAACTGTTCTTCCCAGAGTTTGCTGTGTGTGTTAAGGTTCTCCTGAGAAACAGAACCAACAGATATATAAATAGATTTATTATGGAGGCTGAAAAGTCCCAAGATCTGTGGTCACCAAGCAGAAGACACAAAGAGCTGATGAGTAGTTCCAGTCTGAGTCCAAAGACCTGAGACTGGATGGTGTGAGTACCAGGAGGAAAGACAGCAGGCTCAAGCCCCAGGAGCTGATATTTCTATTTGATTCTGAAGGCAGGAAAAGACTAATGTCCTAGCTCAAAGAAGTCAGGCAGGAGGAGGTCCCTATTACTTTTTTTTCTATTCGGGCCTTCAGTGGATGGGATGAGATCCATTCACAAAGGGAGAATCCATCTGCTTTATTCGATCTCCAATCGAATGTTAATCTTGTACAGACTTGTACAGACACACCGAGAATAATGTTTGGTGAAATGTCTAGGCACTCTAAAACTGTCACACTGTGGCTACCTCTGAGAGTTTCCAAGATGACTTTGGGGACACATGGACAAATTTACCAATTTGGGTAAGGTATTTACCTTCACCGTGCCTCCATTTCCTCATTGTAAAGGTGGTAACAGTTCCTCTCTCACTGGGTTGTTTTAAGGATTAAGTGAGTTAATGTTTGTGAAGTGCTTAGAACCATGCATGGCAAATTATAAGTGCAACATGTGTTTAATACAATTTTAACATATTTCAACAGCTTTGTATTTATTTTGATGTGTAGTAGAAGGAGATACAAGTGGCATGATTTCAAGGATATTTTTGCTTAGGATGAGGCAAAATAAAAAAACGGTAGGTTGATTACAAGACAAATAGTAAGTAAGTACCGGTATGTAGCCCTTGTGATAGGGAAAGTGAATGATTCAGTTTGGGAAATACTGTGGACAACAAAGAAATAAGATAATATGTAGGGTAACCAATGAAACCCAACATAGTTTCCTGGGGGAATTCATGGGACGCAGGACCTTCAGTGCTGAAACCAGGAGAATCCACTGCAAATCAGGATGTTTAGTCTACTTATATGTAATGTGGAATTGTATAACATTTCTGGACATTAGAGACCATTTGGAGCTCCATTTTCCTTTTCAACTAATGAACTCTTGAGCCGGGTTAGAAGCAGCAACTGGTTCACAAGTAGATTCTCATAAAATTTCGACAGAGCAAGTGGGATTTGGATCATATGAGGACAGTGAAGTTGGCTGATACATCTGAGAGACAGTTTTCTTTGACAGCACCAATAAAGTAATCAATAAGAGAGAACGGGTCAGCACCAAATGAACAGTTTTTTCCTCTTCTCTTCTTTATCTAAATCATGTGATTACCTCTTCTTTCTCACAAAAATCCTGTGCTTTCCCCACAGGAGTAGGACCCTTTTCTGACTACTCCATCCTGAATCTGTGTGTACCAAATTGCAATTCTGACACCCCTGATAAAGGCCTGTGTTCTTTTTCAGTTTCCCCTCTTTTCTCAGTTGACAGTAAGTTTGATATTTATCCCACAAATAGTCACACATTATTCCTGAAGGCGGGGGTGGGGAGGGGGGCTCCAAGGAGCTGGTAGTAGGAGGAACCTTGGTTCTGATCCTGCTTTGATATGCCTGTGACTTATTTATTTATTAATTATTTATTTTTAAAAAGATTCCCATCCATTTATTTGCGAGAGAGAGAGAGCTGGGGGAGGAGCAGAGAGAGAGAGAATCTCAAGCATACTCCTTGATGAACTTGGAGCCCAATGCCGGGCTTGATCCCAGGACCCCGGGATCATGACCTGAGCTGAAATCAAGAGTCGGACGCTTAACCAACTGAGCCACCCAGATATCTCTGTGACTTTAAAAAAGGGTCTTCAGCTCCCTCCATCTGTTTCTTGGCAAAACAAGTGGTTGGAATAAATGATCTCCAAGTCCCTCCCAGTGTTGGTTCTTAGGTATGAAGCACACACTACATCTGCTGCTGCTAAAATCTCAACTCCACTGATGTTCCAGGTGAGAAAAAAACAGTGAGCAAAGCATGCATTGTGATTCTTTTCTGGGATCTCAAATCCAGCCTGGAGCAGAGGAGAAAAAGAATGGAATGGAGTTTCTCCCCTCTCCTGAACTCCCAACCAATCATAACATTGACACAAAATGACCAGCCCAAACTTAGGATCCTTTGAAAAGACCTGAAAAATGTATGTGGTCTGGGAAATCAGCAGAGGAGAGACTTCTCAATAGGTTCAAACATGCAAGATTTCCATAAGAAGGACTTGAACAGTTTATTAGGGTGAGAGATGTCTTTATATAAAGCCACAAAATATAGGTGGCTTTAATTGCAATTGTGTTTGGAAGTTGAAAAGGAATCTTTGGTGGTAGGCAGGACCAGGATAAATAATTTGCTTAATTGATTAAAGGCTGTTGTTTGGAGCCTTGTTTCTCTTCATTCAGTGACCTTTTGGAGTTAACAATATTCCAAGTTCCAGGCAAGTTATGTTACATAAGAATGTAACTCACTGACCATCTGTTTTTGTAAGATTAAAATCATCTTACAGTTATGGCTTGGAAAAGCTATCTCACACCAAACGTTATTTATACATATTTTTTCCAGGATCAATTTAATGTAACAAATATCTATTGAGGGCCAGTTATGAGCTCAGTTCTGTGAAGTCATGAAAAGGAATGAGAATCTCAGTTGCTAGGAGTCCTGGCTATAAAGGAAGTGTGACAGGAATCCAGTCATCGTCATTATATTGATGTTGCCATTTGTGGAAACCCTGATGATTTTTACCTGGCACTGAAAGTTGCTTTATGTGAGACAGGGTGGGCAGACAGGCTCTGGGTATTGGGAAGTCTAAGGAGAGTTTCTGGGCTCTGAGAGCTTAGTTCTCAGGAATCCTGTCTTTTTTCATAATAAACTTCTAAGGCTTGTAATGCCCAGACTCCTTCCAGGCAGCGTTCTCTCTAATTATAGCTCCCCTGAGTCATTGGAGGTTTTAGAACCAGAGAGTGGAGAGAGAGATAGACTATAAAAACAAGCTTCTATCACTGGGGGTATAGCTCAGGGGTAGAGCATTTGACTGCAGATCAAGAGGTCCCTGGTTCAAATCCAGGTGCCCCCTGTACACTGGAGTTTTTGCTTCAGAAGAATATGGAGTGACTTTGGCTCTATTATTTTCTGTAGCCCACGGCCGAATAATAACTAATGTCCTTTGTGTATATGCCAGGCACCAGTCTGAATTCTTTGCATCAATTATCTCCTCTATTTCCCTCCAAAATTTTACAAGATACAGACCATACCATCAGTGTCTTCATTTTGCATGAGGAGACAGACAGACTTGGAGACGCTCAGTAATTAGCTAATGGTCAAAAATCTACAAAGAGAAGGTCTAGGATTTGGACTCACAACACACATCCTCAATGACTTCATGATGCTCCTTGTACCATTCCAGTGTTAAAAGTTTTGTGACAAAATTCCACGTAGTAATGCTCCCAAGGTGCCAGGATTGTCCATCCGGTTTTAGAAACTTTGGCTGCAGGGTCAACCCAGCGGCTTAGTGACCATGCCCACACTGTGCAGTGCCCTGGGGGAAGGAAGTCTTCATTCACAGAACACTGCTAGGGCTGAGCATGAACCGGCCGAAGTTTAGGGAGTTGTGTTCTTTTCCTGCTCTAAAGCTCGAGGAATCTCTATTACCTTTCCTCCCCCCATTCCTTTCCTGCAGCCCACATGCCCAGCGTAGGTGCCTTCGCTCAGGACCCAGGTGTGGGCCAGAGGTCAGACCTGAGTCTGAGTCTAACCCCTGCCTGCAGCCCAGGCCACACTGTCTTTAGAAGAGCCTGAACAGCACACAGACTAGGAGCCAGGACTGTGCAAAGTGGGGACCCAAAGATGACTGAGGCACAGCCCCGGCCTCAGTGTGCTCTCCACCAGGAAGCAGGCCTGCAAAGTACACAGTCATAGGGGTGGGACGTGCAGGGAGCTGTGCCAGGGTCGGGCATGTGGAGGAGGTGATGCCTTCCATCTAGAGGAGGGGAGGTTAAGGGAGGCTTCCTTGAGTTGCTGATGGCAAATCACAGTTTCCAAGATGAATAGTATCTCACAGGATAGAGGGTGGAGTGGAGGAAGGGGTGTGGGGAGTGGTGGCTGAGTTGCAGGTGGACAAGGCTGCCTGGGCTGAGGCTGGGGCCAGACAGATGCAGGTGGCGGCAGCTGGAGCACAAAACAAGATAGGGGAGGGTCAGAGGATAAAGTTGAAGGGGCAGGTAGGGACCCACATGGAAAGAACTCTGCCTGTCGTGCTGAGACTTGGATTTTCTGGGGAAGGCAGTTAAAGGGGCTTGACTTAGATAAACTCCGTTTTAAAGCAGGCTGCTGTGGGAGCAGCAGGGGGCGGCAGGGAGCGGTGGAGTCTGGGAGGCCATTTAGGGGGTGGTGGCACTACCAGTGTAGGGGTGGGGACGGACCTAAGTGACGCCAGAGCTAAAATCAGCAATACCCAGCAATTAGCTGGAACTGGAGAAAAGAAGGTGAGAGAAGCCCATGGTTGTAAGCGTTTTGACCAAATGATGGAGTGCATGGTAGTGTCACCAACTGGGATGGGGAGGAGGCCGAGCATATGGTTAAGGAGGCAGGCCTGGCGCTGAGCCCCGAGCCTACAGTGGCATCCCGGCCTCAGTGCCTCCAAGCTGTGTGACCACTCTGTGCTTCAGTTTCCCTACCTGCGAATCAGTATGCTGATATTAATACCTGTTTTATGGCATTTTTGTAATGATCCCCTGGGAAGTTACGGGTAGAACCTTTAGGACTGTGTCTGGCACATAACAAGTGTCCAGTAAATATGAGCTGTTATTATTACAACAAAGCAAATTTAGGAAGAGGCGCAGGTTTGGGCAGGAGGTGACACGTTTGTTTTGGGGCGCACCGGGTGTGAACACTGAGGTTCCGGTAAGGCCTCAGAGGGGAGCGGCTGGGAACGGGTACCTGGGCCCTCCGAGAGCGGGTGAGCTGAAGCACCAGCTGCTGTTCGCTCCTCAGCTTCATGGAGGCGACAGGACTCTTCAGCGAGGATGTGTTGCAATGGCAGAGATTTCTTTGGCCTTTCTTCTCAGTCTCAGGGATACACAAGATTAAAAATCCTCAGACTGAAACTGAAGGGAATTGGAATCAGAGGTGTTAAAGGTGAATTTTGGACTTTGGAATACCTTGTTGTTGTTGTTGTTGGACTGTAAACTATGACAGTTCATCCTGGATGAGGTCCTTTTTGAAGATCTGATGAAAACATACACAATATCCAGTACATGCACACACACAACATTTGCCTATAATTTCAGAGTTACACCTGAACCTCCGAAGTTTCTGGATACACAGTAAAGGTTCTCTCCTGGTCCAATACTCGTTGGTGATCCGTCATACTTAAAACATTCATCGGTGTGGGGACGGGGGTAAAAACATTTATAGATGTGCCCAGAGATTTCTGGGCAGGTGGTAGTGTATTTTAAAAACTGGAAAATCATACCGAGAATTACACTGAGCTCTAGGTGCTGAGAAGAGAACAAGCATAAATGTTCTGGGAAAAGCAGGAGCTGGCGTGTGGCTGGAAGCGAATGGAGAATGAATTTAAATCCAAGAAGAATCTCAGCTGTAAAAGGTATTTATGAAGTATGATGTAACTCATAAAAGTGAAGTAAGTGTTTATGTGAAGCCTATTGCCATCAGGGGGTATAGCTCAGTGGTAGAGCATTTGACTGCAGATCAAGAGGTCCCTGGTTCAAATCCAGGTGCCCCCTTTGTGATCTTTTGCTCTTCTTGGCGGCCTCTTTAAAACACTGGGTCTAGGGTGAGGCAAGAATGTGCCTCGGGCTCAAAATTTAAGGCTGCGCTCACTCTCATGCAAGTACCTTAGCTTGTTAATTCCCTCACCGTAGAGCTGTGTGCGTGGAAATTCACCCCTCTTCCAACATATACACACAGAAACACAGTGTGTCTCCACCCGGAGACATATATACACACACCCCACACACCAGATGTCTCCCGACCACATACACAGCATCACACAGACTCACCAACAGACATACACACACACATACACACATGCACTTTCTCACAGGTACCTTTATTTTTCCTTTCTGTATATTCAGTCTTATTAACCAGACCCTTTCTATCTTCCTTTCTCCAAACTTTCCATCATTTAATAGTTTGGATTTACAGAAGAGTTGTGAAGAGAGTATAGAGAGGTCCCGTATACCCTTTGCTCAGCTTCCCCTACTGTTAACATCTTGCATAACCACAGCACATTAATCAAAACTATGAAATAAACATTGGTGCAACATTATTAACCAAACCTTAGATGACATTCAGATGTCATCTATTTTTCCACTAATATCGTTTTCTCTGTTTCAAGATTCAATCCAAGATACCATATTGCCTTGAATTATAATGGCTCCTTAGTTTTCTTCAATCTCTGACAGTCACCAAAAACAGTCTTTCCTGGTGTTGATTTTTGTTTGGTTGGTTGTTTGTTTGTTTTTATAATCTTAACACTTTGGAAAAGTCCTGGTCAGATATTTTGTAGAATGCCCCTCGCTTTGGGTTTGTCTGGTGTTTTCCCATGCTTAGACAGAGGTTATGGATTTTGGGGAAGAACATTACAAAGGTCCTGTGCCCTTGTTGTCCTGTCTTATTAGGGGGAGAAGAAAAGCACTGCAAAAATTTAGGAGTCTGCTACATTGTAAAATTTTAAAAGTGCAATGGCTGAGGCTTGTCAGGATATGCCTCCTACAGTGAGACACTCCACAGAATGAAGTACATCACTGAGTGGGTCTCTGATTTTGCGTCAGTGTATTTGGATGGGCTTCTCTGGTATACCTACTAGATAACAATAACCTGTAAGATTGTCAGGTTTTTTGGTGGATCCTAGAACAAGAAAAGGGTCTGCACTCAGTCCAGGCCATGGAGAAAGCTGCTCCTCCACGTGGGTTGATATCATGACTTAGTCTTGCAAGTCTAAGTGGCAGCTCAAGCTCGGTTAATTCACCTTTCCTTTGTTGCAATAGCACATGGAATTTATCTCTTCTTTATGCATTGCGGGGTATGTTGTAACTATTCATATGTCTGTGTATTAGTCAGACTGACCTTGGCAATAGTATGGTGATAACTCTGAAATCTCAAGAGCCTACCACAGGAAGATTTTTATCTTATCCATGCAAGATCTGAAGCAGGTCTGGTGGTCCTTCACCCTCTTGCAGGGAGGTCATCGAGCAAAATGTGGCCTCCAGGATCATTGCTCCAGGGCTCGTTGGAGGAGTTGCGTGCCTTAGTCCCTGCGAGACACACCACACCTCAGCTCATAGTTCATTGGACAGAATGAGTCACATGGCCTCCACTTCACTGCAAGGGAGGCTGGAAAAAGTAAGAAAGCATTTGGATACTTGGTGAGTACTAATTTTTCACCGCCATAACTGATCTTGCCTACTCCAGTATGGGCCCCGAGCTGGTAGCAATTCTTTTTGATTCTTCTTCTTATTACCAGTGACTGGTAGTAAGTACCTTGTTCATTGTCAGGGCTCAGACAGTATTTGATAAATAATGGCTATTGGCTAATTGAGTGAATGAGTAAATGAAGCAAGATACATAAACAAGGTATATTCTTAAATTATATGGAAATTGATTTTATCATAAGGCAAGAATTATACCTCACACATTGAAACAAACGACTTATTGCTGCTTTCTAAACAATCTCTTAAAAGATTCAAACTTTTGTTGAAGAAGACAACTTTGTCTATGCCCATGAAGTATAACATAGAATACTAATTTTTTTTTTTGCGGCTTTTATTTTGAAAAAGAAATGGTTACTACTCTGCCTTCCTTTCTAAAATTGTCCACGTGAGCTTTACCCATTATAAAGTCAAAATGCCTTTACTGTATAAAACTTTAAGCATATATCAAAGAATGTAGGAGGGAATAAAATTTGGTTGGATCTTTACCACCATCTTTCGTTAACCGATGTCTTAAATGTGATGGTGTTTGTCCACGTGGGTGCATGTTTTGTGTATGTACACATAAACATCACAAAAATGTATCGGGCTTATCTTAGGCAATATCTGAGATCCACTTGTCCTTCCCTGTTGCTGAGGCCCTTGGCCAGCTTTTTTCCCCTGGCTGCCACTGCAATAGCTGAGCAGGGATGGACTCTTATCAGTGCCACTCAGGTCCACCCAGCAGTCTCTCCCCTGTCCCGGCTGGATACCTCTCGCCTCTTGGCTTCCCCTTGCTTTTGAGTTATGAGAGGCTATGAGACCCACGTGGTGCCCCACGTGCAGAATCTGAAAGTGTTCAGGAGTTAATGCATCATGGGGAAAACCTTTCACCGATAAGACACAGAAGCTGAGGGTTGTCTTCCCTTCCCTTCCTCAGAACAAACTGTCCTGCAATGTGGGAGTTCATACACCCTCTGGAGAGACAGCTTTACGAGACCAAGCAATCAAGTGCTCATGTTCACAAGTGATGGCCAGCTTGGAAATGCCCCTTTGCACTGACTTAACCTTTCTCTGCCTTACTCCCTTTCACCTCACTCCTCCCTGGGATCACACTTGGTGAAAAACTAAGAACACCTAAGCTTTTGCCTTGAGCTCTAGGCTCTGGGGTATCCAGGGACCGCAGACAGTCAAGATACTCTTGCCAGTTCTCCCTCAGCCTTTATCACCACACGGTAGAAATCAATTGTGTCCAAGCTCTCATTAAACAAGGTATCATCCCTGCCCGGTTCTAACCGCCAGAATCTGCATCTCTTCCCCCGAGTTTTTCCGTTTTCGTTTTTTCTTTTTCTTTCCCTGTTTTGGCAGCCAGACCCTATTCTACATCCGTTTGTGGTGAGCTGGTTGTGCCAGAGAATTAACGGCCTCTGGGAGCAGGCTTCAAATAACAACTAACAGTGGTCGCTGTTTAAATAACTCAGATTCCTTACCCCTCCCATGGGCAAACTCAGCCAGCACGCCATCCACCTTGGCTCCAGAGTTCCCAATGGCATTAGGTGGGGCTCCCCACGGTGTTAACTTGCATGACAGAGCGACCTTCATAGGCTGTTCCCTTTTCCTGTCTCACTTCCCCTCTCCATCAGTGTATCCTGAGGTCACCTCCCGTAGAAGCTCCTTGAATTCGAGTTCTTGACTCAGAGTCTGCTGCTATGGGAACCCAAACCAAGACATCAGCCTAAGACATAATTAAAAAGTTGTTATAAACTGATCTTTTTCATTAATAATATATCTTGTACATGATGTTCAATAGTCTAAAACTCATCTAAAATACAAGAGTTTAAATGCTGCATGGTATTTATCATATGGATTGTAGAAAGAATATGTTGGACATTTCAGTTTCCAACTTTCCTATCCAGCTGTAAGGAACCCAGGGCCAAACAGAACTGGGTAGGCTTTGTCTCTGGAGGCCAGAGTTGCAAATAAATAGACTACAGATCTGTCATTTGTGCAAATGATAGAAAAGAAATCGCCAACATAGAGATTTCCCCTGACTTCTATTTGATGTTTTTTGAAGGTTGCCCTGTAGCAGGGTTTCTTAGGGAAATATCAAAAGCATCTTGATTATGTTCTGCTTTAAAAGGAAATGAATTGCATCCAAGCTTTCATTAAACAAGGTACCATCTTGTCTCATTTCTGTTTGAAAAATAATGACAGCCAAAGCTCATTATGTGGTTCTTTGCTGCCTGATGGATTTTGTTTTACTGTGTGGCAACCTGGGTTTCCTGCTTCCTAAGGGACAGACCTCTCTCACTGTTAGACAGGTGGGATGACTTCTAAAGTTGTATTCCAACCCCCTGAATGATTTGGGGCCAGTTAACCAAACTCTGTCAGTTCTGGGTTTTCATTTGTACATGGGAGGTAAGAAGAGTGTTCCCCTTACTAAGTTTGATGTCAGAATTGTACGCTGCCAATGAACCCATACTGGCTACTCAGTAAACGATAGCAATTACTTCATAGTGATTTCATTTTCAGCGGTGAAAAGAGTAGCACAGAACAGAGGGTGGCGCTTAAGAAATCATCCAGGGGACATAGCGGTGGGACAGGCAGATATCTAATTAGATTCAGGGAACACAAATGGCTGTCTGCTCGAAGTTTCTCCTCTGCATGTTCTTCCTGCTACACCAGAGCTGGACTCAAAGCCTGCATAATTCCAGCCCTTCTGCCTGGCCTAGCCCTTCTCAAAGTACACCAGGAACATCAGCCACGCGCTTCGGGAACTAGTTAGAAATACAGATTGTCAGGTTCCTCCTTGGACATTAGAATCAGAATCTCTGGAGGTGGGGCCTGGTAATTTATGTTTTATTTATTATTTTTTTTTGAAAGATTTTATTTATTTGCCAGAGAGAGAGAGCACAAGCAGGGGGAGCAGCAGGCAGAGGGAGAAGCAGACTCTTTGCTAATCAAGGAGCCCGATGCGGTACTCCATCCCAGGAGCCTGGGATCATGACCTGAGCTGAAAGCAGACGCTTAACTGACTGAGCCACCCAGGCACCCCGGTAATTTACGCTTTAGAAAGCTACGCTTGCACATCCAAGTTTGAGAGTTCCCAGTCTACTCTGAGCCTCTACCTGGTTTGTCCAGCCCCTCCTCCCATGGCCAGCCCAGGGAGTTCTGCCTGATTCAGGTTCCTCCTCTTCAAGCCTTCACCCTGAAATGTTCCTTCTTGTTCTGTCTCAATTATATACAATTATATTCAATTATTCCAGCTCTGATTTTTATCTCTCGTCTTTTGCATTATCCTAAGACCTTAGATCTGCCATTGGGTGTGATTTCTACTCCTCCCTTTGTCCCTGTGTCTGGCAGCTCCAGACAACTCTTCCTGGTGCAGTTTAGCTCCTGGGACCTCAGTCTACCTGGAGTCTGATGAGGAAGCTGATATTTCTACCAGGTTTGGCCCCTGTAGGAGCATTGGCCCATGACTAGCCCAGTTTTCAGCTCAGAGCTACCCCAGGCTCCAAGAGAGAATCAGGCATGCTTTTTAAGATTTAGTTCCTGAAGTCATAAACCATCATTTCTGTCACATTTTGTTTGTTAGAAACAAATCACTAAGAGTAGTTCACATTCAAGGGGTGGGGAATTAGGCTTTTTTTCTGAAGGGAGGAGTCTCAAAAATTTGAGGGCATGTTTTATAACCACAGAATCAGTCTTTGGGGAAAGCTGCCTTCCACACACCACCCAATTCTTGTTTTTTTTTTTTTTTTTTTTTTTTTTTTTTAAGAGAGAAAACATGCAAGCAAGGTAGGAGGGGCAGAGAGAGAGAGGGAGAGAGAGAATCTTAAGCAGGCTCCATGCCCACCGTGGATCCCGACTCAGGGTTCGATCTCACAACCCCAAGATTATGACCTGAGGTGAAATCAGATGTTTAACCGACTGAGCCACGCCGGTGCCCCCATACTACCCAATTCTTAAGATGATCTGCTCTGCTGGCCCATTCTGGCAGACTCTAGATGCTTACCTTTATATTAGGCCAGCCATTAGACAGAGAGCCCTTTCTATCTATTTCCAGTGCTCAATCCAGGTTGATATCAACATCCAAGGGGTCTTATCTCTTTTTAATGATAAAGTTCAGTCATTTATTGAGCACTTACTGTGTGAATTGGTAACTGTTGCATTGGTTATGCCCTAATTGCCTGTGTCTTACTTGGTGAGTCACGTGTCCTAACACAACCAACCAAAGCCTTTGTCACTGAGATTAAATTGAGTTAAGAAGTTCCAACTTTTTGTATGTTCACCAGGCACAGAACTGCCACATGAACACATGCGGTTAGAACAGAATGCAAACCTGCTCGGCTGAGAGGGTGAGAAGCGGCTGAAATCTGGCCCACACTCCACCAGCGGAGTTAATCTGGACTCCATGTGCCTAGAGGAAAGGGAGACTTTTTCCAGTGTGCACGGGTGTGCCATTGATCTGGTCAGCATGAAGCCCTCAGGGCTAATTTTCACATCCGTGTGTGTGAGCTGAGAGTGGCCCTGGTTGGATGTCTTTTTGTTGCACACAACAGAAACCAACTCAAACCGGTTTTAGCAAAACAGAAATTTAAATGAAAAAAAAAAAAATCAAGCTTTCATAGCTGGCTTCAAACATGGCTGGATGCAAGTACCCAGGTCACGTAACCAGGGATCTGTTTCTCTCCTTTTCTGGGATCTGCCTTTCTCCATGTTAACATTATTCTCAGAATCTGTAAGTGGTAGCAAGTTGACCAGATTAACCTCCTCTCTTAACCACTCTAGGACAAAAGGAAGTTTTCTAATGTTTCTGGTCCTGTGGTTGAGTCTCATGGGCCTGTTTTGAACCATTCATGTGGCAATGCCCATGGAATTCTCTGATTTGATTGTTTCCAGAGCTGGGGAGTTAGTTCTGCCCCATTCAAACCACACTAAGGTTGAGAGTGGATGGTTACCTATTTTTTTAAAAAAATGATACTTTTACCAGAAAAAAAAAAAGTGGAAATAGATCTTGGATGGATTAACAATAATACATAGCTACTACATCTATTCCCCGGATTCACACTTGGGTACGGCCAGTTGGCATAGACTCAAATTACAGAAAGGCAACTGAGAACATAATAAAGAAGAAATGCAGGTCTTGCCCATGATCCCGTGGCAACCACAGATCACCCTCAGGTAACCTACAGGTTCTCCACTCAGGGAATTGAAAAGCTATTCCCGTAGCTCAGTTTGGCCTCTCAGCATCGGCAGTATAACCTAGACCTCTTACATCGCCTCTGGGTTTTATCTCATTCCCTTCTGTTTTCCATCCAGCTCTCGCTCAGGGCTCCTTGTGGTATATACTGCAGCCTGGGTTTGAAGAATGCTCATGGTACGCTTTGGGTGTGTCGGTCCTTGATGTCACTGGCTTTTCCTTTCTCCTTCTCATGCTGCCTCGCTTCTGACTCTTTTTCTGAGGAGCGGGAGCTGATCTCCATAGGCGCAGACTCTTCTGAGGGAAGAGGGGACCCCAAACAGCATTCTTCTCATTCACAGGAGGTAGATGGACCCACCTGAGAAAGGTGCAGGAGAGGATGGTCTAAGAAATGCCAGTTGGTTGTGCTACCTGTCAGAATCCAGAGATTTGATTGCAAGGCAGGAAACAGTCATTCGAGGAATTTATCCTAGTTAGGGCCATGTGTGTCGGGTGGCGTATTCTTGGTCAGGATTATAAGCCTGCATTTCTCGGTCTATAGTAATTGGTTAGAAAACAGAATTACCACCCAAGGACAGCTAATGCTTCTCAAAGGGAATGTTTCTGGTTCTTTTAGGAAAGGGCTCCTTTTTTGTTTGTTTACTTCTTGCCAGCCTTGAACATGGAAATATGCAAAAACTGGAGCTTTTTTGCCAGCTAAAAACCATAAGGAGTAATCAGCTCTGAGGATACAGCCACTAGTACAGAGGAAACGAAAGCTAAGAAATGGAGAGAAAAAGTCCAAGACCTGGTGAGGTAGTTTTAGCCCCTGGAGCATGTCAGGCCTGACTTGCTAGACAACTCCTGGGCTTTTCAGTCTTGAAATCCAGAAAATTCACTGTCTGTCTTGTTTTCTGTCACCTGCAAACAAAAGATTCCTCAGGAATGCATCCTGACACCATGCTGTTCCAGTGATTACAGAGGTCCACTAGGGCCTACATGCTCCTCTTCATATCCAAAGCCGGGCTTCTCGCATTCCCAGCCCTAACTCTAGAATCCCAGTTAGCCCCTCCCCACCCTGCTGAGCCCATTTCTCTTTGTAAATGTATGATAATAAGTCATGCCGCCCACCACCTAGGGGGGTTGAGGACTAATTAGAACACTTGTGAAATTCTTTGTTTTTACAAAATGTCAGCAAAAGAGCTCTATGCATTATCTCTTACTCTTGATTCTCCTGTCCTTAAAAAAAAACAAACAAAAAACCAAAAAATTTCGGCAAAATAAAATTTGTCTTTTCTTTTAAAATATGACTGATTATCTAGATTCACTTCTTAAGGTGTAAACAGCTCGACGAAAAATATTCCTCTCTGTGGTAAGGGGTGGGATGCAGAGCCAAACTGGCTCTCTCCTTTCTGTTCTCTCACTTTTCTCCCTGGATCTTCCTATATTCTTGACTTTTGGGTTTCCAGTACTGGAAAGAAACGCAGTTATTCAGACAATGCCAACACCAGTGAGATGTTAATGTGACTTTGTTTTGAATCTGGGTTTATCCTCAATTGGTATCATTTTGAGAAAATGTTCTCTTGGTTTGTGTGAGTAAAGTAGCTTTACTATGGGGGAAATTAACCATATGATAAGACAACAGGAAAGAAAATAGGCATGAAAATGTATTAGAAAGGAAGGGGAGAAATAGAGGACGAGCAGTAAAGAGAGGAAGGGGATATGGATTGAGATAGAAAATGTACTTTGATCAACCCTTGATGATGGTGTCAAATTTTGGTTAGATAATAGAATACTGGTAGGGTTGCCAGGTTTAGCAAATAAAAATACCAGACACCCAGTTGAATTTGAATTTTAGATAAATAATTTTTAAATATAGATATAAAGATTGCATGGCAATCTTTAAATGTAAGAATGTGGGGATTTTTCTTTTCTAGAGTCAGTGGGTTTTCTTGCTAGCATTCTGGAAGCTATGAGCGAGACTACTCTAGCTCATATCTTGAGATCGAAACCATGGAGTAGTTGTCCTATAAGTTCCTGAAACTTCTAGCCTCTTCCCTGTTTTAGCAGATGCCTTTAGCGGGCTGAAATATTCATATATTCTTTCTATCTGAGCACTGTGAGTGTATTATCTTTTTTTTAAAAAATACTTTTTATTGTGGGAAATTTTCAAATATACATAAAAGTGGAGAGAATTACAATGAACTTCCATTACTCTGTTTGAAGAGTTGTCAACATTTTGCCACTCTTAGCCTGCTTTCTCCCCTTTCTTTTGCAGTAGTCTTTTAGAAAAAATCCTAAACTTCACGTCACCCTCAGACATGATTTTCTTTTTAAAATTTATGTTCCCTCTCCTGTCCTTAAGTATATATTTGATCTGTTTAATATTGCCAAGATTCTACTTTTCACCTTTGTTTCCCTTCATATAAAATAGTTAATATAAAATAACGGCTCTCTTCCTTCATAAGACGATATTGCTTCGTTTTCCTCCTCAGAGCATCCCTAAAGTTCAAGACTTTGCCTCACTCTAGTGGTCTGTTCAGGCCTCAGGGATCTGGTCCTCATTGTGCTGAGTGGTCCGTGGACCATGGTGGGTGGGAGAAGGGGTTGGGGTGAGCGCTATCATTTTTAGACTTTTTCTCAAACTTCCTTCCTGTGACAAGTGCTCATCTTTTCTCCCTTTACTCCTAGCTTTATGCATCACGCAAGTCTGTACTTTTTAGGGTAACTATGGGATCCTCTGATTTAACATTTATTCCCAGGAGTAGGTTTGAAGACGCTGTGAGCAGCATGATGGAGGACTGCGGCTCTCATAGTTTGGTGCACACTGGGGCCCCTGAGGGCTTGTTAAAACACAGACCCCAAGCCCACCCCCAGAGTTTCTGGTTCAGTAGGTCTGGGGTGGGGTCTGGTGGTCTGGGGAGCACCACCTTAGAACCACTGGGATAGTAACAATTTCCTGGTTATGCAACGCTGGAGAAGAATCCTTGTTCTGGGACCGTGGGCACGTTACTTAACCTCTCAGATTTAGTCTCCTCGTCTGTGATCAACAGAGGGTCATTCCTTCTCTCTATCCAGTGATGACTTGCTGCTTTTAAGATTGTCAATGGAGAAGAAGAGGCAAAACTGAAAAGGAACGAAGACCTTTATGTGGGGCCTCAGAATTGCAATTTGGGGATCGCAGATTCCGCAGTAACCAGAAACATGTCCTGCTCATGTGGGGAAATCAAGGGGTTTTTATGAAAAGAAGGAAGGGGTAATTCCATAATTTAGCTGAAGAAGAGAAGAGGAAAAAAAAATCCCTGCTATTCTGGTGCTGACCGATTGAGCAGCTTCTGATTACTATTCCATTGATTATTTTATTGGTGCTATCAAACAAAACTGTCCCTGATATGTACTGGTTACCTTTCCTGCCCTCATACGATCCAAACGAAGCCAGTCGCTCTGTTGAAATTCTATGAGCAACTGCTTGTGAACCACTTGCCGCTTCTGGCCCAATTCAAGAGTTTGTTGGTTGGAAAGGAGAACAGAGCTTCCAATGGAGTCTCTCATGTCCAGAAATGTTAGACAATTCCACAAAAGCAGAGCTCACCCTTCCCTTGTAATGTTTTATCAGTGGCTGATTGGAAGTGGTTTTGCCTGTGTTCGCTTCTTGGAATCCAGTTGCATCTGTAGTGTGGAGTTTTGGGTCAACAGAAGTGCTGTTGAACTCAGAGGGTTGTACTTTGGCTCCTGAAAAGAGGGAATGATGAAGAGATAGGTAGTCAAGGTGTTCCATTCACCCAATACGTACCAAGCACCTACTGTGTGCCAGGCACTGTTGCAGCTGCTGGAGATACAGTTAGGAATTTTGTCCTTAGGGAATTTGCATTCTAGCAGGATGAGAAAGAAGGGAACATTCCTGGTGGGGTCCTGAGGAAATAGGAAAAATACAGCGAGGAGCCAGTTAAATAATAATTTGTATTATTCCCTCACAGTTCTGGAGGCTGGAAGTCCAAAGTTAGCTTCGCTGGGCTAAAGGCACGGTGCTAGCAGGACTGTGCTCTCTCCGGAGGCTCTTGGGGAGAATCTGTTTCTTTTCTCTTTCTTTCTTTCTTTCTTTCTTTCTTTCTTTCTTTCTTTCTTTCTTTCTTTCTTTCTTTCTTTCTTTCTTCCTTCCTTCCTTCCTTCCTTCCTTCCTCTCTCTCTCTCTCTTTCTCTCTCTTTCTTTCTTTCTTTCTTTCTTTCTTTCTTTCTTTCTTTCTTTCTTTCTTTCTTTCTTTCTTTCTTTCTTTCAGATTTTATTTGACAGTGAGAGAGACAGCCAGTGAGAGAGGGAACACAAGCAGGGGGAGTGGGAGAGGAAGAAGCAGGATCCCAACAGAGCAGGGAACCCGATGTGGGGCTTGATCCCAGGACTCGGGGATCATGCCCTGAGCCGACAGCAGACGCTTAACAACTGAGCCATCCAGGTGCCCCGAGAATCTGTTTCTTACCTCTTCTGGCTTCTAGAGCTGTATTCTTGGACTCATGGTTCCTTCCTCCATCTTCAAATCTCCCTTCCCTCTGCTCACCTCACCACCTATTGCTTCAGTAATGGAAGACAGTGTGGGGGCAGTGAAGAATGTAGAGGCAGGGTGGAAGGTGACCCAAAAAGGATGGGAACGATGTCTGGGGACTGCGCTGGCAGTGGCCGCAGGGGCTCCACAAAGCCGTGTGGTCATGCGGCAATGATAATCAATGTGGATTGGAAGGTCTCCATGAACCAGTGCTTTACAGTTCTCACAATTATCCTTTGAGGGAGGTGCTGTTACACATGACAAAACTAAGGCTCAGGCTTCAACTTTGCTCAGAGACAGCTTGGTGAAGTGGTAACACAAGGAGTCCAAGGCAGGCAGCCTGCTTCCAGAGCAGAGCCCCAAGGAAAGCCTTCCGACTCAGTGTGTAGACTAGCAGGGCTGGAATCCCCCACGAACTCGAACTCAGCAAAAATGCAGACTCTCGGGCTCCACCCTCGATTTGCTGAATCAGATTCTGCATTTTCACAAGAGCCCCTGTGATTCCAATGCAGGAATCTGTTGGAGAATCCCTGCCGCCATGCATCCATTGGAAATGCCGTGGAAGGATCTTTTCAGCAGTTGAGGAAGTTATTTTGCTCTTTGGTGTTTGCTTTAACAATATTAGGGAGCCCACTTATTCTGTCTTCATTCGAGTAAGTAAATAACAACAATTAAAAAAAAAACTCCCTGAGTTCATGTCTCCAGGCCTAAGGAAGGACATCACAGTGCCCTCTAAATAGCAGTTACTTGTCTCCTGGGCGCTAAAATATTTGCTGACTCAGTTATTCATCATCTCTGTGTGCTGCACGGTCCAGGGTGATAAATTATGGAAGAGAGTTATTAAATTACAACAGTTTCTATTACATCAGATGCTGGTGTTGGGTGTATTTTGGGCACTGCAATCATCACACAGCAAGTAGAGAATCGTGATTATTGTGCTTATAAAAGATGCCTATTCACGGAAGTTTGTTTTTACCCTAGGTCCTTGTTAGGCTGGTATTCTATTTCTAAGACTTAGAGTGTGTGGTCTTGGCTGAATCAAGGAATAGAATAAATAGAAATAGAATCAGGCTAGTAGACCAGTGTTTCTCATGGGCCATTTGCATTAAAATGGCTTGGTGCCGGTTAAACGTATAGATATTTGGGCCCAACCTGGAAAATTAGAGTGAAGGGTGAGATCCAGAAATTTTAATTTTTAACCGGCTTACCTGGCAATTCCTACATAAATAAATCTTTGAGTTACCATTGTATACATCAGACTTAACTCTGTTATCATGTGGGTGATGAATCAGAAAAAAGAGAGCAGTGTGATGACTTGCCTAAAATTTCAGTGCCCCCCCATAGAGTAACATTTCCAACTTTCTTTTATATGACATATATTTAAAAAAAGTCTCGTGTAGATGGTTGGCTTTTTCGGAGAGCCTTTTGAATTTATCAGCATCTCTCTCTCTCTCTCTCTTTTTTTTTTTTTTGGATTTTACAGCATCGAACAAAGGCAGGGCTAGCTGATTGTGTGGCTACATGCGAGATAGGCAAGTAAATGCAAAAGAAACAGTAGTGCAATGTAAAAATTCTCTCGTGTGATATAGATACTAAGTGACCATTTGTCGTCAGGCATGCCAAATCCAGAGGATTTTACTAGAATTGAAAGAGTTAAGGTGACTGGCAGAGTTCCCTGAACGAGCTGACATAATGTCACAAATTGCCAGGAGGGGGCAGCAGAGAGCTACTGAAGGGCCCATAGAGGCCCGCTGAACCAAGGTTATCAATTAGGAGGATGTTAGAACAGCAGCCAAAAAAGCTGGCTATCCCAGGAGTGTCTGCTAAGGACACATCTAACCTGGACAGTCTGAAGCATGGCCTTAAAAGAAGAGATCTGGGTCTGAAGCAGAGGCAGTTACCTCTCAATGAAAAAAGGCAATGCCCAGGCTAGTGGGTGGAAGAGAAGTACCGGAGTCCGAAAGGCAAGCTGAGGGAGTCAGGAGCAGGGGTAAGTGGTGGGTGTGCCACAGTGGGGTGGTGGACTCATCAGGAAGCTAAGGAGCTGTCAGGGAGCACCAGCCGCTTCTGAGGCTCTTATCCTGATTTATAGCATTTTAAGGGCCACAGCCCTGGTAAGATCAGGAAGCAATAGTGCTCCTGATGAAGAATATTTCATAACCAGATTGTTAAAAAACCTGGAACTTAATCCTTTATTTGAAAAGCCCTTTGGTAGTGCAATCTTCAAATTCTTTTTGGAAAATGCCCTAGTATATATAAAAAAAAAAGTATGGAAAACAAGGCAGTGCGTGATTAAATACTGCAATTATGGTACAATCAATACTTGCTCAGGAAACCTCAGTGAAGGGGCAGATCAGTGAAGGTTTGAGTGGCCGAGGAAGGTTTTTTTTTTTTTTTTTAAGGAAGTGAAATATGATCTGGGCCTCACCCGGTGAGTATGATTTAGAAAGGCAAAGGAGGACACTCAATGAGTCAAGGGAGAAAATCTCCGTCTGTTTGCAGGCCTGTGAGGAGACTGCTGCCTATATCAAGGGGGCCTGGAGTGTTCCGTGGGCTGGGGCGTAAAGACACTTGTTTGATCTTTGGGTGATGGTTTCCGACGCATTTTGAAGGAAGAGGGTCCATCTTCTTAAGCAGTAGGAGTGTATCATTCACTTAGAGGAAATCCGCGTTGATGCCCCATGTATCTGATGCAGGTAGCTCACAGTGAAGGAATTTGCTAGTAGGGAGATGCTGTCTGGTTCCTTCCACTTAGGGCACCATAATCTTGACTCTTAGGAATAGGCAGGATCTGCTCAGTGCATGTCTGGGTCTATAAGATTATACCCCCATTTTATGAAGATGATAAAAAGTTTTATTGTGCATTCCTGAAATCACATTCTGTGCTGAGAACCAGGTACAGTTAACCATGTGCTTACACAGAGAGCTGTCCCACGAGAGACCCGTCTTCACCCACGAACGGGCTGGTGATTAGCCCTTATAGTCGTGGCCGAGAGAGTAATTATGATGTATGTGGGTAGACTTTGTTTGTATATCCCATCTCTCCCTGGATGTTAGCTTCGTGCTTTTTATTACTAATCACTGATAGGTCTTTTTGTCTTTGCTTCTACGCTAGTTAAAAACACTACCTTCTTTTCAACTAATTTTTACAGAGTGCCTTGTGTCCCTCCAATACACTCTGTGAAGTATTAGTCTTTATTTGAGTTCTTGACACAGCAACTCTTGTTTCTCTGATGTACTGTCTCTCAACTTTGTTTATTTGTGTATTTATTCATGTATTCATTCATTAATTCATTTATTTTTGAGTCTGAGTAACTTGAAAGATAAAACACTTCCCATCGGTAACTGTGGCTCCCTGTGGCAATGACTCTCATGGGAATGGAAATAGGGCTGAAGTAGGAAAGGACGTATCACCCATCGCCAAGGGAAACCTCATAGAGATCCCAAGAAATCCTCCTCTCTAACCCCTGCCATGCTTTCAGCTAAGAGGCGTTGCCATCACTTCAGGATTCAGGACTGTGTGTGTGTGTGTGTGTGTGTGTGTACACATGCGCGTGTACACACAGGTACCTAGCAGTAATCAGTCTTCTCTATCTGCTGTTGGTTTGGGAAAGTGTTCCTTTTGGTGAATCCCTTTGGTAGGTATGATCACTTCCAATTTGGGATCCGAGGGAAAGCATGTTCCTCATAGGCAGTACCAGAGGACCTTTTTGGAGAACATATCTACATTTCTTCCTGGCAGCATCAGTTTAGAGGGAGCTCAGGGGTAGTATTTTTTAATCATTTAATGCCCACTATTGGGATATGCATTCTTTCAAGAAAGCATTCCCTTTAAGGACATTCCTCAGGATGTCAGGGCATCCATAAACAATTATTTGAGGAGGAGAAAAGAGCTAAAGTTAGAGTCAGTTGTTCGAAGCTCCACATAAGAAGGATAGCTTAGATGAGAGGAAATTAACCATTGGAGGTATCTCATACCTCTAAATGGCTGAGAGTTGTAGGAGGTAATTGACAAATCTGAAATCACGGTTGCACGCTGTGTTAGTGAGTCCGGGCCATATTAAAATAGAGGAGGGTTGCTTATGTCTGTAGATGGGACTATGTTTTGTATGCAGAGACTAGGTAGTTTATTTCCTAATTAACCGATCTGATCCACACTGCTGGATCCTAATATTTAGTCCAATGGAATAATTTTGTCCAACTCAGTAATTTAAACAGTCTCTATACGTTTATGCTTATTTTCTTTGTATAAATACTCTCTTCCTGTCCCCACCCATTGTGCCTATTTAAAGTGGTGGTAGATCCATTAGGTGGTAAATGTGACCTTGGCTGGGGGGGGGTGGGTAGGGATAGAATTCTTGGACTGCGCTGCTTTCTGGAGCTGCTCCCATCTCTGTGGCAGAGGGGCTGAGCTGGGCTGCTCCCCAGCTTGGAGAACTCCAGGCTCAACTAGCTCCTCCAGAAGGGTGTTTAGCTGATGTCCGCTGCTGAACCCCAGTGGTTTGGCCTCTGTCATCATGCTGGGTTTCCCTGTTAACTTAGCCCTGCCCTGGTTCTTGCTGTGCTGTGGGTACCCCTGAAGTATGGTGGGGACTCCCTGTTGTGATTGCTTCTGTGAAACTCCCCAGGCTGCCTTTCAGGGGCTTTGGGGAGTTTTGGGTACCAACTATGAGACTAGAAGGCAGCTTTGGAGAGTTAACTGAGACCTTTCCTCAGGGATGCTCACACCTGTGTATTTTCATTCCAGTGCTGGAAACCACAGGCTGGACAGAAGTCTTTTCCTTTTTGCAAATTCCCTCAACCCCTTCTTAATATGCTTCTGTTCTCTGAGACTCCAGTGCAAATAAGGGAGACTGAGGTACATCTTACCTGCCTCTGCTTCCTTTCTTCCTTCGCCATCCCTCAGGTTGGAAGGGAAAAACTTTGGGCTTCCCACTTGCTCTCCATCTTATCTTCTTTCTACCCTGGGGCAGCAGGCATCGTAGTGAGTCATCAGATATGCACGGAGTAACCTCCCCCTGGTGCATCTTCACCCCGCAAGCTGCCCAGGGACCAGCAGCATTAGCATCACGTGAGAGCTTATTAAAATGCAGAATCTCAGGCCCTACTTGGACCCAGTGGACCAGAAGCTGCGTTTTTAACAAGATCCCCTGGTGACTTAGTGCACATTCAGGTCTGAGAAGCACAGTTGTAGAAGAAACTATGATCTAGCTCACTTAGGCTTGGCCCTTAGCAAGTTAATGGGAATTAAAGAGATTTAGGAAATTCTTTTTCTCTTGAAAAGCCTTGCTCTTATAAACCATTAAGTTGCTGAAAAACTCCAAAGCTGAATATTAACTGTTTTTCTTTTTGCACTCCTGCTTTAATAAATCATTAACCTTCTAAAGGGAAATAGATGTTTCTGAGAGACTATAGGATATTCGGTATGAGAAAATACAGAAGAGAAAGCGACTTAATCATATTAAAATATTATCCCTTATAGATTTTGGAAAGAGACGAAAATAATGTGAGATAAAGTAAGTAAAACAGTTAAGTTGGTGATAATAAAATTTGTTATACTTAAATCTTTTTGTAAAGACTCTGGTACTAAACAATTTATAAGTAGAAAGCAAATTTAACTGATTTGTGTCACTATATCCATGCTTCCTAAAAGTGCGTTTTGCCAAAATGCCCGAAAAAGGTGGATTTCAGGTGCACCTGGGTGGCTCAGTTAGGTGTCCAGCTCTTGATTTCAGCTCAGGTCTTGATCTCATGGTCATGAGTTTGACCCCGACTTTGGGCTCCATGCTGGGTGTGGAGCCTACTTAAAAAAAAAAAGGTGTGTTTCACAATCAGTTTGCAAAATGCTATGAACTATATATCACTCTTGGAGACTTACAATAAACATTGTTATTATAAAGGTGCTGCAAAGTCCTGATGGGAAATCCCTCTAACCTCATCTAACAGGGTTTTCTACAACTCCCTTGTCTGTGGAACAGTTTCATGTAATATCCGTTAGCGTACCACAAAATCTTTGACCTCTAGAACATGCTTTAGAATATTCTGATCTAGGGGCACCTGGGCGGCTCAGTTGGTTGGGTGTCTGCCTTTGGCTCAGGTCATGAACTCAGGGTCCTGGGATCAGCCCTGCGTGGGCTCCCTGCTCATCAGGGAGTCTGCTTCTTCCTCTCCCTCTGCCCCTCCCCCCACCACCATGCTCTCTCTCGCTCAAATAAACAAAATCTTAAAAAAAAAAAGAATACTCTTTTTTTAAATAAAGATTTTATTTGTTCATTTGTCAGAGCGAGAGAGCACAAGCGGGGGAGCAGTAGGCAGAGGGAGAAGCAGACTCCCTGCTGGGCAAGGAGCCTGATGTGGGACTCGATCCCAGAACCCTGGGATCATGACCTGAGCCGAAGGCAGACACTTAACCGACTGAGCCACCCAGGCCTCCCAAGAAAGAATATTTCTAATCTAAAATAACCCCCTTTTTAACTATGCAATCATTGCCAAGTCTAAGTTGTATTTCCAAGTACGACCTCGTGGCTCCTAACTGGTCTAAGCTGACCCAGATTATCTTGAGTCACCATCAAGGTCAAGGGCCCTAGGATCCACAGGGCTCCCTCCAGGTACCTGGACCTGGCTGCTCTGCTGAGATGTCTTTTGATATCTAGCCTCATTTTCTGCCTATATAATTAGCCAGTTCAAGTGACACCATGGATTGCTGGCTTGCCTCTCAATTCACTTTCACCTCAGATGCCACCTCTTAGATCTTGGAATTGAGCACAGAACAGATGATAAAGAAGCTGACATCTCCCTCTCACAAGCCAGCTCAGCTCCCAGGCCGGGTTCTGGAGACTCTTGCTGCCGAAGAGGAGAGCTGCACAATTACTGAAGTATATCTCCTCTAATGAGTCAGCATGGACTGCCTGACGACAGCTGCAAGAGCCAAGACATGGCTTTGCAAACCCCAAAGATCATGTATACGGGGTTTCCATGTCATTGCTTGGCATAGTCTTGGAAAATTGTTCATACGCTGTGTGAGGCTAGCCTTGTAATTTCAGATTCTTTCTGGTAACATTGCATAGATAAAGTACATGTGTGTTTAGAGAAGATGAGGTCTCAGAGATTCTCTCCTCTTTTTCTCTCATGGCAGAAAGAATCTGGTGTGCACGGTGTTGGAAAACCAAGCCTCATGCTATAGTTACACATATAATCAACTGTGTATAGGTTAGCATGTAGTATAATTCCATGGAACCGATTTTGCTACGTATGAGTCAGAGGAGAGTCCCGTGGTCGAAAAATGTTGGGAACTGCTGGGATGATAGTTGGAATATTGGTGGAGTCAGAGGGGGATGGAAGGAATGTCAGAAAGCTAAGGGATTGTCAGAAGGTAGTCGAATTGCACACCTACGCTCAAGACGTGGCCTCACAGTAGGTGGGATATACTTCCCCGGCCCTTGATGAGGGTTTGGCTATGTGTCTCGCTTTGGCCGATAGGATATTAGCAGACCTGACATGAGCAGAGGCTCGAAATACGCTTGTGCAAGAGCTTCCCCTGGGTGGCTGCTGCTCCTCAGTCTGGGCCCCAGAATGAATACTCCAGAGGCTGACCTGAGTCCAGAAACCAAGCTCAGCCAACCCTCAGCCTGAAGCAGCGGTGCTCCACTGAGTCCAGCCTAGATCCGCCAAATTATTGTCAACCTGCCAACTTAAGTTGTGTCAGTGTAATCACGTGTCGTAAGCCACGGAATTTGGGGGTCGTTTGTTATGTGGCACTATTGTGGCAATGGCTGCCTAATATACTGGATTAAACAAAGTTAAGCAGGTTTCTGCATTGCATTGTTTCTTAGAGACTTTAATCTTCTGTGTGCATGGCAAATCTTAACATGGCCATAGATTTAGTGGCAACTCATTAGACCTTTATTTTTCAGAACAATTTGTGATATCAAGGCAGGTAGAGATACAACCAGAGTTGGCTTTTAGGGGGAGGGTAATTAACCCTCCCTTTTTCCCCAGCGCCTAATGCAACACACACACAGAAGTTCACCCCGATAAGAAGGATTGCTGATATGATGGGTGACAGCCCTATGGTTAAGGGGTCGTGGTGTTAGAAGGAATAGTTTTGGACGTGGAGAGGGGAAAGGTGAAATTTTTGGGATTTGCCCCATTTATTATCTTTATGCACATAGCTGTTAGTCTATCTATAGCAAATATTCATTCCCTGGAAAACGGCTACAAAAGACAGCATAAAATGAAGAAAATACATACTGTCTAAGGTAGGGGAGCTACCCACCTGTGAGGAATTAAGAATAGAACTAGGAAGTGTGGCAATAAGGTAATCAGCTAATTACCACATCTGCTAGTTCACCAGGGGCATGTTTCCTTCCTAAGTTTTTCTTGTGCTTCCTTTTCTCCTATGAGGGCTGACTGGAGCTGCACCCTCATGGCTGGAGCCTTCTATGTTGAGCAAGCCTTGGGTGGGGGACACCGGACTGCTCTGCTAGGGGTCAGTCTTCAGGAGAAGTGTTCCATGTTCCTCCTGGGTCGACCTGTACTTTCCTTGCCTGCTTTCACTGCTGGAGTGATGAAACCCAAAGCTCAGGCAAGGACACCAAGGAGGCCACTTACTTCTACCCTTTGGGACAGGGGTTAGAAAAACCTCTGTTTTTCCAGAGCCACACAGAAAATATTTTAGGCTTTACAGGCCGCACATTCTCCATCGCAACCACTCATCTCTGTGGTGGTAGTGTGAAGGCAGCCACAGATAGTATGTCAATGAGGGCACATGGTTGGGTTCCTTACAAAGATAGGTGGCAGGATAAATTTGGCCTGTGGCCATAGTTTGCTGATCTCTGCTTTGAGAAATGACTTCTTAACAGCGAACACATCACTGCGCTTAAAGTCAATCAAAGCCCATTGTCCAGAAAATGCATTTCCCTGAGGTTTCTCCTTGGCACATCTTGTTCATGAGTCCGTGGCATAAAGTGTTAGGTTGGAGGGTCCTGGGTTTTTGTCCTCTTTCCCTCTTTCTTTTTTCACAGACAGGACAAAAGCATAATTTGTAGTGCTCATGTGAGGTGAGTTATACTCATCATAATTTTCCCCCTCTTTTGCAAGTGTTTGATATTTACTTCTGAATCTTCCAGAAAAGACATATGGGGGAAAATCTAATAGCAAAATAAATTGTAGGAAATTAAATACTACAGTTCAATTAATTTTAAAAAAGTAGGTTAACTTTGCAATAACCATCGTGAGACATGAGACCCTGGTGTATTTCTTGGGGGTCAGAAGGATAGGCAGTATATTTAGTGTAGGTGAGTAGGGATAACTCTGAATTCAATTTCACACTAATGAGACCCACAGCATCTGCACAGTAGCCTTCCTGCATTTCTGTGCATTTGAAACTTTAATGACATTACCTCAAAACATGGCCCAGATTTCTTCCCTTTTATGAATCTCCTAAGTTTTGTGCCACCACTATTTCTCATAGGATAACTGCAGGTCGTGTGTTCAAGCAAGCTGACATGAGTTACACAGGAAGTCATTCCTGCTGTTCGCGATCCACTTAATTGCCAGCTTTGCTAGATCACCCATCAGTAACCCCAAAACTTTTCTAAAGCAACACAGCCACAATCAAGGGGAGAGATTTGATGGTTGCCAGCATGTGGCTGCATTTTTCTGCCTTTGGATACCAGTGGATTCTTTTTCAGGCTTGCCAAGGTCTTAAGCACCTCCATGCCTTCATTCCACAGCGAGCAGTTTCTTTAGACACGATGGGAGTACAAAGAATGAAAGCAGAGATTTCTGGCAGCTAATTTATAAGTCTCTATCTTAAATTCTATCCTATTGGCTCTCCTGAACTCTATGAAATCTAATTAGACAATTCTGTCTGATGTTCTCCCCAAACCTCATGTCCATTTTGTATCTTCTCATTTTGATACCTAATGACTGGGACTGGGTTCATGCTTATCTGCTGGTCTTCCTGAGGTCTATGAAATCATTTCCAGAGTGAAAAAAAAAAAAAATAACAGGCAACAGTTCCACTTAGAATGTGTGTAACTTTCTTCTAAAAGAACCCAAAAGAGTAGCCTGGGTGACATTTGCTTTGGATTAGTTTTGTTTCAGTACCTAAGCAGGGATGCTTTCCGATTAAACAAAACAGCCCCCCCAAAACTCCCTCCCTGACAAATCAAGATGTCGTGTGTCCAGTGTGTTAGAGGTTTTGGAAGTGACCCAAACACCAACACAAAGTAGACTGTATAATTGCTTCTTCTATCGCATTTATTTTATTGCGTATTTACTACCTTGTGTGACCTAATGGGACTATTAGAAGGGATATGTTTTAAAACACAGTGTGTGAATATCACATATCGTGTCTGATGAAGGTCAGGTTTTATTTGCCTTTGTTTTGGCTGTCTGTCCATCTCACTTTTCCTACCAACTCTTGGGAGGACCCACTTTCCCCTTTTTGTCATTAAAATTCTACTTTCCACCTCCAGACTCACCCAACTCCATGCCACCTAAGCTGGTCAAATCATTGCCTACCCTCTGGCCACCAACATGAGTTTTAATTGGGTCACAGGTTCATTGTTAAGCCAATGAGTTATCTTTGGACTATCCCTGAGACATACAGGGTAGAAGCAAGTGTTCTTTCTACCAGATTTGAATAAAACACACTGTAGCTCTTTGTGGAGTTTCAGCCATGTTGCTGTCACTTGAATGCGAAGCATGGGTTCAACCTCTTCAGGGCAGAGCCAAGAAATAAAGAAGAAGAAAGGTTTTGGGTCCTTAATCAGTTCACATCTAATTTCCCCATGGATTTTTCAATGATACAAGTTAATAAATTTTTTTCTTGCTTAAGCCCCTTTGGGTTGTATTTTTTGTTACTTGCGAGCAAACGAGGTGTAAATATTCAGATCCAGATGACCACTGTTCATGCTGAAAGGCACCTGAGGGATGATCCTCTTCAACACCTTTAGAGTGAATAAATCAGGGAGGTGGGACTTCGACTTGGTGCCAGTTACATAGTCTGCTGGTGGTGGAAGTAAGTGTGGCATCTGGGTCTCTTTCCTTTCCTGCCGTTAAATTAAGAACTATATCTATCTTTAGGAGATGAGACACATTCCAGAAAGTTGCTTAAACTTTTTTATTTATTCTCATTCAAATATGCCAGCTCTGATGTCCGTTCTTACTTTTATCTTCTAAAATAAAATCACAACTGGCTTGCCAACTAAAGAAAAACCCCAAAAAACAAAAATAAGAGTTCTTGTAACAGGCCTCTGACTTGTCAGTCTGAGTTGAAGCTACAACATCTCCTATGGCTATGTGATGGGCGTGCTCTGGACTTTGTTACCTCAAAAGTGGGTACATCCTACCCACTGGCATCAGGTGACTTGACTTCACTCCCACAGTGACTTCTAATGGGCCCAACGGCCCAGACTTGGGGGCTGAGCCCCCATCCTATCTCTGCTGGAGTCAGCCTCTGTTCAGATACCTTCTCCACTTTGGGTAGAGTCTCTGGCCCTCCCCAGAGTTGATGCTAAGATCTTATCTCCAGTTATACTGCCCTGTCCCCCCTCACTGAACTCTGTTCCTAGGATTCTACATATGGTCTGAATTCTGGTTCTCCTTATATACCTGTATTGCTGGTCCTTTCTGCCTCACTAAAGGATATGTGTGGTGTTTTCTGGCTCAGATGGCCCTTGGGACTCCTCTGACTATGCTCCTTTGGAAACGTGGAATATTTATTTTTCTTTTTCATGAATAGAGCAATTACCCTATGTGCTGCTCCAAGAAGACTTCAGCTAATGCTGATGTCCTGAGGGCCTAACTGAATTTATAAACTTAAGAAAAAGTAAATATGAGCCAATATTTAGAAACCTGTAGATATTATGTCACAAGTATCTAGTTTTAGACCATTCTTTAAAAAATGAGATGATCTAGCAACAATGTTTCCCTGTTTTCACATTTTACAACTGTTGGATGTGAGTTTCAGGTGCCCTTTTAGAGAGAGAGTGCTACGGTCCCCGGCATTCCCTGTTGTACTGCCATGTGCGCAATAGCTCCCACAGTGTCACGGGTGCCAGGAATGAAGTAGGCCATGAGTGTGGGCAGGGTTAAAGGAGAGTGTAGCTGGAGGGAGAGGGACAGTGCTTGTGTCTGGTTAGGCTCTCTCGGCACTGGAGATTTGGATGCGCGAAGTTTATTGGGCTTTGCTCTCAGGATCAGATCCTGGGGTGAGAGGGAGTGAAGGAAACAAGACTGGGAAGAGAGAGAAATTGAACAACAAAAGGCCTCAGTCAGTCCTATAGGGGGTTCTGCAGCCGGGATGGCCTTTCAGAGTTGCTCCGGATTGGGCCAAGTAGATTGGGCCTTTGTATTTTCCACCATAATCTCTGGATGTGGGCTTTTCCTGAGAAGACAGTACACCTGAGGTAGAGGGGCTCTCTTCAGCTGAGAGCAATTCCCACAGAGGGACTCAGCTGAGAGCTTTCAGCCTCCACAGCTCCTAGCACCTGCAAGTGTGAGTACTTTAGTCCTGCAGAGGCAGTGCAGGTGGATCTCAACAGCATCTAGTAGAGCGAGGTTTGGTAAACCGGGGCTCAAGGGCCCAATGCAGCTTGCCACACATTTTAGTAAATACAATTTTATTGGAACACAGTCATGGTCATTCAATTCTACACTGTCTGTGGCTGCTTTCCTTCCACAATGGCTGAGTTGACTGGTTGTGCCTAGAGTATTTACTGTCTGGCCCTTGAAGAAAAAGTTTGCTACAGACACTGAGGTAGGCGTAGACCAATCCAAAGTGCCTTCTTCAGCAGAAGGTCTTTGTGACACTTTCCAAGTACTAGGATAGTAGAAAGGGGGTGGAAGGAGGGGAAGGTGAGCATAAGGGGGAACATTCTGGCTTAGGCAGGAGGCCTCATTAAAAAATTTTGCCTCGAGCCATTTAAGTACAAGAAGGTAACTTCTAGAAGTCTCACTGAACTGACCTGCAGCGAGACTCAGGGTTTTCTCCTTCTTTTACATGATAGGGTCAAAGAAGGAGGTCCATGATTGTTTTTACAAAGGTGATGTAACTCATGAGAGGCTCATATTTTTTAACTCATTTGCTACAGCAAGAGAGGGTGGCCAACTCAGTCTTAAACAGGGTCTGGGATTTAAAAGGGTCTGGGGGCGCCTGGGTGGCTCAGTCATTAAGTGTCTGCCTTCGGCTCAGGGCATGATCCCAGCATTCTGGGATCGAGCCCCACATCAGGCTCCTCCACTGGGAGCCTGCCTCTTCCTCTCCTACTCCCCCTGCTTGTGTTCCCTCTCTTGCTGGCTGTCTCTCTCTCTGTCAAATAAATAAATAAAAAATCTTAAAAAAAAAAAAAATAAAAGGGTCTGGCATATTCCGGAGCTCTATGACCCATGTTAGAGGGAACGAGAGAGCTCCAGAAGAGCCATGGCTCAAAGTCTCCATGGTTAGAGACAAACACATTTGAATGTCAGTTGGCCAAAATGTACGTTTAGAACAAATGAGACTGCTCAAGATTTAGTAAGACCTTGTTCATTTCCATGTTCAGTGTTCATTTCAATGTGGTGCTTCTTTATCATTCACTTAAAATAGGTAGTTTCTATAACAACGGTCCTAACTTAAATAGATGCATGCTCATCTCTTTGTTATGGAGGAAAACAATGTTTCAGAGACTCTGTTCTGCTTTGCTAATCGCTTTCAAGGCTGAAAAAGATGTTCTGACTCATAACTTCATAGGGGACTGAGCCCGTCTCACTAAGTTGTCTCTGTGAGCTCTGAATTACTATTTTGGGGCAGAACCCAGTCGCCTGTGGAGGCCAGAAACTCATTTGTCTCTGTGCAGCAGTGAGATTGGATGCATTTGAAGTCTTGAGTCTGGGCCGAGACAGTTAAAAATGCAAGACTCTCAGAGAGTGGATGACACCTGCACGCCCTTCAGCAGGGCAGGTGGGAGGGGGCGTTCAGGATGAAAGCAAACTTTTGCAGGGTGAGGACAGTGTTTCTTAAGTCACGACAAAAGACCATCTATGGCAGGATCACTTGGAGAGCTTGACTTTAAAAAAAGACTCCTGGGGCGCCTGGGTGGCACAGCGGTTAAGCGTCTGCCTTCGGCTCAGGGCGTGATCCCGGTATTCTGGGATCGAGCCCCACGTCAGGCTCCTCCACTATGAGCCTGCTTCTTCCTCTCCCACTCCCCCTGCTTGTGTTCCCGCTCTCGCTGGCTGTCTCTATCTCTGTCAAATAAATAAATAAAAAAACTTAAAAAAAAATAAAATAAAAAAAAAAAAAGACTCCTGAACCCCAACTTGATCTTTCCAAGTCAGATTCTATGAAAGTGGAACCCCAGAATCTGGACATTTTAAAAACAAGGTCTTTAGGTAATTCTGATGCACACAAGTTTGAGGAATATCTTGGCTTATCTTTTGCTCCCTTGCTTTCTATCTACAACAGCCAGGGGAAAATGTATTTACATGACTAGCAAGAACACATTTGTTGGGGGGATAAAATTCCAGCGAGGGACTTGTACTTTGATGGGTTTTGCATTAGGGATGTGGTGGTGATGCCTTGAGGGTTTATGATTTTATGTGTACAAACTGCAGATCTGTATTCCATTCTTGCTAAATTCAGTCAACAAACATTCAAATGTTGATTGACTACCTGCTATGTTGCAGGCATTGTGCTAGGCTTGGTGAGTACCGGAAGTATAAAAAGAATGTCTATTCTCAAGGAGTGCACAGTGGGGCACTTGCTGCCATCACACAGATGACAGACTATGGTTCAGATGTCAGGCAGCTTGCAGAGGTGGGGGGGTCACTAAGTGGCAAAACTGGTACTCCATTTTGAACTCCTGAGTCCCCTAGACTGGTGTTCTTTTGAGCCCACCTTCTATCTTTTTAAATGTAATGATGCCCTTTCTTTAAAAAAGTAGACACAGCTTGAAACATGAAGAATCATACTCAGCATATTTTTACCATCTTCATTATAATGCCCCAGCCATCTCTTTGGAGTCAGAAGTCCTGCTATCATTTGGAAATGATTCTGACTACGCAAGGCTCTCACTATAATCGTGTTCAAGCCACGAGACTTTCTTGAGTGAAAGGATTCTTTAAAATGAGAGTTTTTTGAAACTCTCCTAAGGAAGCTTCCCTACAAGGAGGTCATGGAGAACAAGATCAAGTACGGCAGAGATGTTGACTAAGAGGGAAATGGAGACGCAGTCATTGAACGTGGGACCTAGGAGGCCATTAGTGACCCCCGGGGTGAGCAGTCCTGTACAGTGGTCTGGGCAGAAGCCAGAAAACAGGAGAGTGAAGAGGAGTTGAGGGAGAAGGAGGAGAATGAAGCCAAACTCAGATGATCAAGATAAATGGGATCGGATCATGGTGGGAACTGAGGCAGGGAGAAAAACTTGGTCAAAGAAACAGGGAAATTGACCATAGGGAGTGGTGGGTTAGAACTGGAGTTAGGCTATTTCCAGAGATACAGAGCTACCCCCAGAGGCTGGTGTTTACACTCACCCAAGTGGGCAGGCCACATCTTGTTACAGCATTTGGGACTACATAGCCGGCTCCGATGTGGTCTTTGAACAAAACAAGTGATGAGGTCAGCTCAGACTCAAATGACTAGGAAATAGATGTTTGATGGGAAAACTGAAAAATCACACTGCAAACAGGAGTAATTGGGGCCACTTTTACAAATAGTCTACCCAATCATCTTTCTGCTTCCATGAGCAGGAAGAGCCCACCATATTGGCATGTAAGTCACATTTCATTATCTGCCCAGAAAATCAACTCTCTCTCCCCAAGGGTAAGGTCTGCCCAGGTACCCACTGAATGAATCGATGGCGACACAGTTATTACATCTCCACTGCCTTTTTTTTTTTAAATAAGATATTATTTATTTATTTGACAGAGAGAGAGACAGCCAGCAAGAGAGGGAACACAAGCAAGGGGAGTGGGAGAGAAAGAAGCAGGCTCCCAGTGGAGCAGGGAGCCCAACGCAGGGCTCGATCCCAGGACCCCGGGATCATGCCCTGAGCCGAAGGCAGATGCTTAACGACTGAGCCACCCAGGCGCCCCTCCACTGCCTTGTCTTAAGCCTGGAGAGCAGTCTTCTTGGCCCTGATTACCTCCAACATGCTTTGTAGTCCTTTGAACTTGAAATGCTTTTAGTAATGGCTTTCTACCCAAGGGACCCAGTTCTGGGAGGAATGTATAATGTTAGCAGAAATGAACAATACAAAAGAGGCAGTTGAGCCACATGACTTCTGGGAACATCCAACACAAAAATGTCATTTCAGCACTCCCTGGTCTTCTCAGGAGATGACCAATAGCACCATGAACTTGATGTCATTAAGCAGTAAACTCCCTAGGTGATTATATTGGCTAACCTTAATATATACAGAATGTTGCCTTTCTCCTTCACTATCACTGTGCTGCTAGGAGCTGCCTTTAGGACTTCTTTGTAGTTGGACAAGCTGGTGATGATCCCAATGTACTCAGTGAACCCCTTCCAAGGGATGGCCCTTGAATATCAAATATGCTGCTCCCTCTCCACAGGGCATGTAACCACCATTAACATTCCTCTCATGCCTTGTGTGAGAATTACAAACTAATTACAGAATGCATAATTAAGTGCTTCATCTTTCAAATGTGAAAAAAACCCCACAACAACCAAGCATTCCTCCCTTTGAGCTTGATTTTGCTATGGGTGATTAGCAACATGATTCACTCTGAAATGGGAAGGGTGTGCTTTGAAGCATACTTCTCATTTTTTAAGCATAATAAAAGGTTGGAAGCTCAGGACAGGTTTGATGTATTTTTCCTCATAGAAGTAGAAATCATTGGAAACCCCTTACCTCTCGCCCTTTGTGAATTATTGTTTAGTTCTCATCGGGCTTGTGGAGTGCGTCCTCTCCTCACTGGCTCAGGTCAAGGTAGTGGGTCTCTGAGGCATAAGATGACAACTACTGACATTCACATAGCACATTATAGTCAGGGAAGCTTGTTCATACCCATATCTCATTTAGTACCATGACAAGCCTGTAAGGAAGCTGTGTTTCAGTTTCACAGTTGAGGGTCCTGAAAGCCAAGGAGTTGATGTGATTCAGAGTCATATGACTAACTAAAGGAGGGCTGGGGTCTGTGGCCAGGCTCAGTACGATTCTAAAATTCCATGTGCTTCCTCCTACAACATTATGGAAATGATGGGGGTTCAGCTGAATAAGTTGTTTGGACCATACCTTGGGGTACCCAGCTTTGTCTTTCTCTTGTGTCTGATACAATCCAGTGCTGCTCTTTGTGATGTTTGGTGGGGGTTGAGTTATGACAGCACAAAGTAAACAGGCAAACTCATCCATTCAAGGAAGCAGATCTAATGCTGTCTGAATGTTGTGATTTGATTAGGGGGTCAGACCTTGTTATAAGGTAATTTCCCCTTAAAATGGCTTAGAGAGAGTAGAGGAAGACGTGAACGTGCTTCAAAGTAATTAGACATACATATCAGAAAAAATTCTTCTGCTATTTCTCTATTCACACTCACCATACTTTTTAAAAAACGATTTTATTTTTAAGTAATCTTTACCCCAATGTGGAGTTCAAACATACAACCCCGAGATCAAGAATTGTGTGCTCCACTGACTGAGCCAGCCAGTGCTCCCACACTCACAACAATTCTGACACAGTTCTGTGTGGGTTCTTTCCACACCCACCAATTCTCGGACACCAGCTGGGTGTCCTGCAATTCAGCTCAATTCTGACGCTATCTATCTGGAGTTAGTATCAGATCCCACAAGTTAGGTAAGGGCTCAGTCCCCCAAGACAGCCCCCTAGTTCAGAGGCCAATTGCAAGTCCAGGTTGTCACCTGTTGTACAACTCAGGGAAACACTTGCTTATGTATCCTGGTTTAATACATAATAAAGGATATGTTGAAGGATATGGAAGGAGAGCCAAAGGAAGAGATATATAGGGTGAAGTCTGGAAGTGTCCTGAGCTTGAGAACTTCTGTCTCTCTGGAGTTGGGGCATGTGGTTGTGTTCTCCAACCTAGAAGCTCTCCAAAACCTGTACTTTGCTTAACTTGATTTTTAGCCCCTCTCCCCTCTCTGAAAAAATGTGAGGTAGGGCTGAATGTTCCAAGATTCTAATCATGACTTGGTCTTTCTGGTGACCAGTTCCCCTCCAGGAGCCACCAAGAGATGCCTTGATAGAACAAAAGATGCTCCTATCACCAAGGCAAATCCGAGGGATTCAGAAGCTCTTGTCAGACACACCTATCACTCAAGAAATTACAAGGGTTTTAGGAGCTCTATGTAAGGAAGTGGGGCCAAAGACCAAATATTAGCAGGAACCAAGGTAGTAGGCAGAGACATATAGTGTGTGTGTATATCTGTCTTATTATTTCATAACATATTAACCCTGAAAATAGCTACCCTCTGCCCTCTCCAGTTCTCCCATTTTATTATCTTTTCTCTTTTTTGTCTCCAGTAGATTGTACAGCTGTCCCACATTTAAATCCCCAATTGGATAGTGCATGTATATTTAATGTATGAATCAACTGACATTTTTCTTGTCTTGGGTCTGGAAAAGGAAGTCTAGGAGAGCTTTGTTGGGATTTCCAGAAACTGCCAACGATCTCTTTTGTAGATGTTCTAGAAACCCTACTTAAACTTCACTGGTCTATCATCCAAGTGATGGCACCCGATTTCTTTGCCTGAGGGCTTTCTCTGGCTCCCAGAGTCCATTTTAGCACCTACTGGGTAAGCTATAAGTGCTAAGGCATTATGGTCCTCTGAGAACAGGCCTCAAATAATGAGTTATAGGAGCTGGTGGACAAATACTCCAGTTCCCTCACTTCTTCAGCAGGATAACTTTGAGGCATATGGCATCCAGAGTTTTTCCAGTGAGACTGGGCTCTAGGTACCTACTGACATATCTGACTTGATATTGCTGCCTTCTCTTTCCCCGTCTTGCTCCCTCTCTCCCCTGCTGGTGTTTCCTTTATCTCCCACATAACTGCTTGTATTCAGTTCTACTCCCGGCAGATTTACGGTCTGCTTCTTAAGGAATCCAAATCAAGAACATTTGTACTCAAGCAGTAGAGTACTTCCTTCTGCCAAGTCAACAAGTGTTTGCCAAATACCAATTCTTTGCCGAGCATCATGTGTAGAGAGCAGGATGTCCCAGGTGAGTTCTCCAGACTCACTCTGGTCAAAGCAGATTCGGAAGTATAGCAGGCTACAATCTCCCATATAGCACATTGGCATATTAAAGGTTGTGAGAAGTTGAGCAATAAAGAAATAAACTTATTTTTGTTTATTTTAGTATTTATTAAACTTTTTAGGTAAGGAACCCCGTTTCTCTGTCATAGCAACTATTATATTCCTGTGTGATGGCAAATGCTTGTTTAGATGGACTGATAAACCGGGAAGGAGCAACTCGGGACAGAATTCTGATACCAGGACTTTCTTCTGTGCAGTGACAGATTTTTTCAGAAATAATGTTAAACCAGCTCTTTTAGGGTTAGTCTTCTTTCAATATGGCACTAAAATACTCTCATTCTCTCCATCTCTGTCTCTCTTTACATGTCTGTATCTTTATGAATTTATCCACTTACCCATTCTCTTATTCACTCATTTAATTAATATATGATAATTACTATATGCAAGGCATAGTGCTGCCTAGTGGGAGATATAATACATAAGTGGATGTAACATTTTCACTTTTCCAAATATTACTCAGCCATAAAAAGAATGAGATCTTGTCATTTGTGACAACATGGATGGACCTAGAGGGTATTATACTAAGTAAAATAAGTCAGAAAGAGAAAGACAAATTCCATATGATTTTGCTTATTTGTGGAATCTAAAAAACAAAACAAATGAACAAACAAAAAGGCAGAAACACCCATAAATATGGAGAAGAAACTGTTGATTGCCAGAGGGAAGAGGAGGTAGGGAGATGAGCAAAATGGGTTAAGGGCAGTGGGAGGTACAGGCTTCTAGTTATGGCATGAATAAGTCACAGGGATGAAAGGTACAACACAGGGAATAAAGTCATTATATTGTAATACTATTGTGTGGTGACAGATGGTAGCCACACTTAGGGTGAACACAGCATAATGTATAGAGTTGTTGAATCACTATGTTGTACACCAGAAACTAATGTCATTGTGTGTCAACTATACTTCAATAAAAAAATTTCCACCTTTCCAAAGCACAGAACCATTTTGATATATTTGGGTTTTTTTTTAACTAAAAATCTATTTTATGTTCTATCAATTTCAGTAAAAATATCGATTTTTAATACTTTAAGGAAGTTTTAGATTTATAGCACAATTGAGAAGGAGGTATAGAGATTTCTTAATTTTTACCGTAGAGTTCACTCTTGGTGTTGTACATTGTATGGATTTGGAGAAATGGACAATATTGTGCATCTATCATTATAATATCATATAGAGTATTTTCACTGCCCTAAAAGTCCTCTGAGCTCCACCTATTCATCTGGATTTTGGCCATTCTAATAGTATAGTCGTATTTCCTTGTTCCTTGAATTTGCATTTCCCTGATGACATTTGAAGGGGAGCACCTTTCATATGCTTATTTGCCATCTGTATATCTTCTTTGGTGAGGTGTTTGTTCAAGTCTTTGGTCCATTTTTAAATCAGGTTGTTTTCTTATTGCTGAATTTTAAGAATTGTTTGTGTCCTCTGTCAGATGTGTTTGCAAATATTTTCTCTCAATCTGTGGTTTGTCTTCCAATTCTCTTGATACTGTCTTTCACGGGGCAGAAGGTTTTAATTTAAATGAAATCCAGCTTATCAATTATTTCTTTCATGGACTGTGTCTTTGGTGTTATGTCTAAAAAGTCATTACCATACCCAAGGTCATCTAGGTTTTGCCTATGTTATTTTCTGGGAGTTTTATAATTTTACATTTTACATTTTGGTCTAAGATCCATTTTGAGTTAATTTTTGTGTAGGGTATAAGGTCTGTGTCTAGATTCACTTTCTGCATGTGGATGTCCAGTTGTTCCAACATCATTTGTTAAAGGGACTGTCTTTGCTCCATTGTATTGCCTTTGCTCCTTTGTGAAAGATCAGTCGACTATACTTACGGGGGTCTATTTTTCTCTTTTGTTCCATTGGTCTATTTGTGTATTCTTTTGCCAATATGGCCCTCTCTTGATTACTGAGCCTCATCCTAAGTCTTGAAGTTGGCTAGTGTCAGTTCTCCAACTTTGTTCTTCAATATTGTTTTGGCTATTTGAGGTCTTTTGTCTCTCCATATAGACTTTAGAGTCATTCTGTGTATGTCCATAAAATAACTTCCTGGGATTTTGATCAGAACTGCATTGAATCTGTAGATTGAGGTGGGAAGAACTGACGTTTTGACCATATTGAGTCTTTCTGTCCATGAACATGAAATACCTTCATTTATTTAGTTTTTCTTTGATTTTGTTCATCAATTTTGTAGTTTTTCTCAAATAGAGCTTGCACATATCCTGTTAGATTTATGTCAAAGTATTTTATTTGTGTTAGATTTATATCTAAGTATTTAATTTTGGGGGCACCAATGTAAATGATATTGTGTTTTTAATTTCAAATTCCAATTGTTCAGTGATGACTTTTGCAAAATATTTATTTTAAAGTTGATTTTGTATAAAGTACATTTTTTATCAAAATGGAATTAAGTTAGAAATTAATAATAGAAAGAAAGAAGTTTGGAAAACTCACTAACGTGTGGAAATTGAACAATACTCCTAAGTAACCAGTGGGTCAAATAAGAAATGATAGGGGACATTAAAAAGTACTTTGAGATGAATGAAAATGAAGATACACCAAAAATTATGGGATGCAGCTAAGGTAGTGCTTGGAGGTAAATTTGTAGCTATAAAATGCCTGTTAGAAAAGAATAAAGACCCAATATTAATAACTTAATCTTTCATTTTTAGACACTAGGAAAAAAGAAACAAACTAAATTTAAATCAAGCAGAAGAAAGGAAATATTGAATGAGGGCAGAAATCAATGAAGTGGAGAAATGAGAAACAATAGAGAAAATCAACTAAAAGTTGTGTTTTTTTTAAAGTTGTGTTTTTTTTAAAGATCAACAAAATTAACAAACTTTTTGCTAGATTGACCAAGAACAAAAAGGGAAGAGTCAAATTATTAGCATCAGAAATGAAGAGGGGACACTATTAGTGTCTGTCTTGGTCAGCTTGGGCTGCTCTAACAAGATACCATACACTGAGTAGCTTATCAACAGCTGAAGTTTAGAGGCTGGGAAGTCTGAGATCAGGGTGCCAGCATAGTTGGGTTCTGGTGAGCTCTCTCTCTTCCAAGTGGCAGATGGCTGACTTATTGTAGATTCACATGGTAGAAAGAGTGCATTCTAGCTAGCTCTCTGGCCTCTTCTTATAAGTGCACTAATCCAATTCATGAGGGCTCTACCCCCATCATCTAATTAGCAAAGCCCCTACCTCCAAATATCATCTAGGGGATTGGATTTCAACATATGAATTTGGTGGGGACACACACATCCAGTCTTTAACAGCAACCTCACAGAAATAAAAAATATGTTAAAGGAATATTATGAACAGCTGTATGCCAATAAATTAGATAACTTAAATAAAATGAACAAATTTATATAAAGACACAAACTACCAAATCAAAATCAAGAAGTAGAATGTCTGAATAGGCCAATAATAAGTAAAGAGACTGAATTAGTAGTTAAAAAAAAATACCCACAAGGAAAATCTCAAGCCCATATGGCTTTACTGGTGAATTCTACCAAATATTTACATAGGAATTAATGCCAATTTTTCACAAACTTCCAAAAAATAGTAAAGGAGAGAACATGATTAATACAATCTGCTTCTTTGGTTCCCAGCTCCACAACTTCAGTCCATGGCTTACAACTCATCCCTTGCATGAGTTGAGCTTACTACTTACCTCTTCAGTTTGGCCTTGGAATTCCTATATGTGAACTGGCCCTTTGGAAAATCCTGATGAGATGAAGCCTAAGATCCTGGATCTATTCCTGTCTCTTGGCTTGTGCCTCTGAGGACCAGACCCTGTGCAGTTGAGATGCTGCCTCTCTCTATTACTTCCCTGGGCTAAGAAATGGTTTAGCCACCCAAGAGACATGAGGGCTAGACGCTACTCATCATGCCTCTGGTTGTATTTAAGCCAATTGGCAGCCATATAGACTCATTCACAGGGTATGCCAACTGATTCTGGATCAGCTTCCAGCCAGGATCTGTCTGGTACCAGGTCAAGGGAGGGCGTGTGTAAGCACATGGCTAGGTTCGGTCTTCTCTCAGGAAAATGAAACATCTTTAAGAGGTTTTTGACTCCAATAAGCGGGACAACTCGATGGCTATGTCTGGCTTTATGGTTTATATCAGAAGCTTCTTGGAATAAACTGATTCATAGGAAGAGCTTATAATAGTGTCTGGGATGTAAAAAAAACCCTCAGCAAATGTTAACCATTTATTGTTCACCACTTTTATGGTGCCTAACTCTTAATGGAGACTCAATAAATGATAATCTACCACTCCTGCCAACTCATGCTATCCTGTGTAGCCCACAGAGTTTATATGAAATCAAGAGAGAAATAATCCCGTAGGCTCTTAGTAATCTGCAAAGCACAAAACAGAGGCAAAGGAAAAATTTCCTAGTAATAGCAGTATTCACGATTTTCAAAGAAGTATGAGAAAAAAAATAGACATGTATAAAAGTTTTTGACTAATTGATTCCTACAAAAGGTTATGAAATGCTTAGCAGGGTTAAACAATAAAATCCCTTTAGCAAACCTGTCATTAGACCTGCTGTGGAATTACTAGTTTTTCATGACATAAGAAAAACTTAACGTGTTTTTCTTATGCCTAAATCTAATCTTATGACTTAAGTCTATGCATAGATTTATTATATTTGAAAGAATTCTAGGATGTACATTTTGAGACAATTCACACTAATTATTCCTTACATTTTCTTTCTCATTATCTTGGTAGAATTGAGGGAGAAGACTATTTTTGAACTTGAAAGCTTCTATGTAAAAAGAGTAAGGTTCCCATTGTTTTTAATGTACCCTAATTACTCCAGAAAGAGTCAGCCAGGGGCTAAGAATATTTTATAAAAATAACCCCAAATCAGTTTCTTCTCTCTTGTCTCTGCCCCCTCCTGCCTGGTGGGACCTTGGTTTCCTCTACAGGGTTCTGGAAGTTCCTGGAGCAGGTCTCACACATGCTCTTCCCCAACATGATTTTAGTCTTTTCCTCTCATGCACTGATCTGCTATGGTGACTTCCTCCTAGTCCTGCCCTGCCACTCCCATTGGAGCTCTTGTTGCCTCAGTGGTTCCAGTCCTTGTCCAAAAGCCACTGATGGTAACCCAGTGTGTCCCATCACCACAGAACCTGCTGCTAATGTCCCCTTAATGGCCTAAGGAAATCATAAATAAAAGCAGCTATATTTACTCACTTGTTTATTGCAGCCTATTTTCCCATGATTCAGACTTGAGTCTACAGAGGTTAGGGAAAATCTGAGCGGAAACGACACGTTCCTCTACCCCTCAGAGCCTGGGCCCCTGTTCTTGAGCCTGACTCTTCCTCATCCTGGCCTCTCTTTCCTGGGTCCTAGTAGCTTCAGACTTGACCCAGCAGCCCACACCCCCAGGCCAACACAACTTGGGACCATTCCCAGACTCCTGTTACTATTAATGAAGTCCAATTGGCAATTAATTTTTAAAATCAAGCAGATTTATTCTTTTAGAAAAAAGAAGGTGATATAATTCCTATTTCCAGAAGATCCTTAAAATTCCCTCATAGAAAGACTCCCAAAGTGCCCCCTGGGTTGGTTTTATACCAGATATATCCCAGGATGGGTTCTGGAGTCACACCTGGGTTTGAATCCTATCTCTCATTTAATTAGCTGTGTGACCTGGACAAGGTGCTTACGTTCTATGAAATTTGATTTGTTCATCTGTAAAATGGAGATAAAAGATAGCTTTCTTATGAGATGGTGGTGAGCACTAACTTGTATATGTAAAGCGTTTAAGAGAAAATCTGGCCCATATTGAACATTATAGTGCCAAGACCAATCTTCAAGACCTTGGGGTCTTCAAATAACTTTGAAAGAAGACGAAGGCCCTTCTGGCTTATAGTAATGAGGGAGAGCTTTTAATATTTTTGTGAAGTCAAAGGAAAGACAGAAATTGACATACCTCAACCCTTCCTCAAAGTATAAAATTTTGGTTTAAAATGAATATTGATAACAAGAAATCTCTTTTCCTCATGTAAGGGATGAGAGGGGGTATCACTAGTCGAGGTGGGTCACATTTACTAACTGCTGCACCTTCTCTCTTGGAGGCACTCTTTTAGAGTGGCCAGATGAGGCAAAGAAAAATACAGGACACTGAGTTCAATTCACATTCAGAAAAACAACAAATACTTTATGAATGTAAGTATTCCCCACATGTTGTACGGGCATGCTATATTTTGTCTGGCAATCCTAAGCCTTGCACCTCTCCTTTTGAGATCATGGCACCATGTAGCTTTCTGCTTTGGACATTTTACAAGACATCTTGGTGGTTGTCTGTCTGTGTTGGTTGGTGGTTGACACTTCCATGTCAGAAAAGCACAATGACCCTGAATTACAGAGTTCATACATCGTGACAAAGAAAAGCAGGATCTTCTAAAACTAAACTCTGGAGCGTGGGTCATCATGAAGCGCTCTATCTGGCTAGTGAGGAGATGCTGGCTGGAGGGCTTCTGCCCGGCTCGGGTCTTGACAAGCAGCGTCATCCTTAGCGCCGAAATAGGCAGCTCAGAGTAGACCAGCCTTTGTGGCTGAAACAAGCCCAAGGAAACACTTGATAAATAGTGGTACTTATTAATATTTGCCCATGTTTCACCTGGATCCGCTGATCACTTGGAACCATCTGTTCCAGTTCCACTGTGTGAGAAGACTTGATGGAAATGCCCATTAATCACAGCTGGGGCTTCTAGGGAGTAGGATTGATGGCAATTAGTTGACAATATTTATTTGGGAAGCTGCATTACTTTGTGATAATTATAGAACCGTGAGTAAACCATCCCCTCCCCCCTTTCATTAATAATTAGAGCCATAGAGACGTGTAGAAATTGCTCTGGTATCTTACCGGTCTCTCCAGGAGGCCGTTTTTCCTGGACAGCTGGAGCATGTTTTGGAGACTGGGGGCCATCTCAGTGGTGGCTGTTGCTCCTCTTCTTTCCAGTAGGAACATGACAGTCTGGATCTTCCTTAGGGCCCTTAAGGGGCCACCTGCCTTCCTTTCCTTAGTAACAGTCTCTCCTGACTTAGTGGGGAAGCTAGAATTATTAATAAAAACTCATTGACTGAAGCTTGCAAAAATCAATAATAAAACTACATTTGTAGGGGTCCTTGCAAGACTTCTTCACACATTTTATCTTTTTGTGGATTCATAGTGATCAATACTTACTGCATACTTGGGCACATGTGTGCCAACATGCACATGCATGGACACACGTGTGTGTACACACACATATCCCAGCAGCTGTCTCCTTGAAGTAAGGAATAACTCCAGATTCTGCCTTTCTCCCTCTTCCCTGTTGGCTCTGCTCTTGGCCTCCTTCCGGGATCTCCCTCTTCATCCAACTTCCGTTGATTTGGTGATGTATTTGCATGGTCTTTTGGGATTTTGTATTTGTTCTCTCTCAAGTCACTACTGCCCACTTAGTGGCTCCCTCAGCTTCCCATATCCCAACTCCTGAATAAGAAAAGGGCATAGCCTCAACCTCAGACCAGGCTTTGTGGGTAAAGAACATTGGCTGAGGCATACCCAGAGCTTGTTCTGCCCAGACAGGGGACCTGGGATGGGAGCGGTGTACCCTTTCATTGTGGGATGGCATCTATCTGTGGGAAAGCTTCCCTCTTATGGAACTGAATCTGTCTCCTGGAAACTTTGACCAATTAGTTGATCTTCCTCGACCTCTTCCTCCTTCTCTTCATCATTTAATAGAAATAGCTAATATTTATAGAAAAATTCCATGAGCCATTGGCTCTGCGAAGCCTTTCACACCACTTATCTTACTTAACTCTCACAACTACTCTGTGAGGCAGGTAGTACTAACTCCGTTATAAGATGGAAGAGCTAAGGCTTAGAGAAGTTGAGTTGCCTGCCAAAGGTTATCCAGAAAGAATGGCAGAGCTGGGATCTGACTCAAGTGCAGTCTGATTCCAAAGCCTAAGCTACTAGCCATGTCACTATACTGTTTTGCAATTGGTTAATTCTACATTCTACGTTTGACAGTCTCTTCTTGCTTTCAAGAGTTCGAAGACAACACATGCCCCTCTTCCCTGGCCCAAATACCAATCATAATTCTTTTTTTTTTTTTCTTCAGAGTGGTCGCTTTTATTTTCTTCCACTTCTCCTCCTCTGGTTCTGGCTACCTGACCAGTCCTGTTCCTCACACATTAGCTTGGTGTTGGTTGCGCTACCATTACAGAATTAGAGGAAGTGTTGGAATGTGAGAAAATAACAACATACGGCTCGGGGAAAAAAAAGAATTTTTATGTATACTGTCTTATTTGAGTGTCACAACAACCTTGAGAGATAGTCTTCATATTTTCATGTATTATGATAATAGCAGACAAAAAATTAAGTGATTTATCCAAGGTTATATATGTGATAAATGAAAGAATTGGAACTTTAAAACTAGACCTTCCTATGTAGACTCCATCTTTTTCCCAATTAGGTGCACCCATACACAATGCTGGGGTCTTTATAGGTATTGATGTATTAGCCCCCTGGGGCCTTCGTTTCATGAGTTCCTGCCCCAGAGCTCCTTTGGAAAGTCTGTGAGACAACTTTGAAAGCCAAATTCCTTCTTTCAGAAATGTTTCAAAGGCATTGCCATTTGTTTATAAAGATACAAGTTTTTTTTACTGAACTATAATTAACATATAATATTATATTAGCTTCAGGTACAACATGTTGATTTGGCAATTCTATACATTACTCAGTCCTCACCACAATGAATGTCATTACCATCTGTCACTATATGATGTTATTATAATATTATTGACTCTATTCCCATTGCTGTACTTTTCATCTCCATAATGTACTTATTTTATAACTGGCATTTTGTATTTCTTAATCTCCTTTATCTATTTTTCTTATACCCCACTCACCTCCCCTCTAGCAACCACCAGTTTGTTCTCTGTATTTTAGAGTCATTATTCACCATAGCAAAGATGTAGAGTCAACCCAAGTATCCATCAATAGATGAATAGATAGAGAAGATGTGTGTGAATACAGTGGAATGTTACTCAGCCATAAAAAGAATGAGATCTTGCCATTTGAAACAACATGGATGGACCCAGAGGGTATTATGCTAAGTGAAATAAGACAGAGAAAGACAAATACCACATGATTTCATTTATATGTGAAATTTCAAAAAAAACCAAATTAACAGATAAGACAAAACAGGCATTTTTTTTTAAGATTTTATTTATTTATTTGAGAGAGCGAGCGAGCAGGGGGAGGAGCCGAGGGAGAGGGACAAGCAGACTGCAGGGAGTGCTGAGGCCCACGCAGGGCTCGATCTCACAACCCTGAGATCATGACCTGAGCCGAAATCAAGAGTTGGACGCCTAACACACTGAGCCACCTAGGCACCCTAAGACAAAACAGACTCTTATATAAAGATGTAAGTTTTTGAAAGAATATTTGCATCTTTTCAGAAAGGCTTACTTTTGGGTGAGAAAAGAGACAAGAGACTGAAGTGAACCATTACAAACACCTTGGTGGACCAAAACTCACAGCCATGTAGGCTCCTGGTCGAACACTGTATAAAGCACCTGGTGTGCAGTAGGCCTTCAGTAAGTATTCATTGGAATGAGTGAGCTTACATAGCTTTACAAAGGTGAAACGGAGCAGACTAACCTTTTTTCTCCATGTAAGGAGCAATCAGAGCCTAATAAACCGAGGTCACTTTTCAATAGGAATATTGAATATTTGATGACATCGCTGAGGCTAGAGCTCAAATATAGTTATCTGAGCCAGCCCTGGCTTTGGCCAGCACCTTATGCCCCTGTAGAATGACTTAGAAAGGTCCTTTTGGAGGGTTGGTAAATAGGTGCCATGGTAACCAGGTTCCAAGGTAACTAGACACAACTGGTGTCTAGTTGGTGGTAGTGTGGGTGGCTGTACTTCACCATTGCTTTTATGAACAAGGCTGCCCTACTGTTCCCCCGAGAAAGGACATGCCCAGCAGTTGACAGGTTTCAGATGGAGATGAAATAGTTCCATTAAAGGTTCCTGTAAAATCACCACTGAATTACATTGTAGGCCCATCTACTAAACGTTGGGAGTGCTCTTTTATTAAAGCTCTCTGTCTTTAACACCTTTCTGCCACTATAGTCACAGAGCAGTTAAACTGAGTAGCATTGCTTTGGCTATCAGATGAGTGTTCACAACTTAAGCTAGTTTGCTGCCCCTTTTGCCTCTGTCAGTTTGCTGGGAAACAGTGGCACCATTTTTTTCTTTTCCTGAATGGCAACATAAATGCAGATTGTCCTGTTATTACACCTGCTTAACAATAATGTGTATATAATGACAAAAATAATAATGCTTTGTAGCTATAATCATTATCGTGTTGCATCCACACACAAACCCTGGGAAGTACGTATTATCCCCATTTTCCAGATGAAGATGAAAATGGAGTCTCAGAAAATGTAAATGTCTTAGTCAAAATCATGTAGCTGGTAGTGAAGAGGCTGGGACTCAAAACTAGGTGTTTTCAACCTCCAAGTTATGTACTTGCTTCTCCACTGTATGACAATACAATCCCTTGCATGTTTTCCCAGTCTTTTCTCTTGCTGCCCTTCCAGAGCCTTCCCCATCTGCTCCGTGACATTCCTGTTGAACTCTTTGCTGTTATCCAAACACCATTCTGCTTCTCAATTTGCTACTTTGTGTTTCATTCAGGAATCTCCTTTAGCTCTTTGCCTCCCTGGACAGTGTCTCCTCACCTGTAGAACCCAGGTAAAGCATTACCTCCTCTGTGAGGTATTCCTAGAACCTCTCTTCTTTATTAGAAAAGACCTGTTGTTCTAATGAAAAGCAGTTACCTATTTTCCCATCTGACTCTCCACTAGGGTGTGAACGGATTTGGGGCAGGGCCTGGTGCTGTTTGCTTCTGTTTTTCCAAGACCTACTTCAGTGTCCAGAAGCAAGTAGAAACTTAATAAAGGCCTTTTGAAATGAAAGGCCCACATGTACTTCTAATGGTTAAACATAATTCAATTTCATTTGATTTATGAATGTGTCATTCCTTTCTGAGGACTGACACATCCTTGCAGAGGATGAGCTGTTTGGCCTCTCCATGTGGTGAGGCATTCCGTGTGAGGGATTGAACAGCATTCCGATAGATCACAAAGGCACATTTTAATTGTCAGAATGACAGTCCTCCTCTTCAATGGCCAAGATTATTGGTGTTTATTGTTACTTCCCACTCTTTAGTCTTTGGTTGATAGCTCCTATTAGCATGTTTTTCTATAAAATTTGTCTTAACGGTTACTGTGAACAGGGTCCAATTTACAGCCCTTATTACTCAGAGAAATTTGAAAAATGAGTTGTTATTGGCTTAAGAATGCTGGACACTGCAGTTTTCTCATCTCTTTATAGCATCCCTAAAAACAATTTATTTTCTCAGGAAAAACAATTTTTCTGTCATTGTAAATCCCACACATTGTCCTTCTCATGGAAGATAACGGTCTGAGACGACACTACTTTTCCTAAATGACAATAAGAGAATTATAGGCAAGTTGCCACTGGGTTACGGCAGCTTTGTTTTGGCTAGAGTTTTCCGATTTCTCTTTCTTCATCTATAGTTAGAAGCTTTTCCTTTGCTTTCAGTTAAGGGAGTATCTCTTAGACAACTACCAGCTAAGAATTAGACTTAAATATCATGAAGTGAGTGTCAGTGTCGGTATTTGAGGAAGACAGACATCATGAGGTATTTCTCTTAGTCCTTGCCCAGAGAACACCAAATTAATTCCTAGCCATAATATATCCAGCCTCAACAGAACTCTTAACGATGAGTATAAGTGTATCATGGCTTTCTGGCTCTCCTTTGCCGGATAATTCCTTTCTCTGCCTTTCTGGAAGCTAGGGGTAGAAACTGGAGTGTCAGTGAGCCCCAGGGCAGCTTCTCTAACTTGGCTCCTCCTATCCCCCTTGCATATTGCATTAGAACTTTGAGATGACAAGGCTGAGGTAAAAAAGCCAAATCCTTAGAGCGGTGGAGGGAAGGACAGCAATTTCTGGGTACTTGAGGACATATTTGAGCTGCTGAACCAGCCGTAGACTCCTACCTCTTGGCTGTTAACTGAACCAGAAACGTCCTTAACTTTTGGTCCGCTGTCTGCTAGACTTGCACTGTAGTCGTTCGTTGCCAGCGATGGATACAGTATAGTGAGTATCATACTCCTACCACTTCAGGGGTCACCACTCTGCCCAGTGCACAGACCTGTCTCTGCCCCAATTATGAGCTACCCCTCGGAAATATATTGGTTTTTTTCCCCCTCTGGCGAGGCATGAGCTACCCATTTCTTCATAAATTCAGGTTGCATTAATTTGCATTTTATCTGTCTTCTTTTCTCTGCCGTCTAATTTCTTCTCAGCATTTGTCTTAATATTTCCAGGCAACAGCTGGTAGTAGGTGAATCGACTCCTATTGCAGCAATTATAATGAATACTTTCCTTTACTGTTTTGATTGCATGACTGTCTCTTTGGTCTAGACCGGTGCTAACCAGTAGAAATATAATGAGAGCCTCAGACGTAATTTCAAATCTTCTAAAAGGAAAAAGTACATGCCTATTATAACATTAACAGTAATATCTTAGGCCATGCAGTAGTTAGAGTGAAATGTTACTCTCCCAAAACAATACAGTGTATTTAATGGAAAAAAAATTTTTGGCATTGCTTTAGTTTTAGCCTTAAATGAATTAAAATTAATTTATTGCACTGGCCACATTTCAAGTGCTCAGTTGCCTTATGTGACTACTTTCTTGGATAGCTCAGTCCAGTGCTCTAAACCCCTTGTGGGAAGGAACCGTGTTCTCTGCAGGTCTCCCCTTCATTATTGCGTCTTCCTGGAACCTTTCCCGGGTCCCCCAAGCCTGGCTTAAGAGCCTTTTACGTGCTCCTATAGTCCTCTGTGCTGACTCGTCTGGCAGTGCGTACATACCTATTTACTTGTCCATAGGTTCCTTACAGGTGAGGACTGTTTCTAGTTCACTTTATATGTCCTGTGCTTAGTAAAGGGCCAGGCATATTGCAGCATTCATTAAATATGTACTGCTTTCTTTCATGAATTATAAGATTCACCAAAAATGTTGCTTTTGGAGCATTTATCAGAACAAGAGTTCCTTGAGGGTAGGGGTCATGACTTATTCATCTCTGTACCCTCTTCACCTAGCATAATGCTCGGCACATAGCAGGTGCTTTATAAATGTTTGTTGAATGACTATGGAACCCCGCCACAACCCCAAGGTTTGCAGCCCTTCTCTCCTTAGAGCTGAGGATGGCCGTTGTTATAGGCAGCCTCAGCTTGTCCCTCACTCTTTGAAACTTATGAGTCGCCTTCTGAAGGCCTGTGTTGGATTCTCTGAGCTGGAGTCTGCCCAGCTTCCTCATTCTGGCTGGTGCTGGGCCTGTGTTGGGCTTATCAGGCTCCCTCTGCCTTCCTCAACAACTGGTTGTATGACCAGAGGCAATGGCCCCATTGGCTTTCTGAGCTCAGCCTCCCTCTGGAATGCTTCATCTTGGATAATGCTTTACTTTGATTTTTACATGGTATGGTTTCCTGGTGTAGACTGATTTCTGGCCTACAACCATGCTTGCATAGCCTTGGGGTTTCTTCTTCTGCCTACCAGACTAGATTTCCTCTCAAGTTGACCTCAATTTAGTTGTTTGGGTTGTGCAGTGACAGGGAACACCTCTAGGAGGCAACATTCACTTGCAATCACCCTAGATACGAAGAGTTATTTTGACAACATTCCAGCAGATGGCAATAAAGTGTTTTGAGCAACAGGTGCCTTTTTCTGTTTTGCGCAAAGTCCCCAAACCTGCTAGTATCTGAGCTGCCAGTGGGATGTGCCTGCAAATCTAGCAGGAAAGTCTAGTTGCAGTTTCTTGCCACTCTCCTCTTCCCTTAACTTTCTAGTTAGTCTTATCGGGCCTGGTATAGCGTAGCCATGCTAAATAGGAAAACCTCACGCTTGGGGAATGAGACACATTTCCTTATAACTTTGTCCTGTTGCCAGCATCACAGGGTACAGCCACATGGACAGCCCCTAAGCCTTGCCTCATTCCTTGCACTCTGCTCTCATTCCCTTGTTTTCTGTAATTGATCAGCAGACAACACCTGTACTATAGCATGAGTCTGCTTAAGGTTCTTGGATGGCACTCTAGTTTCTTTATGGGCACCAATGCCCTGGAGAGTGTAACCAGGGTCTTAGAGCCTTGGAGGCATATTGTGTGCAGGATTTTTTTTTTTAATTTAAAGAGAAAGCCATTTAAGACCATTAAAATGAAAGAACAAAGAAACAAAAGGGAACTATTTAGTGGTTCCAAGAGAAGGAAAGTGCCAAAATGCTTGTGACACTCATTTTCCTTTTAGTCCCAGTTGTCTGGACTGGTGGAATCCTATTTAACTGTGAGCGATTTATACAGCTGTGAGCGTCTCCATGTGTGAGTCCATTGAGAGGAATGCAGCCCTTTGATTATGGACTTTATCATGCTGCATTTCAGAGCACATTTGGGAAGGAGAATCTATAATCATAGCCCTATGGGGCTAAACTCCATCCCCTCAAGCCAGTAGGTTCTGAGGAAGAGCACATCACAACATGCAGCTTTCCTTCAGTTCTGTCTTGTTTCAGAACCAACTTTATCCTAGAGAGTCTCCTTGTCCTCCAATTTTCCTGAAAATATATTCCTGCTTAGGAGAACAGAACCAGTCATTCTCTTGTTTGGTTCTTCTAAGGTTGGACTATTCCTTGGAATATTCCAGATTATTTCTTGCTGGTTTGTCAGCCAACATGGTATCAGGGGTGAGAGGTCACCACCCACTGCCTAGCGAAAGTGCTCACTGACCTGGCACATTGGAGATTTGCTCAACTTTCTTTCCAGAAGCTATGTAACAGATATGCCTAAGATTAAGAGGAAAATTTTTCATTCTGAGACATCACTGGGGATACCTAATAGAACTGGATTGGGGGAAAATTGAGTTCTAGAATTGGTCCTGCATTTTCAAATAGTTATGTAGCTTTGGGAAACATCCTTTCTGGATACTGCTTCTCTTACATTAAAAATGCAAGATTTGAAAGAGGGGAAGTTTCCAGAACTCTCTGACTTTGGGTGCTATATAACTTGGCAGGCATTTCCAGTGCAAATACTGAATCCCTGAAAGCAAGAATACCAAATGCCTGGCACTTTACTGCCACATTGCCCATAATCAATCCCACTAGTCTTTTCTATTTAACCTGAGTGTGGTCTCAGAATCCTTCTCGACGTAATGTCCCAGGGGGCCATTATCAATCATGAAGTTGGAAGGTTCAAGATGGAATCTTCTTGCTCTCCCAGACTGAGAGTTCAAGATTCCACATCTCTCATGGCATTGGAGTTTCCATTTTCCTAGCAGTTCCTAAAGCTAGTTAGTTGTTCATGATGACAGACAACTTAACAGACTCAATAGGATAAACTCCCATTCCCAGCTTGTGGCATACATACAAAGAAAGGGGGTCTGGATGTGAAAACAAATGGAATGAAATAAACAGCAGCAGTAAAGACAGAGGCTATATCAATATTGAGAAATGACATTTGATTTGAGCTATATTAAGTAGGAGAGATAGAGAATTAAAAAAAGAAAGATTCCAAATATAGTTTGGCAAAGCATCCTCTTATCTCAGAATAGGGAGAAAAATCCCTTTGGCTAATCTCTTTGGTTAATAATATGTTAACAATTCTGTGTTGCTGATTTGAACACTGAAGCCTTTTTCTTTGCCTTGGTGTAAACGGATGGACAGTATAGACCATAGTCTGTGTTCCTCAGGGACAAGGACCTCATGTCCAAGGTCTTACATTCTCTATACTTTTATGTTACTCCCTCGAGTCTTATTTAGATCCAGCGTTGTGTAGTTGGGTCAGAACTTATTTCATGCTATTAGTTTTCACTAGAGGTTCTCAGACTTTATGGGTAATAGAACATCCTAGGGGACTTAAAAAAAATGCAATTTCTTGGGCCCTATCTCCAGAGAGTCTGACTTAATAGGTGTAAGGTAGTGCTTAGCAATATGATATGTTGTCAAGTCCCAGATAGTCCTTAGATCACAATTTGTAAATCAGTTATCAATGTATAGTGAAGTAGTTCTTTCCTGAGCTTAAAACCGGACTTTGATGACTTCCATTTTTCACATAAGCGAACCTCACGGTGCCATAATTTAATTCTGTGGTGCTCAGTTTGTATCATATGTTAAAGAATAAATTGAAGAAGCCACATGGAGAATAGCAGTGGTTCTTGAGTATAGAAAACCCCCTGATGACAAAATATTCATATATCTATGAGATAATATTGAACTTTTGGTATCTACTGATGGAAAACATGCAATCATGAGAAAGTGCTATTAGTTAATTAGCACCTTAAAGGCATTGCTAGTTCATCAATAACATCAATGCACAATCAAAAGTATTGGTGTACACGTGTGGGAAAGATACTGCTTATTTAATCGATGTACAGTGAATTGGGAAACCCTAGGAAGGAATTCCATCAGCTAAACCATGTGTGTCTCCCATCCTGCCCTAATGGTTCTTGACATAGAAATTGGAATCATTGGGAATAGGGAAGGGTCTAGGAAGACTTGAGTTTGAATTCCACAAAGGACACACTGACCGAGTTATGTAGCTAATCCATATGTCTTCACTTCTTCATCTGTAGAATGCTGATGGCTAATACATTCCTAGTGGGTCTCCTGTAAATAATGAATTATGTCATATATGCACAGTTCTGGTCTGACCTAGACAACCAATGTTAGTTTTCTTTCTTCCTTTACAAGAATTAGTGAAGGGACTCTTTAAGACCACAGCCACAGGAGAATCTGAAGCTTTATAAAGCTTTCCCCTTTGATTCAGCTTGAAGGGCCCGGAGGCTTTCCTTCTCTGCATCAGATGGTTTTGCGGGACTTCCCAACTGAGGCTATGCTGATGCTTCTTTTGTGGCTGTAGTTGACCAAGAGTCTATAAACCACAATAGTCCTGGGAAGATAAGGCACAGAATGAGAGTGGGCTCCTGCAAAGTTACCAGTGTCTGACATTTTTCTTCATTAAAAAGATTCTCGGCACTCAAGGAATCGTACAGAACAAACAACAGCCCCATCCCCTTCCATTTGGAGAGGAACACAAGGAGCATCACCCATAAATAGTGTGTTTTTGTTCTTAATGTTCCCAAGTCAAGTCTACAGATGGAGCCAAGGTTATTACATCCACTCGGAACATTCTTTTTTGCCCCTCGTCAGGAGATAGCAGGAGGAAGGTTGTGTTTCTCTCTTCTTCTGCAACTATTCTAAAATTTGACACTGCAAACACTCAGCCTCGAGGTTTAATTTGAATATCTATGGTATAAAATTACCAGTGTTCACATCCCCTAGCATTTTCCTGACATATTAATTGCCAATACAATTTTCAGCAGCGGGTGTGTGTGGAGGGTGGTGGGGTTGCGGGTTCAGTTTACGGGAGGTAATTACGGGTGCCCTTGGCCAGGAAAGAGCAGAGATGATATTAAGGGAGCCAATGTTTTGGGTAAGCAGCACCTGCTCCTTTGCCTGCTCCACAGACCCACGGATCTAGGAAACACATATAATTTGGCGGATTTAGGGTGTCACACCTTTAGTACACGTAATTTAATCTCTTAAACACGGTGTGATCTGTGACTGCCATGGGCTCTCTGAAATCACACCGGGTGTCACCCTTACCTGGTTTGGGGATATTTGTTCCATTTTTTTCAGCATTTCAAGTCTTCAGAACAGCAGGAGCAAGAAGACAAACAGCAAAAGGCCTAAGGCAGAGGGTAAATAGGCTACAAAGAGAGTCTTTGTTTTGGCTGGGTCTTGAATTTCAGGGCACTTTGTTGACATATCTGAAAGTAACTGGTCTGCTCTGAAGGAAGTGGGAAAACATTGGGCCGGGGTGAAGCATCTGACCTTTTCAGAAATAGCCTCTGCTCATTCAAAGTCTCCACTGAAAAACCATTTCCCTGAAATATACATCTTCAGACAGGACGCCTAAGTTCCCTTTTCAACCCGTCTCTCTCCACGGTTGTCATTCCTTAGTGTCAGAGGCATTTGCTGCTGGAGTTGTTTTCATTTTTATTATGTTTCACTGTCACAGCAACGGCAACAAAAACAAGCGAACAAATAAAATCCAGCAAACATCCCAAGCTGGGGTGAGGAAGGGGTGGAGGTGGTCAAGACCAGAAGAGATATGAACCCTTGAACATCCTCCTTAAATATTTTCAATTTAAAATTTTAGCGCTTTATAGATTTCTTTTCATCTCAAAGATAGTTTTGGAAATAAAAGGTTATAACCTTGTGTGACAACAAACCAACAACAACAATAACAACCACCAAGTAACAAAAACCAGAGGAGCACATAGATTTGATTCCGTTAAGGCTTGTTCTCAATTTTTTTCTCTGATGCCAGCTGCTTTTAAAAATATTAAAGATCCAATGAGGATGAGAGAATATTTCTGGCATTCTAGTTCCTAGAATAATGGAATCGAAGAGAAGGGAATGAAGCTGTTTGCCGGCCAAGGTTAGTGGACAAGGTTTCCACTTGTGTTCTTTTTTTTTTTTTTTTTTAATGTTTTGCTCAATCCTCAGCATAGGTCTGGATTAATTTTTTTTTTTAAGATTTTATTTTATTTATGTGACAGAGACAGCCAGCGAGAGAGGGAACACAAGCAGGGGGAGTGGGAGAGGAAGAAGCAGGCTCCCAGCGGAGGAGCCTGATGTGGGGCTCGATCCCGGAACGCCGGGATCACGCCCTGAGCCGAAGGCAGACGCTTAACGACTGCGCTACCCAGGCGCCCCTCCACTTGTGTTCTTGATGACTTCGGATCTCATCACCCAACCATCCTGGCTACCGGGCTTCTGCCATGTTTCCTGGGAGACAAGTCCACTCTCTCAAACTCTTACCAGGGCGATCATAGTTTGAAGATCCCAGAGTTGGGCAGGACCATCTATTCTAATCTTTTATTTTACAGAGTCCCACAAGTGGTCAAGGGACCTATCAAAGATTGCCAAGCAAGTTAGTAATTGAGCTAGGGCTAGAACTTAGGCGTAATTGTCTTTAAAGCAGCAATAAACAAATGTTATGGGGCCATAACCAGTTACTTTACATGGAAATGGCCTTGAATTCTTAATCCGAAAATCAGCTTTACTCTATATAATTTACAGATTATGCTTTTGATACAAATGCCCTGGTGCTGACAGTCAGGGGGAGCCAGGGAAGAGAGAGCCCTTCTATTGCAAGACACCTAACAATTTACTATTGCATGTAGTTTTCATGTGTCTCTAATGAAGGAGATATTTCTATTTTGTAAATGAGAAAAATCAAGGCTCCAGAAGTCGAGCATTTTGCCCAAGATCTTTCAGCTGTCCCTATAGGATTTGAACCCATCAATACATGCTCCAAAGTCCATCTATAATCTAACTTTGTGTCAACCCATTCCAACATTATTTTTGTTACTCTTTTCTAGCACCAGGTAAACCACAAAGAAGGGTTAAGATAATCAGCCTTACCATTTCACACAAGCATTTATAGTGCATCTACGAACTACTCAGCTTTGTGCTGGGTAGGGGGAAAATAACAAAGAGGTATGAAATCTTTGTGTAACTGAGAAAGGCTCTAGAGATATGAGGATGTCACATAAATGTGGCTTTCCATTGCAATTGCAGGAGATCCAAACATTGTCCCATGGCTTACAAGGCCCTATATTCTTGCTAGTCATAGTGGGCTTCAAGGACCCATAGTATCAGCCCCATCTGGTAGCTTATGAGAAATGTGGAGCCTCAGGCCCCAGCCTAGACCACTAAATTAGACTCTGCATTTTAACAACATCCCCAGGTGATTTGTATTTACATTCAAGTTTGAGAAGCATAGCCTACAACCTCTTTCTTACTGCCCAGCCACAGTAGCCTTCTTTTTGCCCATAAACATAATTACCTGGCTCCTACCTCAGGACCTTTGCACTTGCTCTTCCCTTCCTCTGACTGCTCTGTCCCCCAATTTCTTTCATGGCTCTTTTTTGTCACCAGATTTTAGCTCAAGCAATATTCCCTCAGAGAGTCCAAGAATGCTGACTCCTAGAGTACTACATTATCCTGTTGTATTTTCTCATAGTATTTATTATTCTCTGAAATTATATATTACTTACTTGTTTCCATGCTTATTATCAGTTTCCTCTTACTAGAATGTTAAACTTCGTGAATGCAGGAATGCTTTGCCTGTCTGGTTCACTGTTTTACTTCCAGCACCTGGAACACTGCCTGGCTCAAGCTTGACGTTCAGTAAGCGTTTTATGAATTAATAAATGAATGAACAATGGAAAATATTTCATTGCTTTTGAAATTTCAACATGTTGATATTAAAATCTAAGGTTGTTTGCAAACGTTTATCTAACCAAACTACCAATTTATATGACCACGACATTTCTTGTGCGTTTGCTAGTTTGAGATAAAGTTCTTCGGAGCTGCAGTTCATGAATAAAGGAGAGGAAAGCTGTGGTAGGGGAAAAAAAAAGTTCTCCTTAAACGTTTGCCAATTTATTATAAATTGATTTTGGTAGGGTGGCATTTGGGGAATTTTGACTTATCTGCATAGGTAACTTTTCCTCTTAATACCCTTGCAGCAATTCCCTCGAGAAATGCAGATGTTTACTCTTGGCACATGCAAAAATGTGATTAGAAATCTCTTTTTATTTATAGGCACCTACAAGGACGCGGCTTATTTCTTGGTGAAAAACACCGGGTTAGAGAGACTTCATGCATACTTTACGAGCTGACTCTGCAGTAATACACTGCAGACATTCCTGGAATGAACAGCAAAGGTAACTGCTCTGAATTCTGATGAGACAGCCTGGGAAAAGCTCACACATCTACTATCTATCAGGGCCCTATGAAAAACAAAATGAGAAAGAAAAATTGTTTGATACTTATTATATGCTGGGTGACTTAGAAAACAAGATCTTATTTTAATTCTCATAACAACCTTATGAGGCAATAATACCCCATTTTACAGAGTGAGATATGACGATGAAGACATTAAGACTTAATCAAAGTCATCCTGCTGGTAAGTGGCAGAGCTGGAATTCAAATCCGTGTTCTTGCTAGTTTGCCATAGTACTGTCCATTCTCAGTGAAACTTCATTTTCTATCATCCACTGTCTGTGGTAGGGTGATTCTACTGCTGCCCTTTTATATGAAAACTTTTTTGTGAGAGCCAAATTCCTTGAAAGAACACCCCATGGACCGATGGCATAAAGGACTTATGAGGAACACAGAAGTCCCACAGTGACAGCGGATGTTCTAGCTCTGACGTGGGAAAATCCAGAGATGAAAATTTTGTTTACCTCACAGGACTGTGTGGCATTTTTAGTCAGTGGATCCAACCAGAATATAATTTATTAAGAATTTGAGAGATCAGTCATTGTGATTTCACATACACACGAGTGTTATTTTATTCACCAGACAGTGACAGTCATTGTCAAGTGGAGGACCTAATTCAGACTAAAATTCAAGACTTGTTTTGTCCACAAAGAAGAGAATTTTGAGGCAAATCTGATATTCAAATGACTGAATCTTTCTTTCTAGTTACCTGAAGGCTGTGAGAGGAGAGGTTGCTTGGACAGTACCCCGTCTCCATTACATTCTACTCCTAAGCCCTAGACCTCTTAAAGAGATGTTCTGGAGCCTCGATTTCCTGAAGACTCATTTAACATCTTTTCTCCTGGAAGTGAAATACCCTAACTCTATCCCAGTACCTATGCAAAGGACCAAGGCAAGATTTTTCAGATGAACCCAAAAGGTTTTGCCTGGGTTCCCAGGAGTTTCCTTTCCCGTGCCAAGAGGCCATTGTGCAACATGAATCCTGAATTTCATTGCTTATTGCTTTGAACTTTCCCGACAGAGTTTGGGTAATTCCCAGTAGATGGCGCTCATCAGCAACTTTCTGAAAAAGTCACGCTTGCGCTTTTACAAAAGTACTGCAAAAAGGTTTTGAGATTACAGCTTTTTGGAAGACTACAGCTTTGTAAAAGATACATTTTTGCTCATTTCCTGATTCATTGCCCCTTCTTTAAGAAATCAGAATTTGAAGGGCAGGAGGAAAGGTTGCTTTCCCTTAGTTTATAAAGTTACTTTCTTTAGTTTTTAAAATTTTGGTTAACTTAAGGATCTAGCTCAGAGGAAAAAAAGAACAGTCAGAGAATGATTCGTCTCCATCGATCCCGCATTTTGGTTTTTCCCCCACGTAGAGGATCCGAATGTATCTCAACCCCTTCTTTGAACACATTATACCCCAGAGGTTTTTACATGGATGTCAGTTGCTCAGAACTCAAAATTACCTTCTTCATGAAACAGGTGTTTTTAGAAATGGTGGTGAGGCCCCCATGAATGCCTTCTCAACTCCTGCTGTGCTTGAAGTTCAGAGTCTCCACGCTATTTCAATAAAGTCTAGGCATTGTGTATGCCATTGTTTCTATGGAAAATGAATTCTGAACTCCTCTTCTCTCAGCGGTGCTGCAGGAGCTGACACGGTTTTCCTGGCACCTGTAACTTGCCAATTTATTATCCTGCTTAATAGAGGGTGAGCTCATGAGCCTTTACGCTCTGTTATCCTTAAATGGGCAGTTACCCTCCTGGCACAGACCTGAGCTTCCTTCCCCTGCATGGCTTTGGGAATCCACTGTCCTCAAGGCAGAAGATGCTTTCCCTCAAAATCATGTCTCCGACTGTGTTTATACCTTCTTTCAGTAGTTGAGTAATCCTATCTTTGGCAGATGCAGACCCACAATAAATTACAGAATTCTAATCACAATGTGTATACATTATAAAGGATATCTGAGAAAAATTGAAGTACAAAAAGACTGAAAATGCAGTTCAGGGGATAGCAGAATCAAAGGAAACTTTGATGGTAGGTAATTCACCAAATCTTCTTTTAGAAACCGTGGGTCATTTTATCACCAGCCGATGGGACATACCATTCCTTCTATATTCAGGTGCTGTCTAGTCTAAGCAGTGATGAGGTCCTTAGGTTGGGTCTCAGGTGTCTCCTGAGACCTTAGGGTACAGTTGATAAGTGTGATCTTAGTTCAAAGTATAGTCTTAGCTCTTTGCTATGTCTCAGCAGGGTAGAAATATTAAATTTTAGTGTTACGCCCATAAGAGACAATAAGGCTTTTTAAATAATAAGCTATTGCCAGATATATACTAGAGTCATTATGCTGAGTGTTTATTTTCCCCCTTTCCTTTCTATTATTTTCAGCATTTCCTCCCAGAGAGCGTTCTGTTTAGATCTCTCATTTATTTATGCATTTGATAAATATTTACCAAACTTCTTCTACATGCCAAGTCCTCATCTAGATAAGAAGTCAACAAACTAGTGTTCATGGGCAGAATCCATCCCACCACTTATTTTTGTAAATAAAGTTTTACTAGAACACAGCCATGCTCACACATTTACATATCATCTATGGCTGCTTTCATTCTACAGTGACGGGGCTGAGTAATTGCAGCAGAGACCTTTCGACTTGCAAAGCCCTTTAGAGAAAGGCTTGTTGTCTGTAATGAAGATACAGTGGTCTATGATCCTAATGAATTAGCAGTTTTGGGAGGAGACATGATGCTAGAAAGAAAGAGATAATAAATAAGTAAATATATATATAAGAAATTAGGAAATATATTTTATATATAAATATATAAACTGCTAAGTGCTATAAAGCAAATAAAGCCAAGAGATGTACTAGAGAATGGATGGGGGACAGAGGAGTTATTTGAGATGGCATGGTGAGGGGAGGCCTTCCAGAGGGACTTACATGTGAACAGATCTATCTGAGTGTAGGGAGAGGGTGTACATAAGGAGATCTGGGGAAGAGGCCCTGGGGTGAGGGAAAATCACCAGCAAAGGCCTAGTCTGGCATTAGGTTGGTATGTTAAAGGTGTAGAGAAAGGTTGGTTAGTTTGGGGTGGACACAGCAAAAGGAAGAATGACAGAGATGAAGTCAAACAGGTGGTCAGGGGCTGGATCACTGGGGCCTTAGAGTTCTCCCAACACTGGGAAGCCTTTGGATGTTTTGAAGCAGGGTAACGACATGAACTGATGTCAAAGATCATTCTGGGTGTTAGGAAATGGACTGGAGTGGGGCAAATGTGAAAGAAGGAGACTGATCAGGAGAAATCTAAGTGAGAGAGGATGGAAGCGGTGATGGTGATGAGAAGTGGATTGATCTGCGACATCTTCTGGATTTGTGGCCAGTGGGACATGCTGATGGATTAGATGTGGGTTGTGAGGGAAAAAGAGTATTCAGGGTGAGTTTAAGTTTTGGATGGAGTAACCACATGGAGGGTGGTGTATTTATCTACCTGGAGAAGACTGAAGGTGGAACATATTTGGGTAGCAACGGGGATAAAGAGTTTTGTTTGGGGAAAATTAAGTCTGAGATGTCTGTTAGATATCCAAGTAGAGATGTCAGAGAAGCTATTAGACATGTACTTTTGATGTGATATCAAAATTGGAGTGATATCAGAATTAGAAATACGAACTTTAGAGTCCATGGCATATAAGTGGTTTTCATAGCCATGGGGTGGAAGAGATCACCTAGGAAAAGAATCATATTGATAGAAAAAAGGAGAGGGCTACCAAACAGGTATAAATATTGCAAAGATCTCACAGAATGGGAAAAGTATGAATTAGATCCAGTTTCTAATTCTTTCTCAGCTTTACTAGCCATGCAACACTGGCCATTTTACATCTTTGGTCCTCTGTTTCCTGATGTTGAAAATCTTAAAAATCTGTGACTTGTAGCCTCTGATTTAACCAGTGATTGGTTACTAAGTCATATTTCTCATCTAATCATGAGTCACTTCTACGTGGACAAACAAAGCTCCTTGATCTTCATGTGTTCTCACTTGAAATCATTTCCCAGATTTGTGGATCAAGGAGCAGAAGTGTTGGAGATCCAGTGTTTGGAAACTCTCATTTGATCTGCATGCAGCTAGCATCACAGAACATATTTAGAGGTTCCTAGCTTCCTAGCAACCTTCCCACCTTGTGCTGATAATGTTGAACCAGTGGTGATGCTGCTTCGTTAGTCATCTGAGTTGATGCTGTGGAGAGCAACCACCTCTCCAAGCAGGGGAAGAGCTATCTGCAGTCTTGAGTTCAGAGCTGACTTCGGGGTGCCAGGGCTCTGAACTTGGCTGGAATATGGCCAGGAGGCTTAGAATTGGGACGTTCTCCAGTCATTCCTTTCAGTATTTTCAAAGAAGCAGAGACATTGTCATCCTAAAGCCAATGGACCTCTGCCCCCATTTGAATTATCCTAAACTGGAGAACTGGAGATTGCTGGCCTCACTTACTATCCCCTACACAAGAGAGCCTAGGAAGGTTGATCTCAGGCCATCTGAGACTTTGTGACCAAAGAGCCTGCATTTATAGAGTGATTTAAGCAAGGTACTTCTTTTTTTTTTTGAGCTTAGTTTTCCCTATCTGTGAAATGCATGTAGTATCAGCTTTATTGGGTAGTATACGGATTCATGGAGATCATCTTTGTAAGAATGGCTAGCAGAGTCAGTATTAGTTTCTTCTCCTGTGAGGTACACTCCTGGGCTGTCCTTAGTATGTATGCCTTGCCCCAGTGACTTCATGCAATGATGGTAAGACAGGAGAACTAGGGCCAGCCTTGGGAAGGAGGCCTGGAGAATGAATGGGGATATTAGAAGTGGTGAGAAAAGAAATATCACCAGTAACACTGGGGTGCTTTTTCCTGCATGCCACTCAATCTTCTGTGTTTTATAAATTTTCTCCAGGTATAACATACTAGTTGTATCATTTGTGATACCGTGATTTATAATAAATATATATTTTGTTTTTGTCCATTTCTGGTAGGAGCTCCTAATACCCTTGGAATTTCCTGTGATGAGGGTAGCAAAGTGTCTTTTGTTATGCTAACGAGGCAACTTTTGGAAAGCTAGTAAGGATGGCGGCTGGTTGCCAGGGGAGCCAATTGTGTGATTGGAGGGTTTAAACTTTTAGTCCTGTCCCCCTCCTCCAATCTTGACCTCCAGAAGGAGAGAGGAGCTACAGGTAGAGTTCAGTCATCAATAGCCAGTGGTTTAATCAATTATAGCTATGTAATGAAGCCTCCATTGAAACCCCAAAGGGTGAGATTCAGAGAACTTCCAGGTTGTTGAACCTGTACCCATCCACGTGCTGCTGTGCCAGGTCCTGATCTTGGTGGAGAGAGAAGCTCCTTTGTTTGGGACCTCACTTGTTGGAGCTCTTCATCTGGTTACTGATTCGTATCCTTTAATATCCTCTGTCATAAACTGGTAATCTAGTGATTAAACTGTTTTCTGAGTTCCGTGAGCCACTCCAGCAAATTAATTGAACCCAAGGAGGGGTTTGTGGGAATCGCTGATTTAAAGTGGGTTGGTTAGGGATGCCTGGGTGGCTCAGGCAGTTAAGCGTCTGCCTTCCACTCAGGTCATGATCCTAGAGTCCTGGGCTGGAGTCCCACATCACATCGGGCTCCTTGCTTGGCGGGGAGCCTGCTTCTCTGCCTGCTGCTCCCCTGCTTGTGTGTTCGTGCTCTGTCTCTCTCTGACAAATAAATAAATAAAATCTTAAAAAAAAATAAAGGGGGTTGGTCAGAAGCACAGGACAATCTGGACTTGTGATTGACATCTGAAGTGGGGGCAGTCTTGTGGAACTGAGTCCTTAGCCTGTAGTGTCTGATGCTATCTCTGGGTAGATAGTGTCAAAATTGAGCTGAATTTTAGGACAGCCAGCTGGTGTCAGAGAATTGTGTGGCATGATATAAAAAACTCCACATATGAGAATTGGTGTCAATATCATATCATTAAAAACCACCTTACCTCTTCCAACCTTGCACAGACAATGTGTTGAATTTAAACAAACTCCACTTATTGTGCATTTCTTTTATGTTAAGAAGGTATAGTGTAAAGAAGTACCAGGTCGGGTCACCTGGGTGGCTCAGTTGGTTAAGCATCTGCCTTTAGCTCAGGTCATGATCCCAGGGTCCTGGGATTGAGCCCCACGTCGGGCTCCCTGCTCTCGGTGAGTCTGCTTCTCCCTCTGTGATCTTTCTCCCTCTCCCTCTCTCTCAAATAAATACACAAAAATCTCGAAGAAAAAAAAAAAAGAAGTATCGGGTCAGTAAAGTCAGAGGGGAGGGACTATGCTTGCAGGGTGGCTTATATCTAAGGTTGGGGTATCTATAGAACTTCTCTATCTATACAACAGAAGAGTTTACTCAAGGTCGGTGCATTTGACTTACTCAAACTTGTATTTATTTTTTGAATTTACTCAGTTTCAAGTGCTTATGATTCATCTTGAAATCTTGTTAAAATGAAGATTCTGATTCAGTTATGGGTGGTGTGAGGTCTGAGAGTCTTCATTTCCAACAAGTTCCCAGTGATCTTGATGTTGCTGTTTCAAGGACTACATTTGAGTAGCAAGGGTCTAGATTTCTTCAAGGTTGAAAATGCTATGATTTTATGGTAGGGATATAGAAGGTGTATCTCTGTCACCATTCATTTATTTATTCACTTAATAAATATCTAGGGCTCAACATGGGTCAAGACCTGGGACTGTAGAGGTGAATGTGGTCTAATCCCATTTAGAAAGTCAGGCTCTAATCAAGGAGACAGACATGGAAACAAACATTTTTCAAAACCACTCTGACCCAGATTTCGGAAACAGCGATTTCTTTCATTTCCTTAAAATCCTTATCTATTCGCTGGCTAAGTTCCTTTTATTTTCACATGCTGAGGCCATCTTAGAAGATATGATATAGGGCAGGAAGCTGATTGGCATGTGTCTAATGAAAAAGGGAACTGGATTTAGAACATCACAGAGTTCATTTTGAGTCTCCGCTCTTTTATAGCCATGAGGCCTTGGTTGAGATTCTTGAGGCCCCAATTTTCCTATTGCAAAAAAGAGGAGAATTATAACTAGGTTACTTATCACATGAGATTTTTATGAAGTTTAGTCTGAGATAATGGATGTAAAATATGTTCGAAACTGTAAAGAGATATATCAATGCAAAGAGATTGCCAAATTATCATGTGCACATGCAGTATAGTGTTATCTATAATGGTGAAAAATATTTGAAATAAATGTAAGTGTCTCAAAGATGGGACTGCAGTGACGTTGGGACCATATGACTAGTTCTAGCCAATGAACTAGGAGCTGCAATGACATGTTGTCAGTTCTAGGTTGGGCCATTTTAAAGCCAATGTACCTCCTCCATCCTTCCCCTCCCCCGATGCAGAGACCCCCCCCCAAAGGCCACACACACACACCAGATTGTGTAACTACATGATGGAAGCAGCCCAGATCTCTAAGTCACCACTTGGAGGAGAACCACATAGGAGGGCCACCTGTCCCACATCACACTTTTTGTGAGGATAGAATAAATTTTTATTGTGTTAAGCTGTTGCAGTCTTGGAGTTATTATCAAAGAATAGCCTTTCCAATTCTAAGACTACAGTTAACTCCTTAGACTTTCTGTGCATTTAGATATATAGGCAGTTATAAATATACAGTATTGCCTTGTGTATTCTTCCATAAATGTCCTGTTACTGTATGTATTGTACTGCAATTTATTATTTTCACTCAAGAATATATTGGAGACATGTTTTATGTTGGTTCATATAAATCTATCTTATTCTTTCTGCAGATACAAAGGGTTCATATTAGGCATGTGGCCCTTCCTATACAGATAGATATTTCATTTCTTGCTTTTTCATTTTCTCTTTCAAATAATATTAGAATAATCATATTTATACATGTTCCTTGGTATACAAGTGGGTGATTTTTTAGAGCAAATACTGAGCAATGGAATTGCTAAATTATAGGACATATGCATATCAAATGTTAATAAACACTGCCAAATTGCCATCCAAATTAATATTTTTTGTGTATATATATATATATATTTATATGTATTTATTTGTGTTTACATTCAGTATACACTGAATTTATATTCCTACCAGCAGTGTGTGAGAGTGCCCATTCCCTATTACCTTCATATTACTTAAGTAAGAATATCTAAAAATCATTGTTTAATTTACCTGCTGCTGTGTAACAAACCACCCTAAAACTTAGTGGCTTAAAATAACAACCATTTTATCATTTCTTGTGATTCTATAGCTTTACTGGGCTTAGTTAGGCAATTCTGCTTCTTGTGATATAGGCAAAGTCTACAATTACCTGGGGTTTCAACTGTACTGGAATGTGTGAGATAGCTCATTTTTGTGGCTGCCACTATGTCCACTCTGTGGTGTGGACTTCCTAGAGAAAAGCAGCTGGGTTCCTGGGGAGTTCTCTTGAGTTTCCTAAGGCCTGGTTCCTGAAGTCCTAGAGCATCATTTCCCCCCATATTGGCTAAAATACTTACAGGCCAGCCCAGGTTCAAGGGCAAAGGACCCAAAAATTGTTGGCATCAATTTTTAGAGACTATTTACATAGTTATTGTATATTATTAGAACAATATTTGTGTCTTTGGGGTTAATCAAAGTTCAAGAAATGATATTTGCATAACTTCCAATAAGCCAGTGTTGCTTAGAGTGTTTGATTCTTGATTATGAAGTGGAATGTGCTCTGTGCTCATCAAGTTGGAGAAATATAAAGTTCTGCTAGGAATTCTCTGAGCTTGAAGGTCAGTCATCCTACCAGTGACTATATATGTCAAGGTGTGAACAAGCTGTAATTTCTTCCCATTCTAAATATACCAAGTAGAAAATCAAATGAAGAATCAAGTTCAGGCTCATTTCCAGCTATCCATCATGTTTTTGGGAGCTTCAAGGGTAGATATCTTGGGAAATATTAAAAATAAATGGCTCAGACATGTACAAGGGCTGCATCATTCAGAGTGATAGTTCATCAATTAATCTCCTGCTCCCGAGATGGGGTAGGAGGTGAGGCAAGAGAAGGAGTTGTGGTGGGAGAAGAGGGCAGGGCCTTGGAGGCAAGTTCATTGATACCACAAGTATAACAAATGGATCAGGACAGTTTTTCTGATTTGTGGTCTTGATTTCGCTACACATTGCAGTGTGGCCTCTGGAATGGTAGGAAGAGATAGGAACCAGAGCCAGGCACCCAGAGTTTGAGATAAACGGGGAAGAAGATTATGTTGGTCCTTTCTACCTACTCATGGTTCGTAGAAAGGGCTTTTTTTTTTTTTTTCTCCCTTCTGCCTTTTGTAGAGAAGAGGTCTATGGAAAATATTCATGATCTCGTATGATCATAAATTTGCTGGAGGAAGACCATTAAGCATTAAATTTAGGGCTTCCTAAAATGCTGGATGTGGAGTTAGAAATACAAGAGCTTATGGAGGAATAACACCTTTGAAAGGAAAAAGGAAGGAGCAGAATTGAGCAGGGAGGCTGGACTATGATGCTGAACTGGCAGAGCCTCTGCTAGTCCAATGGGGCATTCAGAGGCGGGAGGGAGATTGTCCACTAGGGGAGTGCTGCACTGGGTGGAAATGGGTAATTCCTGCACCACATGTTTTGCTTAATGATTAGCTGGAGGCTGCCACCAGGATAGCAGGACCTCAACTACGTTGCTTTAGTCAGTCTGTGACTTCGGGCTGCTAGAATAGCATGCCCTTGGCCTGAAAGTGGAGATGTATCAGTCATCCACGTTCCTTTCAGCTGGGCCTAGAGTTCTTTCTCGAAGAAGGATCTGAGTCGTGCTTTTCTGTGTCTGCCACATGTAATTTATCTTTCTCCAGTTTTTTTCCCCCAAATTTTCTTCAGAGCTGCCTTGCAAGGGCAAAGGGTTCTCTCCTGTTGATACTGTCATTGGACTCTTGGTTGCAAGTTGTTTGAGAGTGACTTGAATCTGCTTAGGAGAAAAGGGATTTTACCGCTCCTACTGTGGGAAGGCCAGAAATAACTGACACCAGAAACTCAGATGCTCACAAGATGGTCCCTCCTTCTCCCTTAAGTTTTTGGAGGGTGCTGGATAATATGTCTGCCTTGCATTCGCCACACCGCTTCTGCCAACAGAGGGGCACATTTCGTCTTGGTTCTAACTTTTTAAATCTCAAGCAAGGGTTCTTGCTTACATCTCAAGCAAGGACCACCCCCTTCCCTGCCTTTTCCCTGGTCCCAGCTTTGTTTTCTAATTGTTTCCAACAACAGGCGTTCAGTTTAATGGTGAATGAACATTCAGTTTTAATCAGGCTCTTTAAACAGTATTTGGGCCACTTGAGGCTTTATCACTAAGAGCAGTTGATGTTTGCTCTGAGAGAAAATAAAGAATATCAGAACCTCTTTCCAACTTGCAGAGATGCAGACGCGGACTCTTACCTCACCCACTGCTTTGAGAACCTCCATCAACTACAAAGATTTAGTTCAGTTTTATTTTTCTATAGTTTTGGTGTTAGTTGGATATTCTAGTGAAACAGACTACCCAAAAATCAGCAGCTTCAAGCCATAAGCATTTATGTTTGCTCACAAGTCTGTGGGTGTGTCTTCTGGTCTCAGCTGTGGGCTGGGTGGTCACTCAGTTGATGGCAGCTGGGTTTGCTCACATATTTGAGTGTCACCTGGTTGTTGGCCAGTCTAGGCTGGCCTCGTCTGGGATGGCTGAGCTCTGCTCAGTGTGGGCACCTGTGCTCCAGCAGGCTTGCCCAGGCTTGTTCACATGGTGGTGACAGGGTTCTAAGAGAATGCGCAGAAGTGTGCAAACTTCTTGAGACCTAGACTTGGGACTGGAGAACCATCCAAACAAGCCAGATGAAGGGTGTGAGAAAATAAAGTCCACCCCTTGATGGAAGGAGCTGTAAAGTCACATTGCAAAAGATGCAAATATAGGGAAACATGAAGAATTGTGGCTATTTTTGCAAAAACAAAACAAAACAAAACACACAGGTTTAAAACAAACAGAAACACCTTAAAGTTTTTTTTCAAGATACAGTCTTTTATTATAAAATCTTTTACATTATATCTGCTTCCTCCGTGTATTTATAACTGCTCTCCTTCCCATCACCTCCCTCCCTTCACACGCCATGCACCCCTGCATCCAGCCAAGAAGGGCTTAGAACCTAGAGAGGATTCAGAGAAGACAGATTCTCCGACTTGACAAAAAAAGAGATATAGGGGCTGGGTTTACTGTGTGTATAAGGAGGACTGTTGGATGAATAAATAAAAAGGAAGGAGATTAAGGGGGTGAGACTGGGTGATTCTTAAGATGCCATCAAGATGGTGCATATTGAACTTCGAATTTATAGTCTTTTTGATTCACTCTGCCATTTCCCCTTTGCACAGAAATTCCCCTTACATCAGAGAAGAGGGCAGCCAGAGGAATAGGATCTAAAAGGCACTCAAATGATAAAACAGAGTAGGTTGGGGACAGCAGCATGGAGTTAGGGAGAGCAGGAGAGACAAGTTGCATTTATTGAGTTTGGCTGAGACACTAAGCTTTGCGTCTCCATCTGCTGTTCCCACAACCTGCGTGCCAGGCGGTATCAGCCCCATTGTGTGGCTGGAGAAATGGAGGCTTAGTAATACTAAGAAATGTGCCCAAGTCTCATGGTTAGCGACAGCTTTGCTGTTGTGTGTTTATCCTTGATAGTCAGTGATTAGAAGGTGAGGAACGGAGTGGGATCAGCAGCAGTCTTGCGGCAGCTGGTGGAGGAGGAGCTCCGAGTTCTGCGATGATGACTGGGAGCCTCTTGAAGACCCGCGGTGGCTCTCTTTCACCTTTGTATTCCTAATGCTCAGCACAGTGCCTGACACAGGACAAACATTCAATATAATCCTGTATTATCCTGCAAATAACAACACGAGGGCTCTGTTAACATGTAATTAGCATGTAATTAGTTACCGAAGTGATGGGGAGTGAGGTATGGTGGGAGCCATAGAAAAATACAAATGGCTGCCAAAGCCAGGAGCTCCATGGCTACTGGGATGGGGGGGGGGCAGGCATGGGGTGAGGAGGAAAGCTAATGGAGACCAGCTTTCTCCACTCGGTGGCATTGGATACTGGTTCTCTCCAGAGTTGCTAGAACCAAATACTGAAGCTTTTCTCATGGACCGAGAGAGGGAAACACCTGGCGTCTTTTAGCTTTGCCACAACTTGGGGGAGTAGTTAGTAATAACGGAAAAGACAAGACTCTAAGAACGGAATGAAGTACAGGGAACTGAGACAGTCTTCAGGTGGCTTCTGTGGGTCAGAAAGGCATCCTGTCTTATCACGAAATGACAGACTCTGAGCACTAAGCAGTTACTGTAACAGGTGATGAAACAAGCCCACAGATACAGGACTTTGGGTTTAATGCATATGTCTTTTTTTTTTTTTAAGTCAAGCAACTAGCAGTAATGCAATTGAAATCTGTCTTAAGATGATGGTTAGGATAAAAATACCCAGGAAACTTTGTCTCTAAGATCCCAAAGTTTTGCTAGTAGTTGATTTACCAGTGTGGGTTGTTATTGTTTGTAACAAACCAGTCCAAAACTCAGTGGCATAAAGTAACTATCTTACTGTACTCACAGATTCTTATCATACTCACACATATTATACTCATAGTGGCATAAAATAACTATCTTATCATACTCATGGGATTCCAGACAGGGCACAACAAAGATGGCTTCTTGGTATCTGGGGCCTCAGATTCAAACTCAGGGAGTTTCTCAATGGCTTGGGGAACTGGAACCATCTGGAGGCTTCTTCACTCACACATCAGTTGATCCCAGCTGTTGGCTAGGACCTCAGCTGGGCTCTCAGCTTGAACACCTATGTGTGGCCCCTCCATGTGGTCTAGTTTGGGTTTCCTCCTGGTATGGTGGCTAGGTTCCAAGAGCAAGTGTCCCAGGAGAACATGGTGGCATTTTAATGGTTTAGCCTCTGAAGCTGTGTAGCATCGCTCCTGCTCTTTTGGTTGATGAAGCCTCAAGGATCTGTCAGGTTTCAAGTGGAGGGGACATAGACCTCACCACTCACTGGAGGAACATCAAGGTACAGTGTAAGAAGAGCATGTGGGATAGGGATGATGTTGCTGTCATCTTAAAAATGCAATTTATCACTAGTGACAATTCCTGTTTTATGATTAAATGGTGGAGTCATCATAACCGACATCCTTCCTGGCACTAGACTCTTTCTGCAGCACCATCTTGGACATGAGGACAGCCTCTGGCAGAGCTCACCCTAACAGAGCCCCCTGGGCTAGAAATCAAGTGGTCAGAATTCCAGATCCAGCTCTGCCACAACTGGCTTGTCCTCAGTCCCGCATCTCTAAGGTTTGAGAGGTCTAAGGAGTTAAGAATAGTTCTTATGTTAGTAGGGGAAGACATTTTCCTTGTGGGCATTCAGTTGGATTTCCAAACCTCATCAGACGTGGCCTCTCTACCAGTCACTTCATGTCCCCTTCTAAAAGAACCTCCCTTGTGCTAGCCGCAGAGAGAGCAATTCTATGTGCCTGATGACCCACCACCCCACTGTGCCCCAGGACAACTTTTCATACTAGGGAACCACCCAACTTAAGCTGCTAATGCTGGCCTTCCTTTCTTGGGACTCTGGAATTTCAAATAGGAAACTAATCAGGTGGTGCTGGGTGTTGGAGTGGGAGGTCATGTTGAGCTTTTGAGCCCTTTCCCACCATGTGCCACTGAAGCACAGAGTAAGTCCTTCAAGGAGACAGAGCCAGGGGTGGGGGAAGGGGGGTCATTAGTGAGTGAGAGCACGAGAGCGAGGGAGTAGGGGTGAATAAGAGTGTTCATGATTTATGGTCCCCAATTTCAGTCTCTTGTAAGATTTAGCTGTGCTTCATTCATTTCTGTTCTAAGAAAGCCCTGCGGTTTCTAGAAAATTTCCCATTCTTCTCAACAAACCATGGCTGACCAAGATGCATATTCCAACTTCAGTATAATGAACTTGACATGATAGCCCAGATGATACCCATCCATCTCAGAATACTCCTTCTCCTGACTCTCAACAGTCACGGATGAGTGCTCATACTGTAACATCCTTGATGAGTCTCACCCTACAGTGTTTTGTGTTTTTTGTTTTGTTTTGTTTTTATTTCTTCAAGGACATGGAAAAGAGAAGTTGTAAATATCAGTCTTCGAAGAGACCTTGCAGGCAGTCTAGACAGCAGCCCCTCATATTACAGAGAAGGGAACTGAGAGCAGAGAGGGGAAGTGACTTGCCCAAGGTTGTAGATTAGTTAACAGTGGAGGTGGGATGAAAAATCAGGTCTGATTGTCATTTCAGCCCTGCCTGACTTTAAATCAGCCAGAGCTATCTGGGAGAAAGACAGCAGCTGATTGAGCAATCACCTACGTATTCTGCATTGCTTTTCCCTCCCACCTCTGTTTGCTCTCATGGGCATATAACACTGTAGGGAAATCTTTACGGCTAGCAGTGACAGACATTTGGATATTGCCCCAATGCGGGGGGCAGTAAGGGTAGTAAGGGGAAAAAATGAGGATCATTTTGGGGGTCAGATTAAATTTGTGTAAGCCCAGCATGCTCCTGAAAGCTCTAGCAACAACACTTAGGTTATAATGTGCATAAGCACGGAGAGCCTTGTTGACCTTCTTAGGGGAAGAGGAGAACTGATATGATACCACCTTAAGGCCACATCTAGTTCCATGAGTCTAATTATGTTGTACCAAAAAGACAGAGGTGTTTCTTTTCAACTTTTTATTCTGGACTATTTTAAACATATACAAAAGGGGACAGAATAGTGAAAGGGATCCCAAGACAACAAATATATATATTTTTAAAGCTTTATTGATATATAATTGATGTAGACTAACTCGCATATAGTTAAAGGGTACAATTTGAAAAGTTTTCACATGCACATACACATCATCAGTTGTGAATCTATCAATATAATCATGATAATGAACATATTTTTTACACCTTCCCAGGTTCCTCATGCCTCTTTGTAATCTTTGCCTGTGGCGACTTCCCACGATCTGTCCTCCGCCTCCCTGGTCCCTGTCTGCGGGCAACCACCATCTGCATTCTGTCACTATAAATTAGGTTACGTTTTCTAGAGGTTTATATAAATGGAATCCTTATGTACTTCTTTTAATGTCCAATTTCTTTCATTCAGCGTCATTATTTTGAGAGTCGTCCATATAGTTGTGTGTATCAACGGTTGATCTCTTTTTTTTATTGATGAGTAGTAGTCCGTTGTATGGATGTAACAAAATTTGTGTATCCAGTCCCCTGCTGACGAACACTTGCATTGTTTCCAGCTTTGGGCTATTACGAATAAAGCTGCTATGAACAGTTGTGTACATGCCTTTGTGGGGATGTATACTTTTCTTCTTCTTGGGAAAGTCCTGGAGTGGAATGGCTGGATCGTATGTTAGTTGTATGTTTAACTGTTAAGAAACTGCCCAACTGTCTCCCAAGATAGCTGTAGCATTTGACATTCCCACCAGTAGTATATGAGAGTTCTGTTTCCTCCATATCCTGGCCAGCATTTGAGATGTTCAGTTTTTAAAGTTTTAGCCATTCTAATAGATAAGTAGTGATATCTAGTTGAGCTTTATTTTCAATTTTATAATTGAAAGTACAATTACATTGAGCACCTTTTCGTGTGCTTGTTTGACATCCCTACGTATTCCTTGATGAATTGTATACTCAAATCTTTTGCCATTTCTTAAAGTTGGGGTTTTTTTCCTTGCTATTTATTTTTTATAGTTTAAAAAATATATTTGGATTCAAGTTCCTTATCAGATATGCACTTTGAAAATATTTCTTCCAGTCTGTGGCTTGTCTTTTCATTCTCTTAACAGTGGCTTTTGAAGAGTGAACATTTTTAATTTTAGTAAAATCTAATTTATCAATTGTTTCTTTTATGGATCATTCTCCAGTGAATTGCCTTTAGGTTTTTTAGAAGAATTCTGGAAGAGTCAAGGAGGTGATGGCATCTGACCTGGACATTGAAGGTTAAATAGTTTTGGGAAAGGCAGCCTCGTGCTAACAGTCTTCTAGCTCCCACTAAGCCGCAGAAGATTGGCCCCCAGTCCTCATCAAGAGATAAAGACCTCACACAGCCTGTGCTGGCCTTATCACCTTGAGTGGGAATATTTTTCCCTGTTTCAAGCGCAATGAATATTCTCTCTGCTCAAAGTGTGTGCATCCCATGGCACCTGGCCAACACCATAGTCTGTCCCCTGAAAAAAGATGTAGGTTTCCTTCCACTGGAGCACGGGAGGGGTATGCATAGGCAAATTGCCCTGCATGGGCTGCTGGGAGAAACCCACTGGCCATGGGGACTGATGCGCACTATTGAGTCTGATCTTGCTCTGTCTCTTCTTTGCGTGTATAAAGTGCTGTTCTGTTTAGTGCTTGACTGTATTGTGTTTTCTTTGGCAACTCTGATACTAAGATGCAGTAGGCAGTGATGTTTAGAGTCCTCCCCTGAGACTGGTAACCGATGCACGCTGTTCTGCTCCCTTGGGATTGACAACCGGTGCAGTGCTCTCTGCTTGGCAACTAGGACTATACCATTTGGGTGAAAGGAAAGGCAATGGTCAGGAGGTTAGGCGGTGTAGGGGTCACAGGGCAACAGTAGCACAGAGGTCTGTTTGTGAGACCCTTAAAATCAAAGGGGGTACTAAAGATTTTTCTATAGTGCATCTTCTCTTTTTTTTTTTTTTAAAGAGTTTATTTATTTATTTGACAGAGATAGAGACAGCCAGTGAGAGAGGGAGCACAAGCAGGGGGAGTGGGAGAGGAAGAAGCAGGCTCATAGCGGAGAAGCCTGATGTGGGGCTCGATCCCATGACGCCGGGATCACGCCCTGAGCCGAAGGCAGACGCTTAACCGCTGTGCCACCCAGGCGCCCCTATAGTGCATCTTCTCTTAATCACATTCTGTTTAAAACCTTCCACTGTCTTCCCAGTTCTTGCAGAGTGCATACCGGCACCTTCATGATCTGACCTGTCTTGTATTGTTCAGAGTCATTTCTTGCCAGATCCCCCAACTCTACTGTTCCAACTCAATCCAGATAAACCAAATGGTATCTAATTTTCTGTGGGAGCCATGTTCTCTCTAGATTATAAGACTTAGTTCATCCTCTTCCCTCTGCCTGGAACCCCCTCCTCCATTTCCCTCAATTCCCCTTTCCCAGCTATTTCTGACAGCCTCTTAGGACTCAGCTTTTGAGTTTTCCTCAAACCCAACTCCACGTATCCATAAAACATGTTGCTAATTGATGGAGGAGTGGGGAGTGGGGGGGGGGTGGAGTGAGAGGTTTTACAGAATTTTCAGAGTCTAGTGTAAAATAAAATGGGGGCCCTTTGTTCAAAAAGCAGGAGAAAAAGTACCATTAAAGGTACTATAATATAAAGCTTTTTCTTTTCTTCCATAGTTTCTCTCTTAACTTGTCTGTTTGCTATTTGTTATTTATGTGCTATTTAATGTCATTCTAAGTAAAGAAAATTAAAATTATTAATTGACATGAATTTTGCCACTATTATATATTTTTTGTTCATGCTACTTCCCTGTATTGGCCAACCACTTATGCCAAAAATGATGGTAGAGAAGGAAGGAAAATATTCAGCAACCCATAGATCCTTTGCCTTTCAGTCCTGTCTTATTCATCAGTAAGCTGAAGGTAGGAGTATTAGTAGAATGTGTGCTTATCAGGAACTAAAACTCGAAGTGTTGAGTTAGTTCTGTGCGTATTTTCTATTGTCTGGTAAGAACAAAATACATCTGCATGTGCAATCTCTGAATCATGAATTCTGTGATTTTGGTGACACTACATGTGAAGTAGATGTTCTTATATAAAACTGGCCTTGCGCGATATAGATGTGAATGGCAAAATTCATGTCAAGGCAGTCTGGAGGCAGAATTCCTTCCTCAGTCTTAAAGCCTTCAACTGATTGGATGAGGCCCTCCCGAATTATGGAGATAATCTGCTTTGCTCAAAGTGAACTGATTTAAATGGTAAATACATCCAAAAAATACCTTCATAACAACATCTAGGCAGGTGTTTGACCAAAAAGCGGGTACCATAGCCTAGCCAAATTGACACATATAATTAATCACCACAGAAGTAGACTCTGAGAAGGCTATCAGTGTGCAGGAGGTTTATTAAGGAGCTCTCTGAGATCAATACTGTGGAAAGGAAGGGAAGGAAGCAGGATCTGTCAGAGGAAGAAAGTAAGCTGCAATGCATTGTCAATGTCAGCCAGCCCTGTGGGGTATTCTGAAGAAGAATGCCCCTTCTCAAGTGCCCCGGTTTGGAGCAAGGGGACTGTGTCTTTGTATACTAAGTTGATCAGTTATTGGATATGAACTCCTCAGGAAGTGGGCATGACCTTGGGCAAGGTGATTCTCTTTATCCAGACATTCCCTGTAAGGGACTAACACTATTTCCCACAGCAGGGGGAAATACGTCCTTTGACATGAAAGGGGATCTCAGTACCACATCATAGCACCTACTCCACTTAACTTCCCTTTCCTATTGCTCTTTCCAACCCCACACTCCACACCTCATCCCACAGACAAGATAGTCTTTGAGGATCAGGATTTCATTATATTTCTTTTGTATTTCCAATGCCTACTCCATTATCTGACGCTTAACAGGCACTCAACAAACCTTTATTAAATGAATCAACAAAGATCTTGAGCAAAAAATAATGCCCTCTAAGAAAAAGTAGATTCTGATAAAGAATAGGGTGACTGTGAATGCTTATACTGCTTTTCACAATTCCCGCAGCTTTTTCACATTTGGCTCATTTAAGCTTCACAACAACTTGGTGAGGTAGGAAATGACTATTCTCATTTCTGGAAAAAGAAGCCGAGGCTCAGAGAAACAAATAGTGTGTCTAGAATCACAGAGTTAAGGAATGACTTTTGCAAGATTTCCTTTGCTGCAACTTAGAGTGATTGTATTACACAGACTAGACATGTCCCATCCTTCTTCTCTCCAGAGACTGAGGCCTCATAGTCATGCTCTAAGGATAAGTGAATAATCAAATACCCTGCCTCCCATTAGCTGCCCAAAGGATGCTACTGACTTGTGTTTCTAGTAGCAGCATGAGTTAAGGAAGACCCACCTAAACTTTCTGGACTCCATTGTAACTGCTGGGGTCAGCGGTGGTTTGGGTGGCTCCAGAGCACATCAAAGCTACTTCAGTGACCTCTGCAGGGATAGAACTAGTTCTTTGTCCTCATTATATAATCGTGCTCTAACTACCCAAGGTAACTGGCTATTGATAACACAGGGTCAGGCTTGAGGCTATTAAGAGGGGAGGAATTTGTGGGAGCACTTCTTAAACAGTTTCTCTTTTCACTTCCATGGGGGCTGACCTTTAAAATATCCTGCAGATCATCAGATGAAAATAAAAATAGCCCTTCTTGGCATTGAATTGTTTTCCTTCCCTTGACAAAGAGGTCATAGATTCCCCTTTTTGGATGGTTTCTTCTTTTTTATTAACTAGCCAAATCTGTTGAGGAAAGAACATTCTACTCTTTGCAAGAAGAAAAATGGAAATATTTAGGTAAAGGACATCTTTTTTTAAAGCTGCATTTTTAGGTGACTTCCATTTGATCTTATAGAACCCGTGAAGTATAGATCTGTGGGTTGGAATGATAGCAATAGAACTAAACTCTATTTTTTGAAAGCAAATAAGATGTACCAAATATGTCTTCTGGTGCTTGGGTGTCCTAATAACAAGGAAATTAAAACCAAAAGTCAAGAGCCCATGACTCAGAGCTCTTCAAGCCATCTGTGATGTAATAGGAAAACAGTAGACTCAGATATGAGTGGACTTCAGTCCATCTTGTATTTACTAGCTCTGTGACTCTAAACCTCAGATCCTCCCCTGTTAAAGAAGAATAAAAATATGTGCCTTATTGGACTGTTGCTCAGGGCAGATAAAATGCAAGTGACAGTTCTCTGCAAACAGTGAAGTGATTTTTATTAAAGCATTTTACTAGTCCTCTTCTAAATAAGGCTGAGAACAGACTTATGAAGGCCTATGCTAATTGGAGTTATTGAGTATCAGGTTTAATAGTCAGAGCGTGTTTAATCTAAACACGAGCAACTTGACAGCCTATTAGATTTTTATACCATCGTTTTGATTCCAGAAATCCCTTTGATTTTATCTGAGTCTAAATAATTTGAGTGATAAAGTTATGTTTTTCAAATGGTAAGCCATTACCTATTAGTAGAGCCAAAATGAATTCACTCATTTTAAATTTACGGTTCCATGAATTTTAACAAATGTAGATACCCATGTAACCACCATCATAATCATGATATAGAATATTTCCATTAACCCCCAAAATTCCCGTGTGTCTGTTTGTAGTAAATGCTCCCCTCCATATATATATCATTAAGAACATATTTCTCTTATATAGGATTTTATACAAATGGAACTATAGAAAAGGAACTATTTGCATCTAGCTTCTTTTGCTCAGTATAATCTGTGAGATTCACTGATATTGTGTGTATCAACAGTTCCTTTTTATTGCTGAGTGGTTTTCCTTTGTTGGGATACATCACAATTTGTTTATCCATTCATTTGTTGGGGACTAGTGAATGTTGTTTCCATTTTGGGGGATTATGACTGGAGCTGCTATGAATATTCATTTGCAAGTCTATGTGAGAAAATGTGTTTTTATTTCTCTTGGGTGTATGCTATGAATTACCTGATCTTATGGTAAGTGTATATTTAACTTAATGAAAACCTGCAAAATTGTTTTCCAAAGTGTCTGTATCATTTTACCTCTTCATTAGCAACGTGATGATGAGTCCCAATTGTTCACCTTCTCTGCAACATTTAGCACTGTAAGTCTTTTAAATTTTGGCCACATTAGTGTGTGTTAGTGGTATCTTATTGTGGATTTTATTTGCATCTCCCTGATAAATATCTTTATTTATTCTGATGAGTATCTTTTTATGAGTATCTTTTCATGTGTTTATTGGCCATTTGCATATCTTCTATTGTGAAATGTCTGTTAAAAAATTTGCCTTTTTTCAAATTAGGTTATTTGTCACCGATAGCTTTTAAAAATGAAACAAAATGAAACAGAATAGGAAATATCAATGTACGTTACGTGTAGTATGTTTTGTTTCATTAAACTTTTATTTCAGTATTTATACACATAACCACGTGCATGTGTGTATACACAGATATACACACATTATCCGTATATACTGTGTTGCAATGTTAAATACATCTATGATCACTTATTACCAGATTTCTTATTAAATGATAAAAATATCCTCCTCTATATCTTTGACTCATTGAAAGTTGAGTTTTCTGTAACTTGTAGCCGAAAGCATGTCTGTTCTGACTTACATTTTCATAGTTCTTCCCTGGAACAGCCTCTCTATGTTTCACTCCTTATATTATGCAAAGATTTGGAGTTGTGGATTTGAAAAAATATGCAGAAGCTTGTTCCTTTTGCTTGGTTGATTGCTAAGTGTGTGATTGCTGAAAAGTGGAAGTCATCTCTTAACTATTGACATTTAGTTTCGTAAGCCGAGATAGAAAAGTCTGGTAAGAAAAGAGTGAATGTGCATGACATAAAAGACCTTTAGGGTAGAAATATAGGAAATTTTATGTACTTTTTCAAATTATATTTTATGCTCTCTAATTGATTTGTAATGAATTGATTTTCACTTTGGCATAGTAGCGGTAGTTTTCCAGAAGATTTTGGAGTTTATTACTTATATCATTTTGGGTTTCAGAACTTTTTATCATTCAGGGACTTTGTCCTTTGACCGATTAGGTGTTAAAGTGTCTGCAAAAGAAATTCTGCACATGGTATTTGGAAAAGGAATGAGGACTTTCCTGCTCATTTTCGGTATATTCTTCATATCCAAAGTTTAAGGCTAAAACTCTCCCTTTCGTGGTTCTGAGTTGTCTGTGAGTTTGCTGTTCCCTGGATGTTCCACAGTGGCTTGCTAAGGCTGGAGGCTGTTTTACTTTTCTACACGAAGTGGTTAGCCAAGAGATTGCGTACCCTCCATCCAGAGAGAGCTATTTCCTCACATGTTGCTTCTATTTGTTAGGATAGTGTAAATTTCAGCAACAAACCTCCAAATTTTGGGGCTTTACCCAATAGAAGTTTACTTCTGTCCTAGATAACGATCCAATGGGGCTACTCCTGATCAGGAGGTGGATGAATGGGAGTCGGCTCTGGGAGTCAGTCTATGCAGTCAGTGAAGGACCCAGACTAATAGAGGAGCTGCCATTTTCAATACGTTCCTTTCATAGTTTCCCTTGACACTGACATGTAGCCAGAGGAGAGAGAAGAGCAAGGAAGATCATGTGTGGTACTATCTCATAGGATGGGCTTGGAAGTTGTGCACAGCACTTCTGCTCACCTTCCATTGGCCAGAACTCAGTCGTATGGGCTTACTTAATGTAGGAGAGGCTGGTGGCTAAGGTCTGAATGTTTCCTATGTTGAAATCTAATCCCCAAGGTAATATATTAGGAGGTAGAGACTTTTGGAGGTGATCAGTTAGGGCCCTGCTGAATGGAATTAGCGCCCTTATGAAAGACGGCCCAGGGAGCTCCCTTGCCCTTTCCATCATGGGAGGACACAGCAAGAAGGCATAGATTTTGAACCAGATACAGGGTTCTCACCAGACACTAAATCTGCTGGCACCTTGATCTTGGACTTTCCAGCCTTTAGAACTGTGAGAAATAAATCTCTGTTGTTCATAATCCATCTGGTTTATGGTATTTTATCAGGGCAGCCTGAATGGACCCTAGAACGATGCTTAGTTTGGCTGTGTGCTCAGGGAAAAGAGGAGAATTTGGATTTGGATACACAGCTTCAGCCTTAATCCCACTGCCCCTTTAGTTGCACCTTCCATGACTACTCGCTGTAGAGATGGTGAAACACAGACGCCAAATGAAGATGAGAAAGGCTATTTGCACATGATGACTGGTGGAGCCATAGCTAGACCCAGGTATCCTCATCATCCTCCTATTTTACAGGCCATGTGAATGGCCTTCCTTCTTCCATCTCATCTCCCACTGGAGCCCAGCCACACTGGACTTCTGATTCCTCCAGAGCTTCAAGCTCATGCCTCACATGAACACTCAGACCCCTGCCTGAACACTTCTCCTCCTCCATCGATAAGCTAGATCCTGCTCCCCTGGTTGTGGTGGGGGTGTCACCTTCAGTATTCTCGCCTCACACAGACTCTCTCCACTTGTAACCTTAATTTGGTCCCTTTATTCAGCTGTCTCAGGGGATCCTGTTCTTTTTTCCCTTTACTGCAGTGGTTCTGAATGTGGAGTGGGGAGGGGTTTGGCAACGGAGACATTTTGGTTGTCACAACTTGCAGGGGTTGCCACTGGCACGAGTGGGCAGAGGCCAGGGATGCTACCAGATATCCTACAATGTACCGGATGGCTCCCCAAACAAATAATTCTACATTTCTAAATCTCAGTAGTGCCAAGGTCGGGAAACTCTGCTCTACCATCTATTACAATGTGTGAATATAATGCATTTGTGTGTTTGTTTACTGTCTATCTCCCTCACTAGATTGAAAGAGATGGTAACTGGTTTATCACTGCACCCACAGATTATAACACATAGCATGTCATGTAGAAAGTACTCATCATTTTCCGTTCAGTGAATAAAATAATTCCAAATGTAATTCATTCACATCTACCAATTTAGAAAAATTTTTTTGATGTCTACTAAATGTCAGGCACTGGAAAACTAAGATGAATAAACTTAAGACCCAGACTTTCTCTCTCTGTAGCCGTATTTATTGTGTCTACCATGTCCCAGGTATTGAACTATATTTCTATGTAATTCTCTCATTTAGGCTCCACAAAAACCCTATGAGGCAGGTGTAATATTATTATTATTATCATTTTCCTACAAATAACATTCAGAGAGGTTAATTGATTAGCCCATCATCACACAGTAAGAAAGTGGAGGAGCCAGGATGCTTAGGTCTTTCCAGACTACATCACAGTGTTCGTTGCTTTTGAATTGGCTTTCTAGCCAAGACTTGGCATTTTTGTTTTATTGGTAGCTGTTATCGGGACCAAAATGCAAAAATCTCTGACAGGTTAGAGGGATAGAATTTACTGTAACCATTTTAAGAGCAAGGAAAAAGAAGCTCAGTAAAGACAACTGACTTGCCCAAGGAAACATCCAGTAAGTGGCAGAACAAAGAGAAGAAATAAGATGTTCACATTTGCCAGCCAAAGACCAGTAGCAACATACCTGTGGTAGAACAGGCTGGGTTCGTTGGTATTTTTTTCGACAAGGGAGGACACACACCACGGGGAACTATGGGTCATTTCTGTAGGAGAAGCTTGTTATAAGATTGAGCTTGGAGATTGGGGTGCAGGGCTTTATTCTGGATTGAGCGCTATAAGGAAGTAGGACAATTCTACAGTTGGGTATGTTTTATGTAGGAGGTCTGAGAAATGGAGCCGAGAGAAAGCTATAATTGATAAAGAAGCAGCAGCTACCCATTTTAGCCACTAAGGAAGATATTTTTGTGGTTTGCACACTAGTCTTCAGAGGTCTTTTTGTCTTTGACAAGAGTGATTTTTTTTTTAAAGTAGGCTTCATGCCCAGGGTGGAACTCAGTGTGGGGCTTGAACTCACGACCCTGAGATCAAGACCTGAGCTGAGATCAAGAGTCGGACGCCTAACCAACTGAGACACCCAGGCGCCCCAAGAGTGATCTTATCTGATGTTAATTTCTGTGAAAGTGTTAGCTAGAGGATACTAAGGTCTACCTGAGTGCCAGTCAGCTAACGTGTGGCAGCTGTTGGGGGCTGCTTTTTTCTTTTTGTAGGATCTTGACACGTCTAATCCAGTGTTCTTCTCGCTCCGCTACACCACCCACCTATATGCAGGCAGTTTTCTCAGTACTCTGTCAAGTTTTACAGGTTTCAGAGAAGGGGCAATATGAGTCAGGGTGGTGGTGGTGTATTACGAGTTTGCTTCCAGTCTCACTCCCAGGCTACCAACACCACATGTCCCCTCTTTCCCCTCAATACTCAGTACTCAGTGCCGAGTCTTCCCTTTCAGAACCTACTCCCCTAGAAGACAGGAAACTGACACGCCTTGGATGTAAATGATGGGCGGCACTCCCAGAGACCCTTTGCAAGAACAAGATAACAGATTTCACCTTTTCTAGAGAATTGTGACATTTTCATCAGTTTATTTTATGAAGTCTTTTTTTTAAAAGATTTTATTTATTTATTTGAGAGAGAATGACAGAGAGACAGAGCACAAGCAAGGCAAGCTGCAGAAGGAGAGGGAGAAGCAGACTGCCCACTGAGCAGGGAGCCTGATGCGGGGGGCTTGATCCCAGGACCTTGGGATCATGACCGGAGCTGAAGGCAGACACTTAACCAACTGAGGCACCCAGGTGCCCCTATTTTTTGAAGACTTTTATTTTCATTAGAAAAGTAACATATATTCACTAAATTAAACAGCATGGTAGAAATTTTCTTTTTTTTAAAGTCACTCACAGGGGCGCCTGGGTGGCTCAGTCGGTTAAGCATCTGCCTTCAACTCAGGTCATGATCCCAGGGCTCTGGGATGGAGCCCCACATAGGGCTCTCTGCTCAGCGGGGAGCCTGCTTCTCCCTCTCCCTCTGCCTGCCCCTTGCCCTGCTTGTGCTCTCTCTCTCTTTCTGTCAAATAAATAAATAAATAAAATCTTTAAAAAAATAAAAAAAGTCACTCATAGTCACACTACCTGAAGAAAAACGCTCAATATTTTTGAACATTTCTACCAGAATTTTCTCTGTGCATAATCTCGTGTGTGTCAGGGGGGCGGTGTATGTGCAGGCATGTGTGCATTGTTTTGCCCAGACTGGTTATATAATTTTTGTCCTGTTCTTTTTATTAACATATGACTATTAGCATATGAGTTACAAACATGAGTTTTAATATTTAAAATGCCATGCCAGATTTATTTCATACTTTTATTTTGGGGCATTTACATCGGTTCTACTTTTTTAAATATATTAAGTAATCCTGTGATAAACATTCTGGTGCAGAAGTCTTGTTGCGTATATCTGTTTTTTTTTTCCCAAACTAAATTCCTATACCAGGGTTGATAAATTGAAGGATATAAACATTCGAAAGACTATTAACATATACTATTAAATTTGGACAGTTATATTGGAGAATAAAACGTCAGGCTAAAGAAATGAAAATCTTCTAGTGGAATTCCAGATAATGGCCAGCTGGTTGGTGAAAGGGAAGAAGTGATATGAAACATAAGTTCTTCTGCAAAGCATGTCATTCTTTTTCTTCCACGTCCCAGTTTTTCCAAAAGTCTCTGGAAGGAACTTACCAGACCCAAAGGGCAAGGGGCGTGCACACCTAGAGGATAAGAGAGGAAAAACCAAAGATTCATCCTTAACCAGTGACCTTGCCTTAATTTAATCCCCTGAGAAGGATTGTTTTGAGCCACTTGCATGGCTGAAGGCTGCAGTATGATTCCAGTCTTGCCCCTGAGGCTGTTGAGTTGAGGAGAGTGACTGGTATTTGTTAGCATTTGCCCGAGATGAGTCATGGGAGAAGAGAAGTGTGCATTGGCATGGCAGGTCTAAGCCGCAGTTCGCGTCAGGATCAAGGCTCCCCCTTCTCTGCTGCTTCTCATTCAAGACATCTTAATTTCCCCTTGTTCTCTGGGTGAGGCATTAACTACACAGCCTGAAGGAGCTGGCGAACTCTGGGTGCCAGCAAGGGAGAAGCATGCTAGCTGATTCTTTCTTTTCTGGGTGGCAATTCTCTCTCTTTCCTGACCTCTGCTATTAAGAATCTTGAAGCACTTTTGAAAGCCTGCTGTTGCTCAGAACAAGATTTTGTATCTTAAATGAAAGGTGCAAAGCAAAATGGTTTCAGTTTCAGAAGGCTACTGGCGGGGGGAAAGCGGGGAGGACCTGGCACTTCTTGGGGAGCCGGGAGCCACAGGGTAGGCAGGTTATCAAGCAGAGAGGTGGAAGGATGCATTCTGCCAAGACAGTAAGGAGTAAGTATCTGCTGGAGAATACTAATAGCTTCTTAGACAGGAAAAAACTCCCTTGGTAGAAGGGGCGCTATTGTGGTAATGTGCTTATTGGTTACCATATGTTATACTTCAAGAAGAGAAGGAAGGAAGAAAACTAACGTTTGTCAAGCTTCTATTAATTATTGGGACCCCACTTGGCATTGGACTTGCACTTTCTCATTCCCCCCCCCAATCTGCCCTATAAGTTAGATGTATAAATAATATTAAAGCCCATTTTATTGGGGCGGCTGGGTGGCTCAGTTGGTTGAGCATCCAACTCTTGATTTTGGCTCAGGTCATGATCTCAGAGTCGTGAGATTGAGCCCTGACGGCTCTGTGCTGAGCATGGAGCCTGTTAGGGATTCTCCCTCTCCTTTTCCCTCTGCACCTCTGCCCCACTCGTGTGCATGCTCTCTCTCTCTCTCTCTCTCTCTGTCTCTCTCTCTCAAAAAAAAAAAAGCCCATCTTTCATGTCAGCAAATTGAATGGCAGAGAGCTGGCTGCTTTTTGAGGTCATAGAGCTGGTTGGGGTGGGAACCAGGTTGCAGAGGCAAGGCTGATGCCACTGTAAAACAAATAATTTACATAGAAATGCATGAAAAATGCATTGAAAGAAACATTTTAAGAGTTCAGTATTTAAGTGTGTTTTATTGAGTTATAATTTGCATACCTTAAAAGTTCACCCGTTGTCATGGTAAATGCAATGGTTTTAGTAAATTTATAGAATTGTGCAACTAGCACCACAACCCAGTTAAGTATTTCTATCCAAGTTTACTTCTTTTCATGCAATAAAGTTCTGTCTGAAAATATGGGTGGAGAAAATACTGTAATTTCCATTGGTTACCTAGGCTATATTTCTAGATTCTAGAGGAGGGAAGAGGATGTTGATCTAGGGTACAGGGACCCATTACGGCTTCCCAAAGAGGGTGAGATTTCCAGAGACATGATTCTAAAAATCAGTGATGGCCCATATGACGTTCCTTGATGGGCTATGAAATAAACTACATAGAATCCTCCTGGTATTAGTCAGTATACATGGAACATTAGCACTTTCAAGTCACTGGTCTGTGGTTATAATGTTCCACTTGTATTCCATGTTGATCTTAAACACTGTAGGTTATTGAAACATTTGGCTATAGAAAATTGAGATGATGGCTCATTGTACATTGTTCTTTCTTTACCTGTATCTGGTTTGGGCTTAGCCAGCACGTCCTTCAGGCAGCTGTTACTGACCTTCCTTCCACCCTTCCCAAGTGTGGTTTATATTCCCCCATAAAATCCTGTAATTACTGCAACCATATTGTTTCTCTTGGTGTGAGGTATTGTTCTTCCCGCTCAATATCTTCCCCATTAGGTTCTAAGCTACCCAAAGATACAGGAATTTGTTCCCTCCTTTCCAGTATTAAAGAATTCATATGAATTCCAATTCTACTCCAGTTCACTTAGAGGACTGAAAAGAGAAAATGCTGTATCTTACTTGAAATTTTTTTATAGAGGGCTAGAGAAGATTGATTGCAATGTGTTAAGAATCATTATGTCTAACGGATAAAAATCTGCCAGAAAAGAACAAAATATCTGAGTTTTTAATGTAGTTAAACAGGACAAAGATGAGGTGATGTGTTGCTGGGGCTTGGGGATGAGAATTGTTCAGAAAGGTTTCCAGTTATAACAAAGTACTTTAAAAAGTCACATATGTACTATACGATTCCCTAAACTTCTACATTAATTGGAATTATTTATCTTCCCCAGCCTTGAAATTTTGAAATTTTCCTAGAAATGTTTAAAATATGCTAATAACTTTAAGTGTTGGCCCTGAATTTTCATTTGATCCAATTTTGTGTAACTCCACTTCTCACTTTAAAAAAATACTTAAAAATGTATGATATTTTGTCTGAAAAATGACTTTCTTATGTGACATTTGTTCTATCCATAGCAATTTGATTTTCTTTTGGCCACCTAGGACTGTACGTATTAACTAAATGAATGTCTGGAGCTTTATTTAAAATATGAACTTGGATGCTAGTAATTAGTTAACCTTTGATGTTCTTGTTATAATATACTTCTTAATCTCCTTATACCCTTTATATTTTATATGATGTGCTCTTCAGCTCATTCATATTTAAACAACTGTTTGCACACCCCCACAAAGTTCTTCGCATTGTTGTTTTGTCTTGTGCTTTAGAAAATATAGGTCACCCTTTGCTCCCTGGTAGCAAATATAACTGCTTCTGATTTCTTTATTTGCTTGCTTATTTGCTTGTTTATTGGAGCAAGGGGGAGCCTGCAGTCTGGATGGTGATTAAGGAAGTTAATTAGCCCCAATTATCTTTCCAAGGAACTGTGTCTCTTCTTGACTTGGTATTTCCTGGAATTCCTTAACCTACTCTAGGGATAACTGGGAGACCACAACAGAGCTACTGCCAAACAGGTTTCAACTATAATGGCAGAAATAGAACACTGGGTCAGCATTGGTGGCCAAAGAAAAATGCTGTGTTTTCCTCCACAGGACATGCCACTGTTTCCCTTTCTCCAAAGCAATTTATCTTATACTAAATTGGGGTGCAAGTTCAGATGTAACTGTAATAATTATTTGTATTGGTGATCCTTTCTCTTGGAAGCTGGGGATGGAACTAGGCTCTCACTGGATACCTTGTGGATCTTGGAGCTCTTTAGCAGTCACAGAGGAGAAATTGAGACTGAATGACACAATTATCAATGCTCCCTGAGGTCCTCAGGGTTCATCCAATTGATAATCATGAAATCCTGACTGAAAGAGACTGACCATCACTATTAATCTCATTGGTTTTCTCTTACCCCTTTTGTCATGCCTTTTCTCCTCACTTCATGCAATTCATACTTTATTTATTTGGACCTCAGGTGCATAGAGTTAAGACTGGCATTCTCAGTTCATGGCACACTATCAACACAGTCCCTATCTTGTTTTATTTTTGTTTTCTCTTTTATGCCTTAGCCTCACTCCCAGTCTCTATCCATGGCCGGATACATTCCCAGGCGCCCTCTCTAATGTATCAGATATATACCCTTGGCTATGTGTGAATTCTTAGAAAATATAGTGTGTGTGTACATTTTTAAAGTTGGCACATAGGGTTTTGCACTACAGCCTTTATTCTGATTTTTTTCATTCAATACTAACTTTTTGAGATTTAGTCACATTGCTTTGTCATGCTGAACATCTAGTTCATTGCTTCTAATGCAGCAGAGTATTCCACACTCTGGGTCTACATTTTAGGTCTCTGTTTCTCTAATGAATAAACCAGGCTTCCTCCAGATACCTGCTTCCACAAACGAAATGCTGATGAACATCTTTGACTACTCTTGAACATCTTTAGGGAATACACGTCTTCGAAAGGAAGGCGGGTGTTGGGATGTCAAGGACACACACATTTATCTTCATTATCTACAACTAGATTTATTTCCAAGATGGCTGAGTAGGCTCAGAATTCCAGTAGCACCACATGAAGCTTCCCTTTTCTGTACATTCTTGCCAATTCTTGGTATCATCCGACTTTCTTACTTATGTGATGAGCAAAAACTGACATCTTATTTTTACTTGCATTTCTCTAATTATTAGTGATGTTAGCTTTTTGGGTGTCTCCTTCTGTGGTTTATCTATTCATATATATATATATATATATATATATCTATTCATATATATATATATATTTATATATATATAGCTCAATATTTGTTTTTATTGGTGTTTTTATATTTTCTATCAAACTTTTTATATTTTGTGGGGAAAATGTATAATTGATAAGTAATGATGAATTAGTTATCCTATTTTAGTGTGCCTATATCTCTACCTATCTTTCCATCTGCCCACCATGGCTTTTTACCAGCCCTTCTAAACAATGAGTTGATATAATGACAGCTAAAATGGCCTGTATATCTGTTGGTCCCTATGGCCATATCATCGTAAGCATAGCGTTCCCATTAGCCTTCTTAAATGTTTGAGGATAGAACATTGATGACACACCTCTGAGAACTCCTGGGAATCTATCTCACAGGAATCTATCTGGTAATCATTGAATTAATTCCCTAAAAGGAATTAAAGCAAAATCTTTCTAAAACCTACAGTATCTTTTTCCTGGACTTAGGGATCTTTAGGGCTGACCATTCGACCAATCAATAAAGTGGTACTGCTATAGAAGCAAGGGCCTTATAAATTGCTGTATAAAGTAAGTGACCCTGTCAGAATTAGATGTATACACCCTGCTTTGTTTTTCTTTTAAAAAGCATTTATTTAAGAATATTTATTAGGAAGAATCAGATGTGAATTCTCATGTAAGTATCCTTCCAATTCCCACCTTTGGAGGCGGCATCTTTCTCCCAATGATGCCGTAGTTGTTCAAAACACTTCCTATTTTATAGTTATAAAAAAATATAAGTGATTCTAACCTAGGCCACCACAATTTGGAGCTAGGAATTCTGAACTGCTCTTCGAGAGAGCTGAGTTGAGATGCAGCTTTACCATTCTTATCTGTGTGCTGTTGTGCAAGATATTTAATATCTCTGAATCTCAGTTTTCTCAGGCAATAATGATTCTTCACTCACGGGATTGTCAAAGAAGGTAAACAAGACAACATAGGAGAAAGTCATAGCCCAGGGACAGGCACATTATTAATACTTTCAAATATTACTTCCACTGGAATCCAAATTTGTTTAAAAATCATAATGAGCTCCATAGAGCGGTCCTTGTTTAGGTTCTGAACTGTAGAGAGGCAGAATGCACATGCGTATCACAAAGTTTTGTTCTTGATGTTTACCTGTGTCTTGGTGAGACTCCCCAATTGCCATTCTTTTTCTGCGAGGGAGGCAAGTCTATCCTGTTTCCCCTCAAAGTAACCCGGCAGTGCCATCTATCTGTGGGAGTAACAACAGTACTAACTTTGGGTGATCATGGAGTGACCTGAGGGTTTCCCGAGAGCTCTCTGTTTCTGCCTGAAGTTAAGTGCATCCAGTACAACATTCCCTGATCATGGCACCTATGGCTAATGGAAACTGCAAGGTCCAGCAAGGATTCTAGGGACAAGATTTGTGCCCTGCCTTTACCATCCTGATAAAGCAGTTGTGGGCTTTTGAAAACTACCTGTCATTGATATTTCTCTTACATCTAAGTTCTTCTGTAGTCACATTCATCTTTTGGGTTCCAAGAACACAGTGGAATAGATTCAGATTCAAATTTGCATTCTCAGTTTTGCGAGCTATGTGACCTTGAGCAAATCATTTCATATCTTTGAGCCTCCAAAGATGACTTTTCAGGGCTGTTATAATGATTAAATGAGATAATGCGTGAAAATCTTAAGCACTTTGCCAGGCACCTTGTAGGCTTTTAGTAAATTTTATTTCCTTTCTGATTCACTCAACCACAAGAAAAATTAGATTGCTTTGTGAGTTGAAAGCCATGTGTGCCGGTGTCTGATTCCAAATTGGGCATTCTTCTCAGATGCCTATCAGGTACTCTAAAGTGCATTCTTATTTTGACAGATGCTAGACTCTGGATTTACAAAACTCACTCTGTGACAGTGTTGTGTATGCAAATGAAGCCTTCCCATGAGCTGCTGAATATCAGAAAGACAGCATTTCTCCCAAAGACTATTGCATTCTCTTTTGCCACTGTTGCTCAAGCTTTCAGAAGCACCTTTGAAAATTTTTAAATGAAAATACTTCAAAGGCTTGCCATGGCAGGACTCACTCTTTCTCACTGCAGCTTGAGAAAAATGACTGGAGGAATGGACTGGTGAGAGGTTGACTGACTCTCTCACAGCCCCCGAGATGCTGACCTAAGCTAGGGTTCTACTGCCATGGGATCAGAGCACATTGTTTTGAGGGAGGAGAATAAATAGCAACTGCAGAAGAGGAAAGGGCTAACTTTCTCATTAGGAATGATGTGAAAAGGTGGTCTACTTTGTCAGTAGTGAGGGCTCTCTTCTGCTCAATTTGCCGCAATCCATTTGCCAGGGCAGAGCATACACAGCAAGAGTACAGCTCAACAGTGAAGAAGAGGAAGATGAGGCCTGTTCTTGGAATATGGTACACAAGACTGTGCTGCACAGCACAAGTCTTTACTCACTCAGGACTGCAGAAGGCAGAAATTTGTACAGAGACTGCAAAACAAGAAGCTGGGACACTCGGGGACTCTGTGGTCAACTTACAAATTTCCTTTGCATCTCTTATCTGACATCCAACTCTCTTTTCTAGCTTTGACTTAGGCATCCTTGGCTACTCGCAAACTATAAATGAGATAGGAATATCAGAAGCCTATAATAATATTATTATTATTACTATTAATAAAAATTCTGGTACAAGCTGTATTGTGTATGAGTAGGTCTTATGGTTTAAAGGAATCAGAACTGTGCTACTTGCTTAAATCATGCATTGGCTAGTGTAGTGATTAGCTGTTGCCGTGTAACAAACAACTACAAACATCTCAGTTGTTTACAATAAGCATTTACTTAGCTCATATGTCTGCTGGTTCATTGGGTGTCTTTGCTTCAAGCTGAGGGTCTAGCTGGCTTAGATATGCTCCACGTGTTTCATTCTTGGGTTCAGGATGAAGGGACAGAAAGTACCTGGAGAAGATTCTTCCCAAGGCAATGGCAGAGGCACCAAAGATAAATAGAATATATGAGGCCATTAAAAAGGCCTAGGGTTGGAACTGGCACTCCTACCCATTTGTAATTGGCTAAAGAAGGTCACACGATCAAGCCCGAAGGCAAGGGTTAGGGAAATGTACCCCATCAATAGAGGCAAGAGGAAATTTCTTTTTTCAAAGGCTCCTAGCATGGTACTTAGATACAGGGAAGGGTGAAGGACTGGAGCCAGTAATCCCAGCCAGGAATTAACAGGGAGACCTGAATTTAGGAAAATTCTATTTTATTAAATGTAATTCCTACTTATTTACTTTTCAAGTCACTTTGTGGTTTGTGGTACTGGATTAATGGCTAATGTTTCCCTCAAATGCACACATTCCAAGCACAATGGGATACGACATATCTTTGCATGTGTTATTTCTCTGTTCCAGTTAACATTCATGAAGATAAGCCAAGAACTGAAACTAAGGTGGGAAGTTCACAGAGTTCATCTTAAAATGTTTTGCTGAAGAATAACACATATTCCAAAAAGTGCACAAATCACGAGAATGTAGCTGAAGGAGTTTTTACAAGCTGAACCCAGCAGTGTAACCAGTACCTAGATCAACTGACAAATATAACCAGTGTCCTTGAGTCCACTTTATGCCTTCTTTCAGTCATTATCTCTCAAGAGTAGCCACTGCCTCGATTTGTAACGCTATTGATGAAATTTAGAACTTTATATAAATGGATTGAATCATAGACCAGTTTCTGTCTTTTGAGTCTCCAGCCTCTCCTTTACATGTCTCTTCATATGCCTTCCCAAGTTTCAAGAGCCTTTGTTTGTTTATTTATATATTATTGAATTATAACTGGCCTACAATATTATGTTAGTTTCAGGTATACCACATGGTGATTCAAAATTTTTAATATTTTATGAAATTATTACCTCGATAGGTCTAGTTACCCTCTGTCACAAGAGCCTCTACTTTTCACATCATCCTGGTTAAGGGATTTTATAGTTCATTGGCATTTTGACTGATAGACAGTAACACCAATGTGGTGCATTTAAAATGATTTTATCTCTGAATACCAGTGAAAGATGTGTCCCCTGGTATAGATTTTGTGGGCAACAGTGTGAAGGTGGGTGCAGTGGTTGAGATTTTCTACATTCTAACTGATTCTTCTACCTAGTTATTCTACTGTTTTTGAGAGACGTGTGATAAAATCTCCAGCTAGAATGGTCAGTTTGTCTTTCTTTAGTTCTGCCAATTTTTGTTTCATGTACTTTGAATTTTTATTATTAGATGTATATATACTTATAATTGTTATATCTTCTTGACATATCGATACCTTTATTACTTTTACTAAAGGTTCTCTCTTTCTTTGTCTCCAGCCCATTAACCTATTTGAAAGAACTGAGATGTTACTAAGGATATGGAGCTTATCTTTGCAGTGATATGTCCTTTCTGTGAGGCCTCCACGCCTGATTAGGGAGGGAGTCTTTGTCATATGAACCTTTGTATAGGTTGAGATCCTGGCAGAAAAGAGATGGCATACTTGAAAGTTTTAGGTGAAGAGAGTTTAATTAAGGAACCACTGACAAAGTATGAATAGAGTGAAGGCAAAAAAAAAAAAAAAAAAAGATAGGAAAACACCCAGAGATCAGCACTGGAGAGGAGCTGTCAACCCCCCTAGGCTGGGAGAGCGAAGCAGGGATGCTGTCCAGCATCCATGGAGAATGGGAGGAATGGGAGTGGGGCCACCTAGCAGGAGCAGTGACCATGGCTAGGCTAGAGCTGCTGTGAGGTAAGGAGGGAGTGGGGAAGGATCACAGTGGGGAATAAATATCCTCAGCCCGTCCTCTTATTTCCTGCCAGCCCTTTTCACTGGCCAAGTCCAACTGGAAGCCATAGTGAAAGGGAGCCTAGGTGATGCAAGTGGGGTTCAGCCTGCCAGGACTCAAAGAGGGCAGAGTAGGGTGAGAGTAGGGCTGGGGCTTGAGGAGGAGACAGAGAATCAACAGCAGGGTTCCTACAGTGCTCCAGGATGGGGAGTGTGGAGCATAGCATTTAGGAGCCCAGCTTCTGGAGCCAAACTGCCTAGGTTCACACCATGCCTTTGCCACTTAGCAGCTGTGTTACTAGTGACTTACCCAGTGCCTCCATTCCTCTTCTACAAAAAGAGCTTGAAAATAGTATCTGCCTCATGGGGTTGTTTTGTGAAGATTAAATGCCTGCATGTAAGTCACTCAGAAGAGTGCTAGGCACATAGCATTACGGAGGAGATGCTTTTATTTCTATAGTTCAGTGGCCTGGAAATCTTGCTTTTTTAGGTTCTGTAGTGTTTGGGACATACTGCTTTGGTGTTTCAGTAACTTTGAAGTAAATGTAGAGTATAGGACTCGTTGACAGGATCCTGGTGTGTAGGTGGAGAAGAGACAACCTCAGCCCTAGAGGTCAGTGATTGGCAGGGCCATGGGGGTCCAGCCAGAAACAAGAGGCACTCTCTTTTGCTGGAAGAGCATTCAGGTATGCGGTCTATATTTTTCTGAGTGCATATGTGAGTGCACATATGATGATGTTAATATAACAATTCCACAGGCTTTGTTGCTAATTCTAGACATCAGAAAACCAACAAAATGAGGAGAAAGACTGAAAAAGTGGTTTGTTTGTACACAAGTAATTACCATCATTCATATATATTAGTTACCACTTAAGTATAATTATCAAGCAGCATAAAGTGAATATGGTTAGCATTTCAAGGGTTATTTTATGAGGACTAGAAACTCAGCTCGTTTTTTGCATGGCGTTCCAAGTTTGTTGTCCACATAGGATGACAATCAGTAGAAGCTTCAGTAAAAAGTAAAATAGATGTGTGTACCAATCACTACCTCCATTGCTAAGTGAGTGGGTAACTTAGGGTTCTCAGTAAATCAGTGTATGACATTTCGGTCTACACATATTGCTGAAGCACTTTAAGATCCTTGGAGGTGAGATCTTCCTTCTTTTTACCATTGGGTAAGCTTGGAGTTGCAAAGAATGATTACTGACAAAAGAAGGCGGGAGAGGACACTGGGTGCAGCACAGAGCTCAGTAAATATTCATAGAGTAATAGATGGAGCAGCCCAGCAAGAGTCATGCTCACGATTTGCTGCCTTTAAAATGCCATTAGCCTTTTCTACTTATGTCAGAATGATGATGTATCGGTAAACATCAGCCCCTCTGTGTCATCTCTCCAGAATTTCCTTATCATTTTTATCTGCCTTCACTGTCTTCCCCAGTAAAGGGCTCGCATGAACTGATATGACTTGTAAGTCCCAATATCCCTTAGAAAGTTTCTTTTGTCATTTAGGAATATGTTTAGTTGAAAATGAAAGAAAGGCCAACTGAGAGTTTAGGGGTTTACTTTTCTCACTCAATAAAAAGCATAGAGGCAGGCTGGTGCAGCTGCCCTGTGATGCCCCTGGGGACTCAGGCTGTTTTCCTACTCTCCATCCTTATTGAGTCAGGCTCTATCCTCATATTTGTCCACTCATGGTCAGAGATGGCTCAGCAGCTAGATCTCTAGACCTCATGATTGCAGGAAGAAAGGTAAATGGTGGAAGAATGTCTTTTTAGCAAGGCTTAACGTTTTTATCCAGGGACTTTTCAAATTCCTTAAGGTCTTTTGCCCATATTTCATTGGTCAAACATATACTATAGGACCACCATTGTGTATAAAAGAGGTTAAGAAGTTACATATTTTTAAATGGCTATATTGTTACCCCGAACAAATCAGGTTAGTAAGGAAGACGTATGTATGTGAGTGGGGTGGAGGGTGGCAGGGCGGGTGGTGGGAGGGGGAGGAATGACTGGCCCTTGGGTAGGCAGTTAACAATGTCTATGTCAGGAATTCATTTGTCATGTAGTTTTAGTAATAGGTCCTCCATTCTCACCCTTGACATATCTGGGAGACTGCCTTGCTTTATACTCACACAGACGTGAATAAGGCGGAGTTTATAACCCAGTGGGTAGCTTTAGCAAAGAGTCCTGGAGGTAAGCTAGACTCTCTGCTTCTTTTTCATCTGTCTTGAATAATAGACTCCCCAAGAACAAGATGTTCATCTATTTTGCAGTAAGCGTCTGAGACAGTAAATGGGCTGCATGTTGCATCTTACAAGTGAAAATCACCCCTCCTGTTGTTGCTGTGGGAAGCAATGAAGAAGATCACCGTACTGTTTGCTGGCACTTACCCTCTGGCCTAAGAATCTCATTCCCGAATTCTTTCCCCTTATGTCCTAAGAGCATACCACCCCTTTCACTGATTCAATATACAACAGTAGAGCCATTGAAATGATGATATCATAATGTCATCCCCTCGCATTTGAATAGCCTCTACGTTCCATAGCCTTTTCTGCGTACGTCACTTTATTTTTTATAATAATTTTTTATTATGTTATGTTAGTCACCATGCAGTATATCCTTAGTTTTTGATGTAATGTTCCATGATTCATTATTTGCATACATCACTTTAGTTGGATTTTCACAATTACTTGGTCAGATGTAGCAGTAGGAGGACAAACTTCAATTATTTTCTTTGTGGATAAGCAGACTTGATGAAAGGTGAGGACTTGGGTAAGGCCATCTAACTAATATTTGCTCAACTTCTGACCCTAATCCATTAAATGAGGAAACTCGCTTATGGAAACAGCTCCTAGTTCATTAAAAAAGCCACAAATGCTGGCTGACATTTTTGGTGATTTGATGCCTACCTCCTGCTTTATTATCTTTTATCCCTGAATCCCTATTTTTGACATGCATATCTTCTTAATTTGACCATATTTGGGACCATTTTCATCTCTCTCCTTGATCTTGTACCTGGGTTCCAACACAGTTGCCTGTTTGATGTGTCCAGATGTACACCTTGCCCCGAGTGAGCCCCGCCCACTCATGACACCTCACCCCAGGCCACCTTGGGTCACCACTCATGGGGAGCAAGTCATTCTATCTCCTTTGTGCGAACTTGCTTCTTCCTCCTTGTGCCATCTTACAAACCACAGTGCAATCCTGTTTGGAATAAAACCATAACCAGAATACTACTTCTCTCTCAACTTTGAATTATCTAGAACAAAGGCAAACTTACCAGGCTGGCATCGCGTCTTACACTCAGCTCATTACTGGTCCTCTGTGGCACTTCTCCCAATCCCACGTCAGGAACTCAGATTCGTGCTCTTGCTTTGGCTCTGCAGTCCTACAAATAGCTTTCTCCCCTTTCAGATCCACCTAGCAGTTCCCAAGACTTGCATGCTTTGTGTTCCCTGCTCTCTGTCCCTTTCCCATCTGGAAAACCTGTGTAGCCACTTGAATTCTCTTCTCCCACCTTTCACTGCCAGGGCCCTGGCTGATGCGAGTTTTAGTTAATTCTTTTGGACTACCTGTTTTCTATCCCTGTCCTCTGTGCTCTTGTCCCCGGCAACAATGTTCTCAGTCCCTCGTATCTAATTTTTAGTAACTCTATTTTGCCTCTTTCAACAAAACCGTGTTGCGATGAGGTGGGAAACCTCGGAAGGAAACAATTCCAGAGGACAGCAGGCACTCAATGTATCTGCATTCTTGATTCCGTCTCTGCCTGCCAGCTGTCCCCACGATTTCCCCGTTGATCCCAGCTTCCTTAACAGGGGCCCCTGTTGCCCTATTTCTGGAAGAGGTTACTACAGGCATCTCTCAGTTATTCTCCAGCTGATAAAAATGAATTAAGAACAGGTGGCCAGCTTCCTTGGCCCAGAGCCAGGAAGTAGAAAGGTTGAAAAAAAAATTGGAATCCTTTTTCAGAATATCAAAGTGAAAATCATCTCAGATTGCACGTTGTGCCTTGGTAGAGAAAATTTCAGTGCTGTACCTGATGGTTAATGTGAAGTAGAGCAAAAGAATTGGAGGCCCGCCAGAACACGCACAGACTAGATTTGGGTAACCTCTGTGCGATTCAGAGCAAATCAGTTCACCTTTCTGAATCTTGCAATGGGGCCAGTTCTCAGTCTCTTCCCAGCTTGAAAATCTGACAAAAGGAGCAACTAAACGTTTCTTTCTTTAGGGCATCAGCTATGCCTGCGTACTATTCTTCAAGTCTTACTCTCAAAATGTATTTGTAAGTAGGAATCATTTTCCCAGGCGGATCCCAGGGTCCGAAATAGAGGCTATCCAGTGTGTGCACTCTTTTTATGAGGAGTCTGCCTGTTTAGCACCTTTCTCTTTTAAACACAAGGCCCGTGTCCTCCCTTTCTGTGAATTGGTCTGTCATAGCGCAGTGGTTCTTGAATTTGAGTGTGCAACAGAATCACCTGGGAGCCTATTAAAACAATAGGCTACCGGGGCTCTACACCCAGCAGTTCCATTTGCTTGTTTGTTTTTTTAGAAGGTCTGGGGTGATGCCTGAGGATTTGCATTTGTGATGGGTCTGTAATGCTGATGCTGAAGATGCAGGGCCCACACTTCCAGAACCTTGATAGTGGAATGAGCAGAGGTTTGGCGCACAGGCATGAGTTCAAATTCTGACTCTTGTCATTTACTGTTTATGTGACTTTGGGCAAGTTATTTCATCAGCGTAAGCCTTGGTTTCCTCACTAATAGGACAAAAATACTTGTATTTCCTGTGGTTGCTATGAGATTTAACTATTGCTGTGTCTGGTATGTTGCCAAAATTCATTTCCTAGTCCTTGTTCTTTTCCACCTCCATTTGAAATCTTCCAGGAAAATGATCAAATCATGGATTATCTTGTAGATAGTGACCATAATCTCATAAGCAGAATTGAGGGAAATTAATTCCTATTCTAACAGCCTCCTGGAAGGACATAATTTTAGTGAGTTTAATAAAAACTTTTCAGGACACTCAAGAAAGTATTTCATAGGAATCTTCCCATCTAAACTCTCAAACAATGTTCAGTGAAAATATATTTGGCTGATACATTAGCCTTTGTTATACATCCAGGATCCCAAGACAATCGGACCGGAACCAAAACAAGGCATAAAATCTTGAGAAAATAGATTAACTGTCATTCCTATCCATTTCCTCTTAACTTAAACATGTGGGGATTATGTATCTGAGTGGGTGAATAAGAATATTTGGGACCTATTATTGGAGAAATGACTTGTTGTCTTAGCCCGGTCATGTAATAAGTCATAGGGATGAGACAGCAAGGACTTCCGGATTAGACAAATACAGAAATCATTAGGAGAGTTGGGAACTATTACGACATTATTATAAGGGGGAAGAGTTCAAAGATTCCTTCAATCCAGAGTCACAAACTCAAATATCTGAAGTTGTTCAGATATGAGTCTTTGTTATGATTTATTTCATTGGACCACCTTAAATTACATTTATTTCCCTCAGATTCACTTTCATTTAATTTTTTATATTGAACTCATATGGAAAGAAACCACTCTATGGGAGTGCTGACAACACTGACTCCATCTTTGGGCCTCCATCTTGTTTATGCGCTTGCATAAGCCTCCCTTGGGTTTATGTGTAAGGCTCCATGGAGGTTAAGTGTATGTCCTGAACAGAATGTGGGAAGGCTTGTTCTGATCTTCCCTAAAGGGGCACACAGAAGGCTCCACTTTAGCTAACTGGTAGGGCTGACTGGTGCACAGATGGCACCCCTTAGATAACTACTCTTTGACATCACCACAATGCCCCTCACTATATAAAAGCTGTGGGTTAAAGACCAGACTTGTCAGAGAATAAGGGTATTATTAGTGACGAAGAGTTGTGTACTGCCTGGATCGTTGTCTCCCTGATTTCCCCCTGTCAGTAAGTTACCCTAAATAAGACTGTAAATGGTATGGAGTAGCTTGTGTCATTTTTCAATCTCAAGGTGCCTTCTGAGTGTGGAAGATACCTTACAGTCTTCCGCCTTCTAACACATTCCAACAAAGAAATAATCTTCTTCTTATTGTCTTCAAATACACATCACCTTCTTCTTTAATCTTTCAGCTTATTTTAGAGATGTGGAGACAAAAACAATCTCACTTTTAACTCTTTAATAAAAATGGCAGCACCAGTGTGGTGATAAAAGGAAACTGTCGCTCAGTTTCAGGATCAAGGAGACAAAAAGAAGAATAAGGACTGTGAACAAATAAAAACTCACTTCCCGTTTGCAGGGACAGCTGCTACATGCCCGGAGCAGATTTCCACCAAGTGAGAATGTAGGCTCTTTGTTATCGTATTTTGATATTTTTAAAGAGAAGTGGGCAATGAAGGTTTTTATGTGAAAATAATTTTTCATGTTAAACTAATTAAATACCATGCAAGGTATCACTACGTATATGAGATAGAATCTGCTGGCTGCTTCTGCCACAGGCTGCCAGGTTTCTCCCTCTGCTTTAATGCATCTGAAAGTCCTCTGAAAAGGCAGGCTGGTTATAATCACTGTGGTTCAGGAGGTTGAAAAGCAAGCCCAGACTCAGAAAATGTGGATTTCAGACTTGGCTTTATCAGTTAGATCTCCTACAGTTATTCCCCAGGCTGGGAGGTGATGTTAAAAAGTCTCCAATAAAACGAAAACCACCTTGATAAAATAAATTGATGTTACCTTTTCATATCTTGAGCTTGTGTGACTTTGCAATCTTCTGTGACAGGTGTTGACATGGCATTCCTTTCCTTTTAAAAAAGATTTTATTTATTATTTATTTTGACCAGACATTTTATTTTTTTAATAATTTTTTAAATTATATTGTTAGTCACCATACAGTACATCCCTAGTTTTTGATGTAAAGTTCCATGATTCATTACTTGCGTATAACACCCAGTGCACCATGTAATACGTGCCCTCCTTAATACCCATCACCAGCCTATCCCATTCCCCCCCGAAGAACATTTTAAATAAAAATATTAACATATTACACAGAATATCTTTCCCTTGATTTGCGTCTTCTTCAATTTCTAACATTGATGTATTATAATTTTCAGTGTACAGACTTTTCACTTCTTTGGTTAAATTTATTCTTAGGTATTTTATTCTTTTAAATGCAATTGTAAATGGAATTATATTCTCAATTTGTTTTTCTGATAGTTCATTGTTAGTGTATAGAAACAAAACTAATTTTGTATATTGATTTTTGTATCCTGCAACTTTACTGAATTTGTTTAGTCTAACAGTCTTTTGATGGTCTGTTTAGGGTTTTCTATATAATGTTATGTCATCTGCAAATAAAGATAGTATTACTTCCTTTCTGAATTGGGAGATTGTGTGTTTTTCTTGTCTAATTGCTCTGGCTAGGAATTCCAGTACTGTGTTGAATAATTGTGGTGAGAGTAGGCATCTTTGTTTCATTCCTGATCTTAGGGGGAAAGCTTTCAGCTTTTCACCATTGAATATGATGTTAGCTGTGGGCTTGTCGTAAATGGCCTCTATTGTGTTGCTGTACGTTCCCTGTATTCCCAGTTTTTATCATGAAAGTACGTCAGATTTTATCAAGGACTTTTCCTTGCATTTATTGAGATAAATGTGTGATTTTCATCCTTTGTTTTGTTGGTGTTGTATATCACATTGATTTACAATTGTTGAACCATCCTCGTGTCACTGGGGTAAATCCCACTTGATCATAATGTACAATCCTTTTAATGTACTATTGAATTTGGTTTGCTAACATTTTGCTAAGGATTTTTGCATCTATGTTCACCAAAAATATTGGCCTGTAATTTTCTTTTCTTGTAGTGTCCTTGTCTGGTTTTGGTATTAAGGTAATACTGGCCTCATAAAAAGAGTTTGGAAATTTTCCTTCTCTTCTAATTTTGGAAGAGTTTGTGAAGGATTGGTACTAATTCTTCTTTAAATGTTTAGTAGAATTCACCAGTGAAGGCATTGGATCCTGAACTTTTCTTTGTTGGGAGGTTTTTGATTACTGATTCAATCTAATTACTAGTTATTGATTTTCTCAGTTTTTCTATATTTTCATGATTCAGTTTTGATAGGTCATATGTTTCTGGGAATTTATCCATTTCTTCTAGGTTTCTAAATTGTTGGTGTATTATTATTCATAGTAATCTCTTATAGTCCTTTGCATTTGTATCAGTTATAATATCTTTTATTTCTAATTTTACTTGAGTCTTTTCTCTTTTGTCTTGGTTAATCTAGCTAAATGTCTATTTTGTTTGTTGTTTTAAAAAGCTCTTATTTTGGGGGCACCTTGGTGACACAGTCAGTTAAGTGTCTGACTCTTGGTTTCAGATCAGGTCATGATCTCTGGGTCATGGGATGGAACCTCTCATGGGACTTTGTACTTTGCAGGAAGTCTGCTTGAAGGTTCTCTCTCTCTCCCCCTGACCCCACTGGTGCACTTCCTATTATCTTTTTAGTCTCTATTTCATCTGTTTCACTCCGGATCTTTGTTATTTCCTTCCTTCTACTAACTTTGAGTTTAATTTGTTCTTGTTTTTCTAGTTCCTTGAGGTATAAAGTCAGATTGTTTATTTGAGATCTTTCTTTTTTTCTTAGGGTAGGTATTTATTGCTATTAACTTGTCTCTTAGAACTGTTTTTATTGTATCTCATAAGTTTTTGGTGTGTTGAGTTTCCCTTTTCTTTTGTTTCAAGTTATTTTTGATTTCTCTTTTGATTTCTTTTTTGACCTGTTAGTTGTTCAGCAGCATGCTGTTTAATCATCACCAATTTGTGAATTTTCCAGTTTTCTTCTTGTAATTGATTTCTAGTTTCATACCATTGTGGTCACAAAAGATGCCTGATATGATTTTAATCTTCTTAAATTTATTAAAATTTGCTTTGCAGCCTAACATACAATCCATCCTAGAGAATGTTGGGTGTGTGCTTGAGAAGAATGTGTATTCTGCTGTTGTTGGATGAAATGTTCTGTAAGTGTCTATTAGGTCCATTTGGTCTAACATGTAGTTTAAGTCTGATGTTTCCTTATGGCTTTTCTCTTTGGATGATTGGCCAACTTATCTTTGACAAAGGTATAAATTCAGAGGAGAAAGGATGGTCGTTTGAACAAATGGTGCCTAATGCATTCGGAATTCATCCATGTTGTTGTGTATTTCAGCAGTTATTTCTTTTTTATTACTAAGAATTATTTCATTGAGTAGATGTGCCACGTTTTATTTATCCACTTATCAGTTGAAGGAGATTTGGGTTGTTTTGGTGATTATAAATGTATAAATAATCATGTGTAGGTTTTTGTGTGAACATAAATTTTCATTTCTCTTAGGTTAATACCTAGGAGTGGGATTGTTGGGTCATATGGTAAATGTATTAACTTTGTAAGACACTGATAGTTTACCAAAATGGTTGTAACCTACTGAGTTTCCATAAACAATATATGTGTCTTCCCATTGCTCTGTGTTGTCATTTACACTTGATATTTTCATTATTTTTCATTTGTCCATTTTATTGTATGTGAAGCAGTATGTCATTGTAGTTTTAATTTTCTACCTTCTAATGGTTAGTAATTTTGACTAATGATGTCTAATGACTTATTTGATATATGTATATTTTCTTTGGGAAAGTATGTCTATTTTGGGGGGGGTTGTTTGTTTTCTTATTGAGTTTTGAGGGTAGTTCTTATATATTTAGAATACAAGTCCTATATCAGACATGTAAGTTGCAAATATTTTTTGCAAGTGTGTGGCTTATCTTTTCATTCTCTTAATGGTGTCTTTCTAAATGTTGAATAGCATTATCTACAAAAGCCGAATTATGGAAACAGCCCAAATGTTCATGGACTGATGGACAGATACATCACACACACACACACACACACACACACACACACACACACACACACACAATGGAATATTACTCAGCCATAAAAAAGAATGAAATTTTGCCATTTGCAACAATGTGAATGGAGCTAGAGAGTATTATGCTAAGTGAAATAAGTCAGTGAAAGACAAATACCATATGATTTCATTCATATGTAGCATTTAAGAAACAAAACAAATGAGCAAAGGGGGAAAAAAAGAGAGTGAAAGAGGCAAACCAAGAAACAGACTCTTGACTATAGAGAACAAACTGATGGTTACCAGAGGGGAGAGGGAGGGATAGGTGAAAAAGGTGATGGGGATTAAGGAGTGTACTTGTCATGATGATCACCGCATGTTGTATGTAAGTATTGAATCACTAAATTGTACACCTGAAACTAATATCGTACTGTATGTTAACTAACTGGAATTTAAATAACTTTTAAAAAAAGGTAGAGCAGAAGTTATAAATTTTGATGAAGAGCAATTTATCATCTTTTTCTCTTACAACTCTGCCTTTGATATTGTATTTAAGAAATCTTTGCCTAATTCAATGTCACAAAAATTTTTCTTAAAAATTTTCTTCTAGAAGTTTTGTAAGGTTAAGTTTTTCCTTTAGGCATATTATCCATTTTGATTAATATTTGTATGATGTGTGAGCTATGGGTCAAGATTCTTTTTTTTAGATGAATGCCCAGTTGTTCCAACATCATTTACTGTTCAGTTCATTGATATCTCTTCAGATACACACACACACACACACACACACACACACACACACACACACTTTGTTTTGTGGGGGCGGGGGAAGAGCAGAGGGAGAAGGAGAGAGAGAATCCTAAGCAGGCTTCACACCAGTGCAGAGCCTGATGCAGGGCTTAATCTCACGATGCTAAGATCATAACCTGAGCCAAAATCAAGAGTCAGATGTTTAACTGACTGAGCCACTCAGGCACCCCTCTCTTCAGCTATATTAAACCAGTTTATCTTTAATACCTCAACTGGATTTTCATTTTTAGTTACACTTTTTATTTCTAAAACTTTAATTTGTTGATTTTTAAAATTCCAGCAGTTCTTCTTGATATAAAGGTCTTTTTTTGTTTATTTTTAGGTTTATCTTTTATTTCTTTGAACATTTCATTTATGTTTTTGTATTTTGTATCTGACAATGTAGTATACTTTCGTGGCGACTTGTTTCCCTATGTATTGGTAGTTTTGTACTGTGAGATCATATCTAATTGACCGCCCTCTGTGAGATTGTTGAGAGCCTCAACTGGAGTTGCTGTCACCAGATAGGAGTTGTGTATGTGTTTCTACTGGGAGTGAGTGGGGGTACTGATCTGGAGCACTTTAATTTCATTTGAGAGTGTAAGCCTAATACAGAGGACTTAAGTTAGGTTCCCACCTTGCCCTAAGTTTAGTCCCCCTTTTCTAATGCTAGTTTTGACATTTTCCCTTAAGGAAACACTGGTTTTTGATCTTCCTCTTTGCTCATCTTTCTGGTTATAGCTTACTCACTCTTCATCCCCCTCCTTCCACCTAACATGACCTATTTGGTGCTATGCCTTACTTTCTTGTGAGTTCAGCAATGCTTTGGAAAGATTGATTTTTGTTATTTATTCAGGATCTACTTATATTTTAATGAATGTACTTTTCAGAATATGTATTAGCCATACTACAGGAAGCAGAGATCTGTTTTATTCCTTTTTTTTTTCTTTTTAAATACTGTGCCTGGAAATGGTCACATAAGTCACGCCTGAATATTTTTGTTATAGTTAAGAAAAATAATTCACTATTTCAGGTTCAAGTCAAAGTAGGTTCGAGAGCAGTCTTTCCTCCTGTTTTTCATAGCCATCTTGTATTGACAGAGTGGGTGTAGACACATCATCAGCCATTCATCTTCAGAAAGTCTGTAAGAAGAAACATCCTAGAAAACAAGCCAATTGCAGAACATCATTTGTTCTCTATGCACCCTTGGGGTGGAGAACATTAACTTCTTTTTACTCAGTCATCTTGGGAAAAAAGAAGACATACTGTTAAGCAGCCAGCTTCAGCAGCATATGCTGTCCCCCAGCTAGAAACAATAATGACTTCTATGGTCATGGCTTCTACGAGAGGTGAATGTGGGTATTGGCTGGAAAGTCTAGGTTCTTTTCTTTACTGTGGGAAAAATGGGTGGAGTGTTTCATATGTCTCCCGAACTTTAATCTCCTCCCACTTTAACTGTTATAGGCCTGCTCCATCTTAAATAAGCCACAGGGAACTGGATTCAGATGTGGATTCAGTGCAAAATTGTGAGGAAGTTGGAGTCAGGGGATGTAGCTATATTACCTTTTCAAAGACCACTTTTCTAATAAGCATGAGTTTTTTCCCTCAATTTGCGTGCTCTTTTCAAAATCCATTTTGTTTAACACAAAGTTGGTCTTTCCTTCTCCTTTCTTTATAAATCTATAACCAAGTTTTTATTCTTGAGAAAAGAAATAAGGTAATTAATTCAATGCTCATTGTAAGACATGTTCTTATTTTTCCTGAAACTATCACTGTGAACAGACAGAAAGGTCCTGTGTTCTTTTTAAAAAAGATTTTATTTATTTATTTGTCAGAGAGAGAGAGAGAGTAAGCAAGCACACAAACAGGGGGAACAGCAGGCAGTAAGAAGCAGGCTCCCCAGGGAGAGCAAGGAACCTGACATGGGACTTGATTCCAGGACTCTAAGATCATGACCTGAGCCAAAGGCAAACGCTTACGGCTGAAAATATTTAGTATGTGCCCTTTATAGAAAAGTTCACCAGCCCTTAGGTTGGAGGAACACTTCCTAATTGGATTTTGTACATTTCTATGGACTGCCCTCTGGTTTCCATTCATGATCTAAGTCCTCTTCTCCTTAGAAGTATCTTTCATGAGAAGAGACTGTTCCACCTTCTGTGAGGACCAGACTAGAGAAATTCACTTCTGCGTAGGCTGAACCCACAGTGTCTAATGAAGGTCTATTGATAGATCTCCACCAAATGTCAATTTACTGCAGGAACTAGCTGTCTCATTATCCCCCAGCCAGCTGGACTGAACATTCCTGCACTTTTCTTCTCTCCAGTCTTCAAAATGGCAGTGACATAAGATGAGATTTAAAGCTTGAAAACTGACTTTGAATAAAAATTCAACGTTGATGTGGTTGTCACCTTTAGCTCTGATATCTATATTCCTGGCAAGTGTGGGCAGCTTCTGTTTGAGGTAAAGTTGAAAATTGTTAAACAGGAAAGTAATTTTCATCAGGTAAGGTAGGGAGAACAACTGTGAAGTTGTGTCTCCTTATATTACACTGTTTGGCATTTAAAAAAAAAAGATTTTATTTATTTGAGAGAGAGAGCACGAGCCAAGGTTGGGGGGAAAGGGGCAGAGGGAGAGGTAGAAGCAGACTCTCCACTGAGCAGGGAACCCAACAACACAGGGCTCGATCCAAGGACCCCAGGATCATGACCTGAGCCGAAGGCAGACGCTTAACTGACTGAGCCACCCAGGCGCCCCTACTCTGTTTGGCTTTTTTTTTTTTTCCTTAGTTGTTTCTTGTGGAAGGGACTGAAAATCCTTACATAAAAGCAAATGAGAATTGCTAATTTTAAGAAGCAAAGAGAAATAATCATGTGTATACGTATTACTTATTGTTTACTCTGAAAGTGTTTTTTATTGTTCTTATTTTATAGTTCATTGGATACTAGCATTAAAATAAATAATATGAATCCAATTAATGAGATAAGAAGGTGTCACAACTAAGTGTTTTTAATATAGGCCTATTTCTTCAAGATGTTTATGGACTAACCAAATTATGAACAAAGGATATATTATAGAAAAGACATGGTTTATTTTGTTTTTATTCAAATATAATTAACACACAGTGCTATGTTAGTTTCAGGTGTACAATATAATGATTCAGCAATTCTATACATTTCTCAGTGCTCATCAAGATAAGTGTATTCTTAGAAGATGGTGATTTATTCGGGGGAGGGTGTGTGGGTATGTGGGTATTTTTAGGCTGAGGAAGGATAGGGTAAGTTTCCATAGAGGACGTTTTATTTGGGTCTGGAAGGATGAGTAGAAGTTTTCTAGGTGGAGAAGTAGGTGGAAGATATTTCAGGCAGAAGGACCAGTCTACCTCTTAGAGGAGTCAGTGGTCAGATGTTATAAGAAGATACATTAACTGTTATCTTCATTGTCCATAGAAAGTTTGACCCTTGACAAGGCTTTAGGAACATGGTCTTTTCTGGGTCTACTTAGTGGCTCTATTGTGAATGAGCTACTTGTTTTTGGGAAAAAGATATGCTTCCTTGTCTTTGGGTAGAGAATATACATCCCCTAATTCCTGATGCTTTGGCCTGGCTCACCAAACCACATGATTTCTGTGATGTGGATCTGTTGAAGCAGTGAGGCTTCAGGTTTGAGAAGGGAGGTGAGACCTAGACACCAGCCTAACTTTTGCTGAAAGATTTCCTTTTCTGGGTGACTGTGGGTAACTCTAAGAAGCCTCCCTTATGCATATGCACCTCACACCATGATACAGTATCTTGCTGACTTTGCCATGGTCTGAATCCTCAATGCCAATTCTTGATTGGCCCCTGTAGTGGGAATGGAATTAGCCAACAGATGTTGATATTGTCTTTCTGCATCAGTGAGTGTCCCACAGGGCCAGGGTCCCATGTTTCCTGTAGCTCAGCCTCTATCCTTCTCTTGGGAAATAGCATTTGTCCTGTGGGGGGGGGGGGGAAAGCAGGTGTGGCAGCTTCTATTCCAGGGACTCCTTGCCCAAGAGCAGAGAGATTCACAGGGCCATTTGCTGCTATAGGCATGGAACAGTTTGTGAGCAGCTTACTGAGAGCAGGGGCTTTGTTCACAGTGGCTCTGACAGGATGCTGCAAACAGATGGGTAATGGGGAATAGGGTCAAAGGCAGAACTATAGCTTTCACAATCTAACTAGGGCACATCAAGTGATAATTGCTAGTGACTTAAATTTGGCAGAGACATGTGTTAGGATCTCATGAAGACTGCGGTAGTGTAGCCTGTATATCAGGGGGTGGTGTGGGATAGACACTTCAGCTTCTCTGAGATCAGTATTATCTGGAGGATGGCTGAAGTGACTAAGCCAGGAAAGCCTCATGGCAGGCTGGGAATAAGAAGGAAGGAGGCTCAGCCATAGTCTACCAGGCCTCCCACTTGTTCTGAGATTCCGCATCACAATAAGGTCCAAATGTTCCTTACCTCTTTTGTGAACCCTCTTAGATTCACATAGTGCATAGAATCATTGCATGTAGAAGTGGAAGGTTTCTTAGCGTTCATCTGCTTTAACTCTTGTTTTATTTCAAGATGAAAACTGACGCCCAGAGAGGGCAACTAAATGAAGTTGTCCAAGAATGGCCAAAATGCTATGCCCTCTCCTTCCTTCTCCCACCCACCTTCCTTCTCCCCCACTTTCCACCCTTTTCTCCTTCCTCCTCCCTTCCCTTCCCCACTTCCCTCCTTTCCCTCCCTTCTTTCCTTCCTTCTGCAAATATGTACTAAGCACCTACTATGTTCCAGGTAGTCTTCTAGGGACTGGAGTTGGGACATATCAGTGGACCAAACAGTGAAAAGATCTCTGTCTTCGTGGATCCTACATACTATTGAAGAGATAGATATTAAACAGCATGTATCATAAATAAGTCATATGATTTGATAAGTACTATGGAAAAGTTCAGGGTAGGGTTCCTGGAGGTGGGAGAAGGGAATGCAATTTTAAATAGAGTGGTATTAAATCTATGAGACTAGATGGACTTGTCAGAGTAGTGTGTATAAATAGAGAAGAAGAGATGACCCTGGGGCACCTCAACATCAAGAGAAGAATTGTAGACTGTGTGTGAACAACACTTTCAAAGGGAGGAAAGAAATGAAGTGGTACCTAGAGGGAAAGTGGGAACTTCTAGAGAGGATCTTTCTAAGATGGGAGAAATAACATGTTTGTAAACTGATGGGGACATTTTGATAGAAGGGGTGGCAATTTGATGTTCTAGGAGAGAGAAGGGAGAATAGCTAGAACAATATCCTTTAGCAGCCCAGAGGGGATGGGAACAAAGATGCAAGTGTGAAGAGGAGGGATTTTTTTTTTTTTTTTTTAGGCAGGAGTGTAGTTAATTGGTTGTTAGCACATGAGAAGATGGAAATGAGGCATTGGAGATGGTAGATAGGTGGGATGGCAGAGTTTGCCAAACTTCTACTTCATTATTTCAAATTTCTCCACTAAGAAGGAAGAATTGGCTGGAGTAAGAATGTGGGAGTAGCCTTGGAGTTTGAGGAGAGAAGGTGTGAGAAAGCTCTTTCAGTAAGGAAGTTAACAGATTAGGAAAGTTTTCTCTTCTGTCCTTCTTTCCTTTCTTACTTGAATCTGACTTTCTCTTGCATATCTATAACACACCAAGGACTGGGTGTCTGTAAGTGGAGAGAGAAACATTTTTCTTTGGAGAGTCATCCTTGTTCCATGTTGGTATCATGAGTGAATTAGCCAGGCATCAGACCCATCCTACAGTCTTCAGAGCTGTTCCTGGCAGGCAATGATGGATGGCTAGAAACGGGCAGTCAGAACGCTGGCTGAGAGCTTTTGCAGGAGAGGATAAATCCAAAATCCAGCAGTGAAACTGAGTTTGCCTCACTCCCACACAGAGGCTCTCAAATTTCAGTATTTCAGAAGGCTGCTCTCATAAGTCAGTTGACTAGAAATTGGATTGGGGTTGTTTCTTAGAACTAGATTAAAAACATTTTGTTGTAATGTGGTGTTTTCAGCATATATCCAAGCCAAGGCGGTTAATCATTTGAATCAGCAAAGAAATATTGGTCAACATTTCTTTTGCAAAGACCATCAGTACTCAATATCTGATACGTGTTTGGAGCATGTAATATGGTTTGGACTTTGTCTTTATTCATAGGGACCTAAGACAGAGCACTATAGAATTTACAGATTGGTTTAATTACAAGTGGGAAATCGAAACCTCCATAGGAAGTGCAATGGCAGGTATTCCTTTCTAAGTAGCTTTTCTCCTTTCTCAAAATTCTGAGGGTTATTTAAAAAGAAATATGAGCTTTGGTGGGTTTTAGTCTCCCAGCACATCACTTTGACTCTTATTTTCATTATTTTGGCCTCTCGTTTGTCTCTTCACTTAGTATGTTAACATGTTTCCAATGATTGAGGGGCCTAAGGTTGATTAAGATACTTAAGGTTGACTGAAGCAAGGTGCATAGTTCTAACTAGAAATGCATTTTAGAGGGTCTACTAAAAAGTGCTTATATTTCTAGGGGGAATCATTTTTTAAAAATGAGTTATGGTCAGATCTATAATAGAGATGGTGCCATAGTATCATCATTTCATTGCCAGCAAATCATGAAGTGCTTTGTGGTTGTATTTACTGTTCAGGCTGTACTGTGTTTAAATATGGATTCTTCCACATGACTGACTGCTCATCCAACACCCTATTTGCCATGGGTCCTCTCTTGCTTTGAAGGTGGTCCCTTGTGGAAGTCCCTGGGACAGTCCCCTTGAAGGGACAAGTATCTTTCACTATGGGTCCATCAGAAGAGTGGATATGGAATAAATAACATATCCCTTACTCCCCCCTCCCTTTGCTGATGACACTATATTCAACCTACACCACTTAAGGTTGTGTGGATGCCATACTTTACTGAAGAGCTAAGAGAGGATATGTTAAATTATAGGTTAAATTTGACTTTTTGCAATTCTCAGTTCCCCACAGCCCAGATGATTTTTCCTAAAAATACTTTATTATAAATCCTCATCTCAGAATCTTCTTCTTGGAAGGCCTTAGGAAAAGCCTACCTAAGACACACACCATCTCATCTTAAGATAGATTTGTGGTTTGTCAAAAGAAGCCTTTAAGGAAATTTCACACCGCACCCTAGAAATAGTGGTCATATTTTCTTCAAATGCCAAGAGAACTTATACATATAGATGTTAACAAAAATACACTTGGTAAAATGATTGAGATATTAGTTTTATTTTGGTCTTTCCCATTTCCATTTCAAGAAAGTCACCAGGCTCTTTGTAATTCCTTGTAAACTGGGGTTCTGCAGGGCACAAAGCTGAAGTTTTCAGAGACCTATATGATGACCCATATTCCTATCTCTGTGAAAGCCCAAACTTTTTGAAATTATAATGTTCAGTGTCTCAGGAGAAGGAAGAAAGAAGAGAGAATTTCCTTGAGGGCCCTGAGGGAAAGAGATTATCTCAACCAGGAAAGGGATGGAGGTTGACAGGACCACAAATTTAGGACCCAAGGAATATTCTTATGGAAGGCCTTGAAGGGAGATGGTTTCATGGTCGACCTAGGGGATGGTTCCCTGCCGTGGCCGATGGGTCCCTCCATATAAAGAGTGGGGTTTTCCACAAATTGGATAGAAAGTCACAAAGTTAAAAAGAAGGGGAAAAAAGATCAGCTGTGACAGGGAGAGGTAAGCATCTGAATGCAGACAAGAAGAGTTAGGAACAAGATGGTGCTGTGCCGGAGAAACTCTTTGAACGGTCTAATTCTCCTGTGTCGGACTCATAGTAGTTCAGTGAATGCTCATTGTATAAATGAATGGTGTCACTTAAATTCCATCTCACCCAACCCTTAGGAATGATTGTTCCAAGTTCATTAAGACAGGGGACTAAGAAAACTAAAAAGCAAATGACCTTATAGGAAGCCTTATATATTTGCTGGTGACAGTGGTGAGGCCGACCCTAACCCCAATTAGCAGAAATGGCATAGATAACACCAGTGTCCTCAGCAAGGTCAGAGTCCTTGGAGAAGGAGACAAAAGCAGCAGCAGCTGCTATGTAAAGTCACTATGCAGTGGGTTGGATATGACATCGTTGGCAACGGGTAGTAATAATGATGGTTATTATTATTACAACAAGGTAATAATTATAACATTAGCTAAACTTACTAGAGAACCATCTAGGAGCCATAGGCTTTAGAAAAATGACCTCTGTGATCTTGAGAATCATTGAGCACAGTAGGAATTATTATCCTTATGGTTTTAGACATTGAAACTGTGATTAAGAAAGATTAAGTAATTTTACCAAGATCATGCACCTATTAAGAGTAGAACTGAGATTCTGACCAAAATAGATCTGATCTAAAAGCCTGTGCTCCTTCTGTCGCATCCTGTGTCCTCTGTAGGAAACTTTCAATGTCCACTGAGGAATCTTGGGGACATTACTTTGGGACATTACTTTGGGAAAATAAGGAATTTGGAGATTTGAGGTGCTAGGGATTCTCAGGGTTGAGGTAATTGAAATAGTTACCAAGTTCTTCATGATTCTCCCTCTGATTGGTGTGACCTAGAAGGCAAGGGTAATGTTAAAATATAGGTGAGTGAAGATTTCACTGGGAAGGAGACTTTTCTTCCTAAGCATTTTCAATTTCCTTGTACTTTGGTTTTCTAGATCTTGAAGACACTTCTCTTAAGGTCTTTACTTGAATGGAAGGAGATGAGTTGGCTGCCATTTCATTGCAGGGGCATCTCAAACCACCTCATTAATTATTTGTAAATGGTTATTCAGGAACACTATGTTAAATCTGGGTTTATGGACATATTAACCTATTTCCTGTCATTTTGCTTTAAGCACCTCTCTATCATAAATAACTCTCTTTAAATCTGTTTTTAAAACACTGATTTTCATTAAATGTTTGCATGCAAAGGAGTTAAAGAGTCAAACTGTGTTACAAGATTTGATATGAAAAACAGTAGCCATCACTCCAGTTTTTTTCCCTCCCTCCTAAGGGGCCACCATTTTCATCTCTTAGTGGATTCTTTTTTTTTTTTTAAGATTTATTTATTTGAGAGAGAGAGAGAGAGAGAGCGTGTGCATGGGGGAAGGGGTTAGTGAGAGAGGATCTTCAATCAGACTCCTCCTGAGCAAGGAACCTGATGTGGGGTTTGATTTCACAACCCAAGGGATCATGGCCTGAGCTAAAACCAAGAATCAGATGCTTAACTGACTGAGCCACCCAGGCACCCTGGTCTTTTAGTGGATTCTTTTGGTATTTACCACCATATTTTTAAGTAACATTCTTCTGTTAGGCATTATCTACTGACTTCCTAACTTTAGAGGAAGTAATTCCCTTTCAAACCCCATTCTCCCACCACCATACTTCCCACTCTCCTGTCCTACTATAGTTATACCATAATTTGTTAGATTAATACTCTGGGTTTACACTGTGACAATGCACATAGTTTACAATGGAGTCATGTACAATACAAGAATAACTATTTTGTACTGCTTTTTGTTTTTCACAGTGAAGTTGTCCTTTGTTTGCTTATGTAGTTTTCTATGTACCTTTTTCTAAATTAAGCCCCAAATTTTCACCAGCTGTCCAGTTCACCTCTCAATATATTCAGATGCATCAGGCATTATATTGATTTCTGTTTCTTGACAAATCTGTCCTGAAACTGCCTTACTTGCTCCAGTATGGACTGATTGCTTTCTCTCCTGAGTACCAGCTGCTGTTCTGGCATTACCCTTCCCCATCATCTTGGGGATTCTGGTGTTGCTTCCCCTGTTTCCTGAACCCAAGTCTTTTCCTTTTTGGTTTACTCTTTTTTTTTTTTTTTAAGTGCACACATGCACCAAGAAATGCCTATTTAGCTTTAGAGGTTCATGTTTAGGTAGTAGAACTATACAGTCAAACAAGGAAGCTTAGAATAATGGTTACCCTGGGCGGGGGGACAGTGGGTAGAGATTAAGGTGGGGGGGTCCAATGCAAGCTTCTAAAGATGGTGATATTCTTTTTTGCTTTTTTTCCTAACCTGTCTGGTGATTACATGGATATTCCCTATTTGATAAGTTATTAAGTTATATGTATGGATAATATATTTGACTCTAAAAAGCATAAAAATAAAAGGGCTTAAACCAATACTAGATATGTAGTACACCCTCAGTAAATATTAGCTATTATTATTGTTAAACAGTGACTTTCAACCAGCGGCAATTTGGCAATGTCTAGAGACATTTTTAGCTGTTTCAGTTGGGAAAGGGGAGCAGTGCTCCTGGCATCCATTGGTTTGGGGTCAGGAATCCTGCTAAAAACATGGTACAGTATATGGGACAGTTCCCTACAACAAAGAATGATCTGGCCCCAAATATCAATAAATAGTTCTGAGGTTAAGAAACTCTGTTGTAAAGCCTCTCATATGGTATGTAATATCCAGAAGACCTTAATGAATGGTCATCTCCACCTCCCATCACAAACTATATTCTTTATTTAGGTCTGTTATGGCTTTTCTATGAATCACTGCTTCAATGTGATAACAATGCATGGCTTCTGATTCCTCCAAGTTCAAATATTAAACTGTAAATAGATAAAAATAATAGTGGCCAGGATTTTCTCTTAAATCACTTGGCTAGGGTAATGTTCTGTTTGCCAGCAATGAACTCTACTTTCCAGAGATTCAGCAGATACATGAGGCATATGCTGTATCTGTCTTATCTTCTGATTGACAGGGGTCCTTTCTTGTCTTCTTGAATTTCCTATAAATTTAGTCTTTGTCACAGCAGGTCTGGCCCCACAGCAGAGGCTATGCCCCAGTGGCTGTCGTTTACATCATCTTTGCAGAAACTCCGGAGATTCGGCCAATGGATACAACTCAAAGCCGTCGGCGCACTGAGCATTTCTTCCTCTGGACATATCTAAATGTCTACTGGAACACGGGGGCTGGTTTTTCTTTTTTTTTCCCCCAGCCACAGCGATCAGCTTACTTCTCACTTAGAGAAGATTATAGATAGTCCAGAATTAGTGTGTCAGTTTTCCCTGATTGAGGAAACGTCAAAAAGAAAGAAATTGAATTGATACTTATCTGTGGCATATTGATTTGATGGAACAAGTGGGAGGCAATGATTAATTTTACTGTTGATAAAGCCTTGTGTGAATTTATAATATAAGTAGAATAGTACATTTGAACCCTGATAAAGCAAATAATGTTCTTTTCTTTCATCCCTTCTCTAAACTACTCTGCCTTGGAAAACAACAACAACAACAATAGTGTTTTATAAACTTTGGAATTCCAGAAGCTGAACTAGGTGTGATTTAACAACTCGCCATGGATTTGGAAATCTGATATCACACTTTGTGATTATATTTTTTCTTCGTCTTCTTCAGGCAATGACTTTCTCCTGGAGACTTTCCATTGATCAGCAGTCGTCCTGTCAGAAGCTATCCCTGGATACAAATTTTAACATCTATTAACTAGGGGTTCTGATTATTTTGATTTGGCTCTTTTGTGCCAGGGTAGATGACATTTCTCTCTTTGTAGTATTACCACCATTCAAGACATTTTTTTTTAATGCAGCGAGTAAAATAGAAAAGATCTTGGCTTAGTTGGATCCCAGCTCTGCCACTTACTGACTGTGTGGGAAAGTTCACTTAACCTCTCTGTGCCTAAATTTCCTTACCCATAAAAGGAACAGGTACCTATCATGCTCTGAACACCTATGCAAATGGGGAGGAGGGTGTCTTGGGGTTTTAGATAAGCAGTCTCTCTCTCTCTCTTTTTTTTTAAGATTTTATTTATTTATTTAACTGAGAGAGAGACAGCCAGCTAGAGAGGGAACACAGGCAGGGGGAGTGGGAGAGGAAGAAGCAGGCTCCCAGCGGAGGAGCCTGATGTGGGGCTCGATCCAAGGACTCTGGGATCACGCCCTGAGCCAAAGGCAGACACTTAATGACTGAGCCACCCAGGCGCCCCTAGATGAGCAGTTTCACCCAGAGAGGAGTATGGGAGAGACAGGCAATTCTTAACGTCACCAAATAGCTAAGAACTAGGAATTGCGTACTAAGGAAAATTCAAAGGTTTAAAATTTAATTTGGCCGTCTATAGAAGGAAGAAAAGGGAAATCAAAACAACATGTTGAGCGCATACCCAGCATATGTCAGTTACATTTACATATTTCACCTTGTTTAAATTCTTAAAATGGTTCTACCAGGTGAGTATTAATTTGCTACTTTTTCAGTGGATCCATAGGCTTGCCAGACTTATAACATGGCCTTGGCTCCAAAGATGAGCTGGACACAACCAATCCTTGCTCTTGGGAATCAGGAAACAGAGGGTGATGTTTGGTGGAGGGGGAGCTCGAAGGAATACAGTTCATAAGAGAATTGGGGAGAATGTACCTCATCTCCACGGCTGCCTGAGGTGCTATTAATTCTGTAGCTCCAAGTCAATTGTGTCCCACCCAATCCCCATCCCTGTGTACACTTGTTCAAAGATGAAATCTTGTGGGTGGTTCTTCTGAGGTCCCAGTTAGCATCATAATATTACACACACACACACACACACACACACACACACACACACACACCCAGCAAGCCTCTCCCGAGTGCTGACTGAGAATCAGACACTGCATATAGATAAGGGAAGCCACCAGGGCCTCATGGCTTTAAGGAATAAATTTGAGATTTCCCCCAGGGTTTCCATCTGCATATTTGCTCACTTCTCCATAGCTGGCTCCTAATGTCCAGGCTTTAAGGCCTGGCCAGTGAGAATAATTGATGGTGAGCTTCCTAATCCTGTGGAGCTATATGAAGCAATGAGTTACTAGTATCTGATCAGCTCTTCCTCCCCTATTGTTTATTGTCTACTTTGCTTCCTGCCCTTTATACCAGGGCAATTTAGCTAAATAGTTAAACAAAACAAAACAATCGTATGTGGCTGTGGAGCTTCTCCCCACCTCTCTCTCTTAACTATTTGCCTGTTCCCGATCTTCTTTAGTTTCTGATCTTCATCCTCTGATCACTTTGTTCCATAACCATGAACTTGACCTCACCTCTGATCAATGTAAACCTTGCCTTTCATCTTCCAAACTTTCTGCGATACCCCTGCTGTTTATCATGATGCCTGGAGGTCCCTTAGCAGCAGTGGACCATTTGTAGTTCCTTGCAAGAGCAAGGAGGGCATTTAGGTATCCTTCCAAAATACAGTTTTCAACACCTGCACTAGTGGAATTTAGCCACTAAATAGAGCAGCCAATATGTGAGTCCACATCTGAAATGGACTGGGATAGAAGGCAGATGACAGAATTGAAATAAGTCAGGAATCTGAGGTTCTTGATGGCTAGTAAATTCCTGTCTGTTGATGGAGACCTCAGTGGGATATAGGAGAGAAATCTGGCAGGTGAGAGGTTTATCCTGGTGCCTTGAATAATTTAGGTGTATGGCAAGAACCCAATATCACTGAAAAATTGATTGATTGCTTGGTTCAGTCATTCATTCTCTTGTTTATCATACATTACATACATTACAGACCTGAACTGGGTCTACCAACAAATCTTTTCTGCTTCCATGAATTTATTCAGCCATTGTATTTCCAAAAATAAGCATTATAAACTGGCCAGATGTGAGGCCAAGGCTGTGAACAGGAAGGCCCCATTTTTCAAGCTGTGCTGGTGGCTGAGAAATTACCAGAACAACCAGATTTGCTCTTTTTCCTCCAACAGCCAGCTGCATGGTGCAATCTGAGATCTTGTGAAGAAGTCAAAGTCCTTTAGAGTGCATGTGGAAGGATGTCCCTGCTGAAAACACAGATAGTTACAGGCAGGTCTTGCTCCTTTTGCTCCTTGGCTTGGCCAGTATCTGAGCCACTCTCTGTATTCAGAACATACAGAAAAGTCTAATGAAGACTTTTATATTGTCTGTGGTCTAAACTTCCAGACACAATCTTGTGTACAAATAAGATTATAATATAGAAACTATTTGTATCTGGCTTTTCCCACATCATTAAATATTTTTAGAATAGAATTGTAATGACTACATACATTTCATTACTTGGGTGTGTCTTGATTTATTTAGCCATTTTTATTTTTCTTTATTATAAATAGTGCTTTTATGAACATTCTTTGTCTACATCTCTGATTATTCTTCTAGATAGATTCTTAGAAGTACTGATTTAGGGATTTTTAACTTCTAAAGGCTCTTGATCCATACTACAGAAAGTGTTTTTTTTTTCCCCAGACTGAAAGTTCCAAAATGTACCCCATCAGCAATGTATGCAAGTGATTGAAAAAGTACCCTCTTTCTAATATTGTGTATTACTTTAAAAATTCTTCTGTTATTGAATTAGCTGCTGAATTATCTCTTGAAGTCTAAAAAGAATCTCTTGTTGTATCTGAATGTTTACTACTCTTTTCTGACTATTTCCCTGAGGAGGACGAAGACAGCGAATCAGGTGGCCAGAAAGCTGTCGTTACTTTCTGCCTCCTCTGATGTGACTTCATCTTGCTGCCAAGAGACATTATAAATGATTCATGTTCTTTTTCACCCTCACCCCCTCAGAACACTTGTCTTGGTGATATGATGACTTCTCTCTTCTCCTTCTGGCTAATAAAGAAGTCAGAGTGTACTTGGGGGTATGATATGTCTTGGAGCTACTGATTAGGATCTGGGAAAGAAAGATTATTAGAACTTTCTTGCCCACTCAGCATTTTGACCCTGACTTAAAAGTAACTTCAAGGACAGAGTCCTACTCTCTTCTACTTTGTCATACCACCAGATGTCTTCATTTTTTTTTTACCCTAGGTTGCCACGGAATTATTTTCAAATGTAACTAAATATAATTTATTTTGAAAATTAATTTGAAAAACCTTTTTAAGAAAAACCTTTTAAACCATAAAATCAAACCAATAAAACAGGTTTCTCAGCTCCCTGAAGATTGATGAATATTAGCTTAATGGCAAAGGACCGTCTTCTGTGCTAGGTGTTTTTTTTTTTTTAATAATACTGTTTTTATTATATTATGTTAGTCACCATACAGTACATCCCTGGTTTTTGATGTAAAATTCGATGATTCGTTAGTTGCGTATTGTACTAGGTGTTTTTATACAGCTGAGAACAGTGTGGTAAGGTTCACTGGGATGAGACCAGTGCTGGGATTACTTGCTTACTGGGATGAACTCGCAGTTAGGGAACAGAACTAACTGTGGGAGCTGGAAATAAAGTGCAGCCTAAGTGTATAACATAGTATCTAAATAATATGGCAACAAACACTAGGTAATACGCTGATAATGGGTGATACAAGAGGTGGGTTTCATTCCAATATTCATCCCAATATTATGTCTCATGGGTTTCAACAGGAAATAATGAGATGTCTTAACAGGTAGGTGCAATACAGTGTAAGAATAGATAGCTGCGGGATCCTGCCAATGTGGTCAACACTTCAGTTTCAGAAGATTGTATGTGTCCAGATGTTATGAATATAGGACCTGGGCTCTAGTCCTGTCTCTGCCTGGAAAGGGTAAGATGGTTGAGGTACCTACAGAGACTGGGATCTAGGCAGGCAATAGGGCAGAAAACCAGATAACCAGATTAGGGCATAAGGTTATCGCTTGATTTAGAAAAGAGGGGTTCTATAACCTAAACAGAGTTTAGGGCCAGAGCTACCTTACAATCCAGAGTGACAAAGCTGGGTCATGGAGTGTTAAGCAAAAGCTTTAAATAACCTCCTGGCTCAGACCTGGCTTGGTCCTAGGACAGGCTGGCAGTTGAGGGGTCAAAGGGACATTGCTGTAGGGTGAAGCAGTTGTGTTTGGTGGCAGCCAGGAGGGCCTGACTTTAGACCAGGAACACAGCATGGGTAATGTAGTTCATGCCCTTTTTCTGTTTGGTATTCGCACAGTGTCCTGTCTTTTGAATGCATAGATTGATTATGAAGACAATTTTTCATCTATCCCTCTTATTTTCCCTTTGTTATTTATCTGCCAGAAGCTAATCGTCAATGCCCTATTGCAGAGAGGATGGAGAGAGGGAACTGAGAAGGGAATTGCATCCAACCTCCTTTCCAATACCCTACCTGTCAGGAAGTAGAGAAGGACTGCAGGGATAACCCATCCATCTGTCTCATGAATGTGTTCTTTAAAAAGGTATTCATGGTGCCAGTGCAGTCCTCCATCACAGAGCCCTTAGCCCTTACCACAACCATGGCAAAGTTAGGAAAGTTTTGTGCAAGGAGAGTTTGGGGGAAAATGCTCTGAAGTTAAGAGGTGGAGAGAAGAATAACTGTCTCCATGCTCCGAGGTTAAGAGCTTGAAACATGGAGACTGTTAATTTTCTCCGCATATTGGTCAAACCATCACTCTACTCTTCAAAGCATCTGTCATGTTGTGCAGTGGGCAGAGCATGGAGTGGGAGGTTAAACATACCTGGGATTGAGTCCCAGTCCTCTCACTTATTAATAGAAACTGATCCTTGGGTTCCTTATTTCTAAACCAATATCTTTCATGCCTGCCTTCTAGGATTGTTTAGCATATCAGTTGGAATAATGCAAGTGGAAATGCTCTGTATAGTGAAAAGTACATAAAAGCAAATAAAAAGTATGGTTACTGAGTAAAAAGAACAATGAAATAACGAATCATCTGTCCTCTAAGCTGATGATCTACCTCCAATTCTAACAGTTGCAGAATCTGGAGACAAACAGGGCAATGCTTTAACATACCAAATCATTAGAACTAAGTCAAGGCCAACACACAGCACAATTCACACTATCTCATGTGTAGTCATACACTGGGAAGGGAAGGGTTAGTAGTGAAGGCCCACAATTCAATCTTTCTCTTTGCTGGAGTTTTACTCCTAGAAAAGAAAGAAGGCAAGAGACCCGGTCAGATCTCCTAGTAAACATGCTAATGGCAGACTCCTTGGAAAATAAGTTTAGTCCTTGTCTATAGAATGTTGTTAGGATTCTAGGAGTCTTATCCTAAACAAACCTGAATCTGTGGATTTTTAGGTCATGGCCCCTTGGAAAATGGCAGGTAAGCTAGCTTACTAACTGAACATGGAATGACCTGTTGTGTAAGTGATGTGAATTGCACACATTGCTTAGAGAGTCATAGGCTAATATGAGCCTGGAGTGTGACCTGATGTGGCAAGAAAGGCCTTGGGGGTTCACTGTCAGAAGTCTCCAAGCCTCTCCTTGTTTTGTCTATGCCTTGTGATTATCTGTATCTTTGAAATTATTAGAAAATCTTTTTTTTTTAAAGATTTTATTTATTCACTCAACAGAGAGAGAGACAGCCAGTGAGAGAGGGAACACAAGCAGGAGGAGTGGGAGAGGAAGAAGCAGGCTCCCAGCAGAGCAGGGAGCCCCATGCGGGGCTCGATCCCAGAACCCTGGGACCACGCCCTGAGCTGAAGGCAGACGCTTAACGACTGAGCCACCCAGGCGCCCCGCGAAATTATTAGAAAATCTTGATAACTGTGTAAGATCTCTGATTTCATGTTAGTCTGAATTGACAATCTGATCCTTTGTGTTATCTCCTATACCTTCCTTAAAAAATTTTAGGAAAAGGAATTACTGGCTCATTATTCTCTCCAGAGAGTGTGCTCATGGGTACTAGTATAGCTGTAGCCTGTTCATGACTCAACAACACAGTAGGAACTCTTGTGTCTTTATCATCCAGTCATATTGATTCCTTCTTTCCTCAGCCCTTTCTCCACCTTTGACTTCTCCTCAACATCTCCCTCCCCGTACCATATCTATGAGGTCCTGATAACTGGATGTTCAGTTTACCATTACTTCATTAGGCCTCATTAGCATTGAGATTTGTAGGGTCTCCCAGAGTCTTTGAAGCCAAGCCCTTCTCTTGAGACTGCTACCTAATCTACCATCTTGTAGGATCCTGGTAGACCTGGTTCCAATCTGGGTCTACTTGAGTGTATGACCCTTTTATAGATTCTCCTTTCTCAGAATGGTTACTGCATTTCCTGGGCCCTCTGACTGACTCAGAGGTTCCTGTCTTCACCCTCCTTTCATTACATGGATTGAGAATAATTATACAACTATAGTTCACAGACAGCTAGAAACTTAATAAAACATTCTACACATCCACATTTTGTCTCCTTATCATCGCTACTCACATGCAAGTGTCAGAGTAAAGTTTAATGCATTGGCAGAAGAGTTGTCTTAGAGTTTCTCATCCACAAACAGTTAACTTCCTGCTGTACCCTGGTTGAGGAGACATGGCCTTCCCAAAATCTTTGACAAATGAGCCTGTTCTCATGTACTGTTCTGCCTCTATGGATTTGTTCTATTATAGGTGTCCTTGGTATTTAAAAATCAGTTTAAGAGGGTAAAAAATATTACATGGGGAGAACACCATCTGACTCTAATTTTTTAAAGTGGGTACTGAAAGCTTTGGAGGATGAGGAATCCCATTTAGGATGACTCTGTGTCCATTTCATTATTCTCATTGTACCTCTTGGGAGGACAGGAATAGGCAGTGTGGTTAGATGCAAAAGGACATGAAACTTGAAGTTGAGGATCATGAAATGGGGAGAGCCTGTCTTTCCCACTTGGTGGCCTTGGACCTATCCTTTCTCCTGAACCTCATTTGCCTTATGTATAAAATTGAAATAAATATATACACTGAGGTCGGTCGAGAAGGTCAATGCAATGGTGGGTGTGAAGGCCTTTTGTAAGCTATGAAATGCTACAAATAAATGTTCTGATTGATATTTTAAATAAAAAGGGCTTGATTGTTTCCTGGGATATTCTGAGTTTTCCCCATTACTCTGCTCCCACCCCTGATAAGCAGTTCCATAAACATTTAGCGTGGGAGGTTAGGCTCTATCAGGCTCTTGGCAGACCATCTGCTAAATGAATCCTGAGATCTGTTAGAACAGAAATTTAAGGGACCAGAGTACACATACACATGCATGCATGCAAATAGATACACACAGGCACACATATAGACATCTCTTCCCCCCAAATCTCAGAGCTATGATTTCTTTAAATCTTGTGTTGAACAAAATATGATGTTTTTTCCCACTGCTTTTTATAATGCCACCTGGGAAAGCAGCATTGGTGCCTTATGTGCTGGTGCCTGCATACTGGTTTGGGAATTCATGGTGATCATGAAGTCAGAAGGGAGGTGGGAAGAGAAACAGGACAGCTCCATGGAAAGGTCATCTTGGAACCAGAAATCAGGGTTAGGAGTCAAAATGTGGATGCTGTGTTGTCATCCTGGCTGGGGAACTGGTCCCTTAGCCTTATTCTCACCTCTGTGACTTTATGCTGTTATCATGGGGATGATTGAGAAGAGAGTGAGGTCCCATCCACTGAACCCTTGGAATGTTCCATTTAGTTCAATAGAGGCAGGAGCCAGAGGAGCAGAATAGACTCAGAATGCTCTCTGGTGATTGAGGAAATTGGAATCCAGTTACTCTGAGTTACAAGATCATTACTGGGATATATAACAGTTATGCTAGACATGTGTGTTTTAAAACAGGTATCTGTATCTAAGAATAGCTCCATAATTCTCTGACTTTTCATCAGACAAATCTTGGGTGTTTGTCCAAAATATGACTTCGAAAAACTAGCTGTTGAATTATGGCTGCTCTTCAGCTGTGTTCCCAGATATTTAATACAATAGAGTTAGACAGATACTGGTTTCAAATCCTACCAACTAGTTTTGAGGTCATGGATAAGGTGGTTGATATCTGCGGTCAGTTTCTTTATTTGTAAAATGTGGATATTAATAACCCTTTGTGTTCTTGTAGAACAAATAGAGAAAACACGCACTATTGCCCAACATGGAGTAGCCAAATGTTTGTTCTTCTTTCAGTCCCTTTCCTACTTCAGGCTCCCTACATTGGGTTTCCCCTGGACAACTTCCTCCATCCACAATTGCTGTTTAGATTTAGATTGTTTAAAACTCACTGGGTTATTTGTCCAGTTGTTTTCAATCTAATGGAGATAATAATAAGACCTAATAGTATTTATCTCACAGGTTCATTGTAGAAGATAAATGATATGTTATAAATAAAACAGCACAGAGCTTGGCAAACAGTAGGTAAATACAGGTTAGCTAAATCTATTATCCCTCTTATTGAGTGAGGAAGAAAGGAAACTCCACATCTACCCCATCTTTGGCATCATCTCCACAACTTAGTAATCCTGAGTTTGAATCAAGAAGTCCTCAAAATATTATCCCTGTTCCGGGTGCCCTGACACTACAGAAAAATTTCAAGACAACTAGAATCTTGTCTTTATTTTTCCTGCATACTTTCACTGTTTGGTAGGTTGCAATAGGATTCGTTGAGATCATTCCCAAAGGGGAGACTGTGGAATGTTCCTGAAAATTCTGTGTAAGGCTTTCTGTTTTCTAGGCTTGGGCAGTGAGGGTGAGGCGGCAGGATCTGGAAATCCTCCATTTTACAAAGAGGGAAACACTTCCTAATTTTATCCTTTTCTGGTTCTAGCTTCAGATCACAATGCAAAGACAAATATACCTCCCCAACACACCTACAGCAATCTCAGGACAGCACCCAGTTGCAAATTACAGCTTCTTGGTGCCAATTCCTCCTACTCTGCTGTCTTTAGGTACTGATATTATTGGGACTCAGTTTTTTCTAATCTCAAGAAAATAATATGTAACAACACTGATGAAGGTGAAAAGAATCCCTACCCAGAAATGCATATTTGTATCATCAGAAACATGCAGATATGTTCAGGCATATCCAGAACTGGTTCATTGGACTATAGAATTTTTTCAATGCTTCTCTTTCAGGGCATTCCCTAAATCTTAATGTGTAGAAAATGGTAGAATGCCACATTAATTGTGAAACAAATTCCTCCATTTATTTATTTATTTATTTACTTATTTCTGGCAGAAAAAAAAATTACCATTTTAAACAGCAGAAAAATTGAATGCAGCCACTTTTGCAGGCGGGGAGTGGTTATTTTACATCAAAGGAGGTGAAGGATTAGTAATCTACCTCGATAGCTTCTTTGAGAGTGAAACTTGAGTGCCCACCCTCCCAGGGCATCATCTCAAAGGAGAGGAGGGTAGGCAGGAGATGGTAGGATTGCTCTGCATAATAAGTCTAATAAATTGAGGGGAATTTTGAATTTCTAGGGGCCACTCAGGAATGAGTAGGGTATGTGAGAGGCAAGGGAACTAGGAGAAGGGAGACAGGTGAAGGGGAGCTGCAGAGAACCAGAGGCCCCTCAATTAGCAGGAAGCTGGTGCCTAAGGGAAGAAACACAGCTAGAGCAAAATGTCTTACTTCTCAATTTTAAGATATCTTAAATTAGTGTAGTCCCCATTCCATTGCTTCAAACTTTGAGTAATGTTTGGTTATACAGCCCTGCCCTAGGTCAGTGGTGCTTTGTGTGGAATGAAGGACCAGGGTGGATTCCCAAGGGACTGATGATGTGCAGAAAAGACAGAGCAGTCGCAGGAGGAGGGATGCAAAGTAGAGATGGAAGACTCCAGAAAAGCGGGAAACTGGATCATGAGATGAGATGAGCAAGGGACAGGTTAAGATCTATAGGAACTCTCAGAAAGACTGTAGGGGGCAGGGAGAAGAGGAAGTGTGGGTGGTGGATTTTCCATAGAAAGTAGGGTAGGGGCTCTAGTAGTTCTGTTTGAAAATTAAAGGACAGATGACCTCCCAGAAAACTTGAAGCTGTGGGTACCCCCAGAGGCAGCCGATTTGTGTGTATGTGTTGTATGTGTGTGTACATGGCAGGAGGGGAGAGTTCTTGGGTGAGGCAATTAACAATGCTGATACCTTTTACATATACACCACTTCCTAATTGAGAGAGCTCTATTGTATGAGTCTAGGGCTGAAAAGGGAGGCTTGATGTGTAGTTCTGGTTCTTGACAGCAAACTATCCCATGTTGGCACATTGGAGGCAGTCTAGGTGAGCAATACAGATAATGTTAGGCCAGAGGTAAATTTTGTAGATGAACTTAACCTTTCATAAAAGAGGGCCCATTACATTCTGCTTTTCATCCTTAGCTGTGCTGTAGATTCCTTTGACTTTGCAAGGTTGCTGTGGTGACTTGGGTTTTATGTACTATAAGAGGGCACCTGGTTAGGGTAGGGAGTTGCTCATTGTTCTTTTTATTTTACTTCTTTTGTGTCTTTTTGTAACTCTTAGTTCAGTGTTCTTTGCACGATGTGCCTTCAGAATATGCTCATTGATTGGCCAAACCTTTAAACTCAGCTGTATCTAGAACTGGTCCATTGGACTATAGAATTTTTTCAATGCTTCTCTTTCAGGGCATTCCCTAAATCTTAATGTGTAGAGAATGGAAGAATGTCACATTAATTGTGAAACAAATTCCTCTATTTCTTTCTCTTTTTTTTTTCCTTTTTTCTTTTTTGCATGGCAGGAAGAAAAATTACCATTTTAAACAGCAGAAAAATTGAATGTAGCCACTTTTGTCCTCTTTGAGGTAACATTTTTCAGTCTCCTCAACTTCTAAAAAAAGAGACCATGAAATACTACACAATGTTGACAAGTTCTTGTGCTTTTCTTAAGGGAAATAAAACCATTATTTCGTGGGAGGCTCAGAAAATGAAAATTTCCACTAAGAACGCTTATCATATCTATTGTTTGTACCACTTAACATAGTCTGACTTACTTTACAATTATATATATTGCAACTTGATCTTCCTAGCTGAAGTGTGAGGGTTGGTGAAAAGGAGCCATGCTTTATGCTCTAAGGCCGGGGTGACAGAGATTTCATCTTGGTACTGGCTGCCAGGAGTAATGTGTCTAAAAAAAAAAAAATGGTGGGGCTGTATTTGAGTTGGCTCAGGAATGGCCTGTCACAATCTATTAGTGAAGCCTGATATGGGTATGGAAGAGAGCGGTAGGCCATGTATTATGTGGTGCTGCTCTAGGTCCTTTTTAGAGCATTGAACAGAATAGGCACTCAATAAAATCTGGTTTTATTTCATAAATTAAAACACAATGCATAACTACCAACAGAGCTCTGGAATTACCATACTACCCATTTTCTCTCTATGTAGGACAAGGAGGTCCACACCCACGACCATATAGTTTATTGTTCAAACTGGGACACCCTTGCTATTGAAGGGAGGCCATATTAATAATTATGCTGGAACTGTGGATATATACCAGAACTGTCGCAGTTAAGTGAGACATATGGGTCACCCTATATGTCTCTCTGAAGTGGCCCTTTGGGTAAATGAATATTTCCTCCAAACCAAGGGTGAGCAAACTATGGCTCGCAGGCCAAATAGTCAGCCATCTGTTCTTATAAAGCTTTATATTAACATAGCCATGCCTATTTATTTGTGTTTTGTGTCTCTGGCTACTTTTGTTACAACAGAGTCGAACGGTTATGACATAGACCATATGGCATGCAAAGCCAAAAATATTTGCTATCAGATTCCTTACAGGGAAAGTGCTGACCCTTGCTAGTCAATAGAATTCTTGTGTTTTTTTTAATGTTTTTTTTATTATATTATGTTAGTCACCATACAGTACATCCCCGGTTTCCTATGTAAAGTTCGATGATTCATCAGTTGCGTATAACACCCAGTGCACCATGCAATACGTGCCCTCCTTACTACCCATCACCAGCCTATCCCATTCCCCCACCCCCCTCCCCTCTGAAGCCCTCAGTTTGTTTCTCAGAGTCCATAGTCTCTTATGCTTCATTCCCCCTTCTGATTACCCCCCCTTTCTTTATCCCTTTCTTCCCCTACCTATCTTCCTAGTTCTTATGTTCCATAGATGAGAGAAATCATATGATAATTGTCTTTCTCTACTTGACTTATTTCACTTAGCATTATCTTCTCCGTCCATGTTGCAGCAAATGTTGAGAACTCGTTCTTTCTGATAGCTGAGTAATATTCCATTGTATATATGGACCACAACTTTTTAATCCAGTCATCTGTTGAAGGGCATCTCGGTTCCTTCCACGATTTAGCTATTGTGGACAATGCTGCTATGAACACTGGGGTGCATATGGCCCTTCTCTTCACTACGTCTGTATCTTTGGGGTAAATACCCAGTAGTGCAATGGCTGGGTCATAGGGTAGCTCAATTTTTAACTTTTTAAGGGACCTCCACACTGTTTTCCAGAGTGTCTGTACCAACTTGCATTCCCACCAACAATGTAGGAGGGATCCCCTTTCTCCACATCCTCTCCAGCAATTGTTGTTTCTTGCCTTGTCAATTTTTGCCATTCTAACTGGTGTAAGGTGGTATCTCAGTGTGGTTTTGATTTGAATTTCCCTGATGGCTAATGATTTTGAACATTTTTTCATGTGTCTGTTAGCCGTTTGTATGTCATCATTGGAAAAGTGTCTCTTCATATCTTCTGCCCATTTTATGATTTATTTGTTTCTCGTGTATTGAGTTTGAGAAGTTCTTTGTAGATCTTGGATACCAGTCTTTTATCTGTAGCATCATTTGCAAATACATTCTCGCATTCCGTGGGCTGCCTCTTAGTTTTTTTGACTGTTTCCTTGGCTGTGCAGGAGGCTTTGATCTTGATGAAGTCCCACAAGTTCATTTTATCTTTTGTTTCTCTTGCCTTTGGGGATGTGTCATGAAAAAGGTTGCTTTGGCCAATGTCGTGGAGGTTGCTGCCTATGTTCTCCTCTAGGATTTTGATGGATTCCTGTCTCACATCGAGGTCTTTCATCCATTTGGAGTTTATCTTTGTGTATGGTGTGAGAGAGTGGTCAAGTCTCATTCTTATGCATGTAGCTGTCCAATTTTCCCAGCACCATTTATTGAAGAGACTGTCTTTTTTCCACCGGATGTTTTTTCCTGCTTTATCAAAGATTAGTTGCCCAAAGAGCCGAGGGTCCATTTCTGGGTTCTCTGTACTGTTCCATTGGTCTATGTGTCTATTTTTGTGCCAGTACCATGATGTCTTTGTGATCACAGCTTTGTAGTACAGCTGGAAATCCGGCTCGAAGCCCCCAGCTTCGTTTTTCCTTTTCAACAGTTCCTTGGCGATTCGGGGCCTTTTCTGGTTCCATACAAATTTAAGGACTATTTGTTCTGGTTCTTTGAAAAATGTCATTGGTATTTTGATTGGGATAGCATTGAAAGTGTAGATTGCTCTGGTAGCATGGACATTTTAACTATGTTAATTCTTCCGATCCATGAGCATGGAATATTTTTCCCTCTTTTTGTGTCTTCCTCAATGTCTTTCAAGAGTGATTTGTAGTTTCTAGAATATAGGTCATTTATGTCTCTGGTTAAGTTAATTCCAAGGTAACGTATGGTTTTTGGTGCTATTGTAAATGGGATGGATTCCCTAATTTCTCCTTCTTCAGTCTCATTATTCGTGTATAGAAATGCAACTGATTTCTGAGCATTGATTTTGTATCCCGCCACATTACTGAATTGCTCTATAACTTCTAATAGTTTGGGAGTGGATTCTTTTGGGTTTTTCATATAGAGTATCATGTCATCTACGAAGAGAGACATTTTGACTTCTTCTTTGCCGATTTGGATACCTTTTATCCCATTTTGTTGTCTGATTGCTGTTGCAAGGACTTCTAGTACTATGTTGAATAATAGTGGCAAGAGTGGGCATCCTTGTCGTGTTCCTGAAAGGCTTCCAGCTTTTCCCCATTGAGAATGATATTTGCTGTAGGCTTTTCATAGATGGTTTTTATGAGATTGAGGAATGTACCCTCTATCCCTACACTCTGAAGGGTTTTAATCAGGAAACGATGCTGTATTTTGTCAAATGCTTTTTCTGCATCTATTGAGGAATCATATGATTTTTGAATTTTTCTTTCTGGATAAAATCTAAGACCCTGATCGATTTGCGAATGTTGAACCACCCTTGCATCCCAGGGATGAATCCCACTTGGTCATGATGGATAATCGTTTTAATGTACTGTTGGATTCTATTAGCCAGGATCTTGTTGAGGATTTTGGTGTCCATATTCATTAGGGAAATCGGTCTGTAATTGTCCTTTTTGATGGGGTCTTTGCCTGGTTTGGGGATCAAGGTAATATTGGCCTCATAGAATGAGTTTGGTAGCTTTCCTTCTGTTTCTATTTTTTGAAATAGCTTTAGGAGAATAGGTATTATTTCTTCTTTGAATGTTTGGTAGAATTCCTCAGGAAAACCGTCCGGGCCTGGAGTTTTGTTTTTTGGAAGGTTGTTTATCACTGACTCAATCTCTTCATAATTAATTGGTCTGTTTAAAAAATCAATTTCTTCCTGTTTCAGTCTTGGTAGTTTATAGGTTTCCAGGAAGGCCTCCATCTCTTCCAGATTGCTTAATTTATTGGCATAAAGCTGTTGATAAAAGTTTCTAATAATCCTTCCAATTTCATTGGTGTTGGTCATGACCTCTCCTTTTTCATTCATAATTTTATTAATTTGGGTCCTTTCTCTATTCTTTTGGATAAGTCTTGCCAGTGGTCTGTCAATTTTATTAATTCTCTCAAAGAACCAGCTTCTAGTTCTGTTGATCTGCTCTACTGTACTCCTGGTTTCTAATTGATTGATTTCAGCTCTAATCTTGGTCAACTGCTTCCTCGTGTGTGGATTAGGCCTGTCCCTCTATTGCTGTTCCAGCTTCTTGAGGTGAGAATTTAAAAACTGCATTTTAGATGTTTCTATTCTTTTGAGTGAGGCTTGGATGGCTATGTATTTCCCCCTTAGGACTGTCTTTGCAGTATCCCATAGATTTTGGACCGTTGTGTTTTCATTCTCGTTGTTCTCCATAAATTGTTTAAATTGATTTTTGATTTCCTGGTTTATCGAGTCATTCCTGAGCAGGATGGTTCTTAGTCTCCAAGTGTTTGAGGTTCTTCCAAATTTTTCCTTGTGGTTGAGTTCCAATTTTAAAGCGTTGTGGTCTGAGAATATGCAGGGAATAATTTCAGTCTTTGGTATTGGTTGAGACCTGTTTTGTGTCCCAGAACATGGTCTATCCTTGAAATGTTCCATGGGCATTAGAATAGAATGAGTATTCTTTGGTTCTGGGGTGTAGTGTTCTATGTATATCTCGTCGAGTATGGCATTCAAAGCCCTTGTTTCTTTGTTGATTTTTTTGCATGGGTGTTCTGTCTATTTCTGATAGTGGAGTGTTGAGGTCCCCTACTATTAATGTATTTTTATCTATATGTCTCTTTATTGTGGTTAAGAGTTGGCTTGTGTATCTTGCGGCTCCCCTGTTGGGGGCATATATATTTATAATTGTCATATCCACTTGTTGGATACATCCTTTAAGAATAATATAGTGTCCTTCTGTGTCTCTAACTATAGTCTTTAGTTTAAAATCCAATCTGTCTGATATGAGAATTGCTACCCCAGCTTTCTTTTGAGGTCCATTGGCGTGAAAGATGGTATTCCATCCCTTTACTTTTAGTCTGAATGTATCTTTAGGTTCAGAATGAGTCTCTTGTAGACAGCAAATAGATGGGTCATGTCTTTTTATCCAATCTGCAACCTTGTGGCATATTATGGGAGCATTTAGGCCATTTATATTGAGACCGATTATTGAGAGATATGATTTTAATGATGCCATGTTGCCAGTAAAGTCTTTGTTTCTATCGATTGTGACTTTCTGTTCTGTATCACTCTTGGGGCCTTTTTACTTTTATAGAACCCCCCTTAATATCTCCTGTAGGGCTGGTTTTGTGGTTACGAAATTGGTCAATGACTGGCGATTCTGGAAGGTCTTTATCTCTCCATCAATTCTGAATGACAGCCTTGCTGGATAAAGGATCCTTGGCTGCATGTTTTTCTCTGAAAGAGCTTTAAAAATGCCCCCCCAACCCTTTTTCTCATTCCAGGTCTGTGTAGACAGGTCTGACGTAATTCTGATAACTTTGCCTTGGTACGTGAGAAATTTCTTTGCCCTGGCCTCTTTCAATACTGTATCCTTGGATCTAATATTTGCGAAATGCACTATGACGTGACGTGGCGTAGGTTTGTCATGGTTGAGCTTGGGAGGGGTCCTATCTGCCTCTTGGACACGAATGTTTGTTTCCCTAGCTAGATTAGGGAAGTTTTCAGCTACAATTTGTTCAAATATCTCCTCTAGACCTCTGTTTTTCTCCACCCTCTCGGGGATGCCGATGATTCTGACATTGGATCGTTTCATTGAGTCAGTAATCTCCTGTAACCTACATTCGTGGGCGTGCATTTTTTTAAGTCTAGCTTCTGTTTTCGCGTTTTCTTCTATTAACCCATCCTCCAATTCGCTAATACGTTCCTTTGCCTCAGTGACCCTGGTCGTCAGAGACTCTAGTTTTGACTGCATTTGGCTCATAGAGTTTTTAATTTCTGCCAGATTCACTCTCATTTCCGCCCTTAGAGATTCTATATTCTCATTAACATTTTCGTTAATACTTTTTTCAAGTCTACACATCATGTTGACCATTGTTACTCTGAATTCCATTTCTGATAATTTGGTTATATCCATATCCATTAGTTCTGTGGCAGAGGCCACAGACTCATTGTCTTTTCTTTGCTGGGGGGGGAATCTCTCCTTCTCGTCATTCTGATGAGGAGAGGTTGCGGGGTTGTCCAGAGCCCAAATTATTGACCGGGACCCAGGCCATGCACCCTTGTATAGGGACCTTAGGGATGTGGGCTTCTTGATTTTTCAGCCTGCCTTCTGGGTGAGGGGCCTGCCGCACCTATACTCAGGCAACCCTGTTTGGGTAGAGTCTCCGTGTCCCCTGCGAGGGGGGGTGGGGAAGGGCACCCTATGAGCCGGTATTTCCAGGCTTTTGTTCTCTGGCGGCTTTCCCTGGCGATTTGCTGTGTCTCTTCTGAGAGTCAGAGCAGCAGTGGCCGAATTTGAGCCTCTGTCACAGAACAGAGGGATTGTGGCCCATTCTCCACTGATGTTCTGGTCACTTTAACTCTGTTTCTGTTGGTGCTGCTCAACCCTGCAGCATCCCGGGATGTGCGCCCCACACCCGGCATCCCAGCCCTCACTTCCAGGGCCAGCGCGTCTCTGTCCTTTGTGTTTCTAACACCGCCAGCCGCCAGCCGCCCCCACGTACTCTGGAGCTTCCGGTCTCAGTCTGGTTCCAGTGAGCACACCGGGGCTCCGTTTCAGTCTGGTGGCACGCGTTCCCCGGCTCACGGTCTCAGACTGCTCTCTCGTGGATGCCGGACCCGCGAGTCCGCCCGCTCCCCTGTCCAGGTGGCTACCGCTTCCCGGCGCCTGAACGTGGCGGCTCCGTCCCCCTTCGGTTTATCTTCCGATATCTGTGCGCGGTTTCACGGCTCCCCGCTTTGTACCTCAATACTCAGCACTGGAGATGTTCATTTGTAGAGATCCAGATGTATCTTCCTGCATCTCATGCTGATTCCGTGGATGTTCAGGATGGTCTGGTACCTATCCAACTCGACTCAGGGGACCGGCTGAAAAAGGGGTCCCCTACTCCTCCGCCATCTTAACTCCTTCTCCAGAATTCTTGTTGTTAAAAGGGTCTCTGGCCTCCTGGAGAAGAAAACTAACATGTTAGGACCTACTCTGTGCTGAACTTCATGCTAGACACTTTGCAGATATGATCTCACTTAATCTCAAATGACTTTGCAACATAGGCATAATCTCCAGTTAATCTAAATTTACCAGGCTACCAATGACAGAAGCAATGAGGCTTCTAAACCTGCAGTTCTCAGAAACTTTCCCTCTCAGTGCTCTGTGGAATGCTCCAACAACAACCTATGAGCCACCCATAACTTCTCTGTGTCTCTCACATCCCACATCCAATCTGGCAGCAAATCCTATGGGCTTTATCTTCAAATTATTTCCAGAATTTGACTACTTCTTATCATCACCACTACTGCCTCACCCCCCTCACCCCATCTGAGTTATCATCCAGCACGTATTATCGTCTCCCTCCTGGATTAAGTCAGGTTTCCGAGTCTGCTCTTGACCCTACAGTCTGTTTTCATTGGAGTGTAGCTATCCTTTTAAAACCCAAGTCAGATCATGTTACTCCTCTGCTCTCTTGCAGTTTCTTCCCATCTTATTCTGAGTAAAATCCAAAATCTTGACAATGGCCTACAAGGCTCGTCACTATCCACTATGGTAGCTATATGTGTCTATTTAAATTTAAGTATATTAAAATTAAATACAGTTAAGAATTCACACTGGTCTCACTTAAAGTGCTCAGTAGCCCCAGTGTGGCTAGTGCCTACCCTATTGGACAGCATAGATATAGAACATTTTTATCATCAGGAAAAGTTCTATTGAAGGCACTGGGATCTGCTTTCTCCTTATCTCTCTGGACTTGTTTCTCACTACTTTCTCTCTTGCTTACAGCCACATCAGTTTCCTAATTGTTTCTTAAACCTCTGTGTCTCAGGACTTTTGAACATGTTTTATCCTGTGCCTGGAACATTCTATTCCTAGATAACAACATGGCTTGATTTTTTAGAAACTTTAGGTCCTTGCTCAAATACCTTCTCTGACAACCTGTTTCATCTGCAGCCCCCCTGTATTTTTCCCATTCCTCTCCCCTGCTTTATTTCCCTATATCATTTACTGTCACCTGACATATATGCACAAATGTGTATATACACTTCCCCATTTCTAATCATAAGACCTCCATTAGTCTAGTTTTTAGTTTTTGTTTTTTTCTACTTCATGATTTTTCCCAGCACCATAGTAATGACTAATCAGTCCGTTTGATGAATGAATGAATGAATGGGAATATCGACAGGCATTTGTTTCATCCCTCAGAAGCCTACCTAATTTCATCTGTACTGTACCACATTATGTGCATTTTTTTAACCCACTAATCTATTGCTTTGTTTTGTAATTGACAGTGGTTTTATCTCTGAGTTCTATCTCCCCTCCCAGGGGCTAACTCTCCAGGGTCTAGAGACCTTGTCTTTAGTTCTTCTATCTCCTCTGCCAATGCAGAGTGACCTCAGTTCAATGCATTTTGACTCACTATGTCCACTAAACCAGGAACACTGTTTCTCTCCCAAAGTAGTAGAAGAATATTAAAGAATTGCCAATATTCCTTCTTCATTGGTACTTCTAAAAGTTATTTTCCCTATTGTCTTGAGAAACTGATGTGAACTAGTGAGATTATGCAAATGACGGAGTGTTTTTATTATTTTAATTAATCCAATTTTTACATGTACAGAAAAGAAAAAAATCCAGTGAAAGACAATTTACATGACAATGTGTAATCATAGTATGCCTGTAAAAGAACATTTGTCCAAAGCTTTGTCTTCATGTCCTTATCACTGAAAAAGCTTGAATTTGTGTCAAAGAACGCCATATCTCAGCTACTGTAACTGTGGAGTATGGTGAGGAGCTTTTAATGCTGGTATCATGGCACACATGTTCTGGAGAATAAAATCTGACCAAGGGTACAGTTGCTCAGAAGGGCCAAAAAATAAGCCCATGTAAGTAAATTCAGAGTACTGAAAAGGCATTAGCTTTGGTTCAAATCCTGAGTTGGACATTTTGGGGCTGTGTGAATCTCTGCATTTCTCTAATCCTTGGGAGAGGCCTAGAATAGCACTGTGCAGCAAAACGAACTCAGATTTTCTTAGGAGCCAGACCAATATTAAAATCTCTGACCCATGGTTTACCGGTTCTGTGAGCCAAGGTGAGTTGTCTGATTCCTCTGACTTGTGGAGATCAGAGATGAGATATCCGACACAGAGTGGACACTCAATAAAAATGGTGGCTTTATTTGTGGATTGTCCCAATTCTGCTACTAACCAAAAGTGAGACTTTAGGCAGGTCACTTCAAGTGTGGATTTTGTTTTCTCATCTATAAGATAAAGGGTTGGACTAGATGAACGTATCTTTTAGATCCCTCTTATGTCTAACATTTGATGATTCAACTGTGTTGGTACTCTGTAAAGCTGTGTCTTCAACTCTACTCTCGTGAATTTCATTCATCTTTCTCTGAGTGTTAATGCTGTTATCCATGAAAATAAGACATTGTAAAGGAGCTCTCACCCTTGTTCTCCCAGGATCAGCTTCTCGATCCCTCAGGCATGGCCCTGAGCCATATTGAGCTCATTTCCAGCCTGACAGTGAATGCTTCATTCTTGCTTCTCATTCCCCACATCATAATACCCTTCAGGTAAGCTCACATCCTTCAGAACCTACAAGTGCCTGTCATCCTTTCTGCTCTCCCTGAGCTGGAAGATCAAACAGAAATATGGACTTCACCATTCAAATTTTGGTTCTTCAAGACTTGCCTCATGATTAACACTACTGAGAAGTGTTCTTTAGCTTATCTCTTAGGTCAGGTTCAATGGCCCATCTCTGTTTTCAATAGTGATACATGCATGTTTTGATCATGGCACTTACCACACTATTTTGAAATTGTCTATTTCCCCATCTGTGCTCCTTAATAAATTTTCAGCTTTTTGAGTGAGGATCAAAATCTTAATCAAATAGGAATCTACTGTACTTAGCAATACAGATGATAGATGTATTGTAAGCGTACATACAAGAGATGCTTAATTAATGTTGAATCAATAAATTCCTATTACCTGAGGCGAAGTTGCAAAGCCTTTCTCCCCACTTATTTCTCCCCCAAATTCCTTCTTTTAATATAAAAGAGACTGAAGACACAGAGGGAGAATAGAGTTATTCTCAATAACTGTTCTTCAGTCTGCTACCATATTATAATCTTTCATTTCCAGAGGAATTTATCAATACTGCAGTATCTCTACATTCATTGTCTTGCTTCAACTTCCCCACTGTCCTGTAAGAGCACAGCTTGAGTATTCTTGTTTGCTTTTAACAGATGTAGAAGATGAAGCCCAAAGAGTTTTGGTTATACTAGGCTGTACCTGAATATCTAAGGTTATAGAACTAGTTAGCAATGGAAAACAGTATTGGCATCCAGGTCCTCCAATTCCAAACCCGGTGTGTATCTTGCTGCTGTGACTTAAAACATCTTGGTATAGCATATGAAAACATTCTTTATACCTCCTTTCGTTCAGCAAGTTTGGCGGACTTGGTAGAAAATGAACTTGGGAGGAGAAAAGTCTAGGAAAATGGTAACATTCTCAAGATGTCAAAAAAGAGGGGTTTTTTTTGGGGGGGGGGGTGCTACAGCCTGCATTCACCCGGGCCTCCATTTGTAATCTGTGTGGGGAAGCAGACCAGACTTGACCAGATTATTGATAAACAGATCAGTTAGGAAAAGGCATGGTGAAACTCCTAGAATCAAACAAAGGTAGGGTGGGTGAGGCTAAGATGCTAGAGATACCTGCAAAGAACAAAGTCAACTCTTCTTGCTCAGAGTAGAATGGGGGAACAGATCAAGATAGTTTTGGAAGATTAGCTGCCTTACGAAGTGAAGTCAGGTGCCAGGAGAAAAGTAGATATAAGAAACACTGTATCAGCCTTCAGCAAAATATCCTGCAGAAACTGCCTGCTCTCTCACAGATAGCTGTCTGGTTCTGTTGCTGGGAATCAATGCCAAGTGAAAGAAGTTTGAGATCTTTCAGGTGAGGATTGCTAGCAGGTGGCTGGGTGATGAATGTGGCCAAGGAGAAGAGCTGCAGGTCCTGGCAGAGAATGGCCTCCAATACCCTGGTTTTCAGGGAGAAAGAGGCACATGGAATCAAAGACTCAAAAATCAGAGTTGGAAAGATCCACAAAATAGTAAGAGTTAAAGAGTCATGGATATTGATGATAGGGTCACACTCAACCCCCATTCACACATCAGGGGTCAAACTGGAAACCAAGATCAGATCATAAATCTACTTTTTTTTTTTTTAAGTTGCTCTGATGGAGGATTGGCTTTGCTAGTTCTTATTTAATAGCCATAGTGGCTTATCTGTTCACTTACTCATTTCTCTCCCATCCCACCCCCCACCCCACCACCACACAAAGGAGTTCCAATTTAGTTCTCAGGTTCTATTGCAAGCTTCTACCCACTGACATTGGGCCATGGTGATTCACTACTACTGGTGCTTTTCTTTACTCTTATTTCAGTAGTGGCTATGTCATCTGTATTTCCTTCAGTGATGAGAAGTTGTTCTGAAGTTGCCATGTAATTTGACAGCTCATAATTATTTTTTAGTTTTTCTATTTCCAGCTGTTGAACCAAGTATAAAGTACACTTAACTCTTGAACAACTCAGAGGTTGGGGTATTAACCCCTTCCACCTACATAGTTGAAAATTCATGTACAACTTTTGACTCCTCAAAAACTTCACTGCTAACAGCCTACTGTTGAATAGAAGCCTTACCAGTAAAATAAACAATTGACTAACACATATATTGTATGTTATATGTGTTATATACTTTATTCTCATAATAAAGTAAGCTAGAGAAAAAATGTCATTGAGAAAATCGTAAGGAAGAGAAACTACATTTACAGTACTGTATGGTATTTATTCAAAAAAATCTGCATATGAGTGAACACTTGCTGTTCAAACCTTTGTTGTTCAAAGGTCAGCAGTACTCATCAACCCTATGGGAGAAGGCTTTTCTTTATTTAACAGCTTAATGTATCTGACAATATATGGTAGTAGTGTTGCAAAACACACTCAGAGAAGGGTAATGAAAGTGAATCAGGAGGAATTGGGGGTGTCAGGACAAGGAGTGTGAAAATCCATGAAGCATCTTTTGTAAGACTGAAGCAGGATGAGCATGGAGGAGAGTTTGTAAAATCCGAAAGGATATGGAAAGTCTTCTTTTTTAGATACATTATCCATTTTCTTTTATTTTTTATTGAAGTTTAATTGATATATAATATTCTGTTAGTTTCAGGTGTGTGTCATAGTGATTTGATACTTTTATACATTATGAAATGATCCCCGTGATAAATATAGTTACCATGCATTCATATAAGGTTATTATAATATTGATTATATTCCCTGTGCCATATATTGGAAAGTCTTAATATGAACTTGTTCACCAAAACCCCAAAGAAATTGGAAGAGTCAATTCTAGGATCACTACAGAAAGACATGGTTACATACAGCAGATAGTAAGCATGAGATTTGTAACAAAAGGTAGTAGAACTGAAGTGAGTGATTTGAATTGCTGACCTCATTGGAGACACCATGATCTTCCAACAGATGTCTTCTGAAAAACTGAAATCTAGATTGAATAAGTTATACTTCTGATCTTGTAGTTTATTGCTGTTAATGACTTTGCTGTTCTGTAAAAATGTCTCATAAGCTCATTCTAAGAGATTCAAAGGATATTAAAAAAGTACAAATAAGATCGCCTCCAAATCTCACCATCTGGGAATAAACCATCATTAACATTAAGGGAACATTATTCTAAACATTTCTCTCCCTTCCCTTCACCATACACAATGGAAAAGTAAGGGGGTTAGATGGAAATGATGGTTATGTTGAGATCACACTATATATGTCATTTTAAATAAAAATTATTAAATTATCTTTTTTTTTAAGATTTTATTTATTTATTTGACAGAGAGAGAGACAGCCAGTGAGAGAGGGAACACAAGCAGGGGGAGTGGGAGAGGAAGAAGCAGGCTCCCAGCGGAGGAGCCTGATGTGGGACTCGATCCTAGGACTCCGGGATCATGCCCTGAGCCGAAGGCAGACGCTTAATGACTGACCCACCCAGGCGCCCCTTATTATTATTTTTTTTAATAATGATTTTTTATTATATTATGTTAGTCACCATACAGTACATCCCCGGTTTTCGATGTGAGGCTCGATGATTCATTAGTTGTGTATAACACCCAGTGCACCATGCAATACGTGCCCTCCTTACTACCCATCACCGGCCTATCCCATTCCGCCACCTCCCTCCCCTCTGTAGCCCTCAGTTTGTTTCTCATAGTCCATAGTCTCTCATGTTTCATTCCCCCTTCTGATTACCCCCCCTTTCTTTATCCCTTTCTTCCCCTACTGATCATTCTAGTTCTTATGTTCCATAGATGAGAGAAATCATATGATAGTTGTCTTTCTCTGCTTGACTTATTTCACTTAGCATTATCTCCTCCAGTGCCATCCATGTTGTAGCAAATGTTGAGAACTCGTTCTTTCTGATAGCTGAGTAATATTCCATTGTATATATGGACCACAACTTCTTAATCCAGTCATCTGTTGAAGGGCATCTCGGCTCCTTCCACGATTTAGCTATTGTAGACATTGCTGCTATGAACATTGGGGTGCATATGGCCTTTCTCTTCACTACGTCTGTATCTTTGGGGTAAACACCCAGTAGTGCAATGGCTGGATCATAGGGTAGCTCAATTTTTAACTTTTGAAGGGACCTCCACACTGTTTTCCAGAGTGCCTGTACCAACTTGCATTCCCACCAACAATGTAGGAGGGATCCCCTTTCTCCACATCCTCTCCAACAATTGTTGTTTCTTGCCTTGTCTATTTTTGCCATTCTAACTGGCGTAAGGTGGTATCTCAGTGTGGTTTTGATTTGAATTTCCCTGATGGCTAATGATTTTGAACATTTTTTCATGTGTCTGTTAGCCAGGTGCCCCTTATTAAATTATCTTAAATTTAAACCAAAACAATGATATCCCAAGAGAATCTAGCTCCTAAGAGCTCCTTGTAAGGCAATGGTCCTTGGACCAGCAGTATCAACAATCATCTGAGAACTTGTTAGAAATGCAAGTTCTTGGGGCGTCTGAGTGGCTCAGTTAAGCATCCAACTCTTGGTTTTGATTGGGGTCATGATCTCAGAGTCCTGGGATTGAGCCCTGAGATGGGCTCTGTGCTCAGTGCAGAGCCTGCTTATCCCTCTCCCTTTCTCCTCCTTGAGCTCTCTCTCTTTCTCCCTCTGTCTCTCTCTCTCTCTCAAATAAATAAATAAATAAATAAATAAATCTTAAAAAAAAAAAACACGAAATGCAAGTTCTCAGGCATCAGCCCGCACCTACTGAACCAAAAAATCTACAGGTGGGACCCAGCAATCTGTATTGTAACAAGTCCTCCAGGGTATTCTGTGGATACTAAAATTCGAGACCCATTTTCTCTCTATAAGAAAATACTTGGTAGAAACATTGACAGGTAGGAGTCAATATGGTTTTTTTTTTTTTTAAGATTTTATTTATTTATTTAACAGAGATAGAGACAGCCAGCGAGAGAGGGAACACAAGCAGGGGGAGTGGGAGAGGAAGAAGCAGGCTCATAGCAGAGGAGCCTGATGTGGGGCTTGATCCCATAACGCCGGGATCATGCCCTGAGCTGAAGGCAGATGCCCAACGACTGCGCCACCCAGGCGCCCCTCAATATGGTTTTTAACTGTGTTCCATGTTTATACAATATTGATTGTTCTTCTACTATGAAAAAGGAAAAAGTACATTTACATTTTTTCTTATTTTTCTTTCCCTCACTTTCTGACTTCCTTTAGCTGTATTTTATTATTAGGGCATCCAGATTTAAAACATTTACTTCTATTTTGTACCATAATTCCCATAACTGTTTAATTCTGATTTTATTTAAAAGGAGTTCTTTTAACTACAGCTCCTTTATTCTTGAATTCTGTATTTTGATTTAATGCTTTATTGGCTTGATTTAATCACTTGGGAGGTTTTTTGTTGTTGTTGTTGTTGTTGCTGTTCTTTGTTTTTTGGCATCTCGAGTGTTATCTCTTAACTCTTTCATGGTGAAAGCAATTGTTTTGGTTCCTCTATACTTGAAAAACATCTTAATTTTGTAAGAGAGTCGTGGATCAGAGTTTCATAAACCCACAATTTTATAGGCATTGGTCACGGACTTCTGTAAATAAACTCTGCTGGGGAGATTCTGAAGCCGGACTATTTTTTGTCCTCATGACTTGCTTTTTTGTTTACTGAAGAATTTTGTTTTAGCCTCAGAGTCCAATAACTTAACTATGATTTCAATAATTCTCTCACAATTATTAACTTTTCCTGGAACGTTCTGTGTCCTTTCAGTTTGTAGTTTTTCCTTATTTCAAGGAACAGCTTTTGCATAACTTTTATTTTTTTAATTGAAGTATACAGTTTTTATTGAAGTATAACAGACAGTGTTATATTAGTTTCAGGTGTACAATACAGTGATTCAACAATTCTATACTTTATTCAGCACTCAGCATGATAAGTGTACTCTTAATTTCCCTCACCTATTTCACCCATTCCCCCACCTACCTCCCCTCTGATAACCACCAGTTTGTTCTCTATTTAAAAGTTTGGTTTTTGTCTCATTTTTTCCTTCCATTTTTAAATCAGATTGCTCATTTTTTGGGTGTTGAGTTGTATAACTTCTTGATATATTTTGGATATTAACCCTTTATTGGATATATCACTTGCAAATATCTTCTCCCATTCAGTAAGCCGCCTTTTTGTTTTGTTGATGGTTTCCTTTGCTGTGCAAAATTCTTTTTTGGTGTAGTCCCAATAGATTAATTTTGCTTTTGTTTCCCTTGCCTGAGAGACATGTAGAAAAAAATATTTCTACTGCCGATGTCAAATTACTGCCCATGTTTTCTTCTAAGAGTTTTATGGTTTCAGGTCTTATATTTAGGTCCTTTTTTTTTTTAAAAAAAATTTACTTATTTAGAGAGAGAGTGTGCCCGTGAGTACGGGGAGGGGCAGACAGAGAGGGAGAGAGAGAATCCTCAAGCAGACCCCCGTTGAACATGGAGCCCAACATGGGGCTTGAACCCAGGACCCCAAGATCATGACCTGAGCTGAAATCAAGGGTCAGACGTTCAACCAACTGAGCCAACCAGGTGTCCCATCAGGTCTCACATTTAGGTGCTTAATCCATGTTGAGTTGATTTCTGTGCATGGTGCAAATAAGTGGTCCAGTTTCATTCTTCTGCATGTCCCTGTCCAACAGCTTTTCTATAACTTTTAATATACTTTCTGTTTCATTTATTGAATTCTCTATTTCTGGAACAACAATATGCCTTATGTTAGGCCATTGTTTTTTTCTTTCTGTTTCCCGCATCTATTATATTTTTTCTTACAGTTGTAGGCTCTTTGTTTTTTCCCTTCTACATGTACTGTGATTAAGTCTTCTTATATAATTTTAATTGTTTTCTGCTGTGTCTATTATATTCCTTTTTCCATGATAGGTCTGTTTTGGTCTTTGGCTTGTTTCCTTATCCTTGCAATCTCAGTTTTCATGGCATTCTGTTGTCTTTGGTTTGTGGTCTAAATTCATTTTGCTACAGAACCCCATAGAAAGATTATAGCATGAAGTACTGTCAGAGAATTTTTTTCAATGTTAGGTTTTCAAACAGTTTCTTGCTTATTCTATTTGCTCCCCCCACCCCCTGCTATTATTGTGTTTCTATCATTAGTTCTTTTATGTTTATTATTAACTATTTTATGTATTTGGGTGTTCTTGTGTTGGGTGCAAAAATATTTACAAGTGTTATATCCTCTTGTTGGATTGTCCCCTTTATTATTATATAGTGTCCTTTGTCTCATTTTACAGTCTTTGTTTTAAAGTCTCTTTTGTCTGATATAAGTATTGCTATTCCAGCTTTTTTTGACATCCATTTGCATGATAGATATTTCTCCATCCCGTCACTTTCAATCTGCAAGTGTCGTTAGGTCTAAAATGAGTCTCTTGTAGGCAGCGTATAGCTGGGTCTTGTTTTTTTTATCCATCTGTCACCCTGTGTCTTTTGATTGGAGCATTTTGAATTCTACTAAATTAAGGAAATAGCCTGGACCACTGAGAGAGAGGTTGGCTTGGATTATGTGTGATCTTTGGAGGACCTGAGACTTCTCTTTTCTGAAGCTTTGTCAAATGTTCGCAATCAGGACTCATTGCACCTGGTTGGGGCTGTTTTCTATTCTTGTGGAGGGAAGAGAGGATAAGGATAGCATCTTTCTTTGGCTTGGTCCTCTAAGTTATTGTGGACTGTACTTGTATCAGAGAGGTCATCCTGGTTATTTTTTATTCTGTTTCCATTCACCTGTCATTTCCCAATGCCTATTTCTATTCCTGCCAGTAGTAACCAAAACCAAAACCCAAAACCAGCATCTAGAGATTTGACTCCTTATTCAAAGCTCCAAGTGGAGACTTGAGTCTTCATCTGGGGTTCCCTGTACACTCCACCCCCATACACACACACACCATAAAAGCACACATTTTTGTCTTATTCTGCTGTCTCTATTATTGTTTGAGACAAATCTAGGTAGTCTTAACATTTTGCCTTCCTTCTTACTTCTCTCAGCCAGGAGATGCTCAGATGGGGTGCTAGGAATTACTCTTATCCTTTGGAGTTCCTGTGGTGATAGGCACAGGGGTTGAAAGAGTTTTTATAACCTTTCCCAAACTCCTGACTTGAGGGGTGTTTGTGATTATTCTCAGGTTTGTTGACTAATTTTCTTTACCCAGCACTGATCCTAAGTAAGCTATTCTAGAATCTTCTTTTACTTCCCTGACTCAGCTGTCATTTTTATAGTTCATATCTTAATGTTTGTTGTGGTAGCTCTTTTCACTTTTTAAATAATGTGTAGTTGTTGTTATTGCTATGTATTCAGGGGAAGGAGAGTCTATGACCTGTTGTCTTTACCTGCCAGAACATTTATCTTGTAATGAATTACTAAGTTTTTGTTTTTACTAAATTTAGAGATGTTCCTGGCTGGATGTTTGTAGCATGGGTGATAGTTTACTGATATGTTGATAAATTTGGGTTTGGAAAAGTAAGGGGAGTTAACACTAGTGTTCTTGATACAGTCCCCTATGGATTGCCCAGATGCTTAGAAATGCTCTTATTGAAAGTTCCACCAGGAAAAGCTTTCTCTGCTTTTGGAAAATATTCACATGAAACAGTAAACATGGCTTGAAATCAAATGGTGAAGTGGAAAAAGAATGAGTTTTGGAGTCAAACAGGCTTCAGTTAAATTCAGTCTCTACCACCCACACATGTGTGATGTTGGTCACATTCTTTAACCATCTGAAGCTTTAGATTCCTCACCTGTAAATGGGAACAATATACCTTGTTGTGTAGCTTTATGGGGAGAAGTCAATGAGAGGGCATATTCAAAATATTGGGTCTTTTTTTTTTAAATAATTTTTTATTATGTTATGTTATTCACCATACAGTATATCTTTTGTTTTTGATGTAGTGTTCCATGATTCATTATTTGCTTGTAACACCCAGTGCACCATGCAATATGTGCGCTCCTTAATACCCATCACCAGCCTATCCCAGTCCCCCACCCCCCTCCCCTCTGAAGCCCTCAGTTTGTTTCTCAGAGTCCATAGTCTCTCATGCTTCATTCCCCCTTCTGTTTACCCGCCCCCTTCATTCTTCCCTTCCTTCTCCTACCGATCTTTCTGCTATTTCTTATGTTCCATAAATGAGTGAAACCATATGATAATTGTCTTTCTCTGCTTGAGTTATTTCACTTAGCATAATCTCTTCCAGTCCCATCCATGTTGCTGTAAATGTTGTATAATCGTTCTTTCTGATGGCTGAGTAATATTCCAATGTATATATGGACCACATCTTCTTAATCCAGTCATCTGTTGAAAGGCATTTTTGCTCCTTCCACAATTTAGCTATTGTGGACAATGCTGCTATGAACTTGGGGTGCATATGGCCCTTCTCTTCACTACGTCTGTGTCTTTGGGGTAAATATCCAGTATTGCAATTGCTGGTTCATAGGGTAGCTCAATTTTTAACTTTTTAAGGGACCTCCACACTGTTTTCCACAGTGGCTGTACCAACTTGCATTCCCACCAACAGTGTAAGAGGGATCCCCTTTCTCCACATCCTCTCCAAAATTTGTTGTTTCTTGCCTTGTCAATTTTTGCCATTCTAACTGGTGTAAGGTGGTATCTCAATGTGGTTTTGATTTGAATTTCCCTGATGGCTAATGATTTTGAACATTTTTTCATGTGTCTGTTAGCCGTTTGTATGTCTTCATTGGAAAAGTGTCTCTTCATATCTTCTGCCCATTTTTTGATTTGATTATTTGTTTCTTGTGTTTTGAGTTTGAGAAGTTCTTTGTAGATCTTGGATACCAGTATTTTATCTGTAGTGTCATTTGCAAATATCTTCTCCCATTCCGTGGGCTGCCTCTTAGTTTTTTTGACTGTTTCCTTGGCTGTGCAGAAGCTTTTGATCTTGATGAAGTCCCACAAATTCATTTTATCTTTTGTTTCTCTTGCCTTTGGAGATGCGTCATGAAAAAAGTTGCTGTGGCTGATGTCATAGAGGTTGCTGCCTATGTTCTCCTCTAGGATTTTGATGGATTCCTGTCTCACATTGAGGTCTTTCATCCATTTGGAGTTTATCTTTGTGTATGGTGTGAAAGAGTGGTCAAGTTTCATTCTTTTGCATGTAGCTGTCCAATTTTCCCAGCACCATTTATTGAAGAGACTGTCTTTTTTCCACTGGATGTTTTTCCTGCTTTGTCAAAGTATTGGGTCTATCACCTGACACTATTTGGGTGTTGAGAAACGGTAGTTCCTGCTTCTCCTCATCCTCTCTCTTCCCTTCCCCCCTGCTCCTTTCTGATCTGTAGACATGGCCATCTGATCTGAGCTAGTTGGGTAGAGACCTCTCTGCTTAGTGAGGAAATGAGTCTGGGAAACTGGCATACACTTACTTTTCTCACCTTGTATCATGATCTCCTGTGAGGTGAGATCAAGTGGTGGGGGTGGCAAAGAATTTGCTTTCTGATCTATCCCTAGAAAATGGGTTATGCTTTCCTTTAAAATTCAATTTGTATAAAATCCAGGAAGTCTTAAAAGATATATACTAAACTAATTGTTCCCCAGGGAGGGCTCTTGACAAGGCCCCAGAAAGCATTAATACATATTAATAAAATACAGGTACAAAAGACTAAGGTATTTGATTTTTAGATGATTTGCGGTAGGCATAATCTCCTCTGCTTGCGCCCAGTTATCAATGAGGAAAAGGGAATCTCGGCAGAGAACTGAACAGACGGAGGCCCTGGCAAGGAGGGCAAGAGTGCGACTTGATTAGAACATAATACTCGTCTGCCCTCTGGAGAAGTGGGGCTGATAGGATCTGGCCATGATTGCCTCTGCTTAATGAGAGGGGTAGATTGAAAGTTTCAAAAAGGAAATGATGAGCTTTAAAAAATTCTCTTTGAGTTATGTAATGCATAATTTGGATTTTCCCAAAAGCTAACCCTGAGACAAGAATTTTGGTGCAAGAGGTTTGTTTGGGAAGTTATCCCAGGAAGCAGAATTGAGTGGACAGGGCAGTAGACATGGAAGGTCAGAAAGCCAATAAAGATCATTCATGACTGGTTACCACTGCAGGCAACTGGGGCTCTGTTTCAATGAAGAGTTCCTGAGAGACTTTATAGAACATGGCTTAGAGTCATCCCATGAAACGATGAGCAAGTTAGGGTATTTGTCTACCAGTTTCCTTCCCTCTTTGGTTGAAGGTCACTGTTGGGGGTATTGACTTGCTTGTTTTCTTGCCTGTACATTGCCAGTGCCCAGAGAATGCCCCCAGACTCAAATGCTGGCAGCCTTCTCTGTCGTATGGCAATTGTCTACAGGTGACCTCAGATTCGGGTGGAGGCTTGGCAAGGGATGGGGAGGCAGGAGACCAATAGCATCTGCTACATGACGTAAAACCCATGGTAAATTGATGCCACACATTTGAACTATTCACATACTTTGGATCCATGCTAAATGAATGCAGGTCACATGAATTTTTATCTTATCTCTGGAATTATCTAGTTCTTCCATCCTCACTGTCACCGTTTGGGTTTAGGCCACCATCATCTTTTCACCAGATCAGGGCCACCATCTTAAATAGGCTCTCTGCTTCCTGTCTTGCTCACCTTTAATCAGTTCTCCATCCAGCTGCTTGAAGGAGCTTTCTGAAATGGAAATAAAATCATGCCAGTCCCCTTTTAAAATTTTTTCAATGACTCCTTAAATTCTACTCTTCAATGGTATTGTAATATCATCCATGATCTGCCTCCTTTCATGCTCTTGCCCCTGCATAATTCTTGTGGAACTGCAGGTCAAAGAATCAGCCAATCTCCTTTTTCCATCTCTAGCCCCACCTCTACTCTCCCCCTGCCTCTCTCTTCCACTTCTCTCCTCAACCGCTTTTGCCTCTGGACTTTAATGCACACAGTCCTTTCTCTGTCTTTTCCCCTTCCCTCACTCCCATCTTCCTGGGCAACTCATACTGACTGTTCTGAGACTAAGTATTACCTCTTCAGGAAGCCTTCCCATTTTCCTGGAGCTGGTTAACTTCCCCAGTTTTGTGCTACCATAGCACCTGCACAATTTCTGTCATAACCTCACCATGCTTTATTAGACTTATCTGTCACATGACTATTAACCCATGAAAATATCAATCTATTTTTCCTTGTTTCTTCAGTGACTAGCAGAATACCTGGCACATAGCCCATGCTCAGTAAATACTCTGAATGAATGAATAAATAATTGGCCAACACTTGCTTTATATTCCCTGAAGGAAGCATTCAGGAAGAAGAAATGAATCACAAATTGACTTGCTCCTTGTGGCAACTCTAGTAAGAGGCTGTGGAATATAGTATCTATGGGATCCTGGTCCTTGTTTTTTTATGGATGGGAAAATACCAAATAAAGAGGGGTCTTGAAGTCCAGTTGATTTGGTATCTTAAAAAACAAAGATATTAAGGTGTATAGAATTATTTTCTATAAATTTGATGGCCTGAACCACCCCCTTAAATGACCTGACATCTTTCTTTATCCTATTTGTACTGCTTTTACTTGTAAAACTGGTTAATATTGTTAGGCAAGGGGTTAAATAGTAAAATCTCTGACATGCTAGAGGCAGAAAGAATGTTTTGTGGTCCGTAAAGAAAGAATCCTGTTTCTACTCAAGGCAGAGATGTATTTTTAGTTTGGGCTTACTCTGAAAGCTGCTCTTTCTGTCCCCAAAGAGCAGAATGTCAGATGTTTTTCCTCTGAGGCAGAGGTGACATACAGAGGTTTCCAGTGAGAGAAATACAGAGATGGAAAATAAGACCAAAGAGAGAGAAGCCATGCCCGAGACAAGGAGCAACCAGCAGTGAGAGCTAGAACTACTCTTAGAAATAGTTGATGAAGGCTCTGCTTTTAAAATTATAACTTTGATTATTCATCAAGAGGCTGGAAAGTTTCTACCAGTTGTGTTAAAGCAGCCCTACTTTGAGGACTGTTTCATCACAAAATGATGTTGAGAAGAGGCTCATCAGAACCTGTATAATCTGTGAAGATTGCATATCCAAAGTAGACCACATACAGAGCATATATCTTATAAATTATTATGAATTCATCCATGGAAAACTGTGTAGTGACAAATACAGGGTCATTATTAGCTAAGCCAGCACCCAAGACTCTCTTCATAATGGTACCCCAATTTTCATTTAATTGGCCACTATTTTCCCCACACAACCTACTTATTTGGGGAGTGGGAAGCTTAATTCATCAGCATATTACATTATCCTGGCCCCAGCATTGGCTCTTTGCTAGTCATATGGTCTAAGTGATCAAAACTCCTTCAAACCTACCTTTTGCAGGGGATTTCTGGACAAAAGCATTTTCTCTCATCCTCTGGACCTGTGAATGTGTGACCTGAGCCGTTGTAACTATCTCATGATCTGAGATCAAGAGGAGTAAGACAGAGCCAGAGTTATGGGATAAAACCACCTGATTATTGTATTGCCTCTCAAGTCTTCCAAATACACAAGCCAATCAATTTCTGATTGCTTAAGCTGATTCATGTTCATTTTTCATTTACTTCCTACCAAAAATATTCCAGTGCAGCTCTCTTATATATTGAGTATTAAAAATTGTGAAAATTCTTTTGAGAGTAAAGAAAACATAAGGAAGAAAACCAACATATGATTCATTCATTCAGTAAATATTAATTGAGAGTCTCTTATGTACCAAGCTCCATTCTAGCCTCCGGTATACAATGACCGATGAGATAGATGGGGATACGGATAATTAAACTAGCAAATACAACATGAAATGCTAACGGTAAGTACGGCTACTTGTGGGCACATAATAAGATTATCTTGTTTAGAAGATGCAGGGCAGACTTCTCAGCAGGGGGGATATTTCTTGTCAGACTTTAAAAATTAGTGTGTGTATGTGTGCGTGCACGCACATGCGCATTGAGGTAATTCCCAACACAGGAAACAGCGGGTACAAAGACTCAGAAATAGGAGTCGAAGGACCTGAAAGAAATGCAATCTTGTTAAAGCACAGATACGGAGAGCTGGACAGGGTTGTAGTGTGAGACCAAGCAAGAAAGGTAGAAAGGAGTGGATCATGCTATAGCACATGTTAAGGAGTTGAGACAATCCTGGGAGCCATAAGAATGTATTGAAGCGTATGAAGCAGAGGAATGATGTGATCTAATTCACCATCTTGTTGACCCAGGAAAGACAATCTGGAAGTAATGAACTAGTGGAGTGACAAATTCAAGACCAGTGGAGGAAATTATCAAAAATGCAGGAGTTAGGGAAATGAGACCATGGGGATTAAAGTACTATTGTACAGGTTTGACAGAGGAAGTTGGAGAGTGAGCACAGGAGTAAAAGGGAAAAGGTTTGGAAAGAGACACACAAAGGAGGGGTGGAAAAGCAGTACAGAGCCACATGGGCTGGGAGAAAAGGAGTGCTGAGTGGTTATCCCTGGAGTCACCTTGTTTTTTTTTTTAATATAATTTTTTATTATGTTATGTTAGTCACCATACAGTATATCCTTAGTTTTTGATGTAGTGTTCCATGATTCATTATTTGCGTATAACACCCAGTGCACCATGCAATATGTGCCCTCTTTAATACCCATCACCTTGGTTTTAGGAGAGAAACAAGTCAGTTTGTCAAATGCAAGCCAGTTGTCATTGTGATGCAATTACAGATTTACACCAAGATGAATGCATTTGATTTAGACTGTTGCTAAAGCTAAAAAATAGTTTTCTTCACCTAGCTCATTCTCTCCATTGAATAGATAATTCTACCAATGTATACATATCTCCACGCATTGCGCATTATCTAGAAGACAGCTGAGAAAACCACTTTAGTTTTATCACATTTAAATAGCTGATATTAGGTGGTGTTGGTTTTTTTCTCTTGCTTCCATTCTATGGGCAGGGGTTGTAGTACAAGTAGTGGAGACCTTAGATTTATTTAGTCCTTGGACTGAATTCTGACTATCCCTACCTACTGACTGTGCAGCATTGGGAAAATTACGTAATCTCTCCCTGCCTCCATTTTCTTATATCTTAAAAAGAAATGACTATTCTTGTATCAATTTGCTAGTGAGGTATCACAAACCACCTCCAAAACTCAGTGGCTTAAAATAACAAGCATTTATTAGCTCACAACTCTTCCCAGGCTCAGCTGTTTGCAGCATGGCTCATTTATGTGTTTATGGCCAAATGAGGGTTGGCTGAGAGCTGCTTTGCTCATCTTGCCTGGCCTGCCTCACATGCCTGGGCTTCAACTGCAGTAGCTCATCACTGGCCCATCTCTCACTCATCCTCCAATAAGATAGCCTGTGTTTGTTCTCGTGGAGGCAGGAGACTTCTTAAGAGTCTCGGCTCAGATCTGGCTCAACATCACTTCTGCTGCTTTCTCTTGGCCAAAGCAAGTTACAAGGCCAGCCTTGTAACCCACTCAAGAGGGTGGAGAAGCAGACTCCTCTACTTGGTGGGAAGAGCTGCAGAGGCACATTGCAAGGGGTGTGGATGTAGGGAGGGGGAGAACAGTGATCGTTTTTGGAATCATCCACACTGTTACTCTGCACAGGTGGGAGAAATCGATGAGAACATACTGTAAGGGCTAGTACAGTGTCTGGTGCACATACGCTCAACACCTGTTAATGTCTCCCTTCCTACAAATACAACAGGAAGATCAGACCCGATGTAGATCACCCACAGTACGCTGCTATAGGGGGAGGTGATAGAAACAGACAGATAAACTTTTTAATCTATGCCTCAGCATTATCTGTGCCTTTCCCAACCAGCAAGTGTTTTAAAAAAGATTTTCAAAAGAGCAAAATTACAGCCTTGCTTTTAGAAAAAGTAGGCAATGTGGTCTCTCTCTTGCTCTTCTTTCTTTTTTCCCCCAAGAATACCCTCGGAATGATAGGACTTCACCTTCTCTTCTCTAGAGGAACAATGTGTTATTTTGGTTTGCCTTTGATCACCGGTGATTCACTTTAAAGTCAGCGGTGCTGGGAAAACGCAGAAAGTGGAGTTGCAATCAGAAAAATGACTATGTAAAAAACGGCAAAGACTTTCTGTCTTTGTCTCCCAGAAGGATTTTGGAGTTTTGTGTCTTTTTTTTTTTTTTTTTTTTTTTGGTCACGTCTTCATTCCTTTGCCAGTTGAGAACCAGTCAGGCTAAGGGAAGGTGGGCTGGATCCTGATCCTCTGGCTTTTCTCACCAATATTCCGAGCTCTTCCAGGAGGTAACTGGGGAGTGTCTTCCTGTGGAATTTGCCAAGACATTTGACCTAAAGATGACAAGCAGATAAAGTAAGGTTTTTACTTACAAAATAGGCCAAAGTGATGGATTAAGTTCAATTATCATTATGGTAACATCACAAAATGGATCAAAAACCTGAAAATTATACAGAGTTTTCACCTCAACTAGTCTAACTTTATCCTAAGCAAACAAGTGAGAAAGTTGTGTGTGTGTGTGCGTTTAAAATGTCTTTAATTTGGGATGATTTTAGATTTACAGAAAAGTTGTAAAGATAATACAGAGAGTTTCCGTATCTTCTCACCCATTTTCTCCTAGTGTTAACGTATTATATTACCACGGAACATTTGTCACACACCAGCATGGGTATATTACTATCAAGTAAACTCTAGACTTCGTTTGGATTTCACCAATTTTCCCATTAATGTCCTCTTTCTCTGCTAGGATCCAATCTAGGGCACCACGCTATATTTATTGTCATGTTTCAATATCTTCCTGTCTCAGATAGTTTCTCAGTCTTTCCTTGTTTTTGTTTTTAAGATGTTGACAGTTTTGAGGAGGACTGGTGAGGTATTTTATAGAATGTCCCTCAGTTTGAAGCACCTGGGTGGCTCAGTCAGTTAAGCGTCTGACTCTTTTTTTTTTTTTTTTAAGATTTTATTTATTTATTTGACAGAGACAGAGACAGCCAGTGAGAGAGGGAACACAAGCAGGGCGAGTGGGAGAGGAAGAAATAGGCTCATAGCGGAGGAGCCTGATGTGGGGCTCGATCCCACAATGCCAGGATCACGCCCTGAGCCGAAGGCAGACGCTTAACCGCTGTGCCACCCAGGCGCCCCAAGCGTCTGACTCTTGATTTCTGCTCAGGTCATGATCTCAGGGTCCCGAGGTCAAGCCTTGCATTGGGCTCCATGTTTAGCGTGGAGTCTGCTTGAGAGTCTCCCTCTCCCTCTGCCCCTCCCCACCACTTGGACTCTCTCTCAAAAAATGAAAAAAAAACAAAACTAAACATGTTCCTCAATTTGTGTTTGATATTTTTCTTATGATTAGACTGGGGTTATGGATTTTTGGGAAGAATACCACAGAGGTGCACTTCTTGGTATTCTTATCATATTACATCAGGGTACATGATATAAATGCTCATAGAAGCATTATATACAATAGTGAGAAATTGAAAACAAATTCCCCAAGAGGATTAGTTTAGCATATTTGGTTACACCCAAATATACAGATAGTTCATAGCCATTATAAATTATGATGTATGTTAATATTTTTATTTTTAAATTTTTATTTATTTTAAGATTTATTTGACTAAGAGAGAAAGAACATTAGCAGGGGCAGTGGTGGAGGGAGAAGCAAGCTCCCCACTGAGCAGGGAGCCTGACGCAGGGCTCAATCCCAGGACCCCAGGACCATGACCTGAGCCAAAGGCTGACATTTAACCAACTGAGCCACCCAGATGCCCCATTATTTTTAGATATTACCTACATGAAAATGTAGGTTGCAAAGCAGGATATGTAGTGAGATTGAATTTAATAATTTAAAATATCTTTATGTATATATGCCCCACAAGAGCCTTATGAGGAAGACACTTCCATTCTAGAATCTGGGCCTGAGGACCTGGTGGCCCGGCCCACTCCTGTTATAGCAGCATACCTTCCTCCCATCGGAGCCAGTGTCCACTGCCATACAGAGTCCACCCGGTGACTCAGGAAGCAGGTGGCCTTCCCGGAGCAACTGCGCACATCAAAAAGTTATCTCCCATCAGAAGGAGTACATGGTCTTCAAAGGTACGATCTACACAATGGCATTAGTGATGTCTCCTAGAATTATTGCAAGGAGTAAACAAGGTAACACTGACAGACAACATGTATGAAAATATTTGACCCAAAGTTAACTATTCCTGCTGGCCAAACCTGAAGAATCACTAAGAAAACAGAAGTAATGGAAAGAACAGGTCTTATGAGGGAAGGGATTCTGTTGAGGCTAACTCTGTTCGTCCTTTAAATCTCCTTTGCGGACATTTGGATTCACTCTTCCAGAAATAACCCTCTGCATATTGGTTGCCTGAGCTCACTGCCCAGAGGTCTTCTTTTCCATTGATGTCAATTGGAGCAGATCTCATCTTTAGTCTATGGGATGAAAGTAAACTCCCATCCAGGGGGCTCCTGTGGATTACTCCTGCGGGTTCATTTTCTGTTCCGTGCTTTGCCCTGGATTATATGATCTCGAAGAACGAGGGCAATGTGTTTGTCAACCCCAGGCCTTAGGAAGATGTTTGGCACAGACTAGATGCTCAAAATGTGTTAATTAATGAAAATAACAAGATAAGTCCTGTTGAAGCCTCCTCACATCCCTTTCATCCTTCCTTTCTCTTTCTCCCTTTAAGGAGTTTGGTGTGGTATAACTGCCTCTCTTGTCTGAACTCTTAAAACTGACCATTAAGAATATAAATAAAATTTTCACCTCCAGGCCTTTGCACTTGCTGTCCCCCCTCCCTGGAATACCTTTCCCTCTGGTCTGCATGCTGCTCATTTCTTATTTTTAGTTCTCAGCTCAAATGTTCTCTCTGTAGAGGGTCCTTTTTTGACAACCCTATTTAAAGAAGCATTTCCCAGTTACTCCTGTCTCATCACCCTTTTTCTTTCTTTCACAAGGCTTATTATAATCTATAGTTATTCTTCCTTTTCTTCTTTTCTCTCTCATTCTCCTCTCTCCATGACTCTCAATCTTCATTTTCTCTTTTTCGTTTCCTATCTCCCCAACTTGGCTGACAACTCCATGAGGGCAGAGACCTTTCCTGTCCAGTCCATCACTGTATTCCTAAGCCCACGATAGTACTCAATAAATATCTAGTGAATGAATTCAATGAAAAGACCCCTTGCTCTAGGATGTCCCCAACTCTAGTATTTTCCCTCTCTAATCTGACTCAATTTAACACTGATATCTGATCACCACTACCTGCTCAACATTCTTCAGTGTCTTCCAGCTGATTTCTAAATGTTTAGGTTTCACAGAACAGATCCTAAAACACATTTCTTGGTTTGTCCTTGGCTCATAAGCACTTATATTTTACCAAATAAGGACCTTTTAAAAATGACAAGACCAGGGCACCTGGGTGGCTCAGTTGTGTCTGACTCTTGATCTCAGCTCAGGTCTTGATCTCAGGGTTGGGAGTTCAGGCCCTGCAATGGGCTCCATGCTGGGTGTGGAACCTATTTGAGAAAAGAAAAAAAATGTAAGACCTCACAAACAACTGATGATAAGACTATGTGACTAAGATTTAAATGAAAAAAAAATAAGAGATCATCTCAAAAATTTTGCTGTTTAAAAAACTTCTTGTTTTTCGCATTTCACTGTGGATTAAGGAAAATTTTGGAAACTCCTTCAGGATTTGGGAATAAATGACTCATGGAATAAAATCAAATTGCCTTAAGTAAGTCTTACAGGGCCCTTTGTAGGGGCCCAGCCTGCTTGTTGGCTTCAGTCCTTGCTCCTTTGTCCCCCTTTCTGCCCCAGATATAGTGGATTACTCATTTACTTCAGGTTCCTTGATCAGGCCCTGCCTGCTCTTGACTTGGAACTTTGTGTTGTTTCCTTAGCCTTTTGCTCTAACCTGCCTGGTCAATTTCTATAGCTTATGAAGATTAATATCATTAGTCTTTTCTGTGGTGGAAAAAAATTCAAAACCGTGAAAAAAGTGATACAGAGACTGGAATGAGAGCCTTGAAATAAGCATGTATGGGCCAGAATCTGATGACACTTACCAGGAGAATTTCATTATGTGGTTGTGGCAAGAACTAAGTGGCCTGGATTTGAAACTCTTCCTCTCTAACTAACTAGCTATGTAGATTTTGACAAGGTATTCAGTCTCTCTCAGCCTCAGTTTGTTAAGGCAAACAAGACAAAACGAAAAAGATGTGACATTCACCTTGTTAGGTTGCCATGAGACTTAAATATGATAATGTTGTTAAATCATTCAGCCAAGTTTCTGACACATAGAACAGGCTCACACATTATTTTCTTTTCTCTAGACATCTATCAACCTCTTCTCCAGGAAAATGAAGAGCAAAGCTGCTCTTCAGCCAAACTATAAAATATGGGATAATTATTTTGGGTACCATTAATGTCCCATTTCCTCCCTTTCAGCCCATTTGGCATATTGAAATGAATGATTAATAATTATCTCGTTGTGGGTACATGCATTGTGTTGTTTCTCTTAGCCAAGATCTTGTCCTGTATTCTGTTCAAAGTAAAGGAAACTGGAAAGAAAATTGTGTATCCAAAGTCATTAACAGAAAATTGTCCAGGTGAATTTCTGAGGGTCTATCAGTTAGAAAAAATACTTGGCTGTTATAAAAAGCTGAAAAAAGTGGCTCTTATCAATTGGTAGTTTTATTTTCATGTCACCAAAAATCCAGGGTCCTTTTATTTCTACTTGGGCTGCCTTGGCAAATACTGCTGCTTCATAGTCACATGATGGCTGACTTCCTTCACCTTCAGGCAGAAAGAAGGAAGGGCTACGCAGGTGAGAAAATAAAGGTATATGTCTACTGAGTCAGTATGTTCTTCCCTTGTAAGACTGTCATAGAAACTGTCCTATAACTTCACTGCCATTTCAAGGCTGGACCAGTGCTGCACAGCAAAACTTTCTGCGATGATGGAAACGTTCTGCATCTGACCTGAGATGGTTAGCCATTTGTGACTATTAGCATTTAAAATGTGGCTAGTATGACAGTGAAGAGAGCCATCAACAAAACAAAAAAGGCAACCTACAAAGGGCACCTGGGTGGCTCAGTTGGTTAAGCATTTGACTCTTGATTTCTGCTCCTTTCATGATCTCAGGGTTGTGAAAGCGAGTCCACGTTGGGCTCTACGCTGGGCATGGAGCCTGCTTAAGATTCTCTCATTTGTGCATGCTTTCTCTCTGGGAAAAAAAAATTAAAAAAGAAAAAAAGGCAACCTACTGAATGGGAGAAGATATTTGCAAATGATATATCCAATAAGGGGTTAATATCCAAAAGATGTAAAGAACTTATATAACTCAATACCAAACAAAAAACAAAAGCAAAAACAAAACCCCAACCCCCCACAAAAAACCAATCTGATTAAAAAGTGGGCAGTGGACGCAAATAGACATTTTCCCAAAGACATATAGTTGGTCAACAGACACCTGAAAAGATGCTCAACATCATTAATCATCAGGGAAATGTAAATCAAAACCACAATAAGCTATTACCTTACACATGCCAGAATGGCTAAAATGAAAAAGACAAGAAATAATGAGTGTTGGCAAGAATGTGGAGAAAAAGAGACCCTCATGCACTATTGGGAGGAATTTAAATTGGTGCAGCCACTGTGGAAAACAGTATGAAATGTCCTCAAAAAATGAGAAAAATAGAAATACTATATGATCCAATGATTCCCCTACTGGGTATTTACCTAAACAAAACAAAAACACTAATTTGAAAACATATATGTACCCCTCTGTTCATTGCAGCATTGTTTACAAGAGCCAAGATATGGAAGCAGCCTACATGTCCATCAATAAATGATGGATAGGGAAGATGGTACACACACAGACATATTACACAATCATAAAAAAGGATGAGCTCTTGTGGTGGATGGATCTAGAGGGTATTATATGAAATGAAATAAGTCAGACTGAGAAACATCATAGGATTTCAACTCATGTGAATCTGAAAAACAAAACAAGTAATAAATAGAATCAGACGTATAAATACACAGAATAAACTGATGGTTGCGGAAAGGGAGGTAGGGGAATGGGGAAAATGGGTGAAGGGGAGAGGGAGATACAGGCTTCTAATTACTGAGTGAATATGTCATGGCAATAAAAGGCACAGCATAGGGAATATAGTCAGTGATATTATGATAGCATATAGTGACAGGTGGTAGGTATACTTGTGATGGGCATAACATAATGTATAGAGATGTTGAATCGCTATGTTGTACCCCTGAAACTAATGTAATATTGTGTGTCAACTATACTTAAATGAAAAAAAAAAGAAGTTGACCCTGCTGGACCTTGATTTGAGATGCCCATCCTACAAAACTGTGAGAAAATAAATTTCTTGTTGCTTAAGCCAAAAATAATTTTTTTAAGAAAAGTGTGGCTAGTATGAGTGAGGAAATTAAGTTTTAGTTTTACTTTATTTAAGTAGATTTTAATAATCTACTTGTATCTGGTGGCTACCATATTAGTGCAGGGCTGGACCTTTGTCACATAACTGTCCTTTCTGCAAGAAAGGCTGAGTAATGTGGATTTGGGGCTGAGCACATTGCTGCCTCCCACAATTGTGTTTTTTCTTCATAAGGAAAAACAAACAAAAATGACTACAGGCTAGGCAAGTAACAGCTCTGCAACAGAGTGATAGATACATACTAACATTCCTTAAACCCAAAGGAATGGAGTCTTAGTGGGTTTATCACAAACACGAGGAGTCAGGAGTCGTATGGCTGGGCAGACAATATATATGTAGCTAAAAACCAGAATCCCAGAGCTAGAGTTTAGTTCAAATACCTTCTTTTCATAATGAGGAGACTGAGGCTTAGAGGGGTGACTGAGAGGCCTAATTAAGAGATAAATGGGATACTTGCTCTGAAATAATAGCTGATTTAGCGTCCTTTAAAACATTACCCGTGGTAAAATGCAGAGTCTCAGAAAACGCTCTCCTCCTCTCTCTCTTTTTTTAATGTACTGAAGAAAAGCTAGAGGGATTTTGATGCCACCTATTGGTAGACAAAAGTATAAGGGACCTCTTCATAGCATAGCTTGTTACTGCTGGGTGAGGCACCAGAGGTCATACAGGGGGCCATACAGAAGAAGCAGTGGAAGATCTGATCCCTGTGTCAGCTTGGAACACGTGTATCACTTCTCTCTCGGCTCTTAGCATCCTAGAAGGGCTTTCTTAGAGCTTTCCTTTCTGCTTTCCAATAATACAACCTGTCTCAGGCATATACAGAAACACAGAGGAAGACCTATCAGTCACTTCTCAAAATCACATGAAAAAGAAAAAGAACACATTTTTTTGAGCTATAAATAATCCTGGGGGGAAATGCAAGGTTTTTATTTGATCCAAAGCTTCAAAAATAAATCCTGTTATTTACAGCTGTCCCTTTGACTCGTTGAGTATGTAACCATCCTACAGCTTGAAAGAAAAAAAGAAAACAGAAATTCAATTTCAAAACAAAATGCTCACCCTGACTCACTCAGGGAAGGATCCAGGGTTTTTAATGCAGGGCATTGACTCCCTGCCTGTTTTTCCCCTTCATCATCTGCTACCCTTAAAAAATGGTATCAACTGCATTGGTAAGAATCCACATTTCTTCCCTTTTGTTCCCTGGATCCATTCCAGCATTTCCCTTGTCACATTGATGGGTGGGGTGCCTTTCATATTGGCATAGGACAGTGAGCGGATGTCTCCCCTTATGTTATCAAACAGAGACCCAGCGAGTGAATCTACTCAGAGCTGGAGCCTCCTTCGCGGCTTGGGAACACCAGTGGCACCGTGACTCTGTGGCTTGGATTTAGATAATTTTGACTATGGCTGTAGAACCCAGCAGCTCAGAATCCATGAAAAGGAGAGTTGGAAGGAGGTGAGTGATACAAATAAGGGGATGTCATGTCACAATTGTTGAAGGGACTCCGGCTGGTGAGCACTTGCTGTGGGGGCAGTAATTGCAACCATAGTTCATTAGCTGGTTGTATATCTTCATTTATAGAGATGAGCTGTTGATTTCATATGAGAGGTGGGAGTAAATTCTCCTTTATGTGCCCTGCGAAGAGTCTCTTTGAATTTACCTTCGGTGTCATACCTTGAAAAAAAAAATCCAAGTTTCTGGAAAAAAGCTGCACATGTGTTCTGAACACTGGCTTGCAGACGACTGTTTTGTTTCTAATTAGGGAGCTGAAGCCTGCTGGCAGGGGAAACCATATTTGTCATAAGTTGTGGCGTTGCATTTAGTTTGTGTGTCTGTGCTTTTAACACAGGGGCCAGAGATGGTTGTGTTGGATTCTTCCCTATGGGTTCTAACTCTATTCTGCTCCATGGTTCATGGGTTCAGCCATTCGCACTTGTCCCTCCAGAGACTGCTTCCATTAACACTTCCTGTTCTCTCATTAACTAGCTGTGTTCCTTAGTCTGGGCTTTCTGACCACCCAAACCCCAGGTTCGTTGTAGATATCATAAAGCATACCTGGGCAGATTGTTGAGAAAATTAGATGGGATGGTCAATAGCGTGCCTAACAGATTGCCTGGAAATAGCACATGCTCCGCACATCTTAATCCCTTTCCTCTCACCTAGAAAATGAGAGATTTGTGTTAAATGATCTCTAAGGTACTTTTTTAAAAATTTAATTCAACAAATGTTTATTGACTACCTGCTAAGTGACAGACGTCGAACAAAACAGACCTTCAGTTCACAGGACTTAAATTTCAGGGAACAAATCAACATGCAAAGAAATGCATCATCACTTTCCTTTTTTTTCCCCCCTTCATCTTTGCAAGTTCAATCCAGCTCAAACTTCAAGTTCATTACTGAGGCTACTTCTTAATTAAAACGGAAATATTTTCTGACTTAATATTTTCATATTTAGTAAACATAAGCTGATTTGCCTGCTCAGCATCGACCCCCCTCCCCCAGTCCCGGTAGGAAGATCTTGAAACTCTAATGGAGAACCATCCCTATGTTTCACTCCGAATTGATGTGGATCAGGTGGTGTTCCACTCTGGCCCCAGGAGTGCTATAAAGCACAGCGAATGCTCCCAGACACTGTGGAAGGCCTGGTGCTTCCGTGCGATCCCGTATCCCAGGGCACATTGATTGGCTTGTGTTTAGCCACATGACCCAGGTTTTTCAAATCAAAGTGAATCTAAGGAGCTTCGGTGTACAGGCAAGCTCCCTAAGGTCCTAGGGTCAATGTTTAGTGTTATTCTACTTCAGAAGGTCTTGAGAGGCGAGCTGAGGAAAGAAATGTATTATTATTATTATTTTCTTTCTGAAGGCTCTTCCCCTGCATCTCAAACATCTTCCTAATCGCCTTTATAGAACCCTTAGTGGGGTACCTGCTCCTTATTGCATTATTTCTCCATCTCTGCCCTTTGAAATGGAGAACTCAGTGGTTGGTGAAAAATTCTTGGCTGATAACCTCTTCACATGAGGAGCGATCTCGTTAAGAGGATGGGGAGGGAAAGCCGCCTATCTCTGTGCATTCCCGTCCATATTATATTGCAACATCCTCCATGTCATCCCAATGTCAGAGACAGCCTTTTTCTAACCCGTAAGGATTCTGAAGTCCAGTAGGTGATTCTGACAATACCTGAGAGATCTGGTGTGGCAATATGCTGACAGAATAGTTGTCTGGTTTATCTGCTGTTGCAGAAACAATCAGGCACAACGCACGGTAAGTCCTATTGCTCATTTATCCGAATTTGACTTTGGATAAGTTTTGGAACAGGAAAGCCATACTTCCTTCCTACAGTGCTTCATAACATGTGGCAGTGGTTACTCCTTACATAAGACGGCATGTTTATACCTATTTTTAAACATAGTACTCTCTAAGTTAATTTCTTTATTTTATAGATAAAGATAGTGAGATGGGTGTATTCAGGAACACGTGTGATGAAGAAAAGCCCCCCTCCATTCAATTATTCGTGCATTTAGTCACTAAAAATATATATATATTTTAAATATATAATATATAAAATTATATATATATATATCTCCTACCATATGCCAGGCACTTTTGTGAGATCCTGAAGATACAGAAGTGGGCAATATCCTATCTTCATCTTTGGTGGCAATTGAGCACCCATCCAAGAACTTTCCTTGGATGTGTGCAAAAAGAGGTATCATTCTCACCCCCTCCCAGATATTATCGCTTTACTCTTAAGTGGAGGTGAGGTCTAAGCACTTGGAGAACTCAGTGAAGGTCGCCAGGAAGCCGGCGTGAGCGACAGAGCCCCGCGGGCAGCACGCCCCCCCACCCAGTGCCGGCGCTAGGCGGGGCCGCGGACTCGTGTTCCCGGGGCAGTGCTCGCCTCCGCCGGAACCCCCCAGGGGGCGCTCGCGCCGAGGTTTCCCAACTAGTATCTCGCCGGTTGCCGGGCGCATGGGTTTCGTCAGAAGGTGGAAATCTCCCTGAGAAGCTGCCATCTCCCCGCCACCCTCGCGTCCCCATCTCTTCCTCCCTTCCTTCCTCCCGTCTCCTCTCCGTTCCCTCCCGCTTCCTCCCCGTACCTTCCACAAACTCTCTGAGTTTATTGAGAGCTCAGCCTCCACCTCCAACATTTTCACCCTTTCCCCAGCCCCCACCTCCAAGGATGGAGTCCGGGTTTCCGGAGAGACCAAACTCCCCTCTCAGCATCTTTTCCGTCCGCTGTTGCTAAACTGGCCTGAGAGGACGAAGGGGGAGGGCGTCGGACACCCCCTCACACCACCACCAACTACACCACGAACCGTCTTCACTCCAACGCCGGATTCTGCTTTCCAGGGGTGGGACAGACCTCGTCCCAGACTCGATTCTCTTCCTACTCTTCGAGGTTGGCACCTCCAGGTAAGTAGATGCCAACTCTGCATCCCTGTGTTCTCGGGCCGCTACGATGGCAAAGTCCTTTGGGGATACTGCGTAGCAAGACCAACTTTTGAGATGCGCTCAGATTTGCTTGTTTATCATTGCTGTTGTTGTTTTAAGAAGCAGCTACGAGCACAGTCTTTAATCCAAGGGAACTTTCATCACATGCATCTCGTCTTCTGCTGTCCGCCCAACTAGCCCGGGTGGGGTGGGGCGCGCGGGGTGGGGAGCAAGCCTGCGGAGGGAACCGCAGCACACCCGCCGGGGAGCCAGTCCTGCAAGTGGTGGTGGGGCGGGGTGTGGGGGGGGGAGGGCACTGCTGTTTTAGAAATCGGGAAGGGGGAGGGGATCAGAGTCCTGGCTGAAGTTGCAGCTTCCCCTCTGACAGTGAGAAAGCTGTGGGAAATTGTAGCGGTGGCCAGTGGCTTGACCTAGCTGCTGTTGGATTTAGCCTCTCAACCTCCTCCCCACCCCCTTACAGTAGGTCCTAATAGTATGTAACTGTGGCGGCCTCTGGGGCTTAAAACTAATCAGTAGGCTTGCAAGTGTCTTCATTCAGCCAAGTCCCTCAGCGCTCCTTCTTCTGTTAGATAAAGTAGCCATGAGGGAAAGGGGGCCAGGGGTGGGACTGGAGGGACTGCCGAAGCGCTAGCCACCGCCAACTAAAGAGATCGGGACCCCTTGTGGGATCACAGAAGCCCCTGGATTGTTAGGGCGGAATCCAGGGAGACAATTCGGAGGTGGTCCACGCCAAGTCTAAGTGTTGACCATCCAGTGGAGAGCTGGCTGAAATACTCTTAGGAAGATGCACTCCTTCCCCTTGAAAGAAGTGGATGGGCTTTAAGGCTCCAGTTCCCATCCTGCCCTCCAGATCTGACCCCGCCCCCCCTGCGTTCTTGCAAGACTGGCTTCCAGTCGTAGAACTCCGGAGCCTCCTGGAAATATCACAGACTGCAGAGGTGATCCCTGGGGCACGAGCTTAGGAAATGCGTGCCCTGGGGGTTCCGGAGGTGGAGGGAGGAAAGATGAGCAGAGTAGTGGTGGTGGGTGAGGTAGGGAGGGATGAGTGTCCTGGGAAACTTCGTAAGAGAAATATCTGGAGAGAAGGCCCCTCGCCCCCCATCACACATTGACCCACTGATACTGTACGATTTCAGTGCCTTTGGGAGAAGATGCCTCTGTTCCTTTGCACCTGTGTTCAAAACTATACAAAACCAACCTTCATTCTCTTGTTTCTTCTTGTTGCTTTGCCAGGGATTTTTAAAGAACTGCTCTGATTGTTCTTGGCTCACATGGTTTTCCTTTTCCTAAACAGCATTTTTGAGCTAAGGTATTTAAAGTGTTCTTAAACTGAGACTAAAGCCTAGTGGTCCTATGGGAAAAATCATCTTAACTTCAAATGAAATATTCTTTTTTCCCCATTCCTTCCTTCAACTGCCCTCATAACAATAACAATCCCTATTTTCATAGATGCTTGTGGGTTTTGCTTTTTTTTTTTTTTTAATTTTTTGCTTTACATCAAAAGAACCCCTCTCCCCAGAAAAACCAACTTTCCTAGAGCCTAAATGTTTTGAATCCATGACAGTGTTTTGTAGTTAGTATATACTGGTTAAACTGCATTAGCACATCCCCCTAAGAGCCAGAGGCAGTAAGAATTTTACTTATTTGATGCCTTTCAATTTAGGAAGGTCCCACTTCTTTTTATTACTCAGCAGATAAGACAGAGCTCAGAATGGCTATTGCTGTGATTAGATAACTTCTGATGCTTTCATTTCCCTTACTAAGCTGCCATTTCTAGGTTAAATTCATTTTATTGGCTTGTCTGTTTTTAAAGGGAGAATGACAGAGCTGCTCTACCCGATCAGGGGTCTGAGCTCAGCGTAGGTCAAAGGTACTCACATGTAGGGAAGTGGATCAAGATAGGAGGATTACAGATGGGACACCTGTGTTAATGTGCATACCAATAAGGGCCAGAATCTCCTCATTTGTCTCTGATGGGAAGATTCTGACAGCTTCACAAGATCAAACTCAAATCACATCAAAACTAGGTGATATCCCCTGAGCATTACATAAAAATATCATACAGTCCATACGTATCAGTCCATAGCAGGAGTGGATGTCGAATCCTGGGCAATTTTGAATGGTTGGGTGAGGAGAACTTGCCTATAATGGAACCAAAAGTCTACTCATGTGTTACCATGTGAAAACTCTCTTGGTCATCAAACTTATACCTTTCCCATGAGTGGTCAGCTCATTTTTATCCTTCCAGACACACTCCTAATATAATTTATTGGAAACAGGCACAGATGGGGTCCAGTGAGTTTCCCAGCATGAGACAACCACTTTACTAGAGCTTCTAAGTATTTCTTTAAAAACAGTAGGTCTGAGATTTGTGGATTTTTTTTTTAAATTGTACCTAAAAGACTTCCTGTTTATCTCCAGGTCTCTGGAAGCAACATGGCATTTTGCTTCAATCATTGATTTTTTTTAGGGTAATCCTGCTTTTAGAGGTTTTAATTAAAAGGTCTCTTGTATTAAAGTGTTTCTTGATATGCATGTGGATTTCTGATTAAAACATACCTCATTCCAGTTAGTAGTGAAAAAGATGTTATCTGTTTCCAAAGAAGTTTTATGTAGTATTCCAAAAAATGGAAGCTTTGATTCTTCCTATCATCAGATGATTTGAGTCCACCATGACTAAAAACCTTAAGATTATAGTGACTATAAAAAATAACCACAGAGAAAAAAGTGGGTCAGGAGTGGAATCTTTATTCTCCTCTGTTTGAATCTTTTGGAACCCAACTGAATGTTTTCATATGGTTTGCACCAAGCCCTTTTATGTACCTTGAAATATAACACTCCGGATCATTATGACCATCTTTATTCACATAAAGGATTTTTCCATTTGGAGGCAAACATGTTGGAGATGAACAGTTGATGTTAGGTGTCATTAATGCCCCACACTTCCAGGGGGATCTGAATCCAGAACAAAGAGTGAGAAGAGCACTTTGATGGCATCAACCTGACAGATTGGGAAAAAGGCTCTACACTAATTGGGAAAGTCACTTCGTGAGTCTTTGTATTTTTTAACCAGAGATATGGACAGAAGATCTGTATTTCATTCATTTTGAAGAAGAAAAAGGCTAAATTTGTTCTTTATATTTGATCTTTCCATTTTTGTCTTAATATTTTAAAACAAAACAAAAACCCCTTTGGATCAGTACAGTCACCCAAAGTCATATTGCCTTGGCAACGGTAGCCAGTACACTAGAGTCACAAAATATCAAGACAGGAAATTTAAAATGCATTTAAAATAAAAATGTCACGTGGCTCAAGACCATCCTATAGTGCATCAGAACTGACCTTCCAGCCTATAAAAATAGAGTTGCATTTGACTCTGCCTTTCTCTTGATTGAAAGTGGATGATAAAGAACAGATTACAGGACTTTAATTTTTTTTTTTTTTTTAGGATGTCCTAAAAATTCTATAATGGTTTTTCTTTTGAGGGAAGCATGTTATGTAAAAAAGTGTGTTGGAGTTACAAATCCATTCTTTGGATAAGGTGATTATGTGGAGATTGCTGGAAGTCCAAAATCAAGCTCAATAAATGGATCAGGCGTGATGTGCTGTCTTTTATATGATATTGGAAGTAGACGATAGACAGTAAGGCCTCAATTCGCACTAAATTCACTGAGTGGATTTCTGCTAACACAGGTGACTGCATAATAAGAAAAATAGTGCCTACATATACTTTCTGTCTTTTCTGTACTAGGAATCTCATTTATGTGGGAGCTTTCTGTTTAGTCTCTGAATTACTAAATATATGTGATATAGTATATGCTTTTCCTAAGTTGGCAAAGCCCGGAAAGTCCTTTCTTTGGCTCTTGTATTCTTTGGAAAGCCTCTTGACAACCACTAGCTTTTAGATCAGTAAATATTGAAGGCTTGAAGGCCAGTTTTGAAAAATGGAAGAAAGTGGTAAGGATGCCTTATTTGGGAAGGTTTATATCAGTTCTCTGATTTTAGTACACTCCTGGGGGTGGGGGAGCCGACTTAGAGTTGGCCTGTGGTAGGCTCATTTCTAAACTGTGAGCAACAACTTCATTGCTCTGAATCTGTGACTCTCCAAAGTGGAAGAAAGCTTGGGGATCATCTGTTGATGCTAGCTGTTTAATTTGACAAATGTGAAAACTAAACCTCAGAGAGGTGACCTGCTCAAGATCAGGGGATTCACTCAACAACCCCCCCTGATGACTCTTTTCTCTTGATAGAGACTCAAGTTCCCTGGAGATAATTACTGTGGTGGTGCCGATCTCTGGTGCCACGGGCACTGGTGATTTTTACTGAGTTGAGGATAGTGGGGTGGGGAGCTCCCACCTCCATTGGAGTGTTTTGGGGAGCAGTCTTGGGACTTACAAGTTTGCTCTCTCCTGGAGCCAATGCTATATTTACCCAGTAGATGTGATTAAATTTGTACAAAATCATTGTCTGCAGCCATCTGTGCTAATGTGTATGTTTTGTGAAGAATTGTTCACGCACAGTCTTAGTTTTCTATTTTAAATGTCATAATTGAATCAATAAAGTAAGCAAAGAGATTTTATAAGCATTTACACTTCCAGGAACTCAAAAAGGAATCTTTTATTCTGTTTTAACTTAAAGGTCCATTCAGAAAGAACAAACTCTAAAATGTTGTTTTTCCATCTTTGGCTCAAAACATAATATTTTTAACTTTGTATTTCTTATTATTTAAAAAACTAGAAACTTTTCTCCTTGGAAACATCAGGGGAAAAAATACAGTGTTTCAGGTTAAGCCTAGAAACCTTCTCAGGTTTAAGGTGTATTGACTAAAAGACCTTCCTTATTCAAGAGATTTCAAACCTCTGCAGGACAATTCATTGCGATTTGAGGGAGAGGAGGAACAAAATTAGGCTAGTAGGAGTCCAAGGTGAAGAGCCCGCCTCTGATCGCTGTTGAGGCAAGGGGGAAGGGCTGGAGAGAGTTGGCATTAGAGTGGACGGTCGCTAGAGGGCGCCGGAGCACCGGCAGAGCCCACCTCCTGGGACCATGAACCCGACTTCTAGGCTCAGCATTGGGGTTTGAACCCCAAAGATGTGCTCAGGAATGAAGTAGTGGTTTTCCGGGCATCTCTTACTCTCCAGTGCAAATTGCCTCGCTACAGAGAGAAGACAAAAGACGTTGCCTTCAGAGTCCTGTGGGGCACTTCCAGTGGCTGCTTCAGTTGCCCAGCAGCTGGACAGCCTGCCTGCTCTCAGGGTTCAGCATGAGGGGCTGTCCTGAGTCTGACTTCCCTGTGTTTCCTTACACGGGGGACTTTTACCAATGGAAGAACTCTGGATTCAGAAATACCTGGTTTGAATTTGGGGCTTACAGTTTTCAAGTTGCAGACAGAGTAAATTACTTCGCTGGCATGAGTGTTAGCATCTGGAAAATGGGGCTGATAGTGGTTGTGAATGTGGAATGTTTAAAAGGGTCCAGTATTTTGGTGGGCAGGCAAATGCTAGCTCCTGTGTCCCATCTCTTAGGGGTTCCCCCAAAACTTCATCCTTTCCATCTGAGCTGCTTTCTCCCGTCTCCCCCCCCCCCCTTGCCACCCGCTCAGCAGAAGGGTCTCAATTATCCACCAGTTGAATAATAATTGATCACAGCCTGTATGCCAAAATCCATGTTAGGCAGTGGGGATAAAGGCGACGTTCATATCTTTGGAAGTGGCAGGCTTGAGGGTAGACAGGTTCATGAGAACAGACACTGAAACCCGCGGAGGTTAAGTGTGAGGAGAGAAATGAACAGATTATGTGGGTTGAGAGATAAGGGAATCGTTTGCTTTGTCTCAGAGAACCTGGAGAATGGTCCCACAAGTCCTTTATACTCAGGTGTTTTTGCTTCTCCCTGGATATCAAGGAACCTGGTCTGGGGAGGGTGATTCTGAGAGAGAGGAAGGACGGGGGTCGATGGAAATCTCACTCAGTGTGCCCTTAGGTTTGTGTGTATGTTTAGCAGTGTTGATGGAGGTTCTTAATCCCAATCAGTTCGTACCACCACCCTGTGTATTTTAGCTTCATCTGTATCATAAGATAAATGCCTATGTGATTGACTTAATCCATTTAAACAGGAAAATTATTTTTAAAGGAAACATGAAAGAAGTATAACAACACAACAAGGAATTCATCACTAAGTGGTGGGTCTGGAACAATCTAAGGATTCTGTTTTTAAAATATTAAAAGGCGTTTTCGATATGAATATCAATAAAAATGAAAAATAATATGGGTTGTAGTAGGATGGTTAAAAGAAATGTTTTATCATTATCCTTCAAGTGACAGAAAAGCTTTTAAGTTATTTGGAGACACTGGAGGCACAGGGTACCTGATTTGATGTCTTCGTTATATTTTGTACAGTCGTTTCAACAAGTAACTTAGAGACAGAAATTCTGGTGACAAGATGGAGAAGTCAGGGAGGTTTGTCTGTGAGATCTTGTGGATGCGACGCCAGGAGTAGGCACCTTGGGCCACGGGTGTTAACTTCCTCTGACTAGGTCGACTGCCAAGCTGCTAGAGTCCACGGTTGGAAGTCTGTGACTTGACCGATTGTCTATCATGTTGGAGGAAAGTCCTGATAAGAGGAAAGGGCAGAAGTAGTTGGTTTGCTATAGGTGGGGTGGGTGAACAACATTCATCACAGCTCATGGCCCGACTGAATTTTATAGAGACACGAAAGTAAATGCTTCCTATGGAATCAGAGAATGTGAGAGCCCGACAATCCTATCAAATTAGGTACACCCAATTCCCGTTTTTCAGAGGAAGAGACTGAGGCCCAGCAGGGTGAAATCACTCACGCCAGCTGTTTGGTGGTTGAGTTAGGGCAAGACAGAGGATTCTGCACCCTTTGTCCGGGCCTCGTGCTGCAAGCATCTTTCCTCCCTGCTTCGTGCTTCACAGGAGCAGGACTCTCCCTGCCTGGTTCACTGATGGACCCCAGACAGGGCCAGGCGTCTAGCCATTACTCAGAAAGTTTTGGTTGACTGTGTGAACGATGTTATTTCCTTTTTCCTCGTTCTTATTTAAGAGTGTGCTAAGAAATCACTAGGTTGCAATGCATTTTGGTAAAGACAAATATTTGCCGAATTTTGTTAGGATGTGGGCTTCAGCTTTGAAGGTAAACAGACTTTGTTCAAATTCTGGCTTTGCCACTGAAAGGCTGTTTGGCTTTGGGAAAATTATGAAAACTCTCTGAGCCATATTCCTTGTTTGTAACAATGGGGATAAGGCAGAGAACCTGCCTCAGAGGTGTGCATTAAGTGTTCCTTTTTCTTAGCCTCCCACTCCTCCTTTCCATTCTTCCCAGAGAAGATTTCAAGGAGGAGAGTACCTTTTCAAAAGTGATTTTAATTTATTTCAGATAATACACATTTATCTTGCATAAAAAATAAATTATTCCACTGTATAAGCATAAACACGTATGTAATCATTACAAATACATATTCCGTGGGTTAGATATCATTAGTCTCATATTATAAATAATTGGGTCAATGCCAAAGCACTAGTACAGGGGTGGACTCAAATCTAGGGTGCCCCCACCCCAATTCCAAAGCTAGGGTGTTTTGTTCAAATCCCTGTTTCATATGATCTTTGTTTCTTACCCATCCTTCTGCAGCTGCTTCTGTCACGAAGGCCCAGATCCCCTTTTTCACATGCTCTCGTGGCCTGGCTGGACCCTAGCGCCTGCCCTGTAATATTACCACGCATGGCTGTGCCCACTCCCCTGGCGTATCACAAGCTTTTCTGGGTAGCAGCTGTATAGTGCACTTCTTGCGATAGCTCTAGAGTGCCTAGAACCTTCTGGAACATAGATAAGTCTCTGTCACCCAGTGTGCGTGCCCCCTCCCTTAACATGTATCCTGTGTGAGGCCAGGTTTGTGGGTGGCTACAGTGTACATTGAACTCGAAATCAACTCTACACCCTCTCTCATTTATTAAAAATGCTCTCACTGTATTTTGATTATTCTAAATTAATAATCTAATTTATATTTTGATTATAATCTAAATTAATGTTTGAAGTGGTACAGATCGATTACTGTAGGCATTGTATATGTAATGCAATATATATTGTACTTGAGGAACAATTTATGGGATTTTTTGGGGAGGATTATTTTGACTGTCTGTGAGTTTTACTTCATTCATTGAATCATAGCCCCTACCTAAAATGTGCTCCATAATATTTACAAGGCTATACTCTGTGCTGTATATAGGTAGGTAGAACTCTTAGTGAAAAGCATAAATTTTTAGTCATGCATTCGTGGGTTTGAATCCCAGCTCTGCTTCATCTCTTGAAGTTCAATTTCCACAGATGTAAAATGAGTAATGATAATGCCTGTACCCTAGGATAGCGGTGAACCTTGAAGGATACATTGCACATCTGTATGTAGCATCGCAAGTGCCCATCGAATTGCGGGCACATGGAAATTACTCAAATTGTAACTAGTATTGGCTGGTGGCACCCCTCAAAGTTCAGAGCGTATGAGTAATTACCCTAATGGTAGTGGTTTGCTATATTACAAGGGAGTTGTGAAGACCAGGAGTGCGTTTAGGAAGGTCTGATAGAAATCAGCAATAAAATGTGTGCTTCCCACAGCTACCGACACCGCCATTTACCTTTCTCCCCTCCCCCTTCTCTGTTCCCACCCACAGATTTTATGCCTAGCCACAAAGATGACTCAAGGGTTATGCTGGGGCTTCTCTAAGATAAAACTTCCTCTGTCCCTGCTGGTGCCAGCTTTATTTCAGATGCAAAGTATGTTTAGCACTGGCCCCCAGATACACAGCCAGAAGGCAAAATCAATCACACTGCCCTGCAAGGCCCAGCAACAGACATTTTTTATAGCTGACTTTCTGTATCATCTACCTTTGTTCAAAAAAGATTCCAGGCATGGGGCGCCTGGGTGACTCAGTCATTAGGCGTCTGCCTTCGGCTCGGGGTGTGATCCCGGCGTTCTGGGATCGAGCCCCACATCAGGCTCCTCCACTGGGAGCCTGCTTCTTCCTCTCCCACTCCCCCTGCTTGTGTTCCCTCTCTCACTGGCTGTCTCTCTCTCTCTGTCAAATAAATAAGTAAAATCTTAAAAAAAAAAAAAAAAAAGATTCCAGGCAGCCAGCAATAGACATATTGGGTACTCTCTTCTATCAAAGTCCAAAATGCTACTAGCATAAAATACGCTTTTCAGAGAGACCCAATGCATGTCTCAGAGCTGTGGTTCTCACACTTCAGGACGAATCAGAATCTCCTGGAAAACTTGTTACAACACAAACAGATGTCTTCTGGCCCCTGCCAGGTTCCGATTCGGTCGGTCTAGCATTGGAGCCAATTCATGTGTATCTCTGACAATTTCCCAGATGATGCTGAGGCTGCTGGTTTGGCGACCACCCTTTGAGAACTGAGTCTTAAATATTCACTTCATGTAGAAGAGCTGTGCGTTTTCTATCCTGTGTGGTACAACGGAGAACAGCATTAATGGTAAAGCAAGGGCTCTGATATTTACTGAGCCACTGTGACATTTGCTATATGCCAGGCACCTCACCGGTCCCTTTATGCATATTATCTTATTTAATCCTCATAACTGTCCAGCCTATCGATTCATAATTATTTATTGAGACCCTGTCATGTATCATGCCACGTGCTGTGTGAGGCTCAGGGGATCTGGAGTGAACACACAGACATAATCCTGACCTTCTGTATATCAGGTTTCAGCAGGGAAACTTACTTGGGCAGAAAATTATAAGGTAATTAGTCTGATCCATAGAAAATGGAAGACCAGAGAAGCTGAGTAACTCGGCTAAGGTGACACCACTATTGGGAGACAGAGGAGACAAAACAAACCCCAAAGAGCTTTTGTTTGTTTAGGTTAAATCTGTCCACGTTTACTGTATTGGAAATTAAAGTGGTTCACCTCTTGAGAACCGTTGTGCTAAACCATGATGCCAATAGTACCATTTTTCTTAGATTCTCAACCCTAATTTGTTTCGATGACTTTTGTAGCCAGCGAAGATGAGACACGTCTCATCTCCTCCTAAACTTTTTTTTTTTTTTTTTTTTAAATACGGGGACCTCTCTGAAGCCTTAGCCTATATTTCTGGTGATGTCACCTTCCTAAAGAAAAGGCTGACCTGCTTTGGAATTGCTTTCTTACGTTTTTATGTGTGCAAGTATGTATGTGGATGAACATTTACAGTAAGGAAAAGCAACAGTTAAACTGTCTATCCCAGAACAAACTGAGTTGTGGTGGCTTTATTATTCATCGAAGGATCTCTATCCCAGCCGAGGGCATTTAGAAAGATACAGTTCATGCACGTTTGTGACATGTGTTGCCTTCAAGGTTCCCCAGGGCACCTGCCACCAAAAGGGAAGCCCAGGGAAGAAGCTGAGGCTCACTCCTGCTGCCTCATTGCCGCGGGAGGAAGAGATGAACGATTAGACTCCAGAGCTGTGGCTTTTGTGTCATGTTGGCAGCTGAGTTGTGCTTAATTGTGGGCTAATGACCGAAATACTGCCCTTTTCCATCATTTTTATTCATTATCTAATGAGAATGAGAAGTCCTAGTAGATACTTTCCTTTGGTGTGTAATGGTCCATGGTTGTTCAGACACTGATGCTCTGGCTGGCTCTTAATGCTTTATGGCATCATGAAGTTTTACTGAGTAAAATCAACCAAATCAGAGCTGACATAACTCAGTGTGGTTCTCAACTGATGATCAATGAATGAACTCAAATCTCTTTTTGTTTTCATAGAAGCCAGTGAACGAAGGGAGATGCTGTGGCAGGGATAGGGTGGTTATTTAGACGTAGCAGATCCTTGGAGGAGAACTTGGAAAGAGGGTATCTTCCAGTCCTTTGACTGTTTGGTCTTTTTGACAATAAATGCCTGGATCACTGGTTCACAGACACACTTCAAAAATGTTTACCCAGATGTTTGGTGTCACAGAGGCACATCCCACAGCCAAAACAAACAAATAGAAAAATGTGATGCTAGCCGATCATTTGCCATCTTCCTTAAACGGCGAAATTGGACACGAAGCCTTTCTGTGAGTTGACCAGACGCAGCATGGATTCCTTCACACCGCGTCTCTGTGTAAAGGGCACATTCTGCTGGGTAATTATAACTTTGTAAAGGAATTCCCTTTCTGGAAAGCGGCAGTTGGAGGAGGGTCCAGGACATAAATGAGTGTACCTGCCTGTTGCATCTTTTTTTCACTCACATCAAACGGGAGTCTGTGTGATATGTTCCACGAGGGCCATCTCCTGGGAACCCTTTCAGCCAAGTTTTTGATGCTGTTTTTAAGTTGTGAGCTTTTTGCCCCAAATTCTCAAATTCAGACTCAATGGGCTCGGGTGAGCAACACACACTCACTCTCAGTGATGAACCCTGTTGGTTTTGCAGATTGCTGGGGCCACTTTTGAGATCCCCTTTCTCTAAAGCAGATACCAACAGGGAAGGGGGCTGGCCCCCTGCTCCTCACTTACCCACCCACCCACCCTGCCCAGGAAATCAGCTCAGGGAAGACCCGACCTGCTTAATGACCCTCCCAATCTGCCCTGTGCCTGCCCTGCCAACCAAGCTAAGCAGCCCAGCTTAGACTTGCCTCCAGCAGGAATGGATGGGAGTTATTGTCTATGGGGACAGAATGATGGGAATCTGCCCGATATCCTAGGAACATCATCTTTACTGAACTGGGGAGAAGAGATGATACCCAATCAAGGAGGCTCAGTGCTTAGTTGCTTAGATGAAAACTTCTGTCCCTCATTGCTTGGCTGGGCAGGAGCAGTTCTATTTGTGATTCCCATTCCTCCCTGTTTTATGAGTAGTTGCAATAGCTGGGTATGGGTTCATTCTCTAAACTCCTTGTTCTGTGATTTTTCCTTTATATATACTTTCTAACTTCTATGAATCTAAGGGAGATTTGAGATTAAATATGACCTGATTAAGGCAAACTTAAGATCTGCAGCCCAAAAAGGTCATTATCAAATGAGACCCACTAAGGGCAAGTGTCAACACAATATAGCCTGTGGGCCAAATCCAGTATGCAGACTTTTTTTTTTTTTGTAAATAAAGTTTTATTGGAACACAATCACACCTGTTATTGCCAATAGTTACTTGCATACTACGATGTCGGAACTGGGTAGTTGTGACAGACCGTATGGCCCACAGTCTGCTGCCTTGCTTTTTGTAGAAAAAGTTTGCCAGTTCCTGCATTTGGGACGTATTTCTATTTGGCCATCTCCAGATGGGAAACGTACATAGGCTTAAAAACATCCAAGGGAGTATTACTCTGAAATTTGGGCTATAGACCAAATATCTAAATGATAGAATTTTGTTGCTATGCGTTGTGAAGATCTTGGACGCAGCACATGCTTGTAGGATGAATGATTGTGAGTTTCTAGATGAATGGTTTATGGTCTGGGTTCCCTATCCCCATTAATAAAACCGAAGTATCTAATTTGATCTCTAAGGGTCCTTCTTGCAGGACTATGTTACATACTAGACAGAGAGAGAGGAGGCAAGACACCCTTGGTGACTTGTACCCCAATCTTCCAAAGTGACAGCCAGGGCCTCTTGAGTCACCCTCAGTCATACTCAGCATCAGCTGAAATTATTACTCAGGATCAAAAAGCATGGTGGTCCATTGTCTCAGTGTTATCGGGTGCCCTACGTGGAGAAAGACATGGGGATTTAACAGTTAAGGGCATCAAAATCATGCTAAATGCTTTTTCTGAGTCGGTTTGTAGAGATGGGCTTGAAGAACAGGTTTATTGTTCACATTCGTCAGCTCTTGGTATAATCTTGGGCACATACCTGATGTGCCTGATGTCCCTCTGCTCATGCACCAAAATCATAGGTGGAAATCACACTCCCACTTTTGCCATACAGGTGGGTCCAGAACTATTGATTGCCTACTTGGTGGGGGATGGAGGAGGGAGAGGTGATGGTGATCTTCTGGCTCCTACTGTCCTCCACCCCTGGGGGGAGGGGAATAAGAGATGCGTCATTCTGGGAGGAGTCATGCTCTGTGGTGTGACTTGGGCAGCCAACTCCTGCTTCAAAGCATACATTGGGCTCCTCATTAGGAACTGGAGTTCCCACTGTCCCCTTTCCCGAGGAAATAGCCAGGGTTTCCATGTGTTATCATTTATTAATTCGCTCATTTGGGAAGGTGACATGCTGCCTTTGCGGAGATGCGAGCAGAGCTTCAGCCTCCGTATCCACATTCCAGGCGGCACCCGGTTTTCCTTTCCGGCACCCCAGCATCCAGAGCGCCAGGCACAGACGCAGCGGCCCTGCCTGCTTCCCCTCACGGTGCGTGCCTCACTCGCTGGCAGGTCCCACAGCTGAGAGTGAGCAAGACAGAGAGCAGCCCCGGGGCTGAGGGAGGGGAAAGCCCGCTCACAAGCTCTTGGCTTTCACGTGCAGGACCCAGACCCCTTCCCATTCAGTAAGGGGAGCGGAGGAAGACTGCACAGCGCTAACACTGGCGCACGCAGTTTGCGCCACGTTCTGACTCTGGTACCCCGAAGCTCTATGCGTGAAGGTGTGTTGCATGGAAAGACTGCCCGGTCCTTCTGGCTGAGGAGCGGAATTTGTTCCTTTCTAGGAGGTTAGTTTCCGAGAGCTCCTAATTCTTAGAACTGCGGAGAGCTGTTAGTCTTAGGACTGGACGCAGAGTGGCTTTTTTGGTCTGCTGAAGTACGGCTAATGTAGCGGTTCAGTCAAGTGGCAGGGTTGTGTCAGGCGAGAGCATTGAGGCACATTTCCCTGAGCCCCGAGTTTCCAACTGGTTGACTCCCATTCTGCTTTTTAAAGTAAGTGGGCAGGGGCGCCTGGGTGGCTCAGTGGGTTAAGCATCTGCCTTCAGCTCCTGGAGTCCAGGGATTGAACCCCGAGTCAGTGGGGCTCCCTGCTCAGCGGGGAGCCTGCTTCTCCCTCTGACCCTCCCCACTCTCATGCTCTTTCTCTCTCTTCCTCAAATAAATAAATAAAATCTTAAAAATATAAAGTGGACAAATCATATGCATATGATTGTTAACATTCCCCATTCCTTTATATGTGTATCTTCATAGGTCCCAGTTACTGTATATTTACCTTCATTCATCAAATTTATTTTTCAGATGTATGATTACAGACTGATGCAATACCAAGTCTTTTATTTTGAATCAAATGTATTTAAATCCTTCATCTAAAACAAGAGTTTTATCTGAGTATTTCTGCTACTCGATACCTAACGGCTTAGGTTTCATGTGCTTTCAAGGCAAAGTCTTAAGAGTAGAAGTTCCTTCGGGTAAGAGATGGCACTGTTTCTGCAGCTTGGAAATGAAGATGCTAATATTCAGCTTCACAAAATTGGACATAATTTAAAACTTTAACATACTTCCCTGCTTGGTTTATTTGTAAATGTTGATCCTGGCACGGAAAACCTCAGAGCTTTTCCTATTTTCTTGTTTCGCATCTCCTTAGGAACGTGCAAAAGGAAAGGTAATAAAGGACAATCTTTTCAAGATAAAACATGATTCATAAAGGTGACAGCCGTGCCATATGTGAGCAGTGATTAACAGCTACAGAGTCTGCTAACGGCTTTTTAAAAATAAAGTGATAAAGCAGATTTTCCCATTATTTCGTGTTTCGGTGCTTGCTCAAGTGCGTCGCCCTGATTTTTCTCGGTTTCATTTTATTCTGTAGCAATCGAATCACCCTTCATGTCCCTGCAGTGCTATATTAGGGCTTAGTGAAATATTTCATATATATCCCTGGTCATTCTTCCAGTGATATTTTAAGTGTCAAGACGATGTGGTGTATTACAACCGTAACCGCCTCTAAAACCGCTCATTTTATTTCTGTAGAGTGTGTTGGGGTGGACAGAAGGGAGAGCATTTCAAGGCTTGCTCATTTGGAATTGGTTTACTTTAATTTAGAGTCATGATGGCAGTGGGCATGGGCTTAATGAAGTGTCACCAGTTTAAATGGCCTTCCCTTGCCATCGCCAGCAGACACAGGTTGCAGGGCTGGTGGGTACGGACACGCACAAAGACTGTTCACCTCTGAGATGTGGGGTGGAAGGGGAGGAAAACTCTTATTTTAAAATTCAGTTGTCATTTTAGTGAAATAGGTTAATTCTAGGAAATGCATTTTCGTGAAATTCAGTTGTCTTTGGCAAACTAACCAGGCATGATTTCCTGATTGATGAGTCCTCAGCCACTTGCTATATATAGGGTGATAGTTTTAATCTTGTTTAGGGCACTGTTCCCTTGGAGATTCTACTGAAAGCTGTGGAATTTCTCACCTGAAAACAGACACACCTATTTGTACCCAAGTCTGCTTCTAATTTCAGGGGTTTACGGATGTAGACCTCCTTTTCCCATCCACAACCCCTTCATTGTCTCCTCAGTGGATGTGTTTCCCATGGCAAATTTCTTTTTTAAAAAGTATGTACATGAACATTTATAATGTCGTCGCATTTCTGTTAGAGGATAAAGGCAACAGTAGAGCTGGAGACGTCTTGGAAATCCCGGAGCTGCCTGGGATCTTTTTTTGGGTTACCACAAAGAGCTGTGCATTTGTCAAGAGTTAGACTCCAGCCTTCCTGTGTTGTCTGGGGCACGGTCCAGATTGAGTGTCTGGATCTTCAGGGCGGATGGAAGAGGCGCAGTGGCAGTGCGTCAAGGGGTTGGCAGTGAGGGAGGCATGGCTGGATGCCAGTGAGTATCCTCAGAGGCACTTTTGTGCCCCCACCCCGTGGAGCCTCGGAGTCCTGATTCCCTGATGGGCTGCCCAGGGAGCCAGTGGACTGAGTGTGTCATGTGACACCTGGGCACAAATAAGAGGAGAAGACCTCCTACTGCAACTCCTGGTGGCTGGCCAGTGGTGCCTCAGGCTTCTGCCCGGATGTCCTCCAGAGCTCTAAGCCCTGGGTCATGAAATGCAGCCTTCCTGGGGCTGACTTCCCCAGATCAGTGGCGCCGTACCTGCAGGAGATGGCAGGTGCTGACCAGTGAAGCAGATTGGTGTTGGAGGTGGTTTACACACAGCTTTACGCAGGAGCACCGACAAGCCTGGGACTAGGTGCTGGGCGCCCTGTAAGGCACCAAGAGATATTTTGGAGCAAGAAAGAGAATAGTATAAAAATGGAAGATCCAGAAGTACAAGGGTAGGACTTGTCCTCTGCCCCTTCTTTTTCTTTTTTCTACCCTCCTTCCTCCCGCCCTTTCTTCTGTTTTTCCATTTTTCTTTCCATCCTTTCTTTCTTCCGTTCTTCTCTTCTCCATCCTTCCCTCTTCTTTCCCCTCCTTTCTTCCCTTTTGTCATCCTTTTCTTCCATCCATTCTTCCTTTCCTTATGTCCTTCCTTTAAATCAGTAGATGTACCCAGGTGTCTCCCGGATGCTGTTGGTTCTTAGCTTGCAGTGGAATTCTGATCCCCTCCCTGGGGCAACAGATCCACCCTCATGCTACCGTGGGGCATTTTTATTCCGTGTTTACCTCCCTCCTACTCTTTCCTTTCTTTTTCGTCTTCCTTAATCACTAGCATATATTGTGCAGTTTACTGACTTAGAGAAAAAAGTGAAAATAATGATGGACATCACTTTCAAAAGGGTTAAGATCAAACTTAGGAATTGAGGCATGTGTGTGTGAGAGGCCAGATAATACTGTAACAGTTATATGATGTCACAAAACGAGAATGTGAGATGACGTGAGACAGTGTGAGCATCATTGCTAGATGAGTGGAATGAGAGACATTTTGAGTTCAGGGAATGGAGCATTTTTTTGTGTGGGGTAGATGGGTTTGGGGAAACGTTATAGAGAAGTAATGTAAACTGGGGTTCTAAATTGGATTTTAATATTTGGAGAGGAGAAGATTTCAGTCCAGGAGGGGGGACTGATGTAAGTAAAAGCTCAGCAGCTTCATCCCCCCCACTTCATTTTCCAAGGGAAAGTTCCAGGGGAACCTGTTTTCCTTTCTTACGTATGACTCCTTTGGCTTCTCTCCGAGAGGACTGCCTTTTCCTCTCTAGTTTCCATTTTCCGCCCAGGTGCCACTTCTCTTCAGCTGGCAGTGGGCTCAGGGGAATCATTCAGTTTATCTCAGACCCTGCCTTGATCAGTAGATTGGTCAGTTTATGTTACACGTGTAGAGCCGCTTGGAATGGAAGTCCGAATTGAGGAGAGAGCATTTGAAACGTATTACCCAGTCGTGGTTTAAATCCCAGTCTTTAATTTTTGGCAGTTGTTGGGCGAGCCAAAGTGCCGCTCTTAGAGTGAATGTCTAATGTGCTGGAGATGTGAGAGAGCCAGGAAATCAAAGATCTCAGTTGGAATTCCTGGTGTGGCTGATCCAATATGGTAGACTCCAATCCAGGATGCAGTGCTTGGCATGTTCTTAGATTTTTGTTTGCTTTTTATTACAGCAGCTCAGGGTCAAAGGATCTTAGAGATCGTCTTGACTTTTACGCTGTTCCATCTTATAGGTCAGGAAACTCTCCTGTTTTTCTTGCTCCTTGATATGTACATTTAACCTGTGTTCTCGGATATTTCCATAGTAAATGTATGTCTTATGAGTTGAAACCAATTCATACTATTTTTTCCGTTATCTCCAATCCACGAAGGAGTATTTTATTTTCAGGTGCCTGATGAGCCCTGATCCTAGCCTGCTGTCTGGGTCTTTCCTGGTAGTGACTTGAATGACATCTGAGTGATACACCGTGGTGACAGTCTAGCCGTGGAAGTTCAAGATTTTAAATTTGTTCCTGCTGAGGCTGGCATTTCTCTGTGATTGTTCCATGTGATGCATGTAACAGCTTACCCTCATTGGCAGCATTCCTTAGGAGATATAGGGTAGCTGGAATCCCCTCGCCTTGTGGCCTTTTGATTTTTGCTTTTAAGTAAAGGGAATAATCCCTTTGTCAAATATTTGCTGGCTGCTCAAAAAAGATATTTTCTCATTGGTACATTACAACTGATTATTGAAAAGTTCACATTCAGTTGTCAGATATGTGTGTGTGTGTGTGTGTGTGTGTGTGTGTGTGTGTGTGTGTGTGTATGTCTGGGATTTAGAACAAAGAATTCCTTTTCTTTCCAAGGACAATGTGGTTATGCTTAGGGCGTATCCAATTTTTTTCCCCTTGCTTCATCAGATGAAATCTGGTTAAAAGGGTTATCTTGTAGCAGAAAGAAAGAGGCAAGATGGTCCTGGTGGTAAACAGAAGCCTCACTATAAGCTATCCTAGAATGGTATTGTCAAAAGGCAATTTGAAATTTTTTAAAAAAGATTTTTTTTATTTACTTGGGAGAGAGGGACACAGAAAGAGTACAAGCAGGAGGAGAGGAAGAAGCAGATTCCCCTCTGAGCAGGGGGCTCAATGCAGGGCTTGATCCCGGGACCCCGGGACCATGAACTGAGCTGAAGGCAGACGCTTAACCGACTGAGCCACTCAGGCACCCAATTTTGAAATGTTTTATTCAATTCCATGTTATAAATGAGGGAAATGTAGGTACAGAGAAATGTAATGATTGGGGTCAAAGTGATCTGGACCAGATCTTTAGCAGATTAAAGAAAAACCAGGATCTGAATAAAGATTCTCTGACTCTTGGAAATCGTTTGATACACAGAATTTTTGCACCCTATTACCAAAATATGTTAGACAAAGAAGGCAATGATAGAGAAATTAAATGTTTGATCAATAGAATAAATCAAATAGTTTTGTTTCACAATTCACTAGGAGTATTTAACAGAATTTTGAAGAAAGATTTTAAAAATGGAGGATAAAATATTTTTCAGGAATATAAGGTCTTTCACAAAGATAGATAGGGTCTGTTTGAAAAATATTCTCAGAAAAAGCGATCAGACTTATTGCACACTGTCTCATAACATGATATAATGACTTTGAAGGTATAGAATACTGAGCTAATTAGAAGTTATCCAATTGCTGGAAACTATTAAATAACTGTTTTGTGAAAGACAGAAGCCAAGAACACAATATATTAAAAGACAATAGAAGTGTGACCCTCCACCATGGGCTGTAATCAAAACTGTAATTAGCCTACATTTCCTACTCGCAAATGCCAATGTTAGACAAGAAGAACAGATTAAAATAGCTTCTGAATAAAAAACATTTTGAGAAAAAAAGAAAAAAAAAAAGAAAAGAAAACCCAAAATTATCTGGATATTGAGGAAGGACAATCCAAGTGGTCTAATGAACAAGGCCATCATTTCTAGCCCCTGCTAGGTAGTGTCTCTGCCTCCTCTTTCTCCTCAGCTGCCCCTCGTCTTCATCCCAATCATTGGGAAATTCAGAATGCTTGACCCCAGCATTCCCCAGAAGCAGTATTCTGGAGAGATGGGGTGATGGAAGTGGGAGTTTGCCCTGGGGCCATTTTCTCTACCCTGTCCCCTTAGAGAAGGTTCTGAGAGTGCCTAGAGAGAGCATCATTTCCAGCCGTTGGCTTATTTCCGGGGCATTCCAGCCTGATGCTATTAAAAAAGGGCTTTCTTTACAGAGCTTCAGACCTGTCTCCTTATAGCTCTTTCACTGGCACCCGTCACTCTTAGAACCCGGCTCCCCTTTGAAAGGGGACAAGACAGTATAATGTAGCCCACCTCAGGAGAGAGTGGTTTAGAATGAGTCTACTGGCAATCATGCACAATTTGGCTTAGCTTCAATTTGGACCTTGTTTTTTGTTTCTCTCAGAGTCACTACTGTCATTGGCCCCAAACATTTATTGATCACCTATATTGGTTGCATTATTAGAAGCAGTATTACATAGAAGTTAAGAGCACTGGCTCTGGAGATGGGATACCAGGGTTCAAATCTGGGCTCCATCACTTGCAGCTGCATGATCTTGGGCAAATTACTCAATCTCTTTGTGTACCAGTTCCATTATTTGTTAATATGGAATAATAAAAATAGTGGGCCCTGAGTCATAGGTTATTAAATGAGAGGTTTGTGAGGTTATTAAATGAGAAAGGCCTTAAAGCACTCTGAATAATGCCTGACATAGAATAATTGTTCTTTAGATGTTAGCAATTATTATTTTAAACTGTGGGGACACCGGGCAAGAGTGTAATAATACTGAGAAGTACAAAATACAGTCCCTGTCCTGGAGGGATTATGGTATAATCTGGAAAACAATATTTTTTACTCATGAAGAAAGAATTGTTCTTGTGTTTTGCTATCTAGTAAAGGATGAGTTGTTATGCCTGGGGGTGTACACTACCCCTTCCCCTCATGGTCTGGCAAGCATGGAGCAGACGTTCTGTGTTTCCTAAGAAAAGGTAAAGCCTGTAGTCATGTTAATGGCTTCCAGATCTTAGGCCTCTGGAAAATCCTGTTTAGGTTGGTGATACAGTCGTATCATTGGCTAAAGAAATACAACATATATGAATTCTTAAATATGCTCCTGCTATCGAGGCCTTCTTTTTGGTGGTTGTTATCTCTTTGGTATCCTGGGAAAATGTAGAGGAGAGACCAATCTGGGTTTCAGAATCTTATACTGATTTATTAACCTCATGATGCCTAGACAGATGCCATGGGAACTGGCATTTGGGCCATATCTTAGAATGAAGCATCCATGCTCCAGATAAGTCCTTTCTCTTACTGCATGATACCAGTCTTCTCTGTTTAATCTTCTTCCCAATTCCATGATAATCAAGGGTAGAATCAGAGGAAGGATTTCCCACCCTTGCCATGTTGGGTTCTCATTTCTGTTTGTCTAGGAGCATCTCATCTTTGTGGCTTTCACAGCCTGTCAATGAGCAGGGGCTAAGGTTCTGCCCACCTCATGCTCAGTGCCACCTAGAGCAGGGGACAGCTGGCTGTGGCCAATGAGTCCAATCTAGCTAACCACCAGTTTTTATAAATAAAACTTTATTGGAACCCAGCCACAATCATGAATTTGCATATTGTCTGTGGCTGCTTTTGTGCTACAATGGCAGAGTTAAGTAGTTGTGACAGAGACCATATGGCCTAGAAAACCTAGGAAATGTGCTCTCTGGCCCTTTATATCAAAAATCTGCTGACTCTTTACCTATAGATTAGACAGAGAAAGAGGGGGAAGTTTTTGTCCCAAGGCAATATAAGGAAGTTGACACCCACCAACTGGTTCCCATTCAGGGAAACCGATGTTGCTTAAGCTGTAGTGTGTAATAACTCCTCTAATTCCAATTGAAGGTGCCCCTAATAATATTCCATGTTTTTCTCATCACAAAAATCATATGAAATACTCTGGGGGTGGGAAATTTAATGGACTTCTCTGAAATGATTTCCTGTTTTCAGAGCTTTGCCATACTGGCTGTTACAATTTCAAAATGAAACCATCCTTTGGGATTTGACCTTTTGTATTTAACTGTTGACTCTGAACTGTAATTGGGTTCCCCTTCCCCAGCTACTGGAGCCCCTTACTCCTTTGGTTGGGTTGAGTTTTTCTGGGCCACCAGCTATGTATGCATTATCATCAGGGAGTCCACACCATGGCAGGTTGTCTGCCTTTCTCCTTCCTGTCATTAAAGGGGCCACAAGGAAGATGGATTGTGAAATCTACTTTTTGACCAATAAATCTTGTTTGGCAAGGACAGTGTAGAGTTCAGAAGCTACTCATTTTCCATATATAACTGACTCTGCTAAGAAGTTGTCAGTCTGATCTCAGTTCTGTGACAACTCGTTTTCGTGATTTTGGGCAAACTCCTTCCTGGATCTTTTGCAGAGGATTGTTCAGTGCACCATGTCTTGGCCCGAGATCCGGGCCGCTTGCACTTGTCAGGCTGTGTATTCACCCTGGCTCAGGACTGCCTCCCTCCAGATGGGTCCCATTTCTAATTTGCACACACTGACCCAATGGGCTAGTGGCAGTTCCTAGTCCCTTCTTTCCGAGCTTCAGTTTTACCAGCAAGGGGAAGCTATGCTACATGGTTTCCAAGGTATCTCTGAACTCTTTGATTTGAAGGCCTTTTGAGGCAACCTGTGTAGCTGGCTAAGCACTTCTCTTCATGCTCTGTGGTGCTCCCCTGCCTGGGGTGCCTTTGAAGCCAGCAGGGAAAAGCACGTGCCAGGAAATGGGGCTTGAAGAGAGGAGAGTTCCAGGGTTGCTCTGAGGACAGGGCTCTGAAGACTGGAAGCAACAGTGTTGAGGCAAATGTTGGCTGTGAGAGGTCAAAGGCATGTGTGGCTAAGTCTGGCCTGATTCTGCTCCGTATTGGAACAACAGAGAGAGACCAGAGCCCCCTGGCTCCATGCAGAAGGAAAACACGTGCCTGAGTATCAGGTATTGATAGTCTCTTCTGTGTGACCAGAGCATCACTGGGGTCAGTCTTGGCCTGTGGCAATAGAGATCTGGACATAAGAATGACCAGATATCTGGGCTGAGCAATGGGACAGTAATAGTTAAGGAAGGCCAGCAAGGTGGCCCGTGGGGTGTCAGTACACAGTGGTGGGACTCACTGGGGCCAAAGAACCCTCTAAGGAAAGAGGCAACAGGTCTGAGCATCCTTGAGATCTTTCAAACTCAAACCCCAGTTTCCTCAAAATGCCAAGGTACTTGGTAAATTTCTGCTATAACCCTGTTTTGATCTGTTTTGCCCTCACTTTGTTGAGCCTTAATAATCACCACTCAGGAATTTGTAGCTGTGTGTTGACATGGTGCTAAATACATTCTTAGCATCATCTCATGTAATTTAAACTCCGTCCAGTTAGGGGTGGCCAGTTCTGCCTGTGTTTGGCCGAAGAGGAAACAGAGGCTCACCGAAGTCAGATAACCTGTCCAAGGTTGCAGAGCTAGAAAATTCTGCACCTAAAATTTAAATCTAGATCTTACACTCAGATGATACTGCTTTTAAATGCTATGCCCTGATGCCTCCCTACACGACCCTGAATGTGGACAATTTAATCATTAGTGCAATGAGGTTGCAGGGGAAGAGGGAGCTTTCTTATCCGTTTAGTGTTAATATACCCCAGCGTTTCTCAACCTCAGCACTATGGACATATGTGACCAGAGAATTCTGTTGCTGGGGACTGTCCAGTGCTCTGTAGGATGTTGCACCTCATCCCTGGTCTCTACCCACTAGGTGCGAGTAGCACTCTCATTTCTGCCCGATTGTGACAACCCAAAATATCTCCAGACTTTGCTCAGTATCCCCTGGGAGACAAAATTGACCCTGGTCAAGTGAGAATCACTGACATAAAGTTAATTTGCCATTAAAGAAAAAAATCTCTGCATATGTAATTTCTTTATTGTCTTCCTTAATTTTTTTCTTTTGCACCAAAATTCTGTTATTAATGATTTGGACCCTTCTCTCTGCCTGGCTGACATTCTGAACTGTGTGACTGGGAACCTTTACCTTGTTGGCATCTTCCCAAACTCCCCAGACACCCTCTCTTTGAGCCTGGAGTCTCCTGGCGAAGTATTAAGAGCCAACCAGCTATGAAAACAACGTGCTCTTCCTTGTGCTAAGTGCCTCTGCTCAGGCAGCAAAATGCTTCAGTGGCATGGACATATGGCATCAACATGGCCTCTGAAAACCACGCTGGGTGTCTAACAAGCATGGAGGGAAGGGGACAGGCTGTGTTAATTTCCGAAGCTTATAGACAGACCCCCTCCTTCCCCCAGGAGCAGCTGAGCTTAAGGGTTCCTTAAGGGTCTTTACTCCATATAGGCCAAGGCTTTATGGGGAAGAGGGCTGGTGTCTTGAAGCCATTTCATTTTCTTCCTTTAATAAAACACCCTGCCGACCTTGACATCTGCCACAGAGAAAGACCCAGAGCAGCCATGTGGCCCAGCGCCAGCCCTTACCTCTGGCTCCAAGCAGGCATCCTGTTGAGCTATGCCTTCTATTAGGTAAGAGGGCATGAGCAACTCAGCAGTGACCCACTGATTTCTGAGTGCACAGCCTTCAGAGAGTTTTAGGTCAATAAAGAGCCTGGGGTATTGGTCACAGAGCAGGTATCTGAACTGTTCAGCAGCGCAGTTTAATAATCCTAGGATGCAAAAGGTTAGGGAAGTCATTGGCATAATTTGCTGGAAAAATGGATTGCTTGTGAATTTTCATAATCGTGTGTAGAGTGAGACGTCTTTCTCCTGGGTAATGTCATCATGGGGATTGATAATGGGCTTTTTCAATAGGCATTTTTTTAAAAAACATAAAGTTTTTAGAGCTAAACAAAGTTACGGCAAAAATCTTTAGAAATTCAGTTCCGTGAACTCTTCTTCATGAAAGGATTTGTGGGCATATCCTGAACTACAGCGACACTGTGAGGTATACACATGCCTGTACCTTCATGCCCTTGTGCACACATGTGCACATATACTGATTTCTCCATATGGAAGGATCAGATGAGCCTGTTTTAAATTCCAGTTCAGTTGTTTCCTGCACATAAGGCCTGGATGAGTTACTTAAGGTCTCTGAGCCTGTTTCCTTGGCCTTAAAAAAAGAATGACGATACGTATATCATGGCATGGTTGTAAAGGTTGGCTATAATGTATTTGAAGTTGCAAAGCATAGAAGTCACTTGATAAATAGAATTAGTATTATTATTATCACAATATCAGTTTATGGTAATGGTTTTCATGCCAAGTCTGCTTCAGCCATGCCGTTAGGAAAGATGTATGTCATTCACCATCAGAGGTATCCATTGTGCCATGCTCTGTGCTGGCTGCTTAGGGAAGCAGGATATAGCGATGAATAGAAATACTAGGATATGGCAATATGGTGGGTGTGTTCAGTAATTGACACATGAGCAATTGACTGTGAGACAGAAAATATAAAATCATGACAGGTGTCATGGCAATCCAGAATTGATTTAGAATAAATTTATGGATGAATAATTCATTAAGGCTTATTAAGGGAGGTTGAGAGAACATAGTGTGTGAATGTTTGAATGAATGAAACTGTTGAATGAAGGAAAGAGCTGCCATGTATGGTCGTATAGGTTTTACACTGCACAACTTCAAGGCATGCTATTTGAAGTGTGGAGATAGTGTTCAGCTTGTATGGTCATGTACAATGGTTCTACCAAGCACTTCACATATACAATCTCATTTAATCTTTCTAACACTTCACTCTGTAAGCTGTGTTTTCCCCATTTTGCAGGCACAGAATTTGGAACTCAGAGAGGTTGTTACCTGCTCAGGTTCACAAATTGAGTAGGTGGCAGCATGGGGTGGGGGGAGGGGTTCACAGTTGGAATTCGGACTCCTCTGACTCTAGAGTTCCTGCCTGGAAAATAGGAGAAAACGGTTTCTTGAAATTAAATGGCTTGGATCTTGTCTTGTCTTTGAACCAAATATTTAGGTCTTTAGGGTCAAAACGGGGAAGTGAAGATACTGAAATGATTACTTTTCCAGGTCCTGGGCTTCAAATCACAAACTCTGTAAGACCTTCGCTCTGTTTTCTTCTACCTGATCACATTATGCTCTTGGCTCCTTTTCCTCCTCTTCTCAAGAGAAGCTGGGATCAAACATCACAGAAAAACCCACCGGGTAGAGATGGTGGGCATACCATTTGTATTATTAACAAAAAATAAAAAGTAACGGCTCTAGATCAGCTGACGTGGGGAGCTGTTAAAGTAGGAGCTGTTGAAGCATAGGTTCAGCTTCTCTGGCAGGAAGATTTATCCAGTTCCGATGTGCTGTTTCTTCTATAACTCATTTTAATATCTCTCCATCCCTGAGTCAGCAGCAAACCGGGTAACACAATGTCATGTCAAGACTTGCTGATTGTGAAATAACAAGTCCTTCCCCGCGCTGTCCCCCTGAAGTCCTAGCACTTGATGCCCCTCTGTGATAACACAGGAGGTAATCTATAGGAGGTGGGGTTGACTGCTCCTGATTGCTTGTTGCTTGTAAAGACAATTTATTTCTCAATCACCTTTTGAATATAACAGCTCAACCCATAGAACTACAAGGGTAAAAGAAAAATTTATGTCTGATGAGAAAAAATGTGGGTAACAATGAATACAATTGGATTTTGTGATGGAAATGATGGTCCCATCATCTCTGAACGGCATCTCTCTCTCCTCCTGCTCTCTGCATACTTCTCTCAACACCGTCTATAAGTTCTAAGTGACTTCAAAAAGGAAACAGAGCAAGGGAAAAGTCTATAATGAGCACCATTTAATTCCATTCTGTGAGACAGAATTGCAAAAATACATACATACTTTTAAATATCCATTCTATATCTATATCAAAACTGTATTTTTCTGCTTATTATATATCCAAACAAAACAAATAATGTTAATTTTTAAAAGTTGAATTTCAGTATAAAACTTGTAAAGTTTCAGGAAATAGAAGGTTGCGAGTTACAGGACTTTGGAAGGGGAATTGCAGTAGGATACTTAGGTATAATCTACTTGCTGTTGTAAATAGACTTTACATCTTTTGTTCTGGTTATCTTTCTTAAAGAAGGGGAAGAATGAAGAAGAAATTTGTATTTCTGAGTTATGCACTCAATTTCCTTAATTCCTTCGAAGAGTCCTGAAAGGAAGATATTATTACCTCAGTTTTATTGATGCTAGAACTGAGGTCTTCAGAAGTCACATGACCCAAGGTATGGGTTCAGGTTTTTCACATCTGGACTGTCTGCTGCATATTCCATGCTCTTTCTACAATCTTGTATATTTTAACACTTGGGAGGGAGGAAGGGACTGCTTTCCTTAAATAGAAGGAGAAATAATTCTGTGTTAATAATAATATTCCAGGTAATTAAAAGGTAAATAAAAACAACGGTAGTGTTTAATGAGTAATTACTCCGTGTTAGGCATTGTGCTAGATGTTCTACTCTCACAGCACTTCAATGAGGAAGGTGCTGTTTTTAATCCCCATTTGACAGATGGTGAAGCTGAGGCTCAGCAAGATAAATGACCTCCCCAAAGTCATATAGTGGTTAGAAGCGCCCTACTCTTAGGGTTTTCTTCTCTGTTAGACTTTAAATTTCTAGAAGGCAGGGACTGTCCCTGATTACCTTCTTTATTCCTAGAAGCCCCTACAAAGTGGTTTTTCTCATAGTAGGTGCCTACTAGATGTAGTAGGTCAATGTCAGCTGACCCTGAGGTCTGCTCTCCCAGATCCGGGCTTTTGGTCCCTTCACACATTCTGACCAACCTTGTTTTATCAGGTGGACAGATGGCAAGAAGAGAGCCTTGACAGATTGTTGCCTTCCTTCTGTAAAGCCTACAGCTATCATGTATATGTGATAGGACATATGATAGGAATGGAACATTCATTCTTTTAATTTTGGGTGACTATATTAGTATAAGATGGATTATGCTAACTAAACAAATAACCTCAATGGCTTAGACTACTGAGAAGCTCTCGAGGGCGGTTGTTCCCCATTATCAGTGGACCAAGGCACTGCCTTGATCTCTGGCTCTGCCATCTCAATACAAGGCCCCTTCCTAGTCACCACAGCAGGGCAGTTGGGTGCTGCACTCTCTTGCAGTGGTCACTGAAGAGACACACTTTGCTTCTGGTCACATCCTATTTGCTGAAATTGGTCATATGCTCTCAGACTGCTGAGAAGGTGGAGAAGAGGAATTCTCCCTTGTGCTCAGAAGGAGAGGAAACGTAGATATAAGTGAGCTCATAGAAGACTCCACCTCAGTGGTACTGGTTCTTTATTTTTTTTCTACTTCTGACTCATGGAAAGGATTTAAAGGTAACAGCTATAAAACCAAGATATTTCTTTGGAGTACTTTCATGGACTTGAGCTTCTATTAAGCATGTGATGTTAATCTTAATTCCGTTTACTTACCCACGGTGACTCAAGTCCAGATTTGGCTATTTGAAATTTCTCTATGTTGGCTATACCAGTAGGTGCAATTTTTTTAAAAAGGGTATTTTCTTTTAAACCCTCAAGAATGTTTTGTTTTGAGAAATTGTTCTATTTTCTGGATACCATCTCAAGGGATGGCTTACCTGGAATTCTTGGGGTTTTTTTTTTTTATGTCACTGTAAAAATATTTCCATCAGGTTGTTTAAATCCTTCATAAAATGGTGCTAAGGGAACTTAATAGAATATAAAACTATATGCATGATGACCCTAAATTTCTCTGTTTCTGCCTGTAACAATTGTGCTAAATATCAGTGTCTCTCTCTCTCTGTCTACACACACCTCCCCCCCATACTAAAAATCAGTACATCAAGATATTAACGGCTATAATCTCTGAACTTAATGGTTATTTTGTTTTCTACACTTTTCTGAATTTCACCAAAAGTTTTATACTGAAATTCAACTTTTAAAAATTAATATTATTTGTTTTGTTTGGATATATAATAAGCAGAAAAATACAGTTTAGATATAGATATAGAATGGATATTTAAAAGTATGTATATATTTTTGCAATTCTGTCTCACAGAAGGAATTAAATGGTGCTCATTATAGACTTTTCCCTTGCTCTGTTTCCTTTTTGAAGTCACTTAGAACTTATAGATGGTGTTGAGAGAAGTATGCAGAGAGCAGGAAGAGAGAGAGATGCCGTTCAGAGATGATGGGACCATCATTTCCATCACAAAATCCAATTTAATTAGGGTCAGCCGGTTCCCACATCACTGTCGCCTTCTGCTCTTCCAAGTTAGTTAATTCGGTATCTTCTGATGAATGTCATCTTGCAATTAAAATGCCGGTGCCGGCAAGTTTCAGCAGCTCAGCTTCCATGGCCCTTCACTGTCAGCAGCCTTGTCTTTTTAATCAGGACCTGTATGACTCTCTTCCATCAAGTAACTTCTTATTTTCCCAGATCCCAATAAACTTGGATGGAGAAGAGAGATATTAGTTGAATTTTCATTTAATCACTTGCCTCTCAGGATATGTGCTAAAAAGATGCCATTAGGATGCTTTGTACAATGCAAGGATGATGTGTCTCCTGGGGTCTGATCACCCCATATGGAGCACTCAGGGAGAGCCTGAGGTCTGCCACCCAGAAGCAGGATGTGAGGATGGCTTCCCTTGGAAGTAGGAGAGAGATGGGCCTGCAGCTTTTGAGGTCATCATATGCCTGTTGTCCTAGTCATGAGAGGAGGAAATTAGCAAGGCAAGGTGCTAGGGTCTGTGGAGTGTGAGCTGCCCGGCAGGGGCTTTGTGAAGAGGCTCATCAGACTAATAGCTCAAAGCCTCCTGACTAGAGAGAATTACCCAAAGTAGATGGAGAAGTTGCCTCTGAATGGATGGCTCCACTATTCCCTCACATACATCTTAACCGCAGAGTCCCTCATGGGGCAGCCATGATGTCGTCTGCGTGGCCCACGGGCTTACGGCGTAGTGTGTCCTTTCATGGCACGTAGCTGCCAACCATGAGTAAATGAGCAGAGTGTGTCCATGACCACGAGTTCCATTCAGAACCCACAGCTTCTTCATTGAACTCAGTGCTTCCTGAGTCCCAGCATGCATACAGGTCAGTGATGTACATTCTCCATCAGCAGTTCTGGAGTGGGCCTGAGATTGTGCATTTCAACAAGTTTCTAGGAGATGCTGAGACTGTTGATTGCAGGACCAGACTTTGAATAATGAGGGTTTAATGAATGGACAGGTGTTGTCTTCATGGGGATCATTAGCCTATCAGATGGATGTTGCTTGGTACCTTATTCCATTTAAATTTTTATTTATTATAAACGGTGATTAAAAATATTTATTTATTTTATTTGAGAGAGAAAGAGAGAGAGAGAACGAGTGGGAGGAGCAGAGGGAGAGGGAGAGAGACTCTCCAGCAGACTCCCTGCTGAGCACAGAGCCTGATGCAGGGCTCTATCTCACAACCCCAAGATGACCACCAGAGCCGAAACCAAGAGTCAGACACTTAACAGACCGCCTCACCAAGGCGCCCCCAGGGCGATTGTTTTAATATGGCCTTTGAGTTACAAATAACTCTCAAAGGGACTGATTGATGGTTGGGTTTTTTTTCTATTTTTTAAGTTGCTAAATGGGCATCATTGGTTGATTTTTTTTTGCAGGCCTGACAGAGGCACACATCCTCACCTCACACCTACATCCCTAATTTCCTAAACTGTAAGCTTCAGGAGAACAAGGGCCAATGTTTCATGCAGATAGGTGCTTCATAAAGACTTTCTTGTCATATTCCACATTTTTCTAATGTGTTCTAACTTGGCAAAAAATGAAAATAATTTAAAAAGCTTAGGTATTTGGGTTAAAAGTGGCAAGAAAAATTAAATTTCTCTGAAACGTCTTTGCCTTGTATTCCTGTTTAAATCAGAGTTCAACTCCTTACAAAGGCTCCCATAAAAGTGACAAGTCAGCTACACATTAATGAGAACTTTGATCTGTGTCATTCGCCTTTTCTTCCTGGGTCCCTCTGAGGCTCTCTGCCAAGGCATGGGTTTAATTTAATATCTCCATCTCTGCAGCAATTGGTCTTTGGCCTTCTGAGACTCTATTCTGAACGCCATGGTGTGCTATTGAGATGACTGATGGGGCAAATAAGGGAAGTCAAGAAAGCTGTCATGGGAGGCTGTTGCCACAGTGGATGTGGGTGCCAGAGGTGACGACAAGATTGGCAGCCTAACAGATTTTTATTAGCTGGTGCTGCTGTGTCTGCAGTGATATCATCCTTCGGAAAGGAGCCCAGGACTCACTGGGAACAGCATAACCTGGTTAAGGAAAATAAAAGTGTTTGAAAAGGACCACAAATGGGAAAAAAAATCATATTCAGCAGCAGCTGATCTAGGAAAGTTAGAAAAATGAGCTTAGTTGCGTATGGGCTACCAGAGTTAACATCCAATGATTTCTTGCACTGGGCAAGCCTTAAATAACCTTCTATAATTTGGAGAGGCTCAGTAGTATGACCTATAGATGTGGGTTTTCACCTGGATTCGTCCCTGGAGTCTCTGGATAGTCTTTTCATTTGTGGAATGCATGGAAAGAGAAAGGCTTAATTCCCATGTTCCATTTCTTCATATAGGCATGGAGCTGTTTTTAAGAATTGTTGCTTGGAATCACATACTCAGTATGGATGGATTTTTTTTTTTTTTTAAATGCTGAGAATTACATGGCTCCAGCTATTTCTTCTGGACCAGGTCAGTAGGATTTGAGTTTCTGTTTCTAGCAGTTGCTACATCATGTTTGTGATATATTTATAGTTTCATTTGCAGACAGATTGCCTTTATCATTTCATCTGTGGTATATTGATTAAAGCAACCCCATTGCTGACATTATCTACTCATTATACTTGGATAAGATTTTCCCTCTGCCCCTTTAGGAAGGCATTTTATCTTGGTTCTTCGGCATTAAGATTAATCATAATCCTCATCTATTCAAATCAAGTCATCTTTTGGTCAACCTTGTTGACCTTCTTGTTCTCTAGCCAGCCAAATAAATCATTTGGTAATCAGGATTTAGTTGAATTTGCTTTGCTTTCTTGCTCAGGTTTTAATATTCAGAACCTTAGACTTTTCTCTCCTGGTAACGCTTGCAATACAAAGCGAAGATCAGAGAGACTATGCTTGTACATTAAAGCAACTTTGTTCTGACACGCTCATGACTAGTTTTACTAGGTTTTGTTTAGAGTTGAGGCTATCTTAACATTTCTGTGCCTAATTTTTCTCATCTGTAAAATGTGGATGATAATAGGACACAGCTCATAGGGCTGACAGCTGTGGGATTACATGAGCTAATAATGTCTTTTCAATTTTTTTCCCAAGATTTTATTTATTTTTGGGGTCTCTGGGTGGCTCCGTTGGTTAAGCATCTGCCTTCAGCTCAGGTCATGATCCCAGGGTCCTGGGACTGAGCTCTGTGTCTGGCTCCCTGCTCAGCGAGGAGCCTGCTTCTCCCTCTCTCCCCGCCCCGGCTCTTGTTCTCTCTCGCTCTCTCTCTCAAATAAATAAATACAATCTTCTTTTTTAAAGATTGTATTTATTTATTTTTTTAGAGAGAGAGAGAGAATGGGGAGAAGGGCAGAGGGAGAGGGAAAAGCAGACACCACTCTGAGTGCAGAGCCTCACGTGGGGCTGGATCTCACAACCCTGAGATCATGACCCGACCCAAGTCAAGAGTGGCAGCTTAACCAACTGAGCCACTGAGGTGTCCCTCCACTGTCTGATGGTTAACATATTTGAAATGCTTCTGCCTCTGGACGTTTGTACTTGTGGTTTGTTCTATCTGCCTGGAATGTTCTTCTTCTGAAATCCTAATCATCCGCTCTCTAATTCCTTTATGTTTTTACTCAAGAATTCTCTTCTCAATGAGATTTCCCTTATCTAAAACGTTTACCTTCACCTTAACGTTGTATATCCTACTTTCCTGCTTCATTCTTTGTCTTGGCTCTTATCACTAATAAACCGGATATGTTATTTATCTTGTTTATTGACTGTCACTCTCTCCCCCTAACCAATTAGAATGTAAGGTCCATTAAGTAAAAAAACAAAAACCAAAAAATGGTGTCCTGTTTTATCCCTAGCACTTGGGGATAAGATAAGTATTTGTTAAATTAAATTAATGTAATGTTCTTAGCACAGCTCAACACATAATAAGTACTTAATAAACATCGCATTGTGACCAAGTGACCCCACACTGCCTTTTCTCCACTTATTATTTAAATTCTGCGGTTGAATCCAGGTTCTCTCTCTTTGTGGGCCCACTCAGGTTCCTCTTTGCCAATTGCTTTCTTTTTTAAATCCCATTTTTATGGTAGCATTATTATTTTCTCTCTCCCAGGTTGTTCTCTGATGATTTCATATAAGTTGGCCCAATCTCCCCAACCATTTTTGCAAGCTTCTTGTTAGTAGGAGTAAATAACACCTGTTTTTTCCCCTAGCTCTTTCAGCATAGTGACAGGGCATAGTGAGTATTCACTGAACATTGTTGCTGTATCAGTCTGTGTTGAGGAAATGCTATACGACTGCAGAATTTATCATTTATGAACTAGAAACCATGAAACCCATTGAATGGAAGAAAAGAAATATTATTTTCAACTAAAAAACACAATAGTGAAATACTTTTACTCATGTGGATGATTCGATCAATATTTGTCTCCAACACATTAGGGTGCTCTAGTTGTACTGACCTTCTTTTCTTTCCCAAACTTTTATTATGAAAAAAATGGGAATATCAGAAAATTTGAAAGTATTTTACAATAAACACCCATGTACCCACCAGTTATGTTCTACTGTTACAATTTTAGTTTAATAGATAACATATCTATCCATTTGTTTACTCTTCTATTAATCCATCTTATATTTTGGTGCATTTTGGAGTAAACTGCAGACATCGGTACATTTTCTTCTAATTATATCAACTAGAATCCGATGTTGCAACCACCATGTTGATTTTTTCTAGCATAGATTTCTTTTTCCTCTCCGGGACTTCATATAATTGGAGATATGCAGTATGCACTGTCTTTTACATGAGGCTCATTCACTAAACACAATGTTCCTGAGATTTATCCATGTCCTTACAAGCTCATTCTTTTTAATTGCTGAATAGTATTCCACTGCATGGCTGTACACACTTTGTCCTTGTACCAGTTGCTGCATATTATCAATAAGGCTGCTGTTCATGTACATTTGTGTACAAAGCTATCTTTTTCACCCCAGATAAATATCTAGGATTGAGATTTCTGGGTCATAGAGTACATTGTCTTTCTTATTTGTCCTCAAACACACTTAGGTTTTTCCTGCTAAAGCCTCTACGCTGGCTCTTTCCTTTGTCCAGAATGCTGTTCTCTGTGTATAAAATACTTTTGTTCCTTATCATCATGTAACTGCCTCTTGTGTATCACTCAGATCATAGCCTTCCCTGACCACCCATCCTAAATAATCACATAGTCCATCTTTAGCACATGACTCTGTTTTAATAATCTGCATAGCATTTCTTATAATCTGATAATTTTCTTTTCCTCCATTATAACATAAACTAGGGATAGGGCCTGTCTGTTCTACTATTCTCATTCCATAATCTCAATTGGTTGACAACTGTTTAGTTTTAAATAAGTTTAGACTATTCTGTGGTCAAAATTGGCATGATATGTAGTAGGCACTCAGTAAACATTTGATGAAGAAGTAAATACAGGAATGAATAATTAAATTCCTAACTGCTACAACTCCATCCATCTTACTCACTGTTTTATCCTCTGTACCCAACACATAGCAAGTGCACACTATGTATCTGATGAATGAATAGAATGGGAAAAGTTCCTTGGTGGATCAGAAACTCTTAAGAAAATGCCACTCTGGAAGATGTTTTCTTCCCTGCCATTGTTAGATGAAGACAGTTAATTCAATTTTTTAAACATATCCAAAACCTGGATAAAAATGGGTTGCAGCTGGAGATGTGAGGCATCTGCCCTATGTGCCTTGATATCTAGGGAGAAATTGTTGGTGGCAAATTGGAAAACATACTTGTAAGCTGTCACGTGACCAGATTGGCTCATTAATCTAATGTTTAGTAGGGCTAAAATATATTTCTCCCAATATAGTTCCTGGTAGTCATCCTAATTAAGGGGGTAAAGGTAAAGGAAGAAGCACTTACTTTACAGGATAATTACTACACACAGTGGGGTTAGCGATTGGACATGGTTTTCCTGTCTTGCTCATGGATTATTATCTAGGATGCCTGTAGCCACAGCAACAGGGCATCTTTGAAGTTCAAAGACAGGAAAAATCAGCATTTTATGCTCTTGGAGTTCCTGGAGTGGCAGAGAAGGACAAGAGAGAAAGAATGCCTGGTGATATCTACCTCCAAGGCTTCCCTTTCTCAATCTAGCTGACCTTGTAGTATGTGGGAGCAGAGATCTGTACCTGCTTATCATATGAATTGAGAAGGGAGTCCCTGAATTTTATACTCCATGGAAGAAGTGGACAACGAATGGAGACATTGGAATAGAATCTTCCCAGTATCAGCTTCTTTTTGCATTGGCCCCATGGTATGCATGTGTCCTGAATATTATAGACAGAGGTATGAAAATAGGCAAGCTGTGATTGAAGTTGTACATAGCCCCCAAACCAATGCTACCCCCATCAGCCCTAGTCCAATGCCACAGTGCCCAGTGGAGAATCCACTTATTTGGAGACCTAACTCAAGCAGCCATTTTCCATCATGCCTTTCACTATTAACACTTGCTCCCCCTCTCTCAGTAGGAACTGCTCAGTGCATAATTTGAATCAAACCATGTCTGGTAAATTCCTTGGTTTGAGGAAAAGGTAAATTGATAGTATTTAGACAGTCTAGAGCAGCTTGATGAGGGATGAGGGGAAACTTATCTGGATTTCTCTTTCTGCAATAGGCATACCATGAAAAACCAAGGACCCATCAAGTTTTGTTTTGTTTTTTAATCAGGCTATTGTAATTCCAATGAGGTGCCAGCTACTCTGCACTGTAATATTTTGTGAAGCAGAGTTTATCCTGTAATGTGAATAATCACCTGCATTACATCGTTTAGAAACTTAGACTTTGATCAATTCAATTGTATTTTATGTTATTTTTTTAAAGATTTATTTATTTTAGAGAGAGTGTGTTCAGAAGTGGGAGAGGTAGAGAAAGAGGGAGAGAGAATCTCAAGCAGGCTCCACGGTTAGTGCAGAGCACAATGCGGGGCTCAATCTCATGACCCTGCAATCAGGACTTGAGCCTAAACCAAGAGTTGGATGCTTAACCAACTGTGCCACCCGGGTGCCCTTATTTAATTGTATTTTAAAAACGTTTGAGTTTAAGGGCTACCCTAAGATAGGGGATTATGGGAAGATGACAGCCTGAATGTGTGTCCTTCATATCATTTCCTCTCAACTCCCATTTACTTCTACCGAGCCAAGTGGCATTTGGGATCGACAAGCTGGCAGACACTGGAGGTATAATTGAGGCTACTTTCCCTGGAATTTCTGGATAGGAGGGCAAGCTCAGGACATTATTTCCTTTTGGTCCAGACAAGTTCTAGGAAATCTGAATGCTGAGAGGCCAGGAGCAAAATAAAAGCCAAAATAGACCAAAAATTGCTATGTTGACATAGGAGAGATGAAAGGACCTTCTTAAATGAGGAGTTCAAGTGTGGTTTTTGATAAGCCTAATGGATCTTCCTGGACCCTGAGTGACTCCCAGGAAGTTAAGGGGACAGGATGAGATCCTTTAAATCCTTGAGTCTGGGAGACCACTAACTCTTACAATTCAGAAGGTCTGAAGAGAAGCTTCCCCTAGGAGAATGATTAAAAGATGGGCGGTTACTGACCAGTGCTTCACTGGCCCACAGTGACTGCCGCGTATTCCACTGTTTGCTGGAGGGTAGGAGGAATATGGAAGATTTTCAGTTGTGATTAATTAAAGGAAATAACTGCAGCCCTAGGGAAGAGGGCCCAATGGAATATCTAGACAGATGTTGCCTAGGGAAATTGAGCTATTAGGGATGCAAGATGACCAGCAATAATAAAAGAGTGTTTAGGAAGATTTGTTTACAGCATAAAAAAGAGTTATTGTAATTTTAAAGTTATTTTTTATGTTAAAAATGTGATAGTTCAACTGAAAGAGAAAATAATTGCTATTAAGAACTAAAAGAGTAGCTTGGAAGATGAATGGGAAGAAATGTTTCAAAGCACAAAGCAAGGGTACAAAAATATTAAAATAATGAGGAATACTAAAAGACCCAGAGGACAGTCTGAGGATTCTAACATAGGCATTCCAGGATGTCCACAAAAGAGCAGATGAAAGAAAGGCAGTTATTTAAAAAAACAATAAAGGGAAATTTCCTTACTTTGAAAAAACTTGAGTCTATAAATTGAAGGGCCTTAACTGAGTTCTGAGCAGTCTTAATTTAAAAAAAAAATAATAAAAGGACACACATTTGGCACATGATTTTAGAGCTCCTGGCTTTACCCCAGATACAGATGAAACTATCAAAAGCTTCCAATTATGAAGAAGTTAATGGCAAGAGAAAAAAGGAATCAGATTGGCATCAGACTTCTCATCTACAACTCTAGAAGCTAGGGCATGGTGGAAATAACATCTGTGGAAAATTTGGATTTTTATGTCTAATGTTGAACTTTCTGAAAAGAGATTATTTCTAGTTTGACTACATGACTTAGAAATGCTAATTGCTTTATTGTGACAGAACTCAGAAGACCAGTAGGCACACCCACTGATAATCCCTTGCATTGCAGGAAAAGCCCTTTAATACCATTTTCTCCCAAACCTCACTCTTCCTTCTTCGGAAAATCCTTTCCCAGTATCTCAGAAAACAGTTCTTGAAAACAGAAATATTTGAGAATACCAGACTTAAGATGGGTCTTCTGTATTACCTGGTTCTACCTCTTTCTTTGTAAAGACCAGGAAACTAAGGCATATCAAGTAAGTTAATCAAAACTTCACAGGTAATGAGTGAAAAAGCTAGGATAAGAATCTAGATCTTATTTCCCATCTAATAATTCTTTCAATCATGTCAAAGGGAGGAAATCCTTTATTTCTGTGATTTACTTCATATCCTTCCAATATATGTCTTTGTTAAGTGGCCTTGAGTGGGTTTCTGTTGCTTACAACTGAAGGACCCTAGCTGATTAAAAGACTAACTAGCCTCTTAGTTTCAATAATGACATATACTCATATGATTACTAAATTAATATTTGTCGGTATGATCTTTTCTTCTGCTTTCAATATTTCAAGTTTCCTAAGAAATATTTCTCTTTGTATGGTGTACTCACTTTTCAAACGCAACAGGTAACAAATCAAACTTACTTTATTATTTCCAAACTGGCTGTTTTCCTGATGTGACTATTTCTGTCACTGATGTCACCATTGTTCCAGAAACGCAAATTGCTTTTCATAGTACAGCAGTCTCATTATGCCACTTTCCTCCTCAAAACCCTTTTTCTGCCGCTTGCAAGATCTTGTTTGCTAACACTTTGGCCTCACATTTAAGTGCCTGTCAAATCTGACCACTTTATTGTTATTAACCTAATTTTTTTAGTGTTCATACCTGTCAGTATACCAGACATTCCACCTAAAATGGCTTCCGTCTACCTATAAAAATGTTCTCCATATTGTACATAATAAAAGAAGTTCCAGCTCTGTGCTTGAAATCAAAGATATTGGGTTGTGTGTTGGTTCCACAAACACTAGCTATGGGTCCTTGAAGCTCCAGTCTTCTCTTCTATAAAATATGTACCTTTTCTCCTGTCTAGGTAAGCCCTTTCGTTTTATTCATATAAATAAAGAAAAATAAGGCACAGAGAATTTTAGAGACTTTATCAAGGTCGCATTGCTTCCAGACTGAGGAAAATTAAATGGATATTACATGCTGCATCCTCAAGTAGACCTTTTCTCAAGAGCCCCATTGCCTGTTGCTGCTTGTAGCTTATTCAGTTCTGAGGACCTGTCTGTGCAGCAAGGAGGAGGAGGACTGTTTGGGCAGAATCTGATCTGTCAAATTTGTTTCCGTGTTTAGGATAACAGTAGCTGTTGCACTGTCTGAAAATTTCATTCCCAAGTGGTCTGCCCTTTCCACTGTTGGTTAAAAACAGACTTTTCATATCCTGGGAAATATTTTTTCAGGCAAGTGAATTAGACAGTTGGAGGGATGCTAGAAATCCAAAGACCTTATGTGAAAATAGGTTACATCAAAACCATGGTGGAGGTGAGGGACTCTTCAGCAGACCTGAGTTAGAGGGAGGCATTCCCAGTAATAATACTAGTGTCAGCACTTATGATACCCCTGTATTATTATTTCCATGTAAGAGTTCTTGGTGTGACCCAGCTGTTCTCATCAGCAGCAGGTAGGGTCCCATGAGTCTTTGAGCAGATGCTTTGGACATTTTGCAATGTTTCAAAAATGCTGGCACTAATTTTCCAGGCCTCCTGAAATTTGGGTTACTTCATTTCTTGACAAGAAGATACTTTTCCAAAGAAATGGGGCCATGGCTTCATTATCCCCTCCTAACTAAAAAAAACAGATCATGGCTTGCAGTCTGTGACAATGCATTTCCAGGAAGCTGGGGATTCCACGGTAACTCCAAACCTATGAGCTCTGCTGTCATACAGAACCATCAGACCAATCTGATCAGATCACATCTGGGCCCTGCAGGCCGACAGTGGCAGAGTTGAGAGGCAATGATCAAAGCACCAGGCTGTAGTAAAAACCCTCACTGCTGGTGTGAGGATTTTCTTATGTGCCCATTGCTGGGCTGTCTCTCCTTCCTTCCTTTATTACTTTTTCCATCTCACTCTGACATTATTGAGTTTCTCCTTCTCGGGCTCATCTTTCTCGGCCTTCACCATGTGCATGGATTCCTTTCCCTCCTACTTGTTGACTTTTTCATCTCCAGCCTTTCTGCCTTCCTGCCTGAGTTCACTTTATTTTTAATGGAATTTCTCCTTTGGTTCTCTTCTCTCTCCTCCCACTCTCTGTGTTCTTCCACAATCCCCCAGCTATAAATAACCCAAAGCATCCAACCTTTTGCTCTCATGGAGAAATGAATAATTAAAACTCCAAAGGAAGACACGTGGATTAAGTCAGGCACTTAATTTCTCAAAACACAGAGAGCATTTCACAGTATCCTGTGCAAATGGATGAGTCACAGACAATTACTTCAAGAGGGGGAAAGCTGAGGTTTAGCTTGATCAACAACATATTACAAAACATGGAGCGTGCTGACGAACACCAGATACTGGATGGGAATGCCACTTCTAAGTTCAGCAGCACGAGGTCTACAGAGTCCTTGCTGTAACACATGTGGTGCTGACAGTTTCCTGACCAGGGGCTTCTACATAATGTTTCTCTGTAATGATCCTTTTACATCATCAAATACCACAAATTCTGAGCTGCTACTTGCTAAATGTGCCATGATAGCAATTCATTTGTTAGAAATAATCTGTTCGGTGAAGCAGGGAATTGAGCTTCTCTTAGAGACATGTTGAGGTGATGAGTGTATGAAACTATTTAATAATAAGTGCTGAGAAAGCAGTCATCATGCCTTGTGTAGATAATGTCTCAGGAATGGGTAGGCCACGAAGGAGGTTCGGAAGATTCCCATGACAGCAGGCTCTGGGGCCATTTCTGAGGCAAATGGTTTTCACTGGCTTCCCTCATTTTACAAGTTCTTCTCAGGCTCTCCAAAGACTGGCAGTTTCCTTCCAGAGCAGTCTCATTTCATGGTATCTTCTCTCACCCTGAGACATCTTGCTTATGTCAAGGCCGGGAAAGTGTAGGTATCAGGACCCATGGTGCCAGAGCCTGTTCCGCTGCTCTGTGAATGGACTTTCTTGAAAAGGGAAGCAGTACGTTCAACTCTGGGCCCTTTATATGGGAGGCAAATGTCCTCTATAGAACCCTGAGGGGAGTGTAGCATTCAGAGACCCGTAAGGAGAAAGGGTCTGGGTCCTGATTTAGAAATAGAACATACACACAAACTTAAAATATTGGTAATTTCACAGAAAGATCTCAGACTTGGCTTAACCCCTGAAATAGCTGAGTGTTGCTGCTCCCTTAAAAGAATGTGTGTGTGTGTGTGTGTGTGTGTGTGTGTGTGTGTGTGTGAATTCTGCTTTAAGAACAGAGAAAATAAAATTAAAGCTACATTAGAGGAAATTACTCCGTGAGGTAGGAGTGAAGAATGGCATCTTGAAAGTTGAACAGTAAGGAGGGCAGTGCACTTAATGTTTTTATTAAAAAATTATTTGGCATTGTGCTTCTGGTTTAAATCCTTTTTCTCTTTTAACATGGATTAACTGCTTTTCTCTACAAATGCCAGTTTTGTTATAGAAAATATATCTTTCAACTGTGTGTCTGCCCTCCAGCATATATGCGACTCTCTAAAAGTTTAGGTCCTTAGGGAGCAGTAGGTGTTAATAAAGCTAACTAGTTGCTTTAACTCCTTCAGACCTCAGAGAGAGCTTAAGGGGCTGGCATATGAGGCACTCCCAAAGAAATAAACCTTTGAAAGAATTTAATTAATTTCCTTTCCCTGCACTTTGCTGCCTAAATAAGGGAAGAGTCTTTGGATAACAGTGATTTGTTTGGGAGAAGGGCTGGAAGTGAAAATCACACCAACTTCTCAGACTGGAACGTGCACAGAAATGGAATTGCCTGAGAATCCTGTGAAAAATGCAGATTCTGGTTCCACAGTTCTGGAGTGGCTGCCAGATGGTGCCGCTGCTACTGCTGGTGCAGGAACCACGCTTTGAGAAGCAAGGAGCTGGCATTTCAAACTGTAATTCCATCGCACTCGAAGCTTGGAGTTCTCTTCAACTTTTTCTTATATAAGATAATGTATTTTATAAAACATAACCACAAAACCCGCCTTACTGATATTTTGATTGGTACCCAGTTGAACCTACACAATGATATCAGGTTTTCCAGTCCACAAAATGGACATAGACATTGCCATTTATTTAGGTCTTTGATTTTGCTCTATAATAGTTTATAATTTTCAGCATTTAGAAATCAGGCATATCTTGCTAGATTTAGACCTTCTAAATTAAGATTTCATCCAGATTTAGATTTCATGTTTTTGGTGCCACTGTCAATAGTACTTTTAAAAAATGTTAATTTTTCATTCCATGGCCAGTACATTGATATGCTGTTGATTTTTGAATATTGTCTTTGTATCCTGCAACTTTGCTAAGCTAGCTGTTAGTTCTAATAGACTCTTGGAATTTTCTATGTAGATAATCATTTTGTCTGAGGGTAGAGACAGTGTGACTTTTCCTTTCTAACATGTATGCTCCTCGTTTTTTTTTTTCCTTGTATTTTTGCACAAACAAAGATCTTTAGTGTGACTTTGAATAGGAATGCTTTAGTGGTTCTTTTAAAGCTAAGAATATTATTTCAAGTAACAAGGCAAATTTAAGTGTGGTGTCATAAACTGAGAGCCCGTTGCCTATTAACGTACTTTCAGGCATTTTTTCATAGTTACTGTGCTGCAAAGAGAGAATCTTCTCCGTGGGTTAGAAACCTCTCTAGAGCTCATCCGCTACCCAAGGGTTTTGTTTCTACTTCTGCTTCACTTTAGGATTTGGAGTTGACCCACACAGCCCCACTTTGCAACGTCATAACTAGTGATTCCCAGAACTTGAGCTTACGACTGTCTAAGCAATGCTATCTCTTGCCATTGCTGTACACAAAGCAGGAGGGTCTTCTGCTCAGGAAGCTCACACTTGAATAGACATCACTGACAGTTTTTCTCTATGACCATCTTTTGCTTTTTCAAAAGGATGCTGAGCATGACATAAAAATCATAAGTTACCTTGTGCCCTTCAAGAAAGGTCCCAAACCTGGGTAGCAATTATCAATCAACATAGCTTCACATAGCAAAGGAAACAGCAGAAGTGTTCTTCCTTTAGAACTTTAGCACCATCCATGATTCCTTTATACCAGCGAGGTAAAAGAGAACAGAACATTTTTGTGTGGACCCGCCTCCTTATTACAGTTCCTTATACCTCTCTAGGTCTGTTGCCAGCGGACCTCTTCTAGCTGTGCCATGTGCTTTATCCTTTATAACCTCTTCAACCTCCTCTATCCTCCTTTTCTGTCATTATCAGTGGATATCCTGGACGAATAAACCACACTGGAACAGAAAGAGAAAGGGACACCAATGAGTATTTTAATTCATTTTGAAGTATACATTTCCAAATCAGATATCTATTTTACTGTAAAAGATCAAAGAAAGTAAGAAGCCCACATCTTCCCAAATTTCGTTCTATACTTGCATCATGCTGTTCTAGAGTCAAGTAACATTTCTGTTATATATTTTATTGACTATGTCCTTGGAAAGCTTTGTACAATTGCTTTGTGTTTGCTGGGGGGTGTGAAAGAGAAAAAGAACTTAAAACAGCATTTCGTCCACATACAAGACACTCATTCCACTTTTGTTCAACAATGGCCATTTGGACTTAGTCACTAAAAAATTAGTTAAAACTCAAAACCCAACTCAGCTTTCAAACTAAGACATTTTCAGGGGGAAAAAACCCTATAGTATGCACAATAAGAATTTAGATAGTAAAATTATTCTTTCACAAACCACCCCTGCCCCTTACTGGCTGTGTCTTCTTTTTCAGAAACTTGAATATAGATACATTTTTATCTCTTGGAGGTGTGGTCATGTAAGTCTACAGAGACTTAAGTGATAAAATAATAAATGAAGATAAGCAATTTTAAATGTCTCTGTCGTGTACAAAGTTGTCAGTGAAAACTTGAGCATCACAATTCAACAGGAGAGAATATGAGCTTTGGCTAAAAATTAATAATACTTTGATATTTGCTTTGTTCTCATCATCCCACAACCCTTCTGCTCCATAACCTTCAGTGGCTTCCCATTTCAGCCTCTTTAGCACAGGTTTCTGTGTCCTCCATGCTCATTTCTGATCCTACCTACTCCAAAGCCACCAAACTTCTCACCAGATTGCTGTTTCCTAAAATCCAAATGCAATTTTGTTTCTTGATGTTTTGGACACAGTGTAGGGCTTTTTTTTTTTTTTTCTTTTTCCATAAAATTTTGTTGATTTGAAGGCTGAGTTGTCCTGGGCTAGGCAGGCTTTTCTGTCTGTTAAAATTTTATTTATTTCCCAGCCAGCACACCTCAAATTTCATTGTGTTTATAATGCCTTTCCTGTCTCCCCAGTAAGAGAACATATATTGTTCTACCTTTCACAGAAATTGCTTCTCTCTCTTCTTAGCACCAATTTCATTCTGTTTGGATTTTCTTTTGTTCTGTCTCCCTGGTAGATTACAGTTCCATGAGGGTAGAACTCTTTGTTTATGGGTCCCCAAAATTGTATTCTGTTTGACCATCGTTTGTGCTCAAGATATATTTTTTTAAAGATTTTATTTATTTATTTGAGAGAGAGGGAGGGTAGGAGGGAGAGAATCGGAAGCAGACTCTGCACTGAGCAGGGAGCCTGACATGGGGCTCCATCCCATGACTTCGAGATCACAACCTGAGCTGAAGCCAGGAGTTGGACGCTTAACCGACTGAGCCACCCAGGCGCTCCTCAAGATGTATTTTTTTAAAAAATAAGTGTATTTGTAGCCAAAGCCTCTGGTGACCCGCCCACAGTGATGGTTGAAAACTCAATATTTTATATTCCAGAGCAGCATTTTGTGTCTGAGATAAGCCTGAGTGTCTCCAGAGACTGCAGTCAACTCCAAATCCCATGTGTTGGTGTTGCATCTGATCTCCATAGCCACCAAAAGGTTCATTTCCTCTAGATGCACAGAACGTGTCCACGTGTGCAGCTTGTCTCGTCAGAGTCATGTTTATCATCTACCACCCTTTGTGAGACAGCTGCAGCCATTCAGGCAGGCGGGCTCTGAATGTACTTTGAAAATGTATGTTGTATGCTTAAATAAATATAATTTTTATTTGTCAAGTATACCTCAGTGAGGCTGGAGCAAAACCTCACTGTTTCACATCCAAAAAAATACATTACTCTGGGAAGTAAATTCAACACACTGAAAGCCAGCAGAACACACAGTTATAAGCAATTTCCTAAGCATGTGTCTCCATATATAGTAGTCTTTGAGCACTAAAGGGGAGAAGGAAGGGAAGCACGAAAAGAAAGATGATTTGGAATCAATTTTTGAGTTTCGGGGCTTTATATTCACAATGAAACCTGAGTGGGCCTGGCATTAGAGTGACCCATGGCTGTGTGAGTCTACCGCACCTAGGAATAGGCTATGCTGACCATCAGAGAAGAGATCGAGTTCTTGTCAAACTTTTTTTTTTTTTTTTTTTGTGGATTTATTTCTAGGAAAAGTCTTAACTGGAAAAGAATAAACTTGCATGAAACTGGGATATTTTTGGTAAGCCTGAAAAATATGAAAACAATGAGGACAAGTGTTCCCCAGTTTTGTGAATGACACTGTCCATTTTTACAGTTGTGCAGATGAGAAGACTCAGAGCCACCTTTGATACCCCCCCATATTCAAGTTATCATCAAGATGTCCCCCCATAAGTCTCTGGAAATCATGTTCTACTCTGTCTGTATAGCTGTCACCCTTGTCCAAGCTAATAGCCTCTCTCCTTTGGTCTGCTGGACTAATCTTTCTGGCCCCCTTCTAATCAGTCCCATACACTGCAGTTAGAGTGATCTTTTTAAAAATGCAAATCTGATTATGCCACCCCCCTGCTTAAAATCTTTCAAAGACTTCCCATTGCTCTTAAGATAAAGACCAGAATCCTTTTTTTTTTTTTTTTTAAAGATTTTATTTATTTATTCGACAGAGAGAGACAGCCAGCGAGAGAGGGAACACAAGCAGGGGGAGTGGGAGAGGAAGAAGCAGGCTCACAGCAGAAGAGCCTGATGTGGGACTCGATCCCGTAACGCCGGGATCACGCCCTGAGCCGAAGGCAGACCATCAACCGCTGTGCCACCCAGGCGCCCCAAGACCAGAATCTTTAACCTGGCTCTCAAGGCCCTGTTTTCTCTGGCCCCTGCCCAGATCAGCAAACTCTGCTTACCATTTACAATCCCTCCTCACCCTCCAGCCACATTGCCGCCTTTCAGCAACTCAATTTCACCCTGCTCTTATAGCACTTATCTCAATTAGGATGAGTAAATATTTGTATACTTTCTGGTCTGTCATCTGTAAACGCTGGAGAATGGGGAACAGGCACCTTCCCTGATGTGTTCATGTCTATGTCACTTGCTTCTAGCACACAGCCGAGGCTCACGGAGGTATTTTTAATCAGTGAATGAATTTGTTACCCTAATTGTTTGACCTTAGCAGACAGACTTCCTCAGGGTACATGCCTGAGGCTTATTCATGGGCTTCATATTCTGTGCCAACTGGGCCTAGTCCCCTGCCTGGCACATTGTAGGCACTGGGAAACATTTATAGCAAGTCAACTTCTAAGTCACCCCTGACTCTAGTCTAGAGCCTTGAGACTCAAAGTGTGTTTAGACCAATGGCATCAGCATTGCTTGGGAGCTGGTTAGAAATCTAGAATCTCAGGACCCACCCAGACCTACTAAATCAGATTCTGCATCCCCCCGCACCTTAGTACTTTATTGTTGAGATATACCATATATACAGTAAAATGTATAAAGGTAGTCAACTTAAGTGTACAATTTAGTGTGTTGCCTGTGTTCCACTTTTCAGATCAAATGTAGAACATTTCCAGCACCCAAGAGGATTTCCTTCTTTCTCTTTCCAGTCAATACTCTCTCAGAGGTAACCACTAGTCTTACTTCTGTCACTATTAATTAGCTTTTCCTGCCCCTGAACTTATAAAGTACTGTGATTTTTTACTTAATGTCTTTAGAACCTGGATTTTCACAAAATACCCAGGTGAGTGGTATGCACATTCAAGTCTGAGAAATGTTGCCACGGAGCAGTCATTCTCACCCCTGCCTGTCATCCATAACAGCGGATGGCTGGTGCCACTCCCAGAGGTTCTAGGTTATTTGGCCTTGGGGGAGGCCTAGGCAGTAGGATTTATGCACCTCAGTGGATTCTAATATGCAGCCAACATTGAACAGCACTGCTGTGTATCTCCTAAGTCCTATATTGCACATTGCCTCCTGTCTCTCTGATCCATGCTGGGAAAGAACAGTGTTTACCTCTCAGAATGAAGCAGAGCTTGCCTAGAACAGATTTCGCCTGCTTTCTCAGTTTACTGCTTTTCTCTTCTCCCACCTTCCCTAGAACCTGAAGAAGACATATTTAAGCCTTTAGTTTCTGTTATCATCATCCCACGGGAGCAGTGGCATGCTGGAGCTGGCTCGTATGGCTTGTGGAGGCAGATTTTGTGCTTCTCTTTCCAATTATGCATTCAATGACAGCACATTGTTAGCTTGAAATTGGCCATGGTGGGAGTATTTACACCGCAGAAATCGGCAAACACTACCAACCAGGTTCTGTTTCTTTGCCCATCTCTTGGGGAGCTGGTTTGCTACCACACACTTCCCTATTGGTAAATACTATTTAAGGAGGTGGGCTTAATCTAGCCAAAGTAGTTGTAAAGTGGTTGTTCCAGTTGTCTGCTCAAGCTTTCACTTTTGCCAACCCTAACTTATCTTTTGGCAATTAATAATATGGTTATGTTAAGTAATGTTGGCAATGTGTCCACTCCTTTGGATGTGTAAAAAGATCGGCATGAGTATTATGTTTTTTCCATCCGGCTTGGTTGGAAATCCTTGGAATCATGCTTCTAGTCACTGTGGTCTGGTCTTACTTAAGCCATTATACACAGTGTTCTGCTCAGTATATGGACAACATAGGAGAAATCATCAGTAGCATTCATTACTGCATTTCCCCTTAGGATTTTTTCATTGAATCTATTGTTCTTTTGGAATTCATGGCTGTATGACTTATTTGGTCTCCACTGATCATTGAATGCCACTGATTACAAAGTGACTCAAGATATTTTGCAGACTTTTGGTACATAAACCTGTGGGGCTACAATGACAAAGGACTGTTGATTCTTGGTTAAAAACAAGACTTTGGAATTGGATAGATCTGCATTTGAATCATGGCTCTTCTAGCTGGGTGACCGTAGGCAAATTGCTATAAGTTTCATGTTTCTTATCTATAAGAAGAATATAAAAAATATTTTGTTGGATTGTTGTGAGGATTAATTAAGAGAAAACAGGCAATGCACTAAACTTCAAACCCAACGCAGCGAAACTCATTGTTCCTTGTTCTCAAACCCAAGGAATGATCATGTCGGATTTGGAAGATGATCTCAGGAAATACTGGTGGGGCATGGGGAAGTGAGACAGGAAGAGATGAAAGCCAATAAAAGGTGCATTATTGAGCATATTTGCACTGTGAGCAATTGGAATTTAATTCTACTGGGGAACTCTGAAGATAGAGGAAGTTGATGCATGAATCCATTAACGCCCATCAGTCATTGGTTCTGAATTCCCTGGCACTGCAACCTGCCATGTATATGAACAGAGCAGGATCCAGGGACCAGAGAAAGCCCTGAAGCAAAGAGAGGTAGATAGTGGCAGTTGGAAGTTGGACTGACATGCATAGAAATAGTTCAGGGCCAAAAGGACAGGACTCAAGTGCTGACATCTATGGTATCTCCATAAACACTCATTAGTAGTTGCTATATATGGGAGATTTTCTTATAACAGAAGTTTGTTTACTGATCAATTATTGTGAGGGGGCAAGATGGTATTTGTCAAAGGAGCATTAGTTCATCCCCTAGGGCTTGTTGCAGCTCCAATTTTCACAAATGTCTCATGGCATATTTCTTTGCGTATGCACAAACATTACTGCTGTTGGATTAAAATCACACACACACATGCACACACCCGTATGCAGTTCTACTTTTCATCCTGTGGTGAGGAGGAATAGTACTATTGTAGCCATTCAATACTACTATGATAAAACATACATTTGTCTAGAGGCAATGTGGCTCAGTGGAAGGACCACAGAATGGGGGGTTAGGAGATCTTTGTGGAAGCTTGGCTCAGTCACTTACCATCTGTGTGGGTTTTGAAAGGAGCTAAATCTCCCCAGGTCTCCATCAAAGGGAAAAATTACCTGTCTGGTCAATTTGTTTTGGTGAGGAGCCCATGGAATAGTTCTTTTAAAAGGGGTTGTCTCGGATGCAAAAGTCTATGTAGGAGTACCAAGTCTTCCATCAGCCACCAAAGCAAGGTGCTTCTGGTTGCTTTTGGCAAGATTCCTGAATTCCCTGTAGGGCTTGATGATTACCTCATGCTTCTTCTGTATCCACCACACTGCAGTAATGTTTGGCTTCAAGACACAGTGGCTCTCACGAGGCACGTGAGACACATTGATGTATATCAGCTGGCTCCAAGCATTCCGAGCAGCACTTGTCTTCAGCAGAGGGTGAGGCTGCACCTGCTTTGCTGAGTGTCTCCTGGAAGACAGTGTTGCTGTCAGTGTCTCTGAGATTCTGGGATTTTTCCTGGTCTCCTCAGACATGAAGGAAAAGAAGCCATGCCAACTGCTTGAATAACTTCATTCCTCCTGGTTCTCACATCCAGGGAATGACCATGTCAGATGTGGTGCTGTGGAAGGTGTCTCTGCCCTCACTGCTTTCTAAATCCAGTTCCACTTGTATACATGGTATTGGTTTTGAATTACTGAACAAATTATAACTGGGTAAATATTTAGGTGGAAGACTAAGAAGTCTAAGAATTTACTGCATCGTTTTAACTTTCAAGGGCTCTTTTTCTATAAATTAGGTTATCCAATATAAGTCTTTTCTTGCTGCTCCTCATGGAAGCAAGGAATTTATAATATGTACATATTTTAAAGATGCAATGTGGCATTCTAGCAATTAAACAATCTCAGTATGATGTAAATGTAAATTAGTCCTGTCAGCTTCTGTGTTTTAAATTGCAGTGCAAAATTATATACATTTTGAGGATGAACCTACTGTTAGAGGAAAATAACTCTAAATCTCTCTTTTTTAAAAAAAATAAATTTAGCCCAATATGGAATTAACAAGAGTTAACTAGAGTTAATTCCCAAGACCCTAAACTCAAGTATCTGAGAATTTAGGTATTTATAAGTTAGTGCTTTTTAATCAGACAAATCTAAAACTGACCAAAATTATCATTCAATGTTAGTGTGGTTACAGTATTTTCTAATTTCAATTTTTAGAAAAAATATTTGGTGAAATGATTTGGAAAATAAAAACGATGAGACAAAGCTACTAGCAAATAATTGTCTCATCTTTTTCTCCTTTAAGAAGCATTTGTTTGCTCAAATCAGTACTATCACTTCAACATAAGCATAAATCTCAGGGCATCCATGAAGATAATGTGGAAAAAATATTTTTAGATAGTTTCATTGTAAGCCACATCAAAGTTTACTGAATATTAAAAATATATATGCACAATATATATGAAAATAAATCTTGGTCTTTTCTCTTTTTCTATCAATATGAATTTTTTAGTATGTAAACAAACAAAAATCTTATAAGCATATACCAACAATATACCACTAGTGATCCCAGTAATAGAACACACAAATAAAGTGGAATTTATGATCTTCTTTGAACCATAAACTCGAATCATGGTAAAAAGGATAGGCTGTTTATAATAAATCAACATATAATAATTATATTTGAGAAATCAGTTAACTCCTTTTATGTGACTTCAGTTTCTAAATCTAGCACTTTATTTTTGCAGGTTGAAAGACCTGCATATGTTTGCATCCTGTGCATAGGTGTGCAATGAATAATTGCAGATTGATGGGATTCTTGTGAATTCTGGTATTTTCATTAACTTATCTCTATGACAATTTATGTTTTTGCAGCTGTTTTTGCTAAATTACATTATATACTTAATACTTTACACTAGTTTGAAATGGTTCATCTGTTAAGAGATCTGAGTGGATAAAGTTCTAGTGGTAAAAGAGTTTATCTCATAGATTACATTGGTAAATGAAGCTAAGGGGTATAGATGTAACAAGTTTCTAGAGGTTTCAGTGATCATACAATGGGCATTTTAAAGAATCATCTTTGGAAGAGATGCCTGAAACTAATAGCATAGTGGTAGTGTGTGTGTGTGTGTGTGTGTGTGTGTGTGTGTGTGTGTGTGTGTGTGTGATGTGGCAGAATCAGGGGAGGTAGTTTCTTCGTTGGGTGACTTATTGCCTAATATGAATTTAGTGGATTTTTGCATAGGATGCCACTTCAGTTGCAGGTCCTGGTTGAAGTGTGAGTTTTTTCTTGTGCTACTTTTCACAGCCATGAAAGAAGGTGTTGTGATGGCTAATTACTACTGTATCTTGTTTATTACTGTAACAACAAAATGCTGTCTTGCTTGGACTGATTATCATCCACATAGTAAACTTTTTCCCCCCAGTGACTTGGTTTATTTATTAAACAATTGAAATGCAACTTGGGGGGAAGCTCGCACTTTTTACCTGTCTCTGCTGCTGTCAGTTTCTTGTATATAACAGGGGCCTGGTCTTTGTCTCTCTCTTGCTGTGTCTCCTTCACTTGACCCCTTTAACTCCAGGACACCCAAACATTGTTGCTGCACAGAATTAGTTCATACTTCATTTGCACCTTTACAAAGATTGTTGAGGAAAAGAATAAAATAGGTTTACCTAAAGTGGGTTTATCAAGAATGGAAATGTTTTTCCTTTATCACTTACTCATTTTTTTAGTGTTGAATGTTTATTCCTTTCAGATATTTGGAATCCAATTGCCAAATCCTTCACCAGCCATTACACAACCAGGTCATTTTCTTCCGCTCTAACTCAGAAGTAATTTCCTTAATCATTTGTATGATTCCTATCCCCACCCCCCCACACCCTCCAGCTTCCTTTAATTACTTTTCCTCTTGGGTATTGTGCAGCTTGATGTTAGGCCTAATTTTTTCTTTTCTTTTTTCTTTTCTTTTCTTTTTTCTTTTTTCTTTTCCTTTCCTTTTCTTTTTTTTTTCTTCCTTCCTTCCTTCCTTCCTTCCTTCCTTCCTTCCTTCCTTCCTTCCTTTCTTTCTTTTAAGGTTTTATTTATTTATTTGAGAGAGAACACACATGAGGAGGGGGCAGGGGGAGAGGGAGAAGCAGGCTCCCCGCTGAGCAAGGTGCCTGATGTGGGGCTCTATCCCAGGACCCTGAGATCATGACCTGAGCCGAAGGCAGACACTTAACCAACTGAGCCACCCAGTCACCCCTAGACATAATTTTCTGACATTCATTTTAAAAGACTACTTCAGGGGAAGATTTTTTTTCTCTTTTTTTCTTCTCTTTTTCTCCTCCCCTACTTTTCCTCCTGCCCTTTCTTTAGAAAACAAAAAACAAAAAAACAAATTAAAAAAAAAAAAACCCAATCAATAAACTTCTTTCTCTTACAGTATCTCAGACCCAGATTGCCACACACTGCCTGATCTTTTAAAGGAAAAATAGCTGAGGCAAACTTTATTAAAGTTTTCTGTTCTCAGTATTGAGTTTTCATTTATTTTCTTGTTTTTATATGAACCAGGCTTTTTTGATTAAGAAAGTAAACCATGGTCATAGTATAAAAAGGTTTTAAACCTTATGAAAGTAAATCTGCCTCCTACCCTAGACTCCTGACCCCAGCCTTCTTCCCCAGGTGCTCTTGCTGAAGTGATAGGAAATGATGATTTGAGCAAACAAAACCTTCTTAAAGGAAAAAAGATGAGACAGTTACTTCCTAGTATCTTCAACTGCCTCATCATTTTTGTTTTGCAAATCAGTAATTTTCTAAATAAAGTAATTTTTGGCCCGAAGACACAGTGACTTTCTCGAGGCACGTGAGACACATTGATGTATATCAGCTGGCTCCAAGGATTCCCAGTAGCACTTGTCTTCAGCAGAGGATGTGGCTGCACCTGCTTTGCTGAGTGTCTCCTGGAAGACAGTGTTGCTGTCAGTGTCTCTGAGATTCTGGAACTATTCCTAGTCTCCTCAGACATGAAGGAAAAGAATCCATGCCAAGTGCCTGAATAACTTCATCCCTCCTGGTTCTCACATCCAGGGAATGACCATGTCAGATGTGGTGGTATGGAAGGTGTCTCTGCCCTCCCCATGCCTCCCACTTTCTAAATCCAGTTCCCCTTGTATACATGGTATTGGTTTTGAATTACTGAACAAATTATAACTGGGTAAATGTCTAGGTGGAAGACTTTGGAATTCCAAGAACTTACTGCATATTTTGAACTTTAAGGAGCTTTTCTGCTATAAATTAGAGTATTTCTGTATTTCAAGGATTGAATGTTATATAGGAGAGAGGACAGGGGAGAGAGAGGGATGAGGGAGCATTCTCTTTTTAAAAAAGAATACAAGGGACACCTTATTCAGGTTTCTTTTTACAAACAGTTTAGAGGTCTTTTTATATTCATATTCTCAAGTCTGTTTCATTCTTTTTTTTTTTTTAAAGATTTTATTTATTTATTCGACACAGATAGAGACAGCCAGCGAGAGAGGGAACACAAGCAGGGGGAGTGGGAGAGGAAGAAGCAGGCTTATAGCAGAGGAGCCTGATGTGGGTCTCGATCCCATAACGCCGGGATCACACCCTGAGCCAAAGGCAGATGCTTAACAACTGCACCATCCAGGTGCCCCAAGTCTGTTTCATTCTTTGTCACAGCCACATAGTGTGGAAAATTATAATCTATTTTACCTGCCTTTTATCAGTGGCCATTTCCATTATCCCATTCATTCATTCATTCATTCATTTTGGCTCTTACAAGCCATGCTGTAATGATTATGTTTATTTGTACATCATTTCTTCATAACTTGATGTATATATTTGTTGAGTAAATTCCATGCATACTAGACATAAATGTCTATGCATTCAGGTATATGTTTATAGGTACTTGTATACACAAATGGAAACACTTGGAACCTGGAGTTTGCATCCTTATTTCCTTACTTTGCACAATACTTTGGGATATCAACAGGTACAGAGCTACCTCATTCTTTTCAGGCTCACCTTGCATTTCCCCTCTGTAGATGTAGATGTCAAGGTGTTTATTTCTGCAGTGTAGGCACTCGGGGCCTGCAGAAGCAGCACGAGCAGATTTCCCTGGATAGGAGAAGAGCAAGGCTGAAGACGTTGGAGCCAGCACTACCCGTGCTTGTCATAACTCAGAAGCCTAGGCTGGGAGCAGTGGGAGAGATGACAAAGAAATTGAATCCAGCCCCTCATTCTCAAAGTGAAGGGACTGGGCATCTAGGGAAAGTAAGTCTCATGCCTGAGTCACCTAGTCTGGGGAGGAGCAGAGCCTCCTATCTTGCCACTCACGGCTGTTCTACTATACCATGGAAACTTGTACTTTTGTCTCTGTGTTTCCTGCAGCTGACTCTTCTGCTGTCTCTTATTTCTCCTCATGACCTTGACTAGGATCTCTTAATTTAGAATTGAAAGGGGCATTTAGACACCATCTCATTCAACCTCCAGAGCCTAGTTAAAATTTGACATTTGCCAACTTCTCTGAGCCCCAATCTCAAGTTGACGGTGGTTTCAAAACCACTGCTAGAAATTAATGATATAACTTGGAAAAAAATAGATGGTTCTCTCACTTGCATCACTTTTGAACAGGCTGAGGTGACAGGGGAGACAATAGGCAGACAGGCATGGTGCTGTTGACACAGCTTGGAGGAGGGGAAGAGCAAGCAAGTAGAGACTTTTTTCTGCCAGTGGCAACCTTACTGAGTCAGATGACATCCAAGTTGGCCCTTTTCTCATTAGAGGCAGGGGAGAGAAGATGCTGCTTGGTGTTCTTTCTCAGCTGAGTCTGCTTCTGGATGAAAGGTCATCTGTCAGAACATGAGCTGAGAGTGCCGTGGTGAGGAGAAGTTGGGAAGTCAGTATATGTGTGTATGTAAGTGTTAGATGTGTCTGAATGTGTGTATATAATGCACACTCTACATGTGTATACACATACATGTACATATATGTATTTATGTATAAACGTGGGCATAGGCACATACATATACATGCAATAGATTTTACAATGTATAGTTGCAAAGGGAAGCAGAAGAGAAGGGCTCTTTTAAACCTCTTCCAGGGAGAAAAAGAACAAACAACTATATTAAGAAGATCTGAGAACAGAAAGTTCTGACAAAAGCAAGGGTGTTTTTCTTCCTAAAGTGAAAGATCTCCCGTAGGACAGATTCTCTCCAAATACCCCCTTTCTACCACAAACAAGATTTTAATGACAGCCTTTCTCCTGTCTGTTTACATGGGGGCATCTCCACTGACTATGGTTGCCATGGTGATTTAAAGCAAATGGTCTGGTCCTGTAGTTTGGGATAACATATTTCAAATAGTCAGGGTAAAGAGCCCAGAGAATCACATTTTGTGGCTTGGTACCTTGCTAATCTGTGCTGAATTTTTAGGGTAAAAAAAAAATCAATGTTATTCTTGGTGAACCAATTTCTTTTGACAAGATAAGTGCTTTTGACATCTCTACTCTTCCCAGGTAATTGTTAAATAGATACACAGATTAAACTGACCTTAGAGATAAGCACTCACACTTATTTCTCCACTGTTATAACTATTCAAAACATTCTTTCCTGATTTCTTTGGAATAGATTCCCATGTGGGGAGAAGCTGTTCTATATAGTGGGTTGAAAGCATTGACTCTGGAATTGAATTGCCTGAGTTTGGGTCCTAGGTCTGTCACTTACTAGGTGAGAGACCTTGAGAAAATTACTTAAATTTTCTGATCCTCAGTTTTCTTGTCTGCCAGTGGGATGATATATTCTCTATCATTCAGGGTTGTACTCAAGAAAAAATTAACATATATGAAGAACTTAGAATCCCTGCCTCTTCCATACTAGGGGCTATATAAATGTGAGATCTCTTCCTTCTCCACCTCCTCTTCCTCATTATTTTCTTCTATTATTATTACATTGAATTCTTGGTGGGGAAAACTGACATTTTTTTTTTTCCATTCAACACTTAAATGAGCTCTGGGGAGATGAAGAAAACAATGACATCCACAGAACAGAGGCTGGGTAGAACTTGACATCACAGACATTCTTTCAAGATCACCTGAAAATCTCTTTGAACACATTTGAAAATCTCCAGCCTTTCTTGTAAACTCAGGTTTTGGTAGCTTTTAAGGTAGCTCTGATACCTTAGTGATACCACTAATGAATTGTATAAAATGACTCTTCTCCAAGTAACCAGATGCACTTGGAGTTTGTGTGATATCACACCCTGCTATTACAGCCAGCTGGAGTTTTGGAGCCAGAAGATGAGTTAGGGAGTGTGCACACATGATGGGGGAAAAGATGGGACAGAACCTAAATTGCAGACTTTTTTTATGCTTTAATTCTCTTTTAAAATGATAGTGCTTTGTTGCTAGGCTTTTCTTGAAACCTGCAGTCTTAGAATGGTAGATCTGGGATAAGTCCATTAGGAATATCCAGTCCAACCCTCCCATTTATGGGAAGAAGAAGCAGAAGCCTAGTAACATGAGTGGCTTGTCCAAGGTTGCCTGGGTGTGGGGAGGACAGGGGTAAGATGAGAACTGAGGTTCAGTCCAGAGCTAACTTTCAGAATTAGAACTATTCATGGTTTGAGTCCTCTGGAGCATTTGGCCTTCTCCCTATTGTCATACACTTCCAGGTCCTAGTCTGGGGTGTAGGAAAGATGCTTTGACACTATTAGAGGATTCTTCTCAGAGCTGAGGGACATCCTTTGTTCCATGAGAGCAACAGCTGCCTGTGGGGTTCAGCGTTCCTCCTGTGGAATTCCAACAGGAAAGACCAGCATACTGTATCCCCAGTAATGTCATCTATTTATTTAAAAGGGAACCAGAAGTCATGAGGATTGACATTTGTTCTAGTTCTGTGTACTTACTTTACCTCAGACAAGGAAATGCTGACTTTAAATTCTATGATGAGGCTTGGAGTTGGCCAAGTTAACTTGGGGAATTCACCCAGCAGAGAGCTATAAACTTTTTTTTTTTTTTTTTTTTTTTGGTCATACTGGAGTGTATACTTAATGGTGGCAGTGAGACCTTTGTGTGCCAAGGGGGTATTGACATATAACCCTCAGTCTTTTCATTGACTTCAAAGACTCTGAGAGAACAGTATCTATTTTCTTCTGAGACGATAGGCATTTCTTTTTGGCTTATGTTTTCTTTTCATTCTTCCTAGGATAGGGTGATAAGAAGTCTCATTAATCCCAATTCTGACTTTTGGTTGTCATGTGCATTTTCTTCCCCTAAGTATATGTACTTTGCCAGTCTCTCATTCATTCCTTCGTCTATCCATTTATTCTGCAAACATTGATTAAACAAGTGCTAGGCACTGAGCTAAATGAAGGGGCACAGAGGCAGCCAAGAGCCCATCCTGGACCATGAAAAGTCAACAGGCTAGTGGGAGAGAGGTAAGTAAGTGGTTCCATTGTGTGTTCTGTAGCAGATAATGCTTCACAAATGTTGGGAAAATTCAAGTGAATCAAACAGTCAAAATTGAAATTTGGAGATTATTCAGTAAGGTATTTCAGGTCTGTAGTCTGAGAGAATATTTCATATCTTCTAGTCCAAGCGAGGAAATATTTCAAATCTTCTGGTCTGTTGATCAACTTTTTGTAGGTATTTTTATTGTTGTTGCTTTTTGACATAGGGTCAGTTTAAGAAATGAATTCAATAGTGATCTCCTCACTGATTTCTTATTAAGAAATATTTTGATGTGAACACACACAAAAAAATCTAAGCATATACTTTTTACTCAACACTTCTCTCAAAGAGGCATCAGCTAGATTTAATTTTAAATTGTTTTAATGAAACCTGAATGCATTTTATTTTTATTTCTCTTAAAGCTGCTATCACTCCTAGGCCTAAAGGGACAGGAGTGGGAAGTGTTATTGAGATTAGAGAAAATAACTATCTCCAGCAAGTGATGCCTGAGAGGAACTTTGACCTCAGCCTAGCTAGAGGAACATGACCAACCACATTGCTCTAGAAGGGAGGAAGCTGGGTAATAATGCCTTTGCTCACTCTCCTTTTGCCCTACACTCTCCTTCCAGCACCTCCCATTGACTGCATCTAACGAGAAACTAGAGGGTAAGGGAGCCACTGATTTGGCCAATGGAGGTCAGACTTCCAGGGAATACAGCAAGGGAATAATGGTGGAGAGTGCCCCTCTGTCAGAGGGGCAAGGAAATATCTAGAACAGTAGAGTTTTTGTAAATGAATCCAAGTAAACCCTCTAGGGCCAAAAGGAAGACATTTAAATTCAAAAGGGAATTACTTTTTGCTCATCAAAGCTTATTATAGTCACTGGAGTTTTTGGATCCAGAGATTTCTTAGGGAATAGGTTCTGTTTCATGATGTAATAAAGATGTTTACAAATGTTTTGTTAGCCCTCCCACTGAGACAGAATCTATTCCCCCTCCCTATGAGCTTCATATAGACTAATTGGCCTTTTTTGGTCATATATTTCAGAAGTGATTTCTGGGATTTCCATGGCTGGGTCATAAGAAATCTTGCAGATTCTGCCTTGGAACACTCTCTGGGTACCTCCATTTGCCATGTAAGAAATCAATTTACCTTGAGTCTACCATGTTGGAGCAATCACCCCTGCTAACAGACCCAGTTGAGCCCCCACCTTCTAGTTATCCCACCAAGGTGCTGGGTATGTGAGTGAAGCCATCTTGGACTCTCTAGACCTGCCTTACCACCAGATAAACACCACTGAGTGGCCTCATCTATACCACATGGAACCAAAGAGTCACAGAGCAGAACCCTTCCCAAATTCCTGACCTACAAAACCTGTGAGATACAATAAAATAGTTGTGGTTTTAACCCCCTAAGTTTAGGAGCAATAGATAATCAGGAAACCTCTCAAGTTGATGATTTTAATTAATTCTATATTCACATTAGTATTGAGAAATAACACTAACCCTCCATTAAACCCTATACACATATATGCTAACTCATATACCTTTATAGTTCTAAGAGATCTAGCCAGATAATTGACCCTAATGTGAAGCTATTGAATTCTGGATAGATTTTGGTTTCTGAAATGGAGAAAGCAGTAAAGATCAGCAACAGCTTATATCCTAGAAAGCACAGCATGGAAAAGGTGATCACCCTCATCACATTGAGTTGTCTTTAAATAAAAGTTTAATTTTAAGAAACCATAGTAAATTATATGCTTCTTGCCCAGATGCTCCATCAAAGAAACAAATGTAAACATTTTATTCATGTCAGAGGGAACTTTTTCATTAGATTAATTAAAAAAAATTTATTTATTTGAGAGAGTGTGTGCACGAGTAGGGGGGGCAGGAGCAAAGAGAGAGGGAGAGAATCTCAAGCAGACTTGATGTCGAGTCCAGAGCCTTGACATGGAGCCCGATCTCACGACCCTGAGATCATTATCCATGATCTTTTTAAAATTAATTAATTAGTTTTTTATTTACATTCAGTTAATTAACATGCAATGTATTTTTAGTTTCAGATGTAGAGTTCAGTGATTCATCAGTCTTATATAATACCCAGTGCTTATTACGTGACATGCCCTGCTTAATACCCATCACCCAGTTACCCCGGCCCCCCAACCCCCTTCCCTCCAGCAACCCTCAGTTTGTTTCCTATGATTAAGAGTCTCTTATGGTTTGTCTCCCTCTCTGATTTCATCTTGTTTTATTTTTCCCTTTCTTTCCCTGTGATATATTGTTTTGTTTCTTAGAGTCCACATATGAGTAAAACTATATAATAATTGTCTTTCTCTGACTTATTTTGCTAAGAATAGTGCCTTCTAGTTCCATCCATGTTGTTGCAAATGGCAAGATTTCATTTTTTGATGACTGCATAATATTCCATTGTATATATATATACCACATCTTCTTTATTCATTCACCTGTCGATAGACATCTAGACTCTTTCCATAGTTTGGCTATTGTGGACATTGCTACTATAAACAATGGGGTGCACATGCCACTTCAGATCACTACATTTGTATCTTTGGGGTAAATACCAAGTAGTGCAATTGCTGGGTTGTAGAGTAGCTCTATTTTCAACTTTTTGAGGAACCTCCATACTGTTTCCCAGAGCAGCTGCACCACCTTGCATTCCCACCAACAGTGTAGGAGGGTTCCCCTTTCTCTGCATCCTCAGCAACATCTGTCATTTCCTGACTTGTTAATTTTAGCCATTCTGACTGGTATGAGGTGGTGTTTCATTGTGGTTTTGATTTGTGTTTCCCTGATGCTGAGAGATGTTGAGCACTTTTTCATGTGTCTGTTGGCCATTTGGATGTCTTCTTTGCAGAAATGTCTGTTCATGTCTTCTGCCTATTTCTTGATTGGATTATTTGTTCCTTGGGTGTTGAGTTTGGTACGTTCTTTATAGATTTTGGATACTAGCCCTTTATGTGATATGTCATTTGCAAACATCTTCTCCCATTCTGTCAGTTGTCTTTTGATTTTGTTGACTGTTTCCTTTGCTGTGCAAAAGATTTTTATTTTGATGAAGTCCCAATAGTTCATTTTTGCCCTTGCTTCCTTTGCCTTTGGCAATGTGTCTAGGAAGAAGTTGTTGCGGCTGAGGTCAAAGAGGTTGCTGCCTGTGTTCTCCTCAAAGATTTTGATGGATTCCTTTCTCACATTTAGGTCTTTCATCCATTTTGAGTCTATTTTTGTGTGTGGTGTAAGGAAATGGTCCAGTTTCATTCTTCTGCATGTGGTTGTCCAATTTTCCCAACACCATTTGTTGAAGAGACTGTCTTTTTTCCATTGGATATTCTTTCCTGCTTTGTCAAAGATTAGTTGACCATAGAGTTGAGGGTCCATTTCTGAGTTCTCTATTCTGTTGTATTGATCTACGTGTCTGTTTTTGTGTCAGTACCATACCGTCTTCATGATTACAGCTTTGTAGTAGAGCTTGAGGTCTAGAATTGTGATGCCACGAGCTTTGGTTTTCTTTTTTCAATATTGCTTTGGCTATTTGGGGTCTTTTCTAGTTCCATACAAACTTTAGGATTATTTGTTCCAATTCTGTGAAAAAAGTTGATGGTATTTTGATAGGGAATGTATTGCATTAATAGATTGCTCTAGGTAGCATAGACATTTTAAAAATATTTGTTCTTCCAATCTATGAGCATGGAACGTTTTTCCATCTCTTTGTGTCTTCCTCAATTTCTTTCATGAGTGTTCTGTAGTTTTCAGAGTCCAGATCCTTTGCCTCTTTGGTTGGGTTTATTCCTAGATATCTTATGGTTTTTGGTGCAATTGTAAATGGGATTGGTTACTTAATTTCTCTTTCTTCTGTCTCATTGTTAGTGTATAGAAATGCAACTGATTTCTGTGCGCTGATTTTATTTTTTAAAGATTTTATTTATTTATCTATTTATTTTTGAGAGAGAGAGAGAGCAAGCACGCATGAGTAGGGAGAGGGACAGAGATAGAAGCTGACTCCCCGCTGAGCAGGAAGCCCGATGTGGGACTCCACCCAGGACCCTGGGATCATGACCTGAGCTGAAGGCAGATGCTTAACCAACTGAGCCACGCAGACACCCTGTGCATTGATTTCATATCCTGCCACTTTGCTGAATTCCTGTATGAGTTCTAGCAATTTTGGGGTGGAATCTTTTGGGTTTTCCACATAGAGTATCATGTCATCTGCAAAGAGTGAGAGTTTGACTTCTTTGCCGATTCAGATTCCTTTTATTTCTTTTTGTTGTCTGATTGCTGAGGCTAGGACTTCTAGTACTATGTTGAATAGCGTTGGTGAGAGTGGACATCCCTGTGGACATCCCTGTGTTCCTGAGCTAAGGAGAAAAGCCCTCAGTTTTACCCCATGAAGAATGATATTCACTGTGGGCTTTTGTATATGGCTTTTATGATATTGAGGTATGTTCTCTCTATCCCTACACTGTGAAGAGTTTTAATCAAGAAAGGATGCTGTACTTTGTCAGATGCTTTTTCTAAATATGTTCAGGGGGTCATGTGGTTCTTGTCCTTTCTTTCATTAATGTAGTATATCACATTGATTCATTTGTGATGTTGAACCACGCTTGCAGCCCAGGAATCAATCCCACTTGGTCATGGTGAATAATCCTTCTAATGTACTGTTGGATCCTATTGGCTAGTATCTTGGTGAGAATTTTTGCATCCATGTTCATCAGGGATATTGGTCTGTAATTCTCCTTTTTGGTGGGATCTTTTTCTGGTTTGGGGATCAAGGTAATGCTGGCCTCATAAAAAGAGTTTGGAAGTTTTCCTTCCATTTCTATTTTTGAAATGGCTTCAGAAGAATAGGTATTAGTTCTTTAAATGTTTGGTAGAATTCCCTGGGAAGCCATCCAGACCTAGACTCTTGTTTGTTGGGAGATTTTTGATTATTGCTTCAATTTCTTTGCTGGTTATGTGACTGTTCAGGTTTTCTATTTTTTCCTGTTTCAGTTTTGGTAGTTTATATGTTTCTAGGAATGTATCCATTTCTTCCAGATTGCCAAATTTGTTGGCATATAGTTGCTTGTAATACGTTCTTTCAATTGTTTGTATTTTTTTGGTGTTGGTTGTGATCTCTCTTTCATTCATGATTTTATTTATTTGGCTCCTTTCTCTTTTCTTTTTTGATAAGTCTGGCCAGGGGTTTATCAATCTTACTAATTTTTTCAAAGAACCAGCTCCTAGTTTTGTTAATCTGTTCTACTGTTCTTTGGGTTTCTATCTCATTGATTTCTATTCTAATCTTTATTATTTCTCTTCTGCTGGGTTTAGGTTTTATTTGCTGTTCTTTCTCCAGCAACTTTAGGTGTAAGATTAAGTTGTGTATTGAGACCTTTCTTGTTTCTTGAGAAAGGCTTGTATTGCTATATACTTCCCTCTTAGGACTGCCTTTGCTGCATCCCAAAGGTTTTGAACAGTTGTATTTTCATTTTCATTTGTTCCCATGAATTTTTTAAATTCTTCTTTAATTTCCTGGTTGACCCATTCATTCTTTAGTAGGATACTGTTTAGCCTCCATGTATTCGAGTTCTTTCCAACTTTCCTCTTGTGATTTGAGTTCCAGTTTCAAAGTTGTGTTCTGAAAATATGCAGGGAATGATCCTGATCTTTTGGTACTAGTTGAGACATGATTTGTGGCCCAAGAGGTGATCTATTCTGAAGAATGTTCCATGTACACTCGAGAAGAATGTGTATTCTGTTGCTTTAGGTTGGAATGCTCTGAATATATCTGTGAAGTCCCATCTGGTCTAGTGTGTCATTCAAAGCCCTGTTTCCTTGTTGATCTTCTTCTTAGATGATCTGTCCATTGCAGTGAGTGGGGTGTTAAAGTCCCCTACTATTATTGTATTATTATCAATGTTTTTCTTTAATTTGGTTATTAATTGGTTTATATAATTGGATGTTTCCATGTTAGGGGCATAAATATTTGCAATTATTAGATCTTCTTGTTAGATAGACCCTTTGATTATGATATAGTGTCCTTCCTCATCTTTTATTACAGTCTTTTGTTTAAAATCTAGTTTGTCTGATATAAGGATTGCCACCCCAGCTTTCTTTTGATGTCCATTAGCATGATAAATGGTTTTCCACCCCCTCACCTTCAATCTGGAGGTATCTTTGGGCATAAAATGAGTCTCTTGCATGCAGTATATTGATGGGTCTTGTTTTTTTTATCCGATCTGATACCCTGTGTCTTTTTTGGGGGAAATTTAGCCCATTTACATTCAGAGTAACTATTGAAAGATATGAATTTAATGCCATTTTATTACCTGTAAAGTGACTGTTACTGTATGTTGTCTCTGTTCCTATCTGGTCTATGTTACTTTTGTGCTCTCTCTTCACTTAAAAGATCCCCTTTAATATTTCTTGCAGGGATGGTTTAGTCATCACAAATTCTTTTAGTTTCTGTTTGTCCTGGAAGCTTTTCATCTCTCCTATTTCAATGACATCCTTGCTACATAAAGTATTCTCGGCTGCATATTTTTCTCATTTAACACCCTGAATATATCATGCCAGTCTTTCTGGCCTGCCAGTTCTCTGGGGATAGGTCTTCTGCCAGTCTAATGTTTCCACCCTTGTAGGTTATGGACCTCTTTTCCTGAGCTGCTTTCTCTTTGATTTTCTCTTTGTCCCTGAGATTGGCAACTTTCACTATTATATGTTTAGGTGTTGACTTATTTTTATTGATTTTGAGGGGGGTTTTCTGCCTCTTGGACTAGAATGCCTATTTCCTTCCCCAGATTTGGGAAGTTCTCAGCCACAATTTGCTCCAATATATCTTCTGCCCCCCCCCCCTTGTAGGATTCCAATTATCCTAATGTCATTTCACTTTATGGTATCATTTATCTCTCGAATTCTCCCCTTGTGATCCTGTAGTTGTTTATCTCTCTTTTTGTCAGCTTCTTTATTCTCCATCATTTTGTCTTCTATATCACTAATTCTCTCTTCTGCCTCATTTATCCTAGCAGTTAGAGCCTCTATTTTTGATTGCATCTTATTAATAGCCTTTTTGATTTCTACTTGATTAGATTTTAGTTCGTTTATTTCTCCAGAAAGGGATTCTTTAGTGTCTTCTATGCTTTTTTCAAACCCAGCTAGTATCTTTATAATTGTTATTCTGAGCTCTAGTTCTGACATCTTATTTATATGCATACTGATTAGGTCCCTTGCCATCAGTGCTGCCTCTGTTCTCTTTTTTGAAGTGAGTTGTTCTGTCCTGTCTTTCTTGCAGAAAGTGTTCACTTGTTTATTTGTAAAGTTGCAACTATTCTTTTCTTAGATCTCCGGTGAGTTCACAGGTTTTCAGATTAATTTAATAGCTATCTAGCTGAATTTCTGGGGCCAGACGAAACTAAGGTCTCTCCTACTCTGCCATCTTGGACTTCTTCTAGACTAATTTCTAAGAACAAAATGCAACAAGGAAATGTGCAGCTAATGGGACTTAATCAGGAAAAGGAACTAATATTCATTAAGTACAGTATTGGTCAGAATATACAGGATCATGCCACTGTAACAAACCCCAACTCTCAGTGACTTAATACAAAGGAAGTTTATTTCTTGCTCATACTATAGGTCCAAATGAGGTTAGTGTGACAGCCACACAGGAAAGAGCATGTATTAGAGCTGTATGTCAAATATTCCTTCCTTCTTTCTATTCACACACTCAACAGCATTTAATGAACACCTAATATTGGAAGGTGCTATCTAGGAACTTAAACATTTATAACTGAATATTTTATCTAAGCTGTGGAGTCTTAGAAAAAGAGACATCCTTGACAAAAAGGTTTAGGGACACTTAAAGGGGCCAGTTGTAAATTAATACATGCTGCATCTCTTGAAGCTTGAACAAGGTATTCTATAAAAGAATAAGGATTTCTTTTATATAGAAATAGCAAAGTCTTAGAACTTGTTCAGGTATAAATGTATGTTGTTACTCAGGGATACATGATAACTGAGGTATCACCTCCACTTGTGCTTTTACCATCTCCAGAGCTTTGGAAAGGGAACTGGCAGCTCATGCACTGATTCTTAAAACTTTGTTCAGAGTGCAACAGGTCACTTCCATTCCCATTTCACTGGCCAAAGGAAGTCACGTGACTGCACTCAACTTGAAGAGGGCAGGGAAATGTGCCTAGGAAAAAAGGAAGAATCAGAAACCCTTGGTGATCAGCAACAATTATGTCAATTAGTGTCTATTATGAAGCAGATACCTTACTAGGTATGTCTCACTGAATTCTCACAAAATTCTATTTTATAAGTAGAAGACAGGCCTGTGGAAGTCAAACAAATTGCCCATGGTGATAGCTATTAGTGGGAGAGGAGAGCTGGGAACCCAGGTCCTTAGATCTGATTCCAAAGGTCATGCTTTTTTTTTTTTTTTTGACATGATGATTTTTCAAGCAGATTCATATTATTTAAGAACTAGAAAGGGCAAAGGGAAGTGAGGAAAATTTAATAATTTTGTTTGTATTTTGGGGCCACTTTCATCTTAATACGGCACTGTGCTCTCCCTTAGACTCATGTTCTCAAGTTACAGAGTCCTGTGTTCAGAGCACTGTTCTTGTCTGCAAGGAAAAAGAAAAAATCAAGACACAGCCTCCAGTATCCTTGTAGAGTTTGTTATACTACAGGAAAAAGAGACATCCTTTAAAAAATGTTTATGGACACTTAAAGGGCCCACTTGTAAATTAATACATGCTGCCTCTCTTGAAGCTTGAACAAGGTATTTTATAAAAGAATAAGGATTCCTTTTATATACAAATAGCAAAGTCTTAGAACTTGTTCAGGTATAAATGTATGTTATTCCAAGCAGAGTTTAGAAAATGGTTCTTAAATTTTTTGAATCAGGGACTCTTGAGTATCTGCTGAAAGCTGTTATCTCCCCTAGTTAAATGTATTTACGTATTTGCAAATTTTTTTAGTTTCAGGAGCTCCACAGATGCATTCCTCACCAGAAGCTCATCCATTTGCTTAAGACTCCATGGCTTAGATAAATATTCAATTATAAATACCTAAGTTCCTAGGTAGCACCTTCCAATATTAGGTGTTCATTAGATGCTGTCGAGTGCATGAATAGAAAGAAGGAAGGAATATTTGACATACAGCTCTAAAACATGCTCTTTCTTGTGTGGCTGTCACTCAGAAGGATGATCTGTATTGCTCTGGGGCATCTGAGCACATTTTTTTTGTTGTTGTTCATAGCATGAGAATTGGGCTCGGAGGAACTGAGAGACGATCAAACACTGAAGGAAAGTAAAGCAATGCACTGATTATAACTGTCAGAGTTGGCCCTCAGAATGGTTGTTGAAACATGTTACAAATTCCAAGAGAAAGAGAAAGATGTCTCATCATTCACCCTTGACTGAGCACCTGTTAAGTACCAAGCCCTTGTAGGGTGGGTACTGGGGAAAAAGAAATTGAAGGGAAAATTCTGATCTTGGGAGGACTGTAGTCTAATGGATCAAACAGAAGGAAACAACCACCCATATTGCACTTTGAGAATAGTCATTATGGAAGCATAAGCAACTTGCTGTGGGAGCTAAGAAGAATGGCAGGGCCTTGAACAGTGACCAGAAGTAAAGGGTGTTTCTGGACTCATTCTAACATGTGTTTGTGTGGGGTTAGGGGAAAGGGTGGGCTTCCCCACAGCAACAAGCCATTCTCAGGCACTAGGAGAATGTCTGAGAATTCAACTCAACTCTGACACTATCTACCAGGAGACAGCATCAGATTCCACAGGTTGAGGCTCAGTCCCACAAGACTGCCTCCTCTCTCACCTCAGACACCAGTTGAAAGCGCAGGTTATTATCTGTATTTCTGACAAAATAAATCAAGGGTCCTCTATGACCTTCTCCTTCCTCGGGTTTGATTAATTTGCTTAAGTGGCTCCCAGAACCTCAGAGAAACATTTTACTTAGTAGATCACCAGTTTATTATAAAAGAATATAACTCAGGAACAGCCAAATGGAAGAGGGGCAAGGTATGAGGAAAGGGCACAGAGATTCCATGCCCTGTCCAGGCGTGCCACTCTTCCCCAGATCTCCATGTGTTCACCAATGTGAAAGCTCTCTTAACCCTGTCCCTTTGGGTTTTATGGAGGCTTCATTACATAGGCATAATTGATTAAATTGCTGACCGTTGGTGATTCAACTGCATCTCCAGCCCTTGTCCCCTTCCCCAGGTCAAGGGGTAGGAATGAAAGTTTCAACCCTCTTATCACATAGTTGTCTCCACTGGCAACTAGTCCCTATCCTTAGGTGAACTTTCAGGAAGTCACCTCATTAATGTAAAAAAAGATAAATTTGTCCCTCTCAAGGCTGAGAAATTCCAAAGGTTTTGGGAGCTGTGAGCCAGAAAGTGAAGGAATACATAGATAGATAGATAGATAGATAGATAGATAGATAGATAGATATTCATAAGTCACAAGGAATTTGCCATGTTAAAAGGGGAGTCTAACCAAAGGGGGACAGCAAAGGCATGGTCATCTGTATATGCATGGAATTCTGAGAACTTCAGGAAATCCAGTGCTTTTTTTGGGGGGGGGGGTAGGAAAATGATAATGGCCTTTCATACAGTATGGATTATAGTGGTAAAAAATGGGGTGCCTAGCTGTCATCTGACTCTTGATCTCGGAGTCATGAGTTAGAACCCCACATTGGGTGTAGAAATTACTTAAACAAACAAACAAACAAACATACTCTAAAAAAAGAAAGAAAGACAGAAAGCCAGGAAACCTGTTAGGTGGTAATCAAAGTGAGGATATCCCCAGGGGCCAAGGATATTCTTCAATGAATACTCCTTACAAAGCCTAGAATGTAGGAGGTTAATTTGCTGGGTAGATGAATGAATGATGAATGAATGAGATGATCTACATTTGGCCAGTTGGAATGGAGATAAGTTAATGAATGAGAAACATTTTGGAAGTGGAATGGGCAGGACTTGATGAAGTGTATACAGTGGCAGACCTGGGTCTCCATGGGCAGGAGGGAGAGAATGAGAGAGAAATGGAAGTTTCTTTGTGATATCTAGTTTGTATGATTCTTGGTGGTGGTGTCCCCATGGCCTCTATTCTTTGACCTGCTGGTCTTTCTTTAAGGGCATGGTTTAAGGACAGTAATAAGGGACTATAAGCCACCTTCGATTCTACATATTCTGCCTTCAGTCTTCTAGGTTTGGGTCTTGAGAGTCAGAAATAGGCAACAGAGAAAGAGAATACTTTCGGAGAAACATGGCATGCTTGCTTGTAATGGGGTAGTATATCAAATGCATATTTTAATGGCAGTTTCCTTTCAGTCAGGTCACTGAAAAGGCTATACATTAGCATACTCACTGCGTAAGTAGCCCAACTCCATTTCCTTTGGCCTTGTGATAATGCATATTTGCTGAGCACTACGGATGTGTTCTTGTGTCAGGCTGTACCACACAGGTTTGTTCCTCATAGCAATACTGAGAGTTAACCAGAATTCCCATTGTTTAACCAGTGATAAAGCTGAGGCTCAGAGTGATTAACTTACTCACGTAGGGTTGCACAAAAGTATACTGAAACTCAATCCTTTAGGATGTAAGGAAGTTTAAATTCTAATGCAGCACTCTGACATGATCGCTTAAGAAAAAAAAGAAAGAAATCAGTCTATGAGTCATAGTTATTCTAAAGAGGTTTTTTGTTGTTGTTGTTGTTGTTATTCTCTCTCTACAAAAGCATGGAAGAAAGTACCCTGGACAAAGATTCAGGTGATCAAGATTTTAGTCCTAGTTCTGTTGCTTCTGCTGCTAATTACCTACCTCTGTGGCCTTAGAGCAATTCCATGAACATTTCTGGACCTGTTTTCTGTGGCATCTCTCTGAGGTTGTCTTATCTGTACCCTAAAGTTTTGACTAGATATAAGCTATGTTGCTGGTTCTGATATAAATTATGGTAATGAGACTAAACTGTTTGAAATCAACTCTGAGTTGGAAGGCAAATCAAATATCACATGCAAATAAACACTGTCAGAAGACATTATCAGCATTTTCAAAGCCATAAGGGTTTCTGAAATAATATGATTATATCTTATGCCATTCAGCACAAACGTCTCTCTCTCTGTCTGTGTCTCTCTCATATGCCTCACACAGTGAATTGTCAGGCTCACAATTGTTTTCTTTTCAAGGCTGTTTTTGAGTCATCTTAATGACCCGAATCTTTAGAAGCACCACTTACTATGACATATTGCTTTAATTTACTATTGGGTCTTAGTATTCAGAAGATATATTTCTTAAAATAATGGGGTTAGTCATTCAAAAGAAAGAAGGCTCTGTTAGGCATTCAAATTCATAGGTCACTGTCATTGTAATTCAGGGCACTATATGATGGTGTAATTTGGGTGGCTCTGCAGATGAGTGGGTCGGGGTGTGTGGTAAAGGGGAGCAAATGAGATCACCCTAAATTGCACCTGGGAGTAGAAAATATTCTTTGTGAGCTTCCATTATTTTTCAGAGGGCACCATCATGCTTCAGTGTTATAGGCAGTTACACAAGTAAACTAGACTGACTGGAGGAGAGATTTTTTTTTTTTAATTGGGTGTTTCAGTTTCACCTTTCTATAGTGTGTTTGACAGTTACACAGTGGTCTTGGGATGAGTATCTAGGAAGCTAGTGTCTGTGCCTTGGTGCCGCCTCTAAGACTCTGGCTCAAGCATATCAGTCTCCATGATTGATAATTTGTTCTGAAAGAACAGTGCTTTAGTTTGTGATTTTTGTCTCATGGGTTTTGATTAGAAACAGCCTGTCTTTTCTCTCCCTCCCTCCCAGTCCCCCAAATGCTTAGATCTCGCAATATTTCATTGAGTTTTTTCCCCTATTATTCAATGTTTTTATGTCTTCAGTGTCCAGTAATGGCCAGTTCCTCTGGACCTCTGCACTCATTACTCCAAGTCTCTCCAAACTTCTTTTCTAACTCATTGGTCTTTTGGTTTTGGTTAGAGGACTCTTGCCTGATTCACAGCCTGTGGCCAGTTTGCAGCCGGGAAATTGGGCTACAGGTGTCATTTATGGACACTTTGCTGCTCTAAACACTTTGCTTGCATTTATCTCACTTTATTCATTGTAAAACTCTCCAAGATTGGGGAATGCTAGAGTACTTATTATTAACACCAATTTAGTTATGGGAGAACTGAAGCTTAGAAAAGTACATAGATTATCAAAGGTCACACAGCTAGTATGTAGGAGAGCGGGAATTTCACTCCAACCAAATCTCTGATTCCAAAGAGTCTGGGATAGAGGGGTGGTTCTCAGGGATGGAGTGCGTCAGAATCCCCTGGAGGGCTTGCTAAAACAGTCTCTTGGACCCTAGCCCCAGTTTTCGAATCAGCAGATTAGAGGAGGGGACCTGGAAATTTGTATTTCTAGCAAGTTCCCGTGTGATGCTGATGCAGCTGGTCTCAGAACTGCACTGAGAACCACTGATGTAGTGGTCAGAAATAGATTTCTAGAGTCACTCTCCCTGAATTCAAATACTGGCTCCATTACTAAGGACAAGCACTGGGGAAAATCACTTGGTCTCAGTTACTACTGTTCATCTATACCTGCCTCATAGAGTTGTAGTGAAGATAACATGAAGTAAAGCATTTCAAGGGCTTAACAGAGTACCTGGAATCCAGCAGTCATTCTGTAAGGTTACCTATTGTTCTCATTCTTACTAAGTCACACTGCCAGGACTCTGCTAGTGAGTCTCATGCTCTGAGACAGCATATGTTTTGTTTTTGAAGTCCCATTATTTGCTTATCACATCCGTGTTGTTTTCTATCAAATTCCAAGGTATTTTTTTCTTTCCTTCTTCAACAAGTATTGCCCTTAGCTCACATCTTTCTCCCTCCAACCAAAAATTTAGAAGCTTCCACATCCACATGGGTAGGATAAAGTTTGCAACCCTCTGGCTTTGCAATTTTTCCACCCAACTTCATTTCCAACTCTTCTCTGCTTCATCTACCTCCTGGCACGAAGATGTAGTAGAATCTCATAATTTCAGAACTCTCCTTCTAGAATAAGCTCCTTGAAGACAGGGGCAGTATGCAACAGATCTTTGATCCTCTGCAGTGTGTCCCACAGTTAGCAGGACCCTAACAGATATCTGGTGAGTGACTAAGTGAGGGAGCTGGAAGGCCTGAGGTTAGAGTTTTGTCACCTGGGGCAGATTCTTTCCCTGATATGGGTTTTGTTTCCTCAATGAAAGACTTGCATTTTAATTAAAAAATTTTTTTGAATACATGTCTTTTCTGCTACATCCGCACACCCTTCAGGTCAGCTAATTTCTTATTCAGCAGTTTGATAACAATGCTGATAACCAAAGGCTGTGTGTGTGCTCTTCTTTAGCTTGTTTTACATTAAGGGTCTCCTTCCCGTGTTTCTGGGTGCTGAATGGAACACAGGGAGGGCTAGTGTACACTATGGAATCTTTTCTTTTTCAAAATCCCCATGACTGCCTTCAAGAATCTATTATATTTGTGCCAGGATCAGGCTGACAGGCATGGAGACATTATTTTTCTTTGGTAAGGGTTGCATTTTTTTTTTAGTTGGAGGATGCCCTAGATGTATTCTGACAAGGGTAAGGCTCTAGTGGGTACGTGCTCTGATAACAGTTATAGATCTCAGCAGTTTCTCACTGAGTTCCATTGTGGGGTGATGTTGCATCCCAACTCAGTCTAAGTAGGACATGGCCTTGAACTAGGAGAGAATGCCTTGCATGCAGGATGATCTAACGCCCCATCCTGGATCAGTGTGGCTAGGAAGCAAGAGTGACTTTTAAAAATATTTTATAACATGTTTTCTTCCTGATGACAAAAGTATCATCATGTTCATGATAAAATATACAAAATTTTAATAAAGAATATAACAAGGTTTAACTTTGGGATATATCCTAGTAATCTTTTGTTCTCTTTTTTTCCTCTCTCTCTCTCCCTTTCTCTCTTTCTCTGTTTGGAAACAAAATTAAATAATAGAACATACAGCTTTTTCTCACCTGCTAACCTGAAGTATTTTCTCATAATCTCTAAATGCTCTTCAAGAATCTAACTTAATAGCTATATGGTATTCAATTGGGTGGACTTAATATATTATTTAAAGCATTCTCATTTTTTTTGATTCTTATATTGTTTCTAAAATTATTGGTATTAATAAATGTTATACTGAACTTCCATCCATACATATAAATTTTATGTACATTTATGATAATTTCAGCAAAAGGACTACATAAAAGTGGAATTTTACTGGGACATAGGGCATAAGCAAGTTTTGCTATTCCAGAAATTTCAAACTACATTTTTTTTATGCAAACCGTTTTAATACTTAAGATTCTCTTGACTGGTAGAGACATAGAAAACCTCAGTGAGCCAATATCCACTAAAGAAGTGGTCTTGGTGATTAAAATATGCCCCATCAATCCTCTATCTCTCAAATATAAGAAATACATAAGGCCAATAAAGTTTGAACACAAGTTTTATCAAGCCTCAACAAACTGGTAATCCCCATCTTATGCATAATTCAGAGAACACAAAAAGAAAAAAAAAAGCTACCAAACCCATTTTATAGACAGATATTATTTTGATACTAAAATTAGATATGGACAGTAAAAGAATACTATAGACTAATCTCAATTAGGATCATAAATGAATAATTCCAAATAAAATACTAGCATATAAAAGCCAGTATTTTTAAAGTATATCATAACCAAGAAGAATTTATTTTGGGGGTAAAGGATGGATCTGTATCCATTTTTATATCAATATTTCACCATATTCATATCTGAAGGAAATTAAGAGAAAGAACTGTTAACATTGGTCAATATATGCAGTAAGTTTTAGCCTGAGTACCCTAGTCTAGATGTGCTGGAAAGCAGAGCCTGGGGTACAGATTACAAGGTTGACACTGAGAGGTACAAGTTTCAGCAGTGACAGTGAGGAAGACAGGTAATGTTAGGCAAGGAAAGATGTGAAGCAATTGTGTTGCTATACTGGCCACAATTTCCAAACACCTTGCAGAGAAAAGATATCAAGGCGTGTTTCCTCAGCTCATGGGAATTTTTCCAAAAGGTTTTCAAGAGGAAAGTACACCATGGAGCATTCAGAGAGGGGCAATAGGAGGGGAAATTTATCAGTCTGGTTTCCTCCTAACTCTTATTTCCCATTGGTCAAGTTTCCTCCTACAGAGATCTAGCACTCCTATATACTTGGCAATAGAGCAACTGTAAAGAAGCCAGATCCTAAACCCTGTTGTGTGGCATTTCAAATCCAGAAGCAGAGAGGAGATTCAATAGGATGGAGTGTCAACCCAGGGAGAAAAGGAGGCAGCTGAAGGAAACATAAAAGGCCCACAAAAGAACTTATATGCAATACAATTAAGGAAAAACATTGGATGTGATATAACATTTATGATTAAAAAATAGAACAAAAAAGCCCTTGAACTATGAAGTAAAAGGAAATTATATAACATAGTCAACTATACCTATCCAAAAGCTATGGCAATTTTCATATTGATAGAAATTTAGAGATAGTTCCATTAAGTCGTACAAGACAAGGATGCCCGCTTTCGCTACTACCTATTCCACCTTGTACTGGAAATCCTAGCCCTTACCACTTGAAAAAAAACAACCCCCCCCAAAAAAAACTCCCACAAAACCCCAGAGTTTAACCACATGATTACAAGGGAGAATAGGATATGCAATTTCTAGTGGGTGACCACGTGCTTTTCTAAAACTGGTATATGTGTTGGGGAGTAGGTTTTTTACTAAAATGCAAATATGGTGAATGGATGCTGGACTATAATTAGTAATTTCTGCCACATGTGTATGCAAAAACCTCAACAGAATCTATGGAAAATAATTCAAACTAACAAGAGATAGTATTTCCAGATAAAATATTATGTAAAAATTTCGGTAGAGTGGTAGTGTAAATTTGTGGAGCCACTATGGAAAACAGTATGAGGGTTCCTCAAAAAATGAAAAATAGAATTACCATATGACTCAGCAATTTCACTTCTGGGCATATATCTAAAGGAAATGAAATCACTATGTTGAAAAGGTATCTGCATCCCTATGTTCATTGCAGCATTATTTACAATAGCTAAGACATTTGGAGACAACCAAAGTGTCCATCAACAAATGAAAGGATGAAGAAAATGTTATATATATATATTTTTTTTCACTATATATTTATATTTTCATTAGGTATAATGCCCTTAAGGTCCATACGTTTTGGAACAAATACAGATTTCCTTCTTTTTTATGGTTGAATCATATTCTATTATTACATATATATTGAATCTTAACAAACTAAATTCCTAGAAACAGAGAACAGATTAGTGGTTGCCAGAGGCAGGGTGTGGGGGTGAGGAAAATGAGTGAAGGTGGTCAAAGGGTACAAACTCCCTGTTAAAAGATAAATAAGTTCTGGGCATATAACGTATAGCATGATGACTATAGTTAACAATATTGCATGGTATATTTGAACGGTGCTAAGAGAATGGATCTTAAAAGTTCTCATCACGAGACAATTTATAACTGTGTGTAGTGATGTTAACTAAACTTATTGTGGTTATCATTTCACAATATTTACATCTATATATCAAATTATTATATTGCATACCTTAAATTAATCAATGTTTATGTCAATTATATCTCAATAGCACAGGTGGTAAATTTCTGTAGTAAGCCCTATCCCTACAGTAATCAATTAGAAAATGTTATGGATAAAGATATAAATTATAATAACATAAAAACTTCACAGTGCCTAGAAATAAATATAATCTCCAAAGGTTCAATGTTCTTATAGAGAAAATCACAAACCATCTCTGAAATACATAAAAGAAGATAGTAATAGGTCTTTTAATAATGTTAATTCTCTTCAAATTAACCTATAAAATTGATGCAGTTCTAATTTTCCTACAAATTTTCCATCCATAAAACTGGGGAATTTTATTATAAAACTTATAGTAGAGGTAGATGTCTAAGGATAGCCAAGACAAACCAGTCAGAAAATAGGAAAGTGGGCAAAGAGCATTAACAGGCAATTTATAAAGGACCAAACATATAAAAGACATTCTCAATCTTACTAGTATTCTGATAAACCCAAATTATTTTTTGTTGTTTTATTTTAATTCTGGTATAGTTAATATACAGTGTTATGTTAGTTTCAGGTGTACAATATAGTGATTCAATAATTCTATACATTATTCAGTCTTCATCAAGATAAGTGTACTCTTAATCTCCATTACCTATTTAACCCATTACCCCTCAACTCCCCCCGCTGGTAACCATCTGTTTGTTCTCTATAGTTAAGAGTGTGTTTTTTGATTTGTCTATTTTTCCTTTTTGTTTGTTTCTTTCTTTCTTAAAATCCACATATGAGTGAAATCCTATGGTATTTATCTTTCTCTGACTGACTTATTTCACTTAGCATTATACTCTCTACGTCCATCCATGTTGTAGTGAATGGTAAGACTTCATTCTTTTTATGGCTAAATAATATTCCATTGTATATATATATGCCACATCTTCTTTATCCATTCATCTATCACTGGACACTCGGGCTGCTTCCATAATTTGGCTGTTGTAAATAATGCTGCAATAATAGGGGTGTATATATCTTTTCGAATTAGTGTTTTGTTTTTTTTTTTTAAAGATTGTATTTATTTATTTGACAGAGACACAGCCAGTAAGAAAGAGAACACAAGCAAGGGGACTGTGAGGGGGAGAAGCAGGCTTCCCGCTGAGCAGGGAGCCCGATGCGGGGCTCGATCCCAGGACCCTGGGATCATGCCCTGAGCCAAAGGCAGACGCTTAACGACTGAGCCACCCAGGTGCCCCTGAATTAGTGTTTTTATATTCTTTGGGTAAATACCCAGTAGTAGGATTACTAGTTCATATGGTAATTCTATTTTTAATTTATTGAGGACCCTCCATACTGTTTTCCACAGTAACTGCACCAGTTTGCATTCCCACCAATAGTACATGAGGGTTCTTATTTCGCCATATCCTCTCCAACGCTTGTTTTTTCTTTTGTTTTTGATTTCAGCCATTCTGACAGCATGAGGTGATCCATTGTAGTTTTGTAATAAATCCAAATTTAAACAATCAAACACAAGTTGCCATTTTCTGTGGCTTGGATTGACAGAAGTTAAAAATAGTAACAATACCAAGGGTTGAAAAGGATGTGGGGACACTTGGATGGAATTAAACAGGATGAAAATGAAATAAGTAGACACATTTTGGTCAACAGTGTGCCAACATCTAATAAATGTAAAGGTGGCTGTACTTTAATATCTAGGAATACTCCTTCTAGCCAATCCTCATTACTCATAGAGTCTGTATTTGCACATTTGCCTATTTACTAAAATTTATTTGTAACCCTCAAATCAATATTCAATGCAGTGTTTTCACAGTCATTTGCAGACATGTGCAGAACAGCAAAAAAATTTAAGTCACAATGTGCACAGTCGCAGCTGAGGCTGAACAAGACGATGCCTTCTTGTTTTAGTTCTCATGCTGTAAACAAGTGTCCTTTTCATGGTCTATTTAGTGCCACGTCTTTTGCATTCTTGTGCTTTTTGTTGGTGATTTCACTGCTGAAAATGCCTCCCAAGTATAGTGCTGAAGTGCTGTCTGGTGTTCCTAAATTCAAGAAAGCTGTGATGTGCTTTACAAAGAAAAGCACACATTAGATAAACTTCATTCAGTTGTGAGTTATAATAAGTGCTATTCGTTGTGAGTTCAATGTCAATTAATCAACAATGTATATTAACTAAGGTGTTTTAAAACCAAAACTAACATTAAAGAAGGTTATTTATTGATCAGTTAACAAAAATGTTGTGACCAGAGGCTTGCAGCAACCTAACTCTGTATTTCCTCTAGGAGCAATGGCTCAGTATCTGCTAATTCAGTGTTTGCAGTGACTTTATAGAGCACAGCTACTGCAGGTTATAAGAATCAACTGTGTATCTCGTAGAGAAATTCTCACACATGCACAAGAAGACGTATATGAGTATTCTTTGCTTGTAATGGTGAAAATAGAGATACAATCCTAATGCTTCATGTGAGGTATGGATGAATATATTATGTTTTATTCATGCAATGGAATATTCATGGTGCTAGCACATTAGTGGAAAGACATGGAATAAAAAAAACCTACATAAAGTATATACTATGCTAAAAGGTAGCAAATGCTATGGAAGAAAATTAGGAAGAAAAGGGAGATAGCAAGTAAATCTTGGGGTGTGGGGTCCTGTGAAATTTTAAATAAGGTAGCTAGGGAATGCCTTCCTGCAAAGGTGCAAATAATAATAATTTGATCTTCTCTTTCTATTCATAGGGTAGAACTTCTAGAATGTATTAAATAGTAATTGTAATAGTAGATGTTCTTATTTTATTCCTTCCTCAGAATCTAGCAAATAGTAGATGATGGATAAATGTTTACAAAATGAATGCCTCTGATGGTTCACCTTTAAATATAATTTTGGCTATTGTCCAATAATTCCATGTTTCGGTTCTCTAGGAACTTGCATTTTTGTGTGTGTCTTATTGAGTATTTCAATTGAAAGATTGGAGGACGTATTTTAGATATCCTGGCTTTCCTTCATTCTTATCCAAAGTTTTATGATTAACACGTTGCACCTGGCATGAATTAATGCTCAGTAATTTTTTTTAATTTGAGAGGGTAAAGGAAGTACCATTTTTACTTTGATTTGTAATTTTCAAATAAGCAGATATTTGGCAACTAGGCATTTTTTTGCTTGCTTGTTCTGTTGCCCCAGGCTCTGCAAATGGTAGAAATGAGCTTAGCTAGTGTTTGTTCAGCAACTATTATGTTCTAGGTACAGAGTGTAGTCATTTACATGAAGTCATAACAGAACACTGCAAGGCTGTTATCATCTTTACTTTACAGAAAAGAAAACCATTTCAAAGAGGTTATGCAAATCTCTTAATGTCACACAACCTGAATCAGCAGAGCTGGCATTCTAACCCAGTTTGCCTGACACCAAAACCTATGCTCTTTTCTTCACATAATGGTGCTGGTTCCCATAGTCACAATCAGTGTGTTGGGAACTGCCTATTTGTTTTTGTTTACTTTTGCTTATATTGCATTTTATACTCAGCATCTATGTGCCAAAGCATATCACCAGATAGGAGAAACCACTTACTGTTTTCAATTTAATAAAAATACTTAGTGAGCTCCTACATCAGTTTTGTTCTTTTTTCCTTTTCTTAATGATTCAACGTTTATAGAGCTTATTTCTTATTCATATATGCTGCAAAATGGATGATCCTGATTGTCAGATGTTTTTTTCTCCAACCATTGATTCAAAGATTCAGTCTCCTTCCTTCTATCTTGTGGTCTGCTATCTGCAATCTGTGGTGTCCAAGGTTCCTAAGAACTATTTCCATTCCAGTTATCCAGAAGGGCAAAGGAACATGTTGAATATCAAGAGAGAGGTTTTCATGAGCTAGGTATGGAAATAGTACACATTCTGCTCACATTCCAATGATTAGAATCCAGTTGCATGGTCACAGCCAAGTACAATCAATGTAGACTGGAAATGCAGTCAACTCTGTGATTTCAAAGAAATTAGTGAATAAAAAATCATCCTTGGCAATTTTTGTGTCTGATGAGCTTCACAGAGATTTCTTGATGGCTAGAGAGGATAAGCTTCCTTCAGAAGCTTCAACCTGGATTATTTCTCAGGGAAGGAGTGTAGTTCCTTTACAACTTCAGAAATTGCATTAATTCATTGCCAAGTTTCTGATGTACCTTGTCTCCAGGGTTTGCTTTTAAAAGTTTGGCCTTTTTCTAGCTTGCTTGGGGCATAGCTTGTCTCTAACACTTGTGATAATACATATTCCCTCTTCTATGTGGTCTCTTCTCTGCCTTTAGTTGTGGAGTTTGTTCTACCAATCTTCAGGTCAATTTCTGGGGTATTTAGGATGATTTGATTGTTATCTAGTATTCATGGGATGAGGCAAGCCTAGGGTCCTCCTACCCCGCCACCATCTTCTCAACCTACATCAGTTGTTATTGGTGCTTTATGAGAAGATTTGACATACTCAGTATGATAAAAGACATCTATGAAAGACACACAAATAACATTATATTCAGTGATGAAAGATCGAAAAGTTTTCCCCTTATGATCAGGAACAAGATAAGGATGCCTACTTTTACCACTGATATTCAACATTGTACTGGAAGTTCTAGCCAGAGCAATTAGATGAGAAAAAGGCATTGAAATTGTAAAGGTAGAAGTAAAATTATCTCTATTCGCAAATGACATGATCCTTGTATAGATAATACCAAGGAATCTGCAAAAAAGTTATAGAGCTAATAGACAAATTCAGCAAAGTTGTAGCATACAAGATCAACACACGAAAATTAGTTGTGTTGTTATATGCTAACAATAAGCAGTCTGAAAAGGATATTAAGAAAATAATTCCATTTACAGTAGCACCCAAAAGAGTAAAATGCCTAGGAATAAACTTAATCAAAAATATGAAAAACTTTTCACTGAAAAACTACTAAACATTGCTGAAAGAAATTAAAGAAATGGAAATAAATGGAAAAACATCCTGTGTTTATGGAATGGAAGACTTATTGTTAAGATGTCAGTCTGATCCACAGTAACTTGCATATTCAATGGCAACCCTATCAAATTGTCAGTGGTCATTTTTTTGGGTAGAAATGGAAAAGCTGATCCTCAAATTCACATGGAACTGCAAAGTCCTCTGAAGAGCCAAAACGATCTTTAAAAAGACAAACAACTTCTTGGTCTCAAAATTTACTACGAAGCTGCAGTAGTCAAAACAGTGTGGTACTGGCACAAGGATGAAAGTATAGACCAGTGGCCAATTGATTTTTGACAAAGGTCCCAAGATCTCTTGACAGGGTAAACAAATGGTACTAAGACAAGTGGATATTTATATGCAAAGGAATGAAGTTGGACCCTTACCTCACACCGTACACAAACATTTACTCCAAATGGATCAAAGACCTAATTATAAGAACTAAAATCATAAAGCTCTTAGGAGAAAGCATAAGGATAAATCTTTATGACTTTGGCAATGAATTCTTAAATATGACACCAAAACCACGATCAACTTAAAAAATTATACTTTATCAAAATTAAAAACTTTTGCTTATGATAGGACATGAAAAAACCTGCAGAATGGGAGAAAATATTTGCCAAATATATATCTGATAAAGGCCAGAATATACGAAGAACTCTTACAACTCAACAACAAAGATAAACCACCAAATTTAACATGTACAATGGACTCAAATAGACATTTCTCCAAAGATTATATGCAAATGGCCAACAAGTGCATGTAAATGTGCTCAGCATTATTAGTCATTAAGGAGATGTAAATCAAAGCCACAATGAAGTACAACTTCATGCCTACTAGGATGGCTATAACTTAAAAAATGGAAAATAAGTTTCAGTGAGGATATAGAAAAAATTTTTTTTGTAGTTTCAAGTATTTATTTAAATTCCAGTTAACATACAGTGTAATATTGTTTCAGGAGTAGAATTTAGTGATTCACCTTCCATACAACACCTAGTGCTCATCACAACAAATGCCATCCTTAATACCCGTCTCTTATTTAACCCAGTGCCTTGCCCACCTCTCCTCTAACAACCCTCAGTTTGTTCTTTATAGTTAAGAGTCTGTTTTATGGTTGCCTCTTTCTCCCCCACCCCATGTTCATCTGTTTTGTTTCTTAAATTCCACATATGAGTGAAATCAAATGGTATTTCTCTGACTGACTTATTTTGCTTAGCGTAATACACTCTAGCTCCATCTACATCGTTGCAAATGGAAAGATTTCTTTCTTTTTTCTGTGGCTGAGTAATATTCCATTGTGTGTAAATATATCATATCTTCTTTATGCATTCATCAATCGATGGACATTTGGGCTCTTTCTATAATTTGGCTATTGTTAATACTGCTGTAAACATCAGGATGCATGTATCTCTTTGAATCAGTATTTTTGTATCCTTTGAGTAAATACTTGGTAGTACAATTGCTGGGTTGTAGGTAGTGCTATTTTTAACTTTTTGAGGAACCTCCATACTGTTTTCCAGAGTATGGAGTGGCTACGCTGAGGATATGGAGAAATTGGAGCCCTTATACATTGTTAGTAGGAATGTAAAATGGTTCAGCCATTATGGGAAAACAATTTGGCAATTCCTCAAAAAGTTAAATGTTGTAATCCTGTAAAGACCCTGCATTTCTATGGTTAAGTAATACCCCCCAAAATTGAAAATGGTCACTCAAAGAAGTGCATGTACACACATGTTCACAACTGTATTACTTAACGGTAGTCATATGGTAAAAACAGCTGTAATGTCTATCAGCAGATGAATGGATAACCAATTTTGGAATGGAATACTATTCAGTCATAAGAAGGAATGAAGTCTTGATACATGCTAAGTAGATAAATGTAGATAAACCTCTAAGACACTACTATGCTAAGTGCAAGAAACCAGACACAAAATGACAAATATTGTATGATTCCATTAACATGAAATATTTAGAACTGAGAAGTCCGTAGAAGCAAAGTACAGGTTGGTGGTTGTCAGGGACTGGAAGAGTGGGGGATAGGGAGAAAATGTTTCGTGGATAAGAGGTTTTACTTCTAAGTGATGGAAATATTTGGAAATTAGATAGAGGTGAATAGTGTGAAGATACTAAATGACACTGACTTATTCCCTTTAAAATGGTTAATTTTATGTAATGGGAATTTCACTCCAATATATTACCCAAATAATTTTATGACCAACCACCAGGATTTCTAGTAGGTCTGAGATGGGTATTGACTTTGTGCATTTGAAAAGATAGCACAAGTGGTTCAGATGTGTACTAAGGGCTGTGAATTGTTGGCCAGCAGTGTCTTGGGAACTCTCATAAGCATTATTTCATTATCCCATTCCTGTCCTCATTTAACCTTCTTAGGACCTGAGTCAGTGGGCCTAAGTGGGCCTTCACTATGTGTGTGTCAGTTTGGGTCCTCCAAAAAGCAGATGTCCGAATGGAATTAGACATGCAGAAGTTTTATTTTAGGTAAATAACCAAAAACAATAAAGGAGGAAGAGAACAGAGTAGGTGGGAAGAGCTTCCAGGTCACCATGCAAGTCTGAAACCTGTGAGGAGAGCAAGAAGGCAGGAGGGCTGGGTAGGAAGAATCTCAGACTCCAGTGTAGTCTCAACCAGGCAATGAAGATCCCTGGAGCAAAATTACCCATCAGAGGCATCTGCTTTGGGCAGGAATGACTCATTCCCTTATACCTGAATCATCCTCTGTCATTGGCTGGGAGGAACCCTGGGTGAGCGTAGCCTCCAGGTTGGATGCTGATGTGGACTCAAAGGTATGGCAGCTGGAAGATGTTCACCAACCCCCCTTTTGCAGCAGGTTCTCTTGAAGGATGATCTAAGCAGTATACCTCTTTGGTCATCACTGTGTGATACTGGACACGTCCCATACTCTCTCTGAACCTCATTTGCAAAATGGAGTTAATGTCATCTCCATCGCCAGGTTTTAAGGAGGACTAAAGAAGTAATATAAGTATCTGGCATGGTAGCTGGAATGAATATAAGTGGTTAACCATTATGCATAGGAGCAAACTTGGGCTCAGAGAGAGAAAACTACCTTCCTGAGGGCCACAAAGCTAGTAAGTAACAGATGTAAGATTAAAACCCAGCCTGACCTCACATCCTATACATATTCCATTCAAGCACATATTTGTCTAAGATTTTATTCCCAATATCTGGAACTAGGGACTTCATGGGTACTCTCTGTATTCTATAAAGCTGTCTGTGGAGAAATATCTGCCAGGCCTGGGTTGCACATATGTAACTTTTACTTTGTTTCCTCTTGTCTTCCTTTCCACTGGCACATCACAGAGAAGGGCCAGTCATCTTCTTCTCTTGTTATTAGATGCATATTGGCATTTGGAGTTTTTTGAAGGTTAACAGTTCCAACCCTTAAATAGGCATCATTGATACACACTATCTTAGGAGGAAAGAACTTCAGATGTAAATTGGTTTCATTTAAATCTCACCACTCCCATCACACAACCCCACCACGCTGACACTGCCACATTGGAAATGGCCCCCTTTCTCCATGTCATCTTTAGAGAGGCGGGTGGATCACAGCTGCTCCTCGTCTGGGTCTTCTGAGTCGTGGGAGGTAGCCAGTTGAGGGTGAGTTGAGCTCTGTTCACTTCCCCTGCTACAATCCTGATAGCCAGTAGCAAGCTGTGGTCAGGAAAGACACACAGAACACCCTGTGGTTTCTCTGCCATTTGTCTTTACTTCGTGTTACTTTCCAGGTGTTACTCAAGAACGCACGGCAGCCCATCCTTCCCTCCCTCAAATTGCCTGTATGACACAGTCATTTGTCAGCTTCCACTGCAGAAGAGATGGCACCAAACGGACTCCTTTGGGCTTTCCCTGCACAGATAATTTCCTGGTCAAAAGAGAGAAGTAGGTTCAGCTTTGTTATGTTTAGGAGAGAAACGCTTGGTGCCTGGCTAACCTTTTAACACAGTGCTAGTCCTGGGATTCAGTTTTATAAACATTTTTAAAAATTTTTTTTATTTATTTGAGAGAGAGAGAGAGCAGGGGGAGGGACAGAGGGAGAAAGAGAGAGACACTTTTTTTTTTTAATTTTTTTTTTTAAAGATTTTATTTATTTATGTGACAGAGAGACAGCCAGCGAGAGAGGGAACACAGCAGGGGGAGTGGGAGAGGAAGAAGCAGGCTCATAACAGAGGAGCCCGATGTGGGACTCGATCCCAGTACGCCGGTACGCCGGGATCACGCCCTGAGCCGAAGGCAGACGCTTTAACGACTGCGCTACCCAGGCGCCCCGAAAGAGAGAGACCCTTAAGCAGACGTGGTGCTGAATGTGGAACCCTTCTCAGGTCCCGATTTCACGACCCTGAGATCAGATCTGAGCTGAAACCAAGTCGGGTGCTTAACTGACTGTGCCACCCAGGTGCCCCAGTTTTGAAACATTTTTAATGCTGACCATGTCTAGGTGCTAGAAATTTGGGAGTTGAAAATGATAGTCCCTGTCTTCAAGGAGGGAGACATAGGAGCAAAGAAGTTCCAATGCCCTGTAATAAATGTGGTGGTAGAATGAAGCTAGAAATGTGGCAGAGCAGTGACAGGGAGAATAATGATTGGGGGGGGGGGTGTCTGAGTGCATCAGGAAAGGCTCCCAGGAGAAGGTGCTGCCCAAAAGGGACATCAGGTGGCTAACAGAGCTAAGCATCACAGGCAGAAGGAAAAGCTTGTGCAAAGGCGCGGTGTGTTTGAGGGGATTTAAAGAGGTATTGCTAGAGTGTGAAGCAAAAGGAGGGATGTCTTAAGAGGGGAAGCAGGAACCAGAGCAAGAATTGATGTGGTAGATCATACAAAATGCCTTAGACTTATTGGAGTCAGTGACAGGACACCAGTGGGTGTAGTACGTAGGGGAGATGTGTGGTCACATAGAATAATCTATGTCTATAGGGGAGGATGAGTGCACCGGCAGAGACTGGAGGGTGGGAGACAGAGTCAGTAGCTGATAGAGGAGTCCAGGTGAGAAAAGATGAAGATCAGAATTAATGCCAATGAGAGTGGCAATGGAGAGAAGGGGGCAGGCATGAGAGGGCTTTTGAATGAGAGATAATAACAGTAATGGCAATAGTTAAGTTGTTGCTGCTGTAGTAACATTTTTTGAGTCATTATATCTCCGCAGGGCCCTGTTATAGGTAAGGTCTCTTTATATTTACACTAATACTATGAGGTATTAAAGGGGCTACAAATCCTTACCCATGATTATAAAATTTCTAAAGTGTTCCAAACAAAAAGTTTTTCCAAACTCATTTGCAGTAAAACTTGGCTAGACTTTTGAACTCACTTGGAAAGGTCTAACCTGAAATGATAAGTGGCGACTTCTGGGTTTTATTTGTTACCTAGTGTAGATGGTCACATGTTCTGCCACAGGAATATAAATGCGTTTGATTACATAGTGCTGCCCCAGACCGTTCTGGGGATGTTACCAAATATACAGTAGATGATGTAATGCTCTCCGTGAGTGTTACAAATTATACTTTATATCCACTTTATTACCTTTGTAAATTCCAAAGCTTCCTGATTTCCATAATACATCTGACCCCAAGGATTCCAGATAAGGGATTGTGGATTGTAGACCTAGAGTCACCACTTACAGCTGTGGACATGAAGGCACAGAGGGGTGAAGTAATTTGTTCAAAGGCACACAACTAGGTAGTGGCAGAATTGGGATGGAGACCCAGCATTTTTGGACTCCAGAGCCTGCACTCTGAACTTTCTGCAGTGTCTTCTTAGGTGGGCAGAAAGAAACCTTAGGGATCATTTTATGGGTGAGTCAACTGATGTGTTTCTTTTAAACTACCTTCTGTGAGGGGGGCCTAGGTGGCTCAGTCAGTTAAGCATCCAACTCTTGGTTTCTGCTCAGGTCATGATCTTAAGGGTCCTGAGATCTAGCCCCAAGTCAGGCTTAGAGCTCAGAGCTCAGGGGGGAGCCTGCCTGAAGTCTTTCCCTCTGCCCCTCCTCCCACCCACGTGAGTGATTGGGCACTCGCACGCTCTCTCTCTAAAATAAATCTAAAAAAAAATACTTAATGTAATGAACTTTTTCTTCTTCTTCTTTTTTTTTTTTAAAGATTTTATTTATTTATTTGAGAGAAAACATGGGGGGGCCATGTCAGAGGGAGAAGCAGACACCCTGCTGAGCAGGGAGCCCCATTCGGGACTCAATTCTGGGGCTCCAGGATCATGACCTGAGCTGAAGGCAGTCGCTTAACCAACTGAGCCACCCAGGTGCCCCAGAACTTCTAATAACATTAGAGAATTTGGGCAGTCTTTTATAGCTTACTAAAACCTTATTTTATTAATATTAGGTTTTAGTAAGAGAGCAAAAGTCTTCTTGTGTCAAACAATATATTATTATGACACTTATACATATTAAGAGTAAACAGTAATACAGCTATAAACCACAGGAGGGAATTTTTTTATTGAGCACCTCATTTGTGCCAAGATTTCAGGGGACTCTGGTAAAGTGGCAGGCCTGATCTTGGGTTTTAAAGTACGTATCTTCAGGTGCCTGGGTGACTCGGTTGGTTAAGCGCCTGCCTTTGGCTCAGGTCATGATCCTAGGGTCCTGGGATCTTGTCCCACATTGGGCTCCCTGCTCAGGGAGGAGTCTGCTTCTTCCTCTACCCCTCTCTCCTGCTTGTGCTCTTGCTTTCTCTCATGCTCTCTCTCTCTCCAATAAATAGTAAAATCTTAAAAAAAATAAAGTAGGTAACCTTATTTAACCTTTCATCAAATCATCTTTATAATATTTTCCCTTAAAGGAACAATAAATAGCATCAGATATGCTATATGACTTTTTCAAATATAACCCCTCTTTGGGCCTTGGTTTTCTCATATGTAGTTGGGGATCTATTTCATATCTAAGATCTACTTTATAGAGGTATGACTAGTGGTGTGCTGGTAAATGTTTAACAGCCTGCAAAAAGAAGGAAGAAAAGGGGAAGAAGAGCTCTGATCTGTAGTGTTTCTTTATTTCTGTGGTGTAAATATTCCCACTATTGATGATTTCAAGCTACTGTGGTAATATCAAAGCTTCATTATATAGTCTTTCCTCCCTTACTACATATGTAGTAGATGTAAAAGACCTTAAAAGTATAGATAATAGTAAAATATAGAAATATAGTAAAATAATTAGGAAGGAATGAGTTTTGAGTATTTATTACCTTTGTTTTAAATATAATTTAAAGTTTACACAATTTAAATTTTAATAATGGCTGTGTTTAACAACAAGCTTGCAAAACTCCTGAAAATTTAACAGTTGGTTGGAGCCAGTGCAAGCCAGCTCCAGCATACCACTCCCTAGGTGTTAGGAAGATTAAAAGGAAATCATTAATTTTAAAACTGCCTAATTGTGCCTTGAAACATCTTAGGTCCTCCATAAATCTTAATTTTCTCATCTCTTACTTTATGTTTTATTAAGCCCCATCCTCTTCTTTGGAGTCTCTGACAACGTCTCTAATTTTAACACCATCTCCAAAGACAAATTAGATTGATGCATTATTCAGAATATTCAGGGAAATTTATCACGATTCACTTTCTCTCAGTCCTCAGGTTAGATATGTGGGAGAAAGGCATTGATTTCTTTATGTCTCCCTGTAAACATTTGTTCTTATTCACAAAACCTGCATGTCTGGAATTCGCTGCCCCCTTTTCCCTGGATCAGTAGTTACTCATTTTCCCTCACCCCAGAACCAACCAAAAAGAGTGATTTATCAGAGAATTAAACCTGTGGCTTTATTCAGCTTTGGATGAGAGTTCTGGGAGATGTTTCCCTCTGTATATTGGAAAAATATGCCCTTCATTAATTTTGATGTAGTCGTTTTTTGTTTTATTTATCTTTGGCTATAAGCCATATGGTTAAAAGTCTGTATGGATTAGAACCTATCTATTTTCCTTTATAAATAGATTATGCTTTTCAAAACATAATAGATAAAACATGCTCAATATAAGAAAACATGGTGTAATACTGAAAAAATTAAAATGAAAAAATTACTCATAATTCTGCATCTCAGAGAGAGCCATTGTTATTTTTGGTGAATTTCTTATTTTTTTCCTGTTTGTGTGAATCACATAATTGGAATCATACTACATATGAAGTTTATTATTCAGCACGGATAGCTGTCGAGTGCCATGATGAATCTAGAATATTCATACATTATAGATGGGCATTGCTGGAAACAAAGTTTCATCAAGAGCATAACCTTACTTGTTTTTTCTCTGTAAACCATCATAATACCTTAATTTCATGATTGAGTTATAAGGAATTAAATTTTTCAATTTCAAACAATATCACTACCTATATTAAGCTTCAGGGATGAGGTTTGAACACATACACACAAGTGTACACACACACACACGTTTTGAAGACAGGCAAATCTGGGTGCAAACTCCAGCTATGTTGTCGCCTGGCTGTGTGACTTTGGGCAAGTTACTTCAACTCTTTGTAGCCTCAGGTTTCATCACATATGTAATAAGAATGGTGTTAATACCTGCCTGGAAGAGCTGTTAACCTGATTAGATGATGATAGACTGCATATAAAGTGCTCTATGAAAGATTGCTGCTGTTATTTTCCTTACTGACTGGCCCAGTCCTGCTAGCATGAAATCAGGATGGGAATGAGACACTGACTACGTACAATAGCAATGGCACAGAGAGAGCTGTGAGGATTCACTATAAAGTATTTAAAACTGCCCGAAACAGTGTAAGTGCTTCATAAGTGTTTGTGATCATTGGCTGCCGGTACAAGTTAATGGTAACCTATAATTTATCATCTGAATTGAAACAATTTTGAGAGTGAAAGGAGGCATTACTAATAATGAGACTGGAACAACAGGTGTAAACCAGGGTGGTCAAGGCCATATCAGGATAATTCTAAACAAACTAAGACATGTAGTCCACTTTGCCTATCCACCCTGTTCTCCAAACCCCTTCCCAAAACTTATACACTGTTAATAGTTTCTTAAACATTTTCCAGTTTCTTCATAAATACACAAATAGACATACATGTATTTTCTTGTTTTCTTCGTTTTCATACAAAAGCATTTTTTTTTTCTTTTTGAGAGAGAGAGCGCGCAAGCGCGTGCACACATTGGGGAGGGGGAGAGGGAGAGAGAGAATCTTAAGAAGGCTCCACGCCCAGTGCAGAGCCAGATGTGGGGCTCAATCTCACGACCCTGAGTTCATGACCTGAGCTGAAATCAAGAGTTGGACGCTTAAATGACTGAGCCACCCAGGTGCCCCTACGGCAGCATTTTCTATGCACTATTTATAGCTTCATTTTTTTAAATTTATAATAATATATTCTGGAGATCATTCCATATCAACATAGACATCCATTCCTAGTCTTTTCTTTTCTTTTGACAGCTGCATGGTATTCCATTACTTAACCAATTCTCTATTGTTGAACTTCTAGATTTTTTGCAATATTCAGCTATTTCGTATAATGCTATAATGAATAACTTTGTGTATGTGTGTGGAGAAGTAGTGTGGCTGGGTCAAAGGGTACATACTTTCATAATTTTGAACATTTTGAACAATACTGCTAAGTTTCCCAGAATAAGCTGTGTACCAATTTGCATTAGTGGTGTGTGAGTGTGCATTTCCCCAGGACATTGACAACAGTATTTTGGCAAGCTTTTATTTTTGTTTTTGGCTATTTAGTAATATTTTAGAACTAGTAGTATGAATTTTATAATATGCCAAACAGTAGTTTTTTGGTTTTTTTTTTAAAGATTTTATTTATTTATGTGACAGAGAGACAGCCAGTGAGAGAGGGAACACAGCAGGGGGAGTGGGAGAGGAAGAAGCAGGCTCCTAGCGGAGGAGCCTGATGTGGGACTCGATCCCGGTACGCCAGGATCACGCCCTGAGCCGAAGGCAGACGCTTTAACGACTGCGCTACCCAGGCGCCCCTCCAAACAGTAGTTATGATGGTAACTATCCATCTTATTCCTGACTTCAGTGAGATGACCCATGAGTTTGCCCATTAAATCTAACACTGTCTTTTCAGCTCAGATGTTTTGGTTGGTGTTAAGTATACATATCCTATCATATGATGCTTTACCAAGTTGTTTTTTTTTTAAGATTTTATTTATTTATTTGACAGAGAGAGAGACAGCCAGCGAGAGAGGGAACACAAGAAGGGGGAGTGGGAGAGGAAGAAGCAGGCTCCCAGTGGAGCAAGTAACCTGATGCGGGGCTCCATCCCAGGATCCTGGAATCAGGCCCTGAGCTGAAGGCAGACACTTAACCACTGAGCCACCGAGGTGCCCCTTTACCAAGTTTTTAAAAAAACTTTTACAATGTAACCTTTCCCTTTTTTTCTTACCATTTGATATTTTAAAAGGTCTTGATATTATAGCTTTATGTAACATGCTTAGCCCTTCATTATTTCTCCTTTTTTTCTTTTATTTTTTTCTTCTCCTCTCCTCTCCTCTCCTCTCCTCTCCTCTCCTCTCCTCTCCTCTCCTCTCCTCTCCTCTCCTCTCCTCTCCTCTCCCCTCCCCTCCCCTCCCCTCCCCTCCCCTCTCCTCTCCTCTCCTCTTCTTTTTTCTTTCCTTTCCTTTTCTCTTCTCTTCTCTCCTCTTCTTTCTTTCTTTCTTTCTTTCTTTCTTTCTTTCTTTCTTTCTTTCTTTCTTTCTTTCTTTCTTTCTGCATATAAGTGATATCAGGCAATATTTATCTCTAGCTGGTTTACTTCACTTAGCATAATACTCTGTAGGTTCATCCATGTTGTTGCAAGTGGTAGGATTTCTTTCTGTTTAAAGGCTGGTTAATGGGGCACCTGGGTGGCTCAGTTGTTAGGCGTCTGTCTTCAGTTCAGGGCCTGATCCCAGGGTCCTGGGATAGAGCCCCACATCAGGCTCCCTGCTCTGTTGGGAGCTTGCTTCTTCCTCACCCACTCCCCCTGCTTGTGTTCCCTCTCTCACTGGCTGTCTCTATCTCTGTCAAATACATAAATAAAATTTAAAAAAAAAAGGCTGGTTAATATTCCATATGTGTGTGTATATACACATATTCATGGTATATTTCATATATATGAAACATATGTATGTATATTTCATTATAGTCATAATCTATTTAATATATATTCATATATGTACATATTTACAATATATATTTTATATATGTACACATACACATACATGTAAGTACATATGTATATACATGTATATATACATATGTGTCTATGTGTGTGCATATATATCCATATATGCAATTTATTTCATATATATACATTTCAGTATAGGTTTCATATATATAGTATATATATTATATATATGAAACACATATATGTACATATATTTTATTATATTCATGATACATTTCATATATATAGTATATGTACATATATGTAATATATATATGAAATATATATATAATGAAATATTGATATCTATATATTACCTTTTTTATATGCACTCATCCATCAATACACTTTTAGGTTGTTTCCATACCTTGCCTATTGTGAGTGATTCTACAGTAACATGGGAGTACAGATATCTCTTTGGGATAGTGATTTCTTTTTGATATATACCCAGAAATAGAATTGATATACATATGTTAGTTCTATTTTTAATTTTGAAGAAGCTCCACAATTTCCATAGTGGCTTTACAGTTTATATTCTCATCAACAGTATACAAGGATTTCCTTTTCTCCAAATCCTTACCAGCATTTGTTATCACTTGTCTTTTTGGTAATAGATATTACTTAGTAGGTGTGAGGTGGTATCTCCTTGTGTGAGCGATTTGCATATCCCTGATGATTAGTGATACTGAGCATCTTTTCACATTCCTGTTGGCCATTTGTATGTCTTCTTTGGAAAATGTCTATGCAGGTCCTTTGTGCATTTTTAAATCGATTATTTCGTTTTTTGCTATTGAGTTGTAAGAGTTCCTTATATATTTTGGATAGTCACCCTTTATTGAATATGTGGTTTGCAAATATTTTCTCCCATTCCATGTGTTGTCTTCTCATTGTGTTGATGTTTTCCTTTGCTGTACAGAAGCTTTTTACTTCGATGTAGTCTCACTTGTTTATTTTTTTCATTTGTTGCCTATGCTATTACTGTCAATTCCAAAAAAATCATTGCTAAGACTAGTATTAAGGAGATTACCCTATATGTTTTCTTCTAGAAGTGTATGGTTTTAGGTCTTAGGTTCAACTGTTTAATCCATGTTGAGTTGATTTTTGTGTATGGTATAATATAATCATCCAGTTTACTCTTTTACATGTGAATATCCAGTTTTCCCATCACCTTGAAGAGACTATCCTTTCCTAATTGTGTATTCTTGGCACCTTTGTCGAAAATTAATCAAATCTATATTCATGGGTTTACATCTGGCTTCTTTATTCTGTTCCATTGGTTTATGTGTCTGACCATACTTTTTGATTATTATAGTTTTGTTATATGGTTTGAAAGCAGGAAGTATGATGCTTCTAGCTTTGCTCTTCTTTCTCAAGATTGATTTGGCTATCTGCAATCTTTTCTGATATCATGCTAATTTTTTCTATTTTTTTTCTATTTTTGTGAAAAATGTCATTAGAATTTTTATAGGACTCTCATTGAATCTGTAGAGTACATTGAGTAGTATGAGCATTTTAACAAAATTATTTTTTCCATCCCATGAACACTGAATACTTTTCCTTTTATTTGTGTCTTCAGTTTCTTTCATTAATGTCTTATAGTTTTCAGTACACAGGACTTTCACTTCCTTGGTTAAATTTATTCCCAGGTATTTTATTCTTTTTGATGCTACTGTAGATGAATTGTTTTCTTAATTTCTCCTTTTTGACAGCTCATTCTTAGTATATAGAAACACAACTGATTTTGATTTTATTGATTTTATATCATGCAACTTTACTGAATTTGTTTATTAGTTCTAACAGTTTTTTGCTGGAGTCTTTAGGATTTTCTATATGTAAGATCATGTCATCTGCAAACAAAGATAATTTTACATGTTCCTCTCTGATTTTTTTATTTTTATTTTTATTTTTTGACTAATTGCTCTGGCTAGGCATTCCAGTACTATGTGGAATAGAAGTGGTGAGATGAGCATCCTTGTCTTATTTCTGATCTTAGAGGAAAAGCTTTCAGCTTTTTACTGTTTATAATGCTAGCTGTGGGCTTCTCACATACAGCCTTTATTATGTTGAAGTTCATTCCTTCTAAAGCAAATGTGTTGAGAGTTTTTGTCATGAAAGGATGCTGAGTTTTGTCAAATGCTCTTTCTGCATCTATTGACATGATCATATGATTTCTATCCTTAATTTTGTTAATGTAGTATATCACATTTTTTGCTTTGTAGATATTGAACCATCCTTGCATCCCAGGAATAAATCTTACTGGATCATGGTGTATGATCCTTTTAATGTACTGTTTTTCACAATTTGCTGACATTTTGTTGAGGATTTTTGCATCAATATTTATTAGGGATATTGGCCTATAATTTTTTTTTCTTGTAGTGTTCTTGTCTGGTTTGAGTGTTGGTGTAATGCTGGTCTTATAAAATGAATTTGGAAGTGTTTCTTCTTCAGTTTTTTGGAAGAGTTGGAGAAGAGTTTGTTTTAATTCTTCCTTAAATGTTTGGTAAAATTTCACAGTAAAGCCATCTGGTCCTGAATTTTTCTTTGTTGGGGACCTTGTGATAACTGAGGCAGTTTCCTTGCTAGTAAATGATCTGTTCAGATTTTCTAGTTTTTCATGATTCAGTCTTGATCAGTTTTAGGTTTCCAGGAATTTACCCATTTCTTCTAGGTTATCTAATTTGTTGGCTTTTAATTGTTCATAATAGTTTCTTATGATCCTTAGTATGTCTGTGTTATCAGTTGTAATGTCTTCTCTTTCATTTCTAATTGTATTTACTTGAGTCTTATCTCACTTGATTCATTTTCACTGTGATCTTTGTTATTTCCTTCTTCCTAGTAACTTTAGGCTTGTTTGATTCCCCCCCCCCCCCCATCAGTGTAGGCATTTATCGCTGTAAACTTCCATCTTAGAACTGCTTTTGTTGCATCCCATAAGTTTTGGTATATTGTATTTCCATTTTCATTGTCTCAAGATGTTATTTGATTTCCCTTTTGGTTTCTCTTTTTGATCCATTGCTTGTTCAGGAGCATGTTACTTAATTTCTACATATTTGTGAATTTTCAAGTTTTCCTCTTGTAATTGATTTCCAGTTTCAAACCACTGTGATCCAAAAATATGCTTGATATGATTTCAATTTTCTTACTTTTGTTAAAGTTTGCCTTGTGACCTAACATATGATCTATCCTTGAGAATGTTTCATGTATGCATAAGAATATATTTTTCTTCTGTTGGATGGAACGTTCTATAATGTCTGTTAAATCCATCTGGTCTAGCATGTAGTTTAAGTCAATTTTTTTTTAATTGGTTTTCTGTCTGGATGATTTATCCATTGTGAAAGTAGAATATTGAAGTCCACTACTATTATAAATAGTGTTGCCGTCTCTGTCTACAGATCTGTTAATATTTGCTTTATATATTTAATTGCTCTGGTGTTGGGTGTGTACTTATGTAGAATTATTAAATCCTCTTAGCGAATTGACCTTCTTTGTCTCTTATTACAGTTTTTGGCTTAAAATCTACTTTATCTAATATAAACATAGCTGCCCCAGCTCTCTTTTGGTTTCTACTTATGTTGGAATATGTATTTCCATCCCTTTACTTACAGTCTATATGTGTTGTTAAAGCTGAAGTGAGTTTCTTATAGGCAGCATATGGTTTGGTCTTGTTTTTTTTATCCATTCAACCGTTCTGTGTCTTTTGATTGGGCAATTTAGTCCACTTACGTTTCAAGTAATTATTGATAGGTATGGATTTACTATTGCCATTTTGTTAATTGTTTTCTGGCTGTTTTGTAGTTCCTTTTTCTTTTTCTTTTCTTTTCTTTTCTTTTTTTTTTCTCTCTTCCTTTATGATTGATGATTTTCTGTGATAGTATGATTTGATTTCTTTCTCTTTATATTTTGTATATCTACTATAGGTTTTTGTTTTTAGTTACCTCGAAGCTTACAAAAGCTTAGTCTATTTTAAGCTGATGACAACTTAACTTCAAACACGTACAAAAGCTCTACATTTTTACAATCCCTCCCTTTTATGTTTTTGATGTCACAGTTCACATGTTTTTCTATTGTGTAGCCATTGACAAATTATTGTAGGTGTAATTATTTTTTTAATACTTTTGTCTTTTAACCTTAATACTAGTTATAAGTGATTTACCCACCACCATTACCATATTAGATTATTATGAAATAAACTATATATTTACCTTTACCAGTGAGTTTTATACTTTCATATGTTTTCCTGTTACTAATTAGTATCCTTTCATTTCAGCCTGAAGAACTCCCTTCGAGTTTCTTCTAAGGCCAGCCTACTGGTGAAATTCCTTAGCTTTTGTCTTGGAAACTTTTTAACTCTCTTTCAATTCTGAAAGAAAGCTTTGCTGGGTAGTGTATTCTAGGTTGGTAGTTGGTTTTGTTTTGTTTTTTTTCCCTCTTAGCACTTTGGATATATCGTCCTACTCCTTTTTGTCCTGTAAGAGTTCTGCTGAAAAATCCCCCTATTGTATTATGAGGGTTTCCTTATACATAACAAGTTGCTTTTCTCTTGCTTTTTTTAAGACTCTTTGTCTTTAACTTTTGATAACCTGATTATGATGTGTCTCAGTGTGGTCTTTTTGGATTCATTTTATTTGGTATTATTTTCTTTACACTTCTTGGATCTTTATGTCTTTATTTCCCCAGGTTAGGAAAGTTTTCAGCCATCATTTATTTGAACAAGCTTTCTGCCCCTTTCTGTCTCTCTTCTCCTTCTGGGACCCCTCTAATGCATATATTCATATATTGGTCCTTTTGATTATGTCCCACAAGTCCCTTAAACTATCTTCATTCTTTTTCTTTTCTTTTTTGCTCTTCTGATTGGATGATTTCCACTGCTTTGTCTTTGAGTTCACTGATTCTTTCTTCTGCTGGATCATTTCTGATGTTGAACCCCCCTCTATTGAATTTTCTGTTCAGTTATTATACTCCTTAGCATTATGATTTCTGTTTGGTACTTTTAAATATTTTCTCTCTTTGTTGAAAGTCTCACCTTTGTTTATACACTGCTCTCCTGAAATTGGTGAGAATCTTTATGACCTTATTTTGAACTCTTTATTGAATAAATCACTTACCTCCATTTCATTAAGGTTGATTTCTGGAGATTTATCTTGTTCTTTTGTTCAGTACATACTCCCTTGCTTCTTCATTTTCCTTGACTCTCTGAGTTCGTTTCTGTTTATTAGCTAAAACAGCTATCTCTCACAATCTTGACAAACTGGCTTGTATATGACATGAACCACATCAATCAACCCAGCCTGAGCTCCTGGCTGCATTGCAAACCTTTATGATTATCTAAGTTGCTGTCTTTGTCTTAGTGGTTCCCAGTAGATGATGGTGTGCCAAGACCTGTCAGTGTCACAGAGGTATGAGGAATGATCATATGCCTGTTCAGGCTCTGAGAAGACTGCTAATTGCCTGACCCTTCAGATTTGTGGTGCACACTAATTGGAAGCCTGACCTTAAGGCAGAAGCTGGGAAAGCCAGGACCTTAGATATGCCCCTATCAGGGAGAAACTGAGAGCTGAGTGTTTTTGACTACTCACTCTGTGCTAAGCCAGAGGAAAGAGTCATAGGGAGTGCTTGTGTGCAGAACCACCTCTTTCTTTTACATGGTTAGGAACTTATGAATTCTGAACCCCAACATCTCCCGGAGCTAGGCAATTTGGGAGTCAGTTCCTCAGTAACAGCCATAACAGTTAGGGTGCTACATGTGTGGACAAGCTACTTCCAGGGAAAAGCTGGCCATATGATTTTATGGTTGGAGTGAATGAGGAGAGACAGGAGGCTATGTGCCCACCAGCTCTTTCAGGCTCTCAGGAGGATTCCAGTCTGCACCCACATTCAAGCTGATTAGAAGCCAGAACTTTAGGGGCGCCTGGGTGGCATAGCGGTTAAGCGTCTGCCTTCGGCTCAGGGCGTGATCCCGGCGATCTGGGATCGAGCCCCACATCAGGCTCTTCTGCTGTGAGCCTGCTTCTTCCTCTCCCATTCCCCCTGCTTGTGTTCCCTCTCTCGCTGGCTGTCTCTATCTCTGTTGAATAAATAAATAAAATCTTTAAAAAAAAAAAAAAAAGAAACCAGAACTTTAGGCAGCAACTAGGAAAGCACGTAGTCAAACCCCTTCCAGGGAGAGACTGGGAGATGGGCACTTTTGCCTGCTCCTTCTACACTGAGCCTAGAGGGGATAGCAACAGGGAGTATTTGTGTGACCACGAAACAGCTGCTGCTTTGTTTGTTATTGTCCTGTGACTTGTGACTTCAAACCCCATGGGCTCTCAGAGCTAGGTGCTGTTGGGGTCTGTCCTTGAGGTGGCAGCCTTAGAAGTTGGGGCACTACATGTGTGGTCCAAACCCTTTGCTCCTCATGGAGAAGCTGGGAGTTAGGAGGTCCCTATCAAATGTAAGGCACTGCTAGATATAGGGTTTATGTTGAGAATGTGTCTCAGCCTGTCCTACCCATTTCGATGTGGGTATTTTCCGTTACCCAGCGTGTAAGAGTCATTCAACTAGTTTCTGGATTTCTCTCAGAGGGAATTGATCCATATGTAGCTGTATATTTACTGCATTTGTGGGAGGAGGGAGGGTCAGGAGCCTCCTATGTCGTCATCTTGGTCAATCCTTCATTTCCCTCACCAAAATTAGTGACAAGTAAAGATATTGGCTCTTTTCCATCCTTCTGGTTTCTCTTTTTTTTTTAACCAATTTTAGTCAATAGTGTCTTTCCTATTGATCAACTTTGTACTATCAAATATGACTGTATTTTTTGTTATTTGATTTATCACCTTTAAATGATACAGTTTTCTTGTCAGATATTATATATAGGAAATAGCAATCTTACTTTATGTCCAAACTTTCCTCATTTCTCCCTTATATTCCTGTTATTTCCATATGTTTATATGGTTAAGATGTTAATATATACATTCTGTTCTGGCATCTTAATACTTAGATTTGTTTTAGTTTTAGTTGGAGAGTTAAATATATTCAATGCACTATTCCTTTTGCCATCATTTCGTCAGTCATCTTGTAATTGGCTTAAGTTTATCTTTTAGTATTTTCTCAAAAGATTTTATGAGTATAACATAATCTTAAAACTTACAAGTTCAAAAATGCTAGTCAGTGGACTTTATACCTGAAGGACAGTTTGGCTGTATTTAAAATCCTTGGCTCGTCACATCATTCTTTGAAAACTGCTTTATAAGTATTGCTGCATTGTCTTCTGGTATAGAATTTCTCTATAGAGAAATCTTATACCAGTCTGATTTTTCCTCCATAGTTTTGCATGCTTGCCCAAATAATTATTTAAAATGTGGAGGAGAATATAGAACAGGGAAAAGACAGTCTCTTCAATAAATGGTAGGAAAATTGGACAGCCACTTGCAAAAGAATGAAAACGGACCACTATCTTACACCATATATAAAAATTAGCTCAAAATGGATTAAAGATTTGAACATAAAACCTAAACCCATAAAACTCCTAGAAGAAAACATAGGCAGTTATATCCTTGACATAGGTCCTGGTGATAATTTTTTGAATCTGACACCAAAAGCAAAAGCAACAAAAGCAAAAATAAACAAGTGAGACTACATCAGACTAGAAAGCTCTGCATAACAAAGGAAATCATCAAGAAAGTGCAAAGACAACCTACAGAATGGGAGAAAATATTTGCAAATTATATATCTGGTAAGGGACTAATATCCCAAATATATAAAGAACTCATACAACTCAATAGCAAAAAATACAAAGAATTCAATTTAAAAATTGTAGAAGATCTGGAGAGACATTTTAACAAAAAAGACATACAGATGGTCAACAGGTACAAGATGCTCTACATCATTAATCATCAGGGTAATGCAAAGCAAAACCACAACGATATATCACTTCACACCTGTTAGAATGGCCATTATCAAAAAGGCAAGAAATAGCAAGTGTTGGCAAGGATGTGGAAAAGGGGAGCCCTCATGCACTGTTGGTGGGAATGTAAATTGGTGCAGCCACTATGGAAAACAATATGGATATTTCTCAAAAAATTAAAAATAGAACTGCCATATCATCCAGCAATTACACTTCTGGGTATTTATCCAAAGAAAATGAAAACACTAACTTGGAAAAATACATGCAGCCCTTGTTCATTGAAACATTATGTATAATAGCTGAGATATAGAAATAATGTTAAGTGTCCATTGATGGATAAATAAAGACATTGTGATATATAAATACAATAGAATTTTATTCGGCCATTAAAAAGAATGAAGTCTTGCTGTTTGCAACAAAATGGATGAACCTTGAGGTCATTATGCTAAGTGAAATAAGTCAGAGAAAGTTAAACAGTGTGTGATGTCTCTTATATGTGTAATCTAAAATAAATAAAATCAAGCTCATAGGTACAGAGAAGAAATTGGTGGTTGCCACAGGCCGGGGGGGGAGGGTTGGGGATGGGAGTAAAGGATGAAGTTTTTTTTATTTTTTTCTTTTTAGTTTAAATAAATTGAATTTAAAACAATAAATAAAAATAAAATGTGATAATTTGGGATATGTCTTTATATTGACTATTTTTATATAAATTTCCTGGTACGTATAGTACCCTTTCAATAAATATATTCAAAGCTTTTATTACAGGTAAGTTTTCTTGATTATATTTTAGTTAGTTATTCTGTTTTGTTGTATAGTTTTTGTTTAGTTTTAGTTTGGAGGAGCTCTGATTATTCATAAGTTGGATCTTTGCTTTTCTCATATTTTTCTTTTTGTTTTTTAAGAGAGAGAGTGTGGGTGAGTGGGGCTGGGGGGAGAAGCAGAAGGAGAGGGGGAGAGAGAATCCCAAGCAGGCACCATGCCCAGCATGGAGTCTGATGATACAGGGCGTGATCTCAGAACTCTGAGATCATGACCTGAGCCAAAATCAAGAGTTGGACACTTAACTGACTGAGCCACCCAGGTGCCCCCTTTTCTCATATTTTTCATTGTCTAATCCCTAAGTCATTTATTGCCTATTTTTGGTTTACTGTTTTCTTACTCCTAGTCTACATATCCCTATTGTACTATCTTTGATGTCTACTCTTCTAATGTTATTTGAAGTTTCATGTTTATGTCTGATTTTTTTTCTTTTCACTTGTTTCCTAGGTCTGTTAGTTCATTTCTTCTTCTTTTATTTTTCTCTTTTCTGAGTTCTTATATTACTGCTCTACGGTCTTCCTTAGTAGAAGGAATTGTTTCATTAAATTTTTAGAACTCTGTGGTAAAATGTTTTTATCATAATTTTCATGTGTATATGAAATTTTCTAATATCTATTTTTTGTCTATGTGTAAGTTTTTCCTCCTCTTTTGCACATTTTTCGTATATTTTCTTTGCGTCAGGTCTTTGCCAATTCACTTTTTATTGCTCTTAAGTGAGCAAGTTGGATTTCCCTGAACTAGGGACTAGGGACTAGTTGTAGTAGTAAGTTTCTCTTTGAGGTGGTAAGGGTCTAGGGTAAACTTAAAAGCATCCCAGCCCAAAGATTCTGTTCTTTTTTGCTGCTACACAGACAAGACTCATCCTAGTGTTTCTTGTGTAATCCCCTCTCATCTTCTCTGAACCAGACTTAGTACAGCAGGGCTTCTGCTACCCGTCATGCTTACCCAACCCACGCCTATCATGGCAAAACAGAGATACACCTTCTGCACTTCAGGTAAAACCCTTACTTTTAAGTGAAAGTTGCTGATCCTTTCTGGAATCTGTCAGGGTTGAGTTCTCTTATCTGTTTATTCATATATTCCCCTCCAAGGCAGCTTCTGCTTCTGCTCGGATGCTTTTGGCAGCCCTTTTATGTGTTTTGAGGCTCTGTGGATTAAATCTGTTTCTTGTTCTCACTAAAAATGGCATTTGAAAGTTTTCTTTATATTCTCTTTATTACTGTTATATGATTTTTATTTGGAAAAGAGTAAAAGTTCTGACTTACACAGCCATTATCATATGAGAAGTTCTGAATGCTATTTGTGCAAAAACAAAAAAACCACACACACAGAAAACAAAAATAAAATAAAACAAAGTAAAACAAAATAGAGGCTCACATTCTTGGACTGAACACTCACCTTAAAATTACTCCTGAGTTTTCTTAATGCATAAAGGGAAATTCATAGCCCTCCACCGATCCATACATATTCCTCACAGACCTCAAACACTGTTTCTTCCCTCCAAAAACCCATTTCCAGTTGGTGTTTCCTGGAATTCCCCAAACAATGCACTACTCCAAATCTTTTTATTTCCATTGCAAACATTTCATCCTCTCATTTCTCCTAGGTTGACATCTAGTTGAACCCCTAAGGTACCACTTCCCCTGTAGCCTTCTCAAGCAGAGTATATTTTTCTAAGCTGCAGTGTGAAGCCATGCTGTCTTCTTTCCTTACTCCTGGTCACACTTTTTCAATCACTGAAGACCTGGCTCAGTTTTCCTCAGCTCTGTACCTTCTGCTATTGTCCTAGAAAACTTGACATCCTTGATTTTGACATACTTGAATATCCCCAAAAGGACTGAGACCTTCCTATCTCCAATGATGTTTTGCTGTCCTCTACTCTATCTATCCTATCTGTTTTTCATTTTTCACTTTGGTCATCAGTACAGAGTGCCCACTGCCAATATTGCTAATTCAATTGTGCCGTGTTTCAGCTCACTCAATTACCTCTACATGATGATTCTGAGACCTCATTGAGATGTCTAATCTACTATTTCCTCCATTTTTTTTTAAATCAGCCTCTTCTCATTTCAATTCTCTCCTATCCCAGATTATATTCTATTAGCCTTCTTTTTAATCTCTCTAATGTAAATACCTTCAACTTCCTTGCCCTACTCTCCATCATTGCAACTGAACTCAGCCCAACTGCACCAAACCATATGTCCACACCCAAAGATCTAGCTGGAGGCCTCTGGAAAAAAACGGTACATTGAGAAAAGATAGTATTAGTGTCAATTTATGAGCGCCCACCCTCACCTGATCCTTGACATTGCCAAAATATATTATTTAAATTAACTTACTAACCTTTTTCTTCATCACTAAACTTATTTCATATCTCCTTCATTCTCCTAAAATCTCTAAATTCCTTCCCTCCAACCTCTGTCAAATGATGTCTTTCTGTTCACAGAAGAAATAGAAGCCATCAAGTGAGAACTTTCCTTCTTCCCACTATCAGGTCCACAGATTTATCTGCATTTCCTTCCTTTCTGGTCAAGGGAAGAAGCATCCCTCTTCTAATCAGCAGCCAGTGCCTCTACAGATTCTCTAGGCATCATCCTTTCTTATATTCCCATGGTCTTACTTTACTAGGTATTCCTTAGAGTTCCTGCAACTTTAATCTCTATTCTCTAACTGGCTTTTCCTTAGTAGCCTGCATCCATGACATTGGTATACTTTATCTTTAAAATACTTTCCCTTAATATTACATCTCTCCATGACATTTTGTGACAAACTTCCCAAAATACCTTGGTATACATGCTTCTTCCACTTCCTTACCTCCCATTCACTTTTTGACTTATCCCAATCTAAATTTGCAGCTGTTACTCTACCTAAACTGATCTTGATGAAGTCAACAATGGTTTTCCTAAATCTAAATGGACATTTGTAGGTCCTGATCATCAGTGCCTTCACAGCAGCATTTAACATAGTTTATCACTGGGGATTAGGGAGTGTACTTCTTGTGATGAGCAGTGGGTGATGTATGGAATTATTGAATCACTGTATTGTACACCTGACACTAATATAACACTGTATGTTAACTAACTGGAATTAAAATAAAAACTTAAAAGGCCAAAAAATATATATGAATAAATAAAGATGTTGCCTCAATAAGAAAAAAAAATTAACATAGTTCTTTCAAAACATAACTCTTGATTTCCATCTCTGGTTCCCATATTCCTTCCTTTCCCAGTGTCTCCCTTTTCAGAAAATCATGTGTATCTCCAAATATGTAGTTGGTCACACCATGAATATAGGCAGATGTCATTTTGTTAGCTTCTTAATCTTCTATTCACATATTCCAGTTTCCATAGGACTGTCAGTTTTTCTCCCAAGATACTTCTTTTTTTTTTTTTTTTAAGATTTTATTTAATTATTCGACAGAGATAGAGACAGCCAGCGAGAGAGGGAACACAAGCAGGGGGAGTGGGAGAGGAAGAAGCAGGCTCATAGTGGAGGAGCCTGATGTGGGGCTCGATCCCATAACGCCGGGATCACGCCCTGAGCCGAAGGCAGACGCTTAACCGCTGTGCCACCCACGCGCCCCTCTCCCAAGATACTTCTAAAACATGCCCATCTCTCTCTTCCTCTGCCACTGCTTCAGGCCAAGCTTCTAGCATTTTCTGACTTCACAGCTGTAATGACCATCTAGCTGTTCTCCTTGCTTCCATTTTTTTCTTCCCCAGTCTATTCTTCACACTGCTCCAGAGTGATCCTTTATGAAATTATGTAGGTCATGTCACTTACCACTACATTAAAAATTCCAAATCTTCAATGTGGTGTGCAAGCTGTGTTCTGACCCTTGATTGCCTCTCAGTCTCATTTTCCTCCTGTTCTCAGTGCCTCAGCCACATTGACTAATTTCAAACACAGACAAGCTTGGAGACTTTGAATATACTGGGATGTTCCTCTATCAACTCTTTCCTTAGCTGATTCTTACTCATCCATCAGATTCAACTTAAATACTTTTACTTCAGAAAATCCTTCTCTGACACCAAAAAGTACCCGTCTAATAATATCTCATCACACTATTTACCTTTTCTTCATGGTCCTTATCGAAGCATGTAGATATATATTTATACACTTATTTGTTTAATGTTGGTCTTTTCATAATGGTGGAGTCCAGGTCAGTCTTAGTCACTTAATCACCAGGATCTAGCACAGAATATGCCACAAAGCAGGAGCTCAATTGATAATATTCACTAGATGATTGGGAGGGGATCTAGACTAGGTTTTGCTTTGAGACAGAGGTATTTAGTGGCTTAATCTGTCATATTTTGGATATCTAGTTTTCCCTTTAGGGTTCTATTTGTGACCTTGAAACCAAACTAGCTGATTTTATGGTAATGAGGCCTTTCAAATTATCAGCGTGTGTATATTTCTGTTTACACTGTTGACCTTTGGTTCCAAGACCTCCTATCCTCCTGTCCAAACCCATTAACTTACATGTCAGGTTTCTCTGATATTCACAGCCACATCTTTCAGGAAGTCTCTTGAAACTTCTTGTCTTCTGACTACTATGTCCATTTGGAATGTTGCCTTTTCATTATGGTAGCTGCAGCGGTATCTAATCGGTGCTCACTTGTATCACAGTACCAAACCTGAAGTAGAAAAAAAGAAGTAGCATTGTGAAAGGCAATGAACGTCAAGATGTAAGAACCCATGGGATTGTTTCCCCTCTCTTGGATTAAGAGAAAGTACATTGTATCTCTAATCTAAATCTTTGTTGTACAGATAAGAAATTTGAAGGCCAGAGAAATAAAGTAATTTTTCTAATGTCACACAGTTTCATGATCACTTTGTCCACTGCATTTATGTTAGTAACCAAAATATGTTCATGCTGACTTTAGATCAATTTTCTTGGAATTTTTTCTGAGTTGTAAAAAGGTTAGAGCAAAATGAATGTAGGGATGAAATGGGAATGGGGACAAAAACAGTCTCTGTGGTTAGAGGGAAATTCTCAAGTTCTTCATCTCTCAGAGTTGAAGAGGACCTGAGAAGTCATATATACCATAAACACTGGGGCAGGACCTACGAGCACAGTTGCTATACCATGGGTATGATATGCAACACTGAGGTAGTTAGGGACAGAGTTTACTCTCTGAATATAGTTCCTTTGCAAAAGAGTGCTGTTGGTCAAGATAAGGTTACTCTTCTACTTGGAGACTTCAGTTCCTCCCTGACCTTTTAATTAAATTGGTCCACCAATTTCTCCTTTACTGAAATGATTTTCATTTCCTTTCCTGAGACATTTTTCACTACTCATATGCTGAGGATTTTTAGTGGTGTGTGGGTTTCAGGAGTATATCGCAAAAGATCCTATCAGTCTGTTTGGTAGAGCAAGTTTCATTGGCTGTACTTTCTGCCATGACTGAAACTGCTGTGAAATTTATGAGGAATGAGTAAGCGTAAGTCGCCTTTGCTAAAATATCAGGTAGTGATATTTCCTGTATGAAGTATTGGCCTATGCGTTGATTGGAAATATTTCTAATCAACACCCTTAGTTTCCTGTGTGTGAGCTCATTGTTTCTCACCTCGCATCTGTTCATCTGCCTTACCTCACCTTGTGAGAAAGGCAAAGACACAAGAGAGGAAGCAGGAAGTTTGAAAACCTGTTTCTGAAAATTTTATGATTATAGGAGACAGGTTTGAAAGCTCCCTACCATTCAGTAAGTTCTTTGATAACTAAAGGAAGGAGGTGAACTGAAGGGTGGCAACTCTGTTCCTTAAGTTCTGATAAGTGAGGATGCAAAGAGATCTACATATAATTGACAACTTTAAATTTAGTCTGTCTCAATTGAAAGCAATAAAGGAGTTAATATTTACTGAGTACTTGTTACCTGCCAGGCACTGTACTGTGTTTAATAGGGCTGCCATATTGCTTATACCAGGGGGCACCATTCACATTGCACTCTGTAAATTGTACCACCGAAAGTTGTGCAGTATGATATCCTTAGGTCTATTATCACAATTACTACAACTACCCCGTAAGTAAACACACCAGTAAATAAATCCTTTGGCTTTTTTTTTTTTTTTAATTGGAGCCCCAGCAGGGGATCAGAAGAAGGATGAGGTCAGGGTATCCATTCCTTGGCTCCTTCCCACAGGGTCTCTCTGGGCTGGCTGTGTCCCTAATTTGAGTGTGGATTTGTTTCCTGTAGGGATCCTGACTAATACAGGCTAGATTTCAAGATAAAGTCTAACTAGAAAGTTAAAGTCTTTTCTAGTACCTCTTGTTAACACCCACTGAAAAGTACCAATGCTTTAACACAACTATTTATTGAATTAAGTGGAGTCACTGGCAAGAACATCCAGGTGCCTACTTGCAAAGTCTCCAACAGCACATTTACAACAGCACTTGTAGCCAAGAGGACCTGCCCTGCATGTGCACCTTATAGGTGGTACTCAAGTGATTGTTGATTAAGAGACACTAGAATAGTACTTCCTGTGAAAAGGGTCTTTCTGCTCCCAGAAGCTTGTCAGGCAGCCAGTGCTATTAAGGCAGATTCATTCAGTAGCACTAAGGTTTTACATCTCTAGGAGTTCAGTTAAAGATTAAAACAAAACAAAACAAAACAAAAATCCTATCAGTAGTACACATTTTTGACAGAATGGCTAATTAGTATAAGAACTTTCCAACAAGATAATTAGGCAGAAGAGAATGGGACACAAAAAGGGTCAATTTTGATAAAGGGGGGAGAATGTGCAGAGCAGGATTTGGAGCTTTGCCAAGGGGGCAGGTTTGTGCAATTGGTTTGGTACTGTAAGGAAGTTCTGGGAGGCCAAGGGCACTACCTAACAGGAGATGTGAGGACATAAAGAAGGGATAGAAACGAGACATGGGACAAGGCTAAAATCTCTACCAACCTTTCAGGTTTTTCTCTTGCAGGTCTTGGATAATGTCATTATAGATCTCTGGCAAAACATCTTTCTGGCTTAGAGTTTAGTCCTTCCACATCATCATAAAGAGGCACTCTGATTTCCTACTTGTTTTCCATCTGAAGAGAAACTCAAAACAGATTATCATGAGTCCACAAACTGGAGGGAATTTCCATGAAAGAGATCACAAGAACAGGAGATTGGCAAGGTTTTGGAGGGGGCACACCCATTTTTTAGTTGTTTACCCCTTAAATTAGTCCCAGGGTTGTGGTAGGAGCTACCAAGAAACTACTGGGGGCTATAGCAGTGCCATCTTTGTCCCACCTTCCACAGCCTTGGTTTTAATAGGAATACCTTAGATGGAATGGAAGGAGAGAGGTGGTGTGCCGTGGAGTGGAAAGGGCCATGAAAGGAAGGCCAGTGGTTAAGCATAAGCTCTGATATCACTCTGATATTTAATAATCATATGACTTTGGCTAAACTGCACTACTTGATTGAGCTTGAATTGTTTCATCTATAATCAAAACGATGATGATAATGATACATACCTCAAGGTGTGCTGTGAGAATTAAATTAATTCAGGTAAAGTCCTGGCACACACTAAGAGCTCACTCTTTTTTACACTTCATGGTTATTGTTGCTAGTATGCAGAAAGAGAAGGAAGAAGCATTACTAACAGTTGGTGAGAGGTTACTAGAAAAATGTTACCCACTCGAATTTGGCTGGAACTGATCCAAATTATGTAACTCAGAAGCATATTTTTGGGTTCCCTTTGTCATTCATTCACCCATTCAACAAATACATTTTGAGTGTCTACAACATGCACACTACTGAAAGAGGTGTTGGGTCTATAATAGAGAACAATCGTAGTCTCTCGCTCAGTTCACCTGAGAGTGGAGGAGACAGGTTGGTGAACAGTTACAGTACAGGAGGGCATGTGCTGTATCAAGGACAGAGCCAACATGTTCATTAGATGTCTATGGAGAAGGAAGAGAGGAGGAGAGAGAAGGGAAATTTAAGTTGGTTTGGAATACTGTCAAGGTTGGCTTCCTGCTGATGCTGACCAATGATAATGCATTGAACAACAGACTCAAGATCAGTTACTTTACTAATTGAGGTTGGTGCTCTAAAACTCCGTGGGGGCAGAGACTGTATCTCTTTTACTTAGTTCTCAGTCAAACTTAGTTCCCAGTTTATATCATCATGACGCCATGATGACGTAAAGGAACACAGAGACCTAGATGGTACCAAAGGTCATTCAAATCTTAGTCTGTACTGGGATTGCTGGTCCCTGGTGGGCCTAGCATTTGTACTAAGGTGATATCTGTGCTTCTTGTCAGGCACAAATGAATGAAGAGTGAGTAAATGCAGCCATCAACTCATTGGTGTCTTCCAGAACATAGCAAATATTTTTATAGCATGAGGACAAGTTGGGTGCTGGTGATTGATAAAGAAATGAGAGGGTGGCAAGATGTATGACATATAAGTCTGGCTGAACTTAAAAATCTTAACCATCCAAGAGGTGGAGAGAATCCTTTGTCTCCTCAAGGCCCGTTTGATGGACACTAGAAATCAGAATGACTTTCTTCGTGGCCATCATTTGGAAGACTCTGTAGCTCTGCTTTCCTTCAGCGAATGCTAGGATTGGCTGTCTCCACTGGACTGCATCCAGAGCCTCGTTACTCACTGTCAATACCCAAAGCCAGGCTTCGATGCTGGAGCAGCCAGCTGCTGCTCATTCTCTTTGCTTTCCACATCCTGACATGGGTGTCAGGGAAACAAAAGCTTCTCAAATGACAGCTTCCTCTGGCTCTTCCATCTGTTTCAGTCTGGCCTGGAGTGAGTGTGGACAGCCAAGTAATCACTCCAGGATGTTTGCCTTAACAAGAATGGCCAAATGCATGGCCCAAAACACAGCTTTTGTTTCGTCATGGTGATCACGCCTCAGGCACACCTGCTTGGACACAGCTTCATGTCTTGAGGTGGGCTTTGGAATGCTTGTTGCGGGCAGTGGCTGCTAGGATGCTGTTGCCCTTTAAGCCCCTGTCTGTAACAGATGGGCAACCGGATTGTTGAATGGCAAAGGAAAAGGGGCTGTGGGGGTCACTGGCTTGCAAGGCTTGTTCCTTTGAATAGGTTTGGACTGCTTTCATGATGAAATGCCCTTAGATTTCATAGCCAAGTATATTTAAAACATGAATCACTAAACTTTTGTGTTAAATACAATCCATATTTTATCTGCAAACAATTTTTTTTTTTACAAAAGCAGACTAGGTTTTAAGTTACCTATACTTTAATTCACTGATATGGTATTTATAATTAATACGTGCTTATTGTAGATTTTGAACATCAATACGATACTACAGGAATTCATGTCTACAGAGTTTGCTAAATGCTTTAAAACATAATCCTTATTGTGTTTTTGTTACAAAATCCAAAAACACAATCCTTATTGTGTTTTGTTACACAATTTGTTTGTTATCTACAATTTAGAAAATTCCAAAATGCACGACACTGAAGATGAAAATCACCTGTAATCCCATGACTCTAAAAGAAATTAATATTAACATTGTAGTGTATTTTCTTCCAGGCCTTTATCCTGTGCATGCGTCTAATATGTGTTTGAGTAGTTGTTACATATTTTTACATAAAGCTAAATGGTGTCAAGAATGCAAACAGAAAAGAAAAGGAAATTACTTTTCTTGCCTGTTTGCAAGGTTGTTCTTGAATGAGTGTTCTTTCAAACATGACATAACTACCTACCTCTACCTCCTGCTACAAAGACAAAGCCAGGAAACCATGTTGGGGAGGTAGGGAGTGAGGACAGGCAGAGAAAAATGAAACTCTGGTTAATGTCCAGATCAGAGGATACACTATCCTGCTGAATATATTTGGAGGATTGCTTTGCATAGGGGAACACAAAGATGATTTGATTGCCTGATTGATTGATTGATTGATTGATTCATTCATCCATTCAACAAACATCGATTGAGCCCTCATTTTGGATTAGGCATTGTACTTGGAAATGGGATAAAAATACAAATACGAGGGGCTTAGTTGGTTAAGCGTCTGCTTTTGGCCCAGGTCATGATCTCAGGGTCCTGGGATGGAGCTCCACATTGGGCTCCCTGCTCAGCAGGGAGTCTGCTTCTCCCTCTGCCCCTCCCCCCACTCATGCTAGCTTGCGCGGGCTCACTCGCTCTCTCTCTCTCGCTCTCTCTCTCGGAATACATACATACATACATACATACATACATACATAAATAAAATCTTAAAAAAAATACAAATACGACACACCCTTGATCTCAGAGAGGACCTAGTCTGGGGTGGGAACCAGATGAATAATTCACCAATGACAATGAGACGTCTTGAGTTCTAATTGAGCCCCATGAATGTGTGGCAAATAACAAGTCATTCGATGGATATGGATGGAGGGAAAGGCACTTGTGGAGATACGGTGGGAGAAGGGCTCTGTGGAGCTTGTTCTTAAACCTGAAAGTGCTGAGGTCCGCTAAAGGATTATAGAGAGGGAAGTTAAATGATCACTTTTGTATTTTGGCCAGCACAATTGGAAGGAAACAAGATTTGAAATCAGACAGCTACATGATCCTTTGAAAAGCAAATAAAACAACTAAAAAACAAATAAGCAAATAAACGAGATTCTCTGAGCTTCGGTTTCACCGTCTCTAAAATAGGAATAATAACTGCCTGTAAGGTTGCTGTGAGGTTTAAATGAGAAAAAAAAAAGATTTAAATGAGACAGTAAATTGAGAGGCAAAATCGCTGAAATCTAATAAAAGTTCAGTAAATGACCCTGGCTCTTGTTAGGGGCAAGGCATGCCCTGTCCTTCAGTTCAGCCTCCTCTCGATGCTGTGCTCTCCTTTCCACCACATTTAATCACATGGATCACTCAGTGCTGTACCCTCGCCTCCCACCACCTCAACCTCAGAGCTGCGCTCCTTTGGCCAACCTGTTCCGTTTTCCTGGTGTGCAGTTTCTTCTTTCTCTGTGTGCTTTAAGACCCATCCTTCAAGTCATGACTTAAGTAATCCCCCTTCTCTAGAGTAGTAAAGAAATTTTGGACAACAGGAAAGAAATGGACAATTTCTCATTCAAAATTGGGAGACTGAGTTTAAAAGAATGGGATTAACAGTCTCAGGCATTTTGTCTAGTGAGATTTATAGATACAAACTTTAAAATAGGTAATTCTTGCTTAAAATAGCTACATCTACAATCAGGGTATGCTTCTCCAAGGGAAGGTCCCTGGATACCTGACCCAGGAATATCAGCTTCCTTCTCTGGTTTCTCCTCTTCAGACTCCTCCTCAAAAACCCTCTCCTGTTTTATTCATGGTTTTGTTTTCTATTATCCTCCAACTACCTGACTTGTTTCTTCTCATTATAATTCTTTTTTATTTTTATTCATATCTTTTTAAATATATTTGTTATAAGTATCATTATTATTACTCATTTAAAATTCTTGGGGCATCTATTCTGGAAGTTCCGCTTCAAATCAACAAATGTTTATTAGCTAATCATCTTTATTTGCATTGCTTGTTACATGCTAACTTGGGAGAGAAGCAGACAAAACACTTAGTAGTTTTTTCCATCCTGCCCTTCCCACTGGGGTTTCTCCCAATTTTTGAAATTAATGCCTCTAATCCATACCTGCCTCTTTTGTCTATAGATTCTCCATGGCTGATTCTAGATTCTAGTGGAGACAACCTACAGTTCAGGCTAGTTAGCCATCTTCTTATTTACCTTTAAAAAATTGCACTTTAAAAAAAATTAATTTGGGTCCAGTAAGTTGTAGATGTGTGTGTATTTTTAAAAATCCAATTAGATAGATCATAGAATTTTTTCTACTAATCATTAACTGCTGTGATATCTAATTATTTTCTCTCTTTCATTAAATAGCTTACTTGCTACTGAAACCCGCCAGAACTGAGCAAATCTCCCTAGCAAATCTCCCTAGCACTGAGATGAAATTTCCCACAATCTGAAGACTATTACTTCTACGAGTCTCTTCTTTATTCCATCTGCAGATATAAAAGGCTCAGTCCTATTTCTGACTTCCTCACTTTCCTGATCAGGCGGGTGGAAAACCTGTCAAATGTCCCTAGATTCCCTGAAATTGTGAATAAATGCAGGATAACATGGTGATTAATCACCAAAAGTCAGAATGCCTATGCTTGTCTTTTAGTTCAAGTGCTCATTTGTTGTGTGACCCTGGGGAAACTGCCCAAATAGTCCAAGACTTTACATTCTATACATTGGGAGTGTCTCAGTACATCCTTTGGATGGTTGATGCAAAAGCCCCACTTACATATATATGTACTTTAGAATAGAATTGGGCACATTATAAGAATATATTTCTCTTCTTTCTCTTCCCATTTTTTTTCTCCCCCATCCCCGATCCCCAAAGATACATGCCGTTCAAGTAGAAGGTAAAAAATCTTGTTTTTTTCTCTTAAGCAGAACCTTTTTTGTGTACAATAGAAAATTTATTTTTTATGTCATGTGCCAATTGATGGGGATTTACAGATGAAAGATGGAGGGTCTGTATCCTCATGGAGTTTACAGTTTTGTGCAGAAAGTAGGCAAATTAATCAGTGACTTTAATCAAATGAGCTAACTGCTGGGACAGTAATGAACCCAAGGTATTATGGGAGCGGTGAGGAGGGGCAACCAACTTAGCCTAGCGCTGTCTCTGGTTGACTTCCTGGAGTAGGTGATTTTTCAGCTGGAATTGTGATGTGTGTGTTGGGAGAGTGGGAGGACATTCCAAGTAAAAGGAAATTGCAAAGTTGAGAGAGAGAGAGCAAGAGAGAGGGATTGGAAGTTGGGGTGGAGGATGGAGATGAATGGCTATTCAGGGGGGAGAACAAATGAGGACTTAACAGATGAAAGGGAAATAGGACATATCATGTGGCTATTTTTATTAATTGTGCTTTGATCAGTTGGGTTCAGGACCTTTGTTTTTTCATTGTCCTTGGCCAGTCCCCAGGGAACATGTAATATGTGGAGGACATTGCAAATCAATCCTATCACCAGGTGGACCATTGACCCAAATCCCTATCTAGCCTTCTACTCTGTTGAATTGAGCTGGATCATACGAGAGTCAGGAGGGTCCCTTTGGTTATTTAGATTGAGAGAAGAATAGAAGCAGCCATCTGGCGCCTTGGTGCTTTTGTCCTCTGCCTCTGGGTCTTACTCTTGGTGTAGAGAGAAGAACTAGAAAGAAAAGCTTGGAGAAAAATGAGAGTCATTTTCCTTAATGCCTGAGGCTTAGCTGGCACAAGCCACTTATCTACTTAAGATATCTTTTTATTAGACCCCTCTCTGGTCTTAGTGGGCTCTCTACATTTTCCCTCAGCTTCTCACAAGCCAGAGGACTCCGATTTCACTTCGGTGATCAAAAAGCAAAAGTATCAGATTGCTTTAAGGAATGGTACTGTATAATTTTATGAAGCTGATGTCTGGAATAAATCTGGGCTTTGTGACACTGATATATACATATGTAAATCTGTTAGAGTGTCTTTAAACAACGACACCCTGGGAGCAAAATCCCATGTGTCCAATGAACCAGTCTAAATTATAATTGAACTTATTTGTTCTGAAGTTTTTAAGTAAATTTAATGTGTCAATATAATGGAATATTAGTTATTAAAACCAATGTTTATAAAAACTTATGACAGTGGGATATACTCTTTAATATATCTTTAGGTTAAGAAGGAATACAAAAAATTACCAGAGGGGAAGGTGTGGGAGGAAGGGCTAAACAGGTGATGGGGATTAAGGAGTGCACTTCTTGTGATGAGCACTGGGTGATATATGGAATTACTGAATCACAAAAAAAAAAAAAAAAAAAAAAAAAGCACAAAAGACTAGTACAGATTCTGATTCTGTTGAAAATTCATAAACATAAAAAAGGCTATAATAAAATTTGCCAAAATAATAATAGTTTTTAAAGTCTGGGTGGTAAAATTACAAATGGTTTTTGTTTCCTTATGCTTTCTTAAGAGTTCCCATTTTTAAGCCATGAACTTGAATTTCCTTAATTTCTGAAAAATGTTATATAAAAGAAAACTGTACATTGTATTTTAAGAAATATTTGATGATTTATGTAAGGCACAAGAGATAAAACCCAAGGACAGAAAATTAATTCTTCCTGGAGAAATCATAAATAATGGACAGTGTCCCTGAAATGCTGGAATGACAGGTACTTAGTGGCTAGTTATAGAGAAAACCATGAGTGATCAAAGAGGAATTTGAGAGATGGATTAATGAAAAGTAAGAATTGAATTTCAAGAGACTCTTCTACCTCAAAGCCATTCTAGGAATAGCCACTGGTGGAACATTCAGTTGTCATTATAGATTGTCATTATAGATAACTTACTCCAGAAGACCCTTAACTGAGTCTAGGAGATGGGTCTGGCAATCGGAGTCAGTAAATCATGTCTACATTCTTACAGAGAGATGCTTTTCTCTGATAGTGTACACATTCTCCCATACTTTTTCTTTTAATCTGTTTTATTTTTACACCACTACACACATCTGTTTTGTTTGAGTCAAGAAAAGAAATTGATATGGATGTTGCATTGATCAGGATAGATTAGGTTTATGTTGCAGTAAGAAGCCCAAATGTCAATGCCTAACATATCAAAGGTTTATTTCTTACTTACATTAAGTCCTTTTTAAGTTCATATATTTCTCTATGGCTGCTGTCTTTCAGTGTTGACTCAGTGACTCCAGATCCTTTGATATTGTCACTCCAGAATCTCACTAAAAGGCTTTTTTGATCAATATGGCAAGGGGAAGAACAGCTGAAGGACATGCACTGACTCTTCTACACTTCTTCCTAAAGCCCAATACTGCTCAAAACTAGTTACATGGCTCTGCCTGACTGCAAGAGTGCTAAAGGAAAGATGGAATGTTGGGTGAGAAGATTTTTATACCACCCCCTGCCCCAACACACACACATAACCTTTTTACCTATGCTTCTTCAGTCCTACTATTTGCATGAAAGAGGGCTATGAAATAACAAGGTTACTTATAGCAGACTTTTTAATTAAACTAAACTTTGACTTTTCAGTAAGAATGAAGTTAGCTAATTTTTAACCCTCCCCCAAAGCTAATTATTTTACAGAACCTGCCAAAAAATTTCACATCTGATGAACAAGTATAAATTACAGTCGAACCTATTTGTCCTAAGTTTTTGACCCAAGCCCAAATATATGAATGACCTAACATGAGCTTTTAGTTTGGAGTCTTGATTTATAATAATGATTGATATTTAAATCATAGCTCTCTCCAATGGTCTGACACTTGAGTATGGAGAGCATTTGGGCATTTGCTATATGCTGGACCATAGGACAGGAGAAATGGAACCAGAAACAACACTTTCAGGAAGTCTACTGTGTTGATTATTATGCTTGGTTCTTTCATGTCTATGATCTGCTCTAATCTTCATGATAGCCCAGGGAGGTTGCTATATTTATCTTCTTTCTCAGAATGAGAATGCTAAGGCTCAGAAAAGTTATGTCACAACTAGGAAATGTCAGAACCAAGGCACAGATTCAAGTCGTTGGGTTCCTAATACTTTCAACTCTATCATGCACCACACAGGTGATATTCTTATCCATTTGAGCATCTCATGACCTTCACAGCATGCTACTTCTGTGTTTTTGCAGTTTTTTGATGACTGGGCATATAAATTAGCATTTCCCTTTTTCTTTTCTAAGCCTCTCCGAATCCAGATGAGCCTTTTGGGCTTAGCTTTATTTTTATTTTTATTTTTATTTTTTTAATGATTTTTTATTATATTATGTTAGTCACCATACAGTACATCCCCGGTTTCCGATGTAAGGCTCGATGATTCATTAGTTGCATATAACACCCAGTGCACCATGCAATACGTGCCCTCCTTACTACCCATCACCGGTCTATCCCATTCCCCCACCCCCCCTCCCCTCTGGGCTTAGCTTTAGATCTGTCTCTTCCATTTTATAGGTGATGTATTGATGGTTCAGTGCACCTTGGCATAAAGAAGGCTATTTGATAAATATTGCTTTTCATCTTTCTTTGCTACACTTTGGAACAAAATGTCTCTATCTTTTCTGGGTTTTATCATCAATCGTCTTGTCCATGCTAATTACTTTAGCAATTCATCATCTAGTACTTGCAGAAATATTTTTCACACTAACATTGGTACCATAACAACTGTTTAGCACTTAATCTGTACTCTATATCTACATGGTTACTACATTGTTACTACATTGTTAACCTACAATGCTAGGGTAGATCCTCCTATTAGTTTCATTTTGCAGATGAGGAAACCAAAGTACATCTTGCCTACAGTTATAGAGTTAGTAAATTGTTGATCCCAGGGTTCAAGCCAGGCTGTCTGACTAAAAAGTGTACATATTTAAATGTCGTGCTATAGTGCCTTCCATGTAAAAACATTTCATCTACTTAGTCACACTGATAGTTCTTCAAAGGCAGTGACCACATCTTAGTATTTCAGTGCCCCTCGCAGAATGTAATAGAGTATTAGGCACAATAAGTAAATTTGTCAGGTTGAATGTTAGGGATCTTAGGTGTAAAGGAGAGTATCTCTGATTATGAGCATCTCTTCCCAGTGGTCTAGGATTATAAGAATTTGCCTTGCTTGCTTCCTAGGCTTTTTGCTCCAGCGAAATAGACAAACACAAAAACTAGAGCCTGAGGGATCTGAAGGTGAAGGAATGTGCTCAATTGTTCTAGTCCAGTTGGTGGAAGAAGGAGAAATGAATTGAGTAGGGATAAATTGAACTCAACCCAGAAGTAACACCATTTCTTCTTAGCGAACTAGATTTCTGAGATGCAGAGGCAAAAGTGTCAGTATTGAAATCATTGCCCTTTGGTGCAGCCCCGTTGAGTGTCAACTGTGTGGGCACAGTGATGTCACTACCTCAGGCATGAACAAGAAACCTTTGTTGTGATTGTTGGGTTACTCACAGTTATCCAATGTGATTGAACCTATGCATTTCAGACCCTCCATGTTTTTCTTTTGTTTCAGCCCTGTACTGTGTAAATCTGTTTTTCAGGTAGTATTAGTGAGAAGCTTAATGCAGGAAGAGAGAGGGAAGGAGAATGGAAGCGAAGTGTCCTCTTGGATAGAATGCTTTGGAGTCTCACACTGATGTGATATTTGGTTCTAAGATGACAGAGTCGATCATATGTGTTACATTTCTAAGTCACCTGGTATTTGAGGGTCTGAGTGGCTACCTCAGTCCCTATTTCTGATTCTAGAGATCTCTTTATCAGCTGGTGGAGCCACACATTTTAAATACCCAGGAGCTTCAGCCTGTCATCAGCCAGTGTAGGAGGCTTCACTCCCGGTCAATCCTGCTTTCAATTTTTGTTGAACAATCCTTGATCCCTACCCACCAGGACCACGAAAGCTTATAGTTGTGACGTGTGCGATAATTGATATGAGGGGACCATAGGAACACAAATTAAGGAGTGACTAATGAGTATGGTGGTAGTCATGAAAACTTAATCAGGGGATTAAAATGGGGGCATGAAGGAGGCCTAAGTGAGCAGGACTTTCTCGTGTGATAAAAATAATATAATTCCATGGGCATTCCAGTGGAGGGACAAAAAGACTTGAATGAGTGATAAAGAGTAGTGAGAATAGAGCAGTTTAAAGTGACTGGAGAAACCTCCACACTATTTTCCAGATTGGCTGCACTAGTTTGCATTCCCACCAGCAGTGTAAGAGGGTTCCCCTTTCTCCACATCCTCGCCAACATTTGTTGTTCCCTGTCTTGTTAATTTTGGCCTTTCTGACTGGTGTAAGGTGGGATCTCATTGTGGTTTTGATTTGTATTTCCCTGATGGCTAGTGATGTTGAGCATATTTTCATGTGTCTGTTAGCCATTTGTCTTCTATGGAGAAGTGTCTGTAATATAAGGAATAGTGCAGAGGACAATAGGGGAAGGGAGGGAAAAGTGAATGGGAAGAAATCAGAGATGGAGACAAACCATGAGAGACTCTTGACTCTGGGAAACAAACTGAGGGTCGTGGAAAGGGAGGTGGGTAGGGGGATGGGTAACTGGGTGATGGGAATTAAGGAGGGCACATGATATGATGAGCACTGGGTGTTATATGCAACTGATGAATTATTGAACATTACATCAGAAACTAAAGATGTACTATATGTTGTCTAATTGAATTTAAATTAAAAAAAATAAAGTTCCTGGAGAGTAAATAGTATGCCTGATGGGCAAAGGTAGGAAAAGTCAGTTAGTGATTCTGAGATGAGAAATGTGGACTTTGGCCTGCAAATTTAGGTACCACAGAAGGATGTCGGGCAGGGGAGTGACCAGATTTGGGTTTAACAATTTGGCAAACACCCAAACACCCCTGAAAGCCTAGTAGTTGCTGATTGCAATGAGGAATAATTTATAATGAATCTAGATTAGGGGAAATGAGAGAAATGATTCTTTTTGTCTCACTTAAGGTTTGTTTCCTTAGATTCTATTTTGTCACATATTACTATTACCATCTCTACTTCTTTTAAATTGGAGTTTGTCTATTTTTCTTTATTATCTATACATTCACTCATTCACTTGCTTATCTATTCATTTACTTGGTATAGTTTGCTTTATAAGTATCACCTAGTTAGATTTTAAAGATAATCTAAGGTTCTCAGTCCTTTAGTAAGGGGAGTTTAACTTCTTTATGACTGCTAACATATTAAATATGTTGGCCTTATGTATACCATCGGTTTTTTTTTTAAGTAAAATTTTATCCAAGTGCAACAAACATACAGTGAGTTCACATCATAAGTATACAGCTCCATGAATTTTTACAAAGCAAACACTCCCAAATCAAGATATAGAATATTTCTTCACCCCAGAAGCCTCTTTTGTATCTCTCTCATCATTGCCTCCACAAAAGGTAACCATTATTCTGATTTCTATCATTATAATGAATTGGGGCCTGTTTTTGAACTTGATATAATTGGGACCAGACAGCATGTATTCTTTTTGTATCTGGCATATTTTTTTCAACATTGTGTCTAGGAGATTCATCCATTCTGATATGTATCAAAAGAAGTCCTTCATTTTTGTTACTATGTGGTGTCGGGGAGCAAGAATTTCCTGTCCCCGTCAAAGGTCCTTCTAGCTGGACTGAGAATCAAATAGACATGACACAGATTAACAGGAGAAAGTCAAATTTAATTTTGTACATAGAGGGAATCCATACAGACATGGAAATTCCAAAGACAGGCAAAGTGAGGTATATATGTCATCCCGTACTAAGGAGGGAAAGGTTAGGGGTGTGGGACTTCAGAGGGAGGGAATGCGATTCTCAGGGCAATAAGAAGAGCAGATGTTTACCTTGCCATACAGATGGATCATTCAGATAAAATTTATCTCTGCTAACAAGCTTTATTCTGGAAGAGACCCTGATTTAGATCTTTTCATGTGGTTAAGGGCAAAAATTTCTCTTGAGTCTGCAAAGTGTCAGTTGCCTTCAGTTCAAAATAGGGCAGCTTGCCCTTTTGGGACATTCCGCCCTTGGCCCCTATAGTGGCATTTTGTCATACAAATGGACCACAGTTTAGTTATCCCCATCCTTTTCTTAGGTCACATGTTATTTTCTTTTTACTCTTCCAGGGTTGGTCGGGGGGAAAAAAAATCTGCCCAGCCTGGCATTTACCAGTAGGCAGGCTAAGTGGAGTGTCATTAATCCTCCTCACTATCCACTGAGTGCTAACTTCTACTGCTCATTTGAAGGTCACCTTGATATCTAGTACTGGTCAAAGTTGGTGAACTCAGTTGGTATTTATCCAGAATAGGTTGGCCAGACTGTGGCCAGAGCTCTCCGACTCAGCCAGAAGCTCAGTCCATTCTTCTGTGTAGTGTGGTACATGAAAGACAGTGCCTCCCACATTGCACTGAGTCCTTCTTGTCTCAGCCCCCAATTACAGTACTTTCCATGAGAAACAAACAAAACAAAATATGACTAAATGCAATATACCTCTATTTATTGCCCCTTAACCTCATTTTCCCAAAGTTTGTTTTTGTTTTTCTTTTTTGCTAATCATTTATCTTTGAATGTATTCTGTGAAAAAATTTCTGTGACTAAGTAAATTTGGAACATTATACACCATACCTACCTCCTTTTTGGAGATTTGCAGAGCACATTCACATACTAATGACTGAAACTTCCTGCTGTAATGAAACTTGCTTTGTGTTATAAAATCTCCCATTTGCTTCTTTTGTGAATACCTTTTAGTACCTCATACAGTTAGAACAATAATTCCATAGCATAGTGCTCTGTAGAAAACAGCCAGAGGAAATTCCACCTGGATTTTTTCCCCCTTCTAGTGGTTATCGTGAGCTTCTGTTTCTCCATGGCAATCTTAATGGAAATATGGCAGAAGGCATAACAGCAGAAGGCAAATTAATCCATTATAGATATCTGCTTATCTATTTCCCCATTTGCCTGTGAGCTCCTTGAATGTAGTGCTCCTGTCTTTTCATCTTTGTATCTCCCAGTACCCAGCATGGTTTCCAGCACATACTTGGAAGTGTTCAATAAATTTTTTATGAATGAATGAATGAGACATAGCACTCTGGGACTGCCAGCATCGAGGGACGCAAATAGAACTAGAATCTAAACCTAGATCTGATGAGGTTGTGAAATATACGTGAGGTTCAGTGGGGTGGAGTCCGGAGCCTACGACCAAGAAAGAATTCTTGAGGCATCTTTGGTGCAAAATCGATGGTTTATTAAAGCACAGGGACAGGACCCATGGGCAGAAAGAGCTGCTGCCCCGGGTTGTGAGGGGTGGCTGATTATATACCATGGGGTTGGGGGAGGTTAAGGAAAAAGGGAGGTTGAGAAAATACTTTCATATGTTAAAGAAGATTCACAGGATGCGGGAGGCCTTGCCATTGTCAAATTAAGGTTGTTTTTCCCTCTAGCTAGGCATTAACATTAAGATAGTTGGGAACTTCCTAGATTCCTAGAAGTATCTGTCAGTGGTCTGCAGGCTATAAGACATTTAGTTGTACAGAAGGGGGAATGAACCATGAGAGACTATAGACTCTGGGAAACAAACTTGAGGGCTTCAGAGGGGAGGGGGTGGGGGAATGGGATAGGCTGGTGATGGGTAGTAAGGAGGGCACGTATTGCATGGTGCACTGGGTTATACGCAAGTAATGAATCATGGAACTTTACATCAAAAACTTGGGTTGTACTGTATGGTGACTAACATAACATAATAAAAATTATTATTTAAAAAAAAGAATGTGTATTCTACTCTTTTAAGATGGAATGTTCTGTATAAATGCATTAAATAATAATAATAAAAAGACATTTAGTTGTATTTACATTCCCTCTGGAAACTAGGTTAGTGATAGAAATACTTTGTTCTTGTAAACTGCTAAGACATTTGCAAACTGAGGGAGACTTAAGTCTTGCAAGATTGTGGTATCTATAAGTTAACTGTTTCTTTGTCCTTTAGGGCAGCCAGGAGTGCCTGAGGAATGCTGCATATATCCTGGGGGAGGGGGTTGCAGGATGTCAGCCTCAGCTTGCCTTCCATTCCCTCATCAGATCTTAAGGTGTACAGGGGGCAGAACAACAATTACAGAAGAAAAATCCTGAACTTTGGAGTTGAGGTTAAAAAATCTGATTGAATCCTGCCTCTTCTATTTTTTGGTAATGTGACCTAGCAATTTACTTGGATTTTCTGAATCTCAGTGTTTTCAACTGTAAAAATAATATCAAGTTCCCTTTTATAACATTGAAACCATATAACCATTGAATAACATTAAATGTGATAGTGTAACTAGAAGCATTGTGCGCAGTGCTGGACACATAAGTATTCAAGAACAGTTGCTTTAATTGGTATCACTGTGGCTGTTATTATTTTATGCGTGGCACTTGTTTCTCTGGTCTGTCTCTGCCCACACTGGAGCCTGCAGATTTTCCTGTGCTCAAATTCTTCTCACATTTGGTGAGGATTGGAAATCCACAGAACTCTCAGCTGCCACACACATGGCATCTGTCAAGTTTCTTCCTCATCTAATAATGTCTCCCCAAAAGCCTTGCCCAGGTACGTAGATTCAATCAATTTGACCATCCCCTCCTGCTGCCAGAAGACCTCTAAGATTTCTCTGTGCTAGCAGAGAGATTTTTTCCCTTTTCTAATAATTCCAATGAATATACGTTTCTCACATTGTTACATAAAAGCTATCCCACCTTGCAGTCTGGTCCTCAGGAAGTTTGAGAAAGAAGGAGAAAAAGAGAGAATATGTGTGTACATGTCCATGTGTGAATGCTGACAGGCAGATACCACTCCTTCCACATGTGCTATGGCTTTCCATTCCCCAAAGTGTCACACATGTGTCCATGAGGTCATATGACCTATCTCTGAGACAGACATGATACTATTTTTCAAAATGTCCTCCCTTTCAAGCAGTTCTTCTCCACTCCCAAAAAACATACCCAGTTCACATGCTACTTCTATCTGAACTCTTGTCTCTCCTTTGCTTTGTTTTTTTTTTTAAGATTTTATTTATTTATTTGAGAGAGCGGGCAAGCGCATGTGAGAGAGAGAGCACACAAGCAGGGAGGAGGGGCAGAAGGCGAGGGAGAAGCAGACTCCCTGCTGAGCAGGGAGCCTGATGTGGGGCTCGATCCCAAGACCTGGGGATCATGACCTGAGCCAAAGGCAGACGCTTAATAGACTGAGCCACCCAGGTGCCCCTATCCTTTGCTTTTATCCATAGCTGCTCTAGCAAGGCCATTTGCCACAAAGCTTATGTTCTGCCATTTTGAAACGTTTGGTAGAAACATTATTGCACATCAGACTTAAAGGTAATGCCACATTAGGGAGACGTTCTAAAGAGATTCTCACCCCCAGTATTTTCCTTAAGGTCTGTCCTAGTACCAGCAGAAGAGCCCACGGGCTCCCACTTTCCCCTGCCATGCATGTGGGCGGTAGCCATCATTAATCATGCACTCTTTCCATGCAGTATCACAGCAGGCCCTGCCAGTCAGCTGGACTGGCACAGGAGGAGAACGTCCGAGCCAAGCTTGGACCTGTTAAGTCCTTTCAGCACTTCTGTGTCTGGTCTCCACCAAATAAATAGTGGGCGCTAGATTTCTCTTGTAAAAGAGTCCTGTTTTAATGAATCGCTTTGAGGTGAGGTTCTAGACATTGCATTTATACTGGGAAGTGTTTTTGAGCAACACCGTTTAGCTTTAGTCTTCAGGAGAAACAAACAAACAAACAAAAAAAAAAAAAGAAAAGAAAACTTTGAACTGTAGTCTAATACAGTGTGTCTAGTACATGTCAATTATGATAGCCACTAGCCACAGGTGGCTTTTTAAATTTAAATCAAGATGAAATAAAATTAAAAACTCACTTCCTCAACTGCACTAACCACAGTTGAAGTGCTCGATAGGTATGCCGTACTGGACAGCATAGATATACAACATTTCTATAATCACACATATTTCTGTTGAGCAGAGCTAAACTACAGGTTGTGTTCTGTATCCTAAGACGTATTTCTTTTTATACTTGGTCATCTGCTCAACCCCTTCCTCTTTCCCAGAACACATCATGTTGTCCTCTACCAACCAAGCAAAAGCATGTAAATGCTAGGATGTCATTGAAAGCAGAAGCAAGTCTTAAATGAGAAGGTGTAGGAGCAGATAAGGGAGCATAAGTAGATCAGTTATCATGCTTTCTCAAGGAAATTGGCTTCTGGCTTCATATGCTGTCTTAGTTTCTCCTTTTGAATATAAAAATAATCTTGCCCCTTTTTTCTTTTAAATTTAGGTACGTGTATGAGACCAGAAGCCCAAAATCCATTTTGTGAGTCCCCAGCTTCCTGTTAACATGACATTAATGGAAGAATCGAACCTATGATTATATTAAAAAGGGAAAATAACCAAACAAAATAAGATTGGGCTTTGATGTTTCTACTGGGTAAATTTAGTTGCCTGAGAAACAGGAAGAAATTATTTCAGTGCCAAAATAGTAAAGTGTATCACTGAACTTGCCCTTTCTCTCTTCTTTAGGAGCTAGAGTTGGTATGGTAGGAAAAGGAGGACTGTAACATGGAAGAGAGAGTCATTCATATGATTTCCTTTGATATTTTGTTCCAGTTTTACTTCTAAAAGTTTCTATCAGCCTTTATAATTATCCAGTTAAATTTATACATCCAATTCTTCTTCTGAAAGTGGGTGACATTTGAGTGCTATAAAATTAATACAAATGTGATGCAATGGACATAATTGCTTTCTAGAAAAATCTCATCTTTATGACTCACTGTTAGAGACAAAAATGTGAGCCTGTAAGTTCCTAGAATATCAATATATCTGATTCCTTATGCACATTTTCCCAGGAAAGCTGTTTTTCAGGAAATAGCATCTCTGCTGGATTTTTTCTTTTAGTCCCCCTGTTGTCTCAAATTAGAAAGCTCAGGAAATGACTGAAGTAATAATGTACTGAACTTGAGTGACTTGGCATAGCACATGCTAGAACATTCATGTACCCATATTGTCAGTTTTTTATCTTATTCATTAGAACCATAGCCCTTTGTGGTTCACATGGTTTTATTTCTGGGTTTGCTGGGCGCATCTGTAACCTAGCAAATGTTCAGTGTTTGAAACCGTCAGAGTAGGGAGGGACCCTGGGTTCCCAGACCCCTCAGCTTGCTGGGTTAAGCTACTGTTACGGAGTTGCAAAATAACTTGGGCCGCCTGAGAGTAAGGGAAAAAAGAAGAATGAATTTTTAAAGACGGCTAAGGCACAAGCTCATTAATGCCCGCGCTGGACCTGGGAGGTTTGTTAAGATTGGAACAGGGTTGAAGTTTGCCTTTGCATCCTGTAGAAGAAAGTAATTGTTAAGCAAATTAAGAATGTAAATCATTTTATAAGAAATGTTCAAATACGCAGGTTTGGGAGTCCATTAGACCCAGGCTTCATTCCTGGCTGTGACACTTACCAGCTATGACTTTGGGGCAGGTTTACTTAACCACCATGAATCTCATTTTTTATGTCTATGGCATGGGGCTGACAATTCCTATCTATCTCAGGAGAGTGTCTCAAGGGTAAAATGAAAGAGTATATGTGTGTAGCTAGTTATTAGTGTAATTAGCATTAGTGGTTAGGAAAGCAAGTTATTTTTAAAAGAGATTTATAGAGAATAATATGCTTGATGAGAGTAGAAAGTAGAAATACCCACAGCTTTTCTCTCTTTCCCACCCTCTGGGGAAGATTCAGTGTTTGTACTGCCAAAGGGGGAGCTGACAGGGTAAGTAATGATTAAAGTTGTGATAGGAGAGAAACCTAGAGGGCAGATTAATTTGCAAAATAAAGGACTCTCCATGTGTGTGTGTGTGTGTGTGTGTGTGTGTGTGTGTGTGTGTGTGTGAGAGAGAGAGAGAGAGAGAGAGAGAGAGAGAGAAAGGATCTAAAAGCCTAGGAGACTGAGAGAGAAGGGTGCTGCAGGTTTTGTGGGATAGACAAAAAGAAGTGGGGGCAGCTGCAGTTGACATTCAGGGGAACCAGGTGCGTCAAGAAAATTTGGGGAAGTGTCCTACGATTTCTTGAGAGTCTTCTTAAGTAGCTGTCCCACAGGGAGGCAAGTGTAGCAGAGTGGGTAATGGCCCAAATTCTGGAGCTGGAGTTCTGGGTTCAAATGCTTGTCCTTCAGCTCTGTTCCTGGATAGCCATGAGCCACCTCTCAAAGCTGTGGTCCCTCTCCTGGGAAAGGGGCATCCTAATGATGAGGGAACAGAAGGCAAGCTGAGGACAAAGCAGAAACTGACACCCTGCAATCCCCTCCCCCCCACTATGGGATGTATGTGACATTCCTCAGGCACCCCTGGCTGCCCTAAAGCTAAGGAAAGGAAAAACAAATAGTTAACTAACAGAGATCACAGTCCTGCAAGACCTGAGTCTCCCTCAGTTTACAAATGTTTCAGCAGTTTACAAGAATGAAGCATTTCTATCCATAACCTAGCTTCTGGAAGGGAATGTAGATACAATTAATGTCCTTATAATCTGCAGGTTCGAGGAAGTTCCCAACCATCTTAATGTTAACGCCTTGCTACAGGGAAAAACAACCTTAACTTGACAATGGCAAGGCCTCAGGTATCTTGTGAGTCTTCTTTAACATATGAAAGTATTTTCTCAACCTCCCTTTTTCCTTACCTTTCCCCAACCCCATAGTATATAACAGCCACCCCTCACAACCCCAGTGCAGCAGCTCTTTCTGCCCATGGGTCCTGTCCGTGCTTTAATAAACCACCAATTTTGCACCAAAGACGTCTCAAGAATTCTTTCTTGGTCGTCAGCTCCGGACTCCACCCCACTGAACCTCACGTATATTCCACAACCTCATCACTAACAGCACCTACCATGGGATTCTCCTGGGGAATCAGGTGAAGGATTCTTCTGAAGATTGGATGACTTACTGTGGAGTGCTTGGCAGATATAGAAGAGCTTGATAAATGTTACCTGAACTTACTGGTATAATTTCTAAAAAGGACAATAACGATTTGCATTTATTGAATGCTCAGTGTAGATGACGCATTCTTCTGAGGAATTTATGTGGATTAATTCATTTAATTCTCAAGACAACTCTACAAGATAGGAACTTTTATTATCCCATTTTACACCTGAGAAACCTGAAACATAGAGGATTCAAGTAACTTGCCCTAGTCCCACCAGTGAGTAGTATTTGGGTTAGCCTCAAATGCTCTGTCTAATGCTTCATCCACACTCTTTGCTCTCTATGCCTTTCTTCATCTCTTTTGTGAGTATCTGATCTTAAGATAACCTGTGGAACAGTTTGTCTTATTTTATAAATGCTCAGTTTATATACAGCAACCTTGCTACTCATGTGGTCCAAACAAAGGCAAGTAGGATCAGGGACACCCAGGAACAGAATCTGAGGCCCCAGCCCAGACTCTTGAAACAGGAACTGCATTTTAACAAGATCCCAAGGTGATTCATGATCATATCGAAGTCTGAAAAGCACTGCCTCAGAATATGAACCTTTAGGCAGAGGGACTGTGTTATTTGTGTCTCTGTCCTTTACAGTGTGCAGCACAGTGCTTGCCACCTAAGAGTGGATTTATTCTTTTATTTTTTTTAAAGATTTTATTTTTAAGTCATCTCTGTACCCAAAGTGGGGCTTGAACTTACAACCCCAGGATCGAGTCACATGCTCTACTGACTGAGACAGCCAAGTTCCCCGGGTATTATTCTCCACTAAAAGTAAATCGAGAAATGTTGGATAGGAAATAAATTGATGAGCCTCTTGGAATAACACCTGGTTTATCTTCAGCTGAGTGAATGAATGCTGAGTACCTCCAGCTTCCAGCACTGCGCAAGGCACATAGTAGATACTCCATACATAGTTCTAGAATCAAGATGGAAATGTTGTGTGAGAGTGTGATAGAGACATCCAGCACACCAGCCTTCCCTGGATGTGCTGTGACATTTAAAAAGGCCAAATAATGCCAAAGCAAGCAGAACAGTGATTATGCACTTATTCTTAACACAGTTTTAAGACAAGCTAGGCTCAATTGGTTCCCCTGTGAACTCAAGCTGATTCTCTTCTCTCTTGAGCTCTCTATTGTCTTGGCGTTGTTTGCAACTCATTCAGAACCTAATTAAGTTTCAGGATCAGTTTGTTCTCTTAGAGAGTGTGGGTATGCTCAAGTGGTGGGTTTCTTTCTTTCTTTCTTTTTTTTTAATAATTTAAATTATCTGAGTGAAAGGACAATTATAATTTGCTTCTAAAATTGGCCAAAAGTCAGCTTTCATCAAAATAATTCTCGGCAGACATTAGTCTCTGTAAAACCAGGGTATTGTATGAAAGGCAACAAAGAGGATTTAAATAGGCCCCGGAAAATGTATTGATAATCTGGTCATATTAATCCTGTTCTCTAACAGAGTGTGAAATTAGTTGTTTACTTCACTTATCTGGGGCTGGAGGTAGCTGATCACTTGCTGACAGAGCCATATTTTGTGATCACCTTTCAGCGGTGAGCTTCAGCTGGGCTGAAGCCAAACAATTTGACTTCACTGGCCTATGTACCACCTCCAAGGTCAAGGTCAGGACTACCGTTCTCTGTGGGCAGCCAGAAGAACTCATGAACTCCAGTATATCTGGTCAGGGCTTTCATTTGTGCGTGCACATGAAGGTAAGCCAGGACCTAGGTATAATTGTGAAAAGTTAGGAGATTGATCTTCACTGTCTCCACATTTCTTTCCTATACTCTATCCCCACCCCCCATCCAAATTGAAGGTTTATGTTGGTTCATCACCAGTCTACAAATATTACCAAGATGAACATTATTGGAGATGCAATGAAATATAAGAGTAGTGTCTGACCTAAAGGAGTTTATATATATACACCAGAGATTAACTACTGTGGTGAAATAGACACTGTTGATACTCTGCCCAGATCCCTTTATCAACTTAGTGGAACTGTCCTCCAGTGGCGGTGAGTGTTGGCTGTTAATGGCTCATAGCTGTCCCTTTTCTGGAGAACTGACTGCCCTCAGCCAGTGGGGGTAGGGACCAAAACTAAGAGGTTATGCTTTCTCTACCGTAGCATGAATGACTGACATGGGGTTTAAGAGGCCAGACCTCTTTCCTTAAGGTGGACAAACCCATGGTACAGTCCATGCTAGAGAGCCCCCCTTGGAACTGTGCTAAAGCTGGACCTCTGCTGAGATTTACCTTCTTGTTTCCTTCACTTTCTTTCTAGCCTCTGCTCAGTTAATCAAATGCATCTGAATCCCTGTTTCAAGCTCTGCCTCTACGATGCCCAACTTAAGACTTGTAGGAAACTAATACTACCCATAAATGTGATGGAGTAAAAGGAGGAAATGGTATTCCCAAAGTGCAGTGATAGTTAGAACCTTGGAGACAGAGTTGCCTGACAGGACCAGGGTCACGTAGGGACTTGCCATTGCTAAGGAGCACGGTAGGAGTTAAGAAGAAATATATTCTTTTCTCTCTCCTCCCTTCCCCAGGTCTGCATCCCTTCAACCCAACAGATGTCTTAGTCTGTCTGAGCTGCTATAACAAAGCACCATAGACTTAGTGGCTTATAAACAACAGAACTTTATATCTCACAGTCTGGAGTCTGGAAGTTCAATATCAGGGTGGCCTTCAAGGTCAGCATGGTCAGGTGAGGGCCCTCTTCTGGGTCGCAGACTTCTCATTGTATCCTCACATGGTGGAAAGGTCTAGGGAGCTCTATGGGATCTTTTTTATAAGAGCACTAATCTCATTCATAAGGGCTCCACCCTCATGACCTAATCACCCCAAAGTCCCCAACTACTAACACTATCATCTTTGGGGGTTAGGATTTCAATATATGAATTTGGGGTGGGACATAAACATTCAGACCATAACAACAGGAAAGTAGCCAACAATGAGCTGGCAGTCAGTAGAGGTCAGCCTCTTAGGTCCCTAAGGAGGAGAAGAAGGGAGAAAAATCAATGAGGGAGGGATAATGACAAGCATAGCAGCGGTTAGACAATCACAGACTTTTTTGTCTCCTTCAGTCCAACCATCATATTGGTACCAGATTGATCTTTATCAAGTGCTTATTTCATCGTATTCATTTTCCCAGCCTTATTTATTTTTTATTTTTAAAGATTTTATTTATTTATTTGACAGAGATAGAGACAGCCAGCAAGAGAGGGAACACAAGCAGGGGGAGTGGGAGAGGAAGAAGCAGGCTTCCAGCCGAGGAGCCTGATGTGGGGCTCGATCCCAGAATGCCAGGATCACACCCTGAGCCAAAGGCAGATGCTTAACGACTCAGCCACCCAGGTGCCCCCATTTTCCCAGCTTTAAATCCTCCAAGTGTTTCCCATTGCCTATAGGAATGATCCATAAAATTTCTGGATCATGTACCCCATTGGTTAAAAAAAAACCTCTGAAAATGTGCCCCAGTTCATTTATTTATTGCAGGTGTGGGCTGCAAAGACAGAATGCATTTAAGAGGTCTAGTAGAACTTTGATCTTAAAGTAATGGTGGGAATTCTAAAACAGTTCCAGTTGGCAGTGGGAAAATGAATTGTTTAATATCAAGAGCCATCAGACTGCAATAATAATAGCTCCACTTATGGAGCACCTGCTATATACCTGGCATTATGTTAATCACTTTACATATATTATTTCATCTGCTTATCGTAGCAACTCTTCAGGATAAGTATAACTATGAGAGAAGTTAAGTACCCTGCTAATGGTCACATGCTTAGTAAGTGGAGAAGCCAGGATTTGAACTCTATGTCTCCTTAATGGAATCATTCTTCCATTAAACCTCAAAATTAAGACTAGACATTAGAGAAATGTCTCATTCTGTAGAAAAATCTTGTGTTCTATAGAAAGAGTCATTGGGTCAAGAAAGTGGATAGATGAAAGGAGCCAATCTGAAAAGGTTATATACTGTATGATTCCAAGTATATGACATGCTGGGAAAAGGTAAAACTATGCAGAGAGCAAAAAGATCAGTGGTTGCCAGGGGTTATGGGGAAGAAGGGATGAATAGGTAGAGCAAAGAGGATTTTAGGACAATGAAACTACTCTGTATGACACTATAATGGTAGCTACATGCCGTTATATATTTGTCTCAACCCCTAGAATGTACACCAAGAGTGAACCCTAATGTGAACTGTGGACTTTGGATGAACACTGTAGGTTCATCAGTTATAACAGATACACTCTGGTGGGGCACTTTGATGATGGGGAGGAGATAGAGGTGTGGGGAAAGGGGGCAGATGGGAAATCTCTGTATCTTCCTCTCAATTTTGCTGTGATAGAAAATTGCTCTAAAAAATAGATTCTTTAAGAAAAAGAAAGGAAATGGGGGCGCCTGGGTAGCGCAGCCCACTCCCCCTGCTTGTGTTCCCTCTCTCACTGGCTGTCCCTCTGTCAAATAAATAAATAAAATCTTTAAAAAAAAGAAAAAGAAAAAGAAAGGAAATGGATGCAAGCATGAGTCTATGAGGATGGGCAGTTAGAAAAGATAATGCCTCTAAACATAGGAGAGACCACTCCACTGCACAAGAGAAAAGTGGATTCCAAGGAGTCAGTTAACACATTGGGAAAAGCAAAATTCAGGAAGACATTGATTGAAGAATAAGCTATCTTTATCAAAAAGTTGATAAAGTGCTCACAACATTTCCAGCACTGCGTGAACACAAAGCTTTGTTCCACTAGTCTATTCCTTCTCTCTGTTCACTGTTCTTATAAATTGCATTTCATATATGCTCTGCCTTCTATGTTGCTCTAATAATTGGTCTGCTCATAACCTGTAAAAATAGAGGGACAATCATTTGTTAAGCTATGCATTTATGATTTGCATATTTCGTACATATGAATAAAATTTACTCAAAAATATAAGGCAAGTATGATTCTGTATGGAGGTTGAAATAAATCAGGGATATTGGATCCACTGTTCCTGGTAGATTCAAACAATTCTCCGACTAAAGGTATTACATGTGATAAAAATAGCATTGGGCTAGGGGCTAGAAAACTGGCATTCTGGCCCCAGCTCTGCAATGAGAATAATTGTGTGGTATGGGTAAGGTACCAGCTCTTTCTGAGCTTGAATTTTCTCACATGTAGAAAAGAATGTCCTCAAATCCCTGTTAATATTCTATATGGTTGAGCATAGAATAAGTCTCATCCTCAAACTGACTCCATAACAGATACTAAAATAGATTCGCAACTCTTCCCCAACTGCAAATCCCCCTTATCTGATATTTAAGAGTAGAGCTTGGAAAACATTTTCTAAAGAGGGGCAGATGGTAAATACTTTAGGCTTTGCAGGCCATGCAGTCTTTGTTGCAACTATTCAATTCTACAGTTGCAGTGAGAGCAACCACACACAATACATAAATGAATGAGCTTGCCTGTGTTCCAATAAAACTTTATTTACCCAAATGGGTGGTGAGCCAGATTTGGCACAGAGGACATAGCTTGTCCATTCCTGTTTGAGGACATAACTTTGCGGCAGTCAGTGCAGTATGTTCACAATAATTAGATAAATAGGGCCCTACAGAGTTGGAATGGGAAAGAAAGAGGAAAGGAGGAAAGAAAGAAGTGGGGAGGGGGAAGAGAAAAAATAGAAAAGAAAGAAGGAAGGAAGGAAAGTGGAAAAATAATGGAAAGCAAGAGTGGAGAGCTTTGTGAAAGAGCATTGGGAGAGAAGGTTGGGTGACATCTGCCATACGGGAGGGGCATTGTCAGATTGGAAAAGGCTTGGCTTTGTCATGGAGCTAGCAGCTAAGTTTGGAGAGACCAGTTGGGGTGTGTGTATGTGTGTGTGTGTGTGTGTGTGTGCATGTGTGTGTGTGTCTGTGTCTGTGGTGTGTAATGCTGAGACATACCCATTACCTTGTGAAAGAGGTGGCACTCTTTGAATCTAGCATGGTGCTGAGTACCAAGGGGAAACCCACTGAATTTGTGGAGAAGGAAAGGAAGAGAAGGATTACCCTCACTTTATGGATGATGAAATTCCACTGTAGGGCCCTGATGCTGTGTGAGGTTGAGGAAGCCATCACCATTTTCCTAGGGAATCTACAAGGAAACAGAATTCCATGAGGAGGATATTGAATTTCACTCCTTAGAGAATCTTCCAATGTCCTCACAGGTCCAGTCCTCCTCAGAGAAGGAGAAGGGTGTTGGTGGTCGTGGGGGGATCCACATAGCCCAGGCCTACATGATGCACAGTGTTATCACATGGAAAAGGGAAGGGGGCCTTCAGTGCTTATTGTAGCTGCTGTTTCCGTGAGTTCAGAATCAGAGGCTGTATCTTTCCTGTCACACAGTCTCCCTCTTCCTTTCCCCTTTTGATTCTGAATTCTGATGTGGCAGCTAAGAGGGAGGAAAGCTGAGGATGGACTTCCACACTTGGGGCAGAAAATCAGATTCTGGACCTCTTTCCTGGAACTGGCTGGCTGTTGGCATCTTGAGAAGGCGAGCCAGGGTTAGGAAAGGGAAGTTGGGACGGTGTCTTCAGATAGGACAGCATTCTTCTCTGTGCCATCACATAGAAGGAAGAGAACTGGATTTTTAGGGAATCTGAGAAACTTGGAATGTGATTTAATTGATTAGCCAACAAATCTGTAAGATTTCACACAAGCCATGCACTTAATATAGAGCTGGATTACAGTTTGCACCAATTCATTAATTTTATCTCACAAACTAAAAATTTTGCTATGCAAATATATGCAAATCATATAGAAAAATAGCCTTCTTAGCCAAGCACACCAGTACCTGTTGGGGTTTCTTGTTGTTTCTTTGGTTTTGTTTGTTTGTTTCACGGGCACTGTGCCACTGGAGTGGAAAGTGAAATAAGAAATACATGCAGGATTTGAAATTGTTTGTTGAACAATATCCTGGAAGGTGATTGGAAGGCTTTCTCCTCTGACAAATACCATGGTGATTGGTGTGTCTCTTTTTTCCTCTTTTCCTGCCTAAAACAGAATGAAGAAGATGAGCAACATTTACGAGTCAGCTGCTAATACACTGGGAATCTTTAACAGCCCCTGCCTGACCAAAGTTGAGCTGCGTGTGGCATGCAAAGGCATTTCTGACAGAGATGCGCTTTCCAAACCGGACCCCTGTGTCATCCTCAAGATGCAGTCCCACGGGCAATGGTTTGAGGTAGGCATGTCCAAGGAAGTGGACAGAAGCGCGGCTGGGGGATCCATTCAAAAATGCTTTTGCATTGGCCTGTTTTCAGTGGTTTCTTTTGATGAGATGGAAAACTCTCGAATATGATCACATTTCTGCTTGTATCGTGATGTTTCGAGGCAGCGGTTTTAATACCCTGGATATTTTGAGATTTACCCTTCATCTGTGTGTTCGTTGTGGATTTAGTGATCCTGGGGAAGGGCAGGGAAGATTGCCTTTCAGAGGCCACATCACATAACATTTATTTTGGGGAGTGAAAACTTAATATTAGCTACATTCTACTGGGGGCTCATTGAGGGTCAGGTACTGCTCTAAGTACTTTGTGTAAAATAACTAAGTGGGTCCTCACAACAGTCCTCTGAGGAACAGAGACAGATGAGGAAATACAGAAAGGTTAACGATTTGCCCAAGATGATTCAGCCTGTAAGTGGAAAATCTAACACTTACACCCAGGCTGTTGGGCTCCAGAGCCTGAGCTCTGTATTGCTGTTCTATACTTATGGTGGGATATTTTATACTTTAGGGTGGTCTTGGTGGTTTGGGTGGCAATAACCGCAGGTTGAATTTTGCAGTTGGCTTTTGTTCCTTGATTTGAAACTCAAAACAGGTTGGATGAAGCCTGTTTTTTTTATGTTTTGTTTTGTTTCATTTTTTGTTTTTGCTTTTGTTTTTTGTTTGCTGTTAGGTACCTGGTCTGAGTAAGCAATGTTTTAAAGCATCTTGAGGTGAATGGTGGGACAGGGAGGAGCAGGGGGTGTAGCAGAGGGAGAAGTAATCATCATCTCAGAGGCACCAGGTACTCAGTGAAATTTGCAGAAGGGATTGGAAGCCATGCTGAGCAGAGCAATAGGAGACAGCTACCTGCTTTGGGTCCCTTACAGCTAACTCCTCAAGTCTTCAATACTTCTCCCACCTGTTTGCAAATAGCTGGAAGTTGTTCTTCTAGGGGCTAAAATCTTCCATTCCACAGAAGAAAGGAGGCTCCAAAGGCCCGAGAGGCTGCGTGTTTGGTGGGTGAGCAGATGGAATTCAGGTGGAGGCAACTTGCAGAGGGGAATGCAGGACAGATGAGCAGTTTGGGGGTCTTTACCTTCAGATTTATCCAGGGCTTATATTGTAAACATAAAACAGCGCTCACAGGTATCTTAATGTGTAATGTCTTTTTTCCCTTCTAAATAGTCTCACTGACTCTGTTGGTGGGTTTTATTGTTTTTTATTTTTTATTTAACAGAATGGAATGGCAGCCTGAATTAGAAAAAACTCACTCCTTGAAAATTAGAGGAAAGAAATTAGAAAGAAGTCATCTCCTAATGCTCCCTTTACCTAAGTCAACTATTATTTGTGTATGTGTCTTTTCCTCTGGCATTCATATTCTTACACGATTCTTATCGTGCATATAAAATTTTCTTTCCTCATTTTATTACCTAGTAGTATGTTTTTCTATATTGCTGTAATATTCATAATTATAATTTTTAAAGTAGTAGAGTATCCCATCACATGAATTGATTTAATAAATTTCCTGTTTTTTCACTTTGAAGTTACTTCCAAAAATACCATATTTTAAACTGCAATGTTCATCTTTGTGCATAAGGCTTTTCCCTACTATTTGAATGAGTTCCTAGGAGACATTGTCAAATTAGAAGAATAGGTACAAAGGATAGGAAACTTTGGGGGCTTTTGGTACATATTGCCATGTTGCTTTTCTAGAGTGCTGTTTATTTTTTTTTTTTAAGATTTTATTTATTTGACAGAGAGAAACAGCCAGCGAGTGAGGGAACACAAGCAGGGGGAGTGGGAGAGGAAGAAGCAGGCTCCCAGCAGAGGAGCCTGATGTGGGGCGTGATCCCAGAACTCTGGGATCACGCCCTGAGCCGAAGGCAGACGCTTAACGACTGAGCCACCCAGGCGCCCCTAGAGTGCTGTATTAAGTGTTACTCAGAGTATGGTTTGCACACACCTACCAGCTCACAAACTCTGTTACCAGTGCGCAGATAAGAAACTTGTGCCCCAATGTAAATTGATTCACTGCTTTCTTCATTTAAAAAGTCGCACTCTTTAAAAACAATACTGTCAGCTGAACGTCCAGCATATGTAACGATAGGCTGATTTATAATCTGGCACTTTGAGAAACACTTCTGTGATATACTTTACACTCTTTTAACAATATACATTCAGGATACAGTTAGAAAAACAGAGCCCATGGCAGGTAGCTAATAAAGGATTTAATTCAGGGAATTAGTAATAAAGGAGTTGGAAATGCTGAGAAACTAAATAGGGACAGTGAGGGAACGCAGGCAATAATAACAGGAGCCTATTACTTTGCTTAGAGTGTCATAGTAGAGTGCTGAGGCCAGCTTGTATAGGCTTGTGAAAGCTGACTCTTAAATATTCGGGAAATTTGCAAGCAGTTTTGGTGTGGGTATGTACATACGACATTGGCAAACACTTCAAATCAGGGCTCACCTCCCACCCAGAGCCAACCGTTACACATGTATCAGCAGACCACTGGGCGAGAGGGGCCAAAGAAGGAGATGGTAGTACCAGAACCAAACAGCCATCTAGTACCAGCTGGATTCATGGAAGGGGGCGCCTATCTGGTGGGAAGATAGAGGAGATGCAGATGGTGCTGGAAATGCTGCCTGGAAGGAGATGAGGATACCCCAGCGTCGGCCTGCCTGTTGCTCTCATGGTTCCCATTAGTGCCTTCCACAGATCTGAACTTGATGGAAGCCCGTTGACAAGGTTTGCGGGGAGAGGGTATAGAATGCACTTGAAAGCAAAGAGGTAAATGACCAGCACGTAAACCTTTGACAACGCACGGTAACTTGAATAATCATTCTCCCTCTTAGCAAGGAATGCATATTTGTTTAGTGCTAACACCTACTTTTCAGTACAAATTCCGCAAGTGGTCTTACGCTAGGAGTTAGAAGCACACCTGTGTGACAAGTTAAAATCATCCGACAGTCTATTTAAACCATGTGGCTACTACTATCTATGTTCAGTGAAGGCTAGCAAACATGGACAGTGCACTGGGATAACATTTATTGATGCGTGCATTTTCCTGTATCTACCCAACATGTCTGGATTTACAGAGAGGTTTCTATGTATATAATTACAGAATTGAGAGAAAGCCGTACAGAAGAGAATTCATGTTGTCTTTTTTATGGGGAAATCTGGTAATTGCCTAAGTGAAGGAAAAAAAAAGAGAGAGAGGCTAGGCTAATTTGCATAATGAAGAGATTGTTGAGGGGGCTGTGTCAGGGTGAGAGAGAGAAAAGTGGGTGAGCTTATCTTTCAGAGGGAATTTTAAAGTTTGGCAAAAGAGACTCTCTCTAGGTCAGCACTGTCCAGTGGAATTCCCTGTAATAATAGAAACGTTCTCCATCTGTGCTGTCCAGTGAGGTAGTCACCAGCCACCTGTGGCTACCGAGCACCTGAAAGGTAGTGTAGCCAAGGAACTAAAATTCTAAGCTATTTAATTCTAATTAATTGAAGGGTAAATATAAATAGCCAGCATAGTTCTACAGTCTCTGGTGTGCTAGAGAATTTGGCTGGGTTGGGGAGAAGAGGAAAGGGAGTTTGTAAAAATGTTACAGTAGGCTCTTAATTTTACAACTTAAATGGTTTTTGGGGAGATGGAACTAGAGATTGACATTTCTTTTTTATTACTTGTGATTGCTGGCCTGTGCTTTTATAATGGACTTGCAGCAGGAAAGCACCCCGTTATGCCCTGGTTTACAGCTCAGGTTACTACTGCGATAGTTAGAATTGCCCTTAGATGGCCTTCCCATATGGAGGGGAACTGTTGGCTTTTTTAATTAATTGGCTGTAGCCTGTTAGCCCTGGAAGAGAACACTGGCCTCTAAAGTGATCATAAAACTGTAAAACTGATTTTTAGACTCAAAAAGACCTACAGTCTGACCTTCTGTGCTGTTAATAGTATTAAAGGTCAATGAGGATAAATCTATGTCTTTGAAATATTGGAAATCAATTGGTCTGAAATGCACAAGAGACTGTTGCTCTTTGCAGCCCAGCAGAGTTTGGGATGAATATCCGAGGAGTGAGAAGACAGAGAGGATACTTTTGTTTCCTCCCAGAATATGGAGATGGGATGGTATTCTTGTTGGGTGAAATGTTCAGTATTTCTTTAGTGGCCATGATTTTAACTGTCAGAAAGGAAGGAAAAGAATACTTGTAGATTGGGAATGCATTCGAAATTGAGATTTTTCAGACTTACCATTTAATTTCCCTAATTTGGAATCATACCCCTTTAAAAAAATCTTCCCTGCATCCACTCCTGGCCACAGGACGGCAGTAGTATATGGTGTAGTACAGTGTAATGACATATAGACCACATTTCATTTTCCAGTGAAGTGTGGAAATAATTTCCTCCTACCTTCTGGTGAGTACTGATGTGTTCACTAGCTTCTGGAACTAAACATCGTGGCAAGTGGGAAAAATTAACACTACTCAGGGATTCAAAAGACAAGGGCCCTTGTGAACTAAAGACTTTTATTCAGTTTCCTGGAGCATATGCTCTATCCCCTGGACACACTGGGTGTCCTCCATGAAGCAGAGCTAAGCTCACAATGCCATGGTCCTTGGCAGAAATCCTAAAAATGGCATGTACTTGTCTTATTGGAAAAAGTCAAATTATTCCCACACTGTTAGGCTGTTGCTCCAATCACCTTTAATTCAATTTTTACATTTAATTTTAATATACAGTTAGTGAGTTCTTCCACAGGAAGCGCTAAGTAATTCTGAGAACTAATTACCATTGGATCAATTCCATATGAAAAAATGTCATATGAATCATGTGCTTTGGTAGATTGTTGGTAATAACAGTAATTGGTGGTAATAATTAGTGTGGTTATATCTAAGAGTTATCAGTGGACTCTAATGCAAGGTTATTTTATTTATAATAATATATCCATATATTTATATTTACAAAGGCCATCTACCTGTATTATTTCATTTGCTTCTTACAGTAGTTTCATCAAAAGGTGTTACAGATATTGAAATTAACTCCTGCAGGTATTAGGTATCATGAAAGAACATGGTTTATACCCTCAAAGACCTCAGAGTCTCTTGGAAGAACTCACTGTCTTAGAGGTTCAAATGGTCATATGACCTTGAGGAAGAGGGCTCAAAACAAGGTCGGGACTTAAATTAACTCTTCCTTTCCCTGCACGTGTGGTGGGTAGATGTTTCATGGTGTCTCAGCCTATCTATAACCAATGTTGTGGGTGGACCCACTCTGTGGTTCTTATGATTGCAAGATGTCTTTCAGCAATAACCATCAGGGAACTTTGAAAAAATAAAGGTTTATTACTTATAGAACCTGGAAATTAGATAGGACACCTGCCTTGGGTAGAATGAAAGAGAGGGAGTGTGGACACAGGCCTGGGGTACAGTTTTTATTGGGGTTGGCGTTGGGAGCCTAGGGTTTTGCAGGCTCACTCTTTATTGATGAATTTAAAATGTAGGAATGGGAATCTGAAGTGCAGGAAGGGAAAAACAAGGGGCCCAAATGGTCAGTTTCCAAAATCAATCAAGATTTCTGAAACAAAAGAGCATCAGTACGGGGAGGTGGCCTGGCTCTTTATGAAGTCCTGTGTTTTTTGAGATAGTCCTCTTTGAAGTGGGTGCCTATTTGAAAGCCTCAACAAGCAGCACCTGGGTGAGTCAGTTAAGCATTTGCCTTCAGCTCAGGTCATGATCCCAGGGTGCTGGGATCGAGCCCCATGTCTGGCTCCCTGCTCAATGGGGAGCCTGTCTCTCCCTCTCTCTCTGTCTGCAGCTCCCCCTGTTTGTGATTTCCCTCGCAAAAAAAAAAAAAAAGAAAGAAAGAAAGAAAAAAGAAAAAGTTTTTTGAAAGCCTCAACAAAGGAAACTTAAATCAGGCACCTGCTTTACCAAAAAACAAAAATAAAACAAAACAAAACAAAGCAACCGTCAGGGCTTTTATTACATCAGACCATCTCAGGGTGCATAGGCTACCTTTACGTGGGGTGGGGATAGAAATAAATCGCTGTTTCATCTCTCGTTATTTTCCATCCTCTCTCCCTGCTCCCTGCCCACCCAGATGTAGGGTGTGGTTGCCGTATGATCCAACATCACTGCTAACAACATACAAGGGGAAATATGAGTCCATGGCGCTGGGCTTACCCACTCCCAAATAAATGGGATGTGAACTTTTTCAGCAATTTGCCTTTGGCTAGAGGGCTCATGGAAGAGTTCTGTGGAGCAAGTCTCTTTCATGCTTGGGACAGTAGTAAGCCATCACCCTTTTGTGTATGAGCCAGGAAGATGAAGCCCAAAATAGTAGTTTTACCTGTAACCTATAACAGAGATACTCAATTTTCCATTGCTCCAAAGTGCTAGAATTTTATAAAAATGGGTCAAGTATGAACATTTGGGTGACAACAAAATAAAGTAGCCATCTGTATATGTTGATACCAGCTAGGAAATCTGTCATTTTACATACATTCTTTCTAATCCTCACAACTACGCTGCAAGGGAGACTTGACTAACCAGGTAAGGACACCGAGACTGAGCAGAATTAATAAATCACCGCAGGTCGCACAGCTAGTAAATAGTAAAGTTGGAATCTGGTTGAATCAGGCTGTATTTTCATCACCTTACCAGAAGTGACCAACTTGAAGCTGGAGGCCTCTGTCTAGTCCCACACATATTTTGTTTGGCCTTCATGATGTTCAAACAAGTTTGTACTGTTTGACAAAACCTAAAGATCAGGATATGTCTTCATAAAACTTCAGGTTTCTGGTTTCTCTGAGTAACCAGAAAACCTGGCAACAGGGAACGTTTAGTCCTTGTGTAGCAGTGAGCTGGATGTGGGCAACAGCTGCTCATATCCAGAATATGAGTTTGTCCTCATGCTTCCTGCTGGCCCAGCCTGCCCCACTCCCTTGCCCTACTAGCATGGCCCCCAGGGGTATTTGAGTTGAGACTACACTCCTGCACCTGCCCGGGCTGGGTCTCTGAAACATAGTTAACCTCTCAATTGTGGATACAGACAAGAGCTGAGAAATGAAAAATTAAGTCAATTAAAGCATTCCCTCTGGGTATCACAAACAACCTCCTTTTTCGAAAGATTTTTCTCTTCACACTTTCCTGACTTGCAGCATTTCGGTGGCTAACACCTAGCATGACAGATGATAAAAAACAACAGTTTTCTTCAGTTGTTCACAAAGTTTTCACTGTGGTTTCGCATCAAACTCCCATTTGGGAAAAGTTTGGTGCTGCTTTCTACCTCCCCCTTAGCACGTCCTTAATAAGAATAATTTCTTTCCTTTAAAAAGGTGATATTAGAAATCTTACTCCAAGCACTGAATAGAAAACAAAATGAAACAGTAGAACCAAAAAATATTTCCTCCCTGCTGCCCGAGGTCACATCCCTTTGACCAGAGACTGCAGTTGTGATACACTCGAGTAAACAGAAAGAAGAGAACTGCATTTCATAAGATGCTAAGTGGCTTTCTGATCAGTGACATCTCAAAATTGTCAATGTCATGGTGTCTGAGAGTGGAATTGCACGAGATGGGAACTTGGGGGCTGCAAATGAGGAAAAAATTTGAACTGAAATCTTATGTTGACTATCGATTCTCTTATGTGCCTTGGAGATGATTTATCAGCTGGAAGAATAATGTCTGGCCTCCTGAAGAGAGGAAAGTGCCATGACATGGGCTTCATTGCCTCCTTAGGTTGGAGAAGTGGTGAGCCACACTCTGGACATTCAGATGGAGCATTGGTCGCTATGACTTTTTACAAGTGACCTTGAGTCTCATGATGAGTATTTGGAAGATGAAAATGCAGTTCAAGGAAAGAACTTCAGGAGGCATTTATGATTTAGAGCCTCTGCCTCTAGCTTAAACCACCTTCAGCATCTCCAAGGGGATGTTTTCAACATGGTTCCTGAGTTCCTGTTTTAATGTTTAACTAGACTCACCGCTGATAATCATCTCCTTAAGAAAATCGTATTTCCTTTGTAATTTCAATCCATTTACTCTTTTTTATTAATTATAATGGTGGTTTATTAAATGATACCTTAAAATATGTTGAGAGTAGTTATACGCTGTATCAGGTAATCTCCTAAGTTCTTCATATGTGTCATCATATATAATTACCCAAACAACCTTACAGTTTGGGCTCCCTGTATATTTTATAGAGAGGCCCAGGAGAATTAAGTAATTTGCTCTCAGGGCACCTAAGTGGTAAGTGGAGGAGTCTTAACAAATTGAACCCAGACTGTCTGACTCCAGAAACTATGCTGCCACTAAGCTTCACCGCCCTCCTCCGAGAATAATGACTACCATCCTCCAAGTGTCTGCTGTGTGCCATGTCCCAAGTCTCTCTGTGGGTATTCATATAATCCTCATGACAGTGTTAGAAGATGGAGGCTGTGCTTCCCATTTTACAGGCAAGGAAACTGATACATAGGAAAGCACATGTCCAAGGTCACAAGAAGAGGACGAAGTAGTGATAGGATTTGAACCCAGGCCTTTGAGTCTCCAGTGCCCATGCCACGACTCTGTGCCTCTCTCATCCTGGCCTCTTTGGAGGTAGAGTAACCCCATATAATGTGACTAGTCATTTAAAATGAACATGTTTGGGGCACCTGGGTGGCTTAGTTGGTTGAGCGTCTGACTCTTGATTAAAGCTCAGGTCATGGTCTCAGGGTCGGGAGATCAAGCCCTGTGTCAGGCTCCTTGCTCAGTGTGGAGTCTGCTTGAGATTCTCTCTCTCTCTTCCTGGGCTCTTCCCCCCACTCATGTGCAAATAAATAAATAAATAAATAAAATCTTTAAAAAATAAAATGGACATGTTTCCCTCTCCTCAGAGAACCCAAGAATTCATTTAAAACTGCATTTATTTTTTTAAAGCAGAAATTAAGTTTGTTTTGGTAAATACTGGAAACATCCTCCTCATCCTCCAATTTATATGGTTTCAGCCTGACTTCCTGAAGGTTCCCAGTGGTGCATGACATAGGGGTCCTGAGTTCAGGCTATTGAGCCAGACTATCTAGTTTGAAGTCCTAGCCCAACCATCGTTATCTGTGCCAATGGGCAAATTACCCAAACCTTTCTGTGCCTCAGTTTCCTCACCTATAAAGTGGGTATCCTAATGGTACCTACCTACCTACTGTTATGAGGATTAAATGATTCAATGCTTGTAGAATGCTTATAATAGTACCTGATACAACAGAGTTATGCTCAATAAGTGTTATGATTATGGAACATTAGTCATTTTTCAAGAACTGTTTTCTAAATAAAGATGTGCTCTTTGGTCCTCAAGTTTTCTGAGGACTGATGCAATTAAAAGAGCCCTGTGACTAGAGGCAGAACTTACCTACACCATTAGGTTTATTCTTTTTACATGGGGGTGGGATTATTGGTGCCTGAGGAAAGAAGTTTGATTTAAAAGGATTTTCTTTATGTGTTTGTATGTGAAGTGTACAGGCAGCATTGTAACTATGTTGAATGGAGTCAGGAGATGATGCCTGAAGGATATTGCCTGCCACTCCGGGATGAGAACATGGAGTGAATGGTTTATAAGCAGGCTCTGTTAGCCTCTGTTTCCTTCCTTACATCTTTTCGGTTTTAAACTTTGTGTTCTTCTTCTTTTCTCCTCTCCCCCTTTCTTCCTCTGGGGAGAGTGAAGCGGAGAGGGGCAAGGAGAGATGTAGCTGTGATTAGTGTTGGAGCCGGGGGTCTCCCTTTGTCTTCTCTCCTCCACCTCAGGCTTCATCTGGATTTATCCTCCTCCTGGAGGCGACAATATGGGAAACAGAGTAAATTACGTGAAAACACAGCTTCCTTCCACCTAGTTTTCTCCTCTGTCTGCTTCAAAAGCAACCTGAGGGTAGATGAGGTAGCAAGTTTTTCTTGTTGGCTTTTTAAGCCATAGAAATTCCTGGAATGAGATTGAAGTTCTTCAGTGTCTTTATTTGAACCTTAGAACACAAATAATTCTCAACTTCCCCATTCTGAGTCACCGCACCGTTTGCTTTGAAGACTTATAAATAGTGTTCTTGGGGGGGGGGATAGCTACTTTGGAGGTACTGCAAACATTTGTTTGAAATATAAATATTATTTTTTGCTTCTCAACTTTGATGAGGCAATTTGCATATAAAATGCAACCAAAAGCACCCATTTTGGATGTGTAGTTGGATGAGTTTTGACAAAAATATGCACACTTGGGTAACTACCATCCCAATCAAGATATAGAACGTTTCCTAGTATATGTGTTAATATTTAAAATACATAATGGAAAACAACACAAATAGTTAAGTTTCAACACATCAGAAACCACTAACTCTCAGATTGTGTTCCCATTGATTGACATGATAGTGACAGAAATTTCAACTTATGAAATGTATTTATACTAATAAAAAGATCACCTTTAACTCTTACACAGAACTGGGGTTCTGTGTAGGATTTTTAAAAGAGGAAGATATGGTTCCATAGCTAAAAAACATTTGAAAAGTCAGAGAAAGAGTACCATAAGAAGTGGGGCGCCTGGGTGGCACAGCGGTTAAGCGTCTGCCTTCGGCTCAGGGTGTGATCCCGGCGTTATGGGATCGAGCCCCACATCAGGCTCCTACGCTATGAGCCTGCTTCTTCCTCTCCCACTCCCCCTGCTTGTGTTCCCTCTCTCGCTGGCTGTCTCTATCTCTGTCAAATAAATAAATAAAATCTTTAAAAAAAAAATTAAAAAAAAAAAAGAGTACCATAAGAAGAAAAATAGACCCACAGCTGGTTGAGCTCAGAATCAAACTAAATTATTTATGCTGTGACTCACCAGGCTTCAACCTGAAATCCCTGTGGCTGACAACTTAGGAAGCTGCCATTGCAGCCAGGCTTGATCGGAAGTCAGTTTGGAAACATGACTGAGGTCCAGCACAGGTTAACTGTGTGACCTTAGAAAGTCACCTAACATCTCTGAGCCTCTCCTACTGCCTTGTGTCTAAATGGTTGTTGTCGGGATTAAATGATTGGCTGGCAGGACAGTGAAGTGGCTGACGCTATCCACTCTGGAATCAGACCCCTTGGATTATCCATGTCACCTTATGCAAATGCCTCTGCTCTCTTGGGCCTGTGTTTTCAACATCTGTAACACAGAGACAACAACAACAACAAAACCCTATTCTGTGGGTTTATTATAAGGATGAAATGAGATGATGCGAGGGAATTGCTTAACATAGTACCTGGGTCATAGTGAGTGCTTAATAAATATTAAATACCATAATGTTTATAGAAGATAATGTGTGCAAAACTAATGTGGCTAGCACATCACTCAGCGCTCAGTATATGGAAGATATTATCAGGTAATGTCTACTTCAAGGTGTGTTTAATGCCAGCGACAAGGTTTTCATTTGCTGCCCAGCCCAACAAGAATTCTTGGTCCCATTTGTCTGTGTAAAATAAGAGAACTTTCAGTGGGAAAGTTGAGCAAGTCTTTAAGTTTCTGCCAAGTCTCTGACTAACCACTTTGATCGATTGGTTTCATCTCCCCTGGTCAGGAATTATCTGGGCCTCCTCATCCCCTGCATTCCCTGCATTTTGAAGAAGATGGATAGACTCAGAGCGACTTCATTCCACTTGTCCATGCTCTCTAATCTGTGGGCGGGAATCAGAGAGGCCAAGCTGATAACCTTACCTTTCCATCTTTACTTCTGTGCCAACACCAGCCCCCACTATTTGGTAGTCTTAGGGAAGAAGTGACAAGAAAAATGTTCCCTTCTGGAAACTCCAGATGTTCTCGGGGTCAGTTTATAGGCTAATTAAATATTTTATCTTGATTCAAGCTCAGAAATGTTCAGCTCTCTATCTTGGCTAGTCTGTTTTCAAACACTTGATATTTCAAGAGCTTCCTCTCATCTGAGAATTTAGTCTTAGATATTTTCTTCTTGAATGTGAAGACTAGTTCTTCTTGTTGAAAGATTACAGCTTTGGAACTGTGTGTCGAAGCAAAAAATTCTGATACCTTTTTAACCTTCCTTTGGTGAATTCTAGCCCTTTCAAAACAGCTTCTGGGAAATGGATTTATGGTGGGGGAACCTATTTAAGCTTGCCCCGATTGAAGATTTACTTCAGCCAGTTTGTTCCAATGACTACTTTTGCATAACAATTAGCCCAAAATTTAATATCTTAAACAATCATTTTGTTAGATTATTGGATTCTGTGCGTTGAGACCCCAGACAGGGCACAGTGGGAATGGTTTACCCCTGTTCTACAACGTCCAGGGCCTCAGTAGGGAAGACCGGAAGGCTGGCAGTGATTTAAGTCTGGCGTGTCAAATCATGTGAAGGTGTCTTCACTCTCGTGGAAGGCTAGAACTTCTGATTAGAGCATCTGCATGTGGCCTTCCATGAATAGGCCATCTCAGGCTAAGGACAGAAACCCATCCTTTTGGGTTGGGTTAGATGTTTGTCACACAGTTAAAAAAAAAATCTATATCTGGAAATGTTGATTAACTAAGGAGCCCCATCTTACCATTACATGATCCTATGATTACCCTAAAGGGTATAAATAGGGGGAATGTAGGCATATTTATAATCTTAATTCCCATTTAGGGTACTGTCTTGGAAGTTTGAAAGATTCAAGTATAGAACTTGTAAAAGGAACAACTTTTTACTCAGAGTGTTAGACTTAGGAAATGCATAGCTTCAAGAAGTACAACAGAAAGAAAGTATAAGTTGAAATCTCTCTCTTGATTTTGAACACCAGTTTAAATAATAATGTGTATATCTGCTACCACCACTAGATAAAACACAGAAGAAGAAGGAAAAAAAAAGAGTCACTGGTATCTACATAGTCCTCCCACATTTTCTTTCATTGATTCCTCACAATAGTCTAATATTAAATTCAGTGCTATTATTTTTACTGCTAATTTACAGATGAGAGAACTGGAAGTCAGGGTTGTTGTACCAATGTTTCCAAGGTTATATGGTCAGTATGTGTGGAACCTGTCATTTAAAGTCCTCTGACTTCAAATTTCAAAACCTTTGGTTGTACCATGAGCGCTCTCCTGCTGGTGCCCATTATTCCAAGTCCTGCCCCCTTTGTAGAAGCCAGTGCATCCATCCATGGCTGTGGGAGCCACCAAAGCCCAAACACAATCATCTTCATCTTCTTGCTACTCAATCCCTCTCTTGCCCACTCCCTACCTGCTACCTTGAAATTTGCCCAACCACATTTTCCAATACAAATATGTATTTCCACAATAATTTTTTAAAAGATTTCATTCATTTATTTGAGAGAGCGAGCACAAGCAGGAGGAGGGGCAGAGGAAGAGGGAGAAGCAGGCTCCCCACTGAGCATGAGGGGCTCGATCCCAGGACCCTGAGATCACGACCTGAGCCAAAGGCAGATGCCCAACCAACTGATCCACCCAGGTGTCCCATATTTCCACAATAATTTACTGGCAAAAGAGAAGTTCATCCTATGGGTATATAATCTATGATAAGTAGTAGAAATTGCTATGAAGGAAAATGAAGCAGGGATGAGAGTAGGGAATGATGGGGGGACTAGTTTAAAAATCGTGGTTAGGAGAGGGCTTATCTGAGGAAGCAGTATTGCACAGGCACTTGAATAGGGAAGGGAGTGAGTCATCTGGATATAGGGGAAGGGTGTTCTAACAGAAACATGAGCAGAGGCCATGACACAGACATTTCTTGGCCTGTTTAAGGAACGGCAGGCAGACAAGAAGACTAGAGAGCAGTGGGATATGAAGAGAAGAGAAAGGAAATGATGTGGGAGAGGCAGCTAGGGACCAGAATGTGTGGGGCCTGATAAGCCATGTAGGGATCCTGGATTTTTATTCCAAATGTGATGGAGGGGGGAGAATTGGAAGGCTTGAAGCAGGGAAGTGATTTGCATTTTAAGAGATAACACTGTTTGCTGTGCCAGACAGTGTACAGAGACAAGAACAGATGCTGGAGATGACTCGGGAGCTACTGTATTTGTCCAAGTGAGAGATGTAATAGTTTGGATCAGGTGGTAACCATGGAAAAGATGAGAAGTGATTAGAAATGAGGTGTATTTAAAAAGTAGACTCTATAAATTTGCTGACAGATTAGACAGAGGGTATGAGAAAAAGAGAAATCAAGAATGATTCCAAAGGTCTGAGCAACTGGGTCAGTTATGATAGACAACATGGGCACGAGCAGGTTGCGTCAATAAGTCTGCAATGAACGTGCTTCTAATGGTGAGAGACAGTGTAATATACTGGAACTGGTGCAGTGTGACCCTCGTTACAGACTGTCTATATTTTAATCCCAGCTCCATTTACCAGTTATAACATCTTCTACAAGTCAGTTTCCTCCATTTTCCCATCTGTGTAATGGGAACAATAAAAATACCTACTTTGCAGGGTTGTTTGGAGATTTAACACACACCAGTGCCTAGCACTTAGAATTACGTGACTGTTAGCCATCAGTGTTATTATTAACAATTCCGAGAACACAGATGATTGCTTCCTTAGGGGAAGTGTTGGGTCAGTGATATACACATATTTTAGGCTTACCCGATTGCTTATCTGGAATAATCATACCAACGTGTCCCTACCAGCAAACTGTGAGATGCAAAGGAGGCAATTCTTTAAAAAATATTTTAAATATTTAGAGTTTAACATAAAGACTTCCTGGACCTTTGTCATCCTCTCTTGCTCCAGTCACAGAATGAGTATTTCCTCGGTTTGGCATCATTTGAGCTCACTTAAGTGATTCTAATCACATTTCTGTCCTCCTTCCAAAATTATCTTTATATTAATATGCATTGCAGTTATTACTATAATATAACATGACTGATATGATAATAAAATACTAACATAATTAAAACAACTAATTACTAACATGTTTTTATTACTGTACAGTGTGTATGTGTGAGTTTGCAAGAGAGTGAAGAGGTGCACGAGAGCAATGTGGGCTGCATATGTGTGTGTATTAGAACTGAAGAATGAATCCAAACATCTCCAGGTTGTCACCTTTAATTCTGAATGATCACTGCATTTGATTCCGCACTTTATTTAAAGAGAGGAAGAGAAATTGACTTAATAGCCTGTCACATTATACAACACAAGAAGAACTTGGGAAGAGAAAACGCTCTGGTATTCTAAGTGGGAAGAAAAATATTGTGACAGTTCCATGGAGAAATTTCTTTGCAGAGAGAACTGGTAGGAATTATGCTGATGAGCTGAGGATCTTAGGAAAATGCACGGCTTCCATGGAATAAATTTGACCACTATATCCCAGAGCTCTGTGTTATAGAAGACTGTTTTTCTTTCTTATACAAGGAGAGCAAGAAAAGAGAAACTCCAATGGTTTGTTCTCTTGTTCTCATTCCTTGAAAATAATTTATTCCATCATCATTTCTTCTGGGGGTTTCTGAAATACTCTATTTAACTGAGATGGGATCAATAACAACAAATTATGATAATAATATGATAGAATTAGAAAATTTAATCAAGAGTGTTTAATATCTTAGTGTCAAACTCAGACATCCTGGAGAAGTCGGTTTGTACTTTAGTGAACAGATAATGATAGGGAAAAATAACCTCCAGCCACTAGTGAGACACCTAGAGCTGAACAAGTTGGTTTATTATTGCTTATTGCCACAAGGGAGAATACTCTCCTTGGGGAGCTGTGAGATATCTCAGTAAGAGAGTTTAAGAAAGGACTTCTAGAATTTGGGTTATTGCTAGGTGTTTTCAGGAGAATTTAAGGAAGGACAGCTTTACTTTGATTTGGATGATTCCAGGGAGCCAGGACAATTTTATAATTGAGTACATTAACAGATCTTATTTAGAGGGAAGAATAGACCAAGGCTAAAGCTATAGTCGGTAAAGAAGCAGCAGTCACTCATTTTGACTGGGATGGGGGATGTTTGCTCATTTTTGTGGTTTGGATGGTATTTATGTTATTGTCTGATTCAAGTGTGATTATGGAGCAGTTTAGCTTTTGTCTTGCTCCATCATGGGTACATAGTGGCTATGTGTTATAATAGTGTTCTCTGAGAGATTTTTTGGTTTAACAGAACACTAAAACCTAGCTATACGTGCCAGGCCAGCTCCTGGTAACACCAAGGCCTAGCTGATAACTCTCAGTCAGCCCAGCAAGCCAGCTTCCAGATGTCAGGGGCTACTCTCCTCTTGCTCAGAGCGAAACCTCGAAGTTAAACTGTTCTATTTCAAAAACATCTTCTTAACAAGGGACCAACTTGTTGGCTAAGCAAAATATGAGTCATAGCAAGTCTTGAATCCAAACAAATAACCTGTTTATTTCTCAGCTCTCCTTATTATCCAAAGAATGATAATTATTATATTCAATGCACATGGATTCTTTTTTTTTTTTTTAAGATTTTATTTATTTGACAGAGAGAGAGGCAGCAAGAGAGGGAACGCAAGCAGGGGGAGTGGGAGAGGGAGAAGCAGGCTTCCCGCTGAACAGGGAGCCTGATGCGGGGCTCGATCCCAGAACACCGGGATCATGACCTGAGCCAAAGGTAGACGCTTAACCCACTGAGCCACCCAGGCGCCCCTGCACATGGATTCTTGAAGTTATTTTTTCTCCTTCAGTTAACCCTGAATCTCCCTTCTGCCCTTTCTCTATCTCCCTGATCCGTTGGAGGGAAAATTCCCAAGAGCGTATTTTAAGGCATTCAAGTTTCTGCTCATCTCTCGTATTGCAAGCTTGTTCAGAAATACTCTGAGTCTATCACATAGGGCATGAGTTTTCACGAGAGAGCTGGATAGGAAATTTTTTTTTTTTTTAAGATGAGGTAGATGGCTTAATTTCTGTCCCATTTATTAAGTCAGCTTCTAAGTTGTGTTTGGGGGAAAATGATTTTCCAGAAGTTCCATTTTGTAAGTATTACCTGGTCACTGGCATTTATTCAATAAATGGCAGTTGAATACCTACTGCACGCCATGCCCTCTCCTTGCCACTGGATGTGAGAATGGGCAGTTATGGTCTCTGTCTTCAAAACCTCACATTCCTCAAGGGACAGAAAAATGTGTGAGCCAAAGTACTCTTTATAAGCTTGGAGGGGTCAGAGGAAAGTATATTCAACTCTAGACTGGGAAGATGCTACTTAAACTAGATCTCAGGGGCTGAGGTAGACAAGATAGGGAATAACGTTGTCTAAAAGGGAAAATTATGCTATATGCAAAGGACAGACTTTAACAGGAGGCAACAACCCCTCCTACTGTTCAAACTCAATAATTCTGACGATAAATGGTTCTTGATAGGACTTTATGAAAGGACCATCATGTTTTTGGCTAGAGCTCTGCCTAAGCCATACCCCCAGAAGAGAAGATCTCTTCTATTTTTAAAGACCTTTTGAAAACAGGAGTCCGCAGTCATCCTAGGAGGTAGATGGGTTTTGAGTCACAGAGCCTATTAGCACAGATGGTGTTCAGCAGTTCTCAGTGGGGAGAGGAAGGGATGCTCCAGGAAGGATCAGGGGCCAGTTTGGACGGTTTAATCCTTTGAATAGAGAATAACTCTGATGCAGCCTTGAGCTTGAATTAGATCACTTCTGTGCCAGCCTTTTCCCGAGAACATACCACAGGAGACAACTGACTTCTTTTACATCACAAGATCTTGGGGAATGATGAGGAAGCTTAAGAAAAAATTTATTAATGGAAATAGGTCTATGTTAGTCACAAGGTGTCTGCCTTAGTTACACACACCCTTACTCATACATACTCCTATAGTGTTCCACACTCACTTCATTCACTTCATGTAATCATATTTTTGTCTCTTAGATAATCTCACACACTGTGTGGTCCGCCCTCACTGACAAACTCTAGGAACGAGTCTGAGTCTGTCTGTTTTAACAAACAACACACACCTTTATACACTTTTAGATTCACTTCATAGTTAATTCTGGTTAGTGGACTTACCAAATGAAACTGATTCAAAGAGTTAAACAGTAGGAGATAGTCTCAGTCATACTTTTGATAGAATCTTCCAGAATAAACAAATGAATTTCCTAGGTGTTCCTTATTCAGGAACTTAGGGTGGGGCAAGATAAGATCTATAAGGGCAAGACTTTTTTAAAAAAATCATTATTTAAGTATGGCTGATTTTCAATGTTCTATTGGCTTCAGGTACACAACATTTGACTTGACAATTCTATATAGTACTCAGTGCTTACCACTGTAAGTGTAGTTACCATCTGTTACCATACAACGTTATTACAATGTTATTGACTGTATTCCCTAGGCTGTACTTTTCATCCCTGTGACTTACTTGTTTTATAACTGGAATTTTGTAGCTCTTAATCCCCTTTACCTATTTCATTTATCTTCCCACCCCCCCCTCCTCTTTGGCAACCATGAGTTTGTTCTCTGTATTTATGAGTCTTTTTCTGTTTTATTTTATGTTTTAGATTCCACATGTAAGTAAAATTATATGGTATTTGTCTTTTTCTGTTTGACCTATTTCACTTAGCCTAATACCTTCTAGGTCCATCCATGCTGTTGTAAATGATATGACCTCATTCTTTTTTATGGCTACATAGTTTTGTATGCATGGGGGTCTGTGTGTGTATCATTGGACACTCTATCATTGAACACTTAGGTTGCTTCTGTATTTTGCTATTGTAAATAACGTTGTGATAAACATAGTGGTGCATGCATCTTTTTGAATTACTGTTTTTGTTTTCTTTGGGCAAATACCCATTAATGGAATTATTGGATCATATGGTATTTCTATTTTTAATTTTTTGAAGAATCTCCATACTATCTTCCATAGTGGTTGCACCAATTCACATTCCTGCCAAGGGTGCACGAGGGTTCCCTTTTCTCCACTTCCTCACCAACACTTGTTATTTCTTGTCTTTTTGAGCTAGCTATTCTGACAGGTATAAAGTGATACCTCACTGTGGTTTTGATTTGCATCTCCCTGATGATTAATGATGTTAAGCATCTTTTCATGTATCTGTTGGAAATCTGTATTTTCTTTGGAAAAATGTCTGTTCAGGTCTTCTACTCATTTTTTAATTAGATACTTATTTTTTTGGTGTCGAGTTGTACAGTTTCCTTATTTTTATTGGATATTAAGCCTTTATTAGATAAATCATTTGCAAATATCTTCTCCCATTCATTGAGTTGCCGTTTTGCTTTGTTGATGGTTTCCATTGCTGTGCAAAAGTTTTTTATTTTGGTATAGACCCAATAGTTTAGTTTTGCTTTTGTTTCCCTTGCCTGAGGAGACATATCTATAAATATGTTGCTAAGGCGTGAGGGCAAGACTTTTATCTACATTACTCATCACTGAATCTCTAGCTCCTAGGACAGTGTCTGGTACTTGGTAGGTGCTAAACAGATACTTGAAGGTTTAGATGAATGAGGTTTTCTCTTGCTTTCAGAGATTGTTGGTGTTTTATTAGTGCTGAATCTGATCATTTGGAAGTTCTTCTGTAGAGATTAGTGCACCCCATCTAGTTGTAGCACATTTGTTCTTAATGAAATATCTTATTTCTTGATAGCAAATGGGGGTCAAAGATATGTCCTCTTGTTATTTGAAACATCTAATTGGAGGGGTGCCTGGGTGGCTCAGTCGGTTAAGCAGCTGCCTTTGGCTCAGGTCATGATCCCAGGTCCTGGGATCGAGTCCTGCATTAGGCTCCCTACTCAGCAGGGAGTCTACTTCTCCCTCTGCCCCTCCCCCCTACTCATGCTCCTTCCCTCCCTCCCTTTCCCCCCCTCAGATAAATAAACAAAATCTTTAAAAAAAGAGAAACATCTAATTGGAGTGAAATTTTGTTCAAGTCTGTCTTTGGAGGAATGTCCTCTGACAATCATTTTAAGTAAACATTTTATTTTACAAATCATAAGCGTACAGCCCAAGAAATTTTCAGAAAATGAACATAACTATAACATCAGCACCCAGATTGAGAAACAGAACATGAGTTTTACCCTGGTGCACATTTTGTGCCTCCTTCCATTCACTACCTCTCAACATGTGCTAGAGGTAACCATTATGCTGACTTCTAACAGCATAGGTGGGTTTTGTCTTTTTAACTTTCATACAAATAAAGCATGCATTATGTATTGTTTAGTGGTGGGCTTCTTTCATTGAGCATTATATTTGTGAGATTCCTGGTATTGCATAGGGTCTAGTTCATTCATTTTCATCGATGTCTACTGCTCTATTGTATGGATATTCCACAATTGATTTATCCATTCACCTGCTGATAAACATTTGGGTTATTTCCAGTTTAGGCCTGCAATGAATCATGCTGCCAAGAACATTCTTATACATCATTTTTGATGAGCATATGTATATGTTCCTTTTTATAAATACCCGGGAACACAATTGCTGGGTCATAGGGTGAGCCCATGTTTATCTTTAGTAGATATTTCCAAAACGTTTTCCAAAATGGTTGTACAAAAGTACACTCCCATCAGTACTGTATGAGAGTTCTGATTACTCCAAATGTTCTTCAATATTTGATATTGTCTATCTTTTTCACCTTAGCCATGTGGTAAGTATGTAGTAGTATCCCCAGTAGAGTTTTAATCTGCATAACCCTGATGAATAAAAAATAGGAAGACTTGCAAATATTTGTTGGGTATTTGGATATCTTATTTTGTGAAATACCTCTGCTGATAAACAATTTATTTAGTTGTTATCTCTATTCTGCATATATGTTCCCAACCCTAACAGTTGTTTTCTCTTCAACCTGTTCCTAATTCACTCTTATAATAGTTATTACAGTAATCACCAAGGTAATTCATAGTTATTACAGTCATTTTTGCCATTACTCTTTTTTTGTTGAACTTTAAACTGTTTTAGTTACCTTTATTACTGATTGATATTTATATTATTGATATCTTTGAATTCAAAATGCTATTCTTGACCCACAATTGTTGTAATCATTATCCATGCTATATCAGAGGCTTTTTAGTAAACCACAGTACATCTCTGTACCAGCTAAGAACGCTTTCACCTGTGACAGAATGAGGCTAGAGGGTCTTAAACAATAGGGGTTAATTTCCTCAAAAACAAGAAGTTTCTGGTATTGGGTCAGCCACTCCACATCACCATTAGGAGCTCAGATTCTTTTTGCATTTTCTTTGTGCCATTCTTAGTAAGTTTATTGGCTTTTTCCCCCGTAGTTGTTGCCTCCTGGACACAAGATGGTTGTTGAATTGCCAAATATAATATCTACGTTCTAGACAGAAAAAAATGAGATTTGGCAGGAGGATGTGCTATCCATGCCTGAAACCCTTCTTTAATGGACAATTTTTGTTCCTAGAACCTTTTTTTAAAAAAAGGTTTTATTTACTTATTTGGGAGAGAGGGAGAGTGAGAGAACACAAGAGCATGAGCAGAGGGAGGGGCAGAGGGAGAAACAGACTCCCTACTGGGCAGGGAGCCCGATGCAGGGCTTGATCCCAGGACCCTGGGATTATGACATGAGCCCGAGGCAGACGCTTAACTGACTGAGCCACCCAGGGGCCCCATGTCCCTAGAACCTTGATGGGCTTACATTTCAATGGTCATTGTGTCACTGGTTACTACTAGCTGTAAGGGACCCTGGGAAATTAGTGGTTGGTTTTGTAGTTCCTAAAGTAGAAGAAGGCAAGGAAGGAGAGTGTTGTATCAATTCTCGGTAGTTTCACAGTAAAATCTTTGCTGCAAGTATTTTTGTGGCAAGCATTTTAGCCACATAACTAATTGGCTATAAGGCAATTTTACCATAAAAGGTAAAAAAAAAACAAAAATGACTGGTTGACAATTTGATTTGACAGCTTGTTGGTTTTACCAGCTGGTTGAGAGTTTGGTTTCATTTCTCCATTGATGCAGCACTCCCATTTTTAAAAAAAAGATATATATATATAGAGAGAGAGAGAAAATGAGCAGGGGTAGGAGCAGAGGGAGAGGGAGAAGCAGACTCCCTGCTGATCAGGGAGCTCAATGCAGGGTTCAGTCCCAGGACCCTGGGATCATGACCTAAGCTGAAGGGAGACAGCCAGCTGAGCCACCCAGGCACCCCAATACTCCCATTTTCATACTAAATAAATCTTAGCCCTCATAATGGTCTGGACAGTGGTACAAAGTTTTGAACCCACATTTCCCGTAGAACTTTGGAACATCTATCAGCAGATATGTGACAATATGCCAAAAACAAACAACGGTATAGAAGGCTTTCACAATGCAATACAAACTCAGTTACAAATATGCATTCTGGTATTTGTAAACTGATACCTTTCTTATGGAAGAAAATATTTTGCAAAAAAAGAAAAAGTGCAATGCCAAATGAGGAGATGAATCCACAAGCAAAAAAAAAAAAAAGTATAATACTATGACCAAATGACTTTGAAGACAAGTGCTTAGCTACAACCCACAAAATAGAATCATTTATTTGTGCAGTATTGCTATGAATCTACACACATTTTAAATCTATTCAAATATTTTGTATTTTGCAATAGAGTCTGTTGCTCATTTTTCTTGTTTTATTATGTCCTTTCTAATGAATATCTTTCTCTTATTTTTTGTGTTTTTATCTTACGGCAAAATTGTCTTATGGCCAATTAGTTATGCAACATAAGTGCTTTCAGCAAAGATGCTTAGGGCAAAAGCATAAATACTATAAAATACCAGACATGGAAGATTTGGTGTCAAGGAAACAAACATACAGGGTCTGCTGTAGACTGTTAAAGAAAAGAAGCCACAGACAGCATAATACCGTCAATTCCTCTTTAGCTTTGAAGAAAGTAGCACTAGAATGACTTTTTGAAATATAGAAAGTGTCCTTTGTTGATGCTGGTGCACCTTATACCCGGTGCCTGGAGTACGATTTAGGGAGCACTTGCCGTCTCGCCCCTAGCTGTTGCTTCTGATTAGTGATACTGCACACATGCTTCATTAGGCTCTGCCGCCTTTTGTCAGTTACCACACAGATTAACCTTTACTGAAATTGATGATAACACACACACACACACTCAACGAAAAGGGGGAAAAGGATGTCTCATCACAATAAACAGCTCTCAGAATCAATGAAGGGCAGGCCTTCCGTTTGGTTGTGGTTGGAATTATGTATAAATAGATAAATATTATTTGCTTTTGCTTTTTATTGATAAATATGGAAATTGTTTGCCTCTGGTAAAGTAGCTCATTTCTTTTTTTTTTAACTGCACTAATGAGTAGATAAGATGAAAACACAAACCAACAAAAACCAAGCAACCTGTTTATACTTTCAAAAGCCCAGGAAAATTTCTGATGGCAAAAGGCAAAATGGTTTCTTTTTAAACATTTTTCTCCAGGGCGCCTGGGTGGCTCAGTCAGTTAAGCGTCTGCCTTGGGCTCAGGTCGTGATCCCAGGGTCCTGGGATCGAGCCCACCCTTGGGCTCCCTGCTCAATGGGGAGCCTGCTTCTCCCTCTCCCTCTACCCCTCTCCCATGCTCATGCTATCTCCCTGTCTCTCATGCTCTCTCTCAAATAAATAAAATCTTTAAAAAACTTTTTTTCCAGATTTACTTAAGAATGATTGACAACTTAAAAATTGTGTACATTTATAATATTCCACATGGTTTTTTAAGGTATACAGTGTGATGATTTAATACATATACACATTGCGATATGATTACCACAATACCTCACATGTCACCTCACATAGTTACCTTTTTTTTTTCCTGGTAAGAACACCTAGGATCTACTCTCTTAGGAAATTTCAACTATACAATACAGTATTATTAAGTATAGTCACTATGTTGTATATTAGATTCCCAGAAATTACATCTTATTTTTTTTTAAAGATTTTATTTATTTATTTGACAGAGAGACAGACAGCGAAAGAGGGAATACAAGCAGGGGGAGTCAAGAGGAAGAAGCAGGCTCCCAGTGGAGGAGCCTGATGTGGGGCTCAATCCCAGGACCTTGGGATCATGCCCTGAGCCGAAGGCAGACACTTAACGACTGAGCCACCCAGGTGCCCCAGAAATTACATCTTATGACTGCAGGTGTCTACCCTTTTTACCAACATCTCCCCATTTCCTCCACCCTCCACTGTTCTACTCTCTGGTGCTATGAGTTCAACTCTGTTTCCACATATAAGTGAGATCATACAGTATTCATTTTTCTGTGTCTGGCTTATTTCACTTAGTGTCCTCCGGGTTCATACATGTTGTCACAGATGGCATGATTTCCTCCTCTTCTTATGGCTGGTACATCCTTCCTTCCTTCCTTCCTTCCTTCCTTCCTTCCTTCCTTCCTTCCTTCCTTCCTTCCTTCCTTCCTTCCTTCCTTCCTTCTTTCCTTCCTTCCAAAGATTTTATTTATTTATTTGAGAGAGAGAGAGAAAGAGCATGAGCAGGGTGAGGGGCAGAGGGAGAAGCAGGCTCCCCGCTGAGCAGGGAGCCCGATGCAGGGCTCAATCCCAGGATTCCAGGATCATGACCTGAACCGAAGGCAGACGCTTAACTCACTGAGCCACTCAGGCGCCCCTCTTATGGCTCTTTTGTGTGCCAATCTCAGCCTATTGATAACCAGTGTGTGGCTGGACCAGTGCTTTCGGTTCTTACTACTACTACAAGATGCCCTTTAGCAATAACCATCAGGAAACTTTGAAGAAAAAAAAAAAGTTTATTACTCACAGATTCTGGGAAGCAAATGACATATCTGGGGCCACATAGGGAGGTCGTGGGTAGAGGGAGAGAGAGAGGGGGCACAGGGGTCTGGGGTTCTGCTTTTACTGGGGGTCAAGGGTAGGGGCCAAGGGCTTCATGGGCCTACTCTATATTGGTGAATTTAAAGCTTAAGAGTTAGAACTTAATGTGCAGGAAAAAAACAAGTGGCCCAAATAGTTACTGAAATCAACCAAGTTCTCTAAAAGCAAGGCTCCTCAATGTTAGGAGCATGGCCTGATTCTTTAGTCATGTGGCGACAATATATTTATTCAAGATAGCCATCTTTGAAGTGGGTGTCTCTGCAATCACACCTGAAGTCAGGCATTTGCATAACAAATTATGTATGTGTGTGTGTGTATTCTTATATATATGTATATGGATATACATATAATCACATTTTATGTATCCATTCATCCATTGACATACAGTTGGGTTGTTTTTATACCTTGGCTATTGTGAATAATGTTGCAATGAACGCAGGAATGCAGAAATTTCTTCGAGATAATGATGTCTTTCTTTTGGATGTATACCTTAAAGTGGGATTGCAGGATTATGTATGGTAGCTCTATTTTTAATATTTTGAGGAGCGTCCATACTGTTTTCTATTGTCGTGCTTACACTCCCACCAATACTGTGTACATGATTCCCTTTAGCCTACTCCTTTGCCAATGCTCATTATCTCCTCTCTTTGACGATAGCCATCCTAACAGGTGTGAAGTGATATCTCATTGTAGTTTTATTTGCATTACCCTGATGATTAGTGACATTGAACATTTTCTCATATACTTGTTGGCCATTTGCATGTCTACTTTGGAAAAATGTCTATTCAGATTCTTTACTCATTTTTAAATTGCATCATTTGGTTTTTTACTATTGAGTTGTATTAATTTTTTAGATATTAATCTGTTATCTGATATATGGTTTGCAAGTATTTTCTCTCATTCCATAGGTTGCCTTTTCATGTCATTGATTGTTTCCTTTGCTGTGCAGAAGCTTTTTAGTTTAATGTAGTCCCACTTGTTTATTTTTGCTTTTATTGCCTACGCTTTTGGTGTCATATCGAAAAAATGATTGCCAAGTCCAATGTCAAGGAAGTTTTCCCTTACGTTTTCTTTAGGAGCTTTATGGTTTCAGGTCTTATATTTAAATCTTTAATCCATTTCAAATTAATTTTTGTGTATGGTGTAAGATTAGGGTCCAATTTCTTTTCTTTCTCCTTTCTTCCTTCCTTCCTTCCTTCCTTCCTTCCTTCCTTCCTTCCTTCCTTCCTTCCTTCTTTCTTTCTTTCTTTCTTTCTTTCTTTTCTTTTTTTTTAGCTTGTGAATATGTAGTTTTCCCAATATCATTTATTGAAAAGACTATCCTTTCCCTTTGTATATTCTTGGAACCCTTATTGAAGATTCATTGACTGCATGTGGTTGTGTCTATTTCTAGGTTCTCTATTCTGTTTCATTTATCTATGTGTCTGTTTTTAATGCCAGTACCATACTATTTTGATTATAACAGCTTTGTGATATAATTTGATATCAGGAAATGTAGTGCCTCCACCTTTGTTCTTCTTTCTCACAATTGCTTTGGTTATTCAGGGTCTTTTGTGATTCCACACAAATTTTAGGACTATCTTTTCTATTTCTGTGAAAAATGTCATTGGAGATTTGATAGCGATTACATTGCATCTATAGATTGCTTTGGGTAGTATTTAAACAACATTAATTCCTCTAATCCGTGAACACAGAATATCTTTCCACTTATTTGTGTCTTCTTCAGCGTTTTTCAAAATGTCTTACAGTCTTCGATGTATAGCTCTTTTAAGTCCTTGGTTAAATTTATTCCCAAGTTTTTTTTGTTGTTGTTTTGTTTTGTTTTGCTGTTGTTGTTATTGTAAATGGGATTTTTTCCCCCTTGATTTCCTTTTTGGACAGTTTGTTGTTAGTTATTGAAGTCATATCAGGTGTATTTTCCAATCATAGTGGTATGAAACTAGAAATCAGTAACAGGAGGAAAACTGGAACATTCACAAATACATGGGAAGTAAACGACATGCTCCTGAGCAACCAGTGGGTCAAAGAAGAAGTTTAAAAAAGGAGATCAGTAGGGCATCTGGGTGGCTCAATTGGTTGAGCATCTGCCTTCAGCTCAGGTCATGATCCCAGGGTGCTGGGATCGAGCCCCACATCGGGCTCCCTGCTCAGGGGAAAGCCTGCTTCTCCCTCTCCCTCTGCCCTTCCCCCAGCTCATGCTCTTTCTCTCTCAAATAAATAAATTAATCTTTTAAAAAAGGAGATCAAAAAGGATCCTGAGACAAATGAAAAAGGAAGCACAACATACCACAACTTTTGGGGATGCAGCAAAAGAAGTTCTGTGAAGGAAGTTTTAGTGATAAATGCTTACATTTTAAAATAAGGAAAAAATCTCAAATAAACAACCGAACCTTAATGCTCAAGGAACTATAAAAAGAACAAACTAAACCCAAAGTTAGCAGAGGGAAGGACGTAAAAAATAGAGCAGAAATAAGTGAAATGGAGACTAGAATGATTATAGAAAAGATCAACAAAACTAAGAATTGGTTTTTTGAAAAGGTAAAATTTACAAACCTTTAGCTAGACTACCCAAGGGGGGAAAAAAGAGAGAACTCAAACAATGGTTTCTTAAATAGCTTATGTTTTTCAGGACCCATGAAGATACTTTCTTTCATTTAGCCTGTGTGTATGTATGCATGTGAGTGTGTGTGTGAGTGTGTGTGTGTGTGAGTGTGTGATCCGGTATTTATTTAGTGCCTTCCATAAAGCCATGTGTTATGAAGTCAATCCATGACTTTTAGCAGTTAACAGTAAAGATGGAATCCCAAATCATCTTCCTACTTGTTGAATAAGCCTGAGCAGGTTACTCAGCATCTTAGCCTTTTGTTCCCTTGTTTGTATAATAGGAAGAATACCTATCTCATAGGTTTGGTATGATAATCAAATGATATGATGTTGGCACATCTCCTTAGTCAAGATCAGCAAAGGCCTTAAGTATCAGTCTAAAGATCTTATATTCCATAGAAAGTTTGGGTCTGGGACTCCTGGATGGCTCAGTCGTTAAGCGTCTGCTTTCAGCTCAGGTCCTGGTCCAATGGTCCTGGGATTGAGTCCCAGGTCAGGCTCCTTGCTCAGCAGGGAGCCTGCTTCTCTGTCTGCTTGCTGCTCCCCCTGCCTGTGTGCGTGTACACACTCTCTCTCTCTCTGACAAATAAGTAAATAAAATCATAAAAAAAAAAAGAAAAGAAAAGAAAGTTTGGGTCTGACAGTGGAAGTCAGTGTGTGAGAAATATCCATCAATAACACACATGTAATTTTCTTTTGCCTTGTTTATCTTTAAGCCCAAATCTTTCCAACTTCTCCCACTGTTACAAGGAACTCCGGATGTGAATTTTTAAATTCATTTCTTTACTATATAGTTGAAATTAATAGTTTTCAGTGAAATAACTTTGTAAAGGAAATGAGCGTATTAAATAAAACAAGAAAAATGAAGCAGCATCATTTTGTTTTATATTCAGTCCAATATGTATATACCTTCATATCCATAAACTCACTTAGTATTTACAACAACTTTGCCAAATCAATGGTATTACGTTTATTTGTAATTGAGGAAACCAAGGTCACAAAAAGGTTACCTTCAACTCTGCAGCAACCTGGGAGCACTTCAGGAGTTTAAGAAAGTAAAAAAGAAGTGGTAATTTCTCAAGATAATCTGTTATAATGCACCGTTGTATCTTGAGGGCTGGGACTGTATCTCGTTGGTTCTCTGTTTTAGCCTCAGCGTTTGGCCCAGTGCCTGGAGTGCTGTAGGTGCTCAACAAACACTTATCAAATGAGCAACTGGATGAATGAATAGCTTTAAAATTAAGTAGTTTTATACTGAAATTAAGTGGTCAGATGGTGCATTCTACGCTGGACAGTCACCTCACTGTGGGTGTCAAAGCCTAGATAGACAGAAGTGATTGGGGGAGACATCTAGTAATCTCTCACTCTTCCCAAGCCTATCTGCCAGCTGTGTCCTCAGGAGTGGCCTGAGACTGGGAAAAAGAGGCAGGGAGTACAGAAGGAAACCAAGGAGTCGGAGAAGAGGTCACTTCCGCTTTCTAACTGTCCCCAGTGCCCAATGTGTATACCTTGCCCATAGTTCTCACTGGGCTGAACTGAGATGATTCATTTCTGGTTAGCCACACTTTTAGAGTGTGGGGTCCTCAGGGATAGAGACTGGGCATTTGCCATTGCTGAATTCCCAGCACTTAGCCTGAAAGTGGGTGTTTCCCACCCCACCCTTCCCCAAGTTTGACTGAGGTATGATTAACAAATAAGTTGATACACTTTTTATATACAGGTTTTACAACACGATGTGTTGAAAGTCAGTGTTTCATAGATATTTGTGAACATGAATGGGGCACACCGATGTACTAAACAAAACGTTTCCCATGCAAAAGGATTGTATCTTCTGTAAGTGAAGTTCCCTGCATCCCAGATGCCTCCGAGTGGTCTCGGGGTCTACTCACAGAGCCAGGGAGGTAGAACTTGATCTAAAAGATCAAGATATTACAAAGGGAGGAGGAAGTATTAGCACGTTTCCTAAAGGCAGGTTTCCCTGGTGAATTTCAGAAGCTGGCTTTGTCAGAGTAATAATTTTCATCCCCCACTGTGTCAGTCAGGGTCTAGTCAAAAGAAGGAAACGATGAGTTATTTTAAGAGATAGAATTTAATATAAGGAATTGCTTACTAGGAATTAAAGATGTGGAAAGGCAAATAGGAGACATGAGGGTATCAAAATGACAGCAACTGCAGAAAGTAGGTTTTGCCCTTGGGGCTGGAAGAATAAGGGGAAGAAGTTGACTTAAATTCAGACCTTTGAGGAGGAGACTGTGCCATGTCTCTGAAGGGGCAACAAGACGGGTTCTGTGAATGTTGGAAAAACTGCAAAGTGGATTCAGCAGCTTCCAAGGGAATGAAATAACGTTGCCAGGCTGAGCAGTCTTGCTTGGGGAAGGCAGCTGATGCTCATGGGGACAAGAGGCAAAACTGGAACGTGGAGGAGCAGGCCTTTTCCTCTTTCTTCTCCAGCCTTGTAGTTACCTCTGGTGACCCTCTTGGTACAGCCTAGCAGGGATCCAGCTGCCAAAGCAGAAAGCAGTTTTCAGAGTTCCCAGCCCTAGCCTCACAAAGTAACATAGAAGCATGGGTTGGAAGCTGAGAGACAGGAGCTTAATCATTGGCATACCCACCTGTCTTCCCAAAGCTGTCAGTCACAGAGCATAAGCTGCCTGCAGTTATTCCACAAGACACCTAACCTCCTACATTAGCTATTGCTAATACTGAGTTAGATTTCATTCTCATACTACCAGCCGTCCTAGGTAGGTGAGAGTAGATTTTCCATTCTTGTCTGAGTTCTCACCCTGTGATTTTTAATATTGAGAAGTGGTTAAGCTCCAGGCAGTTCTAAGCTGTGGAAGTTTGAATTTTGCCTAAAGTCTGAATCTCGACTCTTCTACTACTGTCTGGGCAAGAGTCTTTGACTCTTTATGCCTCAGTTCTTTCAGATTCTTCAGTAAAAGAATCTCCTTCATTGGGCTAGGGCTGGTATGGATATTAAATAAATGTATACCCAGAAAACTCTTGGAGCATCTGCTTGTGTTAGTAGGGGCTTAGTGAATATCAGTTCTTATTATTTATGTTGACCTTGGGTCATACAGTGTAGAAGATGTCAGAGATGGATAGAGCAAAATGAGACGGGTCCTCCAAAAATTCATCTGGCCAGCAAATATTTATTTATTGCCCTGTGCTAGGTCATGGAGACATACAAGTGAAAAGATGTGGTTTCAGCCATCTGAGAGTTCCTGATCTTGTGATAGATAAAGTAAATGAATTACACTATGAATTACTTCATGTGATAAAAGCTGTGATTTCATTAAAATGGGTATTGGAGGGCCATCTAAGATGGTATCTCTATTCATTTCCTACTGCTGCACAAAACTTTACCTTAAATCTTAGGGCAGTAAAGCAAAAAAATCATTTATTATCTCTCACATTTTCTGTGAGTCAATAATTAAGACAGGGCACATCTCAGTTAGTTTGTCCTTGCACAGTGTCTGGGGTCTTTGTTAGAAAATTTGAAGGCTAAAGGCTAAAATCATCTGAGGGCTCATTCATTCACATGTATGATGTTTTGGCTGGGGGTCAGAACATCTGCATATGGCCTCTTCATGGGGTCTGAACTTCCTCACAACATGGTGGCTGGGTTGCCAAGGCAATCATCCCAAGAGAAGACCAGAGAGAAGCCATATCAGCTTTAATGACCTAGAGTCGGAAATCATGCACTTCTATCCCAGTGTATTGTTTGAGTCAGTTATAACGGCCTACCTAGGTCAAGGTAGGGGAACAAAGATCCTACCTCTTGATGGAGAAATGTCAATGTCATGATACAAGAAGAGGATGTGGGACAGGATATATGTTGGTGCAGACATCTTTGGAAAATGTAATCTGCCACAGGATCTAACTCAGCCTGTGGTTAGGGTAGGAGGTGATCAAAAAACATTCATAGAGGTGATAGTGTTCTGCTGAATTCTGAAAAAACATCTTCAGTGCTGACACCTACGAATACAATCCTATTTTTAAGATCTCTAGGAAGAGTCCTCAACCTTTATTGGTATATCTTATTTCAATCCCCTTAACTCTTATCAGAAAAAAAATCCCAATTGATTCTTATTTTCTAACTATGATTACCTCCTAGAGCAGAGGGAACACACCTTCCTGTTCTGTTTTTACTCCTTTGAAGTTGTACAGTAGTTGACTGCCATCAGCTTGGATGTGCCAATTATAAATACTTAATGTTGCTGATTCTTTCTCCTGTACTCACCCCCCCCCCCACTTTATCCAGGGAACAGTTTCTATCTTTGTAATTTTTTCATTCCTTTATGTTTCCTTTGCCCCCTCTTTAGACTCTTAGAACATTCTCCCTGAGGTCATTTAATGATTGATCTCCTAAACTACTGTCTTTTCCCATCCCCCACTTTACTTAAGACATCACTAGGCCCTCTTCACAGAAGATGTTCAGCAAATGCCTAGATTTTCCTAGAAGGAGGTTACAGAATGACCTTTCCACCTTCTCTTCTTCAGGCTGAATGATCTCACTTCCCCAGAGGGTGGCTCCCTGTGCTTCCTCCAACATAGTTGAGTGTGATGTCCTGAGTCAAATGATTTCTAAATAGAAACCTTCTGCTAGCACCATCATTAATTAGCATCCTTTCTCAGAACATCTAAAAGAAGCTAGTTGGGAGAACAATGTGCTCCCAACAAAGCTAATGAAGTTTAGAAGTTGGTTGCTTTAACAATAAGTAAATAAGTAAACGCAACCCTTGCTGATTAACTGTTCATGCAGTTTATCAGACTTCTCTCTCTTCTTTTTGCTTTTCCTTTGCTGCCCCTTGATCTCTCACCCACTGCCTTCTGGTCTTCTCCCCTCAGAATGATAACTAGATGTCTTTTAATGACCACTCTGTGTTCTGTTCAGTCCTGATTATTAGCAGCTGAACCCCTCATACTACCAGTTTATTCAAGGACTGCCTCCATTGGCAAAACTGGTTGCTCCTTGAGGGTAGGGACCATGTCTGATTTTATCCCTTTAAGCTCTGTAATTATAATGTTAAAGAACAATTCAATTGAGTAAATTTGAAGATCTAATTGGCTTTATTAAACAATTTATGAATTGGGTAGCATCCCATCTAGCAAGTAGTGGGGAGCTCCAAGGAGTCCTACAAAATGGAAGGTTTTGTGGGAAGGAGGGTTGGACAAGAAGTTATTAGCAAAAGAAAAAGGATTGTTTCAGGCAAGGTCACCCTCCCTTAGGGGAAGTGCCAGGGGTGGTATCACGCAGATTACCTCATCTTCCTTTAAGGAATGGGTAGGGCCCATATTACAGATTACCTCATTGGTGCTGATTAGAAAATTCCAGATTGCTTGTCTTAAAATTTCATTCCTGGAGAGGTTGAAACTGCAATTAAGTCATGTTTTGCTGCAAGTGTCTCCACCTTGGGCCTTTGTTTTCTTTTTAACAGCAGCAAAGTATGTAGCACCTAGTAGGTGCTCAGTGAATATTTAATAAATAACTGAATGAACAAATTATTAGTAAATAGTGTTATTTTGACCGTTTTGGCTAAGGTAGCCAAGTGGGACCCAGGATGGCATCCTGTCGTTGTCCCACTGAGATGTTCCTGGACAGTTTCCCAGGCTGTTCATTCTGCTGCAGACATTCTTCTAGGGTATCTTCTACTAATCATAGATGATAGGTCTTAGCTTAGCTGTCATTTCCTTGAGAAACTTTCCCAAACTCACTCCCACCAAACTTTGCTCTCCTTTCCTTACCAAATTAGGGACTCCTATATATGCTTCTTTATACTCATGCCACAGGAAATGCCATATTTTACTGTTTGCTTGTTATCTATATTCACCTTCAAATTGTAGGCCTCACAAGAGAAAGGTCCACATGTATCTTTCTTTTGTGGTATTCCCAAATGCCAAACAGAATGCCTGGTATACTGTAGGCTCCCAATAAATATGAATACAAGTATATATGAAAGATTAATAAAAACAGGATTTTTCCTGTGGGTCTTAGAATAGTTTCGTCTTTCCTCTTTCTTCCCCCAACATAGAACTATAACCATCTATATAATGATGATTGTGCTGTGAAAAAATAAAAGCACAATAAAATATAACAGATACAATGCATTGTATAAAAATCCAGCAACATCTTTTATTTATGCTTTTATCCAGAAATACTCCGTTACTATAAAATATGCAGAAGTGGAAGATGCATGGCCCACAAATTTTCCTTAAATTGAAAAGCTGGGCTAACTGATGGGTTTTGGCTGCCCCTGCTGTTCTTTGGGAAGGGGCTGTCCCAGCTGTGTGGAGCAGCACAGGTGCCATCCAACTACTTCTTAGAGGAGGATGTGTTTACTGTGAGAAATGCTGAGGAGTTTTTATGTAAAAACAACAAAAAGAAACTAATAGTTCTAATATAGCCTGTTTTGGAATAATATGTCCTCCTCTTCATACTTCAGCTGCTCTGAGCAGTGAGAATACAACAGCACTGTGAGGGAGACAACGTGGAATTCGGGTCTCACTGAGCTCAGGGAGAAGCAAGACTGACCTCCCCACCCCTTTGCCTTCTGGAAGTGATAAGACTCTTCCAAATGTTTTAGGACTGGGGGTGGGGTGTAGGGATGTTAGGTGGGGAGGAGAGGTAAGGACCTCTTTGTCTCTTTCCTGAAAAATTCCTGTTGAAGCCTTGGCTTAGTTCTGAGAAGCCTTTGAAATGCACCTCACAGCAACTTAGTAAGTTGTGGGGTTTGTTTGTTTGTTTGTTTGTTTGTTTTACTTGATATTTCTGATACCTTGTTTCATTTTCTCCTAGTCCTTGCTCAGATTCTTTGAGGAGAATAAGAATCCTTCATAAAGGTGGTGTCCAACATCCCCTGCTTAATTCTAGAGAGGTGATTGTCCCCTATAACTTGTCACAGGGATGTTTTTCCACATGGAGGGCAACATAAGCTGCTTCTGAGATATTCTAGACTCTAACAAATTTTCTTTTAGGGGGTTTGTCTTAACATCTGCTATGGGTTGCTTTTGTCTCTTTGGAGAGAAGTAAGTAGTGCATTGGGCTAGGTGTCAAAATTGTCCTGTATTCAAATGTTAGCACTATGAAAGGTTTCACCAAATTGTTAAATCTGTAAAATAAAACTAATAACTCCTGTATTTTTATCAGCCGGGACTTATTTGGGCAGCAGGTGAAGCAAATACAAGTATTGGTTATTTAAATAAAACAGGCTTATTTCTCTCATACATTAAAGATGTCCAGAGCCTGCTAAGGCAGATTCATGACTCATTAGGAGTCGAGGTGCTCTATCCTGTTGCGTTGCCACCTCCATAGGGATCTACTGCCCTGGGGCCTGAGATGTTGCTGGAGCTCCACCTGTCGGTTTGCACTTGAGCCCACAGGAAGGAGGCAGGTCGAAAGAAGTGCAGGATCACCTCTTTTTCAGGGCACATTGTGGAAATGTCAATAGTTTCTGCCAGAACTTAGAGAGGTGTCACGCCTGTCTGTAGGGTGGGAGGCGTGGGGGACGTGGGTGAAGGCTAGAAAGGCAGCCTTTATTTTAGATGGTCATGGGCCCTGATAAAAATTAGGGGCCTATTCCTCTGCAGACAAGAAGAATGGGTGTTGGGGGACCATTATAAGTCTTGGCCGCCACCTTCCCTCACCTGTGAGGGTTAAGTGATACAAAGGTATTTCATAAACTCTTCAATCTGTATCCTGACAGATTTTATTTTTTAAATATCAGTGGTACTATTCTTATGAGTGGGAATTCAGAAGAATAAAGACAAAGGAATTAGGGTTGTCCTTTTCTGAAAGGGCAACTGCTAGGTGAAGTTTCATTTTGGGGAGAGTTATTGTTGAGATCTGTTTTATGAAGGGTTATTATAAGGAAAACACTTATTCATTATCCATCTACACAGAAGATGAAGGAAACTGAGAGAAAGATGGTCCATCTCTTTTATTTTGCAGATGAGGCCCAAAGAGGGGAAGTTATTTTTCCAAGGTCCTAAAGCTGGTTAGTGGCAGAGCCAGAATTAAAACCCAAGGTCCCTGGTAGAATATTCAGTATCCTGTCTATTGTACAACCTTACCTCCACAAAATGAAAATCAACTGTAAAATGAAGGGTGATGGGGTCCCTGGTGGCTCAGTTGGTTAAGTGTCTGCCTTTGGCTCAGGTCATGTCAGAGTCCTGGGATTGAGTCCTGTGTTGGGCTTTCTGCTCAGGAGGGAGTCTGTTTGTCCCTCTGACCCTACCCCCTGTTTGTGTTCATGCTCTCTCTCTAATAAATAAATAAAATCTTTAAAAAAATAAAAAAATAAAATGAAGAGTGATTAAACTATGGAAGGAAGTTGTACAGAAATTGCTGGAATTGTCTGAGAATGGAAGGAACTGGGCGTTTGCACAGAGGGCAGGATGAATTGACCTCTTATGGTGACGTCAGCCCCAGGCTTTCCTTATGACTAGAGTTAGAATTCAAAGTGGCTCATTCAAGTTGTCTCTGTCCTTTTGCTTCTTAGTCAAAGTTGATATTGGTCATCTTGTGACCACACTATGGTTTCTTTCTTACCTTGTTCTTGAAATCTGGGTAGCATTTTGTTTGTCCTCCGGGTGCTGCATTCTGAATTCAAGGATTCTTAGTTTATCAGCTCCTGGTGCTTCTTGTCCTGGTAGCTTTTCTTACCCACTCCTGTAACTCCTGTAACAGCTGTGCCACAAGGGAGGTGGGGAGTCTGTTCCTACTGAGTGTCACAACCCCCTTTCCATCTCTTCCCTCGCATCAGAGAAACCTATTTCTGTCTTCAAAATGTGACCTTTAGCTTCTTTTATGAACATTGGCAACAAACTCTTAACACACTCCCAGCAGCACCAGCTGCCTTTCTGACTTCTCACTTGAATTGCTAACGAGTGTTGCTGACTAGTTGCTGAGATCCTTGTGCTTTGTGTCTTATGCTTGCAGTTTTGTTTTAATGCTCAGTGGTGTCTTATTCCTGTTTTGCCCTTTTCTTTGTTATTCTCTTTTTTGCCCTCTTTAATTTAAGGTGACTTTGATTCTTTGTCCCAGAAATCTGTTTTCTGCCATGTCAGGCACTATATGCCGCTCTCTCTCCTTAATCTCCTCTGGCAAGCTTAATTAATTCATATAATTTTGCTATGCTAAGTGGGAAACCGTCACTTTACAAAACAGCAGTTACCTTATGAATCTACCCTGTCTCTATTCTATCCAGTCTTTATTACATGTCACTTGTTTCTCCTTTGAACATAAGTTTTTAAACCTGGATTCATATGACAGAAATCCCTACTTGCCTAATTTCCAATCTTCCTTTTTCACCAACAAAACTTTGCTTTGGGGGATAGTGAGAGGGGAAATTCCTCTCATCTATAAAAATTATAATTTCTGTGTTACGTATTTTTTTTTTAAGATTTTATTTATTTATTCGACAGAGATAGAGACAGCCAGCGAGAGAGGGAACACAAGCAGGGGGAGTGGGAGAGGAAGAAGCAGGCTCATAGCGGAAGAGCCTGATGCGGGGCTCGATCCCATAACGCCGGGATCACACCCTGAGCCGAAGGCAGACGCTTAACCGCTGTGCCACCCAGGCGTCCCACGTATTTTTTTTACCACAATAAATGACAAAACTTAGATTAGTTCATACGTTGCTCTGAAATTGTTATTTTTATGTGTCTGTGTTTTGTTTCCTCATCAAGACTCTACACTCTGGGTGGAAGTGTGTCCCTTATTTATAAATTTCTAATCTTAGTATAATGTCTTATACCTAATGACCACTGTACTATGACCAATGTAGTAGTAAAAATTCATAAAGATTAGAAAATGTAACTATGGTGAACAATTATGATTTCCAGTCTCCCTTGCATCCAGGGGTGGCTATGTGATAGTGTTCCCACCAATGAGATGTAAGATAAAAGTCTGAGCTGAGGATTTCTGAAAAAGTTTAGTTCCTCCTACATACCGCTCTTTCTTCTTTCTCATTTCTGCTCCCTGGAAAGTGGACACAATATATAAAGCTGCCAAAGCTGTTCCCTTGACCATGAGATAAAGCCCCAGAGGAATGAGGGGACCTCAGCCCTAGAACTCTGAGCCACTGAACTAATGTCAGGAGTCTCCATCCTGCCGAATTCTCGTTTGGAGAAAAAGCCTCTGGGGGGCATATATGACTGCTCTGGGCAACTCTGCTACTCTTAGCTAAATGCAGTTCCTAAGTGCTTCATTTATAACTAAATGAGTTGTATCTCTCTGATGCACATGCAATGTGCCACTAGATCCAGACAAGGAAGAACTCGTTGCCTTGGTCACTGGCCATGCTGTTGACAGGAGATCCTCAGCAGCTGGGCCCTTTGGGATTTATCTTAGTTTCAAAGAACTTCTTCCCCCAAGGTGACTCTCCTTTCTGGAGTGGTCCACATACAGTATACCATCAATTGAATGTATAAAGGCCTGGCCATGTTGATCCAACTGGGGACAATTCCAGAGGGCCATTTAGAGCTCCTGTGGGAGTGGCTGAGGCTGTCATTGAACTACATAGCAACTTGACTTGTCCCTCTGTCCACCCGATTTCCTCCCTTCCCTCCCACAGGTACTAGTCCCACGAGCACTCCTAAATGCATACCTTTGCAATAGACTCTGTCTCTGGGTCTGTTGCTCAGAGAACCGAACCTGTGATACCTGCTAGGTTGTTTTTCAGTCCACAGATGTGTACTGATATCCTAGCCAGTACCAGGCTCTATGCCATGCCTTGATTGGTGGTTGGTGGGGGAGCGGATGGTTGAGAGCACAAAGATGAATAAGGCACACTCCTTATCTAGAAGTAGCCCTAGGATTATGAGAGGTTAAACCAATACTTTTCATTTGGTGTGGTGAGTCTGATTTTGGGGTGATTACGTGGGAATATATGGGACAGATTGAAAAACTTCCTGAGAGAGCCAGAGAAGGCCTCACAGAGAATGTGAGCTTTTAGAGTAGTCTTGAATGTGGAGGTATTTATCATATAAAGCAGGAAGTGAAGGGCATTAAAAAAAGAAGAGTATATGTTAAAAAATGTAAGAGCTTGAAAGGGCATGGCTCGTTGGAAAAAAACAAATGATTTTCTGGTAAGAAAGGAGACAGGCGAATTGAAACCAGATTGTGAAAGACACATAAATCTTAGGGAAACCATTGGTATTTGTATCAGAGTGAAGGTTATACGAAAGACTGAGGGTTGATGAAAGACTGACTACTGGTCGTGTAACAGGAGGTTGGGTAGGGAGAAATCAGAGAGAAGCAGACCAAGAAGGAAAGTGGTCGGGTATCCAGGCAACCTGTGACAGGAAACTGAACTAGAGCAGGCACTGTGGGTAGAGAGAAGATGGAATGGATGTAGGAAATTTTGGTGGGAGAACTAATAGGGCTCAGAGTCTAGACTGATGTGAGTAGTAAGGAAGAGGAAGGAATCAAAGATGACTGAGAATTTTGGCTGATGAGATACGGTCATGGTGCTCTCAAGAGCCAGGACAAGAATTGTAAGAGATTTGGGGTATCAAAGACATTTAGAAGACAACTTGAAATAAATTTCTAGCACACAGAACCATCTCTGGGCTGCAAATGTAGGTTTCTAATACACTGAGGTGTTTTGTTCCTTGAAACTGTACATTTGAGTGATGCTGTTCAAAGAGAGGATGTAGAATGTAAGGAAAAATTGGCAAGGGACTGGCCCCCAGAGAAACAGCTGTTGTGTCTAGTGGGACTTCAGTAAATACTGTTGAATCCTGAATAAAGTGAGGAAGTATTTGTGTCCCCACTCCCTTCATTAACGTGCACAATAACTCTCCCTTTGATGGTTCTAGAAAACTCCAGGCTGGTGTTAAGGCTTTATTCCTTTGTGTACTCACTGGCTAAAGCTTCCCCATCTTCTGTGCCCTTGAACTCTATCCTACTGAAGGGAAAGTCGGGTTCTCCTCAGTTCTAAAATTTGATTCCCTTTTAACAAGGTAGGATGGCCCAAACTCAGAGTCATAAGAAGGTGACTGGCTTTCACAGAAAGCAACCATAAATCCTGAATCCTTGAATCAGGAGAGTTTTCTGCAACAGAAGCACTTATTCTATCAATTCTTTAACAGCAAGAGTTCTTTTATTTGTCTTTGAGAGACTTGGTGAGGAGTAAACACTTAATAACTTTGTGTTAAGCTGAATCAAATGGATCTGAACCAAGCATGTAGGAATCTCTTCAATAGGTGATGCTTTACAGTCATTACCTGACTCCAAATGTGGGGTTTTCTGCAAAGCTGGGCAAAAATATCTAGTTTCAGAAATACTGAAATTGAGGTAAATGTTAATATATTTCTAATTGTACTCAACAGTGAAACCCAAACTCACTTTTATATGCAGTGGTATAATCTTAGTGTATTCAGGCTGCTCTTAGAGAATACTGTAGACTGGGTGGCTTATAAATAACAGAAACTTATTTCTCACAGTTATGAGGCTGGGAAGTCCAAGATTAAGGCACCAGCAGACTTGGTGTCTGGTGAAGATATGCTTCATGATTCATAGACATTAGCCTTATTGCAGTGTTCTCAAATGACAGAAGGGGCAAGAGGTCTTTAGGGTCTCCTTTATAAAGGCACTAATCCCATCCATGAGGCCTCCACCTTTATGAGCTAATCACCCCCAAAAGGCCTCATCTCCTGACACCATCACACTGGGGATTAGATTTCAGCATCAGAATTTGAGGGGGACACAAGTATTCATTCCATTGCAGGTGGATAGAAATGCTTGAAGTCAGTAGTGACAGAGGCAGCAAAACATACCAAATATGGGATTTGTATATTGAAACTAACAGCTTAATAGAGTTTCGTGCACTGATGTCCAGAAATTCTGCAGGGTTCTATCCCCTTAGGTGTTAAAGGTGAACTCACAAAACAGGTGTTATTCATTCAAAAACACTCAACCATCATTTGTGGGCCTCTTGGGTGGGCTAATCACTGTCATTTATTTGTTGTTGTTATTGCTTTGCATTGTTTGACACACAGAAGATATGAGTCATTTTATCCTTCCAGCATCTCCTGTGGCATAAGCAATATAACTTCCATTTATGAAGGAAGAAATCAAGACTCTGAGTTTGACTGACTTAGTCACACAACCTATATCTCAGATTCAAACTTAGGTCTAACAGTCTCAAAGTTCTATACTCTTTAAAACATGTCCACACTATTTCCATTAAATCCTTTATTAAAAATGTATGCAGACCCTCAAACCTTCAATAAAGGGAAGTAAATACAGTTTTCAGATGTCTTAATTCTCTTAGTGTATCATCCATCCCTGGGACAGGAAATGCTATGGAATATGCAGACTTTGTCTCAACTGTTTCCCATTTCAAATTCTGCCATGTCTTTGTTTTATAGCTGTAATTAAAATGAGCTCAATTAGTTTTTGATTCTTCATATCTTGGCCTTTCTCTTTTTGGGTTCTGTAATCCTCAGTTAATATCTAAACTGTTTCTAAAAAGTTATCACTGTAACTTAGAAACACTTTTACTTTTGTAAGTCTGTAGCCTTAGAAACTGCACGGTCTGGTGGATTGGGTCCTTATTATGACCATCTGTATTTCCCAAACATAACTTCCAAGGCATTGGTATCATGCTTTGTTATGTGATATGCTATTGTAGCTGTATAGACACAAAAGGGCTGACTTTAAAGTTAAAGACCCAAATGCTTTCGCTTGTCTAAATGATGACTTTGGGTCTGTCATAAGTCTGTGTAGATGAGAGAAAGATGGAACCCCGGAGAAGGTGTTCTGCTTGAGAGAAAGGAAAGGAATCAGGAAGTAAGTGCAGAGTGAGGAAGAATAGTCTAGGGGATGATGGGTCATTCTGTGGATGGATTTGCATTGATGTTTTCCATTTTAATTAGTTTCTGGACTAGGTTCTACTGGATCAAAATCATTACAATCTCTTTAGGCAGCATCAGTGCTTCTCTGTGCATCTTTTCCCATTAGCATCTGACACAAATTTTGCCTTTTGATGTAGGGTTCTTGAGAGCAAAAGAGGTTCGGACATCAGCAGATTCAAAGACTGTAATATAAATTGGACAGGGTTCAGTGGTTGGCAACACTAGATGCTTTTTGGAATCACGTGAATGGTATTGGTTCTCAAACTTGACTATACACTCAAATCACCTTTAAAAAATACTGATGCCTGAGTTTTGCCCACAGAGATTCCGCTTTTATTGGCCGGGATGGTTGAATATTTAACCTCTCCCCCAGGATTTTCTAACGTGTAGCTTAAGAACCACTCTGATAGAGGTTGAAAATCACTGAGATAGATGCTAAATTTGAGGGAAGATTGTATGGAAAAGGGTCAAAAGCAAAGACTGGCTTGAGTTGGAAAAGTAGCCAAAAGGAGATCAACTGCAGGTGGTTTCCAGTTTTGGGTATTGGGGAGAAAAGAACATCTTGAGGAACACCGAGATGCCAGCAGATGAGGGGGAGGCAAAATCAGGAGCCAAGCTGGGGTTTGTGACCAGTTTTCTTGGGGTGTTTCATAGATAGCTTGATATATAAATTATCATCTAAATCACATTTTTGAAAATGAAAAAGAGTGCTATTAAAAACTACACTGAAACAATAGGCATTAACCAAGATTATCTTGGACAAATTGGAAGGTATGGTTACCTTTGCATGAGTCTCATTCATCATTTCTGATCCTACGATCATTTGGCTAGTGTAAACATAGCCTTTATCAATAGAAAACGGTTAATGTTTTTGATCTCTGATAATAGCATAGCCACAGCTCCACCAGGTTCTTTAAACAATGGTTCTCAACCTTACTGCACATTACCATCACCTAGAACTTCTAAAAACAAATGATAATACCTGGTCCTCATCCTCAAAAAATTCTTTTGAAGTTTTCTAAGTGATTCTCATTTGCTGCCATGGTTGCCATTGGGTTTGCTCAAGCTCAAAATGTTTGCATCCCTCTGTGGAGGGCTGACTGATAAGTGACAATATTATCAAGATGGGTTGTAGTGGTTTATGTAATGGATCTTGTTGTTTTATAGCCATAATTCCTAGATGTGCTTTGTTTCATTTGCTGTTAGAATTATGTAATCATTATGTGATGGTTTGGGGACTCACCATCTTTAAATTGCTGTAGGTTTGTGCACACCTTGGCAGGGATTATTTTCAAATGCTTCGCTGATATGATGGTATGCAAAGGAGAAAATGTCTAAAACCCCTTTGATAAAACTTTTAGAAGTCTGTAATATTATGGATGCCCATGTGTAAAAGTTCGCTGTGGATGTCAAGTAAAGAAAAGCATCTCCCTTTGTGTTTTCAGTAAATATTAAACACTGCTTCTTTGTCAAATAGCCAATCTTAAAAGCCCAAGGCTCTGTGTAGATAATCAGTGCTTCTTTGTTCTCTTATCTCTTACCCTGGGGCTGCTTGTTTTGTGAGCCTTAGCTCTTTAGAGTCCATCAAAGAAGGGGACATCATAAAGAAGGAGAAACGGGACTCTAATGCTATTTTCATTTATGGGTGTGGTGATAGGATTGATTGGGAGGAGAATATGAAGCTGGGGGTTGAAGTGGCGGTTATACATTATCTGTGTGATGCAATTCAGTCATCTTTTTTTCACTCTTTATGTTTTGAGAGAATAAATCATGGTCAAATCTTTAATTCTCTTGGCTTTCAGAATTTAAGAAATTTGAAGATATAATTGCATGAATTAACCCACACACGTGACAAATTGATATTTTAAAATTAATAAAAATCCCTGAAGAAATGTGTATAGCTGTTCTAAAAAGTTGAGTTGTCAAGAAAAGAGACTTATTTGCATAATTTGGAGAACTTATTCCCCTCCCAACACCTGTGTGGTAGTATTTATATGGGCTACATCTGGTGTGAGTTTCTGTGCTCTTTCTTTTTTTTAACCACCTAGCACCTGCTTGAAATTGCTGTGTTGTTAGGAGAAATTAGGGTTGTATTGGATTCCTCAGTGGATTCTACAACATAATTAGTCCAGGAGTGTAATGAGAAGCAGAGAGGTTGAGAGATGGAAAGGCAGTGAATAAGGGCTATAATAGGGTTTCCCTTTGCCATTACACAGAAGATTTCTTTCATTGACCCTTCCCAGAAAGTAGGGACCCAAAAGAACATTCCAACCTGAAGGCAACCAGCACTGATTCCATACAATTGAGGAATGTCATATCTAAGCCATTAGAGAATTTCTAGTCATCCACACCTCTTTTCTGTAAAATGAAGAAAGGACGGACCAGGGCAATGGAAATGTTCCCATATCAAGCAAATTCAATTTTCTAGTTCCTCCTTCATTGTTCTTTTCACGCATACCACTGTCCAGTCAGACATTTACCAACTCCAGGGCTCCACTGACTTGTTTGGGAATTCTACAAACAAGGAAGCATTCTTGTCAAACAGTGAGTAAGTGAGCTGCTACTAGAAGACCTACTCTTCACTTTTACCTCATTTGTGTTTCAGAGTTCTACATCAGATTTTCAAAATAGAGAAAGAAACCACAATCAGTTTTGCTACCAAAAATGTAAAGTACCCATTGGCCCAAAGGGTAAGTTGCTGAACACAGCTTTGAAACCCAAGAATCTGCCACTGGCATGAGAACAAAGTATCTCTCAATAAGATCTTGTTTAAAGAGTAGGGGAAGGAACACATGAATGACATTATGATCTTTGTTTCTCTCCTTGTGTAATCCTTTCAGGCAGAGATTTGACATAGACTTCCAGGTGGAATATACACATGATCTAAGTCTGGGGAAGCTACCATGTCTTGTACACAGAAATATTGGCAAAAACCCTACCCTCTTATTCCTCTGAGTGAATGAAATCATGTACCATCATGGGGAAGAACATGGGCTCTGGAACCTGACTGAGTTGAAAACCCCCAACTTTGCTGTATATTCTCTGTGTGGAATTAAGTTTTCTGTGCTTTATTTTGCTCATCTGTAAAATGGGCACAATAACATCTACCTTATGGGAAAAATGAAATATTTTAAGATACACAAAACTTTAGAGCAGTACCTGGCAGATATAAGCATTCAATAAACATTAACAGTTGTTACCAGCTATGAAAGATAATTCCTGGAAAGTCCTTTTGTGGTCATCTTCTCCAAAGTTCCATCATTTCTCAGTAGATTTTTCTTTCTACCTCCTATGTTTCTCATTCACATGTGTGGGTCCCCCCCCCCGCCGCAATATCTTAGTATAGAAATTGCATGTGAATGTCCCTTCTTGCTGTTGCCTAGAGTCATCATATGCTGTACCACCATAGAATGTTAGAACTAGAAGAAATCTATAGAATATTTAGAATGTATAATGCCTGTGACTTCCTGGCTCATTCACATTGGCATTTTGGAATACTTTGTCTTCTATAAAACATCTTAACTTGGATGGAATGAGTACATGATCATTATGAAAAACAATTACATAGAGATGATGTAAATGGAAATGTTTATGTCTTTCTGAGATGCTGCATTTACTGGGTTCTCCCAGAGATGTTTGCTGAATTGAATAGACTTTATAGATAGAGGCTCGTGGTTGGTCATTTTCCTTTTATCTGCACCAGATTATGTTATCAAAGGTTCCTGGCCTGTGTTGGAGGAAAGCATAATATCTTGGCAAATTGGGACTAGTCTAAACAAATCACCTATTGGCTTGAATCTCAAACATATTTCTAGTTTCAATCAGAGGCGGACTCAGAGAAAAGCAGATATACGAGACCAAGTGCAGGAAGAAACTTAAATTTTATTTTATATGAACTCAGTATCTGTTTATTAGAAAAGATCAGGCTTGGCTGCAGGGATAATGATGACAAATCTTGGTAGATATATGATGATAGATTTAACTAAGCAGAGTCTGGAAGTGGAGGCCTTATCAAAAGAGGCCCAAACAAATTCTTCAAAATTAAATGGTGGCAATATTCTCTTTCTCTTTCTCTCTCTCTGTCACACACACACACACACACACACACAGGCACAATTGGGAGAATAAATGCCTATTCAGATCAAAACAGACATTCAGAAACTCATGCTTTACCTATTGGTGCAACTAATGAGCCAGACAATGAAAACGATGATTTTAAAACCAACCCAAGTCTTGAAAAAGAAGGAGGAACTTCAGGAGGGAAGACATCCTTTTCAAATACCTATACCACCTTCCTGAAACAAACGCAGGGTCAGCTTTACAATCAGAGTGCCATGAAAGACGGTGCAATTATTGGCAAGTCAAGAGCCAAAAATATGTGCCTGTGCCTAGAAATGGCAGATGGGCAGTCTTAGGTATTTGTCCTTTTTATATCAGCTCATTGGATCCAGCTTCCCTGGGTACAAGCCTAGTATTGCTGTGGTGATAAAAGAACTAGTTCCAGGACCAAGTGTCCTAGCTGTCACAGAGGCCAATCTTTGTACAACTGGGAAATCATGAGACCTTGTTAATCAATAGAGCAGTGTGTATCTTGGGGACCAGAGAAGAAAAATCCAACAACTGTGAAATGGATCAATTGAGATCAGACCTACTGAGACCCTCTTGAATATTGGAAACTAAAACCCACAAAGAGGCTAACAAGAAATGCACTGACATGAAACACAAGCTAGTTTCTCCTAAACCTGCTTTTTCATTGGATTGCTGATCAAAAGGAGCTACAGGAACGCCTGTGGGCTTGTCCAAGCCCAAGGAAAAAAGTTTGATAGACAAGCATCTGGATATGTTTGTCGCACTTTGGTCATACAGAATTTAAATTTTTGGTTTGAGTGGAATTGTTTTCTTCAAATAAAGCTCTTCCAGCTTTCATAGGGACCTTCAAAAGAAGTAGAATAAAAAAGAAGAAAGAGAGATGAGAGGAAGATAGAGAGGGAGGAAAGGAAAGAAAGAGAATAAAAGAAACACAGTCCCTGCTTAATAATGTTGAATACTTCTTATTTTGGTATTAGAATGGAAGATGTTGATGTTTTACCTTGGATGGGAGTGCAAAGATTGGTTCTTCATGTTGCAATGGAATGTAAAAATCTTTCTTCACTGGGATTTTGGGAACCATTTTTTTACCCTTTGTAAAAAATTGAAGTAAATTTGCATATTAAATACACAGATCTATTCTGTTTGATGTTAACATATTATTTTGACAATTAAATACACTTATTTAACAACTACCCAAAATAATACGTAGCATAGTTTCATCACCCCTGAAAGTCCCTCATATTCTCCTCCTTCCAATCTCTGGCCTTCCAAGAAGAAAACCACCATTCAAATGTGTTTTTCCATATGTCCATCTTATACGTTCTTGAACTTAATATAAATGTATTCCTTTGTGTCTGGCTTCTCCCTTTCAACATGTTTTGGAGATTCACCTCTATTGTTTATGTACCAGTAGTTTATCCCTTATTTGGATACGCCAAAATATTTTTATTCATTCCTCTGTTTATGGACATTTGGACTATTTTCAGTTTTCAATGATTTTGAATAAAGCTGTTATGAAGATTCTCACATGATGTTTTAGTGGACCAATGTTTTTGTTTCTCTTGGACAAATATATAGAAACACAGATGTTGGGCCATAGAGCAAATATATGTTTAACTTTTTAAGAAACTCCAAACAGTTCTCAAAGTGGCGTTACACCATTTCATACTGAGGAATAAATGAGAGAGTTCCAGTTGTTCTATATTCATGTCAACATTTGGAATTTGTTATTTTAGCCATTCCAGTGGATTTGAAATGTTATCTTACTGTGGTTTAAATTGTGTTCCCTGCTGATTAAATTGTACCGGGCATCGTTTCATAGGCATATTGGCCACCATAAATCTTCCTTTGTGAAGTGTCTTTCACATCTTTGCCCATATCTTTATAAGTTGGATTGATTGTATTCTTATTGTTGATTTGTAGGAGTCCTTTGTATACTCTGAATATTCATATCAAATATTATCTTCTGTGGCCTGATTTTTCATTTCCTAGTAGTATATTCAGAAGAAAAACAAGGTTGTTTCAAACTTTGATTAAATTCAATATATATATTTTTTCTCTTATGTCTATTGCATTTTGTATCTTATCTAAGAAATATTTGCCTTTTTTCCAAAGTCACAGAAATACTTCCCTGTTTTCCTCTAGAAGCTTTATAAAGATCACATCTTGGGTACCTGGGTGGCTCAGTGGGTTAAGCGTCTGCCTTCAGCTCAGGTAAAGATCCCAGGATCCTGGGACCAAGCCCCTCTCCCTCTGTGCCCCCCCACCCCCCGCTTGTGCTGTCTCACTGTCTATCAAATAAATAAATAAAATCTTAAAAAAAAAGTCACATCTTATATTTCATCTTATATGATCCATGTCAAATGAATTTTTGTTTATGCAATGAGGTAGGATTTGAAATTTTTTATACAGATATGTAGCTGTTTCAGTGCCATTTGTTAAACATTTTGTTTTAACTTTTTTTGTCCCATGTTAGACTTCTTTGGTGCCTTTGTTGAAAAGCAATGAAAAATGTTTGTATAGGTTTATTTCTAGACTCTATTCTATTCCTTTTATCTACTTGTTTATCCTTACAGCAATATCATATATTTTTGTTTCTTTATCTTCATGGTATATCTTGAATTCAGATGTGAGTCTCAAGCATTCTTATTTTTCAAGATCGTTTTGACTATCCTACATCAAGTGCATTTTGAAAAAATTTATGATCAATCAGGCAATTTTTAAAACCTTCTAGTATTTCGATTGGGACTGCTTTGACTCTATATCAATTTGGGGAAAATTGACAACATAATATCTCTTAACTTGTTTTTAATTTCAACAATTTTGTATGGTTTTTACTGTTTAACTATACATGTTTTGCTACATTTATTTCTAAGTATTTTATTTTTATGTTGTTTTTAATGAATCTTAATCTCTAATTTATAATCAGTATGAAGAAATACAATTGATTTATATATATATGTATATATATATATTTAATTTTTTTAAATTATATTATGTTAGTCACCATACAGTACATCCCTGGTTTTTGATGTAAAGTTCGATGATTCATTAGTTGCGTATAACACCCAGTGCACCATGCAATACGTGCCCTCCTTACTACCCATCACCAGCCTATCCCATTCCCCCACCCCCTCCCCTCTGAAGCCCTCAGTTGTTTCTCAGAGTCCATAGTCTCTCATGCTTCATTCCCCCTTCTAATTACCCCCCTTTCTTTTTCCTTTTCTTCCCCTACCGATCTTCCTAGTTCTTATGTTACATAGATGAGAGAAACCGTATGATAATTGTCTTTCTCTGTTTGACTTATTTCACGTAGCATTATCTCCTTCAGTGCCGTCCATGTTGCAGCAAATGTTGAGAACTCGATCTTTCTGATAGCTGAGTAATATTCCATTGTATATATGGACCACAACTTCTTAATCCAGTCATCTGTTGAAGGGCATCTCAGCTCCTTACACGATTTAGCTATTGTGGACAATGCTGCTATGAACATTGGGGTGCATATGGCCCTTCTCTTCACTACGTCTGTATCTTTGGGGTAAATACCCAGTAGTGCAATGGCTGGGTCATAGGGTAGCTCAATTTTTAACTTTTTAAGGGACCTCCACACTGTTTTCCAGAGTGTCTGTACCAACTTGCATTCCCACCAACAATGTAGGAGGGATCCCCTTTCTCCACATCCTCTCCAGCAATTGTTGTTTCTTGCCTTGTCAATTTTGCCATTCTAACTGGCGTAAGGTGGTATCTTTGAATTTCCCTGATGGCTAATGATTTTGAACATTTTTTCATGTGTCTGTTAGCCATTTGTATGTCATCATTAGAAAAGTGTCTGTTCATATCTTCTGCCCATTTTTTGATTTGATTATTTGTTTCTTGTGTTTTGAGTTTGAGAAGTTCTTTGTAGATCTTGGATACCAGTCCTTTATCTGTAGTGTCATTTGCAAATATATTCTCCCATTCCGTGGGCTGCCTCTTAGTTTTTTTGACTGTTTCCTTGCCTGTGCAGAAGCTTTTGATCTTGATGAAGTCCCACAAGTTCATTTTTTCTTTTGTTTCTCTTGCCTTTGGGGATGTGTCATGAAAAAGGTTGCTTTGGCCGATGTCGTAGAGGTTGCTGCCTATGTTCTCCTCTAGGGTTTTGATGGATTCCTGTCTCACATCGAGGTCTTTCATCCATTTGGAGTTTATCTTTGTGTATAGTGTGGGAGAGTGATCAAGTTTCATTCTTTTGCAGGTAGCTGTCCAATTTTCCCCCCACCATTTATTGAAGAGACTGTCTTTTTTCCACCAGATATTTTTTCCTGCTTTATCAAAGATTAGTTGCCCAAAGAGCTAAGGGTCCATTTCTGGGTTCTCTATTCTGTTTCATTGGTCTATGTGTCTGTTTTTGTGCCAGTACCATGCTGTCTTGGTGATCACAGCTTTGTAGTACAGCTTGAAATCCAGCATCGTGATACCCCCAGCTTTGTTTTCCCTTTTCAACAGTTCCTTTACAATTCAGGGCCTTTTCTGGTTCCACACAATTTTAAGGACTATTTGTGCCAGTTCTTTGAAAAATGTCCTCGGTATTTTGATCGGGATAGCATTGAAAGTGTAGATTGCTCTGGGTAGCATGGACATTTTAACTATGTTAATTCTTATGATCCATGAGCATAGAATATTTTTCCACCTCTTTGTGTCTTCCTCAATGTCTTTCAAGAGTGATTTATAGTTTCTAGAATATTGATCCTTTCCATCTCTGGTTAAGTTAATTCCAAGGTAACGTATGGTTTTTGGTGCTATTGTAAATGGGATGGATTCCCTAATTTCTATTTCTTCAGTCTCATTTTTCGTGTATAGAAATGCAACTGATTTCTGAACATTGATTTTGTACCCTGCCACATTACTGAATTGCTCTATAACTTCTAATAGTTTGGGCGTGGATTCTTTTAGGTTTTCCATATAGAGTATCATGTCATCTGCGAAGAGAGACATTTTGACTTCTTCTTTGCCGATTTGGATACATTTTATCCCTTTTTGTTGTCTGATTGCTGTTGCAAGGACTTCTAGTACTATGTTGAATAATAGTGGCAAGAGTGGGCATCCTTGTCGTGCTCCGTATCTTAAGGGAAAGGCTTCCAACTTTTCCCCATTGAGAATGATATTTGCTGTAGGCTTTTCATAGATGGTTTTTATGAGATTGAGGAATGTACCCTCTATCCCTACACTCTGAAGGGTTTTAATCAGTAAACGATGCTGTATTTTGTCAAATGCTTTTTCTGCATCTTTTGAGAGAATCATATGATTTTTGGCTTTTTCCTTCTGGATAAAATCTAAGACACTGATCGATTTGCGAATGTTGAACCACCCTTGCATCCCAGGGATGAATCCCACTTGGTCATGATGGATAATCCTTTTAATGTACTGTTGGATTCTATTAGCCAGGATCTTGTTGAGAATTTTGGCGTCCATATTCATTACGGAAATCAGTCTGTAATTCTCGTTTTTGATGGGGTCTTTGCCTGGTTTGGGGATCAAGGTAATATTGGCCTCATAGAATGAGTTTGGTAGCTTTCCTTCTGTTTCTATTTTTTGAAATAGCTTTAGGAGAATAGGTATTATTTCTTCTTTGAATGTTTGGTAGAATTCCCCAGGAAAACCGTCCGGGCCTGGAGTTTTGTTTTTTGGAAGGTTTTTTATAACTGTTTCAATCTCTTCATAATTAATTGGCCTGTTTAAAAAATCAATTTCTTCCTGTTTCAGTCTTGGTAGTTTATAGGTTTCCAGGAAGGCCTCCATCTCTTCCAGATTGCTTAATTTATTGGCATAAAGCTGTTGATAAAAGTTTCTAATAATCCTTCCAATTTTGTTGGTGTTAGTTGTGACCTCTCCCTTTTCATTCATAATTTTATTAATTTGGGTCCTTTATTCTTTTGGATAAGTCTTGCCAGTGGTCTGTCAATTTTATTAATTCTTTCAAAGAACCAGCTTCTAGTTGTGTTGATCTGCTCTACTGTACTCTTGGTTTCTAATTCATTGATTTCTGCTCTAATCGTGGTCAACTGCTTTCTCGTGTGTGGATTAGGCCTGTCCCTCTGTTGCTGTTCCAGCTTCTTTAGGTGAGAATATAAAAACTGCATTTTAGATTTTTCTATTCTTCTGAGTGAGGCTTGGATGGCTATGTATTTTCCCCTTAGGACTTCCTTTGCAATATCCCATAGGTTTTGGACCGTTGCGTTTTCATTCTCGTTGGTCTCCATAAATTGTTTAAATTGATTTTTGATTTCCTGGTTTATCGAGTCATTCCTGAGCAGGATGGTTCTTAGTCTCCAAGTATTTGAGGTTCTTCCAAGTTTTTCCTTGTGGTTGAGTTCCAATTTCAGAGCGTTGTGGTCTGAGAATATGCAGGGGATAATTTCAGTCTCTTGGTATCGGTTGAGACCTGTTTTGTGACCCAGAACATGGTCTATTCTTGAGAATGTTCCATGGGCATTAGAATAGAATGAGTATTCTTTGCTTCTGGGGTGTAGTGTTCTATGTATATCTATGAGGTCCAACTCATTGAGTGTGGCATTCAAAGCTCTTGTTTCTATGTTGGTTTTCTGCTCCGGTGCCCTGTCTATTTCTGATAGTGGAGTGTTGAGGTCCCCTACTATTAATGTATTTTTATCTATATGTCTCTTTATTGTGGTTAAGAGTTGGCTTGTGTATCTTGCTGCTCCCCTGTTGGGGGCATATATATTTATAATTGTCATATCCACTTGTTGGATACATCCTTTAAGAATGATATAGTGCCCTTCCGTGTCTCTAACTATAGTCTTTAGTTTAAAATCCAATCTGTCTGATATGAGAATTGCTACCCCAGCTTTCTTTTGTGGTCCATTGGCGTGAAAGATGGTATTCCATCCCTTTACTTTCTGTCTGAATGTATCTTCAGGTTCAAAATGAGTCTCTTGTAGACAGCAAATGGATGGGTCATGTCTTTTTATCGAATTTGCAACCCTGTGTCATTTATGGGAGCATTTAGGCCATTTACATTGAGACCAATTATTGAGAGATATGATTTTAATGATGTCATGTTGCCAGTAAAGTCTTCGTTTCTATAGAATGTGACTTTCTGTTCTGTATCACTCTTGGGGCCTTTTTACTTTTATAGAACCCCCCTTAATATCTCCTGTAGGGCTGGTTTCGTGGTTGCGAAATTGGTCAATGACTGGCGATTCTGGAAGGTCTTTATCTCTCCATCAATTCTGAATGACAGCCTTGCTGGATAAAGGATCCTTGGCTGCATGTTTTTCTCTGAAAGAGCTTTAAAAATGCTCCCCTCCAACCCTTTCTCTCATTCCAGGTCTGTGTAGACAAGTCTGACGTAATTCTGATACCTTTGCTTTGGTACGTGAGAAATTTCTTTGCCCTGGCCTCTTTCAATACTGTATCCTTGGATCTAATATTTGCGAATTGCACTATGACGTGACGTGGAGTAGGTTTGTCATGGTTGAGCTTGGGAGGGGGTCCTCTCTGCCTCTTGGACACGAATGCTTATTTCCTTTGCTAGATTAGGGAAGTTTTCAGCTAAAATTTGTTCAAATATCTCTTCTAGACCTCTATTTTTCTCCACCCCCTCAGGGATGCTGATGATTCTTACATTGGAATGTTTCATTGAGTCAGTAATCTCCCATAATCTACATTCTTGGGATTGGATTTTTTGAGCCCAGATTCTATTTTAGCTTTCTCTTCTAACCCATCCTCCAATTCGCCGATACGTCTTCTGCCTCATTCACCCTGACCGTCAGAGCCTCTAGTTTTGACTGCATTTGGCTCATAGAATTTTTAATTTCTGACAGATTCGCTCTCATTTCCGCCCTTAGAGATTCTATATTCTCATTAACATTTTCGTTAATACTTTTTTCAAGTCTACACATCATGTTGACCATTGTTACTCTGAATTCCATTTCTGATAATTTGGTTATATCCATATCCATTAGTTCTGTGGCAGAGGCCACAGACTCATTGTCTTTTCTTTGCTGGGGGGGATTTCTCCTTCTCATCATTCTGATGAGGAGAGGTTGCGGGGTTGTAGAGCACAAATTATTGACCGGGACCCAGGCAGTGCGCACTTGTTTTATAGGGATCTTAGGGATGTGGGCTTCTTGATTTTTCAGCCTGCCTTCTGGGTGAGGGGCCTGCCACGCCGATACTCAGGCAACCCTGTTTGGGTAGAGTCTCCGTGTCCCCTGGGAGGGGGGATGGGGATGGGCACACTGTGAGCCGGTATTTCCAGGCTTTTGTTCTCTGGCGGCTTTCCCTGGCTGTTTGCTGTGCCTCTTCTGAGAGTCAGAGCAGCAGTGGCCAAATCTCACCCTCTGTCTCAGAACAGCGGACCATTCTCCACTGATGTTCTGGCCACTTTAACTCTGTTTCTGTGGGTGCTGCTCAACCCTGCAGCGTCCTGGGATGTGTGCCCCAGCCCTCACTTCCAGGGCCAGCAGGTCTCTGTCCTTTGTGTTTCTAACACCGCCAGCCGCCAGCCGCCCCTGCGGGCTCTGGAGCTCCCAGTCTCAGTCTGGTTCCAGTGAGCGCACCGGAGCTCCGTTTCAGTCTGGTGGCGCGCGTTCCCCGGCTCACGGTCTCAGTCTGCTCTCTCGGAGGTGCCGGTCTGCAAGTCTGCCTGCTCCCCCGTGCAGGTGGCTACCACTTTCTGGTGCCCAAATGCGGGGGCTCCCTCCCCCTTCCGTTTATCTTCCGATATCTGTGTGTGGTTTCACGGCTCCCCGCTTCTACCTCAATACTCAGCGCTGGAGATGTTCAGTTGTAGAGATCCAGATGTGTCTTCCTGAGTCTCAGGCTGATTCCGTGGATGTTCAGGATGGTCTGGTACCTATCCAACTCGACTCAGGGGACTGGCTGTAAAAGGGGTCCCCTACTCCTCCGCCATCGTAACTCCCCCCCTGATTTTTATATATTGACATTGTATCCTATGACTTTGCTAGTTCATTTATTAATTTTATCAATTTTTTAGATTCTGTAGTACTTTCTCACCTTATACAACAATATTGTCCATGAGTTATGATCATTCTCCTTTCCACTCTTTGTTTTCCCTTCCTCTTGCACTATCTAGAGCTTTCAGTAGACTCTTAAATAGAGGTAGTAAGAACGGAAATCTTTGCGCTGTTCCTGATGATGGGTAAAAGTGTTCAGTGCTTCACCATTAAATATGTTAGCTTTGGCCTGTCATAGATGTCCTTTATCACACTTGGGAAGCTCCCTTCTGTTTCCAGTATCCTGAGAGATTTTAACATGATTAGGTTTTTGAATTTGGTCAAATGTTTTTTCTGTACCTTGTGATGATGATCTGTTTTTCTTCCTTTATTATGTTAAATTATATTATAAATTATACTGATTCACTTTCAAATATTAAACCAACCTTGTATTATTTCTGAGATGAACCCCATTATGTCATGATATATTATCCTTATTATATATTTTTGCTATTTATACATTGCTTATATATTGCTAATATTTCAGAGGACACACAGCCACATACTCTCTCACTGGATTTAATTCTTCAGAAGCAATTTATCTCTAATCTCTGAAAGTGCCCATCACTGTATCATACTCATGGTGTCCAATAAATACATAGCAAGTATTTTATTTTAAGAATAGAAGAATTCATGAATAAACAAATGTATGTGCTTTGGTTCTCCTGTGTCTCTTTCAAGAATAGGCTTTGCTTAATAAAAGCTTGGGCTGAAAATCTTCTCCTCTGCATAAGTTAGTGTGCCTTAGATAGCTGTCTACCATTACAGCCGTCCATGTGTGGACAGGCATCCCAATGGCTCCATTCTCACTCATGAATGGAGGCTCCTCCATGAGACCGTAGTGATCAGGAAAAGGTTCTGGATGGGATGCTAGTCTGGGCTCTGCTGCTACCAAGAGATCTGGAGCAACTGACTTCTGCCTATGTCTCCATTTCCTCATCTATAAAGTAAGAAGCTCTGTGGTCTCTAAGAACCCTTCTAGGTCGAAATTTCTATGTGTCTGGGGAGTAGCACAGTGAAGGGAGGCCAGGAATAGAAACCAGGTCTTCTCAGGCCAAGCAGGCTGTTTCTTCCACTGGAGGGTTCTGCTTTTCTTTAATAATGACTATTCCATGCCGTTTGTTTGAAGGCTGATAGTAAAAGTTTTTAGTAAAAGGTATGTCTATTCTCCCTGTCTTACTTTACCAACTCCCATGAAACGACTCTACAAGGTTTTTTATACCCAGTTTCTATTAATGTGAGAATGGAAGTCAACCCTTACATTTTTTTTTTAGCTTTACTGAGCTATAATTGACAAAATTGTAAGATATTTGAAGCAGACTCAGATCATTATTTACTGATATGTTAATCCCTCAGTATCTTGGAGCCATTCTGTATGTATGATTCATTTGAAGAATAATGGTCCTATCCATGTTTTATGATGTTCCAGTCCTCATTTTCTCAGCTTCAGATGTATTTCCTCTGACCAACTATTGCACAGCTGGTGGTAGGCTCATAGGACATTCTTCAAGCCTAACCCTTTGCAGTTTCTCATTGAGATTTTTGTTAAGGAGGATTAAAAATATTGATTTTTAATTGGATGAGTAATATACAAATACAGTGTCATTTTTAAAACTTCCAACATTATAGTCAATGCTTAAATCCTTCTGAACCAACCACCTTCTTTCTTGGTCACTTCCCAAGAGGTTACCCATTTGGTGACTATTCTTATGTATTCACATACGTAGTACACCTGAAGAAATCTAAAATGTTAATAAAAATGGCATCATGCAATGCACAATTTTCAATATTACTTCCCTGTTATGTTGTGCCGGTTTATCAATATTATGAATGGTTCTGTGGTGAAGATTCTTATACAGGTTGACTTGTACACAAGCACAAGGAAGAGCAACAGGAAGTAGAATTGCTGTGTCATGCAACATGTACATACTTAATTTTAATAGATAATGCTACAGCAGAGTAATTAAAGCATGGGCCCAGGAACCAGATGATCCAGGTTGGAATCCCTGCTCTGCTACCTCCTAGCTGTGTGATTTGGGGCTTGTTAACTACTCAGCAAAATGAGGATAAGCTCTCATAGGATTGTTATGAGGGTTAAATAAGATACTGCATGAGAAGCACTTAAAATAGTGGCCACCCCAATGTGTCCTCCACTACACTTCAGTTCACTGAAGCCAGTGACCATGTCTCACTTATGTTGTACCCCTGGTAAAGTGCCACACTTGGCACGTATTAGGATTTCAGGAAATCCTTACTGAACAGTCTTAGTTTAATGCAAAAATGGCTGTTCTTCCACATAGCCATAGTAGCTCCTTGCGTAAGATGAGAGGTGGAGTCAAAGTGGGGAAAAAATGAGTATCTGTTGATTAATTGTTATTGATATATGTCAGGTATCATGCTGGGTATTCTACATTCCTTCCCTAATTTAGCTCCCCTATTAGGACTCACTTTATAGACCAAATAATTGTGGCTCCGAGAGGTTAGGTAACTTGTCCAAGGCCACATGGCTAGCAAGTTGTAATTCAAATTCAGCATTATCTGGGCACCTGGGTGGCTCAATCAGTTAAGCATCTGCCTTCAGCTCAGGTCATGATCCCAGGGTCCTTTGATTGAGTCCTGCATCGGGCTCCCTGCTCAGTAGGGAGTCTGCTTCTCCCTCTCCCCCTCTCCCCCTGCTCGTGCCCTCTTTCTCTCACTCTCTCTCAATTTTTAAAAAATCTTAAAAAATGAAAGTTTAAAAAAAATTCAATGTTGTCTGCTTTCTGATCCAATGAATACTCTCCCAGGATAAATAGCAGAATGTCTTCCATTACTATAGACACAGTCCACATGGGGGTAGGTATACTTTTTCTGAGGTGTCCTAACCCTATATCAAGAACCTTCAGAAAACATTTTCTTAAAAGTAGTCATTGTCTTAAGATTTAGTTAATATTAAACAGATGAGGGGCGCCTGGGTGGCACAGCGAGTGGTTAAGCGTCTGCCTTCGGCCCAGGGCGTGATCCCGGCGTTATGGGATCGAGCCCCACATCAGGCTCCTCCGCTATGAGCCTGCTTCTTCCTCTCCCACTCCCCCTGCTTCTGTTCCCTCTCTCGTTGGCTGTCTATCTCTGTCGAATAAATAAATAAAATCTTTAAAAAAAATATTAAACAGATGAGAGGAGTCCTGGATCTTAGCCAAAAAATTAAAAAGTATTTTGAAATTCAGAAAAAAAACAGAAGTGATGAATTGTGCAGAGTGTATCAACCAAATCGATACTCCAAACATTAAGGAGATACCAATCAGAATACTCCATATTTTATACACAATGGACTATAGCATTTGTACCCTGAAAGATATGTTTATAGCAACAGATCAAGGACAGAGTACTTACTCTCAGCTCTCAATGCCTGAGTTAGTACTTTTTCAGTTTGCTATTGCTACAATGATGGTGTGGAACAAATAACCATAGAAACCTGGTGGCACCAAAAATATGACTTTATTTAGCTCAGGTGTCTGTGGGTTGCCTGAGGGCCAGATGGTTTAGGCTGGGCTCCTTCATGTTCTTTTTGGTTGGGATAACTCTGTTCCTTGAATTTCTTATCCTCTTCCTCGGACCAGAGGGCTATCCAGAGCACATTCTATCATGGTAATGGTGAAAGTCCCAAAAAGCAAGAAGCATCACACAAGGCCCCTTAAGGCCTGAGCTCAGAGCTAACACACTGTCCCTTCTTCTTTGTTCTATCATCGAAGAAAGTAACATGGACAAACCCAGAATCAAAGTGTGAAGAAAGATACTCTGTAACCTTAGGGCAGAGAAAAACCACTGGTAAAGGACATGGAATCAGGAAGGGTAAAAAATTAGGATCAATGATGCAATCTACCACTAGGATTTTAGTGAGAATTCCCCTGAGGATGTGTATCTGCTCCTCCAACCTCGATTGGGTGGCTAAAACAGAAAGACGCGATGGGTGGTATCTCTGTTTTTGTTTTTATTTTTTTTTCCTATTTTGGAATCACCACTGTCATTTCACTAGTGAGGCTGTGATGGAAAATGCCTTCTTCAATCCTCCCCCACTATGGGCACATGGAGTGAAGAGTAATTTAAAATGAGCAGGCTGCTTTAGAATTTTCAGAACACCTGCATCTTATTTTAGAAGCAATTGACGCTCTTGGCCTGGTTTGTGCTTGGGCAATTTGGAATGATTAAAGAATTTTACATCTCTCAAGTGCTTCTGTGTTCAGATGAGCCTAAATAGGGGTTGGGTGCAAATCTTCTTCAGTACTTTTTTTTCTTTGAGGCATTTTTAATTACTAATCACCTAATAAAGTAGTTAAGATATGAAGTTCCCAGTGTCCCAGTTTGAATTCACAGCAAAACAAATTTAGAAGCCTCCCTGGCAGACTCCAACTCATTGGGTTGGTATTTTTTCCCCTTTCCTTTCTTATTTTTAACAACAAGAAGTCTTTGCCTCTGTATTTGTCATTTTTGCTTATATGGTGCAGGCTTGAAGGAAGTCAGCTTAAAACGGATGCTCTCTTAAATGAACCGTATTCTGGGAAAAGGATGAGATGAAGTAGGGAGAAAAGAGGAGTGGGGGAATGGATGTCAGAAAACAAGACTGGCCACTGGTGATACCTGCTTTCTGTTAGGGATACACAGATAACTGAGGCTGCTGATCTTCATGCAAAGAAAACAAAAACACTTGACTTTTTAGATGAAGCTGCCTTCCAAGGAGGTAGATTATATAAAATATATATTCCACTTGTTAAGCAGAACAGTGGGTTTGGAAAGGCCAAAGGGTGGGTTTGGAAATGTAGCTTGGCCTGGAAGAGCAGAACTGATCTGCATAAAAGAAAAACATGGAATTCCCAAGAACCTTCTCAAAGTATTGTCCTTGGATCAGCAGCATGGGCAACACCTGGGAGCTTGGGCCCACCCTAGACCTTTTGGATTAAAATCCACATTGTAGCAAGATCCTCAGATGGTTCACATGTACACTGGAGCTGGAGAAGAACTGTCTCAGAACAGTCAGGATGGAAAGGAGGAATAAAGGTGGGGAGAAAGGGAGATTACGACGGAGATGGTTTGGGCTAAGGAGTGGGAAGCTGCCTATGAAAAATCACAGGTGGTGGGCAGGCCAGTGGACTTTTAAGAACAAAATTGCCTAATGCTCAACTTTGGTAGTTTGCTTTACAGAAGTATAAATCTCTCATCTGTATCCCCCCTAACCTTTAGTAAAGTTTGTTCTGTATATCATAAAGGCTTGTGGTGGTGTCTGCTTTCTTCTTCTGCATGTGTGTGTAAATCCCAGGACTCTCTGAGTTTCACATCTGAGGCTTGGTGGGACATAATGTAAATAGGAAGTACAGCAAGGCAACATGATTCAGGACCTGAAATGATCCATTAGAATTGGAAATTGAGATAAGACAACCAAGGAGATGCTGTTAATGATGAGAATGTTTTAGAATATGTTAATGTATTTTCCCTGTTAGCATTTGCTTGTGACCCCGTGTTCAACTAAAGGAAATCTTTGCTTCAAGGAGTGCTGGGATTATTAAAACAATGAGTGAGTTAGTGTGCAACTACTTATTGTCTTGAAGATTAAAAGGATTTCTTAAATTGCAGAAGCTCCCGTTTATATATCAGGATTCAAGCCTATCTGGCTCTGATCATAGAATGTTATTCTAAACTCTGGTGTGGAGAAAATTCAGACTATTAATATAGGGAAGGAACCATCTGGCAAGAAGTAGACATGGAAGTCTTCAGCAGAGTGAAGAAAGAGATAGTTGAGGAGATGGGTCCAAGGTGAGGACTCTGCCCTACTAGGAATCCAGTTTCTCCATTCCATGGGCTTTAGCTTGAAGATACTGAAAAGCAACCCTAGATAGGTTGAGGAAGAAGCCAAAAGCAGAGAGTACTTCCTGTTTGAGACTCTGGGAAGAGACATGGCAGAGCTGCCTCATGGCAACATATGGTGACCACAGTAGGATTGAAATGGCATTGTAGAATGTAGAATGAAGAACTTGATATTATTTTCCCACTATCACTCACCCCACTGTTCCCACAGCCTGTGGATAATGAGGAAAGAACCACATTTTACCTCTGTGTTCAGTGAAAATATCTAGATATCTGAAGGGCATTCTCTGGCAATCTCTGGCCAAAATGACCCTGTGGCCAAGGACTTCAAGGAAGACTAGCGAGGCTGCTATTCAATTAGAGTCATAGAACTCAGAAGATCAGCTGAGACTGCAAAAGCTGATGGCAGAGTCTCGAGGAGAATCCAGGCCTCAACCACAGGTGACCCCAGCTGTGGAGCAGTGGTTGCACTGAGGACAGAGGCCCACTGTCTAAATCCTGGATGAGGTGAGCTGTCCTCAGCCTTGAGTTCATCAGGCAGTACAAGGAAGGATGACACAGGACCAGACATCCTTTCCCCCTGCTCCCAGACTTCTTGTAGAAAGATGGAGATGTGGAGAGTTCCTTTAAGAAAAGAGAAAAATACCCTTGATGGGGGAATTTGACAAATTGACAGAGTATTTACCTAAAGGGGTGGAAATAACTAGAAAGTACATATTTTTAAAAGATTTTATTTATTTATTTGAGAGAGAGAGAGCATGAGCAGGGGAGGGGCAGAAGGAGAAGCAGACTCCCTGCTGAGCAGGGAGCCCGACCTGGGGCTTGATCCCAGGACCCTAGCATCATGACCTGAGCTGAAAGCAGACTCTTCACTGACTGAGCCACCTAGGTGCCCCTAGAAAGTATATTTTAATGTGAGGAATGTCACTTTTAATTGGCACATGCCTGTTTTCTTCAAAAATTGAGAAAAAGATGAGAGGATTCAATAGGAAGTAAAAGAAACTACATTTTTGTAATTATTGAGTTAAATCTCCTCCTTGCACATTCACCCCAACACCTATACACATACCCATTCCTGAGAATTTAAAAAATATGGAGGGTTCTTTAGAGTTCCACAGTATATGAAATTGGAGCCCTTAAACTCTGTGGGCATCGAGACCCCAGCTGATATCTGAGTGACAGCAGGTATCAAGTACTTGAGCATCTTTTATGTGTATTGTATTAGTATTTAATATATTATTCAAAATAACTTTTACAGAAAAGCCTGGGATTTTGGTGGTGTATTTCAGTTACAGATGGGAAGGCAGAGGCTCAGAAGGGCTTACTTGCAAGTAACTTAAGCAGTGTGACATGGCTGGTAAGCGATAGTACTGGGACTCTAATATTATTAGACTTCAAAGTTGATGTGCTTTCACTTTCTTTATTTGATAGTGTCCCCAAAATTTATACTTGCATTTTAAGACTATGTAACAGCATGCATTTCCCTTCTCCATTCCCTCCTTCTTCTAGGCCCTGCATTTCTATTTACTTTGCCTTGCTTGCTCCTTTAATAATGGCATAGTGAATATTTCCCTCCAGTCTGATGGAGAAATCAGCACATCTGTTCTTTGCTGTCATATGTGCTCCGTAGGCTGACTTCTGTGGTAGCACTGGGCTTTCTCAGTGGTCCTCAGCCATTGCAGGGGAGAGGCACATGGGTTCCAGTGTTCATGCACATCATCCCCAGAGAAACAAAGTGTGGCCCAGGTCCCTTTGATTGTTACAGGAACTTTGGCCTCCTCTTTATATCCTGGAAAATGGCAGTGGTGACAGTGCCAACCTCATACTGACTTTGGTAATACATGACATTTAGTAGAGGTGTGTTCTCTCTAAGTGCTGGAAGTTTCCAATCCCCTTTGGACTGTTAAATGGCCTGACTGGTTCTGCTCTTATATGAAAACTGTAGAACATTCCCTCTTATTGTGTTGCTTATTCCCAGAACATACTTTCCCTGGTCCTACTTCTATTTTGGGAAACTCATGAGGGATTAAAATCTGAGAATTCAATGATTGAGTAAAATATTATGTATAGTTATTACGAAGCCTCCCTAGAGTGAGGAGACCTGGGAGAATTTGAAAATGCTGCTTACTCAGTCTGTAAAATCAAAAATGTTAAAGAAGAATAGAAAAATCTAGAGACAAGTTTGTGTCTGTCTGTCTCTCATAACCTATTTATTTTGGGAAGCAGGTCTTCAAAACAGTTCTGTACTACTGCTTTGCAGGGTCATACTGCTATCTGGATTCTAATTCTTCACAAGTTACCCTTATTTAGTGTTTACTTTCCTCTCAAATTAGCAATGGCTATCACACCAAGTGTCAAAAATATATACGAGTGATTTGCTTTGCATGAGTACACTGAGAAGAGATGGCATTTGCACTGCCTGCAAACTCAGAGGACATGTAAGATATCCATATCAGATCGGGCACAGGACAGTGGTAAGATGTGCAGGTGATAAGACAGTGCTACTTATTCCTACTATAAATCTGTCAAGAGAGCCAAGATGCACAAACATTTTCCTACTCTTTGAACCAGTCATTTCACTTTGGGGGATACTTCCTAAAGAAACAATGAAAAATGCAGACAGAAATTGGACTGACTAGATAGTATGGGGTTTAATAATTCCTTCAATTCTTTAAAGAACTTATCTGTAAGACTACAAAAACTTAGCATGCTTTAGGGGACAATACTTTGAGGACTTTTCCAATTTCTTTAATGGTTATTAGGCAGTACCAATTGTCTTCTTTTTCTTGTGTCACTTTTGTTATATCCTATTTTTTCACCAATAGTCCATTTCATCAAGCTTGTTATATTCCTTTGTAGTTTCTTAAGTCTCCTCCATAGTTGTGGTGATAGATTTTCCCCAGCATTTTATCGTGAAATTTTTCAAACATTCAGAAATGTTGAAAAGGTTTTATATACCCACCACCAAAATTCTACCATTAACATTTTACTCTATTTGCTTTATCTCATTTCTGTGGATCAGTTCATCTTTTTAAAAAATGTACTCCAAAGTAAATTGCAGACATAATGATAAGATTTTTTAATGAAAAAAATTATTATTTCTTTAGCAGCATAATACTCTTGTGTTATCAGTTGATGTGTCTGAGGCTCATGGCAGGAAAGAGATGGCATATCAGGTTGGGCAACTTGAGGACCATTCACAAAGATGGAAATGGTGCTGTGCCCAGGGGCAATGAGGTACCAGCATCACTCTGGGGCTTTATGGGGGTAAGAGAAGAGAGTACTCACTAGTACCAGAGACAGGACTGTGTGCAGAGGACTTCCTGACAGGAGAAATGCAGGAAGGAGCTGGGGAAATAAACACCAGCCTTCCATCTCTCTTCTTCCCATCTCCTGTTCTGCTCCACTAAGCCAAACCCAACCAGAAGCCATGGGGCAAGGTCAGCCTTTGGAGCAGAGGGCAGGACGGTGAAAAGTAGAGTGGATCAGGAGGGGAGAACAGAAGCACTCAATTTTGAGCTTTCTAGTTGGAAGCATTTGGACGAGCTATGTAGCATAAATTTTAAGTAGAATGTAACATGTTCAGCAATAACCTAGATTTTGAAACCCTTGGAGTAGCTTGAGTGGATTATGCATGGTAGGTGCCCAGGAAATGTCAATTAAATTAATATCAGGGTTGTGAAAAGCTTAATTTAAGGTGATAGAAGCCTGAAAAACCATTGGCACAATAGCAGAAAAGGTTCTGCATGCTAGAGGTAACTGAGGGAAGGAGAGAGCAAGAAAACTGTGGTGAGTTGACTATGCAGTAGGTTCTTAATTACTGTGGCTCTCCTGCCCCATTAGATAAAATAAATGGTGAGACCAAACGACTCTGTCAAGTGCATGAAAGTATGCTCTCAGCTGTGCAAATCTGGGTTGTTGCTGACTTACTTAGGCTGGCCCACTGGCTGCATGGCCTTGGATCAGGCCAAGAGCAAAGAGATAAAGAGGCCCACATTACAAAACATTGGAGGTGCTTGCAGTCCGTTCAGCTGCCACACCTATTTCTATCTGTAGGAAATCTCCATCTTACAAGTTTGGGTACATGGACCTCCTCTGCCCATAAAGTCTCAGGCTCTGTAAATTGGCGATGCTATTACTGGATCTTGACTCCACAGCTAGTGAAATGAGACACAAGGGACGGGAGTTCTTTCTTTCTTGTGGCTGTTGCCATAGGGGCAGTAGTTTCTTCACCAGAATCAGTTAAAAAGGGAGACATTAGTCATGTTTCCTGGTTGCTTAGCCTCGAGGTTGGTTTTCTAGCCTTCCTACAGAATCCTGTGAAGGACCTCAAATCCTATAAACATCGTTCTCTCCCTTCCTCACTCTCTCTGTTTCTTCTTTCCTCCCTCACTCCCTCTCTTCCTCCTTTTTCCTCTCTCTCTTTTTCTCTCTCCCCTTCAGTCTCTCTCTTTCTTTCTTCCCTTGCAATTAAGAGCTCTGACAAATAGTATCACACCCTGGTAAGTACACAGACACAGACTACGGACAGATAGTTCCTAAAGCAGACCCTTAAATGGCTAGCAATCACATTAAAATACTCAAGTAATAATCAAATAAGTGTGGATTAAAATAAGATACAATTTTTCAATCATCTTAATTACTTAGGTTTTTAAAAATGATAACATCCAGAATTGTTGAGGGTGCAGAGTGGTGATGCTCTAAAGCCATTATGATTGCCGGTGGAAATAGAATCTAATGAGTATGTATGGCTAACAGACACATGAAAAAATGTTCAAAATCATTAGCCATCAAGGAAATTCAAATCAAAACCACATTGAGATACCACCTTACGCCAGTTAGAATGGCAAAAATAGACAAGGCAAGAAACAGCAATTGTTGGAGAGGATGTGGAGAAAGGGGATCCCTCCTACATTGTTGGTGGGAATGCAAGTTGGTACAGCCACTCTGGAAAACAGTGTGGAGGTCCCTTAAAAAGTTAAAAATTGAGCTACCCTATGATCCAGCCATTGCACTACTGGGTATTTACCCCAAAGATACAGACGTAGTGAAGAGAAGGGCCATATGCACCCCAATGTTTATAGCAGCAATGTCCACAATAGCTAAATTGTGGAAGGAGCCGAGATGCCCTTCAACAGATGACTGGATTAAGAAGTTGTGGTCCATATATACAATGGAATATTACTCAGCTATCAGAAAGAACGAGTTCTCAACATTTGCTACAACATGGACAGCACTGGAGGAGATAATGCTAAGTGAAATAAGTCAAGCAGAGAAAGACAACTATCATATGATTTCTCTCATCTATGGAACATAAGAACTAGGATGATCGGTAGGGGAAGAAAGAGATAAAGAAAGGGGGGGTAATCAGAAGGGGGAATGAAACATGAGAGACTATGGACTATGAGAAACAAACTGAGGACTTCAGAGGGGAGGGGGGTGGGGGAATGGGATAGACCGGTGATGGGTAGTAAGGAGGGCACGTATTGCATGGTGCACTGGGTGTTATACACAACTAATGAATCATCGAGCCTTGCATCGGAAACCGGGGATGTACTGCATGGTGACTAACATAATATAATAAAAAATCATTAAAAAAAAAAAAAGAATCTAATGAGTATGTAAACTTTACGTTTAGAGAAAGGTGCTCCTCCCAATGTTATTATAATAGTGAGAATATGAAAACAGCCTACATGTACAACAATAGGAAAACAATTACATAAACTATGATCATACAATTCACTAGTGTTCAGCCATTAAAAATGAGATTTTCAAACAATATTTAATGATATAGGTCATGAAATAATGCTGTTTAAAAAGGATATTTAAATGGACGGGTAATATTCCATTCTGTTAATATTATGAAAAATACGTCGTTGTATGCACAAAATTACCAGAAAAAAAGCCTTACCACATGTATATACTGTTTATCTGTGTGTGATGAGCAAATGGGATGTTTTAATTCTCTTCTTTATTGTGGTTGGTATTCCAGGTAGTCTTTAATAATCAATTAAATTATTATTATTTTTTATTTTTTAGATTTTTATTTACTTATTTGACAGAGAGAGACAGCCAGCGAGAGAGGGAACACAAGCAGGGGGAGTGGGAGAGGAGGAAGCAGGCTCCTAGCGGAGAAGCCTGATGTGGGGCTCGATCCCAGAATGCAAGGATGACGCCCTGAGCCCAAGGCAGACGCTTAACGACTGCGCCACCCAGGCACCCCAATTAAATTATTTTTTAAAATCCAGGGTTATCATTTTCTCTCTTTTATCTGACAATAGTCCATCTGTTATAGTTAATATCTCTTTTCTTTCTCCATTTGAATTTTTTAGTACTGTCTTGAAATAGTGGGATTTTTTTAAATAATTGGGTTTCTAAAATGGATGGTAATCTCCATGTTCCTGAGCTGGCTCTTAATGTTCATTGTGCCCATCTGGACAAACCCCGGTATGTGGGATTTGAGTGAAACGCCATTATTTTGACATTTTAACACCTGATTAGCAGTAGCCTTGAATTCAACCTCTACTGATTCATGATTCTCTTTCCAGTTTTGCCTCAAGTCAAAAAAGAACCAGATTTATTCTCTGAATAGATAGGGTCAGCAATGCATTCAGTTATACTTAATCATATATGCCCAGGGGTACAGGAAAATAAATCATTAAGAACATTAGTTTCTGGAAATAGGAATACTAGTTATGACTAATGATGACATGAATGGAATGTGCTTCTTTACTGGAGAAGAGGCAGAGAGGCGAAGGGCATATATAAAAAATGTTTATCAGACAAAACTGACAGTGAGTAGAGATGAGCAAAAGCAGGTGCAGGTGGACAACTGGGTCCAGGACATAGCCATGGAGGAAAATGAGATGAAAGCTATAAGATACCAGCATCTGGAAGAGGACTGGCAGGGACACAGCCTGTGAGGAGCCAGTGAGATATTATGCCTCAGAGAGAATACTAGACCAAGTTAGTTAGAGTCTGAGGGGGAGTGTAGCAGATTGTATTTTCCAAAGATGGCCACAGTAACTGACCATCCCTCATGCTCTTTCTATAATAGGACTTTGACGTCCTTGCTTCCCATGTTGTGACTTGTGACCATAGTGAATGTGATGCTATGTGACTTCTGAGGCTAGATCATAGGTGGAAATAGAGCTTCTGCCTGGTTTGGGCTGGGGGGGCCATTTGCTTTTGGCACTCACGGAATCCATGAGCATGTTAAATGGTGGCTTTACACCACTAAGTTTGGAATGTTTGGTACACAGCATGGAGACTGGAATAGGGAAGATGTGAACATTGTTGGTCAAAATCTGGGAATTTGGTGCAAAGACAATGGGTGTCCCAAAGGCTAGAATCAAGTTGTTTGCAAACAAATCAACTGTCGTAAAAGTGACATTTAGCTAGTAGTAACTCCATGCTGCGATGTCACCAAAAGCACAGGAGAAGAAAATCCACAACTCCTCCAAACATTGAGAAAGACTCACTCTAGAAGAGTTTTCACACACTTTAGATCTCATATAGCTGAATTGAGAATCTCAGGAGGCAGCCTGCCATCTGAAGTCATTCACCAGTGTGAAAGAAGTAAGAAATACTTTCTCACTTCCCTACTAGGGTCTGAACCAGGCAGAAACCTGAACATCTTTTTACTGTATGGATATGAGTTCATGAAGCAGTCAGCTTATTCTATCTTTGCCATGCCTTCTATAAGTGTTCCTAGTAAATTCCCAGCTGATTCACTACTTTTATCTACCTCCTGCATAAGGCCAAGCCCTTAGTACCTCTCTTACTACATCTGTTCTGTCACAGTTTTTCCCTGTCAACAAGCAATGAGGAAGCAGGCTGTGCATGGGTAACTGGGGTGATGCAAAGGGTTTTTAAAGATAGAGTTCTGCCAATAAAACACAGTAAGTGAAGGGTAAAAGAAGAACACAGGTAGCTGGACATGGTGGGGAGATAGTGATTTCCGTAATTTATTCCATCAAGAAGACATCATCGGCTCATTCCAGAGCATCTGTGCTAAATGAATGTCACTCGGATCCTGAAAATTATACTAGATATTCTAGAGGAATATATACTTACTAAGTGCCAAGCACTTCTAAGTGATTTGCATGTATTAACTCATAATAACTCCATGAGTTAACAACACTTTTCTCCCCTCATTTTACATATAGGAAATAGACACAGAAAGGTTAAGTGCCTTGCCCAAAATTGCACAGCTTGTAAAAATTAGAATTTAAGTAGTCTGGTTTTAATCCCTGTGCTATTGACCTCTATGCTATCAAGCTTCAAGTGTTTAATTTAATTCCAGTTAACCTTCCAGAACTGAGAATAGAATCGAGGATGCAAACTGAAAAGGTTTACCCCATTTCAGTAAAAAATTATGGAGAAAGTGGCGCCTAGGTGGCTCAGTCAGTTAAGCATTTGCCTTTGGCTCAGGTCATGATCCCAGGGTCCTGGGATCAAGTCCTGAGTCTGGTTCTCTGCTCAACAGGGAGCATGCTCCTCCCTCTCCCTCTGCTGCTCCCCCCTGCTTGTCCTCTCTCTCTGTCAAATAAATAAATAAATAAATAAATAAATAAATAAATAAATAAATAAATAAATAAAATCTTCAAAAAAAATCATGGAGAAAGACTCAGTTCTCAATTAAGTGCAACTAAGTTTTGACGCAAAGCAAAAATACAAAGCCTATAAATATCCAGGTGTTTTTAAAATACCCTAGGGGGAATCAAAACCAAACTAGTGTCCAATTTCTGCCACATTAAATGCCAGAGGAAACTGAATAATCTACACAGTCTTTGGGCAAGAAGGGTATGGACCAGGGGCACCTGGGTGGCACAGCGGTTAAGCTTCTGCCTTCGGCTCAGGGCGTGATCCCGGCGTTCTGGGATCGAGCCCCACATCAGGCTCCTCTGCTGTGAGCCTGCTTCTTCCTCTCCCACTCCCCCTGCTTGTGTTCCCTCTCTCGCTGGCTGTCTCTATCTCTGTCAAATAAATAAAATCTTAAAAAAAAAAAAAAGAAGGGTATGGACCAATAATTTCATGCCTAGTCAAGTTGCAGTTTCATCAACTGTTCATTCATTTGATCAATATGCTTATTAAGTGCCCATTATGTTAAAGGAAGTATGTGAAAGTAGCAGAAAAATATCCTTAGATCTATTTTAACTGCCTTGGAGCCATGTTCCATCTCTGTGTTTCTTGACTGTCGTGGGTGCTTAAAGGTATGGCGTGTTTCTCCTGATGAAGCAGACTAATAGAATTATGTTACAGTTAACTTTAGTCTTCAGATTTGACTACAGTTAAATGGGTGGGTAGTGTAACCTTTGGAAGACAGAACTACATGGTAAAGAGCAAGAACTCTGATGTCAGAGAACACACTGAGTTTGAGTTCTGGGTCAGCTACTTGGATATGACTTTGGTAAGATATTTATCCCTTTTAAGGTTCAGTTTTTTCATTGTGAAATGGAGTTAACCCTCTGTCATAGGGTTGTGGTGAAGATTAAATGGGGCAATATATTTAAATGATTGAGCATGGTACCTGACATAGAATTAATATTCAGTATAAAGTAATGATGATAGTGGTAGTTGTGTATAGTCATAAACAGTAGGAGTCAGTATTTTAAATCAATTTGCTAAAACTTTTCAGCATGTCTTAAATCCAGTGAAAATACACAAGTGAAATCAAAACACTGAGAGTCTATTTTTCTTTTTTCCTGTTAGATATTTCCCCACATCATCTTTTTATCTCACCTGATGTTGAAATATATAAAAGAACTAGCAGGGAAGGTGATTATTACTAAATAATGAATGTATAAACTAGAAGTAGCAGATGGAATAAAACTCATAGCTCATAGTAATTGCACTTTTCTAAGATTATTACTTGTAGAGCCTACAGGATATGCTTCATTGTCATGTAGGAGCCATTCTGAAGAGCTTCGAAAGAGAAAGAGGAAGGTTGAGGCTGGGAAAGATGTAACATTGTCTTTTATATATGTATGTATATATATGTAATATTTATTACATATTTTATATATAGAATGTATATAAATTATATATATAGGTTGTTATGTATGTATATATACATACATATATAAGGACAGCAATTAAAAAACCAAAAAGGAGAGAGAAAGTGATTATATTTTCCGTGATCTATCCTGTTCCAAACTCTCAAGGTTGGAATCAGACAACAGGCATGAATTGGGTGTCTACACTCTGCAAGCCTCATGAGGGACTCTGGTGTGGAAAAAGCCATGAGGTATGGACAGCACAGCCTAGTTTCTTAATGCTTAGGCTACTGAGTTGACAGCCTGGACCCAAATACCTATTCTTTTCTTTCATGGATCTATGACTTTTTGTCCATTATCCTCTCTGAGCTTCCATCGGCTTATCTGTAGAAAAGGGATGATAATAGTATCTAAAACAAAGACTATTGTGAGTATTTTATAAGATATCTATTAAAACTATTTGTTTGGCATATAGTTAACAGTAATAACATGGTAAAAATTATTTTTACTATGATATCAATTTCAAGGAGCCACAGTTTGGTGGATAGAATGAGTTCGAAATAAGTTAGGAGAACATGGCATATATATGGAACATACAGAGATCCTTAGGATCATTTATAGGAAAAAGTTGCTGTTGTCTTTCTGGAGGACTCAAAGAAAATGTTACAGAGACCTTAGAGAAGGAGCAGACATTTGTATATGTTGTAATTAGAACACAGACCGGGGTCAACACAGGGGATAGGGATGGGTGTGTGTGTGCAGAGGTGGTAACCAAAGATAAAGAAATGGAGGGGAAAACATTCTTTTAATTAATTTCCCCCCTACCTCTTTGTGTTGCTTCTATACCACAGCCCTTCTCCATGTCTTCAAACTGCTGTGTTCGAGAAATATTCATCTGTGTGTGTGTGTTGGGACCATATTCAGACCAGGTCAGGGAAAAAGAATCCATGCTATTTAAATGGCTTCATGGCAATATGTCCCCTTTGTCTCCTTTAACAATTACAAGGCTAGGGAAGTCAGGGCAGAGGATCACTTTGGTGACCAGGGGATAAAGGGAAGAAGACTCACACCATTTGCTGTATGTACAGCCTATCATTTCATCTTCAAAGCGATCTTCAAGGAAGGTCTTGTTATCCCCATTTTGCACAGGAGAAGAATGAGGCTCAGAATGATCCCAAAACTGAAACTAGTACAAAACTTGAAACTACAGTTTAGAAATAATATGCTGCTTGTCCAAGTAGCCTGCGGAATAGCAGGGGGAGGAAATGACTTTTTTTTTTTTTAATCGTGGACATTGTCAACACACATTACATCATCTTTTAAAAATGCATCTAAAACGTGCAGAATTGATTAATAAATACTCATACTTTCAATGTAAACACTATTTTCTGTGCACCGTATCACTTTGCCCTCTTTATTTGAGCAACGTACCCCTGTGCTGTGTAAATAAGAGATGACAACTCCTATAATATGTGTGGGGAGGATTGGATTTGATAAAACAGAAGCATGCATAATTCAAAAAGCAAGCCCTGTCCCACTCAGTTTCTGCATAAATAATTTGCAGATTTTCTGGATTTCTGTCAGCAGCTGCCAACCCCCCTTCTCTCAAGATCATATTGGACATCGTATATGGAGACGGGGGTGGTAGAGATAAGATTTGTTTTTCTCTGAATATAATTATTGTCATTTCACTTTTTAAAATGTTTTATGATTAATATTATTGGGTTTTACTTATTTTTACTAGCAGGCAAATTGAGATGCAGAGATGGTTAAAGGCAGCCCAAGGTGGCATTTCATATTGGTAGAAGGGGTGAAATTGGGTCTACGAGCAACCATGTGGTGGGGCACCTGGGTGTTTCAGTTGTCTGACTCAAAAAAAAGTGCCCAACTCTTGATCTCCACTTAGGTCTTGATCTCAGGGTTGTAAGTTCAAGACCTGCCTTAAAAAAAAAAGAAAAGAGCAACCGTGTGGGGCTCAGGTCATTGAGCTGTGAATTGTTCTTACGTGCCTTGTTTGCCAAATGAGTAAATATTGTGTGTCGTCTCTTGTTCTTCCCATCATGGAGCACCTTTCAGATGTGTGTCTAATGGAATCAAGTGTTTCATGTTATTTTTAAAGATACGTAGATGGTTTAAATTTCTCAGTGACAACTCAACTGTGAAAAGATATGACTGTTTTTCTACAGCAAAATATGACTTACTCCTGAGCCCTCATTTCTGCTTGGTGGTGACAGGGATGACCCTAAACTTGCCTGCTGGAGGCAACTTTGTCATTTCTGCTTTATAATAGTCTCATCTAGGTTAACACAATCATTTTGGAGTAAACAGTCAATTGAAGATTTAAATTAAGTCAATTGAAAATTCATACTTCTTATCCAGGGAATTCTTCTCTCTCAAGGAGCCTTCTCTTTCCAATATGGTGCCTGGGTTCAGATGGACACTGCATAGATAGCTACCTGGCATGAAAGGAAGGATGGCTGGCTTTTGTGCAGTCATCTGGATCCTTCCTGGCCACCTCTGAAGTAAATGTCTATATCCATTGTACTGAGTACCGTGGGAAATGGATCCATTTGGGCATTAGTGAAGCTCTAGCAAGCACCTGCAGATGTTCATGGTCCCTGTTGACTTTCTGTCTATGCCCTCATCATCTTTTGATGCCCTCATCAATTGCAGGTTTTTTTTGTTTTGTTTTATTTCTTCTTCAGGTAATTGGCCCCTTTGAGCTATTTCTTTTCCCTGCAGAAAGTTCTGCAAACCACATATAGGTACTGGGAAACTGAAACATACATTTTTACCCCTCCCCTCTCATTCAAAATGCTATTCTATTTTTATTCTATTGTGGTAGCCTAAGTTGGTCAGGGCACTCTAGCCCATCTAGGTTTTCATTCTATTTTTGCCTAAAGAAAAAGGCATAGGGCAGACTCCTTGAGCCAACAACTCCAATTGAGTTTCAACACCCCTCTCTCCCTTTTTCTCAGTATCTCTCTCTCTCTCTCTCTCTCTCTCTCTCTCTCTCTCTATATATATATATATATATATATATATAGCAGAATTTTTAGATATAGATCTAATTTTTAGATATAGATACACACACACACACACACACACACACACACACCGCCAGGCTTCTTTAACACAAGCAGAATTTTTATTTCTTCCTAGCATGAAAGGAAACCACCTTCGCTTTTATATCATAATGTGTCCTACTGCATGGTGTATAGCTGGCTCTGGGGCTAAGGTGACTCCAAAGAAGCTGATACTGAGCACTGTTGACAGCACTCCCAGCTGCTGGGGTAACAACTCCTTCCTTAAAGGAAGATCTGGAGGTGCATCTCCATGTCCATTACGATGGCAGATGACTTCTAAACTTTTTTAGTGATATAATTTTGCCTTTCTTCCTCTGCATATCTAAATACCCTATGTTCTTTTCCTATGTAGGAATTTCTTTGCCTGGTGGCAGTGAAAGGAGGGACAGTTTATACTCCTGTGAGAAGGTGCAGTCACTTCTTCATGGGAATCTGAATCGAAAAATTGATTTCTTATACTCTTGTCAGCTCTGATACTTCCCTGTGTGACACCACTTAACTTCCCTTCTCATTACAGTAGTTCGATGGTTCCTTTCTAGCCATTCCAAGCTCAGTGTGATGCAGGTCTATACTTTTCTCAGGAACTGGAAGGACAACATTTCCCTTCCTTACTGGGTAGTGATGGGTTGGGGAAGAACTACGTTCAGAAGCATAATGCAGGTGCAGGCAGGAGGGAGACAGCAGAAAAGAAGTAGAAGTAGAAGTTTCCCCAAGGGGATGACACAGTCAGTGGTCCCATATCCAGATAAATAGTCACACCGGAAGGCCCTCCTGAGATAGTGTGAATGCCTATCTGTATCATTACTACTGGGAAAGCAACGTGCATTTCCTACCAAGCCCAGGTCATTAACAAGCCAGAATTTGTGTTCTAGAAGCCCACTCTGGGGATGTGAGGGCGTTCGAGTGGCATAATACAAAAAGCTAGATAATAAACACACTATGGTACTTCTTAAAGGCTGCCAAGGACTCAGGGAGGTGTCTGAGGGTATTCAAGAGCCATACCATCTAAGGTTGGCAACTGAAACACTAACACAAATATTTGTCTTGTTGCTTTGAAGGTGCTTTGATTAGAATTCTGGAGTTAACCTGCTCGATATACCCCACACTCAGCTGAGCAGAAATTTAAATCAAACTGTAGAATTAAAATCCTGTTGATAAATATTTTGGCTGACTGTTTCCTACTGAGGCCGGCATTTAGCCAACATATTTGTTAACTGAGCTGCGATTTGTTCTTTTGGATTCCAATTCACTGGTTTTATGTCACTCTTTGGCTGCTGACAGGGCTCACTGCAGAGGAAATTGAAATAAAAACTAATAATGATCCAAACGACTAATGGAATAAAATTGGAAGCCAATTGAGAAAATTATAGAGGAGAAAATCAGCTGAACTGGGAGTGGAAGAGATAAGGCTGATTATGCTAACTCCTTCATGAAAATGTTTCTGCTCACCCTGCCAGATGTGGCTTCTCCTCTGCTAACCCCTCGTGGCACTCACCAGATTCTCCCTCGTGTATATGTAGACCATTGTTCCTCCTGACTAGACATTCAGGTCCTTGAGATTAAGTCCATCTGTTCTATCTTGTATTGCCTCGTATAGAGCATCATGCATGCTTGCTAATTGAACTGTAAAAAACAGAGCTGGGAACCCTGAAATGACATCACGTAACTCCTCTTTTAATAGGTAAGGGAACTGAGAAGGAGGAGGTTTTTACAGTTTGCCTGGGGTTACATGGTTAGTGGCAACACAGCGACTATGTGTTGTGACATAGTCACAATGTGACAAATGTGACAAAAATATAAAGCATAAAATAAAGGCAACCTATAATCCCACCATTCAGAATAAACCAACACTGTATTAATGTATGTATGTTTAAATATATAAATGTATAAAAGAGACAATATACTGACATAGATAAAATATGTAAGATAATATATAACCTATATGTAAATGTGAATAAATGTGCTTTTCAAATTTTAGTAATTAAATATATATTAAATTGGATAAACTAAATAAAATATGAATATATTCATATATATGTATATATATTTTTTTGTACCTGATTTTTAAACTCATTTTATATTATATTATAAACATCTTCCCATGGTATTATATTGTCTCTATACATCTGACCTTTAAAGACTACCTTAGAAATTCCATTGTGAAAAAAAACCTCCATTTTGATTTACGAATATTTTCTCCCAATTTGTAGCTTGTCTCTTCTTTGAACAATGCCTTCAACAGTACAAAAGTGTTTCATTTGATAAAGTCTAATTTGTCAACTCTATTATGTATCACCCTTTTGATCTCCTATCTAAGAACGTTTTGCCTAACCACCAGTCTCTAAGGGAAAATTTTAATTCCTTTTTTCCGAACTGTATTTATTTTGTTTTCCCGATCACACAAACTAGAACATCCTTACGTTGGAAAGGATGATGAAAGTACACATACTTGCCTTATTCTTGATCTCGGGGGAAAGCATTCAGTCCGTCACATGGTATACGATGTGAACTGTACATTGTTTTGTAGATGCTTTTTATCATGTTGAGGAAGTTTCTATTTTTACTTTGCTGAAAGTTTTAAGCATGAATGGGAGTTAAATTTTATAAGACTTTTTCTGCCTCAATCAATATGATCATATAGATTTTTTCCTTTAGACTGTAAATATGGCAGATTGCATTAATTCATTTTTGAGTATTGAACCAACATTGTATCCTGGAATAAACCCCACTTGGTCATGATACATTATTCTTTTATGTATTTACTAAAGCTTTGTTAAGTTTCTGTATCTATGATCCTGAAGGCTGTGGATCAAATGCCAATTTCATTTTAAAGCCTTTATTTTTTTTTAAGTTTTTAAATTCCAGTTGCTTAACATACAGTGTAATATTAGTTTCATATGTACAATATAGTGATTCAACACTACAACACTCAGGGCTCATCACAAGAGCACTCCTTAATCCCCATCACCTTTTTCTCCTATCCCCCACCCACCACCCCTTGCCGGTAGCGCAGTTCTGATCTGCCCCACTTGTGCACACTACCTGGAGGACAACTTGAAACCTGAGTGATATTTGATACTGTAATTCAGTTCTCAGAGCATTTGCTATGTTCATTCTGGTTGGTTTCATGTATAGGCCACTTCAGGGTAAGTCTGGGACTTCATACACAGATATAAATGATTCCTTTCCAGCTTCCTCTTCTCAGCATCCTCTCCTCAGCATCCTCTCTCCACTTTCTAGTTGGGGTGAGGAGGGAAGAAGAGAGATGTTGCCTTCACTTACATTTGCTTAGTGAAGGGTGTGGATACCCCTGTAGAGCTCTACTCCACTGTACCTGCAGCTGTCACACGGGGTGGGGGGTGTGGTGGAGTCAACACGTCTTACTGGCATTTGCTCAGTGTGAGGAGTGAGTTGATTGGGCCCTCATGCCAGGACTCTGGGGGATGCACTCACTGGGGAGAGACAAAGAAAGGGACACTGACTGTATGTTACAGCTGTGTGGTGGGTTGAGAAGGGAACTGCTTCTTTCATGGGGTTAGTAGGGCAGGTAGGGTAACAGGGATCCATCCCATAAGGCTTCTCTCTTCTCAGTCCTCTGGATAGAGGAAGCAGACTTTTCTTGGGACATTATTTTTTTACTGTACCCTTTGGAGGTTCTGTGTTGCAGGTAGCTCAGCACCCAGACCAAGATATACATGAGACAAAAATAAACGCCAAGGAGCTCACCATCAAGAACTCCTTCTTCAGTATCCCACCCATCTTCCTGATTCCACCTTTTAGCATCTCCCGATAGTTGCTTACTGTGGGTCCAGGGTTTTATTTGTAATTAGCAGCAGCAGGAGGGTGGAATCTGCTTAGCCCATCTCCACCAGAACCAGACCCATCATTTTATTTTCATTACTAGTGAGATAGAATTTATTTTCTATATTCATTATTCTTATTTCCCTATTGAATAACTTGTTTATGTCCTCTGGCCAATTTCAAAGGAGATTTAAATATTTCTTTTATTATTTAATAGGAATACTTTATATGTATTACTTGCTTAATAATACTTTTCTTTGCTATAAAATAATTTCTCCTTTTGTTTTTTTATATTTATTTATTTTTACAAACATAATTATTTTTTCTATTGTGATTTCTTCTTTTTACATCGTATGGTCAGATAAACAATCAGTTATATTTTCTTCAGTTTCATTGATTTGTTTTTCACATTTAAATCATAGTCCATCTTGAATTTATTTTTATTCTGTGGTGAGAAGAGATTTAACTTGATTTTTTTTCTTCCAAATAGTTAATTGTCTCAGCATTTTTGTCTATTTAGTGATCCTTTCCTCTTCTACTCACAGATATAATTATTGAATGAATAAGCCCTTTTTCCTTCAAAGAAAAATTTCTTTGCCACCTACACCTTCAAGCCTAATGAAGCCTCTCTGGGAATCTAAATAAGAAAATAAAATCTAACTTCTCTCATAAAAGGTGACACAGAAAGAGTCTCTTTGTCTTCATTTTTCTACCCCTCCCTCATCAATCCACATCTAAAGGAATAAATGAGTAAACGAGCCAAACAAAGAAATAAGAAACATAATTTAAAAGGAGATAATGAAATCTGGCTGTCCCATGATACTAATAAAGGGAGAAAATGCAAGAAGATAAAGGTTATTATAAAATCTAAAGAGGGAATTTAAACCACAGGCTTTCACTGTAGTTTGCATTTTTCTCACTAGCTTTTGTCTTTTAAAAAATGCAAAACATATGAGTATTTATTGTCATCTTATCTTTCCAAAATGTGGAATTAAAGTTGGTGTTTCATGGAGAAATAAAACAATTGTATCTTTCTTGATTTGCAGATATTTCTTGTTTTCCTGCTTAAATCCTGAAGTTTTCAAATAATTCTATTTGGCTATTTTAATAGCTATATGAATTTAAAGATATACATCAGACCCCGATTGCCCCTACTTTTCAACAGATGGGGAAAATATACTCCAAATGCCAATTTCCGCTTGCTAGAATGTATGCGACTCTTGCAGTGGAAGAAGGGATCGGGGTGAAATGTGGGGTGAAGGAGAGAACTGGAAATGTTGGATGTTCTTGATGAGTCAGTGGTGACCTTTGCAAATTTCTCCAATTTTGATGAATTATTCTTTAGCTAGTCAGCACAACTGAGTTTCATGTCTTGATATGCTGGACCAGCCCTCCTCCAGTACAGATGGCATTTTTAGCTGAAAGATCATCCGTGTTCCCAAAGTGACCTCACTTGACCTATCATTTATTGCCAGTCTCCATTCAAAACTGGCTGGGCTTGCTGTGTAAGAATATCTATAACAAGTGCTCCCTCCCCAAACTATAATGACATATTGATATAAATGTCAACTACAAAATATAAGCCATAAATCCATTAAAGAGAACTTTGAACCCTTGGCCATGTGGACTCACGGGTGCCCTGAACAGGAAGAATTTGAAATTAAAGTCCAAGAATCTTGTTTGACCCAGAAGGGAGCTAATGTTTTAAAGCATCTGGTTGGTGGTTTCGCATATTCTATCATGAAACTGTCACATCAGTCTGCAAAATAGGCACTATTTGCCCCACTTCACAGATGAAGGAAAATGAAATTTGGAGAGATTATGTCTCTAGCTCAAGCCTGCGGAGTCAGTAGATGATGGGGTCAGCATTTGAATCTGGACGCTGCACTCCAGAGTCCATGCTGCCCACCATACAGCACAAGGGACACAAGAATATTATAGGGGAAATCTGGGCACAGTCTTGAGTAATACTGAATCACACATTGAGACACATCTTAAAATTCTCTTTCTACAGATAATGTCAAAAAGAAGCTTATCTTTTGTTATGCTATTATATATTTTCATATCTTTTTTAACATTCTATGTTCTTCATTTTCAACAAAGATAAAAAAAAAAATCTCAAAATCAAAGCATTGGGCCAGCAATAGTATCTAGCTAGAATTTAATAACTTGTAAATTTTCCTTGTATGTATATTTATTTATCTCTTCTATTTATGGCAAGTAGTACTAATTTTCCATTTGTGGTAGTGATATAAAGCTTCAGTTTTTTAGGTATACTTAATTTTGTAGTATGTCAATTTAAAGAAAAAAATAATATCTAGATGCAAGTAATAGTAGTGTATGAAAGATGAATATGTGGGAAGCACACATTTTGTTTTAGATATGCTGTTATAAATTCTTAGAACAGTGTCAATGCTTGAACAACATGATGTATAATCCTTTCCTCTAGGGCTCACAACGTTAAGCCCACGTGGCATGGACCACTGAATTTGAGAAATATCAGTGCCATAACATGACAGCATTTTTCTTGCAGGGTAAAGAAAAACTTACTGTTCTCACTTTTGAGGAATTTCTAACAATGTTATATACTAGAGGAACTGCTAGAAAAACTAGATTTTTCTTCCTTTAAAAGCAGCCTTCTACTTCCAGATAAAATAACGTCTACCTAGAGTTCTACATAGAATTTAAAATTTGACATGCAACAATGCTTCTAATAGTACCTTTCAATATATTTTCTAAATTTTCCATGCTGAAGTTAACCTCAAGGGAGACCTTCATTTTCAGAAGCATCTAATGCAAGATTATTCATTTGTTCCACAAATGCTTATTGAGTACCTAGTACATGCTAAGCATTGCACACTTGGGGTATAATCTGTGAATAAAATAGATGAGATTTTGTGGAGCTTGCCTTTGGGAAGAGGCAAGGGAGCTGGCTAGGGAAGAGAGACAACAGATAACATCTATAATAAATAAATACACAGAGAGAAGGTGATAAGTGCTATGGTATAAGGAGGATTGGGAGGGCAGGCTGGTGCTGGAATTTGACTAAAGTGGTCTGAGCAGTCTTTATTAGAAAGATGACATTTGAGAAACGACTTGAAAGTGGTAAGTAAGAGTAAGGAGAGGGAAATATTTTCCCAGTTCTAGGATACAGGAGTATCCCTGGAATGTTCATGGAATATCAGGGAGGCCTGAGTTGCAAGAGCAGAGGGTGTAAAGAAGTGAAATGGTAGGAAAGTGTTTGATGCCAAATAAAGAAAACCAGTGATCTCTCTTATCTTTTAGAAGAATCATGCTGTCAGCTAGGTTAAGAACAAGCCGTAAAGGAACAAGGATAAAAGCAGGGACACCAGAAGGAAGGGTGTTAGAGTAACACAGCTGAGAGATGATGGTAACTTATAATAGGGCAGAGGTGGAGAAAAGTCATAATATTCTGTATATATTTTGAAGGTAGCTGGATTTCTTAATGACCTGGATGTAGAGCATGAAAGAACTTGTCAACAACAGGGCAGCATAGGATGGAATACCTGGGAAGGAATCACTGTAGCAAAGACATAAATCCAGAGAGGGATATGGTCCTTAGGTAGCCATATTTTAATGGAATCTTCTAAGCTCTAAACATGTACTTAATGCAAGAGAAAAGATCTTTAAGATACTTGTTTTTTGCCTGTATAGTGAAATAAATCGAAATGATGACCAATACTACTTGCCAGAATCTTCCATAGTGTTGAATTTTGGAGCGCGCGCGTGTGTGCGTGTGTTTGTATGCATGTAGGATCTGCTAATTTCCACCTCTAAAAGTTATCATCTGGGGCTTCATTGAAATGCATCATCACATTATGCTGGTAAACAGTCCCAATGGCAGTGATGTGTATGAAGTTATTTCAACAACAGATGACACATAAATCCAACCAATTTCTCCCCATCCTCTTGTGAAGGGGTGTCACTTGTGATTTATTCTAGCTTAGTATCTTCAGCATTTGTCAAGCAATGTCCCATTGGACTCTTTATTCCTTAATTTGTTATTTTTATAGTATAGTTACAGTATCATTTTATAGGATTGTACAGTTAATGTTCTGGGCTTGCTTGCATGCTTGTTTGTTTATTTATTTATTTATTTATTTATTTATTTATTTATTTATTTATTTATTTAGGAATTGTTGCCATGTCAGCTCCATCTGGGATTTGAATGTTAATTCCTGGCTCATAACTTTTCACCTTATGCTGATGAGATTGGGTGGTGGATAAGAGGGAGTAACTAGGGGCGCCTGGGTGGCTCAGTCGTTAAGCGTCTGCCTTCGGCTCAGGGCATGATCCCGGTGCTCTGGGATCGAGCCCCACATCAGGCTCCTCCACTAGGAGCCTGCTTCTTCCTCTCCCACTCCCCCTGCTTGTGTTCCCTCTCTCGCTGTCTGTCTCTGTCTGTCAAATAAATAAATAAAATCTTAAAAAAAAAAAAAAAGAGGGAGTAACTAAACTGTACCAGTGAAATGTAAGTTTGGATGACTTAGAAGAAGCACACGTTTCATTTCCGAAATATTTACTAACCTCTGGCCATATGCCAGGCACTGGGATCATAATGATGAAGAGATATGTCAACATACTTCAAGGTGCAATATTCCAAGAGAATGATGATAAGGGTCTAGAGCAATGACATTGATAGTAGATGAGAGAGGAGCTGGAATTCAAAAGTGCATTATCTATGTACATAAAAAACAAAGGCATATTTGTTTAAGTTCTCAAGAAATAAACCATTTCTCAAAAATGTATCACCTACCAAACGTTTCAGCAAAAAGCATTCAAATATGTGATCCAGATTACCAAGAGGTGAATCAGAACAAAAGTTCAAGAATAAAATGTGTGATCTCAACAGTTTTCCTCCTTCATATTCATCCATGAAAAAAATATATATCCACACAAGGACTTATACAAGAATGTTCATTTCAGATTTATAATCGTCCAAACTACAAACAAGCCAAATATCCCTCAATGTGAGAATATATAAGAAAATTATGGTATATTCATACAATGGAACACCTCTCAGCAATAAGAACAAACTATGAATGTATACAATAATCATAAACTTTGTTTTACTGAAGGAAGCCAAATATAAAAAAGCACATACTGTATGATTCCATTTATAAGAACTAAAAATAAGCACAGGGAGAAGCTTGCTTGGATTATGGAAATGTTCTATATCTTGTTTATGGTATGGGTTATGTTAGTATTTGCCAAAACTCATTGAACTATACTCTTAAAATCTGTGCATTTTATTGCTGGTAAATTATACCTCAATTAGAAAAAAGAGTTGGGGGGGATAATATTTGAGGATCAAGCAATCAGAAAATTACATCAAGCAGATTTAGAATCTGAGCAATACAGATTGCCCTAGCCTTATCAGGATGCTACCACCATATATATGATTTACTATATTGGACCATTTTTAATCATTGCTTTTACTTTATTCTACTTCGTTCCCCCTCACTGAGCTCATTAGTCTCTAATTCACCTAGGCTGAAAGCATAATGCATATCATAAAGCATTTTCTTGCAATCTATTGTGTCCCTGGCCTAGGAAAACCAACAAAGCTACCAGTCTAACTCCTGCGAGATCTGTTGTAGGACAACTGTATGCTTATGCCATGCTCCATCTGGGTCAGCAGCATGTTTAATCTTACTTTATCCTATTAACTTCCCAGTTGTTTCTACTATAAATCCAACTTGAAGAGTCACCATTTTTCAACATTTCAGTTCCAACCCCACATTCTTCCTTATGATATCATGAAATAAGTCTAAAGACTAAAATTAAATACTCTAAAACATAATAGTCATTGTGGCAAAAATATGGGAATTCACTGGATTTGATTCACTCCTCTATTTTGTCTTTTTTTTTTTTTTTTGGCATTATGGCTATTGTGTTTAAATCATAAAATGTTTTATGTCTTGCTGTGCTAGCAGCTATATTCTATTTGTCCATTGCTGCTGTTTTCTAAAAATACAAGTGAAATAAGGCTAGAGGCTGCTCTTGTAGATCAGCCCATGAGACTTCATAGCAGCCGCCGATTGTTTTTTTCCACTTGGTTTAATGTGTCTAGTTTTATATATATAAAGCACATTAACCCATACATATAATATGCACATTAAAGTCATACATGTAGTAAAGCAGGTTACCATTTCTGGTAGGAAAATTCCTACCTATTTATACCAAAGCCAGGAAGCTTTGGAATAAATAGATCATTTTCACAATGCAAAGTCTGGTTTCTTCCTAGAAATACATTTTAGGTAATTCAATGTCTGTGGTTGGGCACAGAAGCTATTAGGAACTGCGCTGATCAGGCTTGATGGTGTTTTTTCTAAAGCGGTCATCCTGAGACATGTTCTTCTCTCAAATATGTATCTCTGACACTAAAGTTTTAGCTGCATCTTTTTTGAATCCCATAGGAGAATTCCTCAACATAACTCAAATTCTTCCCTTTCTTTAAAAAAATGAAATTTAGGGGCGCCTGGGTAGCGCAGTCGTTAAAGCGTCTGCCTTCGGCTCAGGGCGTGATCCTGGCGATCCGGGATCGAGTCCCACATCAGGCTCTTCCGCTATGAGCCTGCTTCTTCCTCTCCCACTCCCCCTGCTGTGTTCCCTCTCTCGCTGGCTGTCTCTCTGTCACATAAATAAATAAAAAAAATCTTTAAAAAAAAAATGAAATTTAGTTGGCACACAATGTTAAATTAGATTCAGGTATACAACATAATGGTTGAACAAGTCTATATATTCTGCTATGCGCACTGCAAGTGTAGTCACCATCTGTCACGGTACATCGTTCTTACAGTATCACTGACTATAGTACCTATGCTGTGCCTTTTTTCCCCCGTGACTTACTCATTCCATGACTTAAGATATCTCCCACTGCCCTTCACCCATTTTTCCCACCCTACCACTACCTCCCCTCTGGCAATCATCAGTTTGTTCTCTGTATTTATGGGTCAGTTTCTGCTTTTTGTTTGTTTTTTAGATTCCACATATAAGTGAAATCATATGGTATTTGTCTTTCTCTGTCTTATTTCACTTAACACCCTCTCTGTCCATCCATGTTGTCGCAAATGGTAAGACCTCCTCCTTTTATATAGGGGCTGAGTGATATTCCACGATGTATGTATATACCACATCTTCTTTATCTATTCATCTATTGATGAATACTTGGGCTGCTTTCATATTCTATATCTTGGTGATTATAAATAATCAAAATTCATCCCTTTTAAATGAAATGTAGCATATGTTATAACTTCAAATTACATGGAACCATCTTTCAAGAATAGTGAAGCCCAAGAACAGTAAGAAAGAAAAAATTCAGGCTGTTTGTGGAGACACAGAGCTCATTGGATTTTGTTGTCTAAGAAAGAGACACCCAGAAGTCCTAATGTGATGGGATATACAGAACCTCTGTGTATGTTTACATTTACAGGGTGGGGGTGGCTGTTAAGATCTCAGTGGGTGGCCCTGTTCAATAAAAACAATGTTTAGGATAAGGTTTAAGGAAGGATGTTAGCTTAAAGAACAGGAGACATGAATTTCTTCCATTTACTCCATCTTCCTCAATTCTGAGTGAGTTAGTGGTACAAGGGAGCTCACCCCAAAGGGAAGCTAGAGAGAACAAAGAACACATTGAACCTAAAAGCTACTTGAGAATTTTCCCTGAGAAAGTATTGTTTTCTCCCAGGTTCATCTTGTAGGTGATTTCTAGATTCCTTTTACTCTGAACTTCATGGTGTAAGAGACTGGATGAAAAGTCGCCTACTTAAAGTTCTAAAATGGGGTTGCAACCTGGTAGTAGAAGTAACTGAACATAGAAGAACTGGGGTTAGTCCTGCACGATCTAGGCAAATACATCTTTGTCCCCTGAGCCCTAATCTATAAATGCACAAATAAGGCTTCTCTAATTTTCCTTGCAACCCACTCTGACTTTCTGTGACTCTGGCTTGAACCTTTCTCAATTATGAAATGATCCATAAACCTTCTCTTTTCTAATCCACCCAACTGTCCTCATGATTCTATCTTTTAATAATTTGTGTTACTCTTAACTAAAAGATCCCAGATTCTCAAACAGCCTTAGGCCCCGAAGAGCCAAACAAACACACTTTTTGACTATCTGCTGTAAGGTAAACATTCTACTAGGCACGTATATGTGCGCGTACGCGCGCGCACACACACACACACACGCACACACACAATTTTATTTCATAATAATCCACAACCCCATGAAATAGGTATTATTTCCCCTATTTTCATGGGGAGGAGATGGAGCAACTTACCCAGGATATAGCTTGTATGAATCAGAATTAGACTCCAGGGCCCATTATCACCTCTCTGTCTTGCTTCAGCTCCCTAAAATACTCACTCATTTCACTTATTATTCACGAAAATCCAGGACTTGTATTAACCACCTACTATGTGCTTGTCTCTATCCTGGGGATTTGGGATGTTCTTAGTGTCTACGGGAATATTAGTTCAGGCATTTTTTTCCTTCAGCAGTGAAAATACTTAAATATAGATTCCACAAGAGCTTTTCTGGAGTTCTCTGCTTTTATCATAAACTTCTCTGGGCCCCTTGCATTTTTTAAAATTATTTCTAGCTTCACACAATGCCCATCAAAGACCTAGGACATAGGGTCTTGGCTGTGGGTCATGCTTTGGTTATCAACTGCCATGCTAAGAACGGACGGCCTGTGCCTTTGGGTCTGCTGTTGTAAACTGGGCAATATCGAAAGAAATGACCGGGAGTTCACTGTGTGTTATAGCCTTTATGAAGCCCAAGGACCTTGGTTGGGCCTCTCTCCAATGACCTGAATCACAGTCATCAGCCTGGGGAAGAATTTTATGACTACTTTCAACATAAGCCTCCACAGAGTAGATGCATCCTAGCCTGCCTTGAACTTTGTGCTAATACTCAAATTACTGTATTCAAGGCAAATCAGGACATGACCAAGAAGCAGTTAACACCGGTAGGAAGAGAATGAATTCTTGCATGTTTATTTGTTCTCAAATTATTCTTGGAACTAAGCTCCACCTTAGAAATGACTGCTCACAAAAATTACCGCTTTATTTGTTGATCAGGCCTCAAAACAGTGAAAATGGTTTTGCCAAATTTTAGTTGCCATTTCTAAGAATCATTTTTAAGAATATGCTGTAAGAACCATTCACACGGTCCCTGTTTCTCACTCTGGATAACACTTGAAATAATTTGTTACTAGGACACCAAAAGCTACTAAGGAGTCTCGGGATAGATCACTCATGGTTCCCTGAAGCTCCTGGGTCCCTCACCAGGTCCTGCTTCAGCAAAGCCAGTTGGCTCATTTATATTCCATTGATGGTAGAAGTTCAAATATTATGTTCCATGAGAATAGGACTAGAGGCTCCACTTGGGTGGTCCCACCAAGATTTCTAGATTCTGTGCTGTTATGAAAAATTTTCAGGAACATCAGGCCTATCTTACTTCCTGTTCCCTAATTTGTTGTCTACTCCAGACCCTAACCAAAGATGCTCTTCAAATCCAAGCTACCCTAGAAACGAGAGGAAGGGTACTCTGTCTCCTTCTCCAGTTTCTCTCTCTTCTCTACTTCTCCATGCAAGAAGGAAGTGGACACACCAAATAACTGGAGAAGGTTTTTCTTCTGAAGATGTTCCTATGCTTAATCTGCTTTCGCTTATAAACGTGCTTTTTTTTTTCCTGTGAGAGAAAGCTACACAGTCTTGCCTACTTAAATATGGATAAAACTGAGACCCAGACACATTAAAAGACCTGATCAGACCCCTGACTGGAATTAACCTCAGCAATTCTACCCTTTTTCCCACCATACCCAACTAAAGGACAAGGCTAGGCAACAGGTCACAGCACATGTGCAAAGGTTACTGGCATCCACTAAAGATTTGAATTCCATCCTTTGTCTACATACTCAAGAGTCCTCAAGCTACCTTTTGAGCTAGGCAGTCCTTTTATTTTCTAAAAAGAGAGAGAGAAAGAGAAAGAGCACATGCATGAGCATGTGAGTGGGGGGAGGGACAGAGGAAGAGGGAGAGAGAAAATATTAAGCAGACTCCACACTGAGCGTAGAGCCCGACGTAGGGCTCAATCTCATGACCCTGAGATTATGACGTGAGCCAAAATCAAGAGTCAGACACTTAACCTGCTGAGCCACCCAGTTGCCCTGATCTTTTTTCTTTTCTTTTTTTTTTTTTTAACTTTGAGTCTGCATTTCTTTCTAAACCACATTTTTGTCAAGCTCCTATGTTATTGGATAACAAGAAAGATATCAGAGGGTAAGCATGGTCTGAATAACTGATTCTGTTTCGTAGAATCATAGAGCCATGGTGTTAAATGGGGCCTTTCAAACCTCTCATATGATAAATAAAGTAGGAAAGACAGAGAATTTAAATTACTTACCCGGCTAGTTAACTGTGGAAGTCAGGTTTTTGTCTTCTGACTCATGTTTAGTCTGAGAGCTTAGCATATTAAAGATTCTTAGTGTTGTATTCTGTCCTCTGGCCTCTGAATACGGAAACAGGATCTCATTCATTCATTCAGTAAGAATTCGTTGTATATCTTTTCTGTGCTGATAAAAGAGCTCCAAAGAATCATGAAGTAGCTCCTGTATCCAGACCTTACAATCTAGTTACAAGTTCCAATGTGCATATCAGTGTCTCCATTTCTTTTTTCATTTAAATAAATAAAGAAAAGAAATATCTGGCTTGCTACATGTGATACCAGACTGGAAACAGAATATAGTTTTGATGTTGGTCTTATTGAAACCCCGCAACATGTGCTTATCCTTAAATATTTTGCAATGTGGCTGATGAAAGCAACTTGGCCTTCATGCCTAACTTTTAGAGAGGGTGTGATTGCAACATGATTTTACAACTCCAGTCATTTTTGCATTCATTAGAAAGTGCCTCAATGATGCTCCAAAGCTCATTCCCCATCATGTGCTTTCAGGAAGGTATTTAATTGCCATGTGCTCAGTGAAAATAAAAGTCTTGACCCTGTCTGTATTCAGAACATATGTCCCAGTTTAATCCCAACAACTCATAGTGGTAGCATATGTATTGATGTGACAGTCTCCCAGAGGCTGATTTCTGAACTATCGTGCTGTCAAACTTGTGGGTTGCTGGCTGTGCCATAGTGGCAGGCTCAAGAGTGACAGCATTAGGGTCAAATACAACTCTGCCAATTACGGGCTGTGGGATCTGGGGCAAATTACTAACATCACCAAATGTCCATTCAGTAAAAATAACACAGCATGCTACAGGGTTGCAGTGGGGTTGAATGATATGTGGAGTATCTATTGGCACATAATAGGCTTTTAATAAATGTTAGTTTCCTTCTTTTTTCCTGCATAAAGAAACTTGTTGTGTGTAAGTGACGACTTATTACTGCCTCCTTGCTGAGAATGGGGAAATTCTGTTGGAGATCCAATACGGGATAAAAATAACAAGTTGAAGGATACAAGACAGCAGTACTTCCCAAATGACCTTTTAGGTAGCTGGATTTTTCCGGGACTGCAAAAGTGAGGCAGTGACCTCGCTATGTGTTACATCTATGTGAATAAGGTACCTGCTGAATCTAAAATTGTGTCTGGGCAGGCATTTGGTTATCTGTGCAGTTAGAAAAGCCAGTCAACTACCCACAGCAGACAAAGACATTATCCTTGATAGCTGAACTTGAGCAAACTCAAGGTCAAATTCTCTCTACCCCGTTAAATTAGTGAATTCTGAATTATGTGGGAATGTGGGAATAGGATAGATATTTAAGGAGAAGAAGAATAAATTGATTATTTTCTAACCCTTGTTAATTTATCACTTTGGAAAATGATTCATTTGAGCTATGGCTAGACTTACAGTCATTGGTTTGTGCTGATCTAAGGATCAGGGCAGCCAGCATGAGGAACACATAAAAATCCCTCTCTAGGGGGTGCCTGGGTGGGTCAGTCATTAAGCATCTGCCTTCAGCTCAGCTCAGGTCATGATCCCAGGACCCTGGGATCAAGCCCCATGTTGGGTTCTCTGCACAGCGGGGAGCCTACTTCTCCCTCTGTTGCTCCCCCTGCTTGTGCTCTCTCTCTCTTTTTCTGTCAAATAAATAAATAAAATCATTTTTAAAAATCCCTCTTTGGGATTTCTTGACAAATAACTGAATTCCAAATCTTATAAAGGAACTCTGGTAGGATGCCTATAGAGGTATGAGGAAATACTTTTGTTTTAGCCTGACTGGAGGTTAAAAATCTAAGTAGTTTACTTTAGAACCTGAAAAAAAGATTTTATTTTGCATAATTGACTGATGCATCAGCTCCATTAACTTTAACTTTATTTTGTAAATCCAGTTTCTCTGAATTTTCAGGATTTGAGAATTAATTGGCTTCCCCAGCCCTGGTTATTAGGAGTATGTGTAAAATAGCAATTTCCCCAGATTATGGGAATATTTACCAAGTTCTTCTTACTTTCTGATAATGTAATTTAACATTACACTTCTTTTAGTGATGAGGGAATAGGTAATCCCTTGAAGAGATACTCAGGTTTGATTATTAAGTTTTCCTATTTTCCAAAGGAGTCTATCAGCCATTAATGGGAGGTATAAGGCCCCCTGGAGCAACCTAGGGATCTGAGAGGAAAGACCCTGAAAGGATTTGAACAGTTTAAGAATATCAGGAAAAGGGGCGCCTGGGTAGCGCAGTCGTTAAAGCGTCTGCCTTTGGCTCAGGGCTGATCCCGGCATTCCGGGATCGAGTCCCACATCGGGCTCCTCTGCTGGGAGCCTGCTTCTTCCTCTCTCACTCGCCTGCTCTGTTCCCTCTCTCGCTGGCTGTCTCTCTGTCACATAAATAAATAAAATCTTTAAAAAAAAAAAAAAAAAAAGAATACCAGGAAAAAGTTTGTTTAGTTTGTGGACATAAGACTGAGTGAGCAAGCTGCAGTATTAAGTGTGGGAATTTGGTTGTAGTGCACAGCTACATCCCTCCTTCCAAATATTGCTGTTTCCTCTCGTGAAAGGAAATCTCCCCCAGTCTGTGTAGCCTTGGTGGGGGAAATATTCCCTGTGTCTTCATTGACAGTGGAAACCAAAGGGATCATGCTCTCTTTGTCCTCTCCCTCGTATAGCCATGGGGCATTCAACAGATAACTTGTCTCCAGACCTTCCATCTTGAGTGAGTGACAAAGGGTGGAAGGAGTATTTGAGAGTCATTTATCCCATGATTACCCTAGCAGAATGGACAGCATCTGTCCAGTCTTCTTGCAATGAGACAGTTTGCTTCCTGGTTCTAGCCCCACAAGTCTATGTAGTCCTGACAGTTTCCAAGCCCGGTCCTGCAGCCTTCCACTGATTCCCTAAAATCCTAGTATTCTCCAACAAATGTTCTTTTTTACACATTGGCCAAAACTGGTTTCTATTGCTTGCAACCAAGAAACCATAACTGATGTAGTCCTTTATCTTAAGTTCGTCTCAAAGTGCATTACAAGCCCTCAACGAATAGGTGGGATTATGGGTGGAGAATTTCAAGCTGAAAGGGGCTTTAGAGGTCCTGTAATCTAACTACCTCTTCTTGTGCAGTTCTTAGGGGAATGTGGGGTGAGACATGGGTCTATTACACTTGAAATGTGGGAACACTGTAGCATAAAGGTTAAGTGAGTTGGCAAGATACATGAGTCACCTATCTCAACAAATGGTAAAAAAGGGAGCACAGCTCCCCTGACACTTTGTTCACTTGTTGACGGACTGAGTTAACATCGAGCAGGCACAGCAGTGGTGTGGCAAGAAGTGCCTTTACAGACCTGTTCAATATAGTGTCCTTTTATTCCCAACTGCTTGTTGGAGCTATTTCTACTTAACTCTTTTCACTTGTTTCTTCAACTGTACAATGGAGATGAACATTACCTCACCAAATTATTGAGAAGTTTAAATAAGATAAGTATGGGTTTCAGAGCCCCAGAGCTCAGGATATAAGGAAGTACTAAAAGTTATTTTTAAGAATGGAAATTGTTAGAATGTTAATCATAATGGGGTTCTTCTGGGCATCAGAATCTCTATTAGTAAGGATTACATATGCAAAGAAAGTAACACCAACATTACTGTGTCATGTGTCTTTGGATATAGAGATGTGACACCCCGATCCCGCCTCAGAGGTTTTGTTGCCTAGCTGCTGTTAATGGTGGCAGTCCCTTCAGGGACTGACTTAGCTGCAGAGAAACCCCCTTACCCAAAGTCACGTCCTTCCCTGAGCAGCCCGTCTACTGACTGACTGATGAAGGTGGGATGAATGTCCTGGCCATATCAGCCCATGTCAGCTGTCAGGCCATGTCGGCTCCAGAGCTTCCTGTGGAGGTCAGCCGAGTCTGTTGTTGGGCCTTCATCTGTCCCTATTTTGCTTTCTTCCCTTCCCTTCCACAGATGTTGAGGCCAGGGGCATTCTCGAATAAACACGCTGAGCACTAAACTCCGTATCTGCTTCCAGGGAGACCCGATCTCCAACACCCTGTGTTGGGCGTTTTATACTGAATTCTTTTATGGACCTTATGAAATAGCTATTATTTTTCCCATTGTAACAGATGAAGGAATTAAAGCTAAGTGAAGTAAGCAACTTCTCTAAGGAGACACATTGCATAACAAGCTCAGATTCAGATCTAGTTCAGTTTGATCACAAAGACCGTGTTTCGAGAAATTATTAACGTATCTCTTCTTGGCCTGAAAGAACGACTTTCTCTCGCAGAGTGAGCAGCTGGGCTCATGCTTTGGGCAGGGTCAGAATCATTCTGTCCACATAACTGTTTTGATTGACTCAGAAGAGATTCCCTTCCTTTTGCCTTTACACACTGGCATCCCTGAGTTCATGGCTATTGTTTTAGCCTAAAAATAGCAAGTGTCAGCTTCTACACATTTTCAAAAATTTCAATGTAATCATTTAAAAATAGGCTCCGAAATTTTGTTTTCCCTCTATTGGCAACCACGGTTGCTATGGAGTTCAAGTAATAGATTGTGATGTTTAACACTGAATTAATTACTACTTCTCACTCCCAGGGAACATCTAATTATACATAGTCATGCTGAGCAGGATTTGGTTTTCTTAAGGAAAGTGTATGTGCGTGTGTATATGTGTGTGTGTATGTCCTTTTACTCTACAAGGTACATGGGATGGAGGAAGAGTCTTGGTTTGTGATCTTCTGCAAGACTTCTATTTCTTCCTTAATTACAGTTTCTCATACTAGATTTGGCCTATATTAATATCATATTTCTCTCTAACACACCCAAATGGCTTTTTCTACATGGTCATGGTGGGCTTTTTCTTTTATTTTAAACATCGTGGTGAGGTGAAACATGAAGATTTCCCCTTATTTCCTCCCTCAGTCTTGTTCTTATGGCCACAAGTATCATGAGGCACTGAAGTATTATTGGAAATAGCACGTATCTTTTGGACCAGATATATACCTGAGTCTGAATCCTGGTTTCACCTTTTAATTGACTTGGTGCAAGTCATGCCAGGACTGAACCTCAACTCCTTCATCAATAAAATGGGGATGATTTTGTCTACCACATGGATTAAATTAGGTTTAAAACAAACTTAGCACTGTGCTTCTCAAACTTTAATGTACAAAATGGAGATTTTATTAAAATGCAGATTCTGATTCAGCAGATTAGGTGTTGGGTCCAAGGTTCTGCATTTCTAATACGCTCCTAATTGATGCAGAGACTGCTGGTTCACGAACCACATTTTAAGTAGTAAGAACTTAGATAATGCTATATACGTAGTATGAGGTCAATGCATTTGTAGCTATTAGTATGAACCCTTCATTAGTTATCCTACACTGTTTGGACAGAAGAGCACAAAATTTGTACCCATTAGCCAGATGGAGAAACTGAGCCAAGGGTAAGCAGATCATGCAGAATCAACAAGATGACCACTGGCTGTTTCTGCTACTTATTGTTGCCTTACCCCTGAGAAGCATCTATTTTTCTCTTACGGAAGCTGTTGCAACTCTTGCCATTGGTGGGAGTTACCCAGGCAGGTATTGAAGAAAGAACATAAATTTTGTCGCATTTTTATGTATTTGACTAATAAAGCAATTCTGTGTTTTACTGAAAAGAAACCAAATTTTTGACACTGACAGTAAGGCATTGAGGAATTTACTCTTTTTGATGGACTTATCAGATGACCTTTTTTAAAAATTGGATTTGAGGTGTTCATTTGAAAATGGAATTGTGGCTCAAAAGCTTAGAGGACCCAAATGGTTGAAATTGTGCAAAACAACACGGTGCCTTTTGAGATTAGAATGCAGCCCCTTGCTGAAAAGATCCTGGGATTCTTACAAAACAGGAGTTGGCAACCTTTCAGATGTGGGTAGGCGGTGTTTCTTTTATTTATACTCTTCATTTAGGGGAGGTGGTAAAATGCTGCTTATTTGAGAAGGTTGGGAAAGGACTTTTCTGCATTTCTTTATCCATGGCTCAAGGGAATACTTCTTTAACTTCTGCCGTGAGCATCAGCAACACAATTTCATGTCTCCTGGGCCTCCTGGCTTCTTTCCTGGAACTTCTGTGTTCTTCTGGCCTGCTTTCTTTCTTCTCTCTCTCTCTCTCCCTTTTTAAGATTTTCTTTATTTGAGAGAGAAACAGCGTGTGTGCATGAGTGGGGGAGGGCAGAAGAAGAGTGAGAAACAGGCTCTCTACTGAGCAGGGAGCCCCAGTGGACATGGGGCTCTATCCTAGGACCCTGGGATCATGACCGGAACCGAAGGCAGACTCTTAACCCACTGAACCACTCGGGCACCCTGGCCTGCCTTCTTTAATCATTCATCCCTTCAGCAAGCCTTTGCTCCTCCATCTTTCTGGATCTTGGACCATACTAATACATACCTGCCACTTTTTCCTTGGCTAATAACCTTGCTGGCCCTTCCATGCTCCCTTATGAATGGTAGAATAACAATAGTCAAAGTCCTCCAGTGGCGATATATATGTTGGTTTCTCCAAAAACTCTCTGATCTTCTGTCCTACTGTTTGCCTCTCATTTACCACACTCCAGCCACACTGGTCTCCTTGGTGCTCCTTGCCTATACCAAGCACCTGCCAACATTAGGACCTATGGCTGTCCCCTTTGCCTGGAACTCTGCCTCCTGAGAGCAGCCTGGCTTAATTCCCTTCCCTCCAAGTCTTACTTTCTCAAAGGAGGCTTGCCAGACTGCTTCTTTAATATTGCAAATTGTGAATCACGGTCTCTCCCACTCCCACATTCCTGACTCCTTCCCCAACTTTACTTTTTCTTTTTTCCATTGGGCTAATAAACTTCTTTTCCCATGCAGTGAACTGCATACAGTTGCAGTAGAAATCACTCCTTACCTCCTTACTCCCTCTCAACATTACTGATTTGGGCTGAAAATTCCCTTTCCTCCACATTAGGCAAATCTAAGTCTTCAGAAAGAACAGAAATAGTTTTTTTCCTAAAGGAAAATTAAGGCTGTTATTTATCTTGATTTTGCTTGTGGCTACACAGGGTATACACACTTGTCAAACTCATCAAACTATACACTTTAAATGGGCACAGTTTACTATATATAGATTATACCTCAAAAAAGTTTATTTTAAAAGAGAGGATATAATTGTCCATCTCGGGACATGGGGTAGGTATGGGGTGGGCTGATATTATAAGGTAGAGGTAGTAATTGGCATTTAGGAAGTTAATTTCTTCCTTTGAAATAGTGTGGATGAAGAACTCATTACACTTCAGAGGGGACGGGGGTGGGGGAATGGGATAGGCCGGTGATGGGTATTAAGGAGGGCACATATTGCATGGTGCACTGGGTGTTATATGCAAATAATGAATCATGGAACATTGAATCAACAACTGGGGATGTACTGTATGGTGACTAATATAACAAAATAAAAATTAAAAAAAAAAAGAAATGATTACAAACTGATATCATGCAAATCACTCTTTCTGGCTTTGAATGACTGGAGCAAATTCCTTAGTATTAACACATCTGCATTGTCCTTCCTGGTTCTTCTGTCATTTGCAGAGTTACTCTTAAGAAACCTAAAGATTAGGGAGGCCTGGGTGGCTCAGTCAGTTAAGCATCTGCCCTTGGCTCAGGCGATGATCCCAGGGTCCTGGGATCTATGGGCTTTCAGCTCTGCGGGGAGTCTGCTTCTCCCTCTGCCTGCTGCCCTCCCTGCTTGTGTTCTCTCTTTGTCAGATAAATAAATAAAATCTTGGGAAAAAAAAAAAAGGAACCCAAAGATTAGAAATTTCAGGTCCGTTTAGTTTTGTGTTGTTCCGAAGTAAGTTGATCCCCGTTTCACTCCTAGGAGGAGGTGTGGATTAGAATCTCTTCACTCTGAAGATATGCAGTTTTCATCTGAAAAACAAAAACAGAAACAAACAAATAATACTCCACATCCTTTCGGCTTGAAAACAAGATAGAAAAAAGAAAATAATTGAACTCTTCTCATGTTAATACCAGAAATAACTAGTAAGAAACCAGTCAGGAAGCGCCTCAAATGTGCATACTCGGTATCTAAAGGTGGCCACTCCCACCTTCCCCAATTTCGGTTTTAAACTTTATGAAATAAGAGAGGCAAACCTCTGATGTGAGGATGCAAAGAAGTGAAGGGAACACATAAATCTAAATTTTGCCACCTCTGAAACACCCACCATGACAGCACGGAAAATTTGAGACTTATTAGTAGGATCTCAGTATGAGTGTTAGTCCTGGGCATATTAAAACCTAGGGTTCTAGACGTGGAAAAATATTAAAATCTTTTTAGAAGTACCTTAAGTAACTATATTATAGTGGATGTTAGGAATTTTCCCCAAATGTAATCCACGTATTTATTTATAGCTAGGTTCGGGAATGTTCCCATACTGGAACAGAGGGAAGGCTCGTTGTGAAGTGCTCCATGGTTTAGTTAAACATCAATTCTCAGAAGCGTTATCAGGAGGATGTATCTGCTTCTATCCTGTTCCCTCAAGTCGGAATCTGGCTAGCAATCAGAAATCTCTAGCATGAATATAGGAGGTCAGGTTTGTCCCACATGCTCTTCATCTCTATCCCTGGACATCTCCATTTCTCATCCAATTCTTACGCAGTGGATTTTCTTTTTCCTATCTTCTCAAATAAAAAGTATTCCATAAAGCTTCTATCTCTTTCACTTTATACTGTCAGCAGTTTGTCTAATTTTGTGATATCAGAGCCTATTTCCTCATATCTATCTCTACAATATCTAGTGCTACTTTCTGTTTTTCATGCTAAATAATTCTCCCTTCTGATCCTGTACATCTTATGAATATTTTTAGATTGCTACCATGTCCACCTCTACCACCCACTGTTGCTCCCTACTGGGTTTGCTCAGCCAAACTATACATATTTAATTCTTCTAATCTTCCTTTATCCACCAGACTTACCAGTCTCTTAAAATTGTGTTGCTCTTCTTTAGACCTCCTCCTGATTGTTGGTGCCCTGTGTCCCTGCAGACTGTCACTCTGAGATGGTATTTGAAGGCTGCTATCATCACATCTCAGTGCCTCCTGCCTCTGTTAAAAATAAACAGTGCAGAAAGAAGGATTCTTGTGGTTGTCATTGGCGATGTTTGTCAAACATTTCCATCTGAACACACAGTGGGATTGCACTTCCTGGGCTCTTATCATTGGTAGAGACTTGTGACTAATTCTGGCAAGTGAAATATGAGTAGTGAGTCACTTCCAGATCAGTGAAAGACCTTCCAGAGTGTTGTTTTCTCTCTGGAACAGTGACTGCCAGTGTTCAAGATATTGGCTGCTCTGTTAGCCTGGTTCCTTGAGTTACTACAATGAGCTGAAACCCCTCTGCCAAGCTATGATGTCCATGTAAAAAGAACAAAGAATACAGTTCTGTTGTTCTAAGCCTCTGAGATTGGAGAGCTGTTTGTTACAGTATCCCAACTGATACAACTCTAACAGATACCCTTTGACACTCCCATGTATATTGGTGGCTATGTTGTACCTGGCAGCCTGTTTTAGTTGTTTGAGTATGTGAACACAGCAAACATCTGTTGGATACAATACCACATCAATGATGCCTACATCTAGACCTTTGCCATTTATCAGCTGTACAGAAATCAGGTCCAGAAGAGATGACACAATTGGAACCTCTTTTTTTTTTTTTAAGATTTTATTTATTTATTTGACAGAGGGAGAGACAGCCAGCGAGAGAGGGAACACAAGCAGGGGGAGTGGGAGAGGGAGAAGCAGGCTTCCAGCAGAGGAGCCTGATGTCGGGCTCAATCCCAGAACGCTGGGATCACGCCCTGAGCCGAAGGCAGACGCTTAACGACTGACCCACCGAGGCGCCCCACAATTGGAACCTCTTGCCAAAGACCCAAGATACAGAAAAATTAAGTATCCTCCACATATCCGGCAGAAGAATTCCAAAGCCGCGTCAGGTGTAATTAAGCACATCACATCTTGGATTCGGATACTATGACAGTGACAGGAATAAATATGTGTTCTGGGACTTTTCTTCCTAGAGACCACTGTTTCATAGCATGCAAATCACTCCCTCTTCAGCTGGTTGCTGTTTGATATTTCTATTTAAGAATGAAATCAGTGAACTTTTTTTCCCCCTGAGAAATAGGTTAACTTGTTACTTTCATACTTAGATAAAATGGAATATTTTAGATAACCTACTAACCCGCTTTTACAAGATTCTGATGAGTTTGATATCACTTTGGTTTACTATGCTTTAAATTTTATATATACGTGTGTGTATACAGACATACATTATACACACACATGTATTAAAACAACATGAATGGATTTCCAGTATTCCCATGCTTCTGCTATTCTGTTAAAACAAGTCTCATTTCTGTTTTCTTTTTAATCTTCGTCAATACGGAAACATATTTCACAGAATGGAACTTATATTACACATGGAATTTTTGTTCTTTGTATTTTACCTGCCATTATTTCATGAATTCTTTTTCTTTATTTCTACATAGTCTTCACAGATTTTCTCTCATTTTCTTTGGAATAACTTTCATTAGATTGAAATTCCACTGGGTTAAAAGATGGGAAACTGCCATTTATAGTTCAAAAACAGTGAAATAGACTATTGAATCAACGCAACAATTTTTTTACCTATTCTTTAGTAGTTGAACATGCTGATTGTTTTCGGTTTTGAACCTCAAAATAAACCTTCTTTATGTATCTTTATGCATTTATTTAGAAATCTGTTTTCATAGCGTATATTCCCAGCTGTGAAATTACTGCCTAAAATGTTTATTGTCCCTTTTATTCCTCTCTGGTGAACTCCTGTGTATACTTTAAGACCTGACCGAAATGGTCCCCTATTTGGGAAGACATCCAGTATACTCCTCGGGTCCCCCTGCAACACCGTTCATATTTTGAAGCACTAACTGTTCTATACATCTTGAAATTTTTAGTCTACCAGTCTGCTTTCACTTTTCATTTTATTCTCCTCTACATCACCAGTGTTGTCAACAGTGCTTGGGACACAGTTTGTGGGTTTTTTTTTTTAAGATTTTATTTATTTATTCGACAGAGATAGAGACAGCCAGTGAGAGAGGGAACACAAGCAGGGGGTGTGGGAGAGGAAGAAGCAGGCTCATAGCAGAGGAGCCCGATGTGGGGCTCGATCCCATAACGCCAGGATCACGCCCTGAGCCAAAGGCAGACGCTTAACCGCTGTACCACCCAGGCGCCCCATGGGACACAGTTTTAAGTGCCCAACATATGTTTGTGGAATGGAATGAATGAAAGTTTGAGCACACTCAGGAGCATAACATTTCCATGTGTTTGATATTTGTTGCCAGGGCTGTTGGTCACAAGACAAGGCTCAGAGAAGCTCAGATTCTTTTGTTTTTGTTTAAGAAAGTGGGAATTGTGTTTGGGCTAACTGATACAGCAGCAGGCTCCCGTATCTTTTTTTTTTGTCCCTGAGACTGGTTGCTCCCTTGACTGAACCTTCACCTTGCTTTGCATCATACTGTGCTAAATATTTGTCTTTGCCTTTTTCCCCTTCCCAAGCATTACTTTTGCACCTTTTCTCCCCTTACCAAGCTAAATCTCTTTGTTTTATTTTCATCTTAATGTCTCTAGCTTTACTGGTTCTTTGAATAAAATTGTGCTTTCCAGACTTTGTGGGGTTCTTTTTTTCTCCCAATTTAGCCAGCATAATTTCTGTCTTCTTTCTTTCATCTTGGGTAACCACAAACACTGGAACCAGATTATGGTTCTGGATGATTTAAACCATCAGAACATAGGAACAAAATAACTTGTTTTTCATAGATCTAAATACCAGGACAGGGAACACACTGGAATTCCTAGCAAGGACTCCTGACTTCTGACCCCCCTCATGGACAGCTGATTTTCCCATACTTGAATATCAAGCAATACCCTTCAACACTGCCTTTCTGAAAAGCCATATTCCTAATTTTGCTGATTGTTAGCTATGTGACCTTGGGCAACATGCTTTATTTACCCCTTTGAGACTCAGTTTCCTGATCAGGATAATTATAGCAACCAAATAAAGATGAGGGGGTTAAATGAGATTTAATTTAATATTTTTATTAATATTTAATTTAATATTTAATATTTAAACCCCTGAACATGGTGCCTGACATGACATCAGTTCTTATAAGTATTGACATCCACTTTATCTTGGATTGTGCTCATCTTGGTTCACTGTACTGATAATTTGAGAAGACCTATGCAATGCCCTCTCTCTGAGGCACTCAGCACACTGAGAACTTTTATATAAGGGCTAATTTGAATAGCATTCTCAGAGAAAGAATTAGAGGCAAGGCTGGGACAGGAGGAAAACATGGAAGGGTTTGAAAGATATCTTTAAATACATAATAGAAACCAGCTTATACCGGATGACTGTGTCGCTTGGCTGTGAAGCCATTCACTGAATTGTCTTTCTGTCATTTCTCTATCCATGTCCTAGTGTTCCAAACCAAATTTTTAGGTCATTTCTAGGTATTAACATCTTTATACATTGATGTCTCTTACACTTCTATCATCTTCTTTTCTTCATCCTCCTCTTCTTCCCCTTCTATTTCTTTTTCTCCTGTTCTCTTTTTCTTCTCCTCTTCCTCCTTCTCCTTCCCTCCCACTCTTCCTCCTCTTCATTTGACTTAAAAAAAATTTTTTTTTCTTGTGTGTCTCACAAGATTTTTGGCCAATGCAGGAATGTAACCTATTATCCTGATTAATTAGACTAACCTAAGATAATAATTTTTTTTAAAGATTTTATTTATTTATTTGACAGAGATAGCTAGTGAGAGAGGGAACACAAGCAGGGGGAGTGGGAGAGGAAGAAGCAGGCTCTCAGCGGGAAGAGCCTGATGTGGGGCTCGATCCCAGAACGCCAGGATCACGCCCTGAGCCAAAGGCAGACGCTTAAAGACTGTGCCACCCAGGCGCCCCCTAAGATAATAATTTTTGACCCTTAAGAAACACTGTTTGCCTTTTAATAGTCTACTTGCAGTTATTTTATTCCCTTTTGTGTTAAATTTGCAAAGTTCTACAATAATTTATCAGACAATTATGACCTGTTTACACTCTTATAAGTGAATATGATAGCTTGTGATCTGTTTGTCCACATTATATTTCCATGTTCCATTGGCACATGTTCCATTGGTTTCTCATTAACCCTGGTGTATTTTATTGCCAATCTTATCTGATTTTTATTACCACACAGTTGGTTTTGACCCCTCATATTCTGCTCTTTCACTATCTCTTAGGTATCCACTGAAGCTTTGTGGTTGAGAGGAGAGTGCATATTAGTTTTCTATCGCTGTTGTAACAAATTATCACAAACATAAGGCTTGAAACAACACATTTATTATCTTACATTCTGTATAAGTCCAACGTGAGTCTCCATAACTAAAATCAAGGGGTTGACAAACCTGGAACATCTAAGAGAGAATCCATTTCTTTTCTTTTTTAGGTTCTAAAGACCACTTATATTCCTTGGCTTGGGGCCCCCTTCCTCCATCTTCAAACCATAATGATAGGTTGAATCCTTTTCATATCACATTATTCTGACCTACTCTTTGGCTTCCTACTTCTACTTTTAAGGACGCTTGTGATTACATGGGGCCCACCAGAAAAATGTAGGATAACTGCCTATTTTAAGGTCAGCTGGTTAGCAACCTAAATTCCGTCTGCAACCTTTTATCATAATCGCAGGTTCACACATTCACAAATATTCACAAACACTCAGATATACACAGAATGTATGCACATACACATGCATGTATGTACCACATATCACTGGGACAACCACAGGCTGCTATTATCAAAGATGTAAGTTCTGTTCATTCAGAAGCTATAGAAATCTATACTTTTGGGGGAAGTACCTTCCTTCTGGAAAAAAATTACTTTTATTACAATGCCTAGTTCCCCTTTTACAAAATCCCTTACAACAGATTCTTCTGAAAACACTGGGCAAAGAAGTTTATTCTCTTTAATATCAGAATAGAAACTGGCAAACTGTCATGTTTCCTTTTTGTTCTGGATGTTAGGAACCTTAATACTAAATTTATTAAATGGGTTTTCTCACAGATGTTATTATTATTATTTTAAGTTTTCTAATTTTGCAAATAATATATGGAATAATTCTGTTTAAAATATTTTAAAGATTATATAAATGAGCTTATTTTTTAAAAATTTCAAATAATTTATAGTAAATAAACTCATTACCACATTTTAGTGACCATTCTTCGATTAAAATTTCTTTTTTTTCTCTCTTTGTGTTTCAGTTTAAGTAGTTTGTGTTGACCTGTCTGTCTTTAAGTTCACTGTGTCAAGTCTACTGATGACCTTATCAAAGTCATTCCTCATCTCTATGACTGTGGCTTTTACTGATAACATTTCCATTTAACTACTTCTTACAGTTTCCATTCTCTCTACTGAAATTCCCCACCTTATCATGCATATTGTCCATCTTTTCCACTTTAGCCTTTATCAATTAATCATTGTTATCTTAGATTTTCTGTCTGATAGTTCTAACTTTGGGTCATCTCTCAGTCTGGTTCTATTGATTAGCTTTTCTCTTGATAGTAGATTTTTCTCTTTTCCTTGCTTTCTTTTTTTCTTTCCTTTTTTCCTTTTTTTTTTAACGTTTTATGTGTTTCATAATTTCTGATCGAATGATGGAAATCATGTGTAGGACAATAAACTCTGAGGTAAGGAGTTTTTATGCCTGAAAATGAACACTTCTCATGTATTGCTATGCTGTTAGTATGGAGAGTTGAATCAAACCAGCCAGGAGTTGAGCTCATTTTCAGTGTTGTTATTACTATGGTTACTTTCAGTTCACCACTGGCTTAAAATTCCCCTAGCATTACATCATGCTTAGTTTGGGGGTTGGTTTGCCAGAGGGTTTTTCTCAATGTCTGCTCCACTCCCATCTTTAGGCTTTTGCTTTCTGTCTGTACCTCATAGAGGGTCTCTTCATGCTCTTGCCTCTCCCCGGTAGAAGATTGCTTTTGTATATTACTGAGAGCTTTCTAGTCTGTTTGTGGGAGAGGGTTTTCTCAGTTGTCCTGCTCCAAACTCAGTCTTAGGGAGACCCTAGACAACTGATTCTTAGGTTTGCGGTTTTCTCAGTAATCACGCCTCTTCCTCAGTGGTTAGAGACTGCTAATGGTCCCATCCCAGGATACTTTCCAGTTGCTTTTCCAAAGACAGAGGATTTTTTTCTTTTTCTTTTTTCTAAGGGTTTTTATCTGTGCCCTTTAGGTGACAGGGTTTGCTACCCTTCCCCAAGCATTTAACACTTTTATTCCTTAAAGTGAGAAGTGTCTGATGGGGACCCTTGCTTTTCTCACAGTGGTGAGTCTTTCCCACTAGGCTTGTACCACTGAAGGAAGCTTCCTCCAGTATCCTGCCTGCCTCTAGCTGTTCTCATGAGCAACCAGTGAGGTCATAGAGAAAGGCCTGTAAATGAATATGAACTCTCCCTGTGTCTTTGGCTTTTGGAGTTCTATATACTCACTTTAGACCAAGCCTACATTTAGCTTTAACAATTCATTACAAATTTTAGCTAAATTCTTTTTTTTTATTGAAGTGTAAATGACATTTAATGTTATATTAAGCAGATTTCATGTCCAGCACAGAGCCTGACATGGGGCTTGATCTCATAACCCTGAGATCATGACCTGAACCAAAATCAAGAGTCAGATGCTTAACCAACTAAGCTACCCAGGCACCCTGCAATACAGTATTATTAATTATAGTCACCATGCTGTACATTCCATGATTTATTTATTTTATAACTGGAAGTTTCCACCTTTTGATCCCCTTCATCCATTTTGCCCACTACCCACCCCCTACCTCTGACAACCACCTGTTTTCTGTGTCTTAAAGCTTTTTTTAAAATTTGTTTTGTTCTGTTTTATGTTTAGATTCCACACATAAGTGAGATCATACAGTATTTGTCTCTCTGTGTGACTTACATCACATATTCATGTTGTGACAAATGGCAAGATTTCATTCTTTATTATGGCTGAAGAGTATTCCATCATCTATATCTTTATATACATCTTCTTTATTCATTCATCCACTGATGAACACAGCTTATTTCCATATCTTGACTATTGTGAATAATGCCACGTTGAACATGGTGGTGCGTATATTTTTTTTGAATTGGTCCTTTTATTTTCTTTGGATAAATATCCAGAAGTTGAATTGCTAGATCATATTGTAGTTCTGTTATCTAATTTTTTGAGGAAACTTCATACTGTTTTCCATAGTGGTTGTACCAATTTACATTCCCACCAACAGTGCACAAGGGTTCCCTTTTATCCGCATCCTACCAATATTTGTTATTTCTTATTTTTTGATAGTAGCCATTCTAAGAGGTAAGAAGTGAAATCTCATTGTGGTTTTGATTTGCATTTTCCTGATGATTACTGATGTTGAGCACCTTTTCATGTACCTGTTGGCCATCTTTGGAAAAAAATGTCTGTTCAGATTCTCTCAGCATTTTTTAGAATCAGATTTTTTTTAAATTTTTTGATTATTTATTTTTTTATTTTTTTTGCTACAGAGTTGTATGAGTTCTTTATATATTTTGGGTATTAACCTCTTATCAGATATATGATTTGCAGATATTTTCTGCCATTTAGTCGGTTACCTTTTCATTTTGTTGATGATTTCCTTTCCTCAGAAGATTAAAGTTTGATGGAGTCTCACTTGTTTATTTTTGCTTTTGTTGCCTTTGCTTTTGCATTCAGATCCAAAAAAATAATTGCCAAGACCAATGTCAAATAGCTTACTGCCTATGTTTTTTTCCAGGAATTTTATGGTTTCAGGTTTTACATTTAAGTCTTTAATTCATGTTGAGTTAATTTTCATGTACAGTGTAAGATAATAGTCTAATTTTCACCTTTTGCCTATGGCTGCCTAGTTTTCCCAGCACCATTTATTGAAGAGACCGCATTGTATATTCTTGGCTCCCTTGTTATAAATTAATTGGTTATATACGTGTAGGTTTATTTCTGGACTTTCAGTTCTGTTCCATTGGCCTATGTGTGTTTTTCTGCCAATACCACACTAACTGAAATCTCCTTGTGCACTTTTATGGTAGCCTTCTCTTCCTCTCATGCTCTGCCACAAGTATGCTAGTGTCAGCAGCCGGTCTCTCCTCACAGACACTTGTCTTTCCTTAGATTTGGGGCTGATTTATTACGTCATGACCTCAGTTCTCTGTTGGGTTAAAAGAAGTTATGAATGTTTAGATTATCTGGATTTTTCTGACTGTTATAGTGGAAGAAATGTTCTTTTTAGCTTTTATCATTCTAGGCAGAAATCTTTATTTCAAGTAGATTTAAAGAAGGTACATTTCTCCTTCCATCCTCCTCTATGTTACATTCATTCAATCATTCATTCATTCATTCATTCAGTTAATACTGATTTAATGTCTTCTATCATGTACCAGGAACTGTTATAATTTCTATATATGTAAAAATAAAGAAGACAGGCAGTGTTTTCTACTCATTCTTTTGCTGTTAAAATCCATCATAAATCTTAAGAAATATTTGTAAAGCAGTAAATATATAAATGAGAATTGCAGAAACAAGTTATTTCATATTTTGCAGATTAAGATATTAATTGCCATACTCACTTCAGAGGATAATTAGGCAAGTCTGAAAATATATATTTTTAAAAATGTATCTTCTGTGACCCAGGGATTTCTCTCTCTTTTTTTTTTTTACTCTGGAGTGATACTTGAAAATATTCACAAGGAGACTGTTTCAAGGACCTTTCTTGCCACATTGTTTCAGAAGAAAATTGGGGAAGAAAATAAGTATCTATAAATGGGAGAATATATTCCACTTTGTCCATACTATGAAATGATATGCAACAGATATAATAGCGTAGATCTATATGCAGTGACCTAAGTATTCTAAGACTAAATGTTTTTTTAAAGGTGTGAAATGGTATTTGTAATGTGATGCCTCTTAAGAAATAATTTGTAGAAACACCAAACTGTAATTTTTACTTCTATAGGTACATATGCATACATGTCTCTTCATAGAAAAAGGTCTGGAAAGGATACAAAGCTGAGAAATGTGATTTGATAACAATATTAAAAGTAGTTTTGTCAGAATTTCAAAAGATCCAAGGCTTTGAGAAATGGTAGGGATTACTAATATAATCCTGAAAATCAGAACACTTCACTTCAGAACACAAGAACAGGTCACTTCAGAACACAATAGTGAGATGGAATCAACAAGATGGGATTGATTAGCAGTGAAGATGAAGGCTCACACTTTTGTTCCAAGAGTAAAATATGCAAGGATATAGGAATTAAGAGACCTGACTCAACTGAAATTTAACCTAGGGGTTTGTCAGCTGTGAGATCAGTAAGAGCCAAGAACATGATATGAATGGAAAAGAAATTATGCATAAATATATGTGTACAGAGAAAGAAAGAATGTGTTCTCTCTTAATCACTCAATGCCAAATGTCCATAAAATTTTGTTAGTAGGATAGATATCAAAAAATAAGTGATAAAGACAAGAAAATACTAAAAAGAGAAATCAAGATGGTTTGTGATCTGAAGACAATGTTACATGATGAATAGTTGAAATAACTACTTAGAGACATAACAGATTTGAATAATGCTGGGGCAGGAGAAGTATTTCCTCATAAACTCACTATTCAGATATTCACTAAGAACTGGATATCCATGTGAGTTCTTGAGTTGAGCAAGTAGATAATTACACTAGCTAACTTGAAGGTCTCTTGCAGCTCTGACATTATATGAGACTACTAAGAGTCAAAAGCAAAAGCAAATTTGAACTTGTATTTCTAATCTTAATATTCAAGTGAGCAAATGTGCCACTTAGTCCCAATACATGAGGACAACTTAAGTTCTAGCAGGGAATGTTACAGCTAAAGAGAACTGACTGACGGAGAAAAATATAAAATGGGCTGTCATGTGGTTGAATGGTTTCATGGAGCTTTATATTATCTATTACTGTGTAACACCTTACCCTGAAACTTAGTGGCTTAAAACAATAAAATGTTTTTTGTTTCATGCATTTCTGCGGGTCAGGAATTTGGGAGGTGTTGCTGGGTGGTTCTGGCTCAAGGTCTCTCATGAGATTACAGTAAAAACATTGGCCAGGGTTGCAGTCATCTGAAAGCTTGACTGAAGTTGGAGGATTGGCTTCTTTTTTTTTTTTTTTTTTTTTAAAGATTTTATTTATTTATTCGACAGAGATAGAGACAGCCAGCGAGAGAGGGAACACAAGCAGGGGGAGTGGGAGAGGAAGAAGCAGGCTCATAGCAGAAGAGCCTGATGTGGGGCTTGATCCCAGATCGCCGGGATCACGCCCTGAGCCGAAGGCAGACGCTTAACCGCTGTGCCACCCAGGCACCCCGAGGATTGGCTTCTTAGATGGCCCACTGATGTGGATGGGGAGTTGCTGTTAGCTGTAGATGGGGGGCCTCAGTTTCTCATCATGTGGACCTTCCTGTAGGAATATGTGTGTGCCTTCATCACATGGCATCTGGTTGCCTTTAGAGTAAGTGATCTGAGAGAGAGTGAGGTAGAATCTGCACTATCTTATACGACCTAGGCTCTGAAGGCAGACGTCATCATTTCCACAACACCTTGTCCATTGCACAGGTTGACCCTATTCAGTGTAGGAGGGAACTACACAGGAAAGTGGTTACCAGGAACTGGGAATCTTTGGAAATTATTTTGGAGACCAACCATCACAGGGTTATTTTCCAACCCATTGTATTTTAGCCACATTACTAAAAAAAAGTGATGGGCAGACTGCATTAGATGATAAGAATGATTTCTATCACTTTTTATGATATGTTCAGTAAATTAAGAATTGGGTTTTTCACAAACTAATGATGTACTGTATGGTGACTAACATAACCTAATAAAAAAAGATAAGGAAAAAAAAGAATTGGGTTTTTCCATTATTTTCCTTTCAAATTAATTGTATTTAAATTGATGATTCATGATTGCATACAATATGAAAGATGATAGGAGAGGAAGACTAACATATCTGGAGTTATAAGGCTGCTATTTTACAGCAGGTTTTACATATGTTGTCTTTTTAAGCTATTCAAGATTCCTGTACATAACTATAATTTGTTCCATACTGAGAACAAATGAAACACTTATAATTTCACACCCAGTCCATGGTATTATCAGGATTTGAACCCCAGACAATCTGTCTCAATATGTTCTTTCTATTAAGCTAGGATGAAAGATATTTTCTTCTTGTTTCCCTAATTTTCTATCGACCAATGTGGAATTGATTTTATTGAACTTTAGAAAATAGGGACTACCAAAATATCTTTTCTCTGAAAACAATGCGATGGTGATGAACCTCGTGAATAAGAAATATAACTTGCTCTATTTTCTATAATACTATTTAATATTAACTACCTGTTCCCACAAAAAAATGGGAAACTTTAACATCTGTCTTTTTTGTGGCTCCCCAGACCCTCTTCATTCCCTGTCTAGATGGGATCAGAGTTAGGCATGGACCACAGAGGTGGTCCCTGAGACATCCTTTGCCTCATGGCCTTGAGGGCTTGTGACTTCATGAGACTTCAGTGTCTGGTTTGGGGCAAGAAAATTTTTGTTCAAGGTATCATCTGCTGCCTGCCTGTGCCCACCATGGCCATTTCTCCTCTACAGATTTGCCGTGTCCCCTTCTCTCCAGTGCTCCAACATGCTGGCCACTCAGAGCATCAGTTCTAGGTCTCTAAACTCCCCCACACCTTTCTGAATTTGTTGGCAATCCATGGCATGGCCAGGAATGTGTCCCCTTGCTTTAGGGTTATGCATACCTTTCTTTCTCTTCTCTCTTCCTCCTAACTTCGGACAACTCTATTGTTGTGAATAAGAAGAGCCCCTTTACCTCCTGCTTCAATTTAAGAACTTTTGTGAAAACTCCAAACTTTCTCCCTCCTTATCCATCTCCCTGAATGGTTGTTAGATTTTTGGAAACATGTCTTGTTTCTTGCAAGCCATTCATTCTTCCTCCACTGTACTGCATCCCTCTTCAGAGGCAAGGGACATACAGTAGACCCCCTATAGGAAATAAAGCAAGAAAATGAGGGAATAGCTTTATTCCACCTTATGGTTTCTAAAAGTGTTTAAGAGATTTTTGTGAATTTTCACCTTTTCCCTGAACCTGGGAGTTAACATCAGCTGACCAGGTTGGCTGTGGGTTTTTGCTCCTGGCAGAGGCTGACAACTGCAGAATTACTATGTTCTGATTAATATTTTAAGGTGAAGTTTATATTTTAAATTAAATATAATTTAGCTGAATGTGGAAAGATGGCATCCAGCCAACAGAAACGTTCTCAGTAACTTCAAAGATGCTTTTTAGGAAGACTCAGATAGGGAAAATTTCAAGTTCTAATTATATCCAAGACCTGGCTGAATGTGGCCACACAGTATTTAATGTCTAAGTCATTAGCTAATGCGATTCTAGCTGCATGTTACTAAAAGTAAAGTGATTCTGGAATTTCCTCATTTCCCAATTTTTATACACACATTTAGAAATCTTTATTTTCCAATGGAGGCTATACTAGTGTCTTCCACCCCACATGTTCTTCTTTCAATGTGACCTTTCTACACCCACGGGTATGAGAGGTAGAATCCATGTCCCCTTTTCTTGCGCTTAAGCATACTCTTTTTGACTGAATAGAGTGGAATAGACAATACAATCTATTTTACAATGAAAGTGACACTCTGTGACTTCTGAGACATTGAAGGAGGTACAATTTCTGTCTAGCTTTCTCTTGGAACACTTGTTTTTGGTATCCAGTCACCATGCTTTGAAGAATTCCAGGCCATGTGAAGAGACTAGTTGTAGGTGTTCGAGCTGACAGGCAGCATTAATCCCAGACAAGTGAGTAAGGAAATCTTCAAGATAGCTCCCGCTCCACTGACAGTCTGGCTGCAACTCCGTGAGAGACCTGGAATGAGAATCACGTAGTTGAGCCTACTCCACGCCCACAACTGTGGGAGATAATGAGTGATGGTTGGGGTGTTTTTTGTATGTTTAAATTTAGGGTGGTTTTTAAAGACAGTCAGAAAACTGGAACAGAACAGGGACAAAAACAGCCCTGAACTGGAGGTGTCAAAGTTGTTGGAATCACCTGCTTGTGGTTTCACTGTAGCCCCAGATGCTAACTTTTTTTCATCCACCTCTTTATCTTGCCATAAATACTTGGAAAGCATGAGAACTTCCTGTTGCATACAGCAACGCAAAATCATTCTTCAGAGTAGCTATCCAGAATAATGTATCTCCCCAGGGCACCAAGAAAAGTAGGAGATGGCCTTCCCAGGGGAATGCACATCTCTCATTTTTATGGGTACCGTGTGATTCAATCATGGGCTGATGAGATGGGAATGAGGTTAGAAAACTCACAGAATGGGCAACTAGAATTTTTCTGGCTGGACTCAAGGCAAATGAATCTGGGAAGTGGTCAGATTTCTGTTCATTGTAGAATCTAGCCAGTTTCTGACTATTTCCCTTCAATAATAAATCATCCAATCTATAGTGGCTTAAAAAAAACCATATATTTAACTCACCATTATGTACACAGCAATTCATGCTGTGCTTAGTTGAGCAGTTCTTCTGATCTCAGATGAACTTTCTCATGTGTCTGTGCTCAACTTCAGTGAGGCCTGGGTAATGACAATGGCAATGGGATGGCTGGGCAGTGTGTCCCTTGTTCTCCAGCAGGTTAGCCTGGGATTAGTCACACGGCAGTGGCATAGTTCCAAGAGAAAGAGCAGAAGCATGCAAGCATCTGATAATATTGGCTTAGACCTGGCACACTGCCACTTCTACCACATTCCATTGGCTAAAGCAGGGTGAGCCCAGATATAAGGAACAGGGAAATACACCATACCTTTTGATGAGGTGAGTTGAAAAGTCACATTATAAAGGATGTTGGCACAGGGAAGGTTGTAAAAAGAAAAAAAAAATCCAGTTTAGCAATGATTTAATCCTGGTCTTGGTTGACCGGCAGTGCAAACCTTTGTGCTAGTTCTGTGGATCGGGCTCTGGAGGAATGCAGACATTTATTCACAAGGCTGAAGTCACACTCAGAAGACATACCTCCACTTGTAAGCATGTATTCTATAGATATTTACCATTTTCATTGTTATAATACTTGCCCACTCCCTGATATTAACATTTCCTCTCCATACCCTGTTTCGCTTTGCTTAAACCAGGTGGATTCTCTTTAGGGCGGACAACTGAGTTCCACAGAGATATAAATGCTGGTGATGATAAAACCCAATGTGAATGGATCGGAAAGGCAGAAGGGATACCAGCTCTCAGAATTTCTACCTGATGGTACAATCAAAGAATCTAGCCCTTCCAGTGCTAGAAGGGAATTTCAACCAACCACATCAACTTTGATGAGAGAGATTAATTAATAACGATGTGTGTGTGAGAGAGAGACAGAGACAGATTTATTTCTAGGTACTGTGAGGCATAAGAGATAAAACAAGGTGAGAAAAAAGAACTAATATCCGTTGTGCCAGGAACCATATCTTACAAACTCAGATGTTCAGAAATGCAGCTGACCTTAATAAGAACCATAATTTCTGATTTGGTAAGAGGCTAGTTCTTATTTAGGGTTGTCCATTCTTTTTATAGCTATCATTTTGACTACAGCATGATGTTCCAGCAATTAGAAGCGCATAATTTATTTAACTGTTTCCCTGTTGTTAAATATTTATACTGTGTCTTGTTTCTCATCATTACAAATAGTGCTGCAGTAAACACTTCTGAGCAGAATATGTTCTCCCCAACTTGTAAATAAGCTTCAGGAGGGCAGAGAGTTGTCCGTCGTATGTGTCCCTTGTGCCAAGAACAGTGCCTAGCACAGAGCAGGTGGCTAACAATGCTTTTCAGTATCTTTCCTCACCTTTTAAATTCTTTGCTCAGAAAAGATTCCCAGATGCCTATGCCTTGAAAAGTGTTCTTATCCAAATAGTTCCTTTAAGGAGAACAAGTCACATATACAGGTTTCTTCCCTGTGAAAAACTTGACAGAGACAATTATCAGCTAAACTCTTTACTTTTGTTCTCTGGCAAGACATAAGGAACTGAACTGGAATGGGACTGACTGTACAGAGAAGGGGGAGAGAGGGCTCATCTCATCACCTGCTATGTGCCAGGCACTGTGCGAGGCACGATGCTTGCATCATCTCATGTCGCCTTTACAACACCCGAGAGGTGGCTGAAATCATGCCCATAGCCAAGCCTCTGGGAGATTATGCAACTTGCCCGATCCCAAGGGCACCAGCTGGCTAATGGTAGAGCCAGGATTTGAATTCAGATTTGTCTGATTTCAAAGCACTTCTGGTTTTTAGGGGGTTTTGTTTTGCTTTTTTGTTTTGTTTTGTTTTGTTACCTCTCATTGCCTCCCTGGAAACCAAATTAGATATGTAACTTAGAAAATACTCTAATAAGACAACCCCAAAACTTTAATTCCAGTCTTGTGTTCATCAAAATTTTCAGTCTGAGGCCAGGATGTTTAAACCCAAGGCTCTAAGTACGCATTTAGAGACAATTATCCTTGCGGGTTGCTGACCTGTTCTGTTATGATTTTTGATCTGTGTTATCATAACCTGGTCCCTCTTTGCAGATAGGGGAAAAGTAGAATCTTTTTCTATATCCATAAAGCTGAGTATTCTGTTTTCATGTTTGATTCAGTTCTGAGCTTCCAGATACATTACCAGATTTGGGGGAGATACCAGGGTTTCCCTTTATGAACACTTTGTGGTTTGGGGATGCTGCTGAGGGGCTCTCTTTAAACAACTGTTCATGGACATCATTCTCAACCACAGCCTTGCTGTGAGATCAGTGCAGTGTGACTTAGGTCTTTCCATTTAATGGTGCCTGTCCACACTGTCCTGGTCCCGTCCCGGCTATATTCAAGGCATAGCCATCATCTGCTGACTGCCTCACTCCACCTCAGTTTTGGAATCCAGAGGGAGCAGCTGGATAATTTGTCAACATTTTTTGCTGTGCAAAACAGAAGAGTTTGTAATAGTCTACTGTTCTGAATTGGTCTGAGGCATTTGAATGATATTCCTTAACATTCTTGGTGTTTTCTGATTTGGGGACCTGATGTTTCTGTGGCCCCGAGTCTCTGTTACCCATTGAAAGAGAAGCCTTGCACTCTACTTTGGCCAGGTGAAGGGGTCCTGATTCTTCCCAAAGTCCTTCTGGGACATTTTCTATATTATTCTTTTCCTCTCTCACTGTGGATGCATAGCCTGATTTGGTATGAAAATGACCTTACTTTTATCTTTTCCTTGAACTTCCCCCACCCTATTTCCTTGGCCTGGAAGATAGGCTCATCAATTTATTGCCATCTCATCTGGGGATCTTAGCAATGCTGTGCTCTCTCTCTCTCTCTCTATGTTTCTGTTGGCTTCTGGCTTAGTTTCCTTTGAATCCCAGCATGGCTTAGGCTTAAGCCACTAGTCAATATACCAAGACTAAGTCCTGACACAGAGCATTTACTAAATACCTATCAACACACACAAACCTGAGAAAATAGTGATGAAGCATACTACATTTTATATTCCAGAATTTTTTGCACTGTGATGCCATTTTGGAAAGTGTTAACCCAGGGTTGAGTCCTGTCTTTGGTAAGAAGTCGTGACCCATAGCTCTCAAGACTCTCCAGTTTCTCTTCTGGCCGAGACCTGAGCAGATGGAATATCTGGGTTTAATTCTACTTCTGTTTCTGTTTAGGGTCACAAGGCAACTTTGTGCCTTCATCTCATAGATTCAACTCTTCTGCAGTGGTATACATGGTCTGGAGTGATTAGACAGGAAGTTCTTGTGAAACGCAGTCAAGTGCAAAAATAAACCTGACCCCATTTCAATCACGAAAGCAGCATGAGCTTTTTAGAAAATTTCAGGCGCTGCCTGAATAGTGACTGATTGGCCTGCTGTAGGCATTGCTAACAGAAGCAGGTCATTTCTCCCAGGCCCCTTGAATCAATGATGGAGGCTGCCTGCAAACACCATCTGAAGAAATGTATGTTCATGTACCCTATTATAGGCCTCTGGATACTAACTCTGCTTGATGTAAGCCCCTGCTGGTGTTTTGAACTCTGTCCTTTTTCTTATCTCTATTTTCTTCTTTACAACCAACATGGAATCCCTTGGAAATCTTTCTTAGATGATCCTTTTTGGTGATGATGTGATGAGTTCACCCCTAAAATGACCCTGAATCCCAAATTCTTTTTTCTTCTCACCCTTATTGAGGTCTTCTTCATTTCTCTCGTAGAGGATCGAGTGGCGGCCTGTCAGGCACATTTGCCTTTGTCCTCGGCTTTCTCCCATTGCTACCAGTGTGGTTTCCCCAAAATAGATCGAATTGTGTTGCTTATTCCAAGCATAGATCCAATCATCTCTCCCATGTGTTTAAAAACCTTCATCATGAAATTAAGACCACACCCTTAGGCTGACATTCAGAGCCTCCCCAGTCGTGACCCCAGTGTTTCTTTCTTGGATTATCTTCAGCCAGGCCTTCACAGCGGGCACACGGGCAGTATTCGTGGGAGACACACAGTAGGAGGGCCTCACACAGTGTTAATAGCCCCACAAAACTCACTGCATTAAATAGAATTGGAAGAGGCCCTACTCTTCTCACCCATCAAATATTTTGGCAAGTAATGTCTCAGATCTGTTCTACCGCTGACATTTCAAGTGTCTATAAAATTAAAGTCTTGGTACATTTAGGAGCAGAATCCAGAATATTGTTTCCTTTTTTACCAGGAGTGGATTGATAGAATGTGACAGAATTAGCAGGTAGTCAGATTTGTGCAAAACCATTTCTTCTGTCATTTTTCCCGAGGCTACGACCCCAAAGCAACACCCGTTCTACCATTTATCCATCTACCTAGTCACCAGTAAGTATGTTTTCAGCAACCACCATACGCTAGGCACTGGCAGGGAGCTGCGAATGTATAGGTTTTTAAGATAAATGGACCCTGTCTTCAAGCAGCTGGCCATGTCATGGTGGTAGAGACCTGCACCGAGAGCTGTGTCGTTATGTGTCAGGAGAGCTGCAGTATCAATGATAATGGTTACGTGGGGAGCACAGACTTTCTTTGGGTGGCCAAGAAAGGTCTGGGGAGGAAGCATGAAATACTCACACACCAGCAATAAACAGTCCTGTGAAGACTGAGGTCTGATGTGTAGGGCTCTCAGAAACTGAAGCCTGCTCGCTCCTAGACCTTGCTTTTGTTCTTTGTCAATAGAAAGAAGGCAGTAACTCTGGCTGCTTGTGCCAACCACTTCTTACTAACCCTGAGATAATCTGCAGGCCGCTGAGTTATCATTCTGGGTATGTTTTACCAGTAGTCGCACTAGGTAAAGGGAGTCCAGGCTGCCATTTAAAACCGTGATTGTATGTAGCCCTAATGTTAGTGATGAGCGTCATTCATGGGAGCCAAGGGATGGGAGAAAGGGAGAGGATTGTGGAAGAAGATTATTCCAGTTTATTTTATAACTGAATTTGGAGACTGGGGAGTAACAGCAAAATATTAGAAAACAAAAATAAAAACAAAACAAGCAGGTAAAAAATAATGATCCTTTTTCAGCATATGTAATAATTCCGTGACTCCCTCTTGTCTATAGGGTAGATTGAGTGAGTTGGGACCAAATACACCCTTGCAGGCTCACATGGGAGAATTCTGAGCCTAACGCGACTCCTTGGGTCCTGTATCTAGGATGACATTATTATGATGGTTCCATTTAGTATTGCAGCTCTGCTCCTTGCCTTGGTCTTAAAGAAAGACACTGCACAGAGTTTAACCTTTAATGAGTTTATTTTTACCTCAGGAGCAAGTCCTGGCCCAGCTGTCTGTGTCTTTTCTAACTCAATTATATCTAGTCTCTCATGGGATAACTTAAAAAGTTAAAAACATATCTACAGCAGTATTCATGACATTTTTTTTTCTTTCTGAGCCAGTTTTCAAAATTCCACAAAGTGAATAAATACATCTTAAGCTCTTTGGAAATGTCTTGTCAGGAGAGTTTGGAGAAAAGTGTCTTTAATTGACTATGGGGCACACAAGTTCAATTTAAATTCCAAAGTGTAATGGAGTTAAACCTTCCACAATTTTATCTTATTGATTTTCTTCTTGGTTTTGAATTAAAAGAATGAAGAAGAAAAAATAAAAACTTCCAAGCAATCACTTTTCTTTGTGAAATTCAAGCTATGATGCCAGTAACATTAATGCCATATTAACACCACCTAATTAATGCCATGTAAACACCACTTAATGCCCATTTAAGTGTCCCAATTCAGCTAATTATTTCCTCAGGCTGAAAAGAGAATAAGACATAACTACTCTCTTTCTTCCAAACTCTTGCGTAGTTGAAAGAAAACTGGAAGGTTGAAAAACTGTTCCCTTGGACTCCCAACTACCTCCTAAAACTGTCACATCACACTCAATTTAAGAATCATCTGGTCTAGGGGCACCTGGGTAGCACCTTTGGTTAAGTGTCTGACTCTTGGTTTTTGCTCAGATCGTGATCTTGTGGTCTTGGGATTGAGCCCTGCACAGGGCTCCACGCTCAGCATGGAGTCTGCTTGAGATTCTCTCTCCCTCTCCCTCTGCACCTCCCACTAGTGTGCTGACTAGCTGTCTCTCTCTCTCTCTACAATAAACAAATAAATAAATAAATCTTTTTTTAAATCACCTGTTCTAAGAAGTATCTTTTTTAAAAAAAAGATTTTATTTGTTCACTTGAGAGCGAGAGAGCACAAGCAGAGTAAGGGGCAGAGGGAGAGGGAGAAGCAGACTCCCTGCCGAGCAGGAAGCCCTCATGAGGGGCTCGATCCCAGGACCCTGAGATCATGACCTGAGCTGAAGGCAGAGGCTTAACCAAGTGAACCACCCAGGTGCCCCTAGGAAGTATCTTTTTACTACCCCTTACTAGGCTGGATTAGATGGTGTTCCTTGCTGTCACTTTTCATATTACTCTATGCATATCTTCAACATCAGACTACATTATTTTTGTTTGTTTCTAAGTATCTGTTTATGGGTCTCTTTTATACAGTAGTTTCCTTCCCCATGCCCATCCCATCCACAGTTTCACTTTTCATGGTTTTAGTTACAGGCAGTCAGCTGCAGTCCGGAAACAGGTGTTCCTCCTTCTGACATTGTCAGAGGGTCTGTAGTAGCCTACCCCTCCATCCCAGTGCCCAACTCATTCCCCTCATGTCATCTCAGCATGTGGCCATTTTATCATCCCACATCATCATCAGAAGAAGGGTGAATATAGTACAAGAAGATATTTTGAGAGAGAGAGAGAGATTAAGACTATATTCACATAACTTTTATTATAGTATATTATTATAATTGTTCTCTTTTGTTATTAGTTTTTGTTAATCTTTTACTGTGTCTCACTTATAAATTAAGCTTTATCTTAGGTATGTATGCATCGAAAAAACATAGTACATACAGGGCTCAGTACTATCTGTGGTTTCAGGCACTCACTGGGAGTCTTGGAACACATCCCGCCCCACGTGCATAAGGCGGGACTGCTGTACTATAATATTCCCAAGGGTGGAGACTGTGCCGTATTTATCTTCCTATTGTCTTGCATGGGGCATGGAACAGAGTAGGTCCTCAGTGGTCATTGAGTGAATTATTGTCTATGTTTCCATAGATCATTTTAGTTGGCAGAAGTCTATGACTGAGGCCTTTTGAGGAATGGTCGTCTTCTAATTATGGCAGAGGTTCAGTGGTAGAGCATCTAAGGTCACATGTTCATTTACCGGGCAATTTCATTCACCTAGTGCACTTAATAGGCAGACTCAACACAGCTTCTTCAGTGTGAGTTGTGTTTTTTGTTTTTGGGTTTTTTTTAAGATTTTATTTATTTATTTAACAGAGAGAGAGAGAGCTTAAGCAGGGAGAGCAGCAGAGAGAGAGGGAGAGGCAGGCTCCCCGCTGAGCAGGGAGCCCGATAGGGGGCTTGATCCCAGGACCCTGGGATCATGACCCGAGACGAAGGCAGATGCTTAACCAACTGAGCCACCCAGGCACTCCTCCTTCGGTGAGTTTTAAAAGACATTGATGTGTTATGTTTGAGCAGGACAATCTATCCCAGAACATCTACTTTAGTTTTAGTGAACACTGAAGCTTGCCATTCCTAAGTGGAGTATAATGCTTAACCCATTTTCTATAGGCATTGACTTTAAAGTATTAACAAGGTTTATAACTAAAGCTCCCTCATTTCCATGTCCCTGGTTCCTATAGAATAGGACAAAAAATGTATAATAGGTATCCTGAGTGTTGGACCATTCTAGGATGTTCATTTTGTAAGCTTGTAACACAGTCTAATTGAAAGTTTCTAATAGAATGTCTTGTCACCTTTGTCTGCATTCTGGGAGGGGTCTCTGTGAAAGGAGATTAGTCAGTGGCTTGAAGCCAGTTACCATCATGGTTTATTCGTACAGAGGTGCCTAGTAAATTGGACATATTCTGTACTGTCTTATCCAGAACGACCTCCCTTGCCAGTTTGGGAATACTTGCTCAGGAAATATTAAATCCAAGAAAACAGACTGAAGCTCAAGGTCATTACAATTATGAGGGTATGAAGTGTTCTGCTTTCAGCTCATCTCTCCTTGACAAATTGAGAAAGCCAAGAAAGATGGTCCTGATGTGGTCAGCATTTCAATCCAGAATTCAGACTTCCTTAGTTTAAGAATACCAAAGCCATTGCGACCTACAGTATGGAGTAAAGCTTAAGTAAATACATGTCTAGAGGCTGGAGGTGACTAATACCATCTGGAGTGAATAGGAACCATTCTGCCCTTTTCAAATGAAAGACTTTAGTCTTCTGTTTGGAGGCAGAGTTGTTACCTTTGCAAAGAAAGTTAAACTTGCCCAACATCATTAGATGAAAAGAATATATGTGTATTATTCTAACAACAAAGCAATGGCATCGAGAGGAAGGCTCCTGCCGTCTGCTTCTGTGAGCTACAGTGGCATTGATGCTCTTTGAGTGGGAGGTTTCTGTTCATTTGCAAATGCGATGACATTTTCAGCTTTTTGTACCAGGAAAGGAAGCGCCTTGGGAAGCTTGCGGTTGAATGCATTCTCCCTTGAGAGCAGCAAATGAGGTTAAATCCATTTACTGATGGAGGGTCTGGGGCGAAGCAGGAGCCAGAGAGAGGAAGGGGCATATGGTGTGTGGCAATGAACTGACTTAGAGAAAATGTATTTGTTTGCATCCTTCCTCCAACCTTTCTCATTTCCTCCAAAGACTGCAAGACAAGGCTTGGAAAACATGTTGTAGCAGAAAACTATGGGGTGGTTGTGTGTCCAGAAAAAATGAACGTGTCTGTAATTAAGCTCCTGGGGACAGGACATCTGACTTCATCCAAGTTAGGGATTCAATTCAACAGCAAGTTTGATAAAAAAAGGAAGCTTGGTAGTGACCAAACGAACCCCCTGAAGTAGGTAATGAGCCTGAAGATAATTCCAAAATGGCTTAATGTGGCAGAAGTTGTCTCACAGGATGGTTTTGATTCAAGTAACCTTGGACCAGCTGTGATGAAAAAGTAAAGAAAGTTCTCCGTTTATAAAAAGCTCTGCTGCTATCTTGAGCCAAAGATACTAGATCCCAAAATCTAAATTGCTGGATTGGTGCTGAGTCCACCCTGTCATTTTCCAAGACAGGAAGAATGAACCCCGAGAAATTATATGACTCCCGTGGAATTGGAGGCTATCATTAATGTGCTTCTCTGTGCTTTAATGATTATGCCTCTTGCTCTGGAATCTTGTATCAAACCGTTGCCCTGTAAGACTTGGTTTCAAACCAGGGATCACCCAAAGGAACAGTAAGAATACTGATCATGGAAAGAGCTCCAGGTATTTTGTCAGTTCACTGGCGGCTGTTTGACTCATGGAAATAGCTTCTACGGGGATAGGGTGCTTAACCTCTGAATAATGGAGTTGTCATCTGCAAAATAAAACAATAAATATACAACAAACAAAAATAATAGTATTGCCAGGGCTACCCTCCGCCACATGTGGCGGCTTTGCAGAAAAGAGAAAAAATGCCCCCTCTGGTGGTTGAATTTGAGAAAAACACCCTTTCCTCTGGACGGACTTTCCCCTGCCAGGGGACAGACTTGGTGAGGGGCTGGCTTTTATTCCTCACACACTCGCTTAGCCAAGCAAGCTTCTTAGGATGGCTGTGCACCATAAGCAAAGTAACAGAAGGGCAGCCACTGACAGCAAGCTCATAGAAACAGGGCACATGATATGCAAGCGGCTGGAGAATGCAAGGTGGGACCTCCCGACAGGAGGACTCTGATCTCACGTACACAGACAAGAAAGTTTGCAAGTGTGCTGCCCAGTTCTGTGCACTCTCTCCTTATTGACAAGGTGATATGTGAGCTGAGACCTGAATGACGAGAGGGAGCCAACCAATTTGACCATCTGGGTGTAAAGCATTCCAGAAAGAGGAAATGATTAGTGCAAAGGTCCTGGGGGCAGGCTTGTGTATGTTCAAAAAAAGAAATGGATTGATATGTTTGGGTTTTAGTAAGTGAGAGAAATAGTGATTTGAGAAATGGCCAGAACCGTGGAGAGAAGTCATATCATGCTGGGCAGTGTCAACTCTCACCATGTATGAAACATGCAGGTGTTCTACTCGCTGAGATTTCCAATTCCGTTAGGCTGGGGCAGGGTGCTGGTATTTGATTTTTGTTGTTGTGGCTGTTGCCACTCTTGTTGTTATTTTAGGTTCTCCAAGGGATTTTAATCACAGGTGAAAATTTACTGATGTAGAGCCTTATAGACTCTTATAGAGGTTTGGATTTTAATTTAAGAATAATAGAAAATCATAAAGGACTTTAAATAGCAAAGTGACATGATATGATTTCTATGTTTAAAATGTCATTCTTGCTCCTGTGTAGAGAATCGATTGAAAGGGCAAAAAGGGGCAAGAATGAGGGAAACTATCAGAAGACCATGGCAAATACTCATGGAGCCTTGCTCCAGTGGAGAGAGAAGTGGAGAGAAAGGGGAAATGTGAAGGTGCAGTCCTTCACATTTTCTAAAATTTTTTTTGCTGATGGATTAGGATTTGGGGGAATGGGAAGTGTAAGAATTTAGTGTATTGTGGTGCCATTTACAGAAACAGAGGACCCTGAGGAAAAGCAATTTTTTTGGAGGGTAAAGGAGTAGAATAAAAAAAAATATGTCTTGGCATGTTATCTTGGGGCTACGTGTTGGATTTCCAAGCTTAAATGTCTGGTTGGTTGTTGGATGTTCACAGCAGGAATTTGGAAGAGAGAGAAAGGCTATGCACAGAAACCTGTGGGTTTATGTAGTATATTGATGGTATTAGAAACCATATATTGAGATTTTCTTGAGACTGAATGTGGACAAATTATTGGTATCTAAAGCAAGTGGGTGCTTTTTGGGTGAATTAAAATTGGGAATAATGTCTCTAAGCAGAAGACCCTAACAGGTGTGGGTGCAGATGGCTCAGGAGAGGTGAAGTCAGCCATCAACTGGTATTAAAATATCTTTCCTGAAGAAGAAAAAGAATCTGAAGTGGAAGAAAGTGGAAGTAAAGAGTTTGTTATATATACAAAAGCAATGTATATCATATACTGTTATGTATATAATATGTTATATACATTTATATACAGTTAATATATAACAAACTGTTGATTGATTTTTCTCTTCAGAAAGAAATTGGATAAAAACAGGTATGAGATGGTATGAGGGTGGGGGGCAGGAATAGATTTTTCAGTGATAATAGTGTAGATCCCTGGGGCGCCTGAGTGGTGCAGTCGTTAAGCGTCTGCCTTCAGCTCAGGGCGTGATCCCGGAGTCCTGGGATCGAGCCCCATGTCAGGTTCCTCTGCTGGGAGCCTGCTTCCTCCTCTTCCACTCCCCCTTCTTGTGTTCCCTCTCTCGCTGGCTATCTCTCTCTGTGTCAAATAAATAAATAAAATCTTAAAAAAAAAATAGTGTAGATCCTTTCATACTGGGGCAACCAAGGGCAAATCTATGAGGGTAAACATTGTATCCTATTCTGATCCTGCTCCTTAACCCATCCTCGTTCTCTCTGCCAGGAAAGAGGTAGATACTTTTAGGTCCTGGTTTCCTTTAATTCTGATACAACAGAAAACTGCCAGTTTTGTGACTGAATAATTATAATCCAGTATAGTAACTTACTTCATGATGTCTTAATACCAGAGTTAATGGTGAATTGTGATGTTGTTAGAGAATGGCTGAAGTCATGGTGGACACAGGTGTGGGTGCAGATGGCTCAGGAGAGGTGAAGTCAGCCATCAACATGGCCCCAGGGCACCAAATGGCTGTGGGTGGTACCTTCCCAGAAAAGTTTGATGGATTTCTCCATCCCAGAAGCATGCCAGTAATTTGCCTCTTTCCCCAATCTTATATGGTCTGTTGCTTGGTTGACTCAGGGCAGCACTCTTCAAACCTGGAAAGGCACACCCCTAGGAAAACACAAAGGTTTTCCAAAGAATACACAGGGCTTAATTTACAGTTCAAGTTTCATCAGTACTATTTCCTAAAATTGAGCTGCCTTGGAACTCACCCTTCTCCTACTTAATCTAAGGAAGAAATTTGGTGCCCCTGTGCTCTTTATGACACATTGCCCTGTGTTTTTTTTTTTTTTTAACGATTTTATTTATTTATTTGACAGAGATAGAGACAGCCAGCGAGAGAGGGAACACAAGCAGGGGGAGCGGGAGAGGAAGAAGCAGGCTCATAGCTGAAGAGCCTGATGTGGGGCTCGATCCCATAACGCCAGGATCACGCCCTGAGCCGAAGGCAGATGCTTAACCGCTGTGCCACCCAGGCGCCCCTGCCCTGTGTTTTAAAAAACCTCCTAAGTGCTAGACAAGAGGCCATTTAAATACTAGTGTAGGTGTTGAGAAAATGGATTGTCATCCATTGTCATCCATTTTCATGGGGCACCTGGGTGGCTCAGTCAGTTAAGCGGCTGACTTTGACTCAGGTCATGATCTTAGGGTCCTAGGATCAAGCCCTGAGTCCTGCCAAGGTAGGGCCCTGAACTCGGTGGGGAGTCTGTTTGTCCCTCTGCCCCTCGCTCCTCTTACACTCTCTCTGTTTCTCTTTTAAATAAATAAAATCTTGAAGAAAAAATGGGTGACCATCCTGACCTGGCAATCAACAAATCTTTCTGTAAGTCAGGTCTTCCAATTCTTTGCTTTCTACATAACTGAAGGGGGACCTAATTGACTTGTCAGTTGCTGCATCATTAACAATAATTTTTGATGATAAATGACCATGTGATATTGACATAAAACTTGGAAGGGGTACCAAAAATTGAGTGGCACTGCTATTACAAAACTTCCATTCATGTCTATTTATTTATGAGAAGAAGTTTCTCAGTTCTAAGCATTTATAAAAATGAAAAATAAGAATGCAGTTAAGGCTGAATCTCATTTATTCTAGTTATTAGTTGTATTCATCCATGAATACATGAAGTAATTATAGGAGGAATAGCCATTCATCTCATTAAGAGGTATATTTTGAATTATAATTTTAACTTTAGTAATTTTTTATCAGAATTTAGAAGACATTTTATTATTTTGACCAATTTTTTACTCATAATTGTAATGATAACTTAATCCAAATTAGAGTCCTTAACACTTAGGGTTACAGAAAACTTTTTGTAAAGATTTACACTTATGGGCACATTTTTGTCACAAAGAGGTAGAAGAGATTAATAAAGTACATTAAAGCATAAAATTATATTTCATTAGGATAAAATTTTATGAGGAAAATACAATGGAAATACCATTTGAAGGGAGAAAGGAAGTTTAAAAAACTTGTTTAAAAAGAGCTTGTTCGTGTAAGTTTTTTAGTAGATAATAGCTTTAAATCACTGTGGCATCACATTGCCACTCTAGATTTCCAACAGTTACAAGACAGCAGAATCAAAATATGCTGCATATTATATTCTTTGCAGCTATCGACACCTGTGATGAGATATTTTGGATGCCAGCTTACAAGTGTTTAAGTGGATTCGTAGCTTTTCAAAATTCTTTTTAAGGGGCATATAAGCCACAAAGCTGGAAGATGACTCTTTCAGAGCACGTGGTAGGTCTTCTTATGGGCCACTTAGGACTGTCTTAGGCTAAGGGCTCAAATCTGCATGCTAAATGGCCACTCCTGGGCCACTGAGCATTGCTGTTGCAGTCTTGGTTCAGGATAATTTCAAAAGTGACCACTGAGTGGGGGAGGGGAATTTACATAAGTAAAATATACATAACATAAAATTTATCATTTTAACCATTTTCAAGTGTACAGTTCTGTGGCATTAAGTACATTCACCTGTGCGTCCATCACCACCACAGCAATATCTATTTTAAAAAACGACTTAGCACCTAAAATATTTATCATCAGTGAGTTGCAACTGATTGATCTTTACCAAGAGAAAACCAGATACGTGGACCTTTTTACCTTATTTTCCGCATAACTTTGATGGAGAATTTTGTTTATGCTGCCATTTTAAGTCCCGTGTGAGAAATACTTTCTAGCATGCAGGTATTGCAGAGAGTTTGATTTAGAAAATGTTAGCAATGGTTGAGCTCTTTGTTTTATTTACCCACATTAACAAAACCTGTGATAATCCTATATTCCTCGTGTGGTAAAAATATAAAACAAGAGAAGTTTGGATGCCTTTTACTGAGGCAGGGGAGCTATCCGCTCAGCTCTAAATGATTAAGGGTGGCCCTCTTTGAAGCTCTGGGAGACATAGTCCAGAAGGAGGTCTATGAGGACATTTTTCTATCTTGAATTTCCTCTGGGAAATTCATTTGCTCATTCCCCCATTCATCATTCATTCGTCAAACATTGAGGACACCTACTGCATCATGCTGGCACTGGGCTACAAGTAAAAAGTAAATAACCACTTTTTTTTTAAGATTGTGTTTATTCATTTGAGAGACAGAGAGAGAGACAGAGAGAGCAGAAGCAGGGGAAGAGGTTGAGTGAGAGGGAGAAACAGACTCCCTGCTGAGCTAGAAACCCAACATGGGGCTCGATCCCAGGACCTGGAGATCATGACCTGAGCCAAAAGCAGACACTTAACTATCTGAGCCACCCACCCCTGAATAACCACTGTCAAAGAAAACAAACAAGCAAACCTCAGGGTTGAGTGTGGGAAAGAGAATTACTCTAAATGTTACCAGTGGGATAAGTGCTACTGCCGATGTCTAAGAAATACCCAACTGAGCCAAGAGGCAGAGTCACAGAAGGAGTTTCAGATGGGATGATGCCCCAGCTGAGTCTCAGAAGACTAGCAGGAATCAGCAAGGTGAAGAAAAGAAGGGCAGGATTTCTAGCCAGAGGGCACGGCTGGCCTTCCCAAGTAACCCTCAGTAAGCTTGGCCTATTCTTGATCTACTGGAGAGATTGGAACTTCTAAATTAAACTCTTAAGAAAGGTGCCAGTTAAAGCCAGGCAAGGAGTGACTGGCAAACAAAATCAGCTATGTTGGGGTGGGGGGTATCCAGATAGGTCCCATTTAGCCTGCAGAGCAAAGAAGCACCCCTGGGGTGGGTGGGTTTTGGCTAAGCAGCTTAGTTAATTTTCAAATGTCCCTGTGTTTTTAAAACTCTGTGACAGCAAGACCTGGGTATTTACCCCTTTGTGAGCACAGGAGTTAGCATAGCCTTTCACGAAAGGTCAAACCAACCCATGGAGGAGAAGTATATAACTCCCATATCTGGCTGGCAGGAACAGAAGAAAGGACCTTGAAATGTCAAAAGTATGTCATATATGAGTGCAAATTGGTATTTCACTGCCAGGCTGCCTGAAATGGGAGTGGGTAAGTGAAACTGGGAGAATGAGCATGATTCTCCCTTATTCCCTCTCCTATTTCTTGTCACCAAGTCTTCCCTTAAGGACTTGACAAAGGCAGGTCATTAGAAGAAGAATGGAATAGAGGAAGAAACCGGTCATGGATTGAGTGAGTGCCTACTGTGTGCTTTAAGCTTCAGCTCAGTATCATCACCTTCGTTGAGCTCATGGACTACATAATGAGGGGCTCCTTCTCTGTGCCACTCCAGTGCCCTGTACAGAGCTCCAACTTGGTTTATTCTATTCTATTAGGGTCCCCCCCCTCCCAGTGTATACCTCTTTCTCAAAGTCATGACTTTCTCAAAATCAGAGGTATTATATTTTAATATTCTGGATCCCTACCAAGGACTTGGTACGTAGTAGGCACTGAATTCTTAATTAACAGAATTGCATATCTTCAATGGTGTTTTATGTTAGATGCCTCCATGCATAATCGTAGCAAACACTGGCATAGTGTCTACTCAGGACTGCTCTAAGTGCTTGTTAACCCCTATGCTTCTCCTAAAACCCTGCAACATGGGCACTATTATTATCTCCCATTACGCAGGGTGCCACCACATCCCACTGGAGTTAAATCACGTGGCCTTAATCTCACAGCTAGTAGATAGCAGGGCTGGGATCTCAATCAAGGCAACCTGACACTGTGCTTTGAGCTACTGTACCATACTGTTCTTGCCACAATACTATTTTTTTTTAAAGATTTTATTTATTAATTTGACAGAGATAGAGACAGCCAGCGAGAGAGGGAACACAAGCAGGGGGAGTGGGAGAGGAAGAAGCAGGCTCATAGAGGAGGAGCCTGATGTGGGGCTCGATCCCACAACACCGGGATCACGCCCTGAGCCGAAGGCAGACGCTTAACCGCTGTGCCACCCAGGCGCCCCTTGCCACAATACTATTAACCTTATAACCCTGTTTTGCAAAGAAAGAAAGGGGGAAGTAAGGCTCTGAGAGTACAAGGAGGCTGCCCAAGACACACAGTGAGTCATTGGCTGGCCTAGGACTCAGTCTCAAACATGTGCAACTCAAAAACCACACTTCACAGCAATTTGCACACTCTCAGAACTGCAACAATCATCTCGAGTATTTTGACTGAGGAAACTGAGAGGATTGAAGTATCCTTCATGAATGTAGGGAGAGTAGCTGAAGATGGGTGGCTGGTGGAAGGGCAGGAACAGGCTGAACTTTTCTCTGTTATTTGCCCCTTATTTAAAATTCTGTCAGGGTGCCCAGCTGGCTCAGTCCATAGAGCATATAACTCTTGATCTCGGGGTCCTGATTCCAGCCCCACATGGGGTGTAGAGAATATTTAAGGAAATAATAAATAAACAAGTAAATAAATAAATGTGTGTGTGTGTGTGTGCGCGCGCGCACGCACGTGCTTGGTTGAGTTCTGTGAATATAAAATTCATATGGGCACAGTGTAAAAATATGGAAAACAGAAAAAAGAGTAAATAAGGAAATACCATAATTATCATCATTATGCCTTCCTGACATCATCATTGCTAATTTCTATTCATCTAGTATATATACGTGTATATGTGTATGTGTATAAATATATTTTTAAGTGAATAGACTCATGTTGCTATGCTTGACTTTTCTCAACATTATATCCTAAGCATTTTCCAGTTTCATTAAATGATGTGATTTTTAATAGCTTCACAGTAACTGGATAAACTATAATTTATTTAATCCTAACTTTTCAGTTGTTGGATATTTATCAGTATTTGTATCTCAGATAATTTCTTTACAGAAAATTCTTTAAAATAGAATGGTTGGATCATAGACATTTTATGCAAACAGTGAAAATGTCCTCAAGAAAAATGGTATAGATTTATCCTGCCACCAAATCTATATGCAAATCTCATCTCCCCAATCTTTGTTTATGGTATTATCTTTTCCAAATTTGTCAGTTAGGTAGGTGAAAAACAGTCTCCTCTGTTTTGAAAACGTAGTCCTCTGATTCTTACAGTGGCTAGACCTTTTCAATATATTTCCTGGTCATTTGTATTTCTTCTTCTTTGAAGCTGTACTTTCATATCATTTGCTTTTTTCCTATTAGGGTATTTTTATTACCTTAGTCAACTTCTCTGATTTCCTTATTTATGAAAAAGATGACTTAATCTGTTACAAATATTTTCCAAATTGTTCCTTTGTCTTTAAATGTTTTTCCTTTTTTCCACATAGGGAAGTTTAAAAATTATATAAGTAAACTACGAATTTATTTTGTGATTTCCTTCCTTGCTTCCAAAATTCAAATACCTCAAAATCAGAGTCATATTAACCATGTTTTCTTAGACTTATGATTTCAGTTTTTTTGGTTAAGACTTAAAGTGGGGTGTCTGAGTGGCTCAGTGATTAAGCGTCTGCCTTCAGCTCAGGTCATGATCCCAGGGTCCTGGGACTGAGCTCTGCGTCAGGGAGTCTGCTTCTCCTTCTTCCTCTGCCTCTCCCCCAGTTTGTGGTCTCTCGTTCGCTCACTCACTCTCTCTCTCTCTCTCTCAAAAAATAAATAAAATCTTTTAAAAAAAGAATACACTTGCCATTTAGGTCCATGGTATGATGTAAGTGCTAACTAGTCTGTTTTTTCTCAAACAATTGCTCAAAAGTGATATATTGAGTGATCCTTTCCCCTGTGGTCCTTGGTACAGTTCTCTTCTAGCTTTTTATTTAGCAAACATATGCTCTACTGTCATTATATAAAGAGCATGTGGTAAGGACTGTGGTATGTCTTCAGATCCATAATTCCCAGCTTCTGCCCTCCAGGAATTTTTTTTTTCAGTTTTTATTTAAATTTCAGTTAGTTAACATACAGTGTAATATGATTTTCAGACGTACAGTACAGTGATTCAACACTTCCATACGACACCCAGTGCTCATCACAGCAAGTGTGCTCCTTAACCCCATCACCTAGTTCACCCATCCCCTCCACCCGTCTGTCCCCTGGTAACCATCAGTTTGTTCTCTATAGTTAAGAGTCTGTTTCTTGGTTTGCCTCTCCCTCCCTCCTCTCTCTCTCTTTTCTCCCTCTGTTTGTTTTGTTTCTTAAATTCCACATTTTTTTATGAGTGAAATCATATGGCATTTTTCTCTGTCTTATTTCACTTAGCATTATACTCTTTAGTTCCATCCATGTTGTCGCAACTGCAAGATTTCATTCTTTTTTGTGGCTGAGTTATACTCCATTGTATTATGTACCCCATCTTCTTTATCCATTCATCAGTGGATAAACAATTGGGCTGTTTCCATAATTTGGCTATTGCAGATAATGCTGCTATGAACATTGCCCTCCAAGAACTTATAACCAAGTATAGGAAAGCCAAGCTACTGAAAGAACTCTCACACAAGATGGAAGGAAGAAAGGAGGAGTCATTTTGGTGATGGCCTCAAGGCCCATTGGAATATTAATGAAATCTCATGTCTAGTTTTAATCTCCCCTGCGGAAGATGCAGATATGCATCATCCACATGCCCCTTCGAGGAAGGTTGATGCCCAGCAGTGGGGATGACAGTCATCCGAGAGCCACCGGCTATTAGACCCTTTGGGGGCTGGCTGTCTTGCCAAAGAATACTTCACCCAATGACAAGCCCTTTCAGGGGCATCTGGTAACTAAGTAAGGCCAGGCCATGAAAACCTAGTTATTTGGGCCTAATGCAGGATAATTCTGACAGGCACTATTTGTTCCAGATGTGCCTATGGTTTTGCCAAGACTTTATCAGCCCTGCTTTGCAGTTTATTGTCTCCCTCTGCTTCTTCCCCTTCCTCTCACGGGTGCTAATCCCTCATAAATGGCATGTACATGCAAAACTACTTCAATATCTGCCTCTGGAGAAGCTAACCTGAGACACCCTCCTTCTCTTTCCCCCATGGATGAGCCTGTACTGAGGGGTCAAATCAGTCCTTCGAAGGTGTCTACAGAAACTTAGTTCTGGTGACTTAGGAGAAATCATACAAATGACTTTGGTACAGTAGGAAGTGAGTTGGAGCATGACGAGTGCATCAATTAGCAAGTAATATGAATTTTAAATGTGTGAAGATACAAATAGAGAGGCAGAAGTTCAAGTTGGTAATAACCGATGTGTTCACAGAAGGTGTACAGGGAACCGCCTGGCAGTCAGAGTATGTGCTGGTGTTAACTTCTGAGGATATGAAGAAAGAAGCATAGCATCATCTCTTCTTGTCCAGAGACAGGATTTCCTTTCCCCTGCACAGTGCAAATATGATTTCTAAATGGGTGCTATATGATAACACCTAACACTGGCAGAGTCTACTACGTGCCAGTCACTGCATTAGGCACTTTCTAAGGATATTCTCACTTAATCTGCACTAATACTTCCATCCCCGTTTTCCTTTGGAAGTTTAGGTACCTTGCCCAAAGTCGTACACATGGTAAGAGGTAAACCCAGGGTCTGGGCCTCAGCAGCCCAAACACTAGTTCATTCTGGGTGTGTTGGCAACTAACCAACTGTGTGACCTTGGAAATTTCCTTTAAGCTCAGCTGCTGCTTCTCTAAAATTGGCATACTGGTGCCCATCTCATAGAGTTGCTTGGATAACTAAATTAGACAGTACAATATAAAGCCTCTAGCATTTTATCTGCCACAGAGGAAACTCTTTACATGTCAGTTGTTACTATCAGTGTTGTTGTTTTCTAGGTTTCTAACATGAATTTCCACATCGTCTGAAGTATGTTTCATTATATATGAGAATCTTCTAGTCACCCTGGCAAATGGATCTGACGTAGAAAGAACTCTGTGCTTCTCCAAACACAAAGAAATGCTAGGCAAAATCTACAACAGTATTAAATAAACACAGAGCTGGACGTGAAAGTAAGACAAGGAATCCCAGCTGCTAGAAATGAAGAAGGGGGACAAAGCTGGAGTATTTGGCAGAAACTGTTGATGGCCAGCTCGTAAGGCTGCAGGATCTGACTGTCAGATCCAAATCCTAGAGAGCTGGCATTAAAACTCCCATACAGGACAAGAGAAGAGGCCTTTGGGCCTCGCAGCCAGGCTCCCACATAGCCATGGAGTTACCCTGATTGGAGAACTAAAAAAGAAACCTGAAGAAGCATCAAGAGAGCTGGTCATTTATCTAAAGGCACAAATAGAAATAGTCTGGGAGTAGTTAACATAGTCCTGATTTACACTATCTGAATACATAAAAACCCAAGTTAAGAAATTAATGCACAGACCAAGCAGTCTAGAACTTGTGGTTCCCCGAGGGTCTTGGCAGAATCAAACATAAAACCCATCCCTTAGGGATGACTAAACCCAGAGCACCCAGACTCTCAAGGAATATGACTGCTGCTGAAGATTAGTTCACAATAAAAATTACAAAACGCATAGAGAAATAAGCCACCATGAAAGAGAGTTAGCAGGTATAACAAACTGCCAATTTTGTACCCAAAGAACCGGAGATAATAGCACAGTCTGAAAGAAGTTTTAAAAGAAACATTTTAAAAATATGCTGGAAACTAAAAAGGGGTAAGTAATAAGTAAAAATAGGAATATAAACAAAAACTTTGGAGATTGGGGGACGTGTAGGGAGGAAGGACTGTAATAAATAAGGTGATCAGGGAAGCCTCCCTGGGAAGGTGAAAACAAGCTTAGACATGAAGGGGGTGAGGGAGTTAGTCAAGCAGGAATCAGAGAGAAGAGAGTTTGGGTGCTGAGAACAAAGAAAGTCCCTCGAGATAGGACTGTGGTTGGCATGTTTGAGGACAGTGAAGAGGCCAGTTTATCTGGAAGGGAGTGAATTAAGGGGGAGAGTTAAGTTACCTAATCTCTCCAAGCCTCTGTTTACTCAGCTGTAAAATGGGGAATACCTACTTCTCAGAGTTGGGAGGATTAAATAATTCAGCAGAGAAGCATATTTATGGAAGAACACTGCTTTAGATCCATTATGTTTGCTGTGGAATCCTCACAGGAAGCCTCTGAGGCAGATCTTATTATGTCCATTTTACACATGAGAACACTGAGGCCTCTAGAACTCAAATACCTTGACCACAAAGATAGTGAGAAGTATAGCTGGGGTTTAAACATAGACTTGTTTGTCTGTAAAGCCCAAGCTCTTTCCATCATCTTCTTGCGGAATGGCCAAGCACAGTGATGGGCATACAGTAGGCGATTAGCAGCAGTAGTTTCATTTTTTTCTTACCCTGGACCACATACATCAGCAATTGCTTCTTAGTTTGAGTTCCCCCCAAAGCAGAGCCTCAGGCAAATATTTGAATGTAGGTTTTTTGTTTGTTGTTTTTTTTTAAGATTTTATTTATTTATTTGACACAGAGACAGCCACTGAGAGAGACAGCCAGTGAGAGAGAGACAAGCAGGGGGAGTGGGAGAGGAAGAAGCAGGCTCCCAGCAGAGGAGCCCGATGTGGGGCTCGATCCCAGAACACCGGGATCACGCCCTGAGCCGAAGGCAGACGCTTAACGACTGAGCCACCCAGGTGCCCCTGAATGTAGGTATTTTATTTGGGAGATGATGCCAAGAAGCAGAAAAGCAGGAATGGGAGAGTAAGACAGGGAGGAAGAGGAAGAGAGAAAAGACTCTAAGTAGTATTGGCACCTGGCAGCCCAGTCCTACGGAGGACGTCTGAGGAATTGTGTGCAGAGCACCTCAGCATGGGCCCTCCACAGGTGGGGGTGCTGGGACATTCACTCATCACTTCCTGACTCTCATTGGTTAGGCGTTGCCTCTGGGGTAATAACTCACCAACCCTCCAGGCCGCCTTCCCCAAGGGCTCCCGTGGCTCCAGAGGAAGTCCAGAGCTGTTACCTTTTCCTTCTAGAGGGAACTTCAGCAGTGCATGAAGTACTGAGAGATCTACATTTCCATTTAGCACTCCCTAGCAAGGGGACCTAGAATCTCTGGCTTTCCAGCTGCCACCTCTTTCATAGTGTACTCTATTCTCTTCTGATAGTTTACATCTAGTTGCTTAATTCTCAAAACCATGGATGTCCTTTTTGGAATAAAATTAATCCTTCAAAATAACTAGGAACAGGGGCTCCTGGTGGCTCAGTTGGTTAAGCATCCAGCTCTTGATTTTGGCTCAGGTCATGATCTCGGGATTGTGAGATTGAGCCCTGCGTTGGGCTCCATACTAAGTGGGGAATCTCCTTAGGATTTTTTTCCCTCCCTCTCCCTCTGCCCCTCCCCTCTGAAAAGAAAAAAATAGCTAGGAACAATGAAATTGTGTGTGTGTGTGTGTGTGTGTGTGTGTGTGCGCGCGCGCGCGCGCACACGAGTGTGTGATTTTAACTAAATGAGATAAACCAGATTGAACTTACTCAGATGTGTTCAAAGTGCACTGAATATTGGGAGGGTATAGACTAACTTACTAAATGTTTCTATGTAATTATAAAGTATTTGTAAGATATGATGTGTCAGTGCACACTTAATCTGTTTGAGTAGAGGGGAGATGGTCATAGTATACGATAATCTTTTCACTTAAATATTGCATTTTTTTATTACGAACTTTAGAAACTGTCATCTTCAGAATTGATCAAATCAAGAGTTCCCCTTACATACTGCAAAGTATGACTTCCTTTGTTTGAAGTACTCATCTACTTAAGATTCTGAAGACGCTTAAGAGTATACTGAAAGGAAGAAACGAAGAGTGGCAAAAAGAGTGGTATTTCAAAGTCATTTAACCATTTCAAAGTATTTCCATGTCAATTATCTCATCTCCTCCCTCACTCATTTACCAGACAACAACTTCTGGTGCCCTCTCTGTGCCAGGATCACTGGCAGGCTCTTAGAGGTGGAGATTTCAAAAACTTGTCTCTGCATCAAGAAATTCTGGCAGCAGGGTTATGGCCTTGGTGGTAATGTCCTTCTGTGTGTTCTGAACAAAGGAAAGCAAGACTTACAATTAAGCCATTTACGTAAGGGAACAAGTCATCGATGTTTGAAAGAGCTGAAATTTTGACCATGTCTCCGGGCTTATGTGAAAAGGCCAGCTGTTTTTAAAATAGTGCATTTAATAAGGGTTTCATTTGGTGTGTTGACCTAGAATGTTGATTTTTGAGCCAATCGTGGCCCAGAGGAGAAATTTTAGAAGAGAATATGCAAGAATTTTCACTTGTGTGTTCTCATCTTAGTGAGTGTTTTTCTTTTACTTCAACCTGAGTTTGGACTCCTCTGCATATCTTGGTTGCAAACACTTAAAATTTAGTTTTTTGGTCTTTTATTTAGAACACCCTGTGCTTTGCTCTGCCATTAAGATTCTGAATGGCCTTTGCATGTTTATTATTCATTGCTTTCTTCATTTTAGATATTCAAATGACTGGGGTAAATTCTGAAGCTTTAACTCTGGTAAACACAAGATGGGGTACAGATTTATGACATTGTCTTCCTTATGGAAGGCAGGACTGAAATGTCTCTTCCAACAGGTTTTCTGCTCTTTTAGCATATTTGTCCCTGAAAATTGTCCTCTTCTAGCCTTATCTAGGCAATTCATGTAAAAACTGGGGAAAATGTTCTTTGTCTTTGTTGTTCACTCTGGAACTTTGTCTTTTTGGTAGGAGTTGGGGCAAAGTTAGACCCAGTTTCATTTTATCTATGCCTGGATTTACCAGCAGGCAGGATAAACTGATTCAGAGGGAATTCTGTTCCTTCTTTCTCCCCACCTTAGACAAACATCCAGCCAGGCTCACTCATGCAACTTTCCAGGGACCCTGAGAAAACTGGTTTCCACCATGGCCAAGGTTCATGTCCTTCTCTCCCTTCCAGCCTTTCTCTGGCTTCTCATCCATCCATTTGACCTCAGGCTGTGCATTGAAGCCCTGGTTCCACACTTCTCTTGGACCTGAAAATAAGTTTAGCTTCTCTCATTTGCCCATCAGCGTTCCTCCCTGGGGACTGATTTTATATGACCTTCAACTCAATAAGTTGCTCTCACATTCCACCCAGTTCCAGAGCGGCAAGTTAAGACAAGTAGGGGAGAAGGTAACTGTAGCTTGCTATCCACAGTGTCTACATATCCTAGAAATTTTCCCAGCTTGCCGTATTACAGGTGCTCTACAAAAGAAACAGATTTTCTGATCTATCACACAATAGAATTGGAACAAGAGGGTTGTCTGTAGAGAGAGAAGATAATATCTACCACTTATATATATCCTACTCTATACCACGAATTGTACTTTTTCTGTACTTCCTGTCGAGCAGGGACTATAATCCCCATTTTCTAAATGAGGAAGTTTAGGCTTAGGGAAGTTATAGGGCTTGCCCAATGCCACATCACTTGTTAAGTGCCAGGATTTGAACCTTCCTCCAAATTCATACTCTGTCTGGAATAGGTTGTGTGTCACAAAACCTGAACTAGAAATGCACTTCTGGGAGGGGCCCACGCTGAGGTGTGGGGCAGCAGGTATACGTGAAGTACATCATGCAAGAAGCTGGCCTCAGGGAGGTCTGGCGAAAGCAGTGCGGTGTTCCTAAAGGCAGAAGGTAGGAGTGGGCAGTATGAGGAGCTCCAGTGGACAAGGGGGCCTCGTGAGAGACCTAGCATTGGTTTGCAGGGAACAGTCCTAATGTTGGAGGTCAGCCAGACTCTAATTCAGAGGACAAGGGCAAAACGAGCGCGGGCTCCCTATGCAAGGTGGAGAAAGTCATTGGAGAGCAAAACTCAGTCCTGTTGTGGGACTCCATTTTGACAACTGCATCAGAATCATAAAGAATCTGTGTGAATCCCCTTTCTGAAGACAAACCTATGAAATTCCCTCAACACACCATTGTGAAATAACAGCTTCAGTAAAGGGGTGTATTTTCACCTTCAGGCCTGCTCAGGAGTTCTCCACGTAGTTTCTTGCCCAAGGACACGTGCCAGGTGCTTCTCATTCCACATCCTCATCATCTCTCTACATGCCTAAGGACCACCCTTGGTCTTGGAGGGTGCAGGTTTCTCCTGGAAATGTGGAAAGGGTGTTGCCAATGAAGAGTGAGACCAATGGAATTACACAAAATTGTGGGGTCCATATTGAGTCTCAGTGGCTGCTAGTGATAAGACATCCTTCTCAGGGAGGGTAGTCACCATACCTCCTGCTGAACAGTGATCCCTAGAATGGCACTGAGTCTGCTCCTAGGTCCCTTTCGACCTCTCTCCAATGTGATCCGTCCTCCAGAGGGACAACCCTTATCTACCCTCTGGGGAGGGCTTCCTGCTCTTCAGCTCATTCTCCCCAGTTCCGCTATTTTTAGTAAAGTTTGATTTTGTTACTTGAAATTGCTAGACTCTTGAAACTGAAAAAAATTTCCCTGAAATGCTTTTATTGCTGGTCCAAAGTCTACTTAAAAACACAAAGTTGAAGACATTTCATATTTTTCCTTTGTTTCTACTGTTACAGTTCTACCTGCGGGCAGGGTATGTTGAAGGCTCTTCCTGTTTTGTGAGTTCTGGGAGAAGTTAGGAAGTCATTGTAGGGGAAAGACACGTGCATTATTCTAGTATGACTTCCCCACACAACTTTAGAGGAGAAAAAAGGACTTCCACGTTAAAGATGCACCTTTACTGTAAGTTGCACCCCTGCTTCAAGAAGATTGATGTGTGTTTTAGAATACGTGTTGGATGAGGCAGAGTCTGCAGGTGGGGTATAGTTCAATGGTTGTGCTCTGAGGATGGGAGGAACATGGCACCTCCAACTAGAAAATATGAAAGTACAGCCATCTCTAGTACCTTCCTGCACTACTAGGGGAAGGAGAAGCAGTAACCAATATAAAACTCAATGAATTACACTGTCACTCTTTAATTCAACCTATACACTTGCTTCAATGTGCTTCTTAATGTTTGACAGGTCTCCCTAAATATGTGTGTGGCAGGTGGAGGATGAGGGGGGGAGTTACTTTTTCCCTGAAGAAAGGTCTTTAATCAACTGTCAGCTCCTGATGAACAAAAGGCCATTGTCCAACAAGATGCGATAGCGGCAGTGTATTAGGTGAAGTGGCCCCATTTTCAGTGGTTTGTGTAAAATATGTTGGCTTTTGGAGATGCTGATTGCTTCCAGTCTAAGTGCTTTTGTGCAGCGCTTTTCCGAAATTGACATCTGCTTTATCTCTAGGGGTATCTCTCTCACTTGGCTTCAGTGCATCAATTTGAAGCTGACTGGAATGGTTTTGTCTGAAAGAAGGTTCCCATCATTACGCTCTCTCCTTATCCCTTGTGGGCAGCAATAGGATGCCAAGGTGACAAATGGTCAGCCAAGATGCCCTCAGCCTCCTTCCTCTCTGGTTGCAGTCTCTGGCTTCTTGAAGCCTCCAGTCAGGGCTCTGGAAGGTCCTGAGGCAGTGGAAAGAACAGAGACTCCCCCAGCTGGAGATCTGGTCTACTGTTTGCTAACAGTGAAACTCAGAAAATTCCTTAAAATGTTTGAGTCTTGGCTTCCTGACCTATGAGAAGGGAGACAATCTTATTGAAGGAGGTAGAATCACTTCCACTGGTATCAGATGCATGACAAATACATGAAGAAGCTGATGTGTGGTCACCCAGCTAAGATGCATGGTTGTTTGTGAAAGCCTGTTGGAAAGCTAGTGAGCAGTTGTGATGGAGTGAGGCAGTGACAGGTCAGAAAGACAGATCAGAAAGATGGAGTAAGATAGAGGAGAAAGAAGAGGCAAGCATCGAAAGGGGATGTCCAACCATGGAGGAGAAAACCAGGGCCTGAGCCTGCAAGTGTGGATAACCATCTGTCTGCTGCCTCCCGGTTATCTCTCTCTGGATCACATTTGTGCATGAGGGCCTAGGAAGCTCTGCAGCTAGTTAGACTGGTGCATTACTGGGCATTTGTTTTCATGATGTGCTTTGCTCACAAAGGGCTCTCCTATCACCCTATTCTGATCTTCTCCCAAACACAGAGAAGCCATGACATTTGCACTGTTTCCTTCACCTTTTAGTTCTGAAGTCTTGAGATTATGGCTTTGAGACAAATAAAGAAGAAAAAGGAAATAGGGAACCCTGAACTCCCTTTATTATCCAGCTGGAACATTTCCAGATTTTTTTCTTAACTTACTCTCTGCCTCTGTGCAAGTTGCCAGGAGGAACTCTGATCCACAGAAAATAGAACCTAAAGATTCAGGCTCTTGGGCTGTTCCCATTTCTCATTTTTTACTTGTATCCTATACCACAAACCTAGAGAACTCAGGTTAGATCCTTCCAAAGAGGTAGGCATTCAGTGGCATTTCAACTTACAGAAGAAGTGGTTAGAACACTTCTCTGTTCCCTGCCTCCTCCTCTCCGTTCTTTTTCTCTAGCACCTTTTAGACACTTATGATGCGTGAACTAAAATACTACCCCACCAAAGATGGTAAACTTTTCTGGAACAAAAGAAAATGATCATGAAAACCTGTCTTGAGAAGAATCAAAGGTTTTGAAGAACTTCTGCTCCGAGCTGTTCGCCACAGTACAAATTTTATTGCCCCTCAACCCCCAGTATCTTTCCCCCCTCTCTCCTCTGTAGGACCCATGGCCATCTCACTCCTCATCAGGATCTTCCCTAAAAGTGAAAAAGGAAAAAGGGAAAAGACAAAAGACACAAAGAAAAAAAAGGGAAAAAAAGCTACGTAGAAAACAAGTTGACTTAGCTTTTTAATCGCCCAAGGGAAAAGAGATCTAGATAAGAAAGAAGGAATGAGACCAGTTCAGTTAAAGGGTGGTTTCTGAGTTGTCTTTGGATTTCATCTTTCCTTCCTTTGTGCTTCATCCCTTATCAGCCAAAATAAATGCAGCAAGCTTTAGGCCAAGATTTTAAGAAAGGTCCTCTTAAGAAGCAAAAAACAACTGCTAGTTTAGGAGCTGGCTTGAAGAAAAAAATCTATCTTCAAAGAGGCTGCGTAGTGTGGTGCTATGGTTTTTTATTATAATCAGGAAAAACTTTTTAAGACCAATATCTAACTCCAAGCCTCTGTGTGTTAGGAAGTGAGGTGGGGGTAGGGGGTAGGCAGTGGAGGACAGCGTAGGGGTCTCTCCAGCTTAGCTTACCCTGGTTTTTGGTAGCAGCCCCTGAAGCATGAAGAGGAGGATTCCCAGGGGCCGCCAGATCACATCACCTTGGTAATGTTGTGGTTTTTGTGGTCAGTCAGGTCTGGGTTTAAATCTCATCTCAATCACTCTACCAGCTAGAGTGTTTTTGACCGCAAGTAATAGAACACTCAACTATTTATTAATTATTTTTATTACTGTTCCTCCAAACCCAGGCTCTTTCATCCTTTTGTGGCATGTTGGCTTTCACATTCGGGCTGGTTCTGCATTCTAGTAAGATGGTGGCCGCAGCCCAAGACATATCCCCACCCCCACCCCACTTCTGTGTCCACAGAAAGAAAAGGGGTTCTTTCTCCTTCCATGAGGACTCTGCCTACTGGTTAAAACTGGAGTTCTATTAGCCAGGATGAAGGGACGAATGACTATAGGGCAGGCAATTGAGTATCTGATGATCCTGAACCTGTTTCCTTAACTGACAAATAGGGAAAGCAAAACATATTTGATTAGACTGTTGTGAAGATCAACAAATGGTGAAATCAGCAAGAAGCTCAGAAAAGATATTTAGGTGTTATCTTCCTTGTAAAGTTCTGAACTGGATGGAAGATTAAATAAAGACCTGTGTCTTTGCACATGAAATGCAGTTGCTTCCTTCTCGTAAGAACAGGATCTTCTGCCATCAAAACTCTAATGAAGGCACTTACCCATCTCTTCAAAATAATAGATTCAAGTATGACTTCCCGAGAAACGAATGTATTAAGTCCAGTTCAGTTACAACCATAATGAATTGCTTGTTCAACAAAAACAAATCTGAAAGTTGGCCCACTATTCTGAGGGACACCAATCAACCAGTGAAAAAACAATTTTCATCTGATATGTGCATAATGCTGCTATCAAACTACATATGCTGATTTTAAGCTAACACAGTATGTTCATCTTCCATATGTTATGCATTAAGAGATTTATCCTGAGAGACATTATGTTTTTCAGTTTCCTAAATTTATAGGACCACTCTTAGAAATGCTTTTTAGTCCTCTTTAGTTAAAAATTTGATAAATTTCATTGAAAGAACTGAGAGCCCTATGCAGTCAGAATTGTCCTTAAAGGTGCACTTGGGTGGCTCAGTCACTTAAGCATCTGATTCTTGATTTCAGCTCAGGTCATGATCTCAGGGTTGTGAGATCAAGCCCCGTGTCAGGCTCCGGCTCCATGCTGGACATGGAGCCTGCTTAAGATTCTCTCTGTCTCACCTTCCCTGTGCCCCTCTCCCCCTAAAAAACCCAGAATTGTCCTGAAAAATTAAAAATGCAAAGTCACACTAACACTGTGTTATGTGTTCTATCAATATTTCTTATTTCACTGAAAAAAAGTTCAAGAAATATTCAGCATAAGCCATTATGTGTAGAGTACTTTCACACTGGATGCCATCTTTTTCTAAGTAAAGATTTTATTCCCTTCTCCACTCCACCTCCCCATGATATCTCAGTGAGAGTATTTAGAAGTATTGAAACTTCTAAAGACATATTTGGGTATAACATGTCCACAGTAGCTTAACTAGTTAATACTTAGGAGAAAGCTTTCCCTTTCTGTGCAACTGTAGGAAACTGAAACACTTTACACACAGATTTTGCTCATCGAAATATAGAAGTGTTCATCCATGCAACTGTTTGTAAAGTAGTTTGGCCATATGTTTATAAGCCAATAATTGTGCTTCAGGAGATTATTTCCAATGAAATGGCCCCCAAATATGAGGAATGTTGGGCACATAGATATTCATCACCCTATTATTTTAAGGGCAGACATTTGGAAGCCATTGAAAATGTCCAACAGTAGAAAATGGTTAGGTATGTTTTGGTTTAACCACTTAATAGAATATTTCATAGCTGATTAAAATACTTGTAAGGAGTTCTCATAGCAGGTTGAAATGTTCACACTAGAACATGAATTAGAAAAACAGAATGCCAGATTTTATAATTATTAAAAATCAAGAACCAAACACAATTCTCTGGTAGGGAGTTTTACAAGATAGATGACATGAAATATGCCAAAATTCTACAGCGTCTGTGTGTGCAGGATTAGATTGTTTTTCCCTTTACATTTCAGTCTTTTCCAAACCTTCATCAATCACCATGTATTATTTTATCATTTTAAGAACATTAATTTATACACTTATTAAAAAAATAAGTATGTCCTTGCTGAAGCAAGCTAGAGGATCTTCCCTAAGATTCTTTACATTTCTCTCTACAGATTAAAATGCTGGCTTAACAAACCACATAGCCAGTTGTCCTCCATCATACTGCCTCACTTAGCAGACTATGAAATCCCAAATTGAGGGTCAAGTGATTTTGCCTACATTGGATTCTATGACATTCTGCAGTGCCTAATAAGTACTAGACACCCAATGAGGTGTTTAGCTACTCTATCCTTTCGTAATTTACCCATAAGTTAATTCAGTCCAGAAAATTAAGTATATTCTAAGGTTTCAATAAATATTTGCATAACTGATCATTTATTAGTTCTTAAGGAATCCTATGATAGAATTTGGGGACATATCCTAAAGTTGTTGAGATGTATTTCTCAAAGATCAACCAACGTATCTCATTACCAGACACACCACTAACTTTTATTAATGGTATATATAGGCAGCACATCAGGCCAGGGGCAGCTCAGCCTTCAGTAGGCAATGCTCACTGTGCAGCTCAATGTTCGGGCTTTTCCCATGCATATCCATGATATAGGCTTTCTCCATGCACATCCTACAAATCATTAGTTCTCAAAAGAAACATAGTATAGACAGGAACAAAATGGAAGGAATGTGCTAATATTAAATCATACCCAGTAAGATCTGGGTATGTAAACATTCTTCCCCACTGCACTCATTCCTTTTAATTGACAAGGAATTACCAAGCTATCTGCGTTTCACAAAGCTGCGTAGAAGGACCAGGTAACTTCACATCAATAATTTCAGTTTCAGGGAAAAATTATGACTTCTTTCATTTGTGACTCTCTGATGAGGGAAGGAGATACATTCGGTGATTCTGATGCTGTTGAGAAACTCTAAGTGGAATTTCCATGTACACGAGTAACGACGCTACCTCATAGCTCACGTACTCTGTGGACACTGTCTGATGGAGCTGCTACAACTACATTTACTGTGGCAAAACTCTTGAGATCTCACTCTTGTTAGTATTTAATTACTTTTTTACAAAAAAATTACTTTTTACAATTAATATTTATAATAAAATTTATCCCATCCATTCATTTACTTGTATATGTTCATATGTGGCATTTTATTTTATTTTATTTTATTTTATTTTATTTTGAAATTTTAAGGAAAATGTTATTTTATATTTTTATTTTTTTAAATTTTATTATGTTATGTTAGTCACCATACAGTACATCATTTGTTTTGATATAGTTTTCCATGATTCACTGTTTGTATATAACACCCAGTGCTCCATTCAATACATGCCCTCCTTAATACCCATCACTGGGCTAACCCATCCCCCACACCCCTCCCCTCTGAAAGATTTGTTGTTCTTTAAGTATTTATTGAGCATCTATTATGTGGCGGACTCTGTGATAGACCCTGAGGATGTAGAATTAAAGAAGTTGCATATGCTTCTCAATTTCATGGAGCTTAAAACTTGACAAGGCAAAACTTTAACAAATAAGCATATAGAAATAAGGAATAATAATCAAGAAAAAGGCTATGATGGCTTCCAGCCATTGCTTTTAGCCATTACTTTCATAAATAAATTTTCATGTGTTCTGGTTTGGTCAATAAAATGGAATATCTAACTTCTGAAAAGATACGTGATCTCTCTATATTTTGCAGGCAGACAACTCTAGTATTTGTCTTGTGAGTAGTGTGAAATCTTTAGCAGTTCAGACTCGGGGGTCCAGCTCATAGCATTTTACTTAGGTAGGTAGGTCAGGGAGGTTTTCCAAGATGAGAACTGTCGATGGCAAAGACACAACTTAAGCTAGTCCTAAGGTGGCAGATATCTCAGGATATCAGCTTTAGAAATTGCTTTTCTTGGCTTATATACTAGCAGGTGGTCAAAAAGCACTGGGTGGAGGACCCCAGCCCTCTTTAAGCTATACCTTCACTCCTGCCTCTGGATAATTACTCCATAGTTTCCTGGGACTCCTCCAGGTGTCAGCCCTAAAGAATGGGATACATGCAAGAGAGCTCAATGCTGTCTTCCTTCCAGGATAGCGAGTTGACCAACAGAAAAGTCCCCCTTCTTGGCCACACTGAATGATGGACATCCTTAACACTCCTACTCTTTCCTTCAACTCTCTTCTTTTACTGCCCAAATAAGCACCAGAGAAATATTAGCACGCCCACTACACAAGCAAGTGCCTAGCCAGCAATCATATCTGTCTCTCCTTGCCAACCCCACCAGTCTCAAGGAGAGCTCTCCTGCAGTGACTCTGCTCCACTGAATTTATAGAATGAAGCTTTACCTCCGTTTCAGAGGGGAGAGGAAAGTCACAACCCTTCCTATCAGCCAATCAGAGCAACTCCGGTGCTTGGCACTCTTCCCCTCCTTCCTTGCCAATTCTGTTTCTATCTGAGGCAGCAATGGTTAGGTATTTGGTTGTCTCCTCAGAGGGGGTGTCTGGCCCCAGCCTACTCTTCTCTTGAAAATATGGGGTACTTAATATCTGTGTTCTCAGCTTGAGGTAATTCCAAGGCAACAGGAAAGGCCCCATGAAAAATCCTTTCCCATTTGTAATACACTAATACAATCATAGAACACAACCAATTACTTATAAATCTACAGGGTGGCTGGTCAGTACACAAAACACATTTTATACTGTAAAAATAAACAAAACATTATATATATGCACAAGCTGAATAAGTCGAAGTCGTTCAAAGCTTAAGGTTCCTGCTTTGTTGTTGGAGTGAATGCATCATGAACTATGCAAATTCATCTTAAGTCTTTTGTGGTTCTGACCAGGAGTAGTTTAGCTCTGAGAATAAATTGAAGGTTTATCTCTGGCCCTATTTGGCACCAAAAAAAAAAAAAAAAAGTAGCTAAGAGGAAATATGCAAAGCTCATCTCATAATGCAATTCTAATGATGTGACTTCTACAGAGTGCTGTCTAAAAGATAGGACACACAAATAATTATTCATAGTCCAACTCAAAATAGAGGAGGGGGAGAACTTGCCCCACCAGCACCACTAGGAATAGCCAAATGGATTGCCCCTTGCTGCCAGGTAAATTCTCAGATCAGCAAGACTGGTCATCCAGGAAGGAGGGGCAGGAGGAAGTGAACAGGTAAGACTATGGAGAGGCTTCTTAGACAGTCTTATGTGCCCGTGTTTCCTTTCCACTGTCCCATGACTACTCGCTGACAGCAGGATTTTATCCTCTGTTTCCTGATGAGACAGGTTATCATCAGGGTGGTTTGGTAACCATTCCTTTCTGGGCATAATTCACATCAAGGTTCCTCAAAAACTCATCATAAGAAAAAACTTGAATGTTTCCTTTTCAGTGCAGACCAATCAGCTATCCTGTCTATGAAGGTAACTGTTAGATTTAATGCATATATGTTCTTCACACAAGCATATACCCTCATTTATAGATGGCCATGTCTCATGGTTTGTCAGATTTAATGCATATATGTTCTTCACACAAGCATATACCCTTATTTATAGATGGCCATGTCTCATGGTTTGTCAGATGAAGGCACTTGAGTTTTCTTCATATCTTTCCACAACTCTGACAGAGACACCTGTAAATAGTGTTACTCTATTTTCACTTGTGTAGCATATTGATTTTAGAGGTCCCCAAACGCAATCCCGGAGCTTGCCTTCTGATGATAAATGTTCAAGAAGAGGATCATTGAAGTTAATGTTATCTCACCTAACACTAGGGAATCCATAAGCACTGGAAAATTCCACGGGCAACAGGATGTGGGGACTTCTCACAGAGCTAATGTATGAACACAAGCCTGGACAAGCTCAAGGTTTATAGATACTTGATCAAAAGCAACACATTCATGACAATGTATACCTAAAAAATACAACTTATAATAACAATTTACTCTGCCCAGTCATTAGGGCTATGAAATATTCAGAATGTCTTTTTCTAGTATATGTAAGATACAGAGAACTTGGAATTTCCCTTGTATAAACATATTGCTTTGAGAAGGATGGAGGTAGCCTTTCTTTCTAACTGGACTAATTTGGGGCTTGAGTTTCTTTCCAGGGGACTCATTCAGTATTCATGCACAATCTGGTTGCACTGCGGGAAAGTGTGGCATTGAATTCATGGTGCAGCAGATAAAAAAACAAGGCAAAATCATCCTCGACAGCAGAAGGAAAGCAATTCTGTTTCTCCCAGGCCTTTCTACAGCTGATCAGAGGGAGCCATTCCCCATCCTGCCTATGATGAAGCTGTTCAGCAAACATCCCTCTGGACCTTTCTGATTAAAGCCATTTTTGCAGACAGTGTTGGCCGAGTCTCAGCCAGTTCAAGGTCTTTTAAGTGCTACAATATCTTAAAATTGAGAGATTCTATTTGATACCAAAACAGCACTGGCTGGAAAGAAAAGATCAACATGAAGGGCATTTACACAAAGGAGAATTTCTGATTCAATTTCTGTCCCCATGGATGGACTCATTTTGGGCTCAGGATATTACATTTATGATAGGATCTTTTTTCAAGTCTCTCCTATATCCAGTTTAGTCTGTCTAGTGGTCCATTTTTATTTCCACCTCTCCTTGCAAAGTGAAAAATTGGAATTCCTGGGCTCTGACAGAATCCCTCTTTCCTGGCATCCTTAGTGACCTAGACAAGCCAAGAGAAGTCAGAGTTGGGTTCTAGGATGTTCCTCAAAACCAGCTCCTGCTTTTCTGCAGACATTATGGGATCAGAAGAGGATCAAAACTTCTAATACATGCAAAATAACCTCAACCTGATTACAACCATAAGCCTTAGCCTCCTTTTCCACCAAGCTTTGAGATTCCAGATTTGCTGGGCCACAGCTACAGTAAGCTACTTTTCTTTCCCTATCTTTCCCTTCACCAGACCTGGGAGGAGAAACAAAGCAAGGGAGCAGAAAACCCTGAAACCCAAATAATCCACAAACTGGAGACTTGGGTTTCCAAATAAAATAGTAGGATATAAGCTCTACTTGAAAAGGGTACTTGACTTTCTGGATACAGACACTCAAAATGTGTTTCTCCTAAAAACTGTGAAATCTGAGTGTGGGTGTTTGGGGAAAGGGGGTTTGGAGAATTGAAAAGAAATTCTTCTAGCTTACAGTTATCCTTTTGGTAGGCAGATTGGATCTTGTTTTGAAAAAATATTCACTGGGGAAGCAGGGAAAAACTGTGACTGTGATTTTTTTCCCCTTTCAATTCTGACAAATTATGAACAATGTACTCTCCTTGCCTAAAGGAGAAAGGGGTCATGATTGTCCCCCCAAGCCCTCTGTCAGTGCCCCAGTCACGCTGAAGAGAGCAACTGGGCTGTTAGTATAAAAAAAATATATCATTTACTGGATTCAGACAGGTCTAGCCCTTCATTATGGAGTCTTATTTTTTAACCAGTCTGGACTGGTTTTTTTCGAGCTTTCTTTAAAGGGCCAGCTCTAAATATATGTGTCAGTATGGTTTATCATTGCTGGATAGAGGGTAAACCAAGTTGAGAAGTGATGGAGGTCTTTTATTAAATATCTAAATATATGTGAACACCACACACACACACAGACACACACACACACACACCTGAACACCTTCCACACCATGCTTTTACTATCACATAATGAGTTGTTATAGATAAGCTACTTTTGTTGAAGACAAAAGCAGAAGGAGGGAGGGAGGGAGGAAGGAAAGAGAAAGAGAAAGAAAAAAAGAGAGAGAAAGAGAAAGAAAGAATGAAAGAAAGAAAGAAAGAAAGAAAGAAAGAAAGAAAGAAAGAAACAAAGAAACAAAGAAACAAAGAAAGAAAGAAAACAGGAAAAATGAGGCAGGGAGGGAGGGAGGAAGGAAGACAGGCATACAGGCAGGAGGGAAGAGGAAGGAAAACTTTTTTCTCTTCCTTGCACACATACGTGTAGACTCTAAAGTTTTGTTATGATGTAATGTGCGTATAACATTAACAGGCATCCAGATGAAAGAAAAAACTCACTTACAGCATTGTTTCAACAACAAATCAAACTGTTTTCACTTTGCTGTATTCTCTTTCTATCCCCATCCTGATTTTGTCACCAATTTATCTGCATTTAATATTGATTCTGGAGTAGCATTATTTGTGAGGGGCATCATCGATTTATTAACCACTTTTCAGAACAAAAAAAAAGTTAAAGAACATTAAATGCAGGTTGTAAAATGCATCCTAAGCACAGAAAATCAGCAAAACTGAAAACTGCATCTTAGAATCAAGGAGATCTGTAAGTTACCATCTCATTATAGACATGATTTTGAATATTGATTGTTTTGTATTATCATAAGCATTTTGTAGGGCATATCTAGTCTTCGTAATTCTAATTTTCATAGCATCCTATTAGATTATCAAGGGACATTCTACTGACCATTGTGCTTTGGCACGTATTTAAGCCTCTTCCTGGGGTGCGCTCGAGCTGGATGGTACCAGCTTGTGGGAGCCCTACTCTGGGTTCAAATTCACAGCTTAAAATTGGCCATGGGAGAAGTCTTTACACCGTGAAAATGGGCAAACATCACAAATTTACCAGCACCCGATTGCTTATTTCTATGATTTTTACCAGTCTACCTAATACCATAACAAGTATCTTTGACTAAGCACCCCTCCCCCAGTTTTTCCCTTTCTGGCAGGCGGAAGAACTCCACGAATGGGATAATGATAATGAAGTGATAATCAATGAAGGCTAAGGCTTCTTGAGTGGCTTCCCTGTAGTCACACAGCTAGTGAGTGGCAGGGCCAGGCTCTGAATGCAGGCTCTCTGGTGCGGGAGGTCATCCCCTGAACCACAGTACCGTCAGCAGCATCCCTAGAGCTCCAGCGCTGAGCCCCAACACAGGGACTCTCTGAAACCCTAGCCTACCAAGCCCCTCCCTTCCCTGTCACAAGCCCAGTAAGATTCACACACCATCCCTGGCCACCGTGAAGCTTGGCAGCCCTGAAGCTGCTGGCTCCATATTGGCTCAGGGTGCCTCTTTCCCTCCAGGCACCATTCGGTTCCAGTGAGTTGATGCAGCTTCTCCGGTGCTCAGAGGCTTCAGCACTTCTTCCTCACGGTTCACCTCCTCTTCCTGCCTTCCTAGGGATGGCGCTAGCCTTCGCAGGGTTCTAGGGTTCGCCTCTGCCTCAGCGATGTCACTTCCGTCACCTCACCAATCCCTCTTGCTTCCAGTGTCTTCTCCTGGGTCAGGAGGAGTCAGTCACCTGTTGCCTCTGCAAAAGACCACCAGAAAGCCTGTTGGTTAAGGAAGCAAATTGTATTCGCCTTACTGCAGTGAGAGAATGCCACCCGGACCGTCTTCTTAGTGGTGTCTCCGAGGATTTTTAAAAGGTTTTAGGGTCTGGGCTGTGTGCTATAAGGCAGGTCTTTCAAGGCAGGGAACTGGTTAGGGTTGGGGCGACTGTGTGAGCGTATGATTGGTGGACACAGTCAGGTGAGGGACCTAAAGCAACTCTTAATAAGCAACCCATTAGTCTTCATAAATCAGCGATTATGTTAGGTCATGGCCTCATCTTCCCAATGCAAGTATTCTCTAAAGTGATTAACTACATCACTTTTGTTTCTTCCCAGTAATGTTTAGCACAGAAAGAGGAAAAGGGCTGGCTCCAGTATTGTTTATACGAGAGAGAAAAGTGTGATATTTTCAGTTCTCAGAGGGAAGAGGCCCTTTCTGCACCAATGCCTATGAGTTGCCAAAGGCGGGGCCTGGGGCCACTTCTCACAGGCCCTCATGGCGGAAGCCGGAAACCAGTCCCTGCAGACAATACCGGTGCCCACACAGAGCTGTGTGCTCCAAAGGCCTGCCCTCCTATGACCACTGGTGTTCCTGGATTTAGGTCTATTTTATACTTTTTCTTGGTGCACATCCTGGCTTCAGTGACACCCGGATGCTGACAGGAGGCCTTTGCTAAACATCCTCAGAGATCTTCAGTATTTCTGGACGTTGTCTTCTCTTACCAGCCCAAGGAGAAGCTGTACAAATAGGAGCACTGGTAGCTGGCCCGGCTTCTGAGGGTTCTACCAGTGGATGCCCAAATTAAGTATTTCACTTCTGTATTTCTTCCTAAATGCATGAGGCAGTGTTCTTCTTTTGAAGCATGAACAGAGGATCATTTCTAAAAGTCGATCCACCGAGTCACAGAAAATGAATGTTTTCACGGCTCTTGACCTGATTTATAGCACCAGCTCCCTTCTGTAGAGGGTCGTAACAACTAATGCTGTCAGTGGCAATGCATCAGTGTCCCCTTTCCACCACAGCATGGCTAACATTAGGTTTTATGATTCAAAATATACATCTAATTTTTTTTTAAGATTTTATTTATGTATTTGACAGAGAGAGAGAGAGACAGCCAGCGAGAGAGGGAACACAAGCAGGGGCAGTGGGAGAGGAAGAAGCAGGCTCCCAGCGGAGGAGGCTGATGCGGGGCTTGATCACAGGACTCCAGGATCACACCCTGAGCCGAAGGCAGATGCTTAACGACTGAGCCACCCAGGCGCCCCCAAAATATACATCTAATTTAATTATAATGTTATCACTCATATTTACATTTCCATTTCAATGATTTCTAAGGAGGCTTAACATTGTAACATTTGTCATATCTTTGTAACAATGATTGGAACTGAAAAATAAATCAAAACAACATTTTGGAAGCACCAAAGATGCCACCCCAAAATAACCATTGTTCATATAGTTGGATATGTCTTGAAAGATCTTTAGGTTTCTTTCTGCCTATAAATATATTCTTCCCTTTTTTCTATAAAAATGGGATCACACTGTTTGACCTATTTTTTAACCTGCTTTTTTCACACACCCACATATTTTGAAAATTTTTCCATGAAATAATATTTATCTTTAATACCATTGTGCTGACAGAACATTAGTCCATTGTTATGAGGCAGTATAAAGAGTGTATGTCAAGGGGGTGAAAGGTGCAGGGATCTAGCCAATGATATAGTAATAGCATTTCACGGTGACAGATGGTAGCTTTACCTGTGGTGAGCACAGCATAACATATAGAGATGTCGAATCACTATCTTGTACATGTGAAACTAATATAGCATTGTGTGTCAACTATACTTTTAATCAAAACAAAATAAAACAAAAGAATGTAGACTGCTGGGTTCAAATGCCATGTAAGCCATTTAGTAGCCACGTGACTTGGGGCAGGTTATTTACATCCCTGTGATTTAGTTTACTGATCTGTAAAATAAGGATCATAATAACACTGCCTCATAGGGTTGTTTTGGAGACAAAATAAATTAAAATTTGTAATACTCCAAGAGTCTGGCACATCGTGTAAGTATTTGCTGGAAATAATATTAGGTGTGCCATAATTAATTAAACCCATATTATTAGACATGTCAGTCGTTTCTTTTTTACTTCTGTTACAAAAATTGTTGTGACGAACATTTCTTAGGATACATTCCTACGTATTAAATTGTTTGGTTGAAGAACACATACATATTTAAGGCTTTTGTTACATACTGCTATATTTTCCTCCAAAAACCATATGCCATAAGCAATTTGGGGAGAGTGCTATTTCTTCCCTGATGTTAACAACCAGTTTCCTGTAGATTCTTTGCCTTCCTGAGACAGGTAAAGTCTGGGAGATAAACATGATCTGATCGGAGAGCCAGAAGCACAATTTCCTGTGGCCTCTTTGTTCTGCCCATCATAATCTCCTCATTAGTGGGCCCAGGACTTTATCTATACCAGAGAACACCAGCCACTTAGGCACCATTTTAAAGTGAAAAATAATAACTAGTAATATTGCCTTTTGGGTTATCATTAACTTGAGCTAAATTACAATGAGACATCTCCAGAAATAAATGGACGGTTTGGAGGAATAACAACCTAATTTATTATAACTCCACGTGAACACAATGAGCATTGGACAGGCTTATCATGACCGGTACTTCAAAAGAGTATACTTCGGATCCGCTCCATCTAATGAAGCCGTGTGAACGTGGTAGCTGTGGTTCATGTTATCTCGGGTCTTAAGTCAGTTGCTAAATCACATTTATCGTGATACTTTATTACTTGTCCAATTTAAAGAGGAAAGTTTCATTGTGCAAGAGAGTCCAATACTGGCTGCTTTATCATAATTAAGGACACGTGCAACAACCTGGAATTTCTTGGGGAAACATACATTACTGTATCTGGAGGAGATTCTATGCTCATGTCCTGGCTAGAAAAGAGTTTTATTTCCTAAAAGAAACCATTTTGTGGTATATATTCTTTCCTACCTCATCTCCTCCCCCGTAGGAATCTCAGTGGGCTGGTCTAGTCACTGTGTGTGTGTGTGTGTGTGTGTGTGTGTGTGTGTGTGTGTGTACGTGCACACACACACACGCGCGCGCCTTTTTTCATGCCTTCACAGGTACAAGTTTAATTGTAATATCGAAAAGACTATAAGCCTAGGCTCATTGTCACTTGGCCAAGGAAAAAATAAGGTATATCTAAAGTAAGGGGGGGGGTTGATATTTTTGTAATTACCTGAGCTTTCCCACTGAAAGGAATGAAATTATATTTATCAAAGCTTTTATCTCAAGGAGTGGTTATCTAGTTCTTGTTTAATATTGTTCAGATGTCAGCTTTCTGCCTTTTTGGCTACATGCTTCAGGTCATGTGCCTGACTACTAATGTGTTAATTCCTGAGAAGAAGAGTTAAAACATGCATGTCATCATACTATCGCTCTTAAGTTGCTCTGGAAAGAAAGTTTGAAGACAGAGGTTGAAGCTCTTGGCCCAAATGAGGTGATTGGCTAAACTCTATCCCTGATACTCTTCCTCCCTTAAAACAAAACAGATGGGAAGGTGAGTGTTTATAAAGTGGCAGCATGACAGTAAATTCATCTGTCATTTACGGTGTTCAAAGCATGTATTATTCACTCTGATTTATTATTCAAGAAACAAAGACCTAGAAAAAGAGAAGGGATGAGATGAGACACTGAGACTGACCGTACATTAAGCATCAGCTATAGACTAGATATGCTAATATATGATAAATGACTTAACCTCAGCTCACAACCGTGAGATAATATATATCCTGGCTTGGCAGACATAAAATGCATCATTGAGGTCAACAAAGGCCATAGCTGTTTAAGTTATCAGCAGTCACCAAGTACATTATAGAACTTATCAGAGTCTTTAATTTGTTAATTAGTGTTGTGGTTTTTCAAGAAGGGGACATAATATGCAGAATTTCCCAGCTTATTTGGCACAAGTCCCAGCTCCTTCCCCCACACACATATAATATACATCTAAACAGGTACACTTCTTTTTTTTAACCAAGTATCTTATCAATTAATGTTTCATAAAATACGTTTCGAAAATACCCTTCATTGTACTGATGAGATATTGGAGACACAGAGACTAATGACTGTTTCAAGCTCACACAGAGATTTCAAGCTAGAATTGGTGCTCAGTCCTAGGCCACCTCTTTTCAGTCCATCCCACTCAGAACAGATCTTCACCTTGAGCAGTCATAAAATTGGTTTAACAAGAAGCCTCATAGATAGTAAAAAAAATAGTTGAACTCTAGCTGATAAATATTTTCTCCTCTGATTTTTTCTTTTCCTGTATATCATCCAATATTAATTCTCAACTTGAGTAACAAAAGCAAGTGGTTCCTTATTTGTTCTAAGCAGAAAAAAACCACAAAAAACATAAGATAATGAACCTTTGCTGAGAAATGAGATGTATGGAAAAGCTTATCAATGTGTGATTTCAGCAGGCATGGTGCAGTGCTAAGGGCACCACCTTTGGTTGAGACAGGCAGCGCTGACCCGTATCTGGCTATGTCACTTAACTGCTGCGTTCTTTAAATTTAATGAGGGCAGTGTCTAATTGGTTTTGTTCCACAGTATAGATGCACTGTTGGCTTATAGATCCTGAAAGAATAATAGTTCAGCATTATCATTCCAGTGGCCCACTAAGTCGCTCACGAGCTGCCTCCCCCTTTATCTCTCCAGCCTCCTCTAATTCTACTTTCCCCTTCACTCAAGCTGCTCCAGCCACCCTGGCCTCCTAGCCATTTGTTGAGCCTTCCAGGCCCATTTAGAGCCTTTAGGGAAAGTGGCATCTTTGCCACCTCTGCCTAGAATGCTCTTCCTAAAATAGCTCACTCCCTAACCCTCTTTGTATCTTTACTCAAAAGTCACCTTCTGTTTGCTGTCTTATCACTATGTAATAAACTGCCTCCAAAATTAATGGCTTAAATAACAACAGTTGACTATTGTCATATCTTATGACTCTGTGGGTCAGGAACTCAGCCAGGACACAGAGAGGAAAGCTTGTTTCTGCACCCCAGTGTCTGGGACCCCCGCTGGATAGTTGAGTAGATGGAGATGGAAACAGGGTGGAGATGGCTGGGACTCTTTCCCTCTCTTCACATGCTTCTCCCAGTGCATGGCTCTGGCTCCCTCACAGCATGGCACTCTCAAAGTAGTAAGCGTCCTTGCATGACAGTTCTCGGCTCCAGGAGATCAAAGTGGAAGCTGACAGTCCTTTTGAAGTTAGGCCAGCAACTAGGCATAACATAGCCTCTGCCAAACACCGTTGGTTAGAGAAGACACCAAGTGGTTCAGATTCTAGAGGAAGGGTATAAATTGACCCCCTTTCTTAATAGGAGGAGTGGCAAAGAATTTGAGCCCTCATTAACCTGTTGCATGTCTCAATAAGGCCTTCCCAATCAATCTTATTTAAAATTCCAACCCGCCTAATGTCTTCTATCCTTAAACTTGCTTTATTTTTCTGTTATGTTCACTGCTGTATCTTCAGCAACTAGAAGAGCAGGTGACACATTGTAGGCACTCTATATAGTTATAGAAAGGAAGGAAGGATGAAGGGGGGGGTAAGCAGAAGGGGGAATGAACCATGAGAGACTATGGACTCTGGGAAACAAACTGAGGGTTCAGAGGGGAGGGGGGTGGGGGAATGGGATAGGCCAGTGATGGGTATTAAGGAGGGCACGTATTGCATGGTGCACTGGGTGTTATACGCGAATAATGAATCATGGAACACTACATCAAAAACTAAGGATATACTGTATGGTGACTAACATAACATAATAAAAAATTATTTAAATAAAAAAGAAAGGAAGGAAGGAAGGAAGGAAGGAAGGAAGGAAGGAAGGAAGATAAGTGAACTACTCTGACCTTCAGTTTCCTCATCTGAAAAATAATAATACTAAGGTTCTTGTGAGAATTGAATGAGATCAGGTATGTAAAATATTTAATACAGAACAATACTGGAAAATACTTAGTAACTATTCATTTGAGTGGCCACTGGGTTCACTTAAATGGATTTCAGAAAGATCATAAAGTAGATTTAGACACTGTCTTCCTGGGCACCCCTTAACATTCTGACATGTGGATGAACTGGGCAACTTCAAACCAACTAAGGCTTCACTCTCCAGGATAATTGAGTTTAACCACAAAAGGAGAGTGAAGATTTGATGGAAGGGGCAGGAGTCATTTATTTTAAAAATGAGTTTCCTTTTGAAGTGAACATCAAAGTTGCTAGAAAGATCCTTAATAAAAATGAGCGTCATGAGGGGTCACTATTTATATTTCACCAAGCAGGGAAACCTCATTTGAGTTCTATCATTTGCTCCTTAATTGATTGACTATAAATAGTAATCCAGTCATTTATTTCCACTCAAAAGGCCTCCTAATTTGTTCATTTGAGCATTAAAGCAATGCTAATGCAGATTTTCATCTCTTCTCAGCTGGAGAATCATGATTTTTTTTTTCTTAAAGAAACGTCCAGACATCCTACCTGCTTCCATTTCTACTTCTGTCTTTGCTTCTTCCTCTTCATGGAGTTATTGAGAGTTAACCCAGGACATCATTGTGTGTTGGTAAAAGTCCTGGGGTCCTAAGAGAGGCAAATGGAAGGAGAAACAGCAGGAGCACAGAATTGCAAAGTTCCCAAGTTGCAGGTGTCACCTGCCTCAGGTATCTGATTGAGCTTGACCCAACCGTGCCATGGCCTGTGGTTCTCGAGCCACACCCTGCCCACCGCCAACTGATAAAAGTGCCCAGAAGCTTCCTTTCTTGTGGAGCTCTGCCTCTGTGACCCCCAGTCTTTTTCATGTAATACCATTCCATTATTCCAGACAATATGCTCAGGCTGTTCGTGAGCTTTTATTTAGAAATTCCATTTTTCTCAAGTGTTTTATGACATTGTAAACCTGATTAGAAATGAGGTTGGTCATTGAAGTGGAATCACTCCATATGTCAAGAGACCTTTCTGCATTTCATCTGCTATACACTCTTTTCTCTGTCTTCCTCTCCCTGTTTCCTTCCTCTTTGGAGAAAAAACCAAATCTTACCCCAAGTCTCAGGCTTGGGAGTTCTGATCTCATTCAGGCCCTGAAGGCTCAGATTCTACCCCAAATGGACTTACCTAGGCGTATTCTCATTGAGGAAGTTGTGTCTTTTCCTTCAGGGAGTTCTTGAACAGGAAGAAAAGTCAGTCATCTCCCTGAATCTCCTCTTGCCTTGACCAAGCTCAGATCCCCCATCTGATTCACCATCCCTTTGGTCCAATCACCACCTGAAGTCACCACCTCATGAGAGCAGACAGAACTGGTAATCTCATTTTAGGGAAAAAAGGGCTATTATTTTCACTTCCAAATTGCCCTTTTGAAAATAAAAAATTGTCATATATTTAAACTTTCCTCAGAATGAAATGTCTGGTTGCTCATAGAGTACAAATGAGAACTTCCAAAGCTTGGCTTGGCAAATCATCCTCAAGAGCAAAATGATTTATCCCATCCCACGAAATATACAAGTGGGCATGCACCCTTCACCTTGAAGGTGACTGAGGTGATCTGGGGGGTGAAAATGGGGAAATGGCCAGGCTTTCTGCTACATGTGGGGCTAAGATTTAGGTCACCTAAAGTGAAGTTTTAGACACATGTCACATGGAACCTAGGTTTGATTAGTGAATGAGGAGCTGTCAAAAGTTTTGTCTTTACAAACAGTTTGCTTTAAGAAAAGCATCAGATTCAAAAACCAAATCTGCAACTTAATAGTTAAACATCCTCAGACCAGTTATAAACCTCCCCTGAGCCTCTTTTCCCTCATCAGCAAAATAAGGGAAAGGATGCCTACTTCACAGGGATGTTGTGAGAATTAAGTTATATATGGACATATAAGGTCTCAAAAAATGTCATTTTTATAATTTCCTCCTATAAATCAGATAAAATCCTATCGTCATAACTTAGTCTTCACTGTCATGCATTTCATTTCAGTAAGATTGTTCTGGAATTAACAGCTATGGCAGCAGTTCTAGAATTGATGGCATTATTTCAATCCACACTATTTTCGTTCTGACCAAGATGAATCAAGGTTGCTAGTGAGATGCTTCTATAAATGGGTTTCATAGCAGGTCACAATGACCAGGACATTCTCTTTGTGATGGAGGAAGTACTATTTCAGAAGTGGCAAAGCTTTCTAAGGTTGCTTCTGTAAGACGGACACCCGATAAAGCCATGATATTGACAGGCTTCTTCCCTCCACAGCACCTAAGGTACGTTAGAGTACAGTCTTTGGAATAGCTAGTGAGGTGCCTTATAGATTTATTCACATCGCTAGGAGGAATGGTGCTGAAGTTTCCTCATTTCTCATTAATGTTAATCACTTCCTTAAAGGCTTTCCCTGCAGATATGCTTCAAAGAATCTATAAATTTTCCTTAAGCTCTTATGCAATTTTCTATTTATCATCCTAGCAATGATGAAGCAGTTAACATAGTATGATAAATAAAACAGTGTTGGTACTTGATTATAGTTGCATATTTTTCTCCCATTCCTCACTTTTATTTGGGATCTGATCCAACATCTTTCTTGCTTGGGCCAATAGCTCCATGCCCATTTGCTCATTTGAATGGCAGGGAGAAGGACAGTTGGTACTACCATTAAATATTAGGACTCCCATTTTATAAATTCGAAGTTGAGCTTTAGGGAAGAAGACATAGTAACTATGGCTTGTCCACAGTAAATAAGAGAATGGAAGAAGGTTTCAAGAACTCAAATTTCTTGACTTCTAGTGACAGCTCTCTTAAGTCAGCTGGCCTATTGGTGAAGATTCTGATGAGAGCCTACCATGGCAGAGGAACATAGGATATTAAACCTACCCTATGTATAAATGGAAGCTGTAACCTGTGGCTCCAAAACCAGTTTGTTGCTTCCCAAGCTCAAGCATTTTAGCATCCATCTGACTGACCTGTTCCTTGCTGCACAGTGGCCTGTGGTGACTATGATTCCTGACTTGTTCCTTCCTTCTTGCCTGGCTCCTTCCATTTTCTGCCATTCCCATTGTCTAAGTAGGACTGGCTAGATTCCACTGGTATCCCAATCTGCTTCATTCTTTCTTTGAGTTAGGCATACTTCAGCTCCCAATCCTAGGCCTCCAATTTAGCCTCTTGCTCTCGAATTGCTAAATCCCTAAGAATTGTCACTGATGGCCTTGTCCCAAATGGGACTTCATAAGGGTCTGCCATCTCCACTGTGGTGACCCTTTCCTGCCATCCCCTGGCCCAAACTAAAGTTGACCAGCTGCCTTCCTCCATTTATCCTTCCCATTCCAAGGCAGAGCATGGATGGATAAAAAATGGAATTTACCTTTCTAGGTGAAGGCACTTTGGAACAACAGGGGTAGCAGCAAAGTAGGAGAAGCTCTGCCCTATGATGGTATGCCTAGGTCCTGGCTGTGGATAATGAGAACTACAACCAGGTAGGCTCCTGTGTGAATATGGTGGATGTTGAGGCTTAAGAATTGATGAGGTGAAATGGAAGCCTGAGGTAAGAACAAATGTTAAGAAAAACCTACCCTTTTCTCAGAATCTGTTAAGAGAGGACGAAGCAAGTGGAATATATATCTGTTAGGTTTACGAGGTCATTTTTGCTTTAGCATTAATGAATACTTGGAGGCCTAATTACCAAGACAATATTAACACTTCTTGTATTTGACAAAAGAGATGCCAAAGTGTTTTAAACACCAAAGCCTTTGGCTTTTTTTTTTTTTTTTTTTTTTTACTCACTGTCTGTAATAGGCACCCATAAAATCCCAGTGTAACACTCGCACTGGTCTTGGTGGTATGATAATTATTGCATCAAGCGGACTTAGATGAGTTTATTGTCATTTTTTCAAGAGGGAATGGAGATTTTATGCAAGCATACCATAAAGAATTTCTCTTGGACATGCCAGGGAAGTTTTGCATTTTGAAATTGGGTTGGAGAGTCTCTCTGGAAAATGTTTTGCCATGCTAGCAACCCTGACAGTCTCCAGGACAAGAATGCCTAATGTGATGGGACAAATGATCCTAATATGATTTATTTAATAATGATATAATAAAGTAGACATGTGGCCTTGGTATTTAACAAATCCCATTATAAAACACACAAAGGAAGTAATCAACACTAAAATGTGCAAATTCTGAATAGATCTGATGCCTGGCTTCTGAATATTAAGAAACTTGTCAAACTTATTGTGTCTCCTAGCAAGGCAGCTCTCAGATTTATGGCTCCTGAAAACCCAGTATAACAGTAATTGATTTGTAATTGTTTTGTATTCTTTCATCCCTTCAGGTTGTAATGGAGACAGTGGATGGAATATCAATTAACTCCTTGGGGTCAATAGGAGTAAAGTCAGTAGTAGCACTTTTGAAATTATTATTATTATTGTTATTATTATTATTTTTTTTTTACAAATTTACAAAAGGAGAAAAGAGTTGATTGTGATGGTCATCTGTCACAGGCCCATGTAGCTATTCGCACAGTAGTTGCAACCATTGCGTCCTCCCCGTGGAGGTTTGACCTTAGTTTAGTGTGTGTGGTCCTATAGCAAATGACGCGCCCACAGTGACTTTAGTGGCTCAGTAATTTACAGTGGACCAGGCTAAAAGAAATAACTTTCCATTCTGTTGATTAAGTAGTTAGGTCCAAACAACTGAATGAGTCCTTTGAAAAAGTAATAAAACAAATTGAAAAAACAAATCTTTTAAATTTTACTCTTTAATCATTAACAATTACTTGATAATGGAATGTGTACGCCTGTTGGGCACTGCACAACTTCTCAAACCTTGAAATCATATTTGTATCACACCACTCTCATTTCCTGTTCCACATTTTAGCAACTGCCAAAAATCTAGTTTCTTCAGGATATCATGACATTGAAAGAAATGAGGTAGTGTGATCTAATGTTGAAATGCAAACTACTTCGAGTTAGTAGGTTGCAAGACAGCTAATAGATATCAAATATCTCTGTATTTCTCTTGAAAATATCCATGTTACCTGTGAGTTCACTGTGGTGCCCGGGAGGGCCTTGGTGTTCAGTTTAGAGCAATGATCTATAGTTTCAGGTCAGAGAGGCACCAAACTTATACAAATTCAACTCTACCATTTTGCCGGTAGAAACTATTCTTGTGTTCAGAATTACATATTTTTAACACAACATGGTCTTTACATGTAAATCAGTTAATTCAACTCACTCTCATACAAAGAATCAGAATCTACTCCAACATAGGAAGAAAAGTTAGTTGTTTTGGACTTACTGAGATATCTATATTTTGCAGGTGATATTCTCAAGTAGAATAGGTATTATTACTCTTGAATTTGAGCCAGCCGATGGGAATTAAATGTTATCTTATTGTTATTCCATTTTTTATCTTCTTGAATAGTAGTGAATTTGAGCATTCTAAAATACATTGGCCATTTGGATTATCATTCTATAAATTGTCTATTACAATTTTGGTGGGAAACTAAAATTTAAAATACAATACCACTTACAATTGTTCAAAAAAAAAAGGCCCTCAGATAGGTATGTGTAAATCTGACAAATTACTACAGGACTTGTATGCTAAAAACTACACAATGTGAATAAGGAAACTCAAAGATCTAAATAAATGAAAATACATGCCATGTCCATGGATTAGAAGATTCAACATAATAAAGATATTAATTCCCTCCAAACTGACAAATACCCTTAACACAATTTCTGTCAAAATACCAGCAAGATTTTTTTGTAGATATAAACAAGATTATTCTAATGGCAAAAGAACTAGAATAACAAAAACAATTTTGAAAAAAAGAAGACTAAAATGGGAGGAATAAGTCTACTCGATTTCGAAATCATCATATAGCTACAGAAATTAAGACTGTGTGGCATTGGCAGTAGGGTAGACACATAGACCCATGGAACAGAACAGAGAATCTAGAAATGTACCTACTGAAATATGCCCACTTGATTTTTGACAAGAGTACGAAAGTAACTCCACAAATGGTACTGGGACAATTAGATATACATACACACAAAAAAATGAACTTTGACCTAAATCGCACACTGTATTAAAAAATTAACTCAAAATGAATCACAGACTTAAATATAAAAAATAAAAATATAAAACTTTTAGAAAAAAAATAGGAGGAAATTTTGGGGATTTAGGGCTAAGTGAAGAATTCCTGGACTTGACACCAAAAGTGTGATCCGTGAAAGGAAAAACTCATACATTGACTTTATCAAAATTAAAAACCTTGGTGTACAAAAGACTCTTAAGAGAATGAGAGGACAAATTGCAGACTGTCAGAAAATATTTACAAACCACATTTTTTTTTAAGATTTTATTTATTTATTTGACAGAGATAGAGACAGCCAGCGAGAGAGGGAACACAAGCAGGGGGAGTGGGAGAGGAAGAAGCAGGCTCATAGCAGAGGAGCCTGATGTGGGGCTTGATCCCATAACGCCGGGATCACGCCCTGAGCCGAAGGCAGACGCTTAACCGCTGTGCCACCCAGGCGCCCCTACAAACCACATTTTTAACAAAGTACTAATATCTTGAATATATTTAAAATCTCAAAACCCTACAGTAAAAAAACAAACAGTCCAATTAGAAAATGGTAAAAGACTTAGAGAGACATCTCACTGAAGATGATATATAGATGGCAAATAAACATGAAAAGATGTTTGGCATCATTAGCTATTAGGAAAATGCAAATTAAGGCCACAGTGAGATATCACTACATATCTATCAGAGTGGCTAAGATAAAAGATAAAGACAGCAAATGCTGTGGGGGATTTGGAAAAACTGGATCGCTCATACACTGCTAAGGGGAATGTGAGATGCCACACTCTGGAAAACAATTTCTAATTTCTTTAGAAATCAACATGCAACTAGCAATCCGACCTAGCATTTGCACTCCTAGGCATTTGCTCAGAGAACTTAAGATTTACGTTCACAAAAAAGCCTGTTCACAGATGTTTACAACAGCTTTATCTGTAATCACTGAAAACTGGAAACAACCTAGGTATTCGCTCATGAGTGGAGTAGTTAAACAAACTGCGTGCATCCGTATCTTGGAATTCTACTTAACGATATAGGGGAACAAACTGCTGGTACATGCAACAACCGGGATGAATCTCCAGAGAATTGTGCTAAGGGAAAAACGTCAATCCCAAAAGTTACATAATATAAGAGTTCATTTAAATAACATTCTTGAATTGACAAAATAATAGAAATGGAAAACAGATTAGCAGTTGCCAACAATTAAGAAAGATGTGAGGGGAGCACTGAGGGAAGCAGGTGTGGCTATAAAGGGCAGTATGAGGGATCCCCGTGGTGATGGAAATGTTCTGTCAGGGCACCTGCGTGGCTCAGTCAATTCGGGGTCCAACTCTTGATTTCAGCTCAGGTCATGATCTCAGGGTCATGGGATCTAGCCAAGTGTTGGGCTCCATAATCATCGGGGATTCTGCTTCTGTCTCTCTCGGTCTCTAAAATAAATAAATCTTTAAAAAAATTAAATAAATAAAAATAAATTTAGTTGCAAGGTTTTTAAAAAAATCTTTTATCACTGTTGGGGCACCTGGGTGGCTTAATTGGTTAAGTGTCAAGACTCTTGATTTCGGCTCAGTCATGATTTCAGGGTTGTGCGATTGAGCTCTGGGTTGGACTCCTGCTCAGCTGGTAGTCTGCTTGAGATTCTCTCTCTCTCTCTCCCTCTCCCTCTGCACCTCACCACCACTTTCTTTTTAAAAAAATCTTTATCAGGGGCGCCTGGGTGGCACAGCGGTTAAGCGTCTGCCTTCAGCTCAGGGCGTGATCCTGGCGTTATGGGATCGAGCCCCACATCAGGCTCCTCCACTATAAGCCTGCTTCTTCCTCTCCCACTCCCCCTGCTTGTGTTCCCTCTCTCGCTGGCTGTCTCTATCTCTGTCGAATAAATAAACAAAAAATCTTTAAAAAAAAAAATCTTTTATCAGTGTTACAAGTAGACTATTTCCCCTATTTCCATTTCTGGGTACTTACTGTTAAGTAGAGAAAAGTCAATAGCTTTTCAAATTTCTGTATTAAATTCTTATATCTTATCTTTAGGCACATTACCAAATTCTCATATTAATACTGGTAGATTTTATTAGAGTGTCCTGATTCTTTGTAGATATACAATCATGTAATTACCAAAAAAGAGGTCAGTCATTTTAACTATAATTTTCAATGTATCTACCAGTTAATTTTCTTATTGTTTTCAAACAATCTTTCAAACAATATTAAATAATAATAATAATAATAATGGGAATTCTGGTCTGATTACTGATTTTAATTGAAATGATTTTATTATTTTATTTATTCTATTTAGATTTGGTTTGCTTCTAGTCATTTAAACAGTTTCCAGGCATTCCTATTTTACTTAGCATTGTTTTCCTGCATCTAGAGATATGATCACATGGTTTCTTTCCTTTAATGTATTGACATAATTAATTATATTGCTAAGTGTCCTGGTACTTAGTTCCATTTGTATCACTAGGATAAACTCTATTTGGTCTTACTGTACTTTTGTATACACTACTGGATTCTTTTGCCAGTGTTTTATTTAGAATTTTCATATCTATATTCCTAAATGAGGTTGGGTATGCTTTTCTATTTTTCTACTATTCTTTATCAGATTTTGGTATGAAATTTATACTTGTTCCATAAAATTAATTGGGGAGCTGTCTAGCTTTTTCTCTGGGCTGGAACAGTTGCAGTAACATGATAATTATCTATTCTATAAAGGTTAGATAAATCTTAGCTGTGAACCCATCTGGTCCTCGTGCCCTTTTCAGTGATGGTTCTAGAATCACCTTCACCAGCTTCCAGCTTGTCTATAGTTGTTGGTCTGTTCAACTTTTCCACTTCTTAAATAGGTTTCAGTAATTTATATTTTGCCAAAGCAATCATTTCCCTTTGGGAAATAACTTGCGTGCAATATTCTTTTAATCTTTCCCACATCTGTGATTGTTCTTTTTCTTTTATCTATATTGCAACTGGTAGGTGTTAGTCTGTTTTATTTTACACTATTTTTCAAAAAACCACCTCTCAAATTTACTTATCCTTTCTAATATTTGTATTCCTTGCCTTCTGTCTTGTTGAGACAGAGAGAGAGCGCTTGAGCAGGGGGAGGGGCAGAGGGAGAAGGAAAGGGAAAGAATCTCAAGCAGACTCGAAACTGAGTGCGGAGTGCGTTGCAGGGCTCCATCTCATGACTCTGAGATCGTGACCTGAGCCAAAACCAAGAGTCCCACGTGCTTAACTGACTGAGCCACCCAGGCACCCCAAGATAATCTTTTATCTTGGTTTATCCCTCCTCCTAGTTTCTTGTGATTTATTGATTGTTCTTCCGGTTTCTTAAGATGAATACCGAGTTTCTATATTTTTATTTTTATTCTTTACTAATAAAAACATTTAAGGCTACACTTTTTCCAAAGAGTCCCATAGGTTTTGATACGTGTTTGGTTAGTTCCTTTCTAGATTGTTTGAAATTTCTTTTTACTCCCCCTTTAACACAAAGATTAGCTATGAATTTTGTTTTTAAACTTCAAAGTAAGTAAGATTTTTGTTACTTTTTAATTCTTTATTTCTGTTTTTTTGGATTCGTCATATAAAATCTCTACTGTTTAAACTTTATTAAGTTTCACTTGGTAGTTAATTATAAAGCCAATTTACATAAATGTTCCATTGACATAAAGAAAAACAGTCTCCTATTTAATGAGGATAAGATATGTATGTATGTGTACGTATGAGAATATACATGTGTATGTATATATACATGTGTGTATATGTGTTTTAATTCACATATGTGTTATATGTGTGTATATTATGTGTGTGTAGACACACTTATTTTTTGTACTAGCGAATTCCTCTGTGGCCTTTTTTGTTGTTTATTGCTTATTTATATATTGTATTGTTTATTTATTAAATCTGTTCATTCTGAGATAGGTGTATTGAAACCCCCCATAGTAATTGTATGTTTATAGCATTCTCTTGCCAAAGTTTTGTTTCACATATGTACAGATGATCTTTATGTGTGCATGAATTCAGGTTTACGTATCTTTTTCACAAATTGTGGTACTCTGGTAAGTTCTTTAACCTTAAATTCTATCTTGTTTGTTATCACTACTACCAATCCTTCTAAATTTGTATTTTACTGAATTCATCCCTTAAGGCTTAATCTTTTGTATTTTCTCTAACTATGCTTCTTATACGTTGCATTAACCAGTTTTTTTAAGCCAATAAGACAGTCTTTGTATTTAACGGGAGAATTCAGTCTATTTACATTTATGCAATGACTGTTCTGTTTATTTTGTTTCTTCATCATATTTTATGTTTACTATTTATTTTACGTTGTTCTCTTTTGTTCATTTTCCTTACTTTTGCTCATCTGATAAAGTTGCTATTCATGTGCCCTCATTAATTTGGAATTTTTTCTCTCTAATTTTCCTTCAAAAAATCAGGCGTGGTTATCAGGAGCTCTGTTTTGACATGTCAAGTTGGAGATACCTGTGAAATGTTGACCGGAGAGACAGAGTGGGCAGCTGAGTCTGTGCTTAAACCCCCTTGTCCAGTTAGATTTTCACAATTTACTATTGCACATGGGGCATGGGACCAGGGGGAGCAGGTGGGGGCTTGGAGACTGTTTTCATAGCTCAAGGAGTTTCAGTTTTCCCTCCTATTTAGCAGTAGTTTTGAGGTTCTTTCTCCAGTCTGCTCTGAAAGAGTGAACCTTGAGTATGTACACGGTCTCCCAGACCATCAGGGATGAGTATGATTTTACTTTTAAAGCCTGGCTTCCTAGGAGTCATCTCCAAGTCAGAGCAGCTTAATATTTATCTGCTGTTGATCTGAATTGTGCTTAATGCCCTTGAGCTCATAAGGCCTCCATGTTTTGCTGATGGATCTCTGCGTGGCTTAGGAGATGCTTTGGTGTCTGTCCCATGTTCTGCTCCGCTTGTTCCTGAATGGGTGCAGCTTAGAGCATGCCCCAGCCTTCCTAACCCACCCACCCTCTCCCCACCAAGGACCCTTCCTAGCTTTCCTTTTCCCTAGTTTGCTCTGTTAAGTTTTTGGCTGGTCTGCCAGGTGGCTTATTGGGACTTCCAGCCCTCTCTTCACTGCTCATCACCAAGGTCTCTGTGGTTTTCAATATCAAGGTGTTTAGGAGAACTTCTCCAGGCTTTGTTCAAAGTAAAATCAGCCCCTTTTGGCAGAACACTCCTCTTTAAGTTTTGCTTCTCTGGTTGGGCGGAACATCTGTGTCACTGCACCAAGGTGGGGGTGGGGACAGTGCAGATATATTTGTGTGTCTGATGTTCAGGGTGGACATCTGGGCTTGGGATAGTACTTTGGAAGTCATTGGTTTATCAGTTTTATTTAAAACCATAGGTTGGGGCCAGCGTAGAGATAAAATAAAAGCAGTCCAAGAACTAAGCCTTGGATCATCCCAACCTGGAGAGCTGAGCTAAGGCATTTAGCTGTGAATAGAAGAGTTCTGCCTGAGGCTAAGGCCAGGAAACACTTGGCTCCATCAGCCACAGGCCAGTGCCACTGGAAGCCAGACTAGACAGATTGAGTTTCAGCACCTCATATGCCTCATCCTGTACCCATATTACTTGCTTATAAACATGCTTTTTTCATCCATCAAGTTTAGCATATGCTGTTGTCTCAAGGATGCAACTGGCTCTATGGGTAGGAAACGAGCAGAATCCGTTCCCGTTCTGACTGTTTACTACCTTGAAGCTGAATCAAGGCAGGCTGCTCTGACATTCACATTTGGTGTAGAAAGTGGTAACTGGGGTATGGTTTAAAAAACAAATCAATAAAATCTGGAACAGAAAGGCTGCCTTCAAGTTCAGCACTGCCAGGGCCTGAACGTGTGACCTTGGGCGTTATTTAACTTCCACAGGCTTAGTGTCCTGGCCTTTAAAGTGAAGACATTTGATTATATCTACCTTGCAATACTAGTGTGTTCTGAGACTTAAGTAATATAATGTGGGTACAGTTGCATGAAGTAGTGCTCAATAAATGCCAGCTTCTTTCCTTTCTTTCCATAGAAGCCAGAGAAAAGCTATTAAATCCACAGAGGGGCGCCTGAGTGGCTCAGTAGGTTAAGCGTCTGCCTTTGGCTTAGGTCATGATCCCAGAGTCCTGGGATCGAGTCCTGTATCCGGCTCCCTGCTCAGCGGGGAGTCTGCTTCTCCCTCTGCCCCTCCCCCTGCTCGTGCTTTCTCGCTCACTCTCCCTCTCAAATACATGAAATCTTTTTAAATAAATAAATCCACAGAATAATCCCTAAATTTCCATTTCAGTATTTCTTTTCTACCAAACTGTCTGCCTATAGTTATGTTGTTTCAAGGATACCTGAATTTATCTTAATCAGGTATGGTGAAACACGGAGACATGGGAGTAACTGTCATAAAGGAGGAGATTTGCACTCATATTTCCCCAGAAACAGAAGACATGCTTCATGCCATACCAGGCCACATGGGGAAGTACTGGGGTCAGTCAGGAGGCAGAGGGGTAAGGAGAAGCATGGGCCAGAGTCTTTACTGTGCTTTTCGTGGAGAAGAATGGGCAAGGCTGGGTAAGCAGGTTTAGGACCGGCTAGTTTGAATAATTTCAGTGAGCTCCAGAGAATAGGGGCTGACCCTACTTGTCTGATACCTGTCCCTCGGCTGATCGGGATAGGGGAATCATGGCCCAGAGCTTAAGAGCTGGATAAAGGCGGTTGCTGGGGTTATGAACACTGGATTGGTTGGTTTGCTTATGAAGGGCATGATCCAGGTTTCTTTACTATCTCTAAGAATTAGCCAGCCCTGACATGGACAGTCCCTCCACAGTCAGCAAGTCCCCAAGATGTCAACACATAAAAAATATGGAAAATAAGAAGTCATGATTAATACATTTGTTCTGTTTTGTTTACGTTTGTGCATATGTACTAGACCAAGAAAAATAGACCTTACATTGGATCAAGCAAAACCAGGGAGCTGGAAATGAACCACGGACAATCCATAACCACTAAACTTATTCTCTAGGTAATAAAAACTATCCATTCTCTGGCCATCAAAGCCAGTTAAAAAAAAATCATATTTGGATTCAGGCATAGAATTAGAATCCCAGAGTTAGAAGAAAGCTTAAGAATTGGTCCATTCCTCACCCCTTCCTGCATCTCTTATTTAAATCTCTCCTTCTTCATTCCTGCTAAGCAGTATCTTATTCCTTCTTCAGGTTGTAAGAAAGGTCTTCTCTGTATGAAACCAAAATCTGCTTCATTTTGTCCTCAGCCTGTTAATTCCTGAAAGTCTGATGTCTTGCTGTACAAATACAAAAAAACATTTAGCCCAGCTCCCAAAACAGCTGCTGGATCAGATAAAATGTGCACAATGGGCTTTCAGAACTGATGAAGAGTCACTTGTATTTGTCATACATATGGTACATCTAAAGATGTCACTTAGGAGAATTTGTTTTCCGTCTTGCTTTCTCTGAGCAGGAATGGCTCCACTGTAGGCACCACAGTGCCTACACAGAATGTCCTTCCTGTGCACTCAAGGCTTTCCACAGAATAAATGGGACCCTGAGTAGGACATCTGTAGTATAAATTGGACTCCATACTTTGAGTTGGTTGACAATGTATCTAGTTTAAGGCTGAACCCCTAGGACCTAGCTCGGTGCTGGAAAAATCACATGCACTCATTAAATCTTCATTGAGTGAATGAAAGAATGCATAGAAATGAGTACAAATTGCTAATCAAAAGCATTTGTGGAGAACTCACTTTAGTTGAATAAATAAGACATTAGAAAAGAAGGTTTGGATTGCTATTTGAAGTGAAAACACAGTTCACCAGGGGGGCGAAGGTTAGGCGCTGAAATCACTGATGTTGCTCCAAGAAAGCAATGTTTTGGATTACATTTCCTGAGCCCTTTCACCTGTTGAGCAAGGAGCCAAGACAGGGCGCCTGTGTAGCGTCAGGGTGAGAATGGCATCAGGAACTTAGCACAGAGCCCATGGGCAGCTGTCAGCACACTCCAGATGTTACTGATTCGCTACTTCTTTATAGTCATGAGAGTGCCCAACCCCGTGCTTGTAAAACGTAGGCCTGCAATGAAGACTGATTGTGGGTGATCATTTTAATGATGATGATGGCGATGGTAGTGTGATGGGAAAGTGCGTCACTTAAAGATCTGGCTCCGCTCACTAACAGCGCTTGTGCCTAGGGAAGCACCCGAAGCGCAAGCTCTTCAGTTTGACAGGACTACTGACAAACGCGTGACTGATGCTACAACAGCAGAAGAGGCCTCTGAGAGAGCCGTCTGCCCTGTAGAAGAAGCATCGTGGGCTGTACGTACATGAGTGTGGAAAGACAGGGGAAGTGGACGTTAAGGAATGGAGGGAGAAAAAAGAAAGAGAAGGATTTTTACCTCTTCTAATAAAGATATTATCTTGTGATAGCCTTGGAATACTTGCCATAGGGGCGCCTGGGGGGCTCAGTCGTTAAGCGTCTGCCTTCGGCTCAGGGTGTGATCCCAGCGTTCTGGGATTGAGCCCAACATCAGGCTTCTCCGCTGGGAGCCTACTTCTTCCTCTCCCACTCCCCCTGCTTGTGTTCCCTCTCTCGCTGTCTCTCTCTGTCAAATAAATAAACAAAATCTTTAAAAAAAAAAAAAAAGAATACTTGCCATAAAGAATCAGTCTACCTGAGTGGTTGGCAGTGAATTGAAAATCTGTTGAGATTAATTTTCTGGTTACTCATCCTTTTCATTTATCAAAACCTCTCTCTCTGATGTTTACAAGGAAAGGAAGACGAATAGGAAGGGGAAAAATACACGTTTGGAGAGCTTTGTGGTATGTGGAGTAGCTTGAATCTTCTGGGGCAAAGGGGGAGCTGTCATTGTCTATAATAGTCTAGAACATTCTAGTATTCAGCCTACTGAAGGGTAGACCGAAGCCCAGACGATCAGAATTAAACAAAGAGAATATGCTTCTACAATTTGGGATGTCCGTCCTACCATGCTTTCTCTCAACCTTGTGTGAGCAGCTTCAACTTCTAAATTAACAAATACAGTAAAATGTTGGAAATTCCTGGGCCTTAAGAATAAGTCTTTTATAAGGTAGTAGAGCAAAACATGATATTTATATATGTATATAGATATATAGAGATATCTCTAGACTGATTTATATCTATATCTATATCTATATCTGTATCTATATCGATAGATAGAAATGGAGCAAAAGGAGTGGGTGCTAACTGTTGGGTTGCAGTGAAAAGAGGATCCAGGTATGTAACTAGTGACTTCAGATGGACATCGCCCCAGATTTGTCACCTACCAGGGCCTGTGATGTAGGGCTAAAGAAATCTGTTTGGTCTAAATTGACTGTGGAAAGAGGGTCAGGGGCCTGTGGCACATATTGAAATCCACCCCAGGTAGAGAAGAAACTCATTTCTCTCTACTACTGTACCTATTTTCATAACACTTTAACGCAAACTCCTTAAATATGTTTTGTTGGTTATTTCTGAGAAGAAAAGGAGGGTTTTAAAAGTTTGGAAAATACTAGAAAAGTTAACACATTTCTTTGCTGCAGAACTCAAGAGCCTTTAATATAAACTCTGCATGATGGCTTTGTAGGAAAAGGGTATAGTAGGTAGGACTTTCGAAACTCACTTGACAGAATGCTTTATTTCCAGGAGCCGCTTGAAGAGCTAGTGTATTATAGCACATGCTTCAGGAATGCTGCTTTGAAGTATTCCCATTCAAGAGACACGCAGTGATGTCTGACCACCTCTTAGCTGGCGATTCATGTCCGGCTTGGTACAAGGACCTCTTTGATGCTGTTGTGGGGAGGGAGCTAGCCCAGTTCTTGGTGTGGTCTAGTTCCATAGTGTTGCACTCTTCAGAGAACTTGTTTTTTAGAACTTTGTTTTAGATGTTGCGGGGAATTAGTTCCCATGGATAAAACCACACACACACACACACACACACACACACACACACAAGCCTGGGGGTGCTTGGGGGTTCAGTCAGTTAAGCGTCTGACTCTTGATTTCGGCTCAAGTCATGATCTCAAGGTCGTGAGATCGAGCCCTGCATCAGGCTGTGCCTGAGCATGGAACCTGCTTTAAATTCTCTATCTGCCTCTGCCTCTGCCCCTCCTGTACTGCTTCCCCACCCATGCCCCCGTGCATGCTCTCGCACTCTCTCTAACAAAAAAAAAAAAAAAAAACAACTCCCCGCACCATTACACACAAAAATGTCTCCAAAAACAAACAAACAAACAAAGGCTGAGTGTATGCGAGTTTTTTTGTGTATTAAACTTTGATACTAAAACACCGGGCCCTGGATCCTGTAAGTTGTGTAGCTGCATAGGAAGTCATGGAATAAGTCTGGTGTGATGAGATGGAGCACTGCACTAGGAGTCAGAGAATCTAACTGGATCCACATCTCAACTGCTAGTTTGTAGCTTCCTGAATTTAAGAATGTCATTTTAATATCTTTGGGCCCCAGGCTCCTCTTCTAAACGTTGAATTGCCAGAGTAGAAGAGGAATGACATACATGTGACACATTAGCCACTCCTACCTCCTTGTACACCCAGGGCAGATACTGCTAAGCGATCAGTCTTCTCACCAAATACAGAGGTAGCCTCAGGTACCTTCATAATACCACATTCCCACCAATCACTCTGAACTGAGAGCAGGATGAAAGTGGCTGCCATTTTCATACTAGATGAACTAAGAATCGGAGATCTGAGATTATCAGCAACATATACTTCATGAAAAAAGCAAAGTTTCAAGAGAGGTAAGCACATCTGGATGAATGAGGGAGTGCCACGGGCAGAAGGCTGATGTGCTCTTCCCAACCCAGTGACAAAACTGGAGAAGAGTCACCTGGATCATGTGACTGATTCACAACTTGGACATTTGGGAATTGACTTACAAGCAGAATGGGTATTGGTAATTCTAAAGGAGTTAGGGGGGAGGGAATTGGAGCCCAGGGGGCTGACCCCAAGCTCTGGATATCCTCCTCTCCTTTCTTCCCCGCACGTGGACCCCTATTACGAGGAGGGTGGAGGCCGGCCTCGGTGAGTCCGCCTGCTCATTGTGCTGCCTGGTGAGCATGTTAGACTTGGGATGCATGTGCAGCACCCTGCAGATGAGTTTCTCTTCACTATTTCAAACATCAATTAATAAGAAAACTAAGGCTCTCCAGTCTCGGACGACCTTTCCAGAGGACTCCACAGCTGTGACAGAGAGACGAGATGGTGGGAACATCCTGTTAATAACCAACATCTGAGTGAAGTGCAAATTGCTTTACACTTGTGTGGGATTAGCCTCCAAGCTCCTGCATGAGGAGGATCTGACAGTAGCTGCAACTTGGAGTGACCTGCAATCCAACACCTTCCCACTCCCGATCCTGGCAGCCTCTGCCTGCTTTTAGCAGGCGGGCGTGAATTTTGTGAGGCAGTTTCTGATTGGTTGATATTTATGTGCCAGCGTACAGCTGGAGTGGGAGGTAGAAAGCAATTGATTTAGGACTGAAAAACGCCATTTGTGTTATAGAATCTTCTTATGTCCTCTTCCCTTAGAGCATCCGGGTTCCTCCTGAGCCATTCTGAAGGGGCTCTAAGTGGAGGAAATTTGAAGAGCAAAATACAAAAGGGGAGGGGGGAGAAAAAGTTTGAAGACTAGGAAAGGTGCACCGGACACTCAACAGTCCCACTGAAAAGACTTTAGGGTCTGTCACCCGGCTGACGGTGTTAAAGATTGTTTTCCTCTCAAAGAGCATTTGGAGTATTGAGTTTGGGACGGGCGCTTCTTAAAACCACTATGGTCAGAGGGTACCTAAATAGATTTGTTTTCTTCAAGAGAAATCCCAGGAAAGAGGGTTAGGGGAAATCCCAAGTGGCTCCGTCACTTAATAGCTGATGACTTTGGGCAATTTAACCTCTTCGACCCTAAGTTTCTTCATATGTAAAATAGTGGTAGTGGTAATCTGTGGTTGTTGGGTTGACTAAGTGGAATAACATATGAGAAGTGGTTAGGACAATGCCTGGTGCATACTAAGTACTCAGTAAATGTTCCTTATGATCGGTTATTTGAACACGGTTGGGGAATAGGATATTGTGGCTAAGAGGAAGTTACCACATGAATCCCATATGGATCGCCACTTTTCAAAGTCCTAAAATATCATAGAATTCACTCATCATGAGCCACCAGGCTGGACACAGTTTCATCTCCTCTTAGTCTACAGAAGGCTCTTCTATGTTTTTGTAGTATCTTGGACCATTTTTAAGAGCATATCTGAATCAGAGTTCCAGCCAAAAAAAAAGATATGTTAATAAAGGGACCATTTATAGCTGCATGGACAAAGTTAGAGGGATCAGCAACGGATGCTGAGATGCTCTGGGACTAGCAGTAGTAAAAGCTACCACTAGGCTTACTGGGCAGGCAGAAATAGCAGTGTTACCGGAATCCAGTGCAAGCTAGAGCCTTGTAGGGAGAGATTCTAGGAGATCTGTAGGGGGAGTGACATAGTCACTGCCAAAATTGCAACCTGGGGCAGGGAGAGAGTAAGAAAAACACACCAGCCCCTCATTCCTCCCACTTTGTGATCTCTTACTGGTGCCTCCCATTGGCTGAAGGAGGCAAGCTGCCAGAAAAATCCAAACGAAGCAAGCAGGCCAGTTTCTTGGGCCACAGAGCAGAGCAGAAAGATCTGGAGATGCAAAGGAGAATAACCACCACATTCACCAACTCTCATTTCGCAAATTGGGAGCACACCATTAATGAAGTGCTCAGCTGGATAAGACATCCAAATAAACCAACCCATAATGTGGTTATTTCACTAAATCTTGATGTCCTATAGCAAAATGAGCAGCAGTCAAAATGGCAGTTTCCAAAAATTGGAAATGGACCAGTACACCAAGTCTGATCCAGGGGCTGGGGTGTGACACGTGGAGTAGATCCCACAATACTTTGTTTCCTGGTCTCTGTGTACCCTGGGGCTGAGCCATAAAGGCTGGTAATATAGTATTACTGGTTTTCAAACTCAACTGTGTACATTGGTTAAGATTTTTAAACTACTGGGTAGTTTAGCCATACCGTAGAATGGGTAGCTTGTGAACAATGTAAATTTATTTCTCACAGTTCTGGAGGCTAGGAAATCTAAGATCAAGGCACTGGCAAATTCACTACCTAGTGAGAGCCCTCTTTCTGATTCATAGACTGCCAGCTTCTCACTGTGTCCTCACATGGTGGAAGGGGCAAGGGAGCTTTCTGGGATCTCTTTTGTAAGGGGACTAATTCTATTCATCAGGGCTTCACTCTCATTGAATTAAAAATTCATTTCCTCAGGTCCACTAGGCACATTTCAAGTGCCTAATAGCCACATCTGGCTAGTAGCTACCATACTAGACCGCGCAGATATAAAACATTTCTGTCACAAGGGAAATTTCTATTATATAGCGTTGGTACCGTGACAAAACCCCCAAGCTGAGTGGGCTGGGGCTCAAGGCAATGAGATGTGGAGAAGAAATCAGAAAACTAAGCCACACAAACTGGGTTCTCACATCGGAGGAAAGGAACAGCTGTGAAGGACAAAGAGGCATTCAGCACAGGGAGGCATATTTGAGACCCCTGCCAGAATGCTGACTGAGTCAGGATTGGCTCAGGTCTGTCTGGAGGGAGCCAGTAGCCTAGAGGGACTGGGGAAGACAACAAAGGAAGAGAAAGACCCAGAACCCGTCATTATGACACTTGAGACCTTTCTGAAGGTGCTTATAGGGTCATGCTCATCTTATTTACTTCTGAGCACCATACTCCTGGGCAAGGTGATGTGATTTTACCGTCCACTATCAATGGCACAAGCCTGGAGCCACATCAGGTAGTAAAAGGAGGCAGGTTCACCTCCAGGGCTCCATAAATAGAACCCAGCTGACGCAAGAGCCCCTGTTACTTGAAAGCCAGGTTAAGTGTATAGCAGGAAGGTGAAGGGAGCGTTCAATCAGCAGTGAGAGAGACATTTGTTTTTGTTTTTTTTAAATAATATTTTTTATTAATTATGTTAGTCACCGTACAGTACATCCCTAGTTTTTGATGTAAAGTTCCATGATTCATGACTTGCGTATAACACCCAGTGCACCATGCAATACGTGCCCTCCTTACTACCCATCACCGGCCTATCCCACTCCTCCACGCCCCTCCCCTCTGAAGCCCGCAGTTTGTTTCCCAGAGTCCACAGTCTGCGAGAGACACTTGTAATCCCGAACTACTTACTCAGTTTAATCTAGAGCATTTGGAGGTTTTACCGTGGTGGGTGAAGAGTGCCTTTTTGGAGGTAAATCTGTGAGAGAAGCCAGGCTGGATGTTTCTTGAGACAGGTAGAATGGTGTGTTAGTTTACAAGGGGTGTTGTAACGAAGTACCACAGACTGGATTAAACAATAGAAATATATTCTCTAACACTTTGGGAGGCTAGAAGTCCAAGATCAAAGTGTGGCCAGAGTTTGTGCCCCTGAGGGCACCGAGGAGAATCTGTTCCATGCCTCTCTCCTGGCTGCTGGTGATTTGCTGGCAACCAGTAGTGTTCCTTAAAGTGTAAGCGCATATCTCTAATCTCTCCCATCTTGTTCAGATGGCATCTCCATGCATGTGTGTCTGTGTCCAAATTTCTTCTTTTGTAAAAGACCAGTTGTATTAGGTCAGGGTTTACCCTCCTCTAGGATGACCTCATCCTTATTTAACAAATTCTTCTGTAATGACTCTATTCCAAAGAAAGTCACATTCTGAGGTACCAGGGATTAGGACTTCCACATATGAATTTTGAGGGATATTATTCAATCCATAACAAATTATACAGTAAAAAGAACATATATTTTGGAGTCAGACAGACTGGGTTTGAGCCTTGCTTCTGCCACTGCTTTTCCGATGCAGTTTGATTTTATTATCTGCAAAATGAGGATGATATATGTAATAGAATCATTTGTAAAGTGACAAGTCAGTGATAAAATGAAACACTTTCATGTATCACCAGTTAAGAAAAAATGCTTCCAATCAAACAATGCCATATCATCAATTATAACATGCATTCCAAGTTTAAATACGTTACATTGTGAAATAAAAGTATGTTTTAAAATCAGTGAAGGTAGGGACACCTGGGTGGCTTAGTCAGTTAAACGTCCTACTCATGATCTCGACTAAGGTCATGATCTCAGGGTCATGAGATCGAGTCCCACATCAGGCTCAGCACTGGGTAGTACTGGGTGTGGAGCCTGCTTAAGATTCTCTCTCTCTCCCTCTGCCCCTCTGTGTTCCCCCTCTCTTTCTCTCTCTCTCAAAAAACAAAAAACAATAGTAAAACAAAATTAATGCAGGTAAAGACCAAAGTGACCTATAAAGTGCCTCCTGTGGAGAGGTAAGAAGAGGTACAATTAGGTGCGTCATTTTTTATTCACACCCCTTCCTTTGCCTGAGCAGAAAAGTTGTCTTCGCCATTGGTCATCACCCAACTTGCCATCCATTTTAAGAAGGAATGAGATAATTTACTGGGCAGGGGTCAAAAGAATTCCCTAAGGAGGTGGCTTTTATGAAGTGTGCTACTTCCACAAAATTTTCATGATTGCTTCAAAGGAGGTATCTTCCAGAGTTTCTCTGTAGGACCCCACTCTGTATTCATATGTTGGCTACGAAGTACATTCACATGGATGGTTCTGAGAACCAGATAGAAAAGTTTCTCTATTTGTTTAGTTAGGGTGGGGGGAATCCTTGAGTCTCTCTGGGGCCCATGATGTATTTCTTCCCCAGTACCTGTTATCTTTGGGATAAGGGCTTGTACTTCTCCAGAAACCTTAGACCACTCAGTGACTGATATCAGTTTGGGCTCCTGCCTTTACCTTCCCCCACTAACAGCATCACATTATATAACCTTCACATCCTTCACCTCTTTGCCAGCCCTCGGAAGCCCAAGGGTGCAGAGTCTTGAACTGTTGTTGTTGTTGTTTTTTAAGATTTATTTATTTATTGGAAAGAGAGAGAGAGAGAGAGAGTGTGTGTGTGTGTGTGTAGACGGAGGGGCAGAAGGAGAGAGAATCTTAAGCAGGCTCCACGCCCAAGCTCCCCTTGATCTGTTTCTTGATAACATACTGACTTTGTCCCCTGCATAGTCCAATCTCTATGGGTGGTGTTCAGGGCCCCCATTCTATCTCTAATATGCCCAGTGGACAAACCAGATCTGCAGAGGCACAACCATAATGTCACTCACTGACTGCCCTCCACTTCCACATTTTACATTTGTTGTCTGGGTTATGCATTACTCTGAGCAACAGGGTTTAGGTGGAAAAGCTTCAAATTTGCATGACTATATAGCATAAAGGCGAAACACAGACTTAGGAGTTTGACTATCTAGGTTCAAATCCTACCTCTTTTTTGAAAGCTGCATGAAATTGGGAAAGTTACAGGGTCTCTCTACCTCCCAGAAAGAGGGGATAATAATAGTACTCACTTCATAATGTTGTCATAAGGATGAAAATAGAGTGCTTGTCAAATGATTTGAACAGATACTTCATCAAAGAAGATATACAGACGGCAAATAAGCATATAAAAAGATGTTGAACATCATTAGTTACTAGGAAAATGCAAATCAGCATCACAATGAGATACCAGTACATGCCTATTAGAATTTTGAAAGTTAAACATAACATATATTTCAATCCTAGGTATTTACCCAAAAGAAGAAATATAGGTCCCTACAAATGCTTGTACATGGATAGTTATGGCAGTTTTATGTGTAATAGCCAAACTGGAAGCAATCCAAATGGCCATCCACAGAATATTACTCAGCAATAAAAAAGATGAACCTTATAGAGGATACAAACTGATCTATTGGGACAGAAAGTGGATCAGTGGTTTCTTGGGAATGGGGTGGGAAGGGGGGTGAGAGGAAGGAGTTACAGAGGAGCATGAAGAAACTTGGAGGGGCAGTGGCTATGTTCACTATCTTGATTGTGGTCATGGTTTCACAAGTATGTACGTATGTCAGAACTTACTGAATTGCATAATTTAAATAGATGTGATTTATTATATGTCGGTTACACCTAGATAGTTCATTTATTAAGTAAGTGCCTATGACAGGGCAGGCTTTTTATAAATATTAACTAGTATACACTTTAGTATTATACTCAGAAATGTTTTAGATGAAATTTTTAAAAGGGCATCTCATCAAAAGCATCACTCAGTAATTGATTCTATCACCATCATACTATACCTAGCTACATTTTCCATTTCTTTTAAGGAATTCTCACAAATAAACCTGAATTAAGGAAAATAGTCCAGGCTTTGAGGTCAGAAGCTGTGAGTTCAAGTACTCATTCTATCATTCCATACCTTATGCTGATATTTGCCCTTGATTTTTCCCAAATACAGAATACTACAAAGTTACATCACATAATTGCTATAAGAATCAAATAAAAAACTGGACGTTAAGCATGTTCTGCAAATTATAAAGCAACATGAATATATCAGTCATTACAACTAGGGAGGAAAGGAGATAAGCGGACTTTTTGAAGGCCAGGTAACAGAAGATCACCAAGATTAAAATAAACTTTGACCAAAAAAAACCTCACAGAAGAGCAAGAGATAGACCCTACGTATCCAAAATTCCCTTACTCTGATAGTCCCACATCAGAATTGACTGGGACACCCTTAAAAATGCAGATTTCTGGGTCCCGCCCTTATTTGATTAGGCAGAATTACAGGTGGTAGAGAAGAGAGGAATCTGAGTTTCAGAAAAAGCTGTGCAATGGATTCTGATGCAGCTGGTAACACCAGTCAGTGAATGGTCTTTTGGAAACAATCACCTTGATCTTCATGCCTCGCAGTGAGGGACATGAGCTATCCTAGGCTCTATTGCTCCGACTAAGCCTGACTTCAGTCTCCAGAAAAGATAATGCATCTCCCATAATGGCTGGGAGTGCAGAAAGTTTTGAAATATCTTCTAACTAGGCAGTTAGTATTGCAAGCACTTCCTCTACCATCATTCTTTTTCTGAGCTCCTCTGTGCTTTTAGGAATCTTACTGGCTCTGAGATTATCTTTGGAAATTATCTATCTTGGTAATGCAAATGTGTATTTCTTAATTTCTTTCCAACCAGTCATTTCCCTAAAAAAAACCAAGTCATTCCATGTTGCATGTTGGCAGCTTGCCTTGGATAGACTGTCTGAGGTGTGTGGCTTGATGCCAACATGAACTTATATCTATGTGGGATTGTCACCTGAAAATCAAGAAGTGAGAAGAAAAGCAGCAGGATTGGTGCACATCAGCCCCTTGTGCCATCTGGGGTGGTTGAAGCACAGGAACAAAGACTGGAATTAGATGGAATTTCCATCTCCTGTCTTATCTCAACCCACCTAGAACTCTATTGTTCCACCCATAAGGAGAGAAGATTACTTTTCTGTGTCTTGAGGATGTCAAATCCGTCTGAGTTAGTTCTCGGGGGTTATTTCAAAATCCTATATCAAAAGGCACCACATGAATATAATTAAATCTCTTATATGGCTCATTATTCTGTGAATTTGGACCAGATGTTGCAAAAATGCTTCTAGTTGTCAAACAGGGAAACTAACCGAGGCAGAAGAGCTTGGAGATTGAGTGCCCCATCTGAATGGGGCAGTCCCCAATTGTTGCCATGTATGAATGTGGCCCCACGTTGCCTGATATTCTGGTTTTTTTCCAAAGGTGGGAGGGACAATAAAAATAGTCCTATTTATGGGACTATTTTATTTTATTTATTGTTGCCTTTTATGTTGGCAAATTAAGGGGGGAAATACATTTAAACGGGACCAATAAAACACCTCCAGCTTGAACTTGCAGACTGCCGATTTGTGACCTCTGATTTATACTACTATTCAAAACCATGATCTTTTAACAACTGAAAAAATTATATCAATATAGTAAATCCTTGTACCTATACAATCAGCCAATGACGCATTCAGTCCTATCCCACAGAATGAATATTATATAAAAATGTAAAACTCAGGCAAACCATAAGAGACTTTAAAAAAAAAGATTCATTTATTTATTTAGAGAGAGAGTGAGAGAATGAGCATGGGGAAGAGGAGGGAGAGGGAGAGAGAGACTCTCAAGCAGACTCCCTGCTGAGCACAGAGCCCATCACATGACTCAATCTCATGACACTGAGATTATGACCTGAGCTGAAACCAAGAGTCAGACGCTCAGCTGACTGAGCCACCCAGGCACCCCAAACCATAAGAGACTCTTAACTACAGAGAACAAACTGAGGATTGCTAGAGGGGAGCCATGGGAAGGGATGGGGTAAATGGGTGATGGTCATTAAGGAGAGCACATATTAGGATGAGCACTGGGTGTTTACGTAAGTGATAAATCGCTAAAGTCTACTCCTGAAACCAATACTACATTATATGTTAACTAACTTGAATTTAACTTTTAAAAAAATGTAAAATTCAGTTCAAATAGAAGCTGAGACTTCAGGAGAACCCAGAAGAGTCAAATAACTGTTGACCTGAAAAATAGCTTATTGAAAAATGCGAATCAATAGTAGTTTGGAATTTGGTTTTCTGTCTGTTGGACAGGGACATAACCAGAATCAGGTTCTCCTTCTCCTCACAACCTGTATTGTCCATCCCCTCAGGAATAGCAGGTGATGTTCCTTACAGGACAACTCTCTCTCACATAGGGCCCATTGGGATGATTGGGCCAGGGACAAAACACTGAGTGCAAGAATGTCAGGGGAGGCTGCAGCAAGAATTTTTTCTTTGCTGGATAACATGTATGTGCATGATATGGTTAAAGACAGTCTTCCCTTCAGTTTTTTGAGAGACTGTTTCTTTGTACTCTAATGAAAGTGCAGGAAATGGTTTTCCCAGTTTTTGCTAATGAATGACACTAGTAAGTATCCACTAGACCATGTTTCCATTTGAAAGCTAAAAGTATATGTAGGCTCCAGTTGATTTGTAAAATATGAGTAATGGATATCTCCAGTTGAGAGATACTGTAAGATCTTGGGTTAGCTATAATTTGGGTTAGCTGTCATTAAGATCTTCGGTTAGCATCCCAGGATATAAATGGTGTTATAAATGGTGTTTTGACATGTGACAGACATAGAAGAAAAGAACCTTAGTGGTAAGGGTACCAGCAAAAACACATGGCATACCCAGAGAGTTTCATCTAAAGGGTTAAACACTTTACAGAAGGATGCTTTCTGGGGGCATGGACAGGGATAGGGGAGCCAACAAAGAATGTGAGGCTTATTAGGGGATAGAAACAGCAGAAAGTCAATACCACCCTATGGTCTGAAGAGTCGAGAGAGAGAGGGGGCATTGTGTTACCAGAACCCACAAAAGCTCCCTCTGTGGAAAGGAATTTACTAGCAGATTCTATGTGTGCAGAGGCACCATGCTGCTGCCAGCACCTCTGTCCTTCTACTGTCTGATCTCCTGCTAAGTCCTCCCCTTGGCTGATTCAAACCAGAATCTAGAGGACAAGGAAGTTCAGGAAATACCATCCAAGGAGGTCAGCCTCCAAGGGCAGGAGTAGGGTGGACAGTGGCAGATATGGATCTGAGAGAGAGGGGCAAATGAAGAGCTATTATCACAGAAGGCAGTGGGAGTCATAACCCATGGAATGTTCGAGCAGGAGGGGGCTTTTCATCTTCCAGGGAATTGAAATGACTTAGCAACCATTATAAACCCAATAAAAGGCATAGTTGAGACCAAAGGCAGTCATCTTCATTCCCATTCTCATGGCCTTTCCACTTCGTTATGTTAGGAATCAGGAGTTGCAAAACTCATGTTAGAGTAGGATTGGCTAAAATGGGGTGCCTACCTGCTCATTTGCCATTACTGTGCCCATCAGACATCACTAATCTATTACAGATTTCTTTTCTCCTGAGCCCAGATGTGCTTTCAGACTCTTTTTCATCCTAGGGCTCCAGGCAGTCACTAATAATTGATCCATCTTGTTGCCTTATTACCTAACAATACAACATACTCTAAATGCAATGCTTCAAATTATTCTGTCTAATAAGATTTCCCTCCTTGAAACGTGGCCCATTCTCAGAAGTTGCTTCCTTGTAGGCTTTCAAACGGCTCGCTTTGGTGACTCAATGGAGGGCACTTATGGTTTGGAAGAAGGGAAAGCACCAGAGGATTATTTCACCTAAAGGATAGTAATAAAAAGCCCTAATCCTTGGTGGGGTTTTCTCTTCTTCTCTCCTTGCAGGTTGACAGAACAGAGGTGATCCGCACCTGCATAAACCCAGTGTATTCAAAACTGTTCACTGTGGACTTTTACTTTGAAGAGGTGCAGCGTCTGCGGTTTGAAGTCCATGACATCAGCAGCAACCACAATGGGCTGAAGGAGGCCGACTTCCTGGGTGGCATGGAGTGCACACTCGGCCAGGTGGGTCCACAGAGGTCCCTTCCCACTCCTTGCCTCGTTGAGGACTCTCTTCCTCCCCTTTTTCCTCTCTCCTTGCATTCTTTCTCCTTTGGTTTTATTTTTCCTTTACGTGTCACATTTTATGAGTTCCCATACACTGTCCTATCCATTATAGTTAACAGTGTGTTTACACAGGGATGATGTGGCAAATATGGGAAGACCTACTTACTTTGCAAAATTAACCATTTTCTCTTCTGAATTCCTTCATTCTGTCAGTTCTTTCACAACTATTGAGCACTTACTACACTCTGATTGTGTGTTATAGTCTTATTCTGTTACATTGTAAATTTCCATCTCCCAACTCAACCATGAGAACCCCCGTAAAGGGAGTGTTGCTCAGTTACATGTATTCCAAGCTTCTGGTACCAGAAATAGCCCAAGAGTGGGGATAAATAGATGTTTGGTGAATGAACAAATGCTTTTACTTAATTCTCACAATGATGCAAAATAAACGTCATTCCTGTATCTATCTATCAGTGAGAAAACTAAGACTCAGAGTGGTTAAGCCTAAAGCCCCACACTAACAAGTGGCAGAACTAGAACTCAAATGAAGTTGGCTTCACTTCAAACTGCATAATTCTGCTTCATGACACCTTTCCTTTTTCCTTCCCATACTGCTGTAACCAGAACTCTAGTAGGTACTGAGGAGAGATCTAAATGAAGAAATAGTCCTTATGCCCAAGAAGTGGACACTCTTATTGGGGAAGGCACACTATGTAGCTAAAATAGAGCAATTAACGATGCAATTTAAGCCATAATGAGACAAAATATCCTGGGTTATAGTCATAGAGTGTGGACCTTCAAGAAGGGAGAGCTTTCAGCTAGTTAGAATCAAAGAAGGCACTGTGGATTCAAACTTCGAAAAAAAAATGTAGTCCACAGATTGAAAAAGGAGGAGGAAGCATTTTCAAGTAAGAAATCAATATAAACGAGGTAGAGAGGTCAGAACAACCGTGGCAGGGGTGAGGGGCAGAGGAGAGCAGGTTCACTGAATCAGGGTCAGAGGCTGATTTACTGCAAAACCAGTGAAGCTGGAACTTCAGAGCCCCTCACTTGGCTAGAGTGTTTCCAAGGCTCTGCATGACATTTTTATTTGTGGTCTTGCACTTTTTTCTCAAAGGATTCCAAATTATATAAACCTCAAGCCCCATAAAACCTGCATCAATCCCATGCAGAGGCAAGGGTCTGGTTTAGGGATTAGTAAGAAAGAGCCTGCCTGGCAAAGAGATGACAAGCATGCATGTCTTTTTGTTTTTACCGTGCCTCACGCCACTTATCACGAACGTCTCCCATGTGAACACTGGGTGACAAAACGGACAATGTCCTCAGATACCTTTTTCAGCAGATATAGTGATTATTTTCATGAGCTCGTTCCTTGTTTTTTTAATGAAAGCCAAAAGCCCAATGTAAAGGGATGGTTGAGGGGAGTCAGAGAAGGAATCTGGAATATTCTCCATCAATACAATCTCTCTCATGACTTTTGAAAACAGTTGATAGCAGATAGTGCTGGCGTCTTGCCAGGTACATGCCTAATAAGTAGTAGGCATTGAATGAATGAATGAATGAATGAATGAATGAATGAATGAATAGGGGATTTGAGGTAGAATTCTGTAATGTATAAAGAAAATAAGGTGGTTAAAGTGTCATCTCTTACAGATACAAATGAGCCACTGCAAGTTTCTCTTTGAGATTACAGACATCCCCTCATGTATCAAAGTTATATTCTGTCCTAAGAAACAAATGTAGATCCTTGTAGAAGTCATGTGAATCAAAGATCTTTTTCATCGAAAGATTTGATCATTTTCTCCATGTGAGTGACCCTCAAATTTGCATCTTTAGTCACTCACAACCCTCATCTTTCCAGCAGCCAGGAAGTCCTTGACCCTCTTTGTGCCAGGCATTGTGCTGGAGGTCGGTGGTGTAGTGTTGAGCCAAAAACATTGTCCCTACCCTCAAGCAGCTCAGAGGCTAGTTGTGGATAAAGATGGAAAGCAAATAATTAAATCACACAAACAATTAAATTACAACCATTGTACTTATTGTTAAGGAGAAGTATAGAATAGGAGAGGAAAGATTGAGAGAATGGTGTCAGGTGGACAGACAATCAAAGGATTCTGAAGGGAAGTGACATTTACACCAAGACGTGAAGGGAGAGTGAGTGCATCAGGTGAGAAGAAAGAGGAAACACATTCCACGCAGATGAAAAAATTATATACAAAGACTGTGGATTCAGGAAGAAGTTTGGCATATGGTACATAGTATCTTCATTTGAGTTTCCCAAGAAGCTAACTCTGAGACAGGAAGTCAAAGGAGGTGAAGGAGATGTCATAGCAGAATGAGAAAGTAAGACAGGAAAAGGAAGGCAGCCTGTGAGAGTGTTGTCAAGCCAGCTACCACTGTGGCCAACTGGAGCTTAATTCTCCTGGGGAAATTCTGGAAGCCAGTCTAGAGGAAACACCACAGAGTTATCTCACCCTAGAGGTGAGGGAACTTGGGTATTTATACTTGGAGTATACAGGTCATCAGTCATTGAGGGCTGTCTCCAGGGTGGGAACATCAATCCCCCAGTTTTTCTGGCTTATTGCTTGGGCAGCAGTGCAGGCTGCGAGTAGCCCAAGAAGCTTACAAGCAAAGAAATACAGGTGCTAGTGGTGAGAAGTCAGTGATGTGCACTGAAGTCATAGGCCCCGGGAAATGAGCAGGGCATTGACGGCATCTGTGACACAGACGTTATTGGCTGCCTACTCAGTAGCCAGTCACTCTTTCAGCCATTAGGCCCTGATCATTTTCAGATCATTTTCCATCATCTGGCTGCGTAGATAATAGCCCTATCTCCAGCTCAAGGGTAAATCCTGAGTAATCTCAGCCAATCATAATGAATCGCATTCCCTTTTGCCAGAGATTGGTTTAGGGGTGGGCTTGTGGCTAGTTCTAATCAGTAAGACATGACGGTTTTTCTTGGAAATCTGTTTTAGCCTAAGGGGCGGGGGGAGAGATATCCACATATGAAGAAGGAGTTGTCTAGCTATGATTCCTGGAACCACTGTAGCTACTTTGTAGCAGGGGTGAGGATGAGAGCAACCCTAAGGTGAGCTCAGAGCCAGAAGAGGTGGAGGCACTGGCTGACATACTGCACCTGGAGCCCACCCTGTCTGTGGACTCCTTATCATGAGATAATAAAGTGTCCTATTGTTAAAGTTGTTTGGAGTGGGGTTTTCCATTCCCTGAGCCAAAAGCACCATGATTGATATAGAGTATACCAATGAAAACATATCAATGACAAATGGACGGACTGTCTGGAGTGGGGTGAACAAAGGGAAACTGGCTTAATTTTTTTAAGCCCTCAAGATGAGGACTATATGGAAGTGAGCACTGAGTGTAAGATTATATATAGTACTTTCTAAATATATCTTGATACTTTTGAAAGAGCTTCCATACTGACCATTTCATGTGATCCCCTTGACAATGCTGGGAAGACAGGTGTCATCATCTGCATTTTATAGCTGAGAAAACAGAGGCTCAAAAAGATATAATGTCCTGACAGAGCCAAGACCAGAAGTCAAGAGCTTTTGGTCCCTAATCCAAAGCTCTTTCTTCTGCCATGATTCAAAGAAGGATAACGGGGAGAGGCCACATGTTCTGAGATCTCTTTTAACATCTGGCTTAGGTGAAGCAAGCGAGAAAGAAGTCAAACCTGTTCAGCGTAGCCCAAAGCCATGTTTCCCAAGCCACACTGCTTTCCCTCCCACCCCAGGTGACACACTAGCCTCTGTGGGTATCTTGTATATTCATGGGCAACCACCCTTTTATATTATCAGCCATGTAATAGGTATGCTTGACCTTTTCATACTTTGGGGGTGGGCACTAATAGGCTGAAATCAATCAAATTATCCTATTTTTGTGGCCACGGTGATTAGTTCATTGAAGGTATACAACTATCAGAGATAGTGAAATGTAAATACATATTTGCTAAAGCCTTCCGAGAAAGATAAGGTGAGGCTATGCGGTCCGGAAATGGTACCCTTCAAGGGGAGAACATAATGCTGCTGGGGGAGGAAAAGGAAGGGTGATAACATAACAAAATGTGGGTGAAAAGGAAAGAAGCTGGCACCTCAAAGGGAAGAACAGCGAAATAGAGAGAAATCGGGTCATATTACTTGCATGCTAGATGGTGTCCTGTCTGAAGCCAGTCGTTCCTGGGAATTTTGGTCAGTGGCTTCCCTTTGTTATTTAAATCATTATGGGCTAATTCTTTTGGCCACTTACAACATGGAGTTCTAACTAATCAAGTCATACTCCGTAGAACCCCTTCTCTAGGCCATAGTGACCTTTTCAGTCTCTGAGATCCTATAACCCATCTCCACTTCACTCATTTAGTAACTGCCTTGAGAAGTTCCTTTTTTTCAGTTCATTAAAATCATTTGTCTCTTAATTAACATTTATTTTTATACATATCCTCTGGCCCCCCAGCTAGATTATAAGTTTCTTAAGGCAGAAGCCATAATCGGTACTTCTTCATGTCTAATGCAACACCATTCTTTATATATCACACATGCTCAAGCCACATTTATTGATTAGTTCATTTTGAAAATTTTAGATCAGTATGAACTTTTATTTTAACATGATACGTTCCATTCAATCATATATTCATATTTCAACAAGCATTTAACAAGTGCCCCAGTTATACCAAGTACCCTGGTAGGTGCTAGAGACACAAAAATGAAAAAGACAGAGGCCTGTCCCTGGAAGAGCTTATAATTAGCTGGGAGACACAGACTGGTAAATAATTAAAATGCGTGTTACTTTGTGCTACAACAGAGATGCATTCTAGGGGCTACCTCTACCTAGAGGGAATCAGGGAGGTCTCCTAAGAAAGATGACTCTGGACCTGAATCTCAAAGGATGAGTAGGAATTCACCAGCAGAGAAAAGAAATAAGGACTCTCTGGGCAAAATGACCGGGACACAAAAACGTATGGCAGCGCAGGAATAGCACAGAACTCTAAGTGAGGGTGGAAGAGGGATAGGGGAGGCTGGACAGGAGAAGAGGAGCCAGACCAGGAGGACTTAGGTGCCTTTCTCTAAAGTTCGCAGAGCTTGGATGTGCTGCACTGGAGATCCTGGAGGGATTTGACTAGGGGGAGAACAAGATTGCATGTGTATATCAGAAAGATCACTTTTGCATTCCCATGAGGGGAGGTGGGAGAGAGTGGGTGTGGAGCCAGGGAAACCAGTTAGAAAGCTCATGCTATAACAGGAAAGAGATGAGAGGGCAGTGGTGATGGAAGTTGAGGCCCAGGGAAGAGTGCGACCGAGAGCAGCATCAACAAGCCTTGGAGAACGGGTAAAGGAGGAGGAGCTTGCAGGTAGCTGGTTCTGGTTACTGGAGGAGTGATTTGCCTATCTTCAGGAGAATCAGATTGAGGAGTGCATTGGGGAATAGAATGTGCTGGCATGTTCAGCTCAGGATGTCTGTGGAGAATCCGGAGGAGGTTGACAGTTGGCATCTGACCACATGGATCTGGAATTGATAACGGATTTGAGAGTGGACTCCCTATAGCGCAGGTAGCCTGAAAGTGGGTGAGATCCCTCAGAGAGACTGTTTTGTTTTTATTTTTAGAAGGAAGTTCATTGCACGTTCCATATATGAACAAATCGTAAAGGATTTTTAAAAAACTGTTGAGTATGCAAAGACATCTCCACATTCTTTCAGATAAAAGCGTGAACTCGATGTTATATTTTGGTGTGAATGGGAGCTTTCTCTCTTTTCTAAACTGTTCTTCTCTCTAGTATGGTCCAGCAAAAACAAAACAAACACAAAAACAAAACAACCCCCCCAAAAAACACAAAAAGACCAAGAAACATCAGTACTTTCCTTCTTCATCACTTCAGTGGATCAAGACTTTTCCCCCCTCGCACTGCTTAGTTAGGCAGGGAATGGCTGGATGCAGGAGCTATCCAGCAGGGGGAGGACCGGCACAGTCGGGGTCTGAGGCACTGTTTGATAACGCTTAAATGCACCTGCTGTGGAGCCTCGGGGTCTAGAGTCAAATCCCAGCTCAGTGGCTCTCAAGTTGTATGTCCACAGGCAAATTCTTGCAGCCACTTAAGCCTCAGCCTCTTCATATGCAAAGTAGAGATAATAATAGAGTTGGCCTCAAGAAATATTGTGAGAATCAAGTGAGAAAACACATATAAGGAGCTTAGCAGAGTCCCCAGCACAGAGCATTCAGGACCTGAGAATCGGGATCTGAGAATCTAGGAAATGATGGGAAGAATCAACATATCTAGGGGCCAACTTTGTTTCAGGAGTGAAGGTAGAAGCGAAAAGATTATGATAGAACACCCATGTTCTGTGGAACATTGCATCAAAAACTGGGGATGTACTGTATGGTGACTAATATAACAAAATAAAAATTATAAAACATAAAAGAACACCCATATTGTGGGCAATTAGTAAAACTGAACTTAGGACTTCGCCTCAAGTTTATTGAAAACTTTATTTAGTCAAAAGAGTCAGTGTGTGTGTGTGTGTGTGTGTGTGTGTGTGTGTGTGTGTGTGTTGGTGTAATATTTACTTTATTCAGACTATTTTTAAGTAAAATTGGTTTCAACTCAGATCTCTGAAATAATTGGGGGTAGGTATTCCATTTCCTGTCTTACCATAACTAAGGCCCAAAAGAAGGGATAAAGTGACATCCCAAAACCCATGCCGAAAGTCACACATTCACAGTTGTCTCCTCAAGGCCGTCTACGGGTACTTGCCCTGTCCATGTGAGTTGGCCACATCTTCACTCTGTCGTGTGAAACACGGGACTTGTGGCTTTTAGGAAAGGGAACTAGCAGCCCTCAGCATGCTGGAAACTGGGGTTGGCCATGAAGTTGAGGATAAGCACAGCCAGTGACTTAGCACTGAGCAATAATGCCAAATGAAGGATCATGTCCTCCAAGAGCACTCCAGGCAGAACTGTGTGTTCTCAGCAGATGGATGAGGGGGGCGAATCACAGAGATGCAGGGTGCCCAGAAGGCTGTGTACTCCTTCTGGGTGAGCTTGGAGACCGTCCTTGGATTTCTGTTGGCAGAAAGGAGACCAGGAGCTAAGCCCCTCTCCTGCTGCCCCCAAGAGAGGGCATGCCAAGGGAAGTTGGGATGATTCCTCACCATCTAGAACAGCAAGCAGACGTTCTTTAATGTGGTGCCTTCACTTTCTTTCATTGCTTACTAACTAGTCCAGTCATCCTTGAAATCTTCCACTTCTTCATGCACCAAATGCAGTGGGGACACTGAGTCAGAAATAATGAGAACAGTAAATGTAGCACAGTTAACTTTCTCAGGGTACTTGTATTTGCCAGTCACTGGGCGAGGCATTTGCTCTACCGCACTTAAGTTAATCAGCTGGACGTCCCTGGGAAGTAGGCACTACCATTATCCTCATTTATATTTGAGGAAACACACTGAATAAAGCCGGGTAACTTATTTTAGGCCACACAGCTAGTAAACGTGGAGTTGGAACTCAAATGCAGATCTGTTTGGCTCCAAAGCCCCTCATAGCTCATCACTAACTAGTATAAATTAGAATGTAGTATCTATTAATCCAGAGCCAAGTCACAGTTGACCTTGCTAAGATTTTGTTTTACTTGGGTTATTTTTAAGTTTGTTTGTTTGTCTTATACAAAGCTGATAGGAATCCTCTTGCAAAAAAGAAAAACCACCTTTGTCATTTTTCCTCCAGGTTTGCATACTGAATTTACTCTAAATACAGCATGGTTTGTTAAATAGTATCCATGTCTCAACCTCCCAAAACCAGAACCTTATAAAGTCAGCACCCAGAGGGTGCTGTTGAGCTCCCCAGTAACCAAATTCAGCAGTTGCCCCCAGGTCTTATCATTGCTTTTCTTCTGGGCATTTCCTCTTCTCCAAGGCTCAGAGTACAATTACAACTGTCCTCCTCTCTTCATTACCATGGAGCTGTACGTTAGTGTGTTTCTTCCCCCAAAGTTCAGAGAACATTGTTAAAACCAAGAATGTCCTGCTTTCTGTCGTCATGAGTGGGACAGGGAAATTTGTGATCCCTTAAAATAGTCCTAGGCTGTCCGGGGTGCTCACCCTCATTTATGAGAGAGGAATCATGCACTGCCTTACACAGAGCAACAATTCTCAAACTTGAGCTCTAATCAGAATCTCTGGAGGCCCCACCCTCAGAGTTTGTGAGTTAGTGTATTTAGCAAAAGACCTATCATTTGCATTTCTAAGATCCCAGGTCATGAGGATGCTGCTGGTCAGGGGCCACAGTTTGAGAACCACTCCACCAGAATCTTGGGGGTGGAATGCTAATAAGTCTTGGGCACTGAATCACTAGTTTTAATTATGAAAGAACTAATGTTCAGGGAAATTGTCTGGAGAAATTAAGAAGGACGAATAAAACATCTAGAGAGCCGGAAAAAGAGTTGCTTCATAAAGTTTATAGTCCCACAAAGGATCATGTACAGGAATTTGGAATTTACATCTTGGTGAAGATCTTAACTCCTTTCCACTAAGTATAGTACAAGGGACCTATTAGCCAGGCCGTTGGTTCCTTTTCTGACACAGGTGAATGTTAGGATTACATCAACCACAATGGCCCCTGAAAGGATTGGCAGACCACAAGCTGGCAATGGTCAGTGGGAATCTGGTCTCCGGTGGGTTGGACCCAGTTGGTTGACACTGGGGGTATGGCTATGCAGAGGGTTTTATCCAAACTCAATGTAATGCTCACATTGAGATTCCACAGCTTGATATTTTGTTGCATAACATCTAATATCCCCGTGGCATAAAATTGATGGCCCAGGGAAGTCAAATTTACACATTACAGCAGGCAACTCATTTCCCTTCTGCTTCTCACATGAAAAGCTTTCTCTAACTTTGCAGAATTACTGCAAGCAGAAGCCACATGAGTGATAAATGAGGTCATAATTAAATACCATCATCTCAACTACCATGGACTGGCTGAGAAGTCCCAGGAAGTGGTCTCTCCATGCTAACTGTCTGTTCTACATGGGCAGGTGGGATTCACATAGGGTGATCATGGGAGAGCAAGCCTTCAGTTCTCCAAGGAAAATAATTAGTTCTTGCCTTTTTTTTTTTTAATGATTTTTTTATTATATTATGTTAGTCACCATACAGTACATCCCCGGTTTCCGATGTAAGGCTCGATGATTCATTAGTTGTGTATAACACCCAGTGCACCATGCAATACGTGCCCTCCTTACTACCCATCACCGGTCTATCCCATTCCCCCACCCCCCTCCCCTCTGAAGTCCTCAGTTTGTTTCTAATAGTCCATAGTCTCTCATGTTTCATTCCCCCTTCTGATTACCCCCCCTTTCTTTATCCCTCTCTTCCCCTACCGATCATCCTAGTTCTTATGTTCCATAGATGAGAGAAATCATATGATAGTTGTCTTTCTCTGCTTGACTTATTTCACTTAGCATAATCTCCTCCAGTGCTGTCCATGTTGTAGCAAATGTTGAGAACTCGTTCTTTCTGATAGCTGAGTAATATTCCATCGTATATATGGACCACAACTTCTTAATCCAGTCATCTGTTGAAGGGCATCTCGGCTCCTTCCACGATTTAGCTATTGTGGACATTGCTGCTATGAACATTGGGGTGCATATGGCCCTTCTCTTCACTACGTCTGTATCTTTGGGGTAAACACCCAGTAGTGCAATGGCTGGGTCATAGGGTAGCTCAATTTTTAACTTTTTAAGGGACCTCCACACTGTTTTCCAGAGTGCCTGTACCAACTTGCATTCCCACCAACAATGTAGGAGGGATCCCCTTTCTCCACATCCTCTCCAACAATTGTTGTTTCTTGCCTTGTCTATTTTTGCCATTCTAACTGGCGTAAGGTGGTATCTCAGTGTGGTTTTGATTTGAATTTCCTTGATGGCTAATGATTTTGAACATTTTTTCATGTGTCTGTTAGCCATTTGTATGTCTTCATTGGAAAAGTGTCTGTTCATATCTTCTGCCCATTTTTTGATTTGTTTATTTGTTTCTCGTGTATTGAGTTTGAGAAGTTCTTTGTAGATCTTGGATACCAGTCCTTTATCTGTAGTGTCATTTGCAAATATATTCTCCCATTCCGTGGGCTGCCTCTTAGTTTTTCTGACTGTTTCCTTGGCTGTGCAGAAACTATTAATCTTGATGAAGTCCCATAAATTCATTTTATCTTTTGTTTCTCTTGCCTTTGGGGATGTGTCATGAAAAAGGTTGCTTTGGCCGATGTCGTAGAGGTTGTTGCCTATGTTCTCCTCTAGAATTTTGATGGATTCCTGTCTCACATCGAGGTCTTTCATCCATTTGGAGTTTATTTTTGTGTATGGTGTGAGATAGTGGTCAAGTTTCATTCTCTTGCATGTAGCTGTCCAATTTTCCCAGCACCATTTATTGAAGAGACTGTCTTTTTCCCACCAGATGTTTTTTCCTGCTTTATCAAATATTAGTTGCCCAAAGAGCCGAGGGTCCATTTCTGGGCTCTCTATTCTGTTCCATTGGTCTATGTGTCTGTTTTTGTGCCAGTACCATGCTGTCTTTGTCATCACAGCTTTGTAGTACAGCTCGAAATCCGGCATTGTGATGCCCCCAGCTTTGTTTTTCCTTTTCAACAGTTCCTTGGAGATTCGGGGCCTTTTCTGTTTCCATACAAATTTAAGGACTGTTTGTTCCAGTTCTTTGAAAAATGTCCTTGGTATTTTGATCGGGATAGCATTGAAAGTGTAGATTGCTCTGGGTAGCATGGACATTTTAACTATGTTAATTCTTCCGATCCATGAGCATGGAATATCTTTCCATCTTTTTATGTCTTCCTCAATGTCTTTCAAGAGTGATTTATAGTTTCTAGAATATAGGTCCTTTACGTCTCTGGTTAAGTTAATTCCAAGGTAACGTATGGTTTTCGGTGCTATTGTAAATGGGATGGATTCCCTAATTTCTCTTTCTTCGGTCTCGTTATTCGTGTATAGAAATGCAACTGATTTCTGAGCATTTATTTTGTATCCTGCCACGTTACTGAATTGCTCTATAACTTCTAATAGTTTGGGAGTGGCTTCTTTTGGGTTTTCCATATAGAGTATCATGTCATCTGCAAAGAGAGACATTTTGACTTCTCCTTTGCCAGTTTGAATACCTTTGATCCCTTTTTGTCGTCTGATTGCTGTTGCAAGGACTTCTAGTACTATGTTGAATAATAGTGGCGAGAGTGGGCATCCTTGTCGAGTTCCTGATCTTAAGGGAAAGGCTTCCAGCTTTTCCCCATTGAGAATAATATTTGCAGTAGGCTTTTCATAGATGGCTTTTATGAGATTGAGAAATGTACCTTCTATTCCTACACTCTGAAGGGTTTTAATCAGGAAAGGATGCTGTATTTTGTCAAATGCTTTTTCGGCATCAATTGAGAGGATCATATGGTTCCTGAGTCTTTTCTTGTTGATATGATGTATCACGCTGATTGATTTGCGAATATTGAACCACGCTTGCATCCCAGGTATGAATCCCACTTGATCGTGATGGATAATCCTTTTAATGTACTGTTGGATTCTATTAGCAAGTATCTTCTTGAGGATTTTGGCGTCCATATTCATTAGGGAAATCGGTCTGTAATTCTCCTTTTTGATGGGGTCTTTGCCTGGTTTGGGGATCAAGGTAATATTGGCCTCATAGAATGAGTTTGGTAGCTTTCCTTCTGTTTCTATTTTTTGAAATAGCTTTAGGAGAATAGGTATTATTTCTTCTTTGAATGTTTGGTAGAATTCCCCAGGAAAACCGTCCGGGCCTGGAGTTTTGTTGTTTGGAAGGTTGTTTATCACTGACTCAATCTCTTCATAATTAATTGGCCTGTTTAAGGAATCAATTTCTTCCGGTTTCAATCTTGGTAGTTTATAGGTTTCCAGGAAGGATTCCATCTCTTCCAGATTGCTTAGTTTATTGGCATATAGCTGTTGATAAAAATTTCTAATAATCCTTCCAATTTCAATGGTGCTCGTCGTGACCTCTCCTTTTTCATTCATAATTTTAATAATCTGGGTCCTTTCTCTTTTCTTTTGGATAAGTCTTGCCAGTGGTCTGTCAATTTTATTGATTCTCTCCAAGAACCAGCTTCTAGTCCTGTTGATCTGCTCTACTGTACTTCTGGTTTCTGCTTGATTGATTTCAGCTCTAATTTTGGTCAACTGCTTCCTCGTGCGTGGATTAGGCCTGTCCCTCTGTTGCTGTTCCAGCTTCTTGAGGTGAGAATATAAAAACTGCATTTTAGATTTTTCTATTCTTTTGAGTGAGGCTTGGATGGCTATGTATTTCCCCCTTAGGACTGCCTTTGCAGTATCCCATAGGTTTTGGACTGTTGTATTTTCATTCTCATTGGTCTCCATAAATTGTTTAATTTGATTTTTGATTTCCTGGTTTATCGAGTCATTCCTGAGCAGGATGGTTCTTAGTCTCCAAGTGTTTGAGTTTCTTCCAAATTTTTCCTTGTGGTTGAGTTCCAATTTCAGAGCGTTGTGGTCTGAGAATATGCAGGGGATAATTTCAATCTTTTGGTATCGGTTGATACCTGTTTTGTGTCCCAGAACATGGTCTATTCTTGAGAATGTTCCATGGGCATTAGAATAGAATGAGTATTCTTTGGTTCTGGGGTGTAGTGTTCTATATATATCTATGAGGTCCAACTCGTTGAGTATGGCATTCAAAGCCTTTGATTCTTTGCTTAGTTTTTGCCAGGGTGTTCTGTCTATTTCTGATAGTGGAGTGTTGAGGTCCCCTACTATTAATGTATTTTTATTTATATGTCTCTTTATTCTGGTTAAGAGTTGGCTTGTGTATCTTGCTGCTCCCCTGTTGGGGGCATATATATTTATAATTGTCATATCCACTTGTTGAATACTTCCCTTAAGAATAATATAGTGCCCTTCTGCATCTCTAACTATAGTCTGTAGTTTAAAATCCAATTTATCTGATATGAGAATTGCTACCCCAGCTTTCTTTTGAGGTCCATTTGTGTGAAAGATGGTACTCCATCCCCTTACTCTCAGTCTGAATGCATCTTTGGGTTTGAAATGAGTCTCTTGTGGACAGCAAATGGATGGGTCATTTCTTTTTATCCAATCTGCAACCCTGTGGCGTTTTATGGGATGGTTCAAACCATTTACATTAAGACTGATTACTGAGAGATATGATTTTAATGTTGCCATGTTGCCAGTAAAGTCTTTGTTTGTATTGGCTGTGACTTTCTGTTCTGTATCACTCTTGGGGCCTTTTTACTTTTATAGAACTCCCCGTAATATCTCCTGTACGGCTGGTTTCGTGGTTACAAAATTGGTTAGTGACTGGCGATTCTGAAATGTCTTTATTTCTCCATCAATTCTGAATGACAGCCTTGCTGGATAAAGGATCCTTGGCTGCATGTTTTTCTCTGAAAGAGCTTTAAATATGCTCCCCCAACCCTTTCTCTCATTCCAGGTCTGTGTAGACAGGTCTGACGTAATTCTGATGCTTTTGCCTTGGTACGTGAGAAATTTCTTTGCCCTGGCCGCTTTCAATACTGTATCCTTGCATCTAATATTTGCGAAATGCACTATGACGTGATGTGGCATAGGTTTGTCGTGGTTGAGCTTGGGAGGGGTCCTCTCTGCCTCTTGGACACGAATGTTTGTTTCCCTTGCTAGATTAGGGAAGTTTTCAGCTACAATTTGTTCAAATATCTCTTCTAGACCTCTGTTTTTCTCTACCCCCTCGGGGATGCCGATGATTCTAACATTGGATCGTTTCATTGAGTCAGTAATCTCCCGTAACCTACATTCGTGGGCGTGGATTTTTTTAAGACCATCTTCTATTTTCATTTTTTCCTCTATTAACCCATCCTCCAATTCACTAACCCGTTCCTCTGCTTCTGCGACCCTGGCCGTCAGAGCCTCTAGTTTTGCCTGCATTTGGCTCATAGAATTTTTAATTTCTGTCAGATTCGCTCTTATTTCTGTCCTTAGGGATTCTATATTCTCAGTAACCTTTTCGTTAATAGTTTTTTCAATTCTACTCATCATTTTGACCATCGTTACTCTGAATTCCATTTCTGATAATTTGGTTACATCCATATCCATTATTTCTGTGGCAGAGGCCACAGACTCACTGTCTTTTCTTTGCTGGGGGGTGGCTTCTCCTTCTTGTCATTCTGATGAGGAGAAGTTGCGGGGTTGTCCAGAGCCCAAATTATTGACTGGGTCCCAGGCCGTGCGCCCTTGTTTTATAGGGATCTTAGGGATGTGGGCTTCTTCTTTAAAGATTTTATTTATTTATTTATGTGACAGAGAGCCAACCAGCGAGAGAGGGAACAGAAGCAGGGGAGTGGGAGAGGAAGAAGCAGGCTCCCAGCGGAGGAGCCCGATGAGGGACTCCTTTCCGGAACGCCGGGGTCACGCCCTAAGCCGAAGGCAGGCGCTCAATGACTGCGCCACCCCGGCGCCTCGGGTTGTGGGCTTCTTGATTTTTCAGCCTGCCTTCTGTGTTCTGGGGGAGGGGCCTGCCGCGCCGATACTCAGGCAGCCCTGTTTGGGTAGAGTCTCCGCGTCCCCTGGGAGGGGGGATGGGGATGGGCACTCCCTGAGCCGGTATTTCCAGGCTTTTGTTCTCTGGCAGCTTTCCCTGGCGGTTTGCTGTGCCTTTTCTGAGAGTCAGGGCAGCGGCGGCCAAATTTCAGCCTCTGTCACAGAACAGAGGGATTGCGGCCCGTTCTCTACTAATGTTCTGGCCACTTTAACTCCGTTACTGTTGGTGCTGCTCAACCCTGCAGCGTCCCGGGATGTGCGCCCCACACCCGGCGTCCCAGCCCTCACTTCCAGGGCCGGCGCGTCTCTGTCCTTTGTGTTTCTAATGCCGCCAGCCGCCAGCCGCCCCGCGCGCTCCCGGATCTCCCGGTCTCAGTCTGGATCCAGTGAGCGCACCGGGATTCCGGGGTTCCGCGAGATGCCTGGTGGCGCGCGCACCCGGCTCACGGTCTCAGTCTGCTGTTTTGCGGGTGCCGTCCGCGAGCCCCGCCCGCTCTCCCGTGCAAGTGGCTACCGCTTCCCGGCGCCCGAACACGGCGGCTCCCTCCCCCTTCCGTATATCTTCCGATATCTGTGCACAGTTTCATGGCTCCCCGCTTCGTACCTCAATACTCAGCGCTGGAGATGTTCATTTGTAGAGATCCAGATGCGTCTTCCTGTGTCTCAGGCTGGTTCCGTGGTTGTTTAGGCTGGTCTGGTACCTATCCAGCTCGACTCAGGGGACCGGCTGAAAACGGTGTCTCCTACTCCTCCGCCATCTTAACTCCCCAGTTCTTGCCTTTTTTTTTTTTGCTGTCTTTGTCAGGCAAGTAATCTTAAATTCAGATCCTAGGAAAATCCTTCTGCTTTCTCTGGAGTCTTCCTTTTGTACCTTTAAATCTCCTTTATGGTGCCCTGCCCTGGAGTCTGAGCCCTATGTCCTGGACCTGCCACCAATTCCTTGTGTCGTATTGGGCAGTTTGCTTAGCCTCTTGGTGATGTGGTGACCTCATCTATAAAAGGAAGGTTTTGTATTGATTAATCTCTAAATTTCTTCTAGTTCTAATAGTCAGTGATTCTTATTCATCTCTTTCTTCTCCTTGTCTCTGAAAGTAAGCCTCCCTTCCTGCATTCTCATCTCTCTTCAGGACAATCTCTATCCCCTTCCACTCTGCCCCCAGCCTCTTCTCACATCATCTGTTAGCATGAAGTGTTTCCCTCATGCTAAGTCACCGATATCATTCAGCCACAGACTGTGTTCCTACCCAAGTGCCCCACAGGAAAGCATCTCCTCATGTCTACTTAATTTCAGAGATAGTTTTTAAAAGATATATCTAGTGGCAATTAAAATGGGCCTGTGTTTATAAGCCCTGTTTCATATATTGACAGTAATACAATACCTCTCTGGGCTCCACATGAGGAAAGGGAGAATAACAAGAGATCTGGAACTGAATGAGAATTTGTAAGAACTGATGCGTCACTGCTGAAAGCAACGCTAGGTGTTTGTCCTGGTCCCAACTCCTTAAGCCAGGCCGGTGTGGGGTGCTCAGCCCCCAGACTACCCCACCAGTTTTGCCTGGGCCTGTTTCCCCCTACAGGGAGCCACATAAGCCAACAGAGTTGAAGGCAGACCCCTGGGACCTCTACTGCAGCACCCATTCTTGCTTGTTTCCAGCCAGCTTTCATTCCAATCCTTTTCACTCCCAACTCAGAACCACTGATCTACAAAAATCCAAGCTGAGCCCTATCTCCATGGTGTTTAAGGGCTCTCCCTACCATCTGGCCCTTGCCTTTCCCCTATAAATTTGTCTTACTGTACCTTCTTACTTATCAGTCCCCTAAGTGCGTTAAATAAAAATGTCCTATACTTGTCTCAGCCCTGAAGCATGAGACACTATACATATAAACTGTATTATCAATATGCCAAACAGCCAATTTGCTGAAGTCAAATTACCAAAAAAAATTTGATTCACCAAATAACACATAGCCCAAATATTAATTCTTTGGTAAATATTTTTATTTACCGAAAATGAGGTTTTCAAACTATTTATAAAGGGTGCTGCAATTATTTTAAAACCTGTGAAGATTTCTGCTTTTTTTTTTTCCCATTAGGCTGCTTATGAAATTTAGTTACTGATTATCATAAACTTTTCTGAATATCAAAAGTAACCATAAGAAGACTAAATTCTCTTTTGTCTTCTCTGCTGAAGGTGAGAAAAAATACAATACTAGCTCTTAAAGTACCCATTTTTTTCCCAGGCCAAAACACTAGGTAAATATATTTTTAAATGACAACAGTGATGACAGGGAGATGGGATTATGGGTGATTTTTAGTGTCACCTCCATGTTTTTCTATATTTTCTGGAAGGAGTATATATTGCCTCTATAATCAGAAAAAAATTACAATCAATGTTAGTAAAAAACATCATAATAAGGCCGGTTACTGACTCCAAAGAACTCATATTCATGTAGGGGAATATGACCATTAATTATTATATAGATCAGCTTCTGGAGAACTTTAGAATGTATAAGGAATTCTACTTTGGGAAGTGTGAGGGCAAGGTTTTGGGGCAAGGTGTTTGCTGAGGCTGTGCTCTCTGTCAGGTTTTTGAGAGAGCATTTTGTAGATGCTGCAGGTTCCCAGCCCCCACCCCATTGCCCACAGAGAGGAAGGTTGGCTTGGGTAATCTGATTCTGATCTTTTTAATACCATTTTTGATTACAGAAGAGACTGTGGAGGGCTTGAGGCACTAATAAGGAATAAGTTCAGGATGCCTCACTGGAACTACCAAGAGGTTCTGACATTCCCCCAATGCCTAGAATCTCCAGTTCAAGTCTCATGTGGGAAAGAGAATATTTTTATTTTGAATTAACCTGATAAAGTTTAGGGGGAGAAGAAACAGTAACTGCTTGGGTTACAAAATCATTCCTAGGAGTCTTGGTTTCAGATTCAAAGACAGAATGAGGCTGGTATGAATTCATTAACTTTGTTTTGGATGGAATGTGAGCCTTTGGGGCTTCTCTGTACAGGAGGGCAGGTCAGGGGAGGCCGTGAGCTTGCTGAGTCATGTGCCTTCCCCACCCTTCCTTGGCTTCTGCCCACGGGAGGCTGAGGTTAGCACATAGTCCCAAATCAGTTATTAGAAACAAGGGAGCAAAATTCCTCCAAACCTCTTTCTCCCCAGTGAGAATCAACCAAAAAAACCAGTATTAGTAAATTTGCAGACAGAACTCCATTAAAATCAGAGAAGCTTGAAATGGGGAAGAAAACAAAAGCAATGCTGAGTCTGGCCAGATCAGTGTGGGAGACTGCTCTCTGGTGCTCCCAAGCTCTGCTTAACTACTTCTGAGGAAGGGGAATTCGTCCTTACTTATCAGGTATCCTGATAACGTTCGGGTAACCTCTGACTGCATTTGCCCCAGGCCATCCTAGTTTTTACCCATTGTCGTGATTTAATTATTAACACTGTCCCCTTTCATTTTCAAAAGTGTGCCGGTTTAGACAGTAGAGCTCCTGGTCCGTTTGCGGTAATAAATCCCTTTCATAGCTAACATTTGCTAAGTACTGGTCACGTGCCAGGCATTCCCGAGCTTGGCGCTGCTGGCATTAACAGCATCATCATTATTACTGTCATCCTGAGGCCAAGACTGCACACGCCTCCTGAGGGGCAAAGTCAAGATGCAACAGCAGGCATTTGGATTCACATTCAGAGTACTCGGCGGTTCCTCCTGTACCCCTAAGCTACACTGCCTCTGGGCTTCCGTTTGAGAAAATCAGAAAGGAAAAGATCCATATCCCTTTACAGATCTCCCAAATCCTCCTACTGACTTTCTCCGTAAGTGGTCAGTTGCAAGGAGGAGACGATATCCTGGGGGCCTTGTTATATTCCAGGTATCATATTACGTGAGGCCAGAATCTCCCCTACTTGATAGATCAAGAACTAGGCTGTAAGAGCTCAACTGATTCATCCCGGATCATGCTGACAGCAAGTTGGGGAGCTAAGATTCACACCTGATGATCTGATTTCAGTACTTGCCTTCCCGTTATACCACATTGCCTACCACACTGCGTTCAATTTCTACAACCCTTTGCAGATTGGAAAAAGTGGAGTAGCAATTCTCCGTAAATGCTATCACCATAAGACCGCTAACCAAGGTCAGGAAGAAAGCAACCTTTTTCACAGGTTGATGAATTGACTCCTATATCTAAACGGTCTCTTTCTCCCAGCTCAGGAAGACCTGTGACATCCTTGTGCAAATAGACACCCCACTGGTGAGTATTTATCTGAAATACTCCTGGACCAAAGGGTATGAGCAACTTGTAGTGTTTAGGCCTTATCCTTCCCTTGGCAAGGACCTATTGTTCATATACCAATTAAGGATAACAATCAGATTTAAATAACCGATATGTATTCATTCATGTATTCATTCATGTATTCATTCATTCAATGAATAATGCATTTAATTCTAGAAGTAATCATTTAAAAGCTTATATACATTTATTCCCTCATCCAAATAATTATGTATGAATTTATTCATTCATTTACTGGGCACTCATTTCATCCCAGACACTCTTCTAGACGCTAGGGCACCAGCTGTGAACAGAGGGGACAAAGCCTTGTTCTCATGGAGCTTATCTATTCCTACATAATATAATAACAGACAATAATAGTGCTATGAAGGAAAACCCAACAGGATAAGGAATAGAGAGTGGTAGCAAAGGGGTGGGTGCTAATTTAGATAGGAGAGTCAGGGAGGGCCCCTTCTGAGCAGAGACCAGAATGATGTATGGGTACAGGCCATGTAAAGAAATCCAGAGAAGTGTTTCAGGCAGAGAGCAGAGGTACTGTTCTTACAGCGTACTGCCAGACCCTATGCTGACAACGTTGCGTGCATTATCTCATTTAATCCTCCCAAAAGCCCTGAGGGGAAAGTGCCATTATTCCCTCAGCTTCTGTTAACCACCTGAACCTTGGAGTAACTTTTTTATTTTTTAAATTTTTTTAATAATATTTTTTATTATATTATGTTAGTCACCATACAGTACATCCCTAGTTTTTGATGTAAAGTTCCATGATTCATTAGTTGCATATAACACCCAGTGCACCATGTAATATGTGCCCTCCTTACTACCCATCACCAGTCTATCCCATTCCCCCACCCCCCACCCCTCTGAAGCCCTCAGTTTGTTTCCCAGAGTCCATAGTCTCTCATGTGAACCTTGGAGTAACTTGCTTAAGTGCACACCATTTTTAAGTGCAGGAGCCTCTGACTCCCAGACAACATCCCTGCAACTGCAACTACTGAGCAGTTGTGAGCTTTGGCCAGTCTGCAACACTTGCCTGCACTTTTTTTTTTTTAAGTAGGCGCCATGCCCAGTGTGGAGCCAGGGCAGGGCTTGAACTCACAACCCTGAGATCAAGACCTAAGCTGAGGTCGAGTCGGACTCAACCAACTGAGCCACCCAGGTGCCCCCGCCTGCACTTCTAATGCAAGATTGAGAGAATGACTGATCCCTAAGAAACATCTACAAAGCATGCATCATCCCTCTGATTCTGCATCTGATTCTGGTCCTTTGTAATGCTTTTGATTACAGAGGAGACCCCAGAGGGTTTGAAGGACCAGTAACCAGCATGTTAAGGTTGCCCATGGGTCCACAAGGATGGGGCGTTTAAATCTTTGTGTCCCCAGGTGCACCAGATATTGAACTGTGACAACTTCTAGAGGCTTCCCGCAGCTCTGGTGCAGGGCCCACATCTCCAGCTTCTCCTCCAGACATGCAAGAACTTCTTCTACATGACATCCTTATAAACCAAGCAACATTTTCCATCCCTCCACCCCATTATTTGTAGGGAATGGCTTCATTGTTTTTCTGTACATAAAGGCAATACAAGCCATTTTTAAAACTATTCAGAAATACACAAAAATAATAAAATCATCCTTCATCGCAACATTGAAAAATAGCTAGTAAACACTCTGGTGCATATTCTTCCAGATTTTTTCTATGTATGCGCAAACATATAGTTCTTTTTTAAAATAACCACTTGGTCATTTACATATGCCTTTTGTTGCTTGCTTTTTTCTCAGAAAAATATATCATGAACATCTTTGAATGTTAATGCATGTATTTCTACATCAGCTGCTTTAAGGGCTACACAGTATTCCATGAGAGCAAAAATCATGTAAGGTGTCCTGTATGGTGGGTATTAAGACTATTTCTGGTTTTCCACAATTATAAACAACACTTGAATATCTTCGTGCCCTCTGATACTGATTTTTTAGAATAAATGAATAACTGTGGAATATTCCGACACATTTTAAGGTCCTTGATACAAATTGCCGCATATGTGTGTAGAAACGTGGTGGCAACTGCCACTGCTCTGTACAGCCCACAAAAGTAGTCTTTTTCCTGCGTCTTCTGTAACACCTCCCGCTTTCAATCTTGTTCCTTTTGAAGCCTCTAACAGCACAGGGGAAAAAAGGCCACTGCCCTGAACTGGATGTCACCCTCCACACACACACCATAGAGGCTCTCTAGCCCCAGCCTGAGCAGGGAGGACACAGAGGAGTGTGACCCCTCAGCTCCCTCATGGTCCTGGAGGCAGGGCCCCCACAGAATTTGTCCAGAGGCTACAGGTAGAATGAGGAAAGGGGACATTGCCCTGAGTCTCAGTGGGAGTCGCTCTCAGACTGTGTCCTTTCTCTCCTTCATGGATCCCCCGCAGCTCCTGCCCTCCCATTTCTCATCCACACATTGAAGACTCCCAGCTCAGGCCTCTCCTCTGAGCCCCAGACTCATGTATTCAACCCTATCTGGATAGTAATTCCATTCAGATGACTCACAGACATCTCAGACTCCACAGTTCCAACCAAGCTCTCCATCTCCTCTTGCTCTCCCTGCTCATCCGCTCCACCTGCCCCTCCTCTGCTGTGTCCCACTCAGGGAATGGCACCTCCATCCTCCCAGATGGGGAGGCCCCAAACCTGGGAGCCTTCCCCTGTGCCACTCACTCTCTGTGCCCCACAGCCTTCCCATCAATCAATCACAAAGCCCCCTCAATTCGGTGTGTTAAATATCTTTATTATCCACCCCCTTCTTTCTCTACGTATTGACTTACCGTCAAGTCAGACTTAGACATACTGTCTAAGTCAATCAATGACTATAATTATCTCTATGTGGGGATTGATAGGATAGGAGAGAAGAGAGGAGGAAGGAACATTTCCTAAGCATCAGTACTTGCCTGATGCTGAGAGGTGGTTGATACTCATTATGTGCATAATAAACCAATGGAGTAGATAATATCACCATTTTACAGAAAAGGAAACTGAGGCTCGGACGTGAACCTGCCTGGTCCCACACGAGAGTCAGCACTCGGAGCCTCATGTGTGACTATATAGCAAAAATGAAGCTAGGGGACCAGTGGAGTGGCTCTTGCAGTGGTGGCGAGGGAACTAAGCTCCTTGAGTGCAGAGTGAGTACAAATCACTTTGCATATCTGGTAGGGTTTAGCACAGGGCCTGCTTCTGTCATTTATGGGAGGCAAAAGAGTGTAGCAGTTAAGGGAATGAACTGGACTGACTGGATTCACATCCCAGCTCTGCTGCTTCCTGGCTCTGGGACCTTGAGCAAGTTACCTAGCCTCTCTGTACTGGGCTAAATGCCTACCCTGGGCACTGGGCTGCTTGGAGAAGGCAGCTCTTTCTCTTTCTCCTGACTTCCATGTAATATGGTTGGGGGCTGAGGAGGGTGGCTTCTGAGCCAGCTCATTTGTGATGAGGAGGAGGCCTTACCACCATCATCAGAGGCAAAGGTGGATAATTAATACACTAGCAGTCGTTAAATCCCTCCCTGAAACTCTCTCCACTCAATCCCTTGCTAACGAAGTCAGAGAAAGGGTAAAGCCTGTAATTACACTTGAAGTAATTAGGACCCTGCTTAATAGAAACCTTAAGACAGGAAGCCCAAACCAGTAGATCACCCATTGCTCCTGTCATTCTGAATCATTCTCCCCAGAGTGTTCCTTTTGTAAGCCTCCACTGGGGCAGGAAGGACTGTACTGAATTTACATAAAATGTATGCACACACGCCGGTCACATGTTCTCTCCCCTGAATGGCTGACAAGGTCTCAGCATATACCTTTCTTAGTTCCTACAACTTTACCCATTAATGAAAGTCTAAATCAGTAGAATGGATTAATTTAAAAGCCCTTTTCTATAAATCTTTAGAATCTGATCATATCATACTAAAATTGTCTACATTCAAATTCTCACACTCTAGCTCAGTGCTTCTCAACTTTAATATGCATGCAAATCACCTGAAGATCTCATTGAAATTCAGATTCTGATTCAGTGGGTCTGGGGTGGGCCCTGAGATTCTGCATTTCTGACAAATTCCCAGGCCATGCTGCTGCTGGTGCTGCTGGAGGGAACCAGAAAGGATAAGTTAGGGAGGACACCCATAAGGAGCAAAGGAAAAGTTCTTCTACATCCCACAGGAGACCACTTTCCTCCCACACAGCAACTATTGAAAACTTCTAATATGAATCTTGAAAAATGAGTAAAATTCGCCAACTGAGGAGAGAGGGTGTGAGTCATCCTAGGCAGAAGGAATAGCGTCAGGAAAAGCATACTTCTTGAAGGGTTCTTTGAAGTACTCTGTAAAATATTTTTAAAGCTTCCCTTTATTGTTTAGCACACAGGTGAAGCCAAAGATCTCAGGAGTTACTCTGTGTTCGGACGAGACTCTGGGTCCTTTACGTCAGCAGTGGGAGCAAGGCAACCAGGAAATGGAGGGAGAGCAACAAGAGAAAGCTCTTCTAGCATAATCTGTATCTTGAGCACGTCTAATTTCTACCAGGTGTAGCGATATTGCCCAGAAGTCTTAGGGAGGGAAATGGAAAGGTAGGGATTTCCCTAAAATTAGTCACCACTGAGGCATCATTGCATCCTTTCCTGGACTTTGAACCTGATCATGGCTAACTCAGTCTATTAGTTCCCTGTGTTTACAGTTACAAATTATCACAAACATGGTGGCTTAAAATAACACATATTTATTCTGTCACAGTTCTAGGGGACAAAATTCTGAAATCAAGATGTCAGCAGGGCCATCTCTGAAGGCTATGGGGGAAATCCATTCCTTGCCTCTCCCAACCTCTGGTGGCTGCCAGCATCCCTTAGCTTATGGCCACATCACTCCAAATGTCAGTGCCTTCAACTGTCTCTCTGCTCCATCTTCATGTTTCCTTCTCCTCTGAGTATGTGTTATCATTTCCCCACCCCCTGTTTCTCTCTTATTAGGACACTGGGATTGCATTTAGAGTCCACCCAAGTAATCCAGGATAATCTCCCCATTTTAAGATCCTTAACTTACTTACAACTGCAAATACTTTTTTGCCATATAAGGTAATATACAGAGGTTTTAGGGATTAAGGTATGAATATCTTTTGGGGGGGGATCATTTTTTAGCCTACCATAAGCCAACATTGCTAAAGCTCCTAGTGTCAGAGTTCAAAGCCTCCAAGCGCCTAGTCTCTCCAAATTAAAGGTTTTCTTTCTGTCTTCATACTCACCCTGCTCCTCATACGCATTTATGCCTTTCTGACCTACAGTGCTCTCCACCTGGAGTATCATCCCTCCCCTCTTATTCAGTTCTCTTCCAGAAGCTTTCGGGTCAGAAGTAGTTTCTTCAGAAATGCCTTACCTGACCTCCTGGACCAGGCCAGTCTTCCTTCATGGCATGACTTTGCTTCTCCTTGCAGAGTTGGAATTTGACATGTGAATTATGTGGCTATGTCTGGGAGGGCAGCGCCCCTGCCTGCCTTGTGTCTTCACTATATTTTCAATGCCCAGCACATAATATCCAATACATATTTATGCAATGAAGGAATGAATCCTGGCTTCAGTTCTTATAATGTATGTGTATTAGCTTGTTAGGGCTGCCATGACAGAATACCACAGACTGGTGGCTTAAACAACAGATATTTATTTATTTTATCATAATTCTGGAGACTGAAATTCCAAGATCAAGGTGACAGTAGGGTTTTTTGTGGTGAGGCCTCTTTTGCTGACTTGCAGACAGCTGTGCTATGTCCTTGCATAGCCTTTCTTCTGTGTACATATGCAGAAAGAGAAAGCTTTCTGATGTAACCACATCTTCTTATAAGGACACTAGTGCTATAGAATTGGGGGGCTACCCCTAAATGAGGGGGGCTCCACCCTCATTTAACCTTAATTACCTCCTTGAAGTCCCTACCTCCAAATACAAGCACTTTGTGGTTTAAGGCTTGAACATATGAATTTGGGGAGGACAGAGTTTAGTCCATAATGTTATGTGACCTTAGATAAACTCCTTGTTTACTCTAAGCCTTGCCTCTCTCGTTCCAATTGCTTGGAGGAAAGAAAGAGTGTTGACCATTAAATGACAGCAAAGAGATAACGTACTGAACCACTCAACACATTATCTGGCACAGACGAAAAGTTTGGTTGTTTTTCCCAGAAGCAGACAAGGACTGGAGAGCAAGTAAAGAATTGGGAGGTGAAGGAAAAACCAAAAAGGGAGTGGAGAAGTGAGACGGGAAAGGTAAAGTGGCCAATAAAGTAAAGGGTGCATTGTCTAACAAATCACCACTGGAACAACTAGAGCTTCATTCCACTGAGGAAACTCGGGTGCCCCATCCCCGAGACAGAGTCACCCCATCCCCAGGACAGAAGCCTGGGGCATTTCTGTACCAAAGTCCATCAGTCATTGGTTGATGTTCACTGCCAAGGATGTTAATCCTCCTTACTTTCAGCCTGCTGCACCTGTAGACAACAGGCAAGGATACCAGAGAAAATCTTTAGGTAATGAGATGCCAGTGCCGGTGGTTGGAAGCCCGGCCAGCTCTGCAATAGTAAAGCCTGAGGAGATCTGGGCATGTCTTCCTCTCTCTGCTACAGTGATCCATCAGGAAACCTTGGTTGTTCCCTGTAGTGGTGGTTTTGGTAATTGCTAGTTTGCAAAACTAGAGATGCTCCTTGATGAAAGGTTCTGGGGCCAAACAAGTGTAAAGAATGCTTCTCACATGCTTGTACTCAGGGGGACTCACAAATAAAGCTCTGTTGATGTCCTGCAGTTGAGCTTTGAAACTTTTTCTGATCCTGTGATTTCCCAGACTTAATTCCAAAGTTTTTTCATGCAATATGTACTTACCTTTTAAGGAATAAAAATTCTCTGATACATGCTTTGGGGATAATCGATTCTGATTCAGACCAGAGATGTGACTGTCAAATATTGTAAAGAAGTTTCTCATCTGCTCACCATGATAGCCTCAGAATAGTGCCTGGCACAGAGAAGTTGTTCAATAAATGTTTTTTGAAACAACAGAGTCTTTAAATAAATTTCAAAAAAGAATCTGAAGACATTTTCAGTAAAAGCAGTCTCATGAAAAAAATGACTGTTTGGTCCCCAGAATGACTGTTTTGAAAGACTTCGAAAGAAAGTTCAGCTGAATGTACACTTGTTGAAATATGGGCCAAAGCATTTTTTATTCTCCTGGCTCTCTTACCATTCATCCAAATGAAACAGTGGACTTCCTGAAAAATGAGGACCCATGCTGTTAGAATATTTTCCACTTCAAAGGAAAGAAGTGCTTCCTCCCCTGATCCTTCTATAAATGCAGATCATGCATGGCACTCATGTCCTTCTGGTCCAACTTTGCTAAAAAAGTGTTTCAACTTCTGTTTCCTCCTCCTATCCTTCACCATTTTGTCGAATGGTAAGGATTGCAGTTATGACCCCACCGTAGGGTAGAAAAGAATCAAATTAGAGGACTTCTGTCTTTAGGTCTAAAATGAGTAGACAGCATATAGATGAGTCCTGTTTTTTATACATTCTGTCACCCTATGTCTTTTGATTCGTGTGTTTAGTCCATTTACATTCAAAATAATTATTGATAGATATGTACTTATTGCCATTTTATTACTTGTTTTATGGTTGTTTCTGAAGATTTACTCTGATCCTTATCTTTCTCTTTCATGTTTTGCTAATTTTCTTTAGTGATATACTTGGATTTCTTTCTCTTTATTCTTCGAATATTTATTAGTGGTTTTTGCTATATGAGTACCATTATGTTTGTATGTAACCTCTTCTGCAAATAGCAGTCTGTATTAGATTGATGGTCGTTTAAGTTTGAACCCATTCTTTCTCCTCTCCTCCCCACATTTTAGATATATGTTATTATATTTTATATCCTTTTTTAATGAATTCCTTGACTGATTTGTTTTAAAGAAATACTCATTTTTATTGCTTTTGTGTTTCCTACCTTTATACTGTCTTTTTTTTTTCCTTCTTTCCACTCAAAGAGTCCCCTTTAATGTTTCTTGTAGGGCTGTTTTAGTGGTCATGAATTCCTTTAGTTTTTGTTTTTCTGGGAAACTCTTTATCTCTCCTTCTATTCTGAATGATAGTCTTAATGGATAGAGTATTCTTGGCTGCAGATTTTTCCCATTCAGCACTTCGAATATATCATGCCACTCTCTGCTGGCTTGCAAAGTTTCTGTTGAAAAATATCCCACTAGCCTTACAAGTTCTTTGGTCTTGCTGCTTTAAAATTTTTTTTTTCTTTATCACTACATTTTGTAAATTTAATTACAATTAAATTTGGTGTGGGTCTGCTTTTCTTAATTTCATAGGAGTTCTCTGTGCCTCTTGAATCTGGATATCTGTTTCCTCCCCGAGATTAAGGAAGTTTTCAGCTATTGTTTCTCCAAATAAATTTTCTGGCCCCTTTTCTCTATCTTTTCCTTCTGGGACTCCTATTGTATGAATGTTATTACATCTGATGGAATCACTGAGTTCTCTGAGTCTGTTCTCATTTTGTATAATTCTTATCTCTCTCTTTTCTTTAGTCTGATTACTTTCCATTACTCTGTCTTCTAGGTCACTAATTCATGCCTCTGCTTCTTCCATCCTGTTGTTCATTCCATCAAGCATGTTTCTTATTTCATTTATTGAGACCTTTATCTTCGCTATGTTATTCCTTATCTCTGTGTTAAAAGTCTCACTCATGTCTTCCACTCTTTTCTCAAGTCCAGTGAGTAATCCTTATGATCATTGCTTTAAATTCTCTATCAGGCATGTTACTTAAATTAAAGGACTTCTAGCAAATGTATCCTCTTACCAGGCAGAGCGGCTGTTTTGGTTTTGTTTATTTGTTTGTTTTGCCTCAAATGTCCTCTGACAAGACCTAAGGCTTTCCTAAGCCTGATGCAGTTGTTTCAGCAGCAAGAAAGCCTACATGAGAAGTGAGATTTGCAACAAATAGCCTTTTCTCTATAGATCACTGACCCAGCTGGCCATCCCCACCACTTTTGCCCAACAGGCCTAAGAATGGCAACATCATTATTTGTTGATCTTTATTACAATGAAAAGCTTAACCCTAATTATTACTCATTCTTTGGAGCTGAGATGGAGGCCTGGGGACTATAAAATAAGTTTGTTTGATTGCCTGCTTGATTAGCCAATTGTATACCCAAAGGCCCACTTATTAAGCAGGAATATTTCTGGGGAGATTGCATATCTTCCTAGCATTAGCAAAAGACAGGAGCTGGAACATAATAGCATTCTCTTCACACCCAACAAATGGGAATGTTGGCATTTCTAGATAAGAGTGAGGAAAGAGAATGTGACCATCCGACTTCTTGTAAGTTAAGTCTCCCTTGGTCTTGCTTGAAGAATGAAAATGTGGATCTTGGAAGACACAGTCTATAAAGACAGTGTACCCATACCTGCACCTGGTTATCCAATGAACGGATTTTTACAATGCTGAAAGGATGATTGGGGTCACTTGGAGCCATAGGGGTAGGACACCAATGTGGATGAAACAATGACAATAAACAATAGTATTTCTGAGGCCAAATTTACTTGGGAAACAGGATATGTTGCCTTTCTTTAGTCAGATGTTGGCCTGGATGCTGCTTACCAGTGACCCTTGTTTTGCCATTGATTCATGTGTTTTCCCTATTCCTCCTAGCTGAAAACCCCCTGGAGAGAAACCATAAACTCTTCCTCCTGTCCCTTCACTCTTTGTTTCCTGTGTTTCCTCTGTGTTTTGGTTCATCTCAAGTTCAAGAATGGTGTCTACATTTTTCTAGGAAATGATAGCTTTTCTAAAACCTGTGATAATCTGTGAATGGGGAGGGAGAGGAGATAATGACTCACTCACTATAGGAGAAGAACCAATCGAACCTTCTTAATGAGTAGGGTGGGAAATATGAGTAACTTAGATTCAGACGTAACTATGGGAAGGAATGCCAATTCCTTTGTCATCTGAAATTTTTTCATGTCATTTTATTGATAACCAGCTCTGAATTAAAAAAAACAACAACTATGTTCTTAATCATTATGCTACACTGCCCTTAACCAAAGCCAGTGTCTTCAGTTTACTCCATTCTTGAGGTTTAACTTGATCATTTCTTTTCAGTCTTCTTCATGTTTACATATTGAGAGTTAAGCACACAAACATAAGATCCAGGATTTAAAAGCAAACACATAGAATGAAAATCCAACAGTGAAAATTTTCTGAATTTGTTTCATGAGTTCACATACCAGTCAAATGTAACTAGAGATCAGTTTCTGGAGTCAGACCCATGTTCAAATCTCTGCTCCTTCTTCTTAGCTCTGTGGCTTTGGAAAAGTTACTTAAATTCTCTGCATCCTATTATTGTCATCTATTAAAGGAAATTAACAATACCAAATTTGTGGGGAAATAAAATTAGCGATAAAATGACCACTAAAACAACTTTACTCAATTTCTCATTTCCTTCAGATTCTATTCTATCTCTCTACCTCATTTTATAGCCAAACTTATTGAAATAATGTGTTTGCTCTGTTTCCTTCCCTCTTTCTCTCTTCTTCAACCTACTCCAATCTGCTTTCTGTCCCAAACCTGAATACATGTTCTTTGCTCCTCAAATTTAATGTCTTCTTCCAGTGTCCCTTATTTCAATGAATGGTAAAACCATCTGATCCAGTGATGCATTTATCATTTATCCTACCTTCCTCTCTCTTCATTTTTAATCCATTTCCAGATTCCTCCCTTGTCTCTCAATTTCCAAGACCTCCACCATCTCTTGCCTGGACAACAGCAAAAGATTCTGAAGTTGTTTACTCACATTCACCCCACCACCTATATATTTATTGTTGCCACCACAGCCAATGCATCTCTCTTTTGTGATGAGTTATATTGGTTTATTTGACCATTTTGTTAATGCCTATCTCTGCCACAGAATGTAAGTTCCATGAGGTTGGATATTGCCTCTGACTTTGCTTACCACTCTATTTTTAGTGCCTAGCACCGAGGCTGAAACAATGAAGGCTAAGTAAATATTTTGGGAATGTGTACTCCTTAAATGGGAGTTCCCATTGCTGTCATTATCATTATCATCGTCGTTGTCATCATTATCATCATCAATCACCCCCTGATTTCTTACAGAAATACTCTTTCCTCTTAACACCACAGCCAATTGGGCATCAGGATCTTTAAATCCGCTTGGCCTAGAAAAGTTCTATGAACTTTTTGCATTTGGCACTAGCATAGTCGTACTATTTTCATTGCTCTAACACAGAGACAAAAAGATATAAGGATGTCAGAGAATGGGTTTATCTCCCTGCTTTTTACAGTGACCTTCTTTTGTATTCTGTAAATCATATGTATATTGTCCTGTTGCTACATAAAAAATTACTCTAAAACTTGACAGCTTAAAAAAAACAGCATTTATGATCTCACAAAATTGGGGGAGAGTAGTGTGGCTATGTCCTCTGGATGAGGGTCTCTCACAAGGCTGCTGTTAAGGTACAGTTATTTCAAGGCTCACCTTGGGGGAGGACCTGATTCCAAGCACATTGTGGGCCTGTTGACAGTCTTCTGGTTCTCACTGGCTGTTGGCTGGAGACCTCAATTCCTTGCCACCTGAGCTGTTCTATAGGGCTACTCACAACATTGCAAATTGCTCCCTTCAGCACAAGAGCTCTGAGAGAGAAGAATAAGAGATGATGATCAAGAAGGAAGTCACATTCATTTTGTAACCTAATCTCAGAAGGGATACTCCACTACTTTTGTGGTATTCTATTCATTAGAAGCAAGTTATTAGATACATCCCACACTCAAGGAGAGAGAATTGTACAATGGCATGAATATGACCATTGGGAGACATCTTAGCTAGAAGCTGTCTACTGCAAGGTATGACTTTGTTCTCCCTCAGCAAGAGCACAGCTGTCATTTGATTCTTTTAAGCCTTTTCTCCTTTGAGAATCATGGATTGCATATCCACCAGGGCCTCAATACCTTGCCATATATTTCTTTCAAAGAAAAGGAAGGAAGAAGAGGGTGGGGCAAGTTCTGCTAAGAATAGCTCCCAATATAATAGCAACTTTAGTTGTCATTGCATGTTGTGCATTGACACTGAATCATGAAGAGGACCCCAAATATTCTTTTTGCTTGTCTGGGCATCAGTTTTCTAATGACTGACTTTATAGCTTCCTAATGGATATATTAAAAACAGAACTCTAGAGATTATAGATACAGAAGGTTTATATTTAGATCTTGGGTTTCTTTTCCTTTCTGTAGCCCACCCCCACTTTGCACAGATGTTTTAGTGCTAATTTGAGATCATTCTGAAACCTTATCTGTTTTATCATAATGTACATATCCAACATTTTCCATCTAGTTTTGTTGTAAATGCTTCAGATTAAGTCCTCTCCTAATTGACTTACTCTTCTATGATTTCTCATGCCCTCACTGTCTTACATCACATGCCATAAGAAGAAAGAAGGGAATAACATGTATTTAGGTGAGTTTCATGGAAAAAAACCTTAGAAAATAAATAGGCATATTTCAAGTAGAGTTGTGAATACAGAATTTTGTAAAGAAAAAATTAAAAAGTAGACCTACAATCATTCAACTAGTATCTCCACCTTTTGTTTCCTTTTCTGCAGATTGTTTCCCAGAGAAAACTGTCTAAATCCTTGTTGAAGCACGGGAACACAGCAGGGAAATCCTCCATCACGGTAAGCCCTTCCTTAGCAGCCCTCTGTCCAGGTGCCCAGATAGAGCAGCTGGTCCAAACCTGGCAGTGGGAAGCAGACCCTCTGACTATTGGAAGTTGATGCCACAGCTGTTTAGTTATCCAAATTACTCCTTTCCTTCTTGTTCCTTTTCCCCTTTCTTTCCTTTTTGCCAATGCAATTTTGACCCTTCTATCTCTAGGAAAAACTGATAGAAAAAGGATTTGAAAGTGAGGCCATTCACTTCTACTAAGCACTTCTGCAGTTAATATGTAGGTTTTAGCAGGGGACAAAGATGGAGTTGTCGAGAATAGTAAGAATATGGAATTGTCTAGGGTTTTCAAATCATCAAGCTACCTGTCCCTGCTTCTCATTTTTTTTTTTTTTTTGAGAATTAAAAATCTGCTCTAATAGCAATTAGTCCAAGGTTAGGTTTGTTTCCTAAGGACCAGAGAGCTCAGCATTTAGCTCTCCTCTTTAATATACTAGTTTGGAGTTATGTTATTGTATTTAGTAGCCACTACTCACATGTGATTATTTAAACTTAAATAAAATTATTCAAAATTAAATAAAAGAAAATATCCATACCTTACACTAGCCATATATCAAGCGTTCAATAGTTAAATGTGGCTATGAATGTGGGGAGGGAAACAGAGATCCAGATTCAGGTGGCTCAAAAATCCCCCAACAAATTCAACCCAATGAGGTCCATACCAAGACACATAGTAATTAAAATGACAAAACATAATGATAAAGAAAGAATTTTAAAGGTTGCAAGAGAAAAACCAGGCAGTTACATACAAAGGAAACTCCATAAGGCTATCAGCTGATTTTTCAGCAGAAACTTTGCAGGCAGTAGGGAGCGGCACAATATATTCAAAGTGCTGAAAGGGAAAAATTGAGAATACAAGAATACAAGAGTAGCCAACAAGGCTATCATTCAGAATAGGAGAAATAACGAATTTGGCAGACAAACAAAAATTAAAAGAATTCATGACCACTAAACAGCCTTACAAGAAATGTTAAGGGGGACTCTGTGAGTAGAAAACAAATACCACAATAAGAGTAAGAAAAATAGGAAGCACAAAATCAAAAAAAATAAGTTTATCTGTAAAAATAGGTCAAGAGAATCACAAAATAGAAGGACATAAAATATGATACCACATATCTAAAATATAAAGGGGAGAGGAGTAAAGAATGAGTTCAAAATTAAGCAACCATCAGCTTAACAGAGACTGCTATGTGAAGATGATGTTATATATAAACTGAATGGTAACCACAAATCAAAACACAGTAATAGTGGGGCACCTGGGTGGCTCCGTCGTTGGGTGTCTGCCTTCGGCTCAGGGTGTGATCCCAGCATTCTGGGATCGAGCCCCACATCGGGCTCCTCTGCTGGGAGCCTGCTTCTTCCTCTCCCACTCCCCCTGCTTGTGTTCCCTCTCTCGCTGGCTGTGTCTCTCTCTGTCAAGTGATAAATAAAAAGTCTTTAAAAAAAAACAGTAATAGATATGCAAAAAATTAAGAGTAAGGAATCCAATTATTTTACTAAAGAAAGCCAACTAATCATGAGAGAATAGAAAAAGAGAAGAAAGGAACAGAGAGGAACTACAAAAACGACCATAAAACAAGTAAGAAAATGGCAATAAATACACACATATAAATAATTACTTTGAATGTAAATGGACTAAATGCTCCAATCAAAAGAAATAGGGTGATGGAGTAGATTTTACAAAAAAAGACTCATCTATAGACTGCCTGTTAAGAAATTTATTTCAGGGGCGCCTGGGTGGCACAGCGGTTAAGCGTCTGCCTTTGGCTCAGGGCATGATCCCAGCGTTATGGGATCGAGCCCCACATCAGGCTCCTCTACTATGAGCCTGCTTCTTCCTCTCCCACTCCCCCTGCTTGTGTTCCCTCTCTCGCTGGCTGTCTCTATCTCTGTCAAATAAATAAATAAAATCTTTAAAAAAAAAAACGAAATTTATTTCAGATCTAAAGACACATACAGACTGAAAGTGAAGGGATAGAGAAACATTTATCATAAAAATGGAAGTAAAATGAAAGCCAAAGTGACAATACTTATATTGGACAAAACAGACATTAAAACAAAGGCTGTAACGAGACAAAGAAGGACACTATATAATCATATACAGTAAAATCCAACAAGAATACATAAAAATTGTAAATATATATGCACCCAACATGGGAGCACCTGAATACATAAAGCAGTTAATAACAAACATAAAGGAAATAATCAGTAGTAATACAATAATAGTAGGGGATTTTAACACCCTACTGACATCAATGGATAGATCATCCAAACAGAAAATTAACAAGGAAACAGTGGCTTTGAATGACACACTGGACCAGATGGATCTAACAGACATATTCAGAACATTCCATACTAAAACAGCAGAATGTATGGTCTTTTCAGGTGCATATGGACCATACTCCAGAACAGATAACATATTAGGCCACAAAACAAGTCTCAACATATTCAGAAAGATGGACATCGTACCATGCATCTTTTCTGATACCAGAAATCAATCACAAGAAAAAACATGGAAAGCACACAAATACGCAGAGGTTAAATAACATGCTACTAAACAATGAATGGGTCAACCAAGAAATCAAAGACAAAATAAAAAAAAAATACATGGAGACAAATGAAAATGAAAGTACAATTGTCCAAAATCTGTGGGATACAGCAAAGGCTATTCTACGAGGGAAGTTTATAGCAATATAGGCCCATCTCAAGAAACAAGAAAAGTCCCAAATAAACAACCTAACCTTATAACTAAAGGAACTAGAAAAAGAATAACAAACAAAACCCAAAACCAGTAAAAGGAAGGAAATTATAAAGATTAGAGCAGAAATAAGATAGAAACTAAAAAAAAAAAAAAAAAATAGAACAGATCAATGAAACCAGGAGCTGGTTCTTTCTAAAGATCAATAAAATTAATAAACTTTAAGCCAGACTTTAGACTTATAAATAAAACGAGAAAGGGGAGAAATAGGAACTGACACCACAGAAATACACAAGGCTGTAATGGAATATTTTGAAAAATTCTATACCAACAAATTGGACAAACTAGTAGAAATGGATAAATTCCTAAAAACATTATAACCTCCCAAAATTGAATCAGGAAGAAATAGAAAATTTGAACAGACCAATTACCAGCAATGAAACTGAATCAGTAATGAAAACATTCCCAGCACAAAAAAAAAAAAAAAAAAGTCCAGGGCTAGACAACTTCACAGGTGAATTCTACCAAACATTTAAAGAAGAGTTAATGCCTATTCTTCTCAAACTATTCCAAAAAATAGAAGAGGAAGGAAAACTTCCTAATTCATTCTCTGAAGCCATTGTTACACTGATACCAAAACCAGATAAAGACATTGCAAAAAAAGAGAATTATAGGCCAGTATCTCTGATGAATGTAGGTGCCGAAAATCCTCAACAAAATACTAGCAAACAGAATCTAACAATACATTTTAAAAAATCATTCACCATGATCAGGTGGGATTCATTCCTGAGATGCAGGTGTGGTTCAATATTTGCAAATCAATGTGATACATCACATCAATAAAAGAAGGGATAAAAATCATATGATCATATTAATAGATGCTGAAAAAGCATTTGACAAAGTGTAACATCCATTCATGATAAAATCCCTCAAAAAATAAGATTAGAGGAAACATACTTCACATAATATACAAAAAACCCACAGCTAACATTATACTCAATGGTGAAAAATTGAGAGCATTTTCTCTAAGGTCAGGAACAAGACAAGGATGTCCACTCTCACCACTACTATTTGACATAGTACTGGACTTCCTAGCCACATCATCAGAGAAGAGGAATGAATAAAAGGCATCCAAATTGGTAAGGAAGAAGTAAAGCTTCCCCTATTTGCAGATGACGTAATACTATATAAAGAAAACCCTAGGGGCGCCTGGGTGGCATAGCGGTTAAGCGTCTGCCTCCGGCTCAGGGCGTGATCCTGGCGTTACGGGATCGAGCCCCACATCGGGCTCCTCCGCTATGAGCCTGCTTCTTCCTCTCCCACTCCCCCTGCTTGTGTTCCCTCTCTCGCTGGCTGTCTCTATCCTGTCGAATAAATAAATAAAATCTTTAAAAAAAAAAAAAAACAACCCTAAACACTCCACCAAAAAACTACTAGAACTGGGGCACCTGGGTGGCTCAGTTGATTAAATGTCTGCCTTGGGCTCAGGTCATGATCCCAGGGTGCTGGGATCAAGCCCCACATTGGGCTCTCTGCTCGGGGGGAGGGCTGCTTCTCCCTCCTCCTCTGCCTGCCACTCCCCCTGCTTATGCGTTGCGCGATCTCTCTATCTCTGTCAAATAAATAAATAAAAATCTTAAAAAAAAACCTACTAGAACTGATAAATGAATTTAGTAAGGTAGCAGGATACAAAATCAACATACAGAAATCCTTGGCATTTTTATATACTAATAATGAAGCAACAGAAAGAGAAAATAAGAAAGAAATCTCATTGACTATTGCACCAAAGAAAATTAAATACCTAGGAATAAATTTAACCAAGGAAGTGAAAGACCTGTACTCTGAAAATCATGAAAGATATTGAAGATGACACAAACAAATGGAAAGATACTTCATGCTCATTGTTAGGAAGAACAAATATTGTTAAAATGTCCATCAAAGTAATCTACACATTCAATGCACTTCCTATCAAAATACCAACAATATCTTTCACAGAATTAGAATAGGCAATCCTAAAATTTGTATAGTACAACAGAAGACTCCAAATAGCCAAAACAATCTTGAAAAAGAAGAACAAAGATGGAAGTATCACAATGCCATATTTCAATTTATACGATGAAGTTGTAGTAATCAAAACAGTATGGGATTGGCACAAAAATAGGCACATCGATAAATGGAATAGAATAGAAAGCCCAGAAATAAACCCACGTTTATATGGTCAATTCATCTTGACAAAGGAGGAAAGAATATGCCATGGGAAAAAGACAGCCTCTTCAACAAATGGTGTTGGGAAAACTGGATGGCTAAATGTGAAAGAATGAAACTGGACGACTGGCTTACACTATGCACAAAGATAAATTCAAAATGGATTAAGGACCTAAATGTGAGACCTAAAACTGTAAAAATGCTAGAGGAGAGCATAGGCAGTAATTTCTCTGACTTTGGACAATAGCAACTTTTTTCTAGATATGTCTTCTGAGGCAAGGGAAACAAAAGCAAAAATAAACTATTGGGGCTTCATCAAAATAAGATTTTCTGCACAGCAAAGGAAGTGATCAACAAAACTAAAAGACAACCTACTGAATGGAAGAAGATATTTGCAAATGACATTTCTGATAAAGAGAACTTACATAATTCTACATCCCAAAACAAATAATCCAATTAAAAATTGGCAGAAGACAAGAACATTCATTTCTCCAAAGAAGACGTCCAGATGGGCAACAGACACATGAAAAGATGTTCAATGTCTCTCATCAGCAGGGAAATGCAAATCAAAACTACAATGAGAAATCACCTCACCTGTCAGAATGGCTAACATCAAAAACACATGAAACAACAAGTGTTGGCAAGGATGTGGAGAAAAAGGAATCCTCATGCATTGTTGGTGGGAATGCAAATTGGAGCAGCCACTGTGGAAAACAGTATGGAGGCTCCTCAAAAAGTTAAAGATAAAACTACTCTATGATCTAGTAATTGCACTATTGAGTATTTACCCAAAGAATACAAAACCCCTAATTTGAAGGGATACATGCACCCCTATGTTTATTGCGGCATTATTTACAATAGCGAAATTATAGAAGCAGCCCAAGTGTTCATGGAAAAATGAATGAATAAAAAAGAGGTGATATATATATACATATATATACGTATGTATATGTATATATATGTATATATATATGGAATATTATTCAGCCATAAAAAAGAATGAAGTCTTGCCATTGGCAATGACATGGATGGAGCTACAGAGTATTATGCTAAGTGAAATAAGCCAGTCAGAGAAAGACAAATACCATATGATCTCACTCATATGTGGAATTTAAGAAACAAAACAAACAAAGGAAAAGATTTTGAAAAAGGAGACACAAACCAAGCATAGACTTAACTATAGAGAACAAACTGTGGGTTTCCAGACGGGAGGTGGGGAGATGAAATAGGGGATGGGGATTAAAGAGTACTGTTAGCATGAAGAGCACTGTGTAATGTATAGATTTGTCGTATCACCATATTGTACACCTGAAACGAATACAATACTGTATGTTAACTAACTAGAGTTTTTTAAAAATTAATAAAAAATAATTACATGTGGCTAGCAGCTACTGTATTCAACAGTGCAGATTACAGAACATTTCTGCAATCATATAATGTTCAATTTGGCAATACTGGAAGTATTTCTAAATAATACCTTAAAATTTCAAGTAAAACTCCATTATTTGAAACTTTGGCATCTTGTTTTAGAGCCCTTGAGAAAGGTAGAGAAAGTGGTCTCATCATTGTGTGGACAAAAGAGAAAAAAAAAGGTAGAAAACTGTACCAGGAAAATCTGAATTGCTAGGGGGTAAATTGCCAGGCGGCAAACCTCCTGAGGTCCTTTGAACATTCCTTTTTAACTTGAAAGTGACCGATTCATTTTTTTAAAAAATGTTAAAGTCATTTTTAAGGGAAAAATTCAAAACAATTCCCTGTGGTGTAAGTTATGACCACTCTCACAAGCACTTACCTGAGTTTGTTGCTTGAATATTTTAAATGATGCATTCATATCAAGCTTTTTTTTTTTTTTTAACTTCCACGTTCAAGCCATACAAATGGTTCAAAGAATCTTTGAAGACCCCCTTGGTGCTCTAAAAAGCCATGGGTCCATAGGTTCTCTCCCAATGTGCACAAACCCAGAGAAGCTTTGGGATGGTGAGCCCAGGTATGAGAATTGCGTTTGGCCTTTGTTCTTACCCAGGAGAACAATACCTCATTCCTCATCTTGCCGCCTTTACTCTAAAACATCTTGCAGATTTTGCTCCTCCACACATCCCAGAAAAATTTAATCTCCTTCTTCATTTTAAATATTTAAATACTTCTCTTAATCTTGGGCCCTTGGATCAGAACAATGGCTTCAAAAGCTTCTGGAAAACACTTGAAAATATGTGAAAATTTTTTCCCTTAGGTGATTGCGGAAGAATTATCTGGCAACGATGACTACGTTGAACTTGCATTCAATGCACGAAAATTGGATGACAAGGTAAAGAGTTCGGCATTAACCTTACTGAAGAAAGTAATAAAGCTAGCACACAAAGTTTAATCAGATTTCCCCCCGCAGCTGTTTTTTTCCCTTTCAACCCACATTATTAAACAGATCAAAGATTTCAGAGAGGTCTGCAAAGTAAGACTTTCCCCAAATTGAGACACAGTTGATGAGAAGGGGGAGGGACTATAATTAAAAGAGGACAATTTTGTTACGCCAAGACTTCATTGGTTCCCGAATGCCCAGGTCAATGTGCACAGGTAAATATGGTTTAACCCTATTACTAGGGACATTTCATAAGAAAACAGATGACATGAAAGGGAGGAGAAGTGACATTTATGAAGCACCTATATTTTCCAAGCACAGGGTTAAGAGCTTTTTGTGCATATCACATTTAATGATTCTTACAACTCCCATTAGCAGGCATTACTAACTTTGTTTCGCAGATGAGGAAACATATTCAGAGATGAAGTAATTTGTCTAAGGTCACTCCATGTGTTAGTCCAGATAATCCCAGAAACAGACACCAAGACGGGATTAAATATGCAAGGGTTTCATTAGGAACATAGGGAGGAAATCCACCAGACCACAATGCAAGTCTGACCATGAGTAATGGAGAGAGGGAGAAAGGGGTGGGTGGCAGTGTCCTGGAATGCCATTCAGTCTAAGGAAGCTTAAGCAAGGCCATCAGGGAGTCCTAGGGCCAATATTGGCCAGCAGGAGAGTTTCATGTCCCCCATACCTACCTTAATATCCCCTACACATCCCCCTATACAAGCTGGGAGTGGCCCACTGGAAGCCTGGCCTCAGTGTAACTGCAGGGATGCATTTCAGGGCACAGCACCTGGGGACCAAGGGGGAGGTCTGTAAAGCAGTTTTCTTAGCTACCATATCCTGCTAGTAAGTGGTTAAAACCGAAGATTCATTTCCATGTCAGTTCCAGGGGAGTCTGACTCCCATCTGTATTATAACTGACAACTTCCACCCAATCACAGGCCATGTTAGTCCTACATACACAGAAAAAGTTCCTCAGTCTCCACCCCTTAAAAAGGGGGGGGTGTCCTTTCCAACCTCACCATATATTTACGATTTCCCTCCAACCATATCCTTAAGTCAAAAACACAGCACTTAATAAATGTATTTACAAAGGACTCTATTTTCCTAGAGCACACCTAGAGAACAGGGGATTTGGGGAGGTGGTACCATGTTTTCAAACAATTGCTGACAGGCATTAGGCTGAAAAAGGTAAAGTGATGTATCAGGCAGTTCCCTAAAGTCTCAGGCAGCCGTTGATAGCCTGGCACAGCTCATTCACTTTCACCTATGAACAGTACTCAGACCACTTATGCGTTCATTAATTCATTCTTTTATTTGTTCATTCATTCTTCATTCATCATTCATTCACCAAACCTTTGTGGCATGCTTGTTATGTATCAGGTGGTGGGATAAAGACATGCTTTAAACCATTCTCACAGCTACAACCTGTAATTCACACCTAAGTGAAACATAAATTTAAACTACAAATGATATGAATAATGTTATAGCCATGATGCATTGTGATAAGTGAGGTATAACCGCTGTCTGGAGAAGGTTAATTCATTCTGCCTGGGGACATCAGGAAAGACTTTATCCTTATGAATAAATTATACTTGGATTTTTTTTTTTTTTTTTTTTTTTTTTTTTTTTTAGTGTCCTGAGTAGATTGTGTGAAACTTTCACGAACCGCTACCTTTTGTCATTAGCGTGAGCTAGGTGCTGGGAACTGTGGTGTGCACTGATGTCAGTTGGATATAAGCTTTAAATCCTCACTTCCTGATGGCTGTTATGTTCTTTCTCCCTCATCATTTCCCCAAGTTTGGGAATAATTCACCAAACTTCTTTGTAGTATCTTTCCTGGTGCCATTATAAGCCATTGGGTCAGTGTGTAGCAGTTTTAAGCCACTCAGCTAATGGCTTATAATGGCTTCTTTCTACTTAATAGTCTCTTAAGCACCTCTAATCTGCCCTCTAACTGACTTCTGTTACAGTGCAAGAGGACTTGGGGGTTTGTTAGAGGGCCCATTAGCTCTAATGTGTTTGAACAGTTTCCCTTCATTCCAATGTGCACTTGCTCTCAAAGCTGAAAAAGCCTCATGCAGCACTTAATATGGTTCTAGGTGGCCATTCCCACCTTTGTCTGGGTTGATTATCCAACGCCCTGGTCACTGCTGAGCCTCACTGCCCCAAAGCTGTAGACTCCAGGTCATTCATAATGTGGGTATCTTGCCCAGTCTGCTTAGTAATCCAGAGAGAAGCAGGTCCTGTTCAGCATAAAGCAGAGGCCATTGTTCCTCTTTGGACTGAAAGGTGAATGGTCTCAGGTGGAAAAAGGGAAAAGTAGCATTAAGGAGCAAGATCTCCTCAAAAACCTCTTCAGGAAACCAAGGCTCAGTAAGTTCCGATGACTTACTCAGATACTACTACTGCTGATACTACTGGTTAATAGATAATACTGGTTATCTATTGCTGCATAGGAAACCATCTCAACACCTAGTGACTTAACTGTTCTATTACATGCCATGGTTTTGAGGGCCAGAAATTGAGGCAAGTTTCAATGGGACAATTCTTCTGCTTCTCATGGTGTTGACAGAAGTCACTCAGTGATACTCAGCTGGGGGAGGAGCTTGCCTAGAGAGTTCAGTCTAGCTTTGCTCACGTGCCTCGCACGTGGGATGGCTGACAGGCTGATCTCAGCTTGGTTGGTCAACCAGAGTGCCTTCATAGTGGTCTTGGGTTAGTCACACTTCCCACACAGTGGCTGGCTTTTCCCAGAGAAAGCATCCCAAAAGAACAGAGAAGCTCTGTGGCCTCTTCTGAGCTAGCCTTGGAAGTCATGGAGCATCAATTCTGCTGCATTGTGTTAGTTACATGTAAGTCATAAGGCCAGCCCAGAGTCAAGGGGAGGGGAGTTAGACTCCACACCTCGAAGGGGGAGTGGCAAAGTCATATTATAGAAAAGCACGTGCACAGTGGACATGGTGGTGGCCATCTTTGGAAAATGCAGTTTGCCACAGGTTTTTTTTGTGTGTGTGTGATAGAATCAGAATAAGATAGTACAATTATTTCTTGTCACTGCTGGAAAAATAATTCCAAGTTTATTAAGGAGAACCTCTTTTTAGCTTTTAGCATTTGATGATATTGTAGCTACCTGCATGTTAGCTTAATTGAGAAAATATATCATGACTAAAAGCAACAGATAAAGACCTTAATTTTCTAAATTTTGTTAATTCGTTTCATGAGACTAACTTCTATATACATTTGAAAACTTACAGTATGAATATGTGGGGAAAATGTTATATCCAATTCAGACAATGGTTATAGGACATCAGGATCCCCAGTCCCCCTGTTATCATCCTGGTAACCTTTAGATATCCAAATACGTCAGGTAGAAAGCCTCTGGTCTAATGCAACTGCCTTCTTTTACAGATGAGAACACTGAGGTTCAGATATATTAAATGACTTACCCAAGCCCCCACCCCTCCGACACACACGCGCAAATAATCAGTGACAGAATGGGACTTAATTGGGTTGCTTAACTAAAATCTAAATTTTTCTTCAGGGCAAAGGGTTAATGAATACATGTGGAGTTGGTCTCCAGATGTGGAGGACTTATTTCAGGGAAATAGGAAGCCAGGGAGGAAGGAGGTGAAGGTATGCCATAGGCCGCAGTCCTCCAAGTGTTGTCCAAGGTCCCAAGACCCTTGGGGACTACATGAAGTCAAAACTGTTTTCATAATAATGCTAAGATATTATTTTCTTTCTTCACTCTTATTCTCTCACATGTGTACAATGGTTTTCTGGAAGTGGCATGATGCCTAATATCACAACAGAGTAAATGCAGAAATAGATATGAGAATCCTGCTGCCTTCTATTAAGTTATTAAGTTATTAAACTGATTTGCAAAAATGTAAAGGAATGCCATTTTTCTGGCTATTTTTTAAATTTGGAAAATACAGTTGTCTTCCATTAAAATGCTGTTTTTGTTATGATGTACTGGGTCTGTTTTTATATTTTTAAAATGATATAACAAATGAATATTTTTTAAATTTCATTTTTAGTTTATAATAGAGTAAATATTGATAAATAAAATCTACATAAACAAAAGATCCTTGGGTTCCTCAGTAATTTTTAAGACTGTAAAGGAGTTTTAAGATCAAAGAGTTTGAGAACTGCTGTTGTAGGGTGTACCGGGGAGCACTAAGTACTTTGCAAACCACAATGAGAGAGAAATACCCCTTTTCTTTTGATAGAAATAATCATTTTTATCACTGGGTGTTATACGCAACTAATGAATCATCGAACTTTACATCAAAAACCAGGGATGTACTGTATGGTGACTAACATAATATAATGAAAAAACATTTAAAAAAAAGAAATAATCATTTTTAACTTGTCTTTCCAATGTTATCAGCAGACCAGCAGCCATCTACCTAAGATGGAAATCCAGAGTTCTTAAAATCTGAGAGGTAGTCTTCAATGACAGGCACAAATAAAATAAATTAGGTTTGTAAGAAATAACTTATTTATCTAATGTTAATGCAATTCACTTAATGGAGAGGTGGACTTTCTAATTTCTAAAGCACATTTATTACATTAGCAGCTAGTTGGCAATTAATCTAATAAGTAAGTAGAGATATGAATGTAATCACTTTAGAACATTCAAGCTAACAAAGAGTATTCTTTCTCCTCTCTTTCCTGAGAAAGTATTCATGTTGGTATGCTGGAACTGATTCTCACACTGGTGGTCACCACATCTGTAGTAGTATCATTATAAAGTCCATTTTTTTAAAAAGATTTTATTTATTTAACAGAGAGAGACAGCCAGTGAGAGAGGGAACACAAGCAGGGGGAGTGGGAGAGAAGAAGCAGGCTCCCAGCGGAGAAGCCTGATGTGGGGCTCGATCCCAGAACACCGGGATCACGCCCTGAGCCGAAGGCAGACGCTAAGGACTGCGCCACCCAGGCGCCCCTATAAAGTACATTTTTAGTGTTCCCACAATGTTAGATTGATGGGGTACTGTGTATACAAACAAATGTGTCTCTACAGCAGAGGTCAGCAATTTTCTTAAAGACTTTATTTATTTATTTATTTATTTATTTATTTAATTTGTTTGTTTGTTTATTTGAGAGAGAGAGCGAGAGAGAGATTGAGAGAATGGGTGGGGGCAGCGGCAGAGGGAGAAGCAGACTCCCTGTGGAGCAGGGAGCCCAACTTGGGATTCGATCCTAGGATTGGGATCATGAACTGAACCAAAAGCAGACGCTTAACCAACTGAGCCACCCAGGTGCCCCAAATTTTTTCTATGAAGGACCAGCTGATAAATATTTTAGACTTTGCAGGCCATATAGTCTCCATCCTGGCTACTCAGTTCTGCCTTTGGAGTGTGAAAACAACCATAAGCAATACGTAAATGAACGAGTGTGGCCGTGTTCCAATAAAACTTTATTCACAAAAACAAGCAATGGGCAGGATTTAGGCCCACTGTTTGCCAACCCCTGTTCCAAAGCAACATTAAATCTCTACCTGCTGGGCTGTGATTTTACTATGTTCAAGTATGCCTGCCTAAAAACTAATCTAGCCTGAGTTGATGATAGCAAGTTATAATTAATGAGCATCTACAGTGCAAGGTGTCAGGTGTCTAACCTGCAGTATCCCCCAAACTCAAAACCACATTCCCAAAGGTGGAAATTATCAATTGCATTTTACAGATGAAGCATAGTAAGGTTAGATAAACAGTTTGCCCGAAGTCACAAGGGTAGGAAGCTATAGAGTTTGGGTATGACCCCAAATCTTTCAGATAATCTTTTCTTACTCTAATATTCCATTTTCAAGATCACGGTCATAGAAATGCACTGCTTCCTTTTCTATTCCAAACCTCAGCTGATTGCTTGTTGCCCTCTTGCATGACTAGATTTCTTTCATATTGGACTAAAAGGGCAGAGTGATAGGGCCTCCAAGTTATTAAAAATTTCACCACAGCAAAACTTCAGTAAAATGCCTATATAATTAACCTTGCTTGCACTGAGCTGTCCCAAGGAACATCGTAATGCTGACAATCAAGCGAAAACAGCCAAAAATTCCAGATTGTATCACAAAACCATACAATTAGACCAGAGTTGTTGTTTTTAAGCTACAAAGTTTTGAGTGCACATTTAAGATATTTTTCAGCTGCTTATGAATTGTTTTATTTCCAATAATCAGACACCTTCTAAGTAGTAATCATCCCAGATAGTTGGGTAGTGCTTTACAAAGTGTCCTCATACATTGTCTCTTATATTGATAATAATCGTGGCAGCAACACTTTTTGAGTGCTTATCACTGCCAGGTGCTAGACTCCACATACTGCATGGATCACCTCCTTTAATTCTTTCACAGTGCCAGGAGGCAAAAGGTGACATTCTCTCTAATTACTAACCGGGAAACTGAGGCTTGAGGAAATTAAATATCTTGCCCCAGATCATGCAGATTGCAGACAGTGGAATCAGGATTTGAAAGCAGTTCTAAAGGCAGCGTGCCCATATTAGATTTTCAGTTACTTGAGGGCAGAGATCGTATCTGATCTTTCCTTCCTTGATTTGTAGTGTATCCTCCTAACAACATCTCTGTGCTAACTCTAAAGAGTATTTCAAAAGAATATAAAATAAAATAGAAAAAGCATTGCAATATACTACCAGGAGAAAAAAAAAAGTATTAAAGTGTATGTAAAGTACGATTACAAATATTATTTTTAAAAGAAAGAAAAGAAAATTATGTCTAGATTCTAGAAAAATATTTACCAGAATGTTACTGATAGTTGTGAAATTATGGGTAAGAGTGTAGGCTGGTTTTTTTCCTTCCTTTTTTCCTATATTTTCTATTTTTTTTTTTTTAAGATTTTATTTATTTATTCGACAGAGATAGAGACAGCCAACGAGAGAGGGAACACAAGCAGGGGGAGTGGGAGAGGAAGAAGCAGGCTCATAGCGGAGGAGCCTGATGTGGGGCTCGATCCCAGAACGCCGGGATCACGCCCTGAGCCAAAGGCAGCCGCTTAACCGCTGTGCCACCCAGGCGCCCCTATATATTTTCTATTTTTAAGTAAAAATAATAACAAAAGTTTAAAATTATCAATGAAAGGAAAAAGAAAAATAATTGATAGAGTTCCTCCAGTGTGGTCAGCAATTTTAAGTGCAATTCACCAACATGTTCCCTGAGGGAATAACACTCTATTTAAGGAAACAAAGCCTGAAGCTCCTAGAGAGAAGTCCACGGGCATCTAGGAACAAGTTAGCATGGTTCACAGCCATTAACAAAGGTAGGTAAGAGGGAGGTTCCAATTTTTTAAGATGAGTGTTGAAGCAAAAATAAGGGGCCTGGGGTGTGAATGTCTTGAGTAAATGTGTAGAGGTAGGATTAAGCTAGCAGTGTGTCTTGGAGAGAAAAGGGCCATTTTGGTGGACAGACAGGGTTTGCAGGACAGACTTATTGATAAAAGCAGCCGCTGTGGATTCTTGACAAGATGAAAGCTGTGGTAATTTGGTACCTTCAAAAATAGAGCGGAAGGGTATTCTGGACTTCGGGTGTTATGGCATATGGTGTTTAGTTCTGGGCTAGGGTGGGAGGACCACGAAAGGGAGGATAGATAAATCCACCTCCCATCCTTTTCCTTTCTAAGGTGCCCTATGAAGTTTCTAGGCTGATATTCTTTTTTTTTTTTTTAATAATATTTTTAAGTAATCTTTACACCAAAGGTGGGGCTCAAACTTACAACTCTAAGATCAAGAGTCACATGCTCTGCTGACTGAGCCAGTCAGGCACCCCAGGCTGATATTCTTCACTATATAGAGCCAGTCATATTATTTTCCTGCTCAAAATCCATCATTGGTTGCCAACTGCTTCCCAAGGCAGGTGCAAAGCCTTTGAATAAGTATTTAAGGCCCTTTACATCATGGAGCTGACTTTGCCAGGGTTGTCTTACCTACCCTACACATCCTTAGGCTGCAGTGGAATTAACCTGCCTAGCGTGCCCCTCTTTCACACACCCTGCTTAGTGTGTTTACTCTTTCACACCTTCATGCAGTCTGTTTCCTCCCCAGAAATATCCTCCTCACAACCATATCTTCCAGTGCAAATCCATCAACTCCCTCTCTTGTCTGTTGTACATTCATTCATTCATTCATTCTTAGCCTTGGGTTATATTTATTTGTGTACTTGTCTTACCACCAAACCAGATCGTACTTTGGTGGGTTGAGACCAAGTTTTATCCTTTCTTGTATATTAACATCAAGTACAAGACTCTGATCAGTAGCTTTCCTGAGAATATTTTGTTGAGCTGAAGACTAGGATGGAAATGGGCTTCATTTTGCTTTGCTGCAGGCTAGAATTCTGGGGGAAAAAAATCAATTGATGAAATACATAATAAGAGTGTGGTAACTAAGGCTGCTGCTCAGTTAGCCTCCTATTCTATACCAGATATTCATGCCATTCATTCATTTGTATATGTATTCATTCATACATTCAGGAAACACTATGTATGCTAAAGCCTAAACATCATGGAAGGTAAGGAAATGGTAGAGATATAAAAGAAAATCAGACATAATTCCTCCATTTTGAAAGCTTATAATCCCTTGGAGTAAAAAATAAGTAAAGGAAGGATATGGATATATGTCTGCTTCTAGTAATGAAGTACCTGCTTGTTTTACATTATTCTCCCACTGAAAGTGGCTAGAAACCCTGGATAAGGTACAAGAGACATCTGTTAGGGAATCCTAAGGCAGTCAAGTTTTTAGGGGACAAAAATGGAGAGGAGAGAAATCCACTGAAGTGATTCAGACATTCTAACCAGATTTTCCACTCAAGGCAATCCGTGAAGGCTGATTCATAAAACAACATGGGTAGAGAGGCTAAGAAACCTAGCAGAAAATAGTTCTAAGAAATAAAGAAACTGAGCAGAGGTGTTTGTCGTCTCATGGGCCTAAAGAAGCAAAACCAAAGTTCAGGGATACTGAGAGAGCTAGGGTTCAAGATTCACAGATGCTTCAGAAAAACAGTCTCAGTGTCTTTTCCTCCCAAGACAATCACTAATTAGCAAATAGCAAATAAAGAGGAACTGAACAAATGCCGGAACCAAGAGATTACGGAGATAAACAGAGCCTTCAAGAGAGTCTCACAAAAATTAGCATTGAGGGTGTGTCAAGGAACAATAGCCCTTATAAACACAAAACCTTTCAGTTAGAGTCCTTTAAAGACAATATTCAAAGAATAAATGAATCAAAAATATATTGTGCCTATAAAGATTTTTGAAGAAACCAATCTCTAAATAGCTCAATCCTAATTGGATTCAGGTAACTGTCCCCATTCTAACTGCTTACCAGTAGCTAAAGACTCATCTGAAGCCTTTATAATCTTACACAGTGTCTGGTATACCAAGAGGCAGAACCAAGAAACAGATCCATAGGTGATCAGATATTGCAGTCATCTGCAAAGACAGAGGCTTTAACGATAACTATAATTAATATGTTTAAGATAACAGATACATTGCTTTTCAAGCAAGATCATTGGAATTGATCTTGGAAGAATCCTTTGGATCGTACCTAAGAATGTACTTCTCAAAGGACTTGGAGTTCAGATGCAGCTCGTTCTAGCCAATGGTGGATCACAGAGATGAAGAACAAAGTAGGAAGGGGTCAAACCCAGTGGCATTTGATTCAAGGCAAGATCAAATATGTGTAGGTGGGAAATAACTGATTTTTGTTTATCTATTTTAGGATTTCTTCAGTAAATCTGACCCATTTCTGGAAATTTTTCGTATGAACGATGATGCAACCCAGCAGCTCGTACACCGAACTGAGGTGAGAAGAGTCATCTTCAGCTGTGCCATCTCATCTCCTGAGATAATAAATTGACCTATTTCGAGAAGGCCCTTACATTTCTTGATGTCTGTAGCTATACACTCAGACCTGGAGTCTTCACTATCTTTAAGAGGACTCTCTGCCTTTCGTAGCTTTTTAAATTCTCAGTTTAGATATTAGAAGACTCTCTCACCCAGATTTTCCATTGTGACCTTCAATACAGTCAGCCATTTATTAATAATAAAAATATGAATATTAGGTAACATTTAATGAGAGTGATTAGGTACCAAGCATTGTGGTAAGTGATTTATATGCATTATTTTATTTACTTCTCACAACAATCCCATGACATGATTATTATTACCCCCATTTTATACTTGATTAACTGAACCTTTGGGGAGTCAAATGACTTTCCAAGTTCTCATAGTTAGCAAGGGGTAGAGCAGAGGTTTGAACCGAGTTTGTTTGGCCTGAGCTTTACTGTAATTTGGGAAGCCAATCTGCCTCGCCAGTATAAGTTCATACATTGGGCTGACGTCAGGCCTGTCATGTGAACAGCTGCCCTGTCTCAGCTGCCGCTGGGTCCTAGCAGCATCTTCTTCTCGAGCCCCCTCCTCTTTCTCCCTGGGGCTCCAGACTTATTCCTTATTACCCCCACCACTACCCAGTACCACACAGCCATTCAACAACCAATCCCAATCTCCACTTTATATTTTATTTTCAAGCTAGTCCAAGAGAGAGTCTGTGGGGATGAGAAGTGCATTGATAAGGAGGACATGGGGTGATTGTAATGAATGACAGAGCTGAGAGAAGACTGGTGTGTGTGTGTGTGTGTGTGTGTGTGTGTGTGTGTGTGTGTGTGTGTGGTGGAGACCAGTGGTGGAGTAAAGGAAGAAGAAACCCTCATAACTTTCACAGGATGATAGTGGGGATGCCACATTCCCACTACCTCACATTAGAAATCCATTTCCATTTTCCTGAAGTAATAGAGTTGCAAGTAGCATTAGGGGAACTTTTTGTGTCATACTTAAGGTAGACAAGAATTAAATAGTCTTGAATGGGCAAAGTCTATGGATATCATCTGGTACATAGTTGGCATTTAATAAAATGTGCTTAATAAAAGAATGTATAAATGAATGGAGTTGAGTATAGATAGTATGTCTACTCCATGTTATAGTACAGTGTGAGTCTCTGGAATGTAATCCCTGGGGATTAATTTGAGGTGCAGTAGTTTCCCTGAGTGGCACCTGATTGCCACCACCAAATAGAGTCTTTTTCACACATACAGATTCCTCTGGTGGGACAGACTTCTTCCAGGAGAAGTGAATAAACTTCGGTGAGAATTAGAAATGGTGCCATTCATGCTTTTGCTCTAGTCAGTGAGTGAGGGCTTTAATGTGCAGACAGAAAGGAGATGGGGGCTGTATTATGAGACTTCTCTCACAAGATCCCCCTCTCCTTTGCTCCTGACAGCAGTCCTTTTCTCATTATTGGTATTGGTGAATTCTCCTCTTCCCAAGAATCTCTAGAACTCCTTCCATACCTCATTGCTGAAGAGCTTCTGGAGACTCACAGGAAATGTGATTGTAAAGTTTTCCAATGAGTCAGCAATGTAACACTGTTGGTTTTTTTTCCTCTTTCTTATTCAATAGATACAAAATAAATACTAGGCAATACTGTTCTCGTGGGGGAAGTACACACACACACACACACACACACACACACACACAGATTCTAATTTCGTAGGAAATTTCTTTTTTTTTTTTTAATGATTTTTTATTATATTTCGTAGGAAATTTCTAGTTGAAACTTTGATCTGCTATTGAGTTTTTCAAAACTGTTGCAGTGAAATATCATCACTTCCTAGTGTTTTTATATAAAGGTGACAACTTTAAATTAACCAAACACTTTTATCTAACTTTTCTTTTCACTATCACTTTGATCAACCCCAGGGTATCAGGGCACAAGACAAAGCCCCACAGGAACATTATTTTTTACTTTAATGCATTAAAAGAAATTTAATAATGAGTCCATGATACAATCAATAATTCATAGTTATATTAAGGAATCCAGTAGAAGAGAGAATCACTTATAAAATAATTATGTTATTTAGATAGAGAATTAATTTTTTTATAATGCTGAGGCTTCTGCTAACCAAAAATTTCATGGGAAGAAAAATCGATATGACAGAATTCTATTTGACTTCATTTGTATGTACCCTAGAGCAGTAGTTCTCGAATTTCATGCATCAGAATCATATAGGGGGCCCACCTCCAGAGTTTCTGTCAGTAAGTCTGAGTGCAACCTAAAAATCTGCACTTTTAACAAGTTCCTAGGCAATCCTGGTTCTGCTATTCTAAGGACCACACTTTGGAAACCCCTATCCTAAAGTACACACTACAATCCTAGGCACAGAGCAGATACTCATACATTCTAAGCCCAATTGACTTACTTGAATCATAGTGATGGCAGACTAAGACTTGACTTGTATGGACTCTTGGGAAGGATTAATTAGTAAGCTGCTTCCAAAAGGATTTCACTGTTATCGACTTAGTTTGTGACACTGAAGAGCCGAAGATCTGCCCTATTATGTCTTCTTAGGATAGCTGGTATTAAGTACGCTCCTGGGATTGTTCTTTTAGAATCTTCTCCTCTGACTTGCAGTCTGCTCTGACTCGAGGTCATGAGTTACCAAAAACCATCCAATATTTTAGCAGTAGAAATGACCTGCTAACACTCTCTACACCAACCAGTAGTCTTTACTTACACTCCCATAGGAATGACAGTCCTACAGAACTGGAGATCCTTTATCAGAGGACACAGGCAGGCCTGCCTCCTCAATCCTAGCTCCATTTGATATAAAAGGGGTCATCCCCAGTATCCACATGCTGGACTGTATTACTGTCATTATTTATGAGACAACAGCCAAGCCAGTGACTGCAGGAGTTCTGCCCATAATGACCCACTTAATGGGCACCCTTAAAAGATTTTCTACTCCAAGTTTTCATTAAGACGCCTATTCCAGGCAATTGTCCTTTTCGTAAGCACCACAACGCTTCTCAAACAGTTTTTATGTTGAAATGTAGAAATGTCAAGCATTTCCTCCCCAACCCACGACTCCTCTTCCTCTCTTTCTTTCCTCAGGTTGTGATGAATAACTTAAGCCCAGCCTGGAAATCATTCAAAGTATCAGTCAATTCTCTATGCAGTGGAGATCCAGACCGCCGGCTGAAGGTCAGAAATCTATGTCCGAGAAATGCAATTGTTTATGTATTTAACTCTCCTCTTTCTCCTCACATGAATGTTGGCAAACCCAACATTCTCTGTACCACTTACCCAAATCTCTTAGCATCTTGATGGAAGATGCAGGGGCTATTTCTTCTGCAGGAGCCAATGAAGCTCATGAGATAGTCCAAGATAAATCCCAATTGTGTTATGTCAAGAGGAAAACCCGTGGCTTCTCAGAGACAAACTATGGCAATAAGTTCATGGTACAATTGGGGGGTATTAAAAATACAAACACTGTTGTATCAATTATCTGCTGTTGCATAACAGACAATCCAAAATTTAGTAGTTTTAAAAAATAACCATTTATTTAGTAAGTTGGGTTGATCTAAGAGGTTCTTCTCTTGATCTTGCTTGGACTCTCATGCATTTGCAGGGTGACTCTGATTCTCAGGGCTTGACTGGCTATCATCTGGAATGACTGGGTATTTGAGCCATTTATCTCTCATCATCCAGAAGGCTAGCTTGGAGACTTACACACACAGTGACCTTAGAGTTCCCAAAGAGCAAGAACAGAAGCTGCAAACAAAGTCTCTTAAGGTCTAGTCACAGAACGCATATGAGGTCACTTCCTCCACATTCTATCAGCCAGAGCAAGTCACATGGCCATCCCATATTCAAGGGGTGAGGAAATAGACTGCCTCTTGGTGAGAGGAGCTGCAAAGTATGGTGGCCATTTTTTTCAATCTACCACAAATGCTTTTTGGGTATCATGTGAATATATACGTTGGAAGAAAAGACACATTGTGAGGGTGACCAAAGGAATGTTAGGAGCAGACTCCAGGAAGCATTTTTTATGGTCCAAGTTCTAACCTTCCTTCTGCTTTGAAAGTCCAAGAGCTCCATGTTGTCCGTGCCGTAGAGTTGATTCTACCAATTCAGGATGACTAAGTAAATTCAGTAGAGACTGGAGCCTATAAACTGAAAGGCTGATTAATTCACATTCGGTGAGAAACATGCCCATCAGGCAACCTCAGCATTCACATCAGCTTAATCGGGGCACTTTCTCTATGTGGGCCAGCCATAGGAAAGACAGCTGTCAGAAGGCTGCTGTAACAGTCTGAGAGCAGAGCCAGGGGTGCTGGATAACAAGGATGATGAATGGCTTCAGACTCCGAAAGCCTGGGGCCTCTACCTCCACTATGGGAAGATAGGTCCATGAGGCAGACTAACCATTCATGTTGATCTTTCAGGTCACCTAATCCCCTGGAAACTGTTAGATGGACGTTGCCAATGTTTGTCTTTGTAACTTTACATTGTCTTCACCCTTTTTGCTCCACAAAGCTTCTTCTGATAGAATTCTTTTTATTTGTCAGTGTTCTCTGATTAGAATCCTGTCTGATTGGTTAGTCCCAGCTTTTTTAACGTGACCTTGTGTATCTTTGCTTCATACTGTTCTATGTGGACTCTGTGCTTGAACTCTCAGCAGACACGCTTACCTCCATGCTCTCGAGGAGCAACTCAGAGTTGTCCCAATTATCTTGTCTCCTGTAAGAGCTAGGACATTGCAAGCCTCACTTGCCATCAGACTGTCTTTCATGTCAAAATCAGGACTCCTGGCTGTTTGGGACTTCATGTGTCAGCTCATACGCCAAATGCCAAGAGCTGCAGCTTCAGGCCTAGGGTGGTGATTGCTGCCTGTATTCTGAACAGCCCCCGTCCCATTCCCAGCAAGGTAATTGGCCCTATGTGGGGCAGAAATCAAATATGTCCATTAACCATAGATCAACTTAGTCATAGGGAGCTATTAATTGAATAAAAGGAGAGGGTTGTCTGTAATGGTGTAAATAAAAATGCAGAAAACGAGCCCTTTATGGCCTTGTGAGGGTTCTGCCATCTGTAGAGGAACAAGTGGAAATAAAGGAGACAGATGATGGGTGGTAGATAGAAGAGAAAGAAAGAGAAGGAAAAATACATGGGGTTGGAGAGGGAGAAGGAGGAAGGGAAGAAGGAAGGATCAGAGCTTCTCAACAGCTGCACCATTGACATTTGGATTTTGTCGTGGGGGCTTGTCCTATGCATTCTACAATGTTAAGCAGCATCTCTGGCTACTAGATGGCTAGCAATACTCCACCCCCATCAGTCTTACAGCCAAAAGTCTATTCAGACATTGCTAAATGTTTCCTGGAGGGTAAAATTACTCCTGATTGAGAACCAATGGTTTCAAACTTAGCATGCTTCAGGATCACGTGGAAAACTTGCTGAAACACAGACTGCTGAACCTCATCCTCAGAGTTTCTGATACAGGAGGTCTACGGTGGGCCTGAGAATTTTGCATTCTAACAAGTTCCTGGGTGATGCTGCTGCTGCTGGTTTCAGCCCACACTTTAAGGACCCTGGTGTAGACATTTGCTTCTTTTTTTTTTTTTTAAGATTTATTTATTTATTTGAGAGAGAAAGAGAGAGAGAGAACAAGTGAGAGGGACAGAGGGAGAGGAAGAGAGAATCTCAGGCAGACTCTGTGCTGAGCATGGAGCCCATCACAGGGCTTGATCTCATGACCCTGAGATCATGACCTGAGCTGAAACCAAGAGTTGGACACTCAACCAACTGTGCCACCCAGGCGCCCGACATTTGCTTCTTCATGACCACTTTCCCATGGCCTAGTGTCTCCACAGCATTTTATAGCACCCAGTCTCCCCTTTACCACGACTTTTCTTTTTTTTTTCTTTTCTTTTTTTTTTTTAATGACTTTTTATTATATTATGTTAGTCACCATACAGTACATCCCCGGTTTCCGATGTAAGGCTCGATGATTCATTAGTTGCGTACAACACCCAGTGCACCATGCAATACGTGCCCTCCTTACTACCCATCACCGGTCTATCCCATTCCCCCACTCCCCTCCCCTCTGAGGCCCTCAGTTTGTTTCTCATAGTCCATAGTCTCTCATGTTTCATTCCCCCTTCTGATTACCCCCCCCTTTCTTTATCCCTTTCTTCCCCTACTGATCATCCTAGTTCTTATGTTCCATAGATGAGAGAAATCATATGATAGTTGTCTTTCTCTGCTTGACTTATTTCACTTAGCATTATCTCCTCCAGTGCCGTCCATGTTGCAGCAAATGTTGAGAATTTGTTCTTTCTGATAGCTGAGTAATATTCCATTGTATATATGGACCACAACTTCTTAATCCAGTCATCTGTTGAAGGGCATCTCGGCTCCTTCCACGATTTAGCTATTGTGGACAATGCTGCTATGAACATTGGGGTGCATATGGCCCTTCTCTTCACTATGTCTGTATCTTTGGGGTAAACACCCAGTAGTGCAATGGCTGGATCATAGGGTAGCTCAATTTTTAACTTTTTAAGGGACCTCCACACGGTTTTCCAGAGTGGCTGTACCAACTTGCATTCCCACCAACAATGTAGGAGGGATCCCCTTTCTCCACATCCTCTCCAGCAATTGTTGTCTCTTGCCTTGTCTATTTTTGCCATTCTAACTGGCATAAGGTGGTATCTCAGTGTGGTTTTGATTTGAATTTCCCTGATGGCTAATGATTTTGAACATTTTTTCATGTGTCTGTTAGCCATTTGTATGTCTTCATTGGAAAAGTGTCTGTTCATATCTTCTGCCCATTTTTTGATTTGTTTATTTGTTTCTCGTGTATTGAGTTTGAGAAGTTCTTTGTAGATCTTGGATACCAGTCCTTTATCTGTAGTGTCATTTGCAAATATATTCTCCCATTCCATGGGCTGCCTCTTAGTTTTTTTTGACTGTTTCCTTGGCTGTGCAGAAGCTTTTAATCTTGATGAAGTCCCATAAGTTCATTTTATCTTTTGTTTCTCTTGCCTTTGGGGATGTACCACGACTTTTCTGCCCAGCATTCATACCTATCTGCACTGTCCCAGCCTTCTCGGCTTTGCACACAACTTTCTCTTTGACTGGGATGCCTTCCTCAGTCTGCTTTTCTTGAAACATGCTACTTCCCTTCGGGTCTCTCAAATCTCCCTCTATTTCCAGAAAACATTCCTCTTTAACTACTGTGGGATGCCTTCTAGCCCTCTCCACCTACCCCATTAAAATACCTCTCAACTTGTGGGATGCCTGGGTGACTCAGTCGGTTAAGCATCTGACTTTAGCTCAGGTCATGATCTCAGGGTCCTGGGATCGAGTCCCACATTGGGCTCGTTGCTCAGTGTGGAGCCAGCTTCTCCCTCTGCCTGTTGCTCCCCCTGCTTATGCGTACTCTCTCTCTCTCTGACAAATAAAGAAGATCTTAAAATAAAATACCTCTCAACTTGTTTTGAAAATTTCTGCTTACGTCGTTGTCTCCCCGATAGCTTACTTGCCCTTTCCAGTTTGCTCCTTCAGGATGAGAACCATGTTTTGTTCTCTGTGTTATACAGATGTTGGGTACAGTGCTTGGCACAGAGGAGAAACCCAGTACCTTTTTGCAGTGAATGGATACAGGAGAGAGGGATGTACTGAGAGGTCAGCAGGGGGTGTCTAACCTTACTGGGGCGGGGGTTGGGGTGCAGTGGAGAATTGCCCACGCCAGTATTTGGTATACTGGAGTTTACTAGGTCACAAAGCCTATATTGCACTCACCTGCTCACAATATCCAAATGCAATTTTTCTGAAAGGTGGGATAGACTTCCTGTATTGCCCTTTCTTGTATTCATTATTTTGTCACAAAGGCCATTGTGAAATTCTCATAATGCTGTCCCTAGCCAGCTTGCTCCAAAATAAAATGGTACCATATTGGCAGGCAGCATTTCCGTCCATATGGGTGTCATCTTTCCTACCACCAAAAAAATTAGAAAATGAATTTAAAAATTTTTAATTTTGAAAACCCTCTGTCAGGTTAGATTTTAAGTCTTAGCAAAATTTTAACAATTAGGTCTTTGTCTCAAATGAGGCTTGATATCTTCGATTCTCATTTACCCAGGACCCACATGAACACCAAGTTCAAATAACCAGCTTTTTATTTTGTTTTTATTTATTCTGTACTGCTCTTTTGTGTAAAAAAATAAAAGCATTCAAAGAAGCTTTTTTTTCAGAAACTAATGTTTTAACTTATTATGGAAATGTTCAAGCATGCATAAAAGTAGAAAGATGATATGGTAACTCCCCATGCCCAGCACATGACTTCAGCAATTACTGTCTCATGGCCAATTTTCCTTCATAAACACCCCTAATACCCATTTCTCCCTTCCTCTCCCCACTGGATTGTTTTGAAGCAAATCCCAGACCAGGGCAAAAGCATCCATTAAGCACAGTGCCAGGGCCCAGCAGACTTTCAGGAGTCCACGAAAATGTTTTCATGTCTTTTAAGATTAGAAAGGAAAAAATGAACTTGTGAGATTGAATAAAATATTTTAATTTTTTCTCACCTCAGAAAGCAATGACATTTTTAGGATCCCAAAAATCTACTACGGTGGGGAGGGGCGCATGAAGGCAAAAATGCCGAGGGCCAATGAAGGTCATGATGTGGCCCTGTCCCAGATATCATTTCACCCCAAAATGCTTCAGTATGTATCTCTAAAGAGTAAGGAATCATTCTATAAACATAACCATAAAACCATTATATAATATCTAATTATACTATATATCTAAGAATATTAACTAAGCCTCCTTAAAATCATCAAATATTCTGCCACTATTCATATTTGACTGATGGCCCTTTATTTAAAAAATATATACTTTTTGCTTTTTTTTTTTTTCTTCAAATTGGGGTCTAAATAAGGTCCAAGCATTGCATGAGACCAAAATAACTCTGAAGTCTCTTTTAATCTGTTAGTTCCTTCTTCTTTTTTTTTTCCTTGCAATTTACTTCTTGAAGAAACCATATTGGTTTATCCTGTGGCATTTCTCACATTCTGTGTTCCCTATAAGTAAGTAGTTGGGCTTGATCAGATTTGGGATCTGTTTTCTAGCAAGAATGCTTTATTAGTGATGTGTCTTACTTAGGGCATGAACGGTCATTGAAAAACATTGCCTGTATTCATTAGTTTGTTAGGGTTTCCAAAATGGGAACTTTCCAATTCTGTCATTACTTCTCTATCTATTGTTTAATGTCTTCTGTAAAGAAAAACTTTCCCTTTAATAACTATTTGATTCCCTGAGGTGTGATTCATATGGGAAAGACAGGAGAAATGCTTTATCTCTCCTTTTTTTTAAATAATTTTTATTATGTTATATTAGTCACCATACAGTATATCCCCAGTTTTTGATGCAATGTTCCATGATTCATTATTTGCATATAACACCCAGTGCACCATGCAATATGTGCCCCGCGTCTCTCCTTTTTAAACCAATTTTCAGAATAACAAATTACTTTTCTTGTACCCTCCATAGGTGACTAGTGAAGTCCCCAGTATTATTAAGAATTTATGGGGGCGCCTGGGTGGCACAGCGGTTAAAGCGTCTGCATTTAGCTCAGGGCGTGATCCCGGCGTTCCGGGTTCGAGCCCCACGTCAGGCTCCTCCTCTATGAGCCTGCTTCTTCCTCTCCCACTCCCCCTGCTTGTGTTCCCTCTCTCACTGGCTGTCTCTATCTCTGTCAAATAAATAAATAAAAAATCTTAAAAAAAAAAAAAAAAAGAATTTATGGATTTTGGGAAACCTGGGTGGCACAGTCATTTAAGCGTCTGTCTTTGGCTCAGGTCATGATCCCAGACTGGGATCGAGCCCCACGTTGGGCTCCCTGCTCAGCAGGGCGTCTGCTTCTCCCTCTCCCCCCTGCTCATGCTCTCTCTCTCACTCACTCTCTCTCAAATAAATAAATAAAATCTTTTTAAAAAAGAATTTATAGGTTTTTAAAATATATTTGAGAGTTTCTTTCTACCTCAGTTATTATTCCTTTGAAATCTTGAATCGTTGCCTGTTTAGTCAATGAAAACTGCAAGTTAACTCTTGAGTTCTTTTGACATGAACTTAATAGTATGTAATAGTTTCCTTTCTTTCTGGTACACATTTTAAAATTCATGAATTTTGAACTTTTGGAATTCTTTTTCTCCATGGGATCTATCTCTCTGTGGATGCGGAGTTGTACGTTAAAGTCTCTTGAAACAGTTCCTCTCCATAGCTAAATCTCTACCCCACAGAATTCTCAGTTCATTGGTTTCATTTTCCTTTCAGTTTCTAGGATTTTTTTTTACAAATTTAATTTTGCTCTATAACTCTGTAAAATGTTTACATGATTCTAAAGTCAAAACTACAGAACAAGTGTATTCAGAAAAATGTAGCTTCCTTCCTGTCTCTACACCACTTGTTACCGTCTTCTCTTACAGGTAATCATTTTGCAGTACCTTCAATACTTGGCAGACCTAGCTCCTTCCACTTCTGTATTCCTTGTCTTTTTTAAGGGTTTCCCTGGACATTTTGCTTGTTTTTTTTTCTGTCCATTTGGCTTTACAAACAACTAGTACCGGGGGGAAAAAAAAAGAACAACTTGATGGTATTTTTATTGATATTGCAAAGAAAACCTTTTTAATATTGAATCTTCCTATCCTAGAATATGGCATGTCTTCCCATTCATTCAAGTCTCCTTTTATGTCTGCAGCAGTGATTAAGGTTTTTCTCTTACAGGTTTCCAACATTTATATTTCAATTTATGCCTAGTTTTTATTTGTTTCTTTAACTCTTGTAAAATGGAATCTTCCATTATGCCTTCTAACTATCATTTGTCAATATAAAGTTTATTGAATTTTGTTTTCTTTTTTTGAAAAGATTTTATTTATTTATTCAAGAAAGAGTGAGTAAGCAAGTGAGAGAGAGAGAGAGAGAAAGAGAGAGAGAGCACAAGCAGGAGGAAGGGCAGAGGGAGAGGGGTAAGGACCCTGGGATCATGACCTGAGCCAAAGACAGACACTTAGCTGACTGAGCCACCCGGATGCTCTGAATTTTGTTTCTTTTCTTAAACTGCAATTTTATTAAGATCTATTATTGTTCATAGTAATTTTCTGTTAATTTTTCAGCATTTTCCAACTGTATAATTATATCATCTGAAAATAGAGATTGTTTTTACCCATACTTACCATCCTGATGGCTCTAGTTACTGCTCTTCTTTATTTGCATGGACTAATACTCTCAATAGAGTGTTGAATAGTAGAAGAGAGAGAGGACATCTTTGTCTTATTCTTCACCATAGTGGAAAATTCTGTAGTGCTTTCCCATTCATTCTGACTGAAATTAATTTTTGAAGTGATTATGAAGGTGTCAGAGGCTTAGCGCTTTCTTAGCCATGTCTACTGAGACTTAAAGACCTGTGCTGGCATTCAGAGAGGATTCTTGTTTGTTTTGGTAACCATAGAGACAAAAGACATTGCTCTACTTCCTGAATAGATGTAGGCTTGTATTTAATATTAGCTGTTTAATGAATTTATCCATGATTTCTAAGACATACTACAGTCCTTGTCAAATCCTAGTTTCATCTACTTCCAAACATACAGTGAGGTAGTTTCATCTTCATTTTACAGATGAAGAAACTGAGTCTCAACACCCCCATGCAATCAAATGCCAATGGTAATGCTCTTTTTATTGAGTTGTACTGTCTCTATTTTGTTGTATTTCTTAGAAAATAAATCATCTTGATAAAGTATATCACTCAACTCTGAGCCAAGCAGAATGTTTTATTTACCATCATTCTAACATTTAACAGAAACAAGACTTGTCTGTATGTAACATATTTCATGAAGTCTGAGAAACTACCAGTTATATAAATCACCACTAAGGGGGAAAAAAGTTCTTAATGAAGTCACAGTGCAATGTTTTCTTACCAATGTGTGGTTATAAGAAGAGCTGTGCCTCTTAAATTCCGTGAAATGTGATATTAATCATTTCTTTTAATTTCATCAATACATTATTAATATCCAGTATATATTCTTTAGAAGACAGTGCCAGTATTCAGAATAGATTCTACTAGACAGAGGTCTCAGAGAAGAGGGTGAAAAGGCACTATCAGCAGGCATTATTAACACATTGTTAACCCTCTAACTGTACCTCATACTATGGGAAGATGCCATGACAGAAAAGTCTAGAAAAGCACCATATAGGGGCACCTGGGTGGCTCAGTGTCTTCACCCAGTGAAGGTGTCTGCCTTCAGCTCAGGTCATGATCCCAAGGTCCAGAGATCGAGCCCTGCATCAGGCTCCCTGCTCAGCAAGGAGTCAGCTTCTCCCTCTCCCTCTTCTCCTTCCCCCTGCTTGTGCTCTGTCTGTCTTTGTCTCTCTCTCTCTCAAATAAACAAATAAAATCTTTAAAGGAAGGAACGAACAAAGGAAGGGAGGAAGGAAGGAAAGAAGGAAGAAAGGAAGAAAGACACCATAAAAGCACATCAAGACCATTTCCTATCTCCTTCTCTAATTCTCAAACCACACAGGTAACTTGGACACTTTCTCTGTGCAGAGTTCATCAGGTATTTTCTGAGAACGTTTGCCTTGGAGAGATATCTAGGGTGATCTCTGTATCAACCTGTCCCCAGGCCTATGCAAGAGAGAGGCCCAGTTTTTCACTGAGGTCATGGTGCAGTGGGCACAAGCAAGACAACCAGGCAGAAGGAAGTAACAGACAAAAAAGAAGCGTGTCCCCAAAGTCAAAGCAGAGGTTAAAGGACTCAAGAGCCTATAACAGCATGAGAGGAGGGCCAAAGTCCAAAGCAACCAACAAATGACATTTTCATCCATGATTCATCTTACTCATCTTTTATGCCCTCTCTTTTCTGTAGCCATGCATGATTGATTTAGAATAGCCATGTTCATGAGCCCCCATCTGACACCCCAAAGTTGGATTTCTGGCCAGTCAGAAAGGTGCTCTACTGAGCCAGGATCCTAGACCCCAGTGGTCCTGGAATCTTCATTTTAGCAACTTTCCTAAACAATGTTGGTGCAAGCTATTTGCCAGGCACACATTGAGAAATACTGTCTTCCTACTGATTCCCCAAACATAGCTGACTTGCTGGTACTTCTCTTAGGTAGGTCAGTATTTTTATTGCAAAATTGAGTGTGTATGTATGTATATGTTCTGCTCTTCCTTCTATATGAAATCCTTAGCATTTGTCCTTTGGTTACAGGGAACTAATGATGTCCCTCCCTTTCTCAAGTGTGACCAGGCCATCTTGCATTGCAATTGTATTTTCACCACAAATTCATTGTCTTTGCTTTGGACTCTCTGAGCCAGACTGACTCACAAGTGCCAAATGGACTGGACTCCAGGAGTATGTTTTTGGAGTTTGCCTTAGACCTTCCCCCTTTATTCCCAACACCATGTGACTCCTAACTCCTGAATTCCTAAGTGCCTCTTATATTCCTTCTGATCCTTTGGGCTTAGTTGCCAAACTTGTTTTCTTTCTGCTTCATCCTGCTTTTCTCTAACAAACCTCTGGCTCTTACTGCTTGAAAAGGAAAAAAAAAAAAATCTCAGTTCTAACCCCCAGATCTCAGTTCTTGACAGGGGCCCCAATTCAGCCCCATAATTCCCCCAAACCCATAGATTTGATCATTAGATAACCCGTGGGTTACACCAGCATTTTCTGATTCTTGGTGCAAAACACAGGAAGGTAGAATTGAGGGGTCCATCAGTAACTATATTTGGCATTGTTGGAAACGCCTGTAATAAAGACAGTCTCAGGCAGTTGAAAGCAAGTTCACTTCCTTCTCTTTCTACCTTACAACTGAAAGGGAAAAAAAGAGCTTGGGTGGCCCATGGACCTGTTATGTTCTCTTGAGATCTGTTAAAATTCAAGTGCTTTTTTTTATGGCCTTCTCAACTCAAGGGCTTCTTCTGGGCTCAAGGGCTTCTGGGTTTGTGCCTGTCGATAGTTCACTCAGCCTAAATGTCCCACAATTACCAGAGGATTGCAGACTCATCTAGGTGTCTCTATATTGGATCAGCCATGGCACAGGAATTCTTAACTCCACTTAAGTAAATGGCATCCTGGACCCAGCAAACTGCCTCTTCTGAGATCTGTAATCAATACTGCAGCATAGGAAAGCAATAACCAGCTTGAATAGTGTGAAATCATGCAGGAATAAAGGGGGCTTCTGAATGAGAGCAAAACTACATACTCTGTCAACTTTAATAATTCTTTCATTTTTCATTTATATTTCCCCCTTTTTTACAGATGAGGAATTCAAGACCGTGTTTAAGCAAATTGTTTAAGATTACACAGCTAAGTAGTGCAGCCTAATTTAAACCCAGGTCTCTCATGCTCTGTGGCCTTTGCTCTTCACTGCGGAAAGAGAGCTAACATTTACTGAGCATTCACCAGCTACCTGGTACTACGCTGGACACTCTGCTTGAATTATCTCATTCAACCCTATACTTAGCCTAGGTTGAATGATACTGCAGTAACGAAGAACACCCACGCAGTAGAAGTTTATTTCTAGCTCATATAACAATCAAAGATAAATCTTCCTAATCGGTGTTGTCTCTCCTCATGAAGTGGTTTGAGAACCCAGTTGCTTCTATCCTGTGATTCATCCATATCTTAGGGCCTCATTGCTATTTGCATTTAGCATACAGGAAGGAAAAGAGGTGGAGAGGGTTCTCTCCAGAAGTTTTAGCTGAAAAGAGCACTTGGCATTGCTTGCCTATAACCCAGTGACTAGAACTTAGTTCTATGACCACACTGAACTGCAAGGGAGGGTGTGAAATGTCATCTCGTTGGGGCCTAGAAAACAAATGTTTGGTGACCTACTAGCTGGCTCTTCCACTGGAAGATATTGTTGTTGTCTCCATTTTGTAGATGAGAAAACTGAGGCTTGGAAAGATGAAATCACTTGCTTAAATTCACAGAGCTTGAATGCAACATAGGCAGGATCAAGTCCGTTTAACTCTGGAAACTACACTCAATAGCTGCGCTGTCCAATAAAACTTTCTGATAATAGAAATATTCCATATCTGTGCTGTCCAAAAGAGTAGCCACTACCCACATATGGCCAGAGCAGTTCTCTCCCAACCTCACTTCTCTCTTTTCCTTTAAGCCTTCTTTCTATTTTCAGGCCCCTCATGTTAGGATCTCATCCATTTTCTTCCTAATCAATACCATCCAAGGAGAAAATTCCACCCCTTCTTGTGTCAGGCTTCTGCTGTGAATGGGAGCCTTCCTCTGCCTAGTCGTTAATGATTCCAAAGGGGAAGGAATGGGTCTCCCACAAATGGGGTCGACAGTAGGCTCTTCAATGTCAAGATAATTTTTCATCAGTGGAATCAGGTCTGATTTCCTTAATAACTGGGAAGAGAGCAGACCTTGCTAAAGCAAGTATTATGGGTTTGGGTTTGTTTTTTTGTTGTTTTTTTTTAACCAGGACACCACACTATCTGGTCTTAAATTAAAAAAAAAAAAAGAATCTTGGCAGTTAGTGTTTAATGCATACAGAGTTTTAGTGGGAAGATGGAAAAGTGCTGGAGATGGACGATGGTGATGGGTGCACAGCAATGTGAATGCACTTAACACCACAGAGCTATATACTTAAAATGATTAAAATGGTAGATTTTATGTTACATTTCTTTTGCCACAATAAAAAAAAATTTATTACAAAAAGAACATTCTTCCTGTTACCATTACTTTGAACTTTCCCTTGTGAAACAACTACTTGATATTATTGTACTGTTTGACATCTGCCTCTACCTGGCATGCTTCATCTGATGATGGCTCCTGTCTCAGCAGTCTGGGGTGAGGGTATGACATCTTCTAAGAGCATTCTCACTCCCAGATTCCTTCTTCTTGGAAACCCTTCTAAGGTGGTTGGGATTGTCCTTCCTTTCACCACCGTTATGAACAAAGAACATAAAAGAGGTGACATAACCTGGTCAAACTATCTTGTTGGGACAGTTGTCCCAACAATTGTTCTGTCATTCACTAATTCCATACAGGTTTTTGAAGAAATCACCTTTGGAAGACACTTTGACATTCTGAACTAAGAACATCACATAAACACTCATCAGTGATCTGGTGAGATGATTTAAGGTGCAGAGGGAGCTCTCTTGTCATCCAAAGTGGACATTTCTCCACTAGAGAACTAGAGAGAACTTCCATCTCAATAAATCACAATTGCTGTGATGAGAAGAGGTTTCTCCACATTATTTAACCATCTATGTCCACTTCTGTACTAGAAATTAAGATAGCTAACCAGCTACTGGAAGGATGCTTGAATAAAACTAGGGAGCGAGACAGAGTTGCTGAATGATGAAGGGGAAGGAACAGTCTAAGCAGAAAATCTGAGAGTCCTCTGATGCAGATTTGTGGCATAATTCAAACTGGTGGGGTCCCTGCTCTGTCCAAATGACGCTGTGTGCTGGTGATGCAGACATTCATTTCTGCCGGTTATTCTTGGTTGCTTCTTGTATTCACTTGTTTACTTATTTGTTTATTAATATGAACCACTTCATCATTATTGCACCACTTTGTTAATATTGAAGCTGAAAAACTTACCTCAAGAGCTCAATTTTTGTTTTTGCACTTTTGGAAACGTTTTTAAACCTAGCCTTGTCAATAGGAAGGCTTCCACAAACTGAGTTGACATCCCAAGAGGCCATTGCATTGAGTCAGTTTCTGTAGGACGTTCAGCTACTCTGCCACATTTTAAACATTAAACAGGAAATTTTTTTAAAGTATTGCAATTTGCAGCCATCCTGGGCCTTTCTCTCCGTAAAGTCTTTTCAATAGAATTACCAAACAAAACAGTAAGAGAGCTATCTCTTAGGAAGGATAGCTTTTATAGAGAGCCCTTAAGGCCGAGAGAAATCACCCATTTTTAGGTGTTTGGCAGGATGCCACAGTCCCTCTTTCTCAGTTGCTAGAGGAAGCCTCTCCTTATGGAGATGTTGCCTGTGAGATCCCCGCTGTCTGCAAGAGTGCTTGGATTTCCAGAAAAGTCTTGGGAAAAGCCAGGGTTTTGTCTGGGGGGAACACGTGAAATTAATGTCAGGGGACAACAGGTTGACTGACCTCATAAGAAATGAATTATTTATTCCCTGAGAGCATATAAATTACCTTTCTTCCTGTGTCCTTTGACTCATTGCAGAAAGGACACAAATGCTTTTGTGCCACACCAGTAAGGGGAAGAAAGCTAGAATGATTATCTCCCCTGCCTCCATCCTATAGAGTTAGAGAGAAACAAGTTGGAGACACCTCCTCATGATGCCTACAGGGGCTGCTCAGGCTGGACTACTCCAGCCAGCGTTCCATTTCACCTGGTGTGGTCTGTAGCTTTTTTTGCTTACATAGGAACTCAACTTTGTCCAATCACCCTGACTTGATGAGACCTGGAAGAATTGACTCATAGTAGAGGTAGACGCATAAGTCAAGAAAGCAATATATTAAATTACAAAACTTTCGGTACAATTTTAATAAGTTAATTTAACAAGAATTATAATCCTTGTGCTCCACACAAGGTTCTCCTTCCCTGATATCTGAACACATATGAAGCAGAATTATCAATCAGAAAGTTACTTGGTGAAAAGATGGAAAAAATTAAGACAAGGCTGTGTGAGGAGTCTTGAGAGATTTTACTTTGGTTAGCCATTGGACACAAAGACCCTGTGGAGAGTCTGATTAAGTTAAGAGGATATTTGCTTTTAAATGCATCCAATTCTAGGGCTTTGTAAAGCTTGTCTCTGGACTCTAGACCTCTGAGCTGAGCCATGGTGAGTCTTGCCAAAGTATAATTTCAAAAAGTTGAAAGCGTGACTCTTATCCAACTATCAAGTGAACATATGTCAAGGATTTTATTCACCTCATTCATTAATGAGGAAACCAATACGATGATCAAACTGTTCTCCGAGAGCGTTTTGAAGAATCGGGTTTAAATAGTCTTTTTCTTTAAACAGGACTAAGATTTCTAAAGATAAAATTGGTTAATGTCCTCCACAGCAATAAATCATAAGCTTCAGGGTGATCTTTGCTACCAGACAGAAATCACTGCATCATACGTAAGTTTACCATGTATAACTTCACAGAGGCTGAGCTCTTAGTTCATGGATAATAAATAGGAAAATCAAGCAATGGTATCTTCATGTAGGAAAATAAATCATCCTTGGGTGGGCCTGTTAAAGCTTCAGCATGCCATTGAAAGGACTCGCAGTCATACTTCTGGGTAGGTTATGGGTATTTTTTCTTAATAGGCTCAAATAGCTCATGAGTTCACATTTCTAGAGCCTGATATATGCCTGAAATCCCTAACTGTCCCCCTTCGCCCCGTCTCCACCTCTGAATAGCTGGCCCATTCTTAATCTTCAGGTGTCAGCTCTAAACTCAGCCACTCAAAGACGCCTTCCAGACTTCATTGTTCCTACAAGCATTCCTCCAGTTAGAATCCATCTTATCACCTTATCAGTCTTCCTCTTGGCACCTACCATCATCCATAATCATGTTTATTTGTTTATGTGATTACTGTTGTGCAAATACCGAGGTCTGAGGGAAAAGAACTGGCCTAATCCACCTCTGTCTCCTCAGCCCCTAGATGAGTGCTTGCATATAGTCCGTGCTTAATAAATATCTGCTTAATGGAGGGAAGCATGGGTGGATGGATATGTATATATGCAAACCCATATATACATTAACTAGAGCCTATGGAAGACATTCTGCCAGGTTTGTGCTCTTTGGTCTGCCCTTTTAAAAGCTCGGAGAAAAACAGTCCTCTCATCCACTTATTCTTATCCTCATGTCTGTTGACACTACTGATTAATTTATTAGTGCCTTCACATCACTTTTGACCTGTGACACTTACTTTCAAGCCGAGTCTAAATTCATTATGGAAGCTTTCTTTCCTTATTGCCAGTATCTTAGAGAATACGCAAATGCAGCCCATTTATCATTGTATCTCCCCCCATAGTTTTTCTACCAAATTGAAACACATCTTTCCCTCCACCAGCCTCAGAGTTGCAAGAAGGGAAAAAAAGGAAGGAAAGAGTCTGGATGAGGAGGAAACCCGCAGGGAAAGACTCTCCTTCCTTCGGGAGGGAGGGGCTGGAATGAAAGTCACAGAAAGAAGAAACAGTGTCTTGGCCTCACCTGGCTCTCACAGCAGAGCTCTTGGAGGATAAGGGGGCCTAAATTCCTCTCAGAAAAGGAATGGGAAGGAAAGCAGCCTGGTAGATTTTCCAAAAATCAGGTCTCTTTCATATCACTGGCATAGTTCAGAGTCAAGTACATTACTTCCTTCAGACCATCTCTGAAATAGCAGGGACTAAGACTCGTATTCGGAATGACGAATGCTGGCTTACCTTTAAGCCATGAGATTTGGAGGGGATGTAGGGGAGTGATGGGGTGGGTGAGACAAGCAGGATTCAATCAAGTCCGGGAGTGGCTAAGGAAAGGGCCATTCTCTATGTTCTGATTCCCTTTCCTGTAATGTACTTGTCTTTTTTTCCTCTCCTTTCCTTCTCCCTGGCAATTAAACAGCATCTACCCAAATATTATTGTTGTTGACCACCCGCATGCCTGGTTGCACTGTCATTTAAAACATTTTATGACAGCTATCCCATGAAAGAGTAAAATCACTAAATGGACTTGTCAGGAAGCATTACCTCCAGCTCATCTCCCCTGCAGACCAGCTGGCCCTCTTCATACGCACTCTTGCAATTCACTCACCCCTGCCACTCCCAGTAATGAAACCCATTCTTGAAGGCATACTGAAGCAGACCTTATGACAGGGCAACATATGATCTAGAACAATGTTGTCAAACTTGAGCATGCATCAGAGTCTCCTGGAGGACTTGTTAAAACACAGAATTCTGGGCCCCAACCCCAGAGTTTTTGATTCCGTAGGTCTGGGGTGGGGCCTGAGAATCTACATTTCTCACAACTTCCTAGGGGTTGCTGATGTTGCTGGTCCAGAGTTCACATGTGGAGAATCACTGATATTGAAGAAATAGTCAAGAGACTACCTCACCATCACGTTTCCCTCAAGTCACCCATCTCCACCTTAAAACTACTCTATATCTGCATCCATTGTTTCCTTCTTTCCAAAACTACCTTATTCCTCTGCCTGCTTCACTCTAGCTCCTCACAATACTCAGACCTTTTTAGTTCTTATTTTAAAATTCAGAATTGAAATTATTTTCGAAGCCCCAGAGGGTTTTCCTGATGATAGGCAAGCACATCTTAATTTTATATAGTAACATGATACCAAGTTAGGAAATAGACCATGGATCAATTTGGCTTATCTCCCCTTAAAGTCCGGTGTCTTCTTAGGGGTAAAGTAACCTAGCAATAGAGTGATTGTTTGGTGAGACAGTCAAACAGTAAGAGAAGGCTGCTGTCCTTTTATATACTTTTATTGGCTTTCTAAAATGAGTATCATATACCACATTTCTGCATTGTTCATTCTACAATTACAACCTTTATTACACATTGAGTATATAAGACAGTAAGCCATTTTTGTGCACCTACTGTGTGCTGGGAACTATGCTGGGTACTTTCCCACATTCCATCTACTGTAATCCACACAACAAAATTGTAAGGTTAACAAAGAAGGAAACTGACCAGACTTCCCTTCCTTCCGGCATCATCATCATCCCTTTCCCACGGCTCTTCTCCACCAGCGGGTGCATTGTTCTCCAGGTTCACCTGGCACAGTGGTCCTGTCTGTAGGAGTCAACACAGGCAGTGTCTGCGGTGATTGCTGGCAGGCAGACTTGCTGGGATTGCTCATGGCATGTCCAGGTTTGGGGAGGTATCAGATGTACCCCAAAGGGAATCACTTAAGAGATGAGAGTCCAGGAACTCCAGTTTGCCGTTTGCTTGCCAGGATTCTCAGGCTCCATCCTTCACACCACCATCATTGGCAGGGCAGAACTTCTCTGTCTGGCCAAAACAGCATCTAGACAGTGGAAGGGAGCTATTTTACCCCCTCAGAGTTTCCCCTGGATTTGTACAACAATGCGACAGGTGGGGGTAAGGTAGAAAACCCTTCTTCCCCCATCTTTTCTGAGGCTGCTCCAACTTCAGCTGGTGGTTCAGATGACAGAATGGAGCCACCTGTGGACCAAAGCTCTGCATCACCAGCGATTTCGAAGTATGTTCTCTAACAGCCACGGAGCCCAGAGATGGTACCCACCTGTCCTCCCTGGCTGCCCAGGCCTGTCCTCATCCTGGCATGCTTGCATGTCTGTTTTTCTTCAACTTACCCATTTACTGCTGCTCCAAATTGCCAAAGAAAAATTTAAAGAATCTAAGGGCCCAGTGTTGAGATGGTTTCCTAGCACTGGATATGTTGTGACTGTCCTCAACAGGACTCACTCTCTGAATTTAGCCCTGTGACATCTGTTGGACCCTGGAGACATAAGAGAGGAAGCTTCCTGAGGACAGAATTCAACCTCATGAGTTTTTCTGCTGTCATAATATGTAGGGGAAAGAATTTTCATGGAATAGATGGTTTCAGTTAAACCAATAAAATTACCTAAAGCAAATTTTATTTTCCTGTTGATTCCATTTTGTAATAAGAAACATATGGGATGGAGAGCCCTTTGGCCTGACTCTTAATTCTTGGGGCATTGTGTATTTTGAGAGAAATGTAACCAGGACCCTTCAGTATCCTGCCTGATATGCAATGAAAAGTTTTGTTATTTTCCTTCTATTTGTGTATAGTTTGTTACCTTTCTTCAGCAAAGTTTGTGTCCTTAGTGACTCACAAAGAGTGAGATTCCAGAGGCTTTCTGTACAAAGTAACCACTGCATTAGAAATTGGTTACTCTGCAGCTGTTGTAAAGAGAGGCTTTTCATGGGTAGGTTCTTCCGCTTCCTGAGTCTTTCTCCAAGGTCAAGGTCTGGGTTCTACTCACAATTCTGAAACTCTTCTTTGTGACTTTGGATAAATAACCTTCCTGTACTTAAATTGCATTATCTACAAAGCAAAGATGGTAATGCCTGCCCCCACTCACTTCTCAGTGATATTATTTTGCATCAGTGAGAAAGTCTGAAAAGCACTTTGGGTTGCTCTCAGGGATCTGCTATTTTAGAAATGCCTTCTTAGCAGTCAGGGCCACACAGGGCAGCCAGACATATGTCACAAAGGCTCTGAAGGTTGAGACTTCAAAGGAAGAAGAATCCACTTACTGCTTACTTTCTCAAGACTCTATATTTGAAACTTTGGATCTTGTTTAATTTATATGATGAGGTAAGATACTTCTCTGGACCTCTGGCATAAAATAGTGCCTGCTTCCTAGCTCTGCGGTAAGAATTAAAGGGGGGAAGTGCACACATACACCCAGCATGGAGTAAGTGGTCAAGAAGCATGGGCTAAGTTACATGTACTAGATTTTATGATAGATCATGGATAGTGGATGGATAGCCGTAACTAGAAATGTAATTTAAGTTATCCCGTAATTAAGTTAAGAAATGTAATTTAAGTTATCCCGTGTCCTTTAAGTTTGGAGAACTTCTCCCCAGCACGATTTCAGCCTTCTGGCTTTTTCCTGTTTCCTCCACTAGGCAGCGATGGTTTGGTACTTCCAGGATCTCTCTTGACAATGGATTCCCAGTCCCAGTTCATCAGAGGCTTTTTGTTAGGACAACATCACTCTCAGTCTCTTCCTCTTTATCTGAAAACTGCTTTTTATTGAGTTGCAGCTGAATTATCTAAAGCTAGAATAATTGCTTGCTGTTTCTTTGCTTCTGTCCATTAGTGGAAAACCATTGAAACTTCAAATTGTGCCCAATTTTTCTTCACCTTCCTTGATTATGCCCCTCCCATGTTCCTGCTAATTCTATCTAGCGTCCATAGCAACCTTGGACCTTTCTCATTCTCCTAAGGCCCAGAGGATGGTATCACTTGCTTGAGGCTACAGATATTCAAGCAGTGAGCTAAGACAAGAAACGAGGTCTCCTGACTCCTTATTTTGGGATATTTTCACTTTCTCTGCAGATGGCCTATTCTCCCATAAACAGAAATGTGAATCACATTTCCATGTGGACATGAGAAATGGCCCAAACTATAAAGAACTATTATCAAGTACTTAAACTAGTGTTTCTCAAAGTGTGGTCCTCTAACCAGTAGCACCAACATCACCAAGGAACTTGTTAGAAAGGCAAAATCTCGGGGCACCTGGGTGGCTCAGTCGTTAAGCGTCTGCCTTCGGCTCCGGGCATGATCCCGGCATTCTGGGATCGAGCCCCACATCAGGCTCCTCCGCTGGGAAGTCTGCTTCTTCCTCTCCCACTCCCCCTGCTTGTGTTCCCTCTGTCACTGGCTGTCTCTATCTCTGTCAAATAAATTAATAAAATCTTTTTAAAAAGAAAGGCAAAATCTCAGACTCTACCCAAGATCTCCTGAAGCAGAAATTCAAGCCCCACAGGTAATTCTAATGCGTGCTCAAGTTTATGGTACAGGCTATACCCAAATCATATACTTTGATTATAGATGGCCATTAAATAGTCACTGATGCATGAAATTGTGTTTGGATTTCACAAGTAGTTTTGAATTTCAAGTCTGTTATTTTTCCTGGAAGACAAGGTAAACTAACACATTTAAAGGTCCAAGGTTCTGCTGAAATTAGCAGAAATGTTCCCAGGGCACTGTGGGATCATAGACCTACCTGAAAGAAAAAAAAAAGCAGGATTCAGGATAACAAGCAGATATTTCTCTAGATGAAGCATGTACACTATACTGTTCAAATCAACAGAGATATTTAATCTCTCTCCAGTCTTACATTATGTTGCTTTAACCGTATATTTTATCTTCCTGGTCTCTGAAGACATTTGAGTTTACCACCAAACCTTATTTACTTTGTATGCAGGGTTTTAGATAGATGTGTCAGCTAGCAGTGCCAAGTAGAACTTTCTGTGATGTTCTATTCCACGTTCAACAGAATGTTCAATATCACTGCTCTCCAATAAGGTAGCCACTAGCCGTGTATAGCTATTGAGCACTTAAAATGTGGTTTGGGGCGATAGAGGAACTGAGTTTTGAATTTTATTGAATTGTAATGAATTTATACTTGGGGGCATCTGAGTGGCACAGTTGGTTAAGCCTCCGACTATTGGTTTAGGCTCAGGTCATGATCTCAGGATCCTGGGATCAAGCCCTCTGTTGGACTCCATGCTCAGTGCAGAATCTGCTTGAGATTTTCTTTCTCTCTCCCTCTGCCCCTCCCACTCATGCTGTCTCTCTCTCTCTCTCTCTCTCTCTCTCTCTCTCTCTCTCAAATAAATAAATAAATAAATAAATAAATAAATAAATAAATAAATCTTTAAAAAATTACACTTAAATCACTATATGTGACTATAGCTACCCTACTGGACAGTGCAAGTCTAGATATGTCAATCTAATATCTCACAAAATAATTGATTAAATAGAAAGGTGATTATACAGTTTTCAAGACTATTTAGAAAACTTACAAATTTATCATCTACAATATCCTTTTTAAAAATTGGTAGACCACTTTGAGGGCCAGTCCAAAACTTATTATGTCTAAATCATTTATTAGAACAGTTTGATAAAGTTAGGAGCCTTTCATTCATGATAGGGACTAAATAATTCTAGGGCCAGCACGTTTTCTGAGACTTTTTATAACTATAGTTCTTTGATAATCTATTTTAAATGGGAAAATGTTGCCAGATTCAAGTTTGAAAGAAATAGAATGAGCAAGTGACAGTTCTTCAACAGGAATCATACAAAAGTGTTTTAAAAATCTAAATTCATTTTTGATCCTGAGTAATGTCACCCATTAAAAAGCTATCATTATCAAGTTTTGCAAAAGTTATATATCAATAAAAAATTTTGAAGTTTAGAAGTTCATATGTGACTGCATTTGAGTACTATTTGATATATTGTCAAGTTCATGTTTCCAAATATTTTTAAGTGTTTGGAAATTTCCTCTCTCAAGAGAAACAATGCCCACTCCCTTTATTTTCCACTTAGGATAATTTCAGCTGATGAAGTAATGATACTAAATGAAGAAATGGTCTTTCTTAAAACATAGTTAGAAATTTTTTAAACCTTAGTTGCACTTGATTTCAGAAGGAACATTGATTCAACATTAGCTTCTTATTCTCTAGTCTCCCGTCCAGTTATAAGGCACTGTCAGGCTTGAGAACAATACTGAAGGTCAGAGTGGGTTTAAGGTAGAAGTAATCATATTTACCCAATCTAAAACATTCACCTCAAAAATGGAGATGAGCAAATAAGGACTGACTATGAAATTAATGAATATTACTAACCCCTTAACTAGAGACCCAGGTTTAATTGTCCCTAGGAATGCATTGCCAGCTGAAGTTCGGCCAAATTGGATTAGGATAATAAGTGAGTTTGATTACTTCCTTCCTTCATTGGTTCTGACAGCTCTACCTGGGGAAATGATCCAAAGTGAGGCACTCTCTCTAATCTGGATTTCCTATGGATAAAGCCTTGGCAAAACGTTTGCCAATTGTGGCATTCGTAGCTTCTGAACTTAATAAGTCAGTCAATGGATGTTCAGAGTATGAAAAGTTCAGGAGATTATTAAATGTGTTTCCAATATCTGAGGGATAAATGGGCCTGTTGATAGGGAGGATACACTGTGATACTTCAAAAAGAGCAAGATCAAGAATAGGAGGAGTATATTATTATTCAATTTATCAAGAGTTGTGGTATAACCTGCAACATTAATTGAGGCCAGTGTGGCTAACCATAACAATCCCCAAATACATCTAAGACCTTAAACACGTGCAAATTTTTTAGCCTCACAGTTCTATTTCTTAAAAGTTATTCTATATAAATTATCATAAATCATCATCATATGTATAAATGAAATGTTTAACATAGATGAATGGTAATATGAACAAGATAATAATATACACAATGGAATCCTCTTCACCCTTCAAAAATAATGTTGCAAAACAGAGTTTCTAGATAAGGCATGTGGGGTGGGGGCAGTGGTAAGGGAAGGGTAAAGGCTGAACCAAAATCATCTACAAATTTTTTTCCTTCCTTCTACTTTCTCTTGGTTTATTCTATTCTTTTTTTTTTTTTCATTTAAATTGAATGTTTGGTTTGTCAGATTTTAAAATTTTTTATTTGGCTTTTTAATTCAAGTATAGTTAACATACAGTGTTATAATAGTTTAGGTGTATGGTGTAACGATACAAGTCCATGCAGTTTTTAGCCTTTCTTTAGCTTTAGCTTTCTATTGAAGGGTCATTTCAATGACATCATACAAATTCTGGTATTTAGTATCTTTGTCATCTAGTTCCAGGTTACGTTCAATTTCCATTATTATTTCTTTTTTATGAGTGATTTAGATTAGTGAAATTTTTTAAATTAGGTAGATGGAGATGTAGTTGTTTGGATTTTTTAAGATTTATTTCTTTATTTGAGAGAGAGAGCATGAGTGGGGGGGGCAGAGAGAGAGGGAGAGAGAATCTCAAGCAGACTCCCTGCTGAGTGTGGAGCCTAGTGCGGGGCTCGATCTCAGGACCATGAGATCACAACCTGAGCCGAAACCAAGAGTCAGACACTTAAGCAACTGCACCACCAAGGTGCCCCTGTAGTTGTTTTTTAAAATCAATTTTTAATTTAGGAGTAGTCACAGAACATGATCTGTCTTATACTGATTCTTTGACTTTTCTGAGACTCAGTTTAGGACCTAGCCTTAGCCAGAGGTCAGTTTTCATTAAGATTTCATATCCACTGAATATGTTTCCTGAGTGGGTTGGCAGTGGGGAGGTGAATGGAATTACTATAGAGCGACAAGGTTGAAAGCAAAGACACCAGTTAGGAGGCTATTAATTTAGGCAAGAGATGGTGGCATGGACCAGGGAGATAGCAGTGGAAGTGATGAGATCAAGTTGGATTATGGATGTATTTTTAAAGTAAAACCACATGATTTCCTAAAGGATTGAATGTAGAGTGTGAGAGAAGAGAAGAATTGCCTGAGCAATTGGAAGAGAGGGATGTCATTAACTGAGCTAGAGAAGACCACAGGTAGAGTCAATTTGGGGCAGGAGACTCGAATGGAGATATGTGTTAGACACCCAAATTCAGAGGTAAAGTAGGCAGGGGAAAGGTCTGAACAGAAGACATAAGCTTGGGATATAAACTTGGGAATTTGGGGCTTATTGGTGGTTTTTAAAGACATAAAAATCGATAGCTCGCCTAAAGTAATGGTTCTTAACTGGGGCTGACTGGGGTGGATGCTATTGGCACCTAGTAGGTAGAGGCCAGGGATGCTGCTAAACATCCTTTAATGCACAGGATTGTTCCCCCACAACAAAGAATTATCTGGTTTAAAATGTCAATAGTGCTAAGGTTGATAAAACCTGACCCAGGGCACCAGGATAGCTAGAGAAGAGAATGTGCACAAGGCTTAGCTCTGGGGCACTCTTTACTAGGAGTTCAAGGAGATGAGGATAAATAATCAAAGGAATCTGAGGGTATCTGTCTAGCGATATTGGAAGGAAACCAAGAGAGTATCATATGCTAAAAAGCCAAGTACAGAAAGTCTGTGGAGGAGGAGAAAGTGATTGGCTCTGTCAGAAGCTGCTGATAGGTCAAGAAAGATAGGACTGAAAACTGATCATTGCAGTTTGCCTTGTGGGGTCATTGTCAAGACCCTCACATTGACAAGAGCAGTTTTAGCAGAGTGATGTTAGCAGAGTGGCCTTGGGCAAGGCACTTGGCCTCTCTGAGTTTTAGATTCCTCACTCATAAGATGAAGATGACAGTCTACTTGGTCGAATTGCATGAGATAATGTGAATAATGTGTGTAAAGCACCTAAGCAGAGAACTGGCACACAGTAGGCACTCATATAATGTAAGGTCTCCTTCCACAACTGTTCCACTCATTTCCAACTTCTCTCTTCCTACATCCCTCCACCCAAACACAAAACTACTGCTTCAATGTTTTATCACACTCTAGGTATTATTTAGTATTATATGAGACAACTCTTTCATTAAAACACACTTCACATTGTGTACCATATCTCAATTATCCCTTATTATGAACTTAAGAAAAAGAAATGTGTTAATAATTTGAGTTTTTCTGTATTAGGTGATAGGTTGGATTGAGAGAGAAATAGTAGCAATTTGAAAATATACAGAATAATAAAGGTTTTCATGAAGTTAAATATTGTATTAAGTTGTATTATGTATTAAGTCTTTCTACAGTTTTGTAACGGTGCAAATCTAAAGCAGTAGCTCCATTTGCTAGGTTTATTATTGCTCTGAATATTTTCCCCACATTACACTCTCATATTCCAAACTCTCAGTTAAAGCCAAAGTCCTCAGAGAGCCATGTCCAAGGATACTGTTGGAAATCTTGAGAGGTGGAAATTCACTCTTTAAAACTTTTTACTCTGGAATCTCCCACTTATAGTATATTCTTTGCAGACTCAGGAAAATTATTATATATTACTCTAATGATTGCACAGTAACTTTATAAAAATGAATTTAATTTCAAAAGGTCAAAGGTGACCAAATTGTGGGAAAAAGCTATCTGAAAACATGTCAATCTGCATTCAATTCTAATTTCCACAGAACTGGGGGTCCTGGAAGTTCATCCAAGTAATGAGATTTTGTGCTAATTGCTTAGTTATTCACACACAGTGAGCTCTTGGTCCAAGTGGCTCCTGACTGCTCTAAACGCTCAGAAAGCCAAAGAGGAATTTTCTATAACATAGAACTTCTAGACGTCCTGACTCAGTCCCAAGTGATTCTCAGGCAGCCCGATTCTCACATCTGCCAAGTCTACAAAGAGAGGTTTAATTTATCCCCCCACCTCTGCATCTCCTGTATTTCAGTGAGTCTAAGAAACACATTTTGTTTAAATTCTTATGTCTCAGAAATCAGGTCACATCATACAATCAATGGCATGTTACTATAGCTGCTGATCAGCACTATCTAAAAGAATACTTTGTTTTGATTATCCTGATGCCAAGTGATGTTGAGCATTTTTTCATGTGTCTGTTGGCCATCTGGATGTCTTCTTTGGAGAAATGTCTGTTCATGTCTTCTGCCCATTTCTTGACTGGACTTTTTGCTTTTTGGGTGTTGAGTTTGGTTAAGTTCTTTATAGATTTTGGATACTAGCCCTTTATCTGATATGTCATTTGCAAATATCTCCTCCCGTTCCATGGGTTGCCTTTTAGTTTTGTTGACTGTGTCCTTTGCTGTGCAAAAGCTTTTTATCTTGATGAAGTCCCAATAGTTCATTTTTGCTTTTGTTTCTCTTGTCTTTGGAGACGTGTCTAGCAAGAAGTTGCTGCCGCCTAGGTCAAAGAGATTGCTGCCTGTGTTCTCCTCCAGGAGTTTGATGGATTTCTCTCTTACATTTAATTCTGTCATCCATTTTGAGTTTATTTTTGTGTATGGTGTAAGAAAGTGGTCCAGTTTGGAACAGCTAAAATTAACAATTCAGGAAACGACAAATGTTGGTGAGGATGCAGAGAAAAGGAAAACCTTCTTATACTGTTGGTGGGAATGCAAACTGGTACAGCCACTCTGGAAAACAGTATGGAGGCTCCTCAACAAGTTAAAAATAGGGGTGCCTGGGTGGCTCAGTTGGTTAATCGTCTGCCTTTGGTTCAGGTCATGATCCCAGGGTCCTGGGATCAAGCCCCATGTCGGCCTCCCTGCTAAGTGGGAAGCCTGATTCTCCCTCTCCTCCTACCACTCCCCCTTGCTCATGCTTTCTCTCTCTCAAATAAATAAATAAAATCTTTAAAAAAAAGTTAAAAATAGAGCTACTTTATGACCCAGCAATTGCACAACTAGGTATTTATCCAAAGGATACAAACAGTGATTCAAAGGGGCACATGCATCCCAATGTTTATAGCAGCAATGTCCACAATAGCCAAAATATGAGAGCCCAGACGTCCATCAACAGATGAATGGATAGAGAAGATGAGGTGTATATATACAATGGAATATTACTCAGCCATCAAAAAAAATGACAACTTGCCATTTGCAACGATGAGGATGGAACTAGAGGGTATTATGTTAAGTGAAATAAATCAGCCAGAGAAAGACAAATACCCTATGGTTTCGCTCATACGTAGAATTAAAGAAACAAAACAGATGAACAGAGGGGAAGGGAAGGAAAAATAAAATAAGAGGAAAACAGAGAGGGAGACAAACCATAAGAGACCCTTAACTATAGAGAACAAACTGAGGGATGATGGAGGGGAGGTGGGGAGGGTGGGGTAACTGGATGATGGGCATTAAAGAGGGCACTTGATGTAATGAGCACTGGGTGTCATATGCAACTGATAAATCACTAAATACTACCTCTGAAACTAATAATACAGTATATGTTAATTAAATGGAATTTAAATTAAAAATGGTTTTAAAAAGAATACTTTGTGATGATAGAAATGTTCTGATCTGTTCTACCCAATATAGGCACCATCCAGCCACATGGCTCTTGTGTACTTGAAATGTGGCTGGTACACCCAAATAAGTGAATTTCTCACTTTATTTAATTTTCATTGTTCTACATTTGAATAGCCATATGTGGCTAGTGGCTACCACATTGGACAACACAGGTACAAGTTGAATTCTTCCATAAAGGATTTACATTTGTTTCTTCCACTCACCTGAGGAATGACCAACCTGAGACACCCTTAAATTAAATTCTTTGCTTGAGGCTTCTTTGGATGCTCTGATAGTATGATTTCAGACCATAGACCTGAGTAAATACCAGCTTTGGCTCAGATTCTCAGAAGGGGTTTTCCTCTCTGAACCGGTGGTAAGACTGAGGTACATGAATGTTCCTGCTGTCCCTTCCTGTGTGATGGGTTTTTTTTCCCTCTCATTTGCTCTTTTTCTCTCATTGCTCTCAAGGGTAATCCTATGGAGTCCCAGCATTATACAGAAGTCTCCTATTGAACTCTTCATCTTGAATATTTTTTTCATGTAAAAATGAAAAATAATTATGCTTCCTTTGATCAGTAATAATTTACAGCCAATGAAATATGGTAATGTAATTTCTGATGGATAATAGAAGTTTAAGAAACGTTGAAAGAGAGAGAATGGAGGGAAGGCCAAATAGGGCCATACAGTTTGAGTGTTTTTTAAAATAATAGTCCTATGACCCCTTAGATGTTTGGGGGGGGCAGGTGGTTAAATGCCTTCTAACTTTTGTTTGAAGAAGAAAGGAATTGGAGAAGAAATATACATATGAGACCCTGGTATGTACAGGGAGAAAGAAAGGCTTAATAATTAGTGTATCAGTCAGAGTTCTGGCAGAAAAGAGATGGCAAGCATAGATGGATGGAACAGCATCTTCTTTGGCCAGGCTTTTGAACTGGGGTAGAGCCCTGTTTGCATGGGTGAGATGAGAAGCTAAAGACACTGTTTCATGAACATCTTTATAAGCTTCGGTGCACAAGTGCAGCTTTGGGGTTCAGGTAACAATGCAGACATGAGCAGAAGGTCCTTCTCTTTACTTCTACAAAACTCAGTCCTGCTCTGGACCCTACATCTTGTGGCTTTGAGAACTTCAAAGGCCACTTTCCTCAGTGCAGGTGTCATCCTGGACACCAGTGGGAGCTCCAATCATTGAGCATCCTTAAGTGGCTAAGGAGGGACTAAGAAAAGTGTGCCCCATGCTAATGAAACTGGACAGGTTGGTTTCTGAGTATAACTGGAGACTCTCTAAGATATTTGGGATAAAAAGGTGACTCTGGAAATCTGCAAATGACCATTCTTTTCCGCTTGGATACATGGAGCTCAGCTCTAGCAACATTTTAGGAATAGTATTTGCAGGACATCACTTCAGTTGAAGAATAGGTGAGAACTGGGATATTCAGATCATCGGGGGGTGGGAGGGATAATGAAGAAATTGAGTTAGTTCTTCCTAAAACTGAAACTTAAATTAGAGAGGAAAATAACTATAACTATCCCCTTTCATCTAATCCATACAGATTTTACCCAGCAGATGTAACTAAAAACTGTTAATTTCTGGAAAGCCTTAAGCTTTTCCAAGACATAAAACTGGGATTGTGCATAGTCTGTTTTTGGCCTCTGGATTATTGGACACCAAAATGTGAGAGGGGTATTTGGCATTGTAAACAGAGTGCCCTGGCCTTGGGTGAGAAAGCTTGGGTTTCATTCAATCCTGGCAAAGCTTCACCACCTTGGTGAATTCACTTAACCTGCCAAACATGGTATCCTTGCCTGAAAATGGGATATGATACACTCTCTGAACTCAAAGAGTTTTTGTATCATCAAGTGAGAGAACAGGAACCTAGTAAAGTGCTATATGACTGTAGGGGGATGAACATACTTTAAATAGGGCCAGTCTAAGGCAAAACATTATCCCATTGAAGAAAGGAGAAAGCACAAATGATGTTCACCTTCTAAAAAATTACCCCAAATTAAGAGCTCTAGGTTCCAGTCTATATCTTTCAACTTAATTGAATCTACTTGGATTTGGGTTGAATTGAACATACAGTAAGTTCTGTCAGTAATAAAAGAGAATGGAAAGAATATGTAAAGTTAATAAGTTTTCTAAAAAATATACCCAGTTGTTATTCCAGTTTTGTTTCCTTACTCTACTATTACACTTAAACTGAGGAAGAGACAAAAAGAAGCTCTAGAGGAAGGGATCTCCTGTGTATGGTGAGAAAATAAGACCTTTTATTTTCCTAGGCAAGAGCAAATTACTGCTCTCCAAGGTGTAACCCTGGAAATCTCTAGGGGCAGCAACAATTCCTAGAAATTCAGGCCCAGTCTCAGAAGCAGCTAGGATAGTACCCCATGGTAATATGAGAAAACTATGTTCCAAGGTCAGATGTAACAACGGGACATAGTCATGAGTCACAGAGCCTCAGAAAACTTGATAAATAAGATGGAAAGTGGTGGCCAGAAAGATGTCTCAAGTCAAAATGAGAACATCCAGATGGATTCATGATAACACAGAAGACAACAAACTGACATGAAAAACTCAGAAAGACACTCAGAATAGAGCAAAGGCAGGCACCGAAAATTAAGGAGGATGGTGAGAAAAGGGCAGGCCTGCCAGAGCTACAGGGCAGGACAAGGTGGTGAACAAATGTTATGGCAAATAGAAAGAAAAGGAGCTATACCCTCTTTATCTTTTATCCACAGAACCCAGGGCAGTGTCTAATACGTAGTAGATGCCCATTAACTCTTGAATGAATGCATAAGCCCATCAGATAGATTTAGGGTATTGGAAACTGGTCTTTCTAACTCAACCAACTGATAGGTTAAACCAGCACTTCTCAAACTTTAATATGTCCATAAATCACCAGAGGATCTTGTTTAAATGTAGGTTTGGGTTCAGTAGGTCTGGGGCAGGAGCTGAGAGTCTACATTTCTAACACACCTGTGATCACAATGCTATTGATCCACAGATACACTGATCCACACCACAATTTGAGTAACAAGGGCCCAGACTCAGCAGCTTGTAACAGCTTTTTGTTAAGGCAGAAATCAATTCCAAGGGGGAGGACTACAAGTGGAAGTAAGGAAAGCATCTTTCAGGAGTAAAGAAGTGAAGTTTGGGCAAGAATGCCAGTTCTTGAGAGGAGTGATTTGGGGAGCTTTCCTGGGACAGAAGCTGCTGACAGTCCCATGACTAACAGGAGGATACCATGGTGACCTAGAATTGTACATGCAGATTGGGGGATGATAGCAATTTGGCAGTTTGCAAAATGGTTTTCTACAGGAATCATCATAACTTTTAATAACCTGAATAAAAATCATTACCCAATAATGGACTTTATTTCAGCATATTCCATCTGTCTTGTTGCATATAAATAGAAGTTCGAGGTTTTTTTTTTTTTTTTAGTTTGACTATATTACTACAGTAGAGTTTAGTGATATCTAAAGCTGAATAAAAATAGAGTTGATGGTGTGGCAAAAAGATAGAAATGGGAACTCTGTAAACAATTATCACATTAACTCCATAGTCTCCCATTAACTACTTAGCCCTTCCTCTATCCTTGTACCTATTGTCTTCTGTGAAGTGTAGCATGTGGTCTGGATTTAAAGCATATCCGTGGATTTGAGCATACTTCTGTCTCTTCTAGGTGCCCCTAGGTGTAGCCACCAAGTAACAGGCCAAGATAGTGTGATGCAGAATCAACCCCAACTTGAGTGTGAGGAGATTGTGTTCTAGGACCAACACCAGCACCTTCAGCACCACAGACAGAGGCAAATCCTTGTGGAGATGTATTTCTGACTTCATTATACTTTAGGACAAGAATTCATGCAAACTTAAGGTTATGTGTGGTGATCAGGTATTCCAGTTTATTAACAAGCTGAGCAAAATCAAGCTGCTACTCTTCCTTATTTTGGTATAGCAAGTCATATTCCCTTCTTAGCAGCAGATCAACTGTACTTCCTCAGACCAAACTTGGGAGTAAGAAAGTAAACTTACAAGAGGTTTCTGACAGTGGTGAAACCAGATAGTAGACAACAACCAGACCTGGGGCTAATGCCTACAAATAAGAAAATTCCTCTGAGATACAAAGAGTCATAAGACATGGGGCTTAGCTTAGGAAGCCAGTTAATTATCACTGGGAAAGAACACACTGGAACGTGACACCCAGACACATGCCATTTAATGGCCAAATTTCTAGTAAACCTTATCCTAATTTCCTCAGAATGAGATTTATAGACTATAAGAGTCAATGGGGAAGATTCTCTGAAGCTGGCTATGAGAGCTGTAGTTTCTAAGGGATAATGGCCTACAGGACACCTGAAGTCATAACACCAGAAGTGAGAGCAGATGTCCCTAGCAAAGGCATTGAGATGGTGCACTGTCACTGGCAGTTAACAAGGAATAGAAACTCCATGGATCTCACAGCCACAGGAGGGAATTAGGGGTTATCTGCCAACTGATAGGTTCTAAGCCAGGGTTGACACAATAGACTTTGAACTTGAGTCTTAATTTGACCCCTTTGCTGGCTTTTCCTAAGGATCCCACTTGGCCACAAGAGCCTTCCTGCTCAACATGGAAATACCACAAACCTGATGGCTTAACATGTCACAATTTATTATCTTACAGTTCTGGAAGTCAGAAATCCAAAATGAATCTCTTTAATCTGAAATAAAATGTAAGCAGAGCTGCATTCCTTCTGGAGGTTCTAGGGGAGAATCAATTTCCTTGCCTTTTCCAGCTTCTAGAGGCTGCCTGCATTCCTTAGCTCATGACCCCTTTCCATCACTCTAACCGCTGCTTCCCTCATCATCTCTCCTTCTTTAACATCTTCCTCCCTCTTATAAAGACCCTTGTGATTACATCAGGCCCACCTGATAATCCAGGTTAATCTCCCAATCTCAAGATCTAATCATATCTGCAAAGTCCCTATTGCCACCTTAAGTTACATATTCACAGATTATAGGAATTAGGATGTGGATATCTTTGAAGAACAATTATTCTGCCTACCATAGGTGGTATCTTCAGTGAAGGCAAAAAAAAAAAAAAAAAAAAAAGGCATTTATGTGGCCTAGAGGTGGCAGGCAACTCTGGACCTAAGGGGCTCAGGAAAAAATGTCCCACTCTACTAAAAAAGGAAGAAAGAAAAAGAAAGAAAGAAAGAAAGAAAGAAAGAAAGAAAGAAAGAAAGAAAGAAAGAAAGAAAGAAAGAAAGAAAGAAAGAGAAAGATTTACACTAGCACAATGTTGTCAGCCTAAAACCTTTACAAACTTTCTTACAAACATAATTTCTTGCTTCAAGAAACTCTTTAAATCATTTCATTGCAACATATGATCATCACTATTTTTTAAATAAACCAATTACAGTAATTTTTGTGTTCTAAAAACAGGGACACAATAGTTGGCTTCTCTTCCACAAACCCTTTTACATTTCTTTTTACCTATGAGTATTATGAAATCATCTCCAACACATTATGCAGCCAGAGCAGTGCATCTGCATGCTGCTATGCTCTGGCTGGAGCTCACACTGGAGCTCCCGCTGGATCTCTTCTGGGGTGCTCACACCCAAGGGAACACGGTAGAATGGCCGTTTGCTGCTTTTGCCCTACTTAGAGGAGGATTTCGTTGTGAGGCAGAAGCTTACAACCCACAGAACTTTGGACAGAACTTTCGACAGTCTTCAGGGATTGAAGACTTTGCTTTCCTATAATCAGTCAAATCCTGTAAATTCTACCTCCTTAACCTTTCTCCACTCCCCCTTCCTCTTCAACTTCATGTTGCTTGTCAAGGCAGCACAATACATTGCAGGGTTTCCCCCAAATGATCTGATCCTAACAACCACCTAAGGTGCATATTAAACATGCAGATTCCCTACACCTCACTTGGAAATTCTGATTTGAAGCCTTGACAGAGGCCATGGAATCTGCATATATAATAAATATCCCCTCCCCCGCCATGTAATTCTTATTCTCAGGCAAGAATGGGCAAGACAGGGACGATGAAACAAGCTGGGCTTGGAAATCAGGCACACCTTTGTTTGAATACTTTCAAAGCTGGTGAACTTGTGCAAGTTACTTAGCTTCTCTGAACCTGTGTAATGAAGAGTGCATAGGTTGTTTGGAGAATTGAATAGGATTTTGTGTGCATTTCACTGTATATAGAGCCCCAGAGTTCAATAATTGTGAATTGTCTTATCTCCTTGAGCTTCATGCCTCTTCCCCCAGTACCTGCTGTATTGTGGTTTTCACAGCTGGGGGATGTTGAATGACTCTGCAAATGTCATAGGATGACAACCAGCCACACTTGGTTAATCTCTCTGCCAGGACCTACGCACCCAGTCATTAACTTCATCATGTAATTAAATGGGTTTTCAGAGCTCTCCCTGCCATAGGGTTTCCTCTCATTTATGAGGAAACATCCACAAAGATTCCCCTTTCTTCAACCAGCTGCACAAAGAATGCTAATCTTCCTCACAGCTGTGTCAACCATAGTCCTAGGAAGTGCCTCCAGAAAAAGCTTGACTTTTATTCTACAAGAAAAAGAAGCATGACAGATTTACTTCTCAGCTGGCTGAGGTTATGAGTGGACCCTAGTCAGTGGTCCCTGCTGGCCAGAATTTCATCACCACTTACAAGCAAGGAGGAATCTTGTAGACAGGGTAGGCAGAAATCAGTGGCTCCATGAAATGTTCAGCGGATTTCCCTTGTCAATCTTTCTTACTATGTAAAAATGAATGTGCCTTTCTTACTTTTTCTTTCCTTCTTTCTCTCCTTTTCCCTCTTATCCCTTCTCCCTCCCATCCTTCCTTCCTTCCAAAATGCCTTCTCTGACTCCTCATTCTGACTTAGAACCTTCTTCTCTGTTTCCACAGCATTCTGTCCTCATCTTTATCATTTGAGCAAGTGCTCAACTCTATCATAACTGTTAGTGTGTTTGCCTGTCTTTCCTCTTTACCACTCTTCTGCCCAGCACCTCAAATCCCTACACACACTAAATTATAAGCTTCTGGGAAAACAGGTACCATGCGTTGTTATCTCTGCATCCTTAATCTTTAACAGAGTGTCTGACACATAGTAGTTACCCAGGAAATAGTCAATGTATGAATGAATGAATGAATGAATGAATGAATGAATGAATGAATGAATGAATGAATGGCTTTGGTGGTAGTAGATTAATGTTGGTGTCTCACAGAAGCCTTTGAAGAAGATGATCACAGTGATTAAGCAAAGGCTTAGAATGTTTTGTTGGGAATCAAATAGTTACCACCATTCAAAAGGATCTTGTTTATAATCCAGTGGAGATTCTGACTTAATTTGAGGAGAATTCCTGTAATTGCAAAGTATTGCTCAGAGAACCAAAGATACAAAGAAGACACTGTCCTTAAGGATGGACCTTTGCTATAATCCAGGGAATGTGGCATTGGGATGAAGGTGAGGGTTATAATAAAGACCAGCATTTCTATTTCAAATTTTAGTTTACAAATTGTTATCAAATATATTATCTATAAAGAAGGCGTAGGTGTTAGAAGTCAGAGGATCTGGGTTTCCAGAAAGCGGCCTAGCCTCACTGAGTTTTAGCTTCTTCTGTAAAATGAAAATGATACCTCTGCCCATTTCAAAGGGTTGTTGAGAGTCTCAAATGAGACTCAGTATATGATAGCTATTATAAATAGTCCCTCAAAATAAGTGATTGAACAGGTTGGTGAGATAAAGTTTTTACTGCCTCTAAGCTAAGAGCAAGTAGAACAAGGCTTTAAAAGCAACACTATTCGTGAATAAATTGTTTGCTGTTCATCCTCCTACAACCTGTTTTCTTATCCTTAAAATTAGAGAGTCAGAGTGGAATGATCCCCAAATTGCCAATGAATCTAAGATACTATGGTTTCTACGACCGACTTGAGGCAAGGCATGGTTTGTAAGTTCCCATTTAATGACTCTGAGGATACCAGCATTAATCAGAATAGTGCTCAGACCCTATAAATCTACATCACACACGGTGCAGGGTGAGTATCTGAAGCACATTGTCCTCTTACAGCTGAGCTTGTTGGCAGTATGTCCCTAGTCCTCATTATCTCTAGTGGACCGAGACCAGTTGGCCAAAACCTTACAGAGATTGGCAGAGCTAATTATTTATAGATGTAGCCCATCAAAGGCTTTGTACCTTCCTTTGTGGTGAGGGCTGATTTCCCTGACTCTCACTATTCCTTTCTCTTTTATGTATTGTCTGTTCCTTAAATCCTTGCATTTTTATGTGCCTTCAGTTCTGATTAATTCAAAGCTGTGAAGATTTTAACTTACTAATCCATCAGTTGGGAGTGATCAGCAGGGAGAGGAGAGAAATACTATCCAAATTCTGCAAATAGAAAACCTGAGCCCAGAGACCTAAAATGAAGATTGGAGAGTAAGCATCAGCTATGTGCCAAATCCGTCACTAAAGGATTTCCATAGGGGTTTATGTTGGTTAGATTATTTTTATTAAAAGGAATTTTGCTGACCCTTAGTTTGGGTGAGTTGTGTAAGAATTCAGCTTAAAAAAAGGAAGATCAAAAAAGAATTTTGCTACAGACCCAGGATTCCAGGAAGAGCTGAACTGCCAGTTCTCACAGAGCTTATTAAGTAGTTCAATACTCAATAAATCATTCAGAATTGAGAACAGTACTAGTGACTGGGTCATCTGGTCCATCTCCAAAGCAGCAAGAATTCACAAATATTGATTCTTATGCTCTACTATTATGGCAACTCAGCTCTTCTTCCTGTGTCCGTCAGTTACTATTCCCAAAACCAACTGTTACTTTCTTTTTCTCTGTCTCAAGTTCTGATGGGTCCAGTTTGTCCCTTTGTCCATGATAAGCAAAAATTCCAAACCAGGTCATCTATAGAGTCCTAGCCAACCTCAGGCTGGCCATCCTTAGACAAGGTGCCCACTTCAGGGGAGGACGGGCATGAGGCTCCATTATGGCAAATCATATGAAGAGAAAACCTCAGAAGAGGAATGTGGGAATAGATATTCTGAAGCCTAGCCTCTTCAGTAAAAGGTTCAAAGTCAGTGCCATAACAGAGGCTGAGATGCCTATATAAATCAAATTTTCTTTCCTATGAGTAACTACGATTTATGGGGGAAACAAACCTCCAACTTAAGAAGCACAAAGATTTTGAGACTTCCTTTATGTACCATTTCATTATTTTAAAATTCATTCTATACTACTCTCTTCTTTGATTAAAGATCATTCAATTAGTAAGGTTCTTAATGTGCTAAAATACAATTTTAATTTATCAAAATTTAGTGGTCATGTAACTTCGAAGGATAATTTATTGAACAAAGCAAAGCACACATGTTCAAGGTTGTGCTGGTTTAACTGGAAGTATTGCCATGGTGTCATTTTCTGTGATTATCTATTGCAGAACTGAGTGTATTCGATTTATTCCAAGTGACCTGGGCTTTTGTGATGAGCTGGAAACCTCAACTATTTACAACTTTGTTGCAGGAAAATAATGTTATGAGTTCTAAACATTCTATTGACAGTAGGAACTCCCAATGTATAATCATTTCTAAATTGGAAATTAATACAGTTTTATTCCGCAAATCTTGTATCAAGCATCTTTGAAGCAACCACTTTCGGCAAACATTTTTTAAAAGGGCTCTGCTCGTCACAACCATCTTACGACATTTTGATTCTTTCCATGTCTTGGGAAGTGGTGTAAACATGAGGGAAAGGGAACTGTATATTTATCTAAGACAGTGGTTCTCAAAAACTATGGTCACAGAACTAGCATACTGCCATCACCAGAGAATTTGTTACAAGTACAAATGCTGAAGCCTTACCCCAAATCCACTGAATCAGAAACCTTGCAGATGGGGCCCAGAAATATGTGTTTTAACAAGACTTCTGGGAGATTCTTGAGCATACTAAAGTACTTCTGTGAGCTTCAGAAACCCCAGTTAACCTCTAGTTACTTCTGAGTGGGGGTTAAATCTGAGAGGAATCCTAAAGTAAGGATGAATTCAGTCAATGTACACTGGACCTGTTTCACTTATTCTCTGTTCCCTTCTGCTTCAGCGAGCTGCTGCCTACTGTTTCTAAGCTTCTTCAATTTCCTACATAGAATTTCCTCCTACTTCCTCTCTGTCAACCCAAACTCCATTCTTTCCTTCCAGATTTGATTCAAAAATGACTTCCTTCAGGACACTTTCCATATTTCCTCTTAGTTGCATTCATCAAACATTGATATAGCACTTACTTTTTTCCTTGCACAAGTTACAAAGACAAATAAGACTCCATCCCTGTTCTCATGTCCAATGAGAGCACACAACAGATCACTCTTCTCCTTTGTTTTTACTCAAACCTTTCTTATAGTTCCTAGTAAATCATCACCCAACTTTACTTTGGTTTGGGGTTATTTTCAGTATATATTTATCTTCCCTACTAGATGGCAAGCTCCTTGAGGGCAGTGACCCATGTTTTAAACTCACATTGTGTATGACATGTTTCCTGGCAGCCTACTGAGCACATATTGGGGGCATGCTGTTGGGATGAATGAATAAGATTATGATTGAAACAAGAATATAGACATGAACAGAATGAAATCTATACTTTCATAGTAAGTTTCTCTGTATTTTCTTCCTCTGCCCTTTAATCCATCCTTACCCACCAACCTAGGGTATAAAACCAATAAAATCCTAATGACAACTCACTTGAAAAAAAGTAAGTTCATGTTTCTCTGTGCTGGGCTTGAAAGAAATCCAAACAATTGTTGGGCCAACTACCACCAGGTCAAATGCCAATCCACAGAACTCTTCATTAAGTTTAAAAATGAATCTTAAATATTGTGCCTTATTTTCCCCCTTACGTTCAGTTGCGCTTTGAAAAAAAAATCTTTGTAGAATCCTGACTCGGGGCCAAAAGGACCATTAATTAGTGAAATTGCGAAGAACCTGCCGAATGAATGATTTGTACGTGACCAGAGAGACACAGAGGAGAGCAGTGGTCTGTTTTGCAGTGATTATATCCAAATCTTTCAACTGAACTAGATTACATGCCAAGCTGAATTCTCTAAGAGCAGCTGTCTATTGCTTACAAATTCTCTTTGACTTACGTGTCAAAGCAATACTTAGGTCTATAAAGCATATACCTGCTTGCCAAGGTGATTGTTTGCAAATTTGAATAATAATATGTTAGAAGGTCCATGTTTGCTAATTTGTTCACCTCTTCATAGATCAAAGCTCCAGAGAGTATCTTAAAAGCTAAGCTTCTAAGTAAGGACAGAATGAGAAGAAGGCAAGTTTCCTGTGGCTCTCTTAGAAACTCATGCTGGGGAAATCATCATCAACATCATCATTATATCCATGGGATATTGGGCTCTTCAGTCATCAGGAGACTTTGATATTTGCTACCTGATCATGTGGCTTTAGTGACATACAAAACTAGAAGGACTTGCCATGAAAAACCCATGGCTTTGTGAAAAGGATAGGCGGGAGGAAGAGAGATGGAATGATAATTTCTGTGAATGAAGTAATTTCTTGCTACCTCATTGTGAGCTCTTGATAGTCTTTTCAAGGTGGCAAAAAAATGAACAGTACCTTTTTAAATAAAATAACACTCAGGCTCACTAAGGCTGTCAGTAGGAGGAGGAATCTCAAAGTAAGGAAAAGCAGCTGAATTAAAAAACTTGCACTTCCTACGAGCATTCACTCATTAGCAGTCTCAGATGTACTCTGGCCTCCAGATAACCTGGCTTTTGATTTAACTCTGTCCCTACATGGACACATGGTCCTCCTTTGGCTAGTCTATGGCCCAGCTGTGACAAGGCCAGACCATTTAAATCAAATGTCACTGAAAGAAAGGTGAAAACAAAGAGAAAATAAACCTAAGAGGTAGTATTACATGAAAATTATCTGGTTTACAAGATACGACTCGTTCCCACGGCTCACAGTCCTGTTCCAATGGGTGGGGTGATGATCTTCAGGTAGTTCTTTCCCTCCTAGCACCCACCCACCTTATGTCTAGTAGGTACTAGATATATGTGCATATGGACTAGATATGTGTGCATCCTGACACATTAGACTGGAAAACAACACTAGGAAATAGGTTTTAATCTTATATTCCAACTCTGCTCAATAGAGAGTGACCAACTAGGATGCTGGATTGAGGAGGGTTCCAAGATTTTATCCTGATTCAATGAGGAAAGTATAATGATTGATCGGTGATACCTGCAATGGATGAGGATAAGAGGATGGGCAGGGAGTAGTGGGAGGGAGGGATGATAATGCCTATGCTGGGTATTTGCCGCCCTGGTTCAGACCTAAGAAGGTGATTCCAAGAGACAGGTACAGAATCCTCCCTTTCACTGCTCTAAGGACCCAACTCTTCTTCCATGGCTGATACTTGAAATAATGCCTTTCCATTTCAGGGAAGACCCCACCCAACTACAAGGTCTAATTAGCCTCAATATTCACACAAAAGAAACACTAATGGGGGAGTCATATCTTTCCATTAACCATTCTTCTTCCTGGAAAGAATTTCAACAGTTTTCTCAGGCTTCCTTTTGGCCACACAGAACCTGGAGTTTCTGAAAGTTACAAGTAGCTATCAGAGGCAGAGAGTCTGACCCTTTCGGATGACTAAAATTTACAAAATGGTCCATAAATGAGAGGAAAACTTTGACTTGGTCCCACCTACCCATGCTCATGATGAATTTAATAGGCTTTTTTCATTCATGGTCAGCTCAAAAAGGAGAACAAGTTATAAAAAGGCCTTAATGTGGGGGGCTACTGCAGAAGAGTGTAAATTGCTTCTTTTAAAGGCAAATGGCAGAAGGAAAACTAAGTGAAAGGAGGTACTAGTGGGCAAAGGACTAAGTCATGAGTGGGAGAGACCAAAAGAGAAAGCCATTCCAGATAAAGAAGAACTGAATGATACTCAATATTGGTTACCCTCCCACAGGGCATCAGTTAAAAATCAAGCTAAGCAGCAGGATTGGACTGAATATAAATGTACAGCAACCAAGTTTAAATCTGGATCTGAAAAAAAAAAAAGTCCCTATCAGCATTAAGCCTCACACTAGCCCAGAAAAACTATTGAGATAGGGAAGCACCAAAACATCACGAGTCAACCTTCACATCCCATATGTGGCCCGGTGACAAGTGTTTATGCAATATGATTGATTACCCTGCAATTTACTTTGTCAATCAGTCACGGAGTTAATTACATGTTACTCTTGGGCACTATTATAAATAATGGTATGGCAAACAGTGCTAGATTTAATGGTCCTTAGCGTTCAGCTATTAAATTGATGATACAGCGACATCAGTATTGATGAACAAGGACCTTCTGCATCAAGGATAATTTATATCACTAAACGTAATGGGCTATCCCACTCCCAATTTTGCCAAGACATTATTCATACTGATACAAGAAATGAATCCTTCAATAAAGAAGGAACAAATATTATTTTGTTTTGTGGGATTTTTTAAAAATCCCCTGGTAAATACTGATCATGAGGAAACAGGGACTTTGTATCACTGACATAGAGCTTAGGGAAATGTCAGCTCACCATAAAACTTGCCAAAATGGGAAGGGCAGGTGGATTCAGGAGGAATAATTTTCATGCAAACACAGCCTCTCCAGGAGGAGTCTTTGAATGTGCCGTCCACCCTGACTAGAACATCCTTCTTTTCCACCACTCCCCATGTACTGGTTGACTCTACTCATCCATCAGACATCATCTTAAGTGGCACATTGTCCAAGAAGTCTTCTCTGACTTTCTGAACTGGATTAGATGCCCATCATAGTCTGGGTCATCCAGAAGTTGACTCTGAGACAAGGATTCATGTAAAAGTGTTCCCAGGATTAGCTGATAGCTGAGTGGGCAAATGGGACCAGAGAAGGAAAGGAGGCAAAGTAAGGATAGGATATCAAACAAAGTCTCAAAGAGGGGGATTTTGGCTCAATCTTACCATGAATATATATAATGTAGAGTTGTCTCAATCAAGGATAGCACTTAAATCTCTACATGTGTCAGTCACTGGTTAAGGGCTACCCTGAGAACTTTGACTACGACACAAACAGGAAAAACAGTCTGGCAGCTTGAGGACAATCCTCTGACAAAGACGTAAGTGCTGGTGTTGGGAGAGAAAGGATATCAGGAGTTGGTGTACCTCAAAATGGTAAATGGATCCAATGTGACATGGGTAGAACACATTGATAATGTCTGCTATAGTGGCCTTGTGAACTGTTTTCATAGCTGTACACTCTGTAAGATAGCATCTATCATGCAGCATTGCAATTGCTCAGTTAATTGTCTGTCTTAACTACTGGCTTGTAAGCTCTATCATGGAAGGAGCCATGACTGTCTTGTTCTGTATTTTATCACCAGTGACTAGCACACTAGCTGGCCCGCAGGTAGTCCTCAAACAATATTTGTGAAAGGAGAGAAGAAAAGGGGGGCAGGAGCAAAGTTGGTTTAATGGAAGGATTACACTAGTATAATGTATCACACATTCAAGCAAAAACAAATCTTGGTAAAACAGCATTCTTATAGGGGTTATACTGAGGTAGTTTCACTCATTTTGAGCATGAGAATCTTGGTTCTAAAAGTCAGGTATTGTCCATCCAGCCAGGAGTTCATTTGTAACTGGCCAGGAGGGGCTCTTAACTGGATGAGAGGAAAATAATCAGATCCATGGTCTGAAATGAAGGCTGTGATCATTTTACCACACAATCTGAACAAACGTAAATATGATGACATCAAGACTTCTATTAACTCCTAGCTCCTGTTCATTAAATGTGGAAAATCCTTAGGTAATATGGGCCAGAGAACCAGCTCTATTCTGATCACATCTGAATTGCTTTTTGCCTTTCATTCATTCTTTAACATTTATTATTTACATCTGTTCTTTAAAAACTGACTTCTAAGTGGCTTCGTAAAAGGGAAGTTTATTTCTCAGTCAAGGAAAATCCAATCGGTGTTCATGGGTAGCTTCATACAGTGATTCAGAGATCCAGGCTCCATCTACCTTGTGGCTCCACCATCCTCTGAAACCTTAAAGTCCTTCCCTTCCAACCAGTGGAAAAGAAAAGAGAGTGAGAAAGCACACCCCCTTCTCAACCTTCAGCCCAGAGGTGAAACACATCACATTCCCTTGCTGGTGACCAGTCACATGGCTGGGAAATGTAGCCCACCCAGCAACAGCCCTACACTGGACTGGGTAGGTAACCTACTCTGCCACACAGTCATTCAACAAATAGTTATTAAGCACCTAAAGTATGCAAAGTTCTGTATTCACTGTCGGGAATAAAAGGGTAAACAAAACAGGAGTGGTTGCTGCCCATGGAGCTAATTTACAGTTCGTGGGGAAGATAGACATTGATCAGGTAATCATGAAAACACATAATCCCAAATGTGCAGGGAAGAAAAAGTACAGGGACGGAAGAAAGTTTAAAATAAGCTAGATCTAGTTTGAATGCCTGAGGAAGGAATATTTAAGCTGACACCTGAAATTTAAACAGAGCTGTCTAGAAAAGGTTGGAGAGAAGAACATTTTGGTTAGAGGGAACAGCATGTGCCAACGTCCTGAGAGAAGAAGGATATTTAACTTCTATTATCCTAGGGTGACCCCAACCTACTTGAGGATTAGCGCTTTTCTATTTTTCACTATACCTGTTAACCTCCCATGCAACTGGTGCTCTATAAAATGAACTTTTAAACTGCTTTGCTACTGTGTGGGTTAATAACTTTTTATTTCTGTTCTTTCAAATGATAACTGAATGTGGAATTTAGTTGGATACTTGGGTCTGCATATCAAAAACCACCACTGAAAAAATATAATGACGGCTAGGTTAACCAGAAGAATTTCTAATTAGTTTCCACTACCCTTTCTGGCCTCCCAAAGTAGTTACTGATGAAGTTGTTACTGGAAGGGCCATCCCCATCAGTGAATGGATGGGTTTATACCTCCAGGTAAAGAAGTTGTTTCATCTCCCAGAGACAAATATAGCTATTGGTCTGTCCAGTGATAGAAATGGAATGAGAAGAAAGGTTCAATTACTTGGATAATAAGGCTGATAAGATAGGTCAGTGGCCCTGCTTGCCACTGTCAAAATCTCAGCTCTCTGCTTGTCCATCTTACAAATGTGTGTCTGTCTCTATCCAGATGAAAAAAATAGGGTGTCTTCCTAGCTAACTCATACAACCAAGTCCTATCTCTCAGGAAAATGTTCTATTCAAAAGTCTGTCTATAATAATTATTGTTTAGAAGAGGAGAAATGAGTCTCTTTGACAAATAGAGTTTCACCAGTAGCAATTTTAGGCTAACAACATAGTCCAAACTCTTGGTTTTCTCATTTTAGCTAGGAAATTCCAAACTCTTTTTTTCCACACTATGTAAGTAAGCATCATAACTCAGTGAGGCACAGATTGACCATGAATGGCCAAGTCTATGTAGGAAGGCTAAGTGACATAGAGACCTTTCACACATATATACACGCAAAAGATGAAATTTCAAAAAATAAGTATTGAATTTACCTAAACTTGGCTGGAGTAAGTCTACATAAGTCTCCAATCAGGAGCTAATTCCTAGGTGAGGACCCAAGATCCAAAAGTGGGTCAGATGTGATGGTTGCCCAAAAGAGTCATGAGTGAGAGGATCCCAAGGATTAGCAAGGCCCTGAAGAGTCCTGAGCATCAAAAGTTGTATTCAAAGGATAAGCTAGACACCCAAGCAAGTCACAGAAACATTATAAACACTAGAACAGGGCAAGGACAAAGATGGATGGTAGTGATGAGCCAAGAGGATCCAGAACAATTTTTGTGAATCTGTGATTTTTATGAGTTTGTTTTATATTGTCTTATGGATAGAGAGTAAATCCAGTTTAAATACCCAGAATTGGTTTGGACATGTCAGCAGCAAAACTGCTTTCTGATGATCATTTCATGTGATTGATTAGGAGTGGCTCATTTGTGCATGCCTTTAGGATCTGTTTTGTTCCCTTGTTTTAAAACTTCCAAGTCTTGAACACCTATGATGGTTGCATAGGCAATAATCAAACAAGAGTAGCAAGTAAATGAGCTTATGTTGGGAATACACAGTCATCAGGTTGCCTGGCCGTGCCAAGACTTCCTCCTGGCTGTCAGTGAGTCCTCCATTGCCAGTTTGTGGTTTCCAGACCCATTAAGCTACACAAATGGAGTCATCTGTTCCTTTCCGGTCTTCAAGCGCCTTTTCCCCCTAAGGGACCCAGCAGGAGGTTGTCTGTAGGCATCAGATTATAGCAATCAATAAACCACAAGCAGCATGGCTCATTTAGAAACAGAGACATAGGCATTTTGCTGGAAGAAACAGTGATTACTTACCACAGGTCCAGAGAATCATGGTGTTTATTAGAGGTCAAAAATGTGGGATTCAGGGGCGCCTGGGTGGTGCAGTAGTTAAGCATCTGCCTTCGGCTCAGGGCGTGATCCCGGCGTTCTGGGATCGAGCCCTGCATCAGGCTCCTCTGCTGGGAGCCTGCTTCGTCCTCTCCCACTCCCCCTGCTTGTGTTCCCTCTCTCGCTGGCTGTCTCTCTCTGTCAAATAAATAAATAAAATCTTTTAAAATAAAATCAACATGGCCAGATACTAAACTATCCCTTGGCCCTCAAACTTGTTCTTTCTGTGATTCCTGTCTAGGTGAATCGTACACCAAAATACCCAAGCTTGGGGACAATTCTGATTTTTTCTTCCTCCTTTTCTTCTCCCTCAACCCCAGCATCTACTTAGAGATTGAGACCTATAGTTGCCATTTCCATACTATCTACATAATCTTCCCGATTTCACGGGTTTAGTTCAGGCCCTCATTGGACTACTGTTTCTCCCTTTTGTTCTTCTCCACTTGGCAGCAGAGTGATCTCTGTACATTGCCTGCAGAGGACTAACCCAACAAGGAATTCTATAGAATGTTCTGCCACTTGATAAATGCTGGGGTGGAATGACTTCATAAAAACAGTGAAATAACACCTTATTCTCACGTCATGTAATCAGTGTCCAGAGTATCTGCACATGAAACATAGTAGATACGCAGTAAATATTCATTCAGTGATGAGTAAATAGGCAGTATGGTATACAGAAAAGCACAGACTCCCTCAAGAGACCAAGGTTCAAATCCCAACTTTACCACTTTCTAACTGAGTCACCTCAGGAAACTTATCTAACATCCCTGGGTTTCAATTTCTTTCAAAATGTTATTATCAGTAGCTACCTAGCAGGTTTGTTGTGAGGATTAAGTGAGATGTGCTTAGAGGACTTGGCCAATGAGTACTTAACAAACGAAAACGACTCAAATGCTAGCTGTATTAAAAACAAATAAATTGACAGAACAGAAAACATGTAATTATTAGGCACCACCTGTACAGGGTACTTTACAAGGAAAATTGAGGATTTGTAACCTCTGACCTCCAGAACATAAAGCCTACATTACACATCTCACCCCAATTCAGTCAGTCAAAGAACATTTACCCTGGGCTCATCACCCAACTGGAATTCAAAAACTTTCCAAAAATCTAACATGGGAATCTAAAGGGAATTTAACATGGGGATACCCCAATGTCAAATAAGGATTTTGTAGTTTTAAAAATTTAGTTTGATATTTCCTAGGGAAATATTAATACCTGTTGGAGCTAGATCTGCATTAGGTAAAAATCAAATGGAAGATTTTAGAATTTGCCTTCCAACTTTGGTGAGTCATTACTATCTAGAATGGATGCAATGACACGGGAAGCATGATACAATCATTCTTCCCAGAGTTGATCAAGTATGATCCCACTGGTGGGTGGGAATGACACTAGTGAAGGAGAAGGAAATCACTTAATTTTTCAATAGTTTTAAGAGTAGGACAGGAACTTAAGGACCATTGAGTCTAATGCTTTCTTTCTCCAGATGATAGCCTTGAGTCCCTGAGAAATAAAGTATCCTGCCTAAAAAGGTAAGGGCCATTCTGAGACCAAGAGCCCTTATCTCCTGACTCTATCCAGTATTCCTCCCACTGAGAGCTGTGCAGAGCATTTGTTTTTGTGACTCGGTGAAAAGCAAATCTTTATTCAGAATGTTGAGATCCCCCCGCCCCAAAGTGCCTCTCTTCTTAGTATCTCTCCAACATGAGATGTAGGTAGACTTCTATTTCTTTTCAGCGGACATATTATGGATACAGTGTCTCAGACTCTTGAGGCCTGGAACGGCCTTTCTGTCTTACAGCTCTGAGGTTATAAAGTTATGAAGTTATAGATTCTATAATCTAAATTCTGAAGGAAATAGATTATATTCCTGATCTAAAGTCTAAATTCTGTATCAGTTCCTAAAGATCCTCAAAAACATTAAGAGGGAGTTGTTACTTACTATTTGTGAAAAGTGCTCCAAGATTCTTGTAGAAAAGATGCCATTCACATGTTTGTTTCATTCATTCATTCATTTACCCAACTAACTGAGTCCTTAATTTTACACTTTATCCATATGGCTTTAATATCTGTTTTTATGACTAGATTGTAAGCTTTATGTCAGTAAAAATTAATTCATCTATCTTTATCATTCATTGCTCTATGTATTGCAGCCAGCTCATTTCCTGACAGTGTAGGTACTCAATAAAGGTGTGATAATGAATCAAAAAAATAAAATAGGAAAAACAATCCATAGTCACTTTTTCAATCTCCTATTATCGAATATATCAGATTCATCTGCAATATGTTTCAGGAAATATACAGAGGAGGTAAAGATATAGAAAAGAGAGACCAGGAGCCAGAAGAGTGCGGAAGAGGTCCTTATAACTTCTCCTCAAGGAGAACCATACTTCATTATATGTTAAGAATAGTATGCATCATACCTCAAACAACCTACTAGACTGACTTATATTATTGAATATCTGTTCATTGAGTAGAGATTGTGTTCATATTTGCAATTCACATAAGGAAGTTTCCTGAGTCCAACACCCATCAGCCCCTGATTGAATATCAGCTTCCCAGATAGATCTTACACTGTAAATTTGGTAGGAAAGAGTAGTACAGGTTGGACCGATTCAGAGTGACTTTGATCATGAAGATAGAGCCCTTGTTGAAAGCTTGAGGCATAAGTCACTGTCAAAGCCTGCCTCTTCACTCTGCCCACACAACCATGGGAGCCTCAATCTTCCTAAAGGTAGTGAAGTATGAAGTTAAAGAGGTTTGGACAAGCATTTGGGAGCCTCTGAAGCTTATCTGAACTAACCAAGCCTCCCAAAGCCATAAATCTCCAATGAAAGCTTCCAAGGGTGACATACTTCATTGTGGAATGTCTCAGGGATTGGCTGCAGTCCAGAAAAGAAGAGATGTGTAAACTGCAAGATAAAGCCAACATGCGCATCACCCTTCCCTCCTGGGAATCTCTCAGTCCAACTCTCATGAGTGTAACATTTGAGGATATTGCTTGCCTGCTTAGAGTAGTGCTGCATTGCATGATCATAAGGAGTCAGGATGGCCCTTGAATGTTGCTTTCTTTTTTTCTAAATTATGTTATGTTAGTCACCATACAGTACATCACTAGGTTTTGATGTAGTGTTCCATGATTCATTATTTGCGTATAACACCCAGTGTTCATTACAACACATGCCCTCCTTTCTGTTTGTGGTCAGGTTTCTTATTGGATTGAAGAAGACAGTGTGAGCCAGGATGTAAATGTAATTATTGCCACTATTGTCCCAGACTCCTGGATTTTCTTTTGTTTCTCAATGTGTCCAGAGGCCACATGCATGCAAACTGGCAAGATGATTGTTTTGAAGGCAGATTCTTGGGACCCTCCCCAGAAAACTGAATCAGAATCTCTGATAGGGCCTGGAAATCTGAAATTTAACAAGCTCTCCTTAGGCATAGTAAATCCTTAGGCATAACATTTTCTTATCACCGCTCATTTAATGCAAGCCAGTCATTTTGCAGAAGAGGACTGAGGGGCCCAGAGAGGTAGAATGACCTGTTTAATGCCTCACAGCTGGTTAACATCAGACGCCATGCCAGGACCCACCTCTGTGCCTTCCCAGATCTGTCCTTTTTCACCACCACATCTCCATCATCATATCCTGGAGCATTCGTTATGGCCTACCACAAGTTCCTGCAAGGAAGGGCTCTGAGATGCTTGCAGTACCTCTGGAGCATGTAACATGAGGGAGACAAGAAACTCAACTGGACAGATTACATTCCAGTCCCATGCAAGCTCAAGGGTAAGCAAGAGGAAGGAGAGAGTAGCTCTGCGTCCTCCAGTTGTCCCTGCAGGCACCCAGAGCGCTCTTCTGCTCTGTATGTCCTTACTTTATGCTCAGAAAAGGGTCTGCTTTTAGCCATTTATCCTTCTGTATAAGTAAATTAAAGAGCTCTTATACTTGCATATGCCACTTAGCAGGTGCTGTTTTCTTATTTGCTCTTGGAAACCTTCCCGACTGTCCACGGTTACAACCCTTGGCACAACCCTCCAGTTTTGCCATGTCCACTGTATTGTCTATGGGCAAGTGCATCTCCTGCACTAAATTGTCAGCATCTTGAGGGCAGGACGTCTTTCATCTCTTTTTACCCATTGCCAGCATAACCTCTAGTCCATTGTAGGTGATAAATAAATAATATACGGCGTCAAATAAATTCTTGCAACAACCTAGCGAATAGAGAGGACTTATCATTCCTACCATACGGATGAATAAACTCGGTAGAAAAAGGCAAAGTGATTTGGGGATGATTACACTTGTCCAGTGAAAGGGAAGAGATTTGAATCAAATTATGAATGACTCCAAGAGTGCTACCATTTCTACCGTTATTAAACCACTAGCACGTTACCCCCAAGGTCAAGGTATTCCGTCCCCTAGAGGTAACTGCATCTTTAACCAACTCTCTAATTTTGGAAGAGGCAGTTTGGCCTGATTACTAGAAATGTAGTGAGACAAATGCAAAGTGTAAATTGAGAGCAGATTTGGAAGAAAAAGCAGCAGCTGACAGCAAGAAAGTCTAGAACCAAAAAAGCAGATTGAGTTGAATGACACTGACCTGAGTCTACAAGGGGAACTCATGCTTTGGGATCTTCCTCCCACTAAGCACCTGGTCTGAGTTTCAGGATTAGAGGAAGCCGCATCATTCTGGACACAGAGTACCGAAAAGGAACACAGAGTGCTCCCCCACTGCATATAGACTTCATGTCCCAGATGCTCTGTGTTTCCTCTTGAGGTGGGGATCAGTGAGCGAGGGCAGGCCAGGCAGGGGGACAGATGGTGGATGACTATGCACAGCCTCATTTACAGGGTCCACACTGGAATTAAAACATGCTGGCATACCCAATATTTAGTGTAGATTGTTTTTAAAAGAGACCGGTGATAGAACCTACATTTTACAAGGTCTTGCTTTACCAACTAAGACAAGACCTCTGACCTCTCCCCCACCTTTAAAGTTCACCCTTCAGTTATTTCTTTGAAAATATCAAGCAGGTTCTTGCATACGCTCACCCACAAGTCGTTTCAGCCAACTCATGGCATAGGCCATACCCCCCACCCTCCTTTTGTGCATTGTCTCCTGCTTCTGCTACCCCTGAAACCAGCTGAAGGCCCTTCTCCACTTTCACTGTATCAGGAGCATTAACCCCAAGCCAAGGGGGATCATATTCCATGGATCCCAAAGATTCCAGCACCATTTTGTCTCTGCTGCTGCTGCTTGGTGCACAGATGCCTTAGTGTGTGAATGCCAATACTGTGCCCTCTAAGGCACCCAGACATTCATGCTGCTGCTGCTCCTACTATCCCTCCTCCCCCAGCCCCTCAGCAACACCTCCACTGCCTGGAGGTGCACCTGAGTCCTGGGACTGCGTTCTGGTACTCTCAGTGCATCAAAACCACTCTCTCTGTTCTCTTGGCCTACATAAGACCCTGGTATTTTGTGAAAACTGCTCTTTCAGGCTGCCTTTTTACTGAAAGCCCCCTCCCTGGGAGAATTCAGACATGAATCCACAGGGACAGAGCCTGTGGAAAAGCCTGAGTGTTTGTCACCAGACTCTACTCAGCCTTGCCCCACTCCTGTAAAGTCCAATTCTTTGTTCCTGGACCCATCTTGTCAGCCTACTCTCTCCTCACCTTAGGTCAAGTCCCTCAGAAGGTACTCGGGCTGTCATACAGGCAAATTACCATTAGTCCTGCCCACCATTCCAGCAAAGGTGGCTCCCAGAGATGGACATGGTTGAGGTCTCAGCCCTGCCTGCCATTTCTGGAGCTGTACCTACAGAATGTTTATTTGAGAAACTCTCCCCTCCATCTAGATCCTGCATATAACCATCTAACTGGATCCAGCTTCAGTCTCTGCTCTGCTATGAAGCTCTCTGTCTTTACTCCATGTAGCACTCTGCCCTGCCAAACTCAGAAGTCCAAATCAGAGTATTCATGTCACAATGGAGGAGATACTTTTAACTCTTATCCTAGTAGCTGGGTCAATGTCAGATAGGTATTGCCAGATCTGCTGTAAGCAATCACAATAAAGTGATTAGAAGATAATCAAGGGAGCTTGGATCCTCTCCCCATGGACATACCCAGCCAAAGTCTGCCTGTGCCCAAGTCACAACCATCAAATAAACAAATATATTTGATATTCTTTTTGTAGATATTTAGAGTGCTGTATAAACCACTAAATCAATTTTGTGTTAAGGGTTGTCATTGCATTTTTACAAAAAAAAGTCATCCCAAATACTAAATTATGGGTGAAATTCTCATAAATCCCTGATCATGGCTGCCCTGAAATATGATTGTATGTATTTGCCTCAAAACTTCTTAAGATGATATAATATTGCCTGATTTCCTAACCGCTGCAGTTAGAAAACTGGTGTAGACTGAGTGATATGAGAATGCAGTTTGGTTCCTACATTGTTAGCATTTAATTTTGAGGGTCTCAATTTAAAATTCCACCTTTAAATGAACCCAGTAAGACCCCTCGTGTATTAATTGTTCTGAACAATTTTAAAGAGTTCTTATTATCAAAGAGAGCATTAAAATTGTATATAAGTGTATTCTTCCCTGAGAGAGATCAGATATCGTGGATTCGTTATTTTTAAGAAAGAAAGAAAGAAAGAAAGAAAGAAAGAAAGAAAGAAAGAAAGAAAGAAAGAAAGAAAGAAAAGAAGAAAAGGAAAGGAAAGGAAAGGAAAGGAAAGGAAAGGAAAGGAAAGGAAAGGAAAAAAAAGAAAAGAAAAGAAAAGAAAAGAAAAGAAAAGAAAAGAAAAGAAAAGAAAAGAAAAGAGGAGGGGGAAAGCTTTCCATTGGAAAGGAACCTGGCAGAAGTATATTGTGAAGCTCTGCAGTATAATGACAAGGGCCCTGGATATAGAGAAATGAAGCCAGGTTCACAGCCTCATTCAACTCTTGCTAGCTCTGCACTTGGCAATAAGCCACCTTCAGTTGCTTTATTATATTTTAGGATCATCATCTGTAAAAATGGACCCTTTTTCTCCTGGGGTGGGGGGCTTTTGTGAGGATTACCATGAGACAATGAACAATAGACTTTTAGCTCTCCAAGGTGTATAAATATACTTAACAAAAGAGAACAAAGAGAGTATTGTTACATTAACCAGGTATTAATTAAGAATTGTATTGCTTTAATATGATAGTTTCAGACTTTGAAACAGAATGTTGAAAAAGAAATAAAAATGCAATGCCATGTAACTAGGGAACTCTGGATCAGAAAGGGACCTCACAGGGGTGCCTGGGTGGCACAGCGGTTAAGCGTCTGCCTTCGGCTCAGGGCGTGATCCTTGCGTTACGGGATCGAGTCCCACATCAGGCTCTTCTGCTATGAGCCTGCTTCTTCCTCTCCCACTCCCCCTGCTTGTGTTCCCTCTCTCGCTGGCTGTCTCTCTCTGTCGAATAAATAAATTTAAAAAAAAAAAATCTTTAAAAAAAAAAAAAGAAAAAGAAAGGGACCTCACAGAACATTCCTTCCAATTCTTATTCTCCAGACACCCATTTTATAGATAAGGAAACCAAGGCACAGAGGTTGAGAAGCCTTCCCAAGGTCTCACAGCACTACCTGCAAAGCTCAGACTAGAACTTAGCTCTCCTGCTTCCCAGCCCCAGCACCTGTGACTACAATCATTAAATTATATCCATAATCCCATTTTTGCATTCCTACACCCATGTCTACAAGCACCAAAGCTTATTATCCAGTTCAACTGTCTCCTTTAATAAAAATTAACAAGATGATTGCAATATCTTCCTTTCCCTTTGCAGTGTAGACAGGACCAAACACTCAGAGAACTGCCATCAACCTGACTCAGGAAGAGACAACTTTTTCATTCACTTATCAAATATTGATCTGAGTTCTTACTTGTGCCCAAGAATTGTGCTAAACCCTGATAAAAATTGGAGTACTCAGAGGTTTGCTTCAAGTTGTGGAGATAGGCCAGTGATGACCATGTAGTTGGAGATGTTAGAGCAGATTTAAACAGATTGCAATGGAAGCTTAAGCGGATGGTGTGACTAAGGAGCCAGGAGAAACTTGACAGCAAATTCTGCTTCATCTGAACAAATGACAAGTTTACAATGATAAAAAAATAAAAAGTTGAGAAGTCAAGAGAAGAAGAAGAGATTTCCTTTATCTATGAGAATACTGCAGTGACCAGCAGCAGTATATAGCTTTCTGATCACAATTTGGACAGCTCACCGCTCCCCACCAGGAACTGGATCAGATTCTGACCCTGAGAACTCTGATGTCAAGTCAGCCAGACTTTAAACACTGTGAATATTCAGTACCAGTAATAGATCACTAACCTCTCTGTTTCTCAGTTTCCTCATCTATGAAGTGGAGACAATTATAAACGCTCTCCTCTAGTAGGGCTTCTGTGAAGGTTAAATGAGTCTGACCATGTCAAATGATTAGAACAATGCCTAGGACAAAGTATGTGTTTGATAAATGTTGGTATCTCAGCATGGGAAGACCACTGAAAATTCACTTCAAGGTGCATCAGTCAAGGTTAACCAGAGAAACAGAACTGGTGGGAGATATATTTTAAGAGATTCATTGGAAGAAATTGGTTTACATGGTTGAGGTGACTGCATAAGTCTGAAACCACTGGGAGCAGGCCATCGGGAAGGGCAGGCTGGAACTCCTAGGCATAAGCTGAAGTTACAGACGATAGGTAGAATTTCTTCTTACTCAACGAAGCCTCAGTTCTACTCTTAAGGCCTTTCAACTGATTGTATCAGGCCCACTCAGATTATCAAGGAAAATCTCCTTTGCTTTGTTTTTTAATTGAGATGTACCTGGTATGCAAAGAGCTGCACATACTTCATGTGTGTAATTTGATGAATTTGGACATATTCAAACATCCAGGACACCATCACCGCAGTCAAAGTGATAGACATATCTAATACCTCCCAAGTGCCCTATGCCTTTGTTTTTGTTTTGTGGTAAAAACACTTAACATGAGATCTTCCCTTTCAACAAGTTTTGAAGTACACAATACCATACTGTTAACTATAAGCACTCTTTTTTACAACAAATATCTAGAACTATTCATCTAGCATAACTGAAGTTTTGTAACCATGGAACAACACCTTCTCAGTTCCCCTGCCCCTCAGCCCTTGGCAACTACTATTGTATTCTCTGTTTATGAGTTTCACTCCTACAGATGCCTCATAAAAGCGGAATCAAGCCATATTTATCCTTCTGTGACTAGCTTATTTCACTTAGCATAATGTCCATCTATGTTGTCACAGATGTCAAGATTTCCTTCTTTTCTTAAGGCTGAATAAGATTCCAGTGTGTGTGTGTGTGTGTGTGTGTGTGTGTGTGTGTGTGTGTGTGTGTGTGTAACATTTTCTTTCTCATTCATCTGTGTGTGGACACTTGGGTTGTTTCCATATCTTTTCTATTGTGAATAGTGCTGCAGTGAACATGAGAGTTCAGATATCGTCAAGATACTGACTTCAATTCTTTTGGATATATACCCAGAAGTGGAATTACTAGGTCACATGATATTTATACTTTTAATTGTTTGAGAAATGTTCATACTGTTTTCCATAGCTACTGCACCATTTAACATTCCCACCAACATGGTATAAGAGTACCAGTTTCTCCACATCCTTGTCAACAATTGTTATTTTTTTCTTGTGTTTTTTTAAATAATAGCCATCCTAACAGATGTGAAGTGATATCTCATTATAGTTCTGATTTGCATTTTCTGGATAATTAATAATGTTGAACATCATTTAATATACGTGTTGCCCATTTTTATATCTTCTTTGGAGAAATGTCTATCAATGCCTTTGTCCATTATTTTTTATTTGGGCTAGTGGGTTTTTGCTGTTGAGTTGAAGGAGTTCCTTCCATATTTTGGAAATTAACCCCTTATCAGGTATATAGTTTGCAAATTTTTTCTCCCATTTCACAAGATATCTTTTCATTTTGTTGATTCCTTTTCTGGATAGGAGCTTTTTAGTTTGACATAATCCCACTTGTCTACTTTTGGCTTTGTTGCCTATGCCTTTGGTGTCATATCCGAGAAATCATTACCAAGACCAATGCCAAGAAGCTTTTCTCCCATGTTTTCTTGTAGTAGTTTTAACAGTTTCAGGTCTTATGCTTAAATCTTTAATCTACTTTGAGTTGATTTTTGCGCATGGAAAATGTGAGGGCCAAATTTCTTTCTTTTTTCTTTCTTTCTTCTTTCTTTCTTTCTTTGCATTTGGATATCCAGTTTTCCCAACATCACTTGTTGAAAAGACTATTCTTCATTGTGTATTTTTTTAATGATTTTTTATTATATTATGTTAGTCACCATACAGTACATCCCCAGTTTCCGATGTAAAGTTCGATGATTCATTAGTTGCGTATAACACCCAGTGCACCATGCAATACGTGCCCTCCTTACTACCCATCACCGGTCTATCCCATTCCCCCACCCCCCTCCCCTCTGAGGCCCTCAGTTTGTTTCTCAGAGTCCATAGTCTCTCATGCTTCATTGTGTATTCTTGACACCTTTGTCAAAAAGCAGTTGACCATATATGTATGAGTTTATTTCTGAGCTTTCTGTTCTGTTCCATTAGCCTATAGGTTTGTCTTTATGCCAGTGCCATGCTGTTTTAATCACTGTAGCTTTGTGATGTATTTTGGAATTAGAAATGAGGAGTGTCCCACTTTGTTCTTAAGATTGCTTTGGCTATTCTGGGTTGACAGAATTCAACCCTGTTTCATGACAAAATGCTCAACAAACTAGGTGTAGAAGAATGTACCTCCAAAATGATAAAGGCCATATATGACAAGCCCACAGCTAACATCATACTCATTGGTTAAAAATCGAAAGTTTTCCCTCTGAGATCAGGAACAAGATAAGGATGCCCACTTTTGCCACTTCTATTCAACACAGTACTGTAAATCTTAGCCAGAACAATTAGGAAAGAAAAAAAAGAAAAAGAAAAGAAGTATAAATAGGAAAAGAAGAAGTAAAATTATCTGTTTGCAGGTGACATGATTCCTACATGTAGAACACCCTATAGAGTCCCGCAAAAAGAACTGTTAGAACTAATACACTAATTCAGTAAACTTGCAGGATACAAAATCAACATACAAAAATGTTTCTATACACTAATAATGAACCATCCAGAAAGGAAATTAACAGTCCCACTTATAATAGTATCAAAAATAATAAAATACTTAGGAGCCCAAAGATTTCACATTGGAAATTACAAAACATTGATGAAATTAAAGGAGACACAAATAAATGGAAAGACATTCTGTGTTCATGTATTGGAAGACTTAATAGTGTTCAAAATATCTATACTCCTCCAAGTGGTCTACAAATTCAATGTTATCTCCATCAAAATCCCAATGGCATTTTTTTTTTTACAGAACTAGAAAAACAATCCTAAAACTCATATGGAACCACAAAATTTCCCTTATTTTAAAGTCAACTGATTATGAACTGATCAACTGTGCCTATAAAATAATTTCACTGCAGCACCTAGATTAATGTTTGATTAAATAACAGGACTGTAGCCTAACCAAGCTGACACGTAAAACTGACCATCACAACAGGCTAATGAGCAATAAGTTGGTACACCTTTCTTTTAATGGATTCCATGCAAATGTAAAATAAGAACAGGATGGAGTAGTGCAAATTCTCAAGACACACCTATCCATGCATTTCACAGACGGCTAAAGACCCCGGAGACCAGGCACACACTGCTGTCTGTGCAGCCACTTGCCTGGGAACAGCGAACAGATTCTCTCTGTTGCTTGGTGTATTCAATGAGCTTCGGGTAATCCTAATAGTTTATAGTTTCAATCACAGAATGGGGTTTTTTACACAGAGCAAAGACCTCGATTCTGAATTTCTGCTTCTATTAAGAGGCATTATGTTATAATAGAAAATGTATCAGCTACGGCACCAGACACCCGGATTCAAATCCATCTTTGTCACTTTCTAGGTGTCCAGTTAAGTTGCTTAATCTCTCTAAGCCTGTGAATGGCAATTATCTATGAATGGTAATAATAGTATTGTCATTTCAAGGTTACTGTAAAGGACTAAAGGCCATAAACCAAGTGGCATGGGTTCATAAAAGATGATCAGTTAAGACAAGCTATGGGGGCACCTGGGTGGCTCAGTCGTTAAGCGTCTGCCTTCAGCTCGGGGCATGATCCTGGCGTTCTGGGATCGAGCCCCACATCAGGCTCCTCCGCTATGAGCCTGCTTCTTTCTCTCCCACTCCCCCTGCTTGTGTTCCCTCTCTCGCTGGCTGTCTCTCTCTGTCAAATAAATAAAAATAAAATCTTTAAAAAAAAAAAAAGACAAGCTATGGACGTCCTTTAGTTCAAAGATTATCTAGTGTTAACTGAGTGGTCTTGGGAAACTTACTTTCCTTCTCTGTACCTCCGTTTCCTCATCCATAAAATGAGCCTAACAATAAACTGTTCTGGGGATTAAATGAGTTGATACCTATGTTTTTATATATAAAGTAAATAGATTTAAAATAAGTGCTCAGAACAACGTCTGGTACACAGTAAGCACTACAGTGGTTTAATGATGATAATTTGCTATTTGTGTGGTAGCTGTGGAATCAGGGAGGTGGGAAACCTGGATTTTAGTCCCAACCCTCCCTGGGTGAACTCGTAGAAGCCACTTCACTTCTCTGCCATCGCATCTTTCTCTGTAAAATGAGGGAGTCGATTGGACCCTCTGTGGAGCTCACACATGGTAAGACTGCATACTAAACCCCACAGATGCAGGGACTTGAGACGACTTCTGGCTCACAGAGAGTTCTCAGCTGCTGATCTCTGACAGATCTGTCAAGGCTTCCTTATTGATTCACACCAAGAACTCTGCCTCAGTGTCAGTTTTTCTACAGGGCAGTTGATCTGTTTACTTTTCACCAAGATGTGTTCCTCCCTCAACCGCCTCAGAGCTGTCACAAGCCAGCTTCATGGCAGGGAGAGGTGGAAAGAGTGTTTTTGTTTTTCTGCTTCACTGTGTCTTCCTTCCTTGAGGGTCCCTTCTCAGAAAAGTCAAAACAGAATTCTGCGTCTGCCATAATGAGAAATGCTGGCCAATCGAAGAAGCAGGGCCCACGTGAGTGACAGGGCCTGACCCCGGGAGGCCAGGACTAGAGTCCCGTCAAGCCTGACTCATCCTCCAGCCCATGGAGGTTCAGCTGTCTCTCCCTCTCTGCCCCTGAGAGATAGCACATTACAAACGTCCTGAATGTTGTGGACGGCGGGTGGAAGGGGGAGAGTAACTAACTAAAGCATGACGGGACATCTAACGGAAGGCAAAAAAGGAGTGACATGTGGTGTTTTCCTAAAATTCTGTGACAAGCTGATGTACTCTGTACATCCCCTCTTGCCTTTTCTATATTGTACTGTGACTAGGGAGGCCGGGAGAAGGGGATTCAACCTCCTCCCTAGTGCAGAAGAGGGTTTAAAAGTCTGCTTCCACCACTTTTCTCTCCTGTGCTTCTGTCCTCTTTATTTCTTTATTTGCTCTTCGAGGAAGAAGAGAATCTGAGCATGTCTCATGTGTCCCATGGCTGTATTTACTACCAGGCAAAGTTAGGAGCCTTAAAGACAGGGTCCCAAGAACCACCCTTCTTTCTTTCTGTGTCCAGGCCCCGGTCATACGTGTGTAAGGCGGGAGAGGCAGTAATGAGGGAATGGCAAACAAAGAGAAAAACCCCTGGTTGTGAGTGACTGCAGATCAAAGGACAGTGTTCAACAATGTGATATTTACAATGCACATTCTGAGCCATTTTTCCAAGTGGCTGAATCATTGATTGGTTCCACTGTCCATTAGAATAAATGAGGAAGAACTTCATCCTACTTTGAATTAAAAAGGGGGTTCTCAAACCTCCTACTAAACATGGCAGTGCTTAGCATTTCAACCAAAAAGAGCTTAGCGGTTCATTAACAGTATTTTGCAACCTATATAACTCCCACTAATCTTAGCATCTCCGAGTTAGAAGAAAACTCAAAGAACTTCCCACCAAATCCTCTATAACATTCCCTACTTGACTTTCTCTTCCACATTTTTGGGGCATAGTCCTGCAGTTTCTTCTTAAACATTTCCAACAATAAAACACTCACTCTTACACAAATAGATGACTTTATTTCTGGACAGGTGTAATTCCTGAGAAATACTTTTTTTTGTTATTTCTTTGCAGCTTCCTCACAAGATTTGTTTTCCCCCTTTTGGAGTCAGACAAAGTAAATTGAAATACCTTTTCCTATGACAGCGCTTTAAGTACTTAAATGGTTCTCAGACTGGGCTACATGGTAGCAATCTCAGTGGCTGAGAACAGCAGTGATTTCTTTCTTGTAGATACAAATGTCCATCCTGGGTCATCTGGGGACTCTGCTGCATATTTCCCTGACTTAGAGACTCAGATTGACATAATAGATCCTATTAGTAGTTTACTTTTAGAATCTACCAATTGAGTAAACATGTAATGACCAAAAAAACCTAAGTTGAATGGTTTCAACTGAATTTTAATTGTAATTCTTCAACTTCCTGGGGTCAAAGATTCATTTCAAAATCTAGATAAGATATCTTGAGTTCGACCTCCATGTACTGTGGAAGTTGACACCCTCCCCAGTGTTTCTGTGGGGTTCCACTCCTAGGAGTCTTCTGTCCAGCTCTCCCTCCGCAGCCCTGCTCCCCTCAGTTTTCAATCCCTATGGGTCATATCACACTGCTCTCCAGTCTGTTTGTCCCAAAACATGGACAGAGCCCCTCACCTTTATTCTCTGAGTCACCACCAGCATAATACTTTTATGGGTGGCAGAGTTACTAGAGTCTCAGGGATAACAGGAGAGGAGGAAGTAGAGAGGGCACATGAGGGGAGAAGTATCCAAATGACTTGAACTTGACATTTAGACCTCACAGTTTCCAAAGTTCCTTACCTATCTCTTATCTCCTCCTACTCCAATGTCAGGCCCATCCTCAGCCCTCTGATGAATCCTTGCCAAACTTCTCAACCCACACCGCTGAGTCCTATGTTTAGTCTCTAGTTGCAAAGGGAAAACTCAACCTGACATTACTTTATTCAGCAGAGCAGTGGAGCTCCCTTTGTCTGAACCTCTTCCATTTTGATTTATTCTAATATAATCTCCTTCATAACCAAAGGGCTTATTAATATGTTTTCCAAGCAAAAGAATTATCTACCATAGCCTCCACATTGAAAGAGAAAACAAAAGTTGAGAAATTCGTTTTTCTTCAAGATGCCTCCAAAAAAGAGGCACCTGGGTGACTCAGTTGGTTAAGTGTCTGCCTTCAGCTTAAGTCATGATCTTAGGGTCCTGGGATTGAGTCCCACCCACCCCTGTTGGGCTCCCTGCTTAGTGGGGAGTCTGCTTCTCCCTTTCCCTTTGCCCCTTTCCCCTGCTCATGCTTGTGCGCTCTCTCTCTCAAATAAATAAATTAAATTAAATTAAAAACTTAATTAAAAAAACCACTATAGAAACTAAAGGCATACTACGTCCATCCCACATGCCACAATTCTGGAGTGCTGGGCTTTTGCTCCAGACCAGGCATCGCTCATCAGCTCTTCCTCATAAAGCTCACACTGCCTTCAGCTGCTGTGGGTTCACTCGTAATTTTGTTTTTAAAGATACTTCTTTCCTCTTGCAGTGCATAGTATGGGACTGGGACTCCAATGGCAAACACGACTTCATTGGAGAGTTCACCTCGACATTCAAGGAGATGAGAGGAGCAATGGAAGGGAAACAGGTAGGTGGTAACCGCACATGGTATTTCCCCCCGGCACTTCTCTCATGATGCATCCTGAGCACCCACTACACGTGGGACACCGAGAGAAGAGGTATCAATATTTGATTAAATGTGACAAGTAGGAAGCATGGTGGGATTTGAGGACCTAAATTCTACTCCTAACCCAACTCAAAGCAACTAGCATGTCCTTGGACATGACACTGTCCCAATGTGGTACAGCTTCTTTATCAGTAAAACAGAGAGGTCAGATGAGAATATTTCTAATTTCCTTTAGCTGTGTAGCCTTGGACAAGTGACTTAACCTCTCTTTGCCTGTTTTCTCACTTAAAAATGAAGGTGATAAGTATACCTACCTAATAGAACTTTGTGGAGATTAAATGAGATGATCTATGTTATGTACTTAGCAGAGTGCCTAGCATGTAGCCAGCATTTCCCAAATATCTGCTTATGGTAGTACCATTCTTTCCATGACTTGGTGACATTAATTACACATTGACTGCTTTGGAAAATTACTGGATTCCTCCAAATATTCATTATGGCCACTAGACTTGCTTTTGGCTTCACCATTTCCCTCATACACTGGACACACATATATTTACATTATCTATAAATTAGTCACTTGCTGTCATCTGGACCCTCACCATGTAACTGCTATTCTTACCTGTTCATTGTTCACCTGCCCAATGTCTAGCCATAAAACCTGTATCTCTTTGCCTGTGGGCTTGCTCTGGTGATGGAGCTGTTCTGCCTATGCCCACAGCAGGCTAAAGTATGAGGGGAGGTGTGGCTCCATCCAGGGAACAGCCCTCAACAAGTAACTAATGGGGGGTGAAGGACAGATATCCCAGCTCTCTTGCCCCACAGGGGGCAGGGTCTGAGTGTGTGTTCTCTGCAGTTTCCTAGAGCTCCCCAGCAGGGATCGGCCCTGGTTGCCCACAGTGGTAACTGACTTGCACACCCCTTTGGCAGCCTGCGCATCTCGGTTCCCCACTCCTCCACTGGTGCTTCCTGGTATTACCTCCCAAAGGAACTACTTATACTTAACTCCTTGCCTCCAGGGAGCTCAACACCAAACCACCTGACCTTCTTACTCTGGGGCCCACTGTCCCCATGGAACAGAAAAGAGTGACAGCTGAGCCTTCAGTGGCTTTGAGAAAGGTGTTTCCCTTCGAGATAAGATCCTATGCCTAGCATGGTCAGAGGTGCTGAGTACAGAGGATGCCACGACTCACTTTCCATGTCTCTTCTTTCAGATATTAGGTCAAGATATACCTAGACTGGGAATAAACTAGCATTCTTTAGAACAGGAAGCTTAACGTGAATCAGACCATTTGTCAAGAACTTACATTTGGCCTAGAAAATCAAGGGCGAAACCTGTTGTATATGTTCTGTTAAATATTCAGGATTACAAGCAACTTGTGTAACATGCAGAGACCTTTGCCACAAGCAGGCATGGTTCAGGGCCACAGTCAAAACCAACATGAAATTGGGGCACCTGGGTGGCTCTGTCAGTTAAGCATCTGCCTTTGGCTCGGGTCATGATCCCAGGGTCCTGGGATTGAGTCCCGCTTAGGGCTCCCTGCTCAGTGGTGAGCCTGCTTCTCCCTCCCACCACCACCCCCACCACCACTCTCTCATGCTCTCTCTCTCTCAAATAAATAAATAAAATCTTAAAGAAAAAAACACATTAAGTTATAAGTGATGTCACAGCCAGGATAACAAGATAGCCAGAGAAGTTGTTGTTCTGTTGAACCAGGCCCTACTGAACTAATAAATCAATGAGTTGTCAATACCACATATTAGAGTTCTAAAAAGTTTCACAAAGCTGTGCCTTGTTCTCCTACAAGTAGAAATAGCCAAATCAATAACTGTGGGAAACATTTCATCTTTGGGTTTCTAAGAGGGTAGTACAAGTAAAATTATAGCATATATTATAATTGAAGAACACCAAAGTCTAATGCTTTCAAACAAACAGAAATAAATCTTTATGTCCCACTGAGGAAATGAATCATATGCTGTGTACTTTTCTGTATCACTGAGATACCGGAAAGATTTTATTTAGTTCAATCACTCAGTCCCATTTGGGTACAATGGGACAATTTGCGCTGTGGGAAATGTTCTTATTTATTGGTTCTACCAATATTTATTATGGAACACCTACTACGTACCAAGCTCTAGGTGTAGACTAAAATATAAACATGAATCAAATAAACAAAAAATAAAAATGTCATTACAGTTTGGGACAAATGCTATAAAAAACTGAACAAGTGTAGTATAAAGGTGTGGTATTGGAAAGATAACCTGAAAAGGCAGCTTTTAAGTTGAAGTCCCTTAAAGATGAAAATAAGCCAGCCATGTAACAAGCAAGGGAAAAGCATGCAGGCTGAGGGAACAGCATTACCAAGTCCTGAGTGAGGAAAGAGCTTGGTGTGATTAAGGATGTGAAAAGAGACCAGTACATCTGGAGCAGAGAGGGTAGATGAGATGTACTCAAAGACAGAGGCAGGGGCCAGGAAAAGCACATTCTAATAGCTCAAAGAAAGGGGTTTGGATTTTCTTCTAAACGTGGTAAGAGACAGCTTTGTGCTCACCGGGACAGGAGCCACTAGCTATATGTGAGTGTTTTCGTCTTACTTTTAATTAATGAAAATTAAGTTTCAATTTCAATTCCTCAGCCACCCTAGCCACACTCCAGTGCTCCATAACCTCGTGTGGCTAGCGGCTTCAGTAGTGGTTGGTACAGATTTAGAATATTTCCATCATTGCACAAAGGTCTACAGGACAGCAGTGCAAAGATGTCCAAGCCAGAGAATGACATGACTGGTTTTAACTTTCTAAAAAAATGACTCTGGCCACTGTATACATAATTCGTTATATAGAAAGAAGACAGCGAAGCAGATCTGTCAGGAGGCTACTATTGTAGGCAAGACAAGAGGTGATAATGACTTAGGCTCAAAAAATGATGATGGAGGTGGAGAGAAGTGGAGTGATTTAAGATGGGTTTTGGAGACAGAAGCTACAAGGTGTGTTGAGGGTTTGGATATGGAGGGAATAGCTGAGTAAACGTTGGTGCCATTTCCTGAGTAAGGAAGTCTTGTTTCAGGGAGGTCCAGCTAGTGAGGAAAGTTCAAGAATGGGGTTTGGGAAACTGGGGGAGAGGCCTACCTGGAAATGTATTTTGGAGCCATCAGCAAACAGGTAGTTAATGTCAAGAGAATGGAGGATAGGGAGAGAGGATAAAGGAGGCTGGAACTGAGGAAACTCAGGAAGTAGAAACAGAGACAAAAAGAGGAGCCATCCTCTTTTAAGCTCCTTGCTGTGAGAGTCATGGTTCTGTAGGGTAAATTCTTGATTAACTTGGTTAGTTCTCAGGGGGCCTTCATGAACAGCCTTGGTTTGAGGTGGCCAAAAAGGAAACTTGCAAGAACAAATAGGAGAGCCACCCCCAAGACCCTTCCAGGGGAAGCACTATGTTAACAGCCAAGCTTTGGAGTGAGACCGATGGGGTGAATCGCAACTCCACCAGTTGCCAGCCAGAAGACCTGAGCCTCATCTTTCATCTCTAAAAGGGAGTTGTGGGAGAGTTAAATGGGATTGTACATGTAAAGCAAATAGCCTATAATAACATGAAAATGTTATCCCAACACAGATGCAAAATACTTAGACCTGGTTCATCAGCACCCCCTTCCCGCCCAACAGGCATAAAAGCCCCAAGTACCTGCAAGTTCTAATTCAGCTTCCTTAGAGCCCTTGTCTGGCTGCGCCAACCCATCCTCTACTACTGCTTTGCCTTAGCCTAAGATGGAAATGGGTAGACTTTTCATGGATTATCATTATAGTTCTTAAGATAACTTGAAATCTAACTCATTCGAAGTTTCATTTGTTATGTCCTGCTTGACTGAAGAAATTGAGGTTAAGAGAAATTATTGAAAATGACAAAGGAATTATCACAGCTAATTTTGGATCTTTTCTTTCCAATTGTAAGGTAAATCCCTATGCTATTTGTTCATACTCTGACAGAGGAAGGTTTGGGGGGAAGGCAATTTCAGTTTTGATGGGCTTAGGAGGGACTTGGGGTGCTTTGTCTGAAAAATACTAGATCTACTTTAAGACAAGCTGGAATTCTTGTTTATCAAGCACTATTCACATGGAGAGCAAATGAGAAGAGAACCTAAGAGAGGGAAGAAAGACAACCATCATCATGATGGAAAGATTAGGCCTTAAAAAAAAAAAAAACAAAACAGGGCTGGAGATGCCTTGATTTCAGGTTCAGTTTGACTCTTCTTTCTTCCTCTTCTCTCCTCCCACCCTCCCTTCCTCCTTCCTTCCCTTCCTCCCTCTCCCCCTTCCTATCTTCCTTCCTTCCTACCTTCCTTCCTCTTTTTCATTCCTTCCTCTTATGGAAAGAGTTTTAGAGGACCCTTAGCCAGTATAGGATTCCTTTCTTCCCAACCCTTATGTGGTTGCCCAGCCCCTCCTGGAACTTCCCCAGTATTGAGAAACTACTGTTCTCAGTTATCTGTTGTTGAGGGACAAATTACCCCCAAACTTCCTGGCTGAAAACAACAATCATTATTTACTCACAGTCCCTGAGTTGGCAACTTAGCCTGAGTTCCCCTGGGGCAGCTCCTCTCTATTCTACATGATGCAAGCTGAGCTCACTCATGCATTTGTGCCTCAGCAACCGGGATGGCCGAGACATTTCTCCATGCACTCTTCTATTCTCCAGGAGATCAGCCTAAGCTTTTTTACGTGGTGGTAAAAACTCCCAGCAGCAGGGAGAAGGCAAGCCTCAGTGCACAGGCACTTTTTAGTCCTCTGCTCATAGCACCTTTGCTAATGTGCCATTGGCCAAAACAAGTCACATGTCTAAGCTCACCGTTATTGTGGGAGGGACCTGCACAAATGCATGGGCATTGAGAGGAATGGATCAGTGGGGGTCAAAGCTGACCAGTCTATACCACTCACATCTGCCTCAGAAACTGCTTTATTTTCAGATACTCCCAATTGTCACAGAAAGTGAAAATCTGTTTTCCCAAGTGGAAATCCAAGGATATGACTCCCATAGAATGGTGGGCAGGAGAATTCAGTGGCTTTTGGATGTTTGACTTGTAGTTGGCTTTGTCACATGAAGTCTTCTGTAGGCTGGAAAGGTTGATGTCTCTTCCCCTATACGCTGCCTTAGGTCCCAGCTACCTCCTCAGTTCCCAGCCACTCCTGCAGCTCTGACACTATCCCCTTTGGAGGTCTGTTGTGTCACTGTTGTCATATGTATCACTCCATTATTTTAGTTCTCAGCGAGGTTCTTTGCAAACTCATTATTAACTTTCTGTAGCCAGCATCCAATATCTCTCAGTGTTCTGATATTTTGAGCCATTTCCTAGGCATTAGCACTCAACACTTGTGTTAGGAATGTGTCTATAGATGTATCCTTCCCTCTGTTGCTTGATTTTAACCTTTTAATAAAAAGCATTTATAAGTGCCAGGCACTGTTTTAGATGTATGACATGGATTAATTATTAAAGCTTCACAATAATCCTGAGATAGATACAATTATCAGCTCCATTTTACAGAGGAGATATCCAAGGTGTAGAGGAATCAAGTAATTTGCTAAGGGTCGCGTGGCTGGAAATTGGTGGGACCAGGATTCAAACCAGGCAATCTAGTATCAGTCTCACTCAACCATGCCTCTGAACTGTCCCTCAGGATGCAAGGGCGATCACGCAGAGAATATTTGTCAGCCCTCAGATCCACCTGCTGCAGCACCTGGGGGCTTGGCCTCACTGAATGACTCCCCTTCTTCCTGAGCAGGCTTTCTTGTTGCAGGTGCAATGGGAGTGCATCAACCCCAAGTACAAAGCCAAGAAGAAGAATTATAAGAACTCAGGCATTGTGATTTTGAATCAGTGCAAGGTACGTACGTAGTCCCTCTCTTTCAGGAGTGTGAAGCTAGGGCTGTCTGGGAGGAAGACAGTGGGAGAGAATGTCAAGGAGATGTGGTACTTTTTAAAATAAAAATCAGAAAGTCAATGTATTAATGGATATGCAATGAGAAATGTAAACATGGGTGGTCTTGGAGCTGTGGTGGCTCGATGCCACCATTCCTTCCACAAAGACAGTCATACCCCCAAAGATGGAGAGTCCTGGTCACATGTCAGGCTCTTCTCTGTCCGGAACAGCATCAGAGGGAGAGCCCCCAAAAGGGTAAGCCAGCATTTCCAGAGCCCCTCCTGTGTGCTTGTCGCAGTGTTCGTGCTTTCTAGGTGGCACCTCACCCATGCTGAAAGGTACCATGAACACAAAGCAATGGGGGAAGATCACAAGGGCCGAGAAACTCCTCCCAGAAGGGCTCTAACTTCACAGAAAATCCTACATGCTAATAATCAAACCTCTGAAATCACATCTGAGAATAACTCTGGCACTGGCTGAGTATTTCCTATGTGAGAGTAACGATGATGAATTCTGTTTAACTTGTATCGTAACCCTGAGATTTCGGCTGTCAACTGAGATCATGTAACTAGTCGTGCACATGGTAAGTTTAAGAGCTGAGATTTTAACCTATGCCTGTCTGACTCCACCATACAAGACTTAAATGCCATCTAGTTTCTCTCTGTGTATATCAGGTTCCTTCTCTCAGAGTGGCCTCTCCATGGCTGCCAGGAGCTGCAGGAGCACATCCTCTCAGAGCAAGAGCGAGAGGAGAGGAAAGACGGATGCGCCCACCTCTTGAACCCGTCAGTGGGACTAAGGGATAGTGTATTGGGACTGGCCATCTGGGACCATTGTATTAATTATGTTTTTTATTTTCTAAAGTTGTTGATGCTTTAACATCTTGGAGCCTTGTGGACCTGCATGGGGTCTGCTCCTCCCAGGGTTAGCTAATTCCTGGAGATAGCAAACAACTTGCACGTGAGCCTTGCCTTTGATATGCAGACCAAACCATCCAGAGCCCATACCCCCAACCACCTTCTTTATGGTGCTCTCACATACAGAGCCAATATTCCTGTGGCCCTACATGACCCCGGGTCCAGGCTTCAGATAATTAGAGACCACCCTTATAGCCCAGAGCCATGAAAATTATTCAGACTCCAGTCCTAAACCAGATTAATTGCTTACCCTCCCCCACTCATTCCTTACAAAAAAAAAAAAAAAAAAAAACACCCACAATAAAGACTGCCACCCACACTTCCCTTTCAATCTTTCTGTCTTCTGACTGACCCTGGTGCTTCCCCATGTGGCCCCTGAGTGCCATGACATGCCTCCTATCCTTCTGGTTGCTGTGAGTAATAAACTTTTCTTCTGGGAATGCCTGCGTGGCTCAGTTGGTTAAGTGTCTGCCTTCAGCTCAGGTCATGATCCTGGAGTCCTGGGATTGAGCCCCACATCAGGCTTCCTACTCAGTGGGCTGCTTCTCCCTCTGCCTATGAGCCTCCCCGCCTGCTTGTGCTCTCACTCTCACTTGCACACTCTCTCTCAAATGAATAAATACAAAATCTAAAAGAAAAAGAAAAAAAAAGAAAAAGGAAGCCAGGAGCAGGCACTGTTCAGGGGGCCAAGTGAACATCAGCCCTGAGAAAAGTCTGCCAAGAAATGTGTGCCACCTGGAGGTGGTACCTAGAGACACCAACATGGGATTTCTTAGGTCAGTCTCTGAGAAGCTACCCTGAGCATCAGAAGGAATCTGAGGACTGAGGGTCAAAAATCAGTTACTCCCTGCCCAGGTACAGGGGCCCGTCTACAAGCTCCATGACTATAGTCGTGTCTGTTTTTCTCATCACTATATCCCTAGCATCTAGTGCAGAGTGGGGGCTCAGTAAATCCTTGTTAAATAAATAAATGGATGAATATCACCCAGAGTCAAGCAGCAGAATCATAAAGAAGCAGAAATGAAGACCAGAAATTGGTAAGGCACACGAGAACGCAGATGATGGTGGTTGGGCAGAAAGCAGGGCCATACTGACTTCGGGCACAGAGGTCCAAAGAATGGACAACGCAGTCCAGACTGCCGGCATTAGAATCCCACATCCATCACCTACTGGGTAGGTGATCTTAGCCTCAACTCCCTCCTCCACAAAATGGCACAATAATAATGATAGTACCACTTTTATGGAGTAGTTCTAAGAATTAAATGAAATCATGGATGTTAAGCCCCTGGCTTAGAGTTAGTCTCATAAGTTCATTGTTCATGGCATGGCAGGAATCTTACTAATGGGAAACTGTCAGTAAAGGCCTTCTCAGGTCATTGCCATCCTGAAGCCACCAACCTAGATTACTTATGGTATTTAGAATGTTACCAGCACTGGGACTTAGCCATGGGGAGCAAAACTGAAGCCAAGTGTGAGACTTTTTTCATTCCAAAACAAGGGCAATACATGAAAATCTGCTGTTAGTGTCTCACCGGAGGCATCCGTAACACAAGAGGGGAGCAGAGCTTAGGTAGTTGCAGCCCTCAAGGGCCATCTGAATTGAGCATTGCTCTTTCTCTCCTTTAGCATAACCAAATCGACTGACCCCTCTTTTCCCCACAGATCTCTTTCTGCTCTTTCTTCTAGGGTAGCAGCCTAACCCCAAAGTTTAAGCTTCCACTGCGTAAGGAAATAGATCACGCTGTTGCTAAAACGGTTTCCTCTTCTCCTCCTCTGCAGATCCACAAGATGCATTCTTTCTTGGACTACATCATGGGTGGCTGCCAAATCCAGTTTACAGTAAGTTGTTTCCATATGTGTTCATAGGCAGGGAGCAAGGTGTGGGGAATGGTGCTGGGTTGGGGGAATGAGGAGACAAAGGTTTATTAAAACCTCGGGTCAGCTTTGTTCAGGTCTCATTGCTGCAATATTGTATGGTATCATGTTTTTGAAGTGACTTCATACTTCTGTTTTCTCCAGGGAGTATGGTTGTCAGGAAGTCATACCGGGAAATTCATGCCACTCAAACTCAGGTGATTTGGGAACCCTCCTGATGCTTCCCATTCTTTCAGTAACTATATGAGGCAAGGGGCAGTGGGCATATTGCCAATCCCATCCTCACCTGGTGAGTTGGATAGCAAGGAAGTAAACCTTGCTGGAAAGTCCCACTGAGCCAAGGCAGATGCAGCCCAAACACAGGCACCGATGCCCAGTGGTCAGTGCCAAGAGGAAGTCATCCAAATGGCTCATCAGACAATGAAGAACGAATTCCAAAATATTGGAGAACTAGTCTTTCAGAGTTGAGAAATAGAGCATCTAGACTCAGTGGGTGGATCAGGGATCATCTCCTACATATAACCCGTGAGTGCATGGGATTTATACCCTCCAAATATGTATTTGGTGGGTAAGCTGGGTCTTTTTCTTTTTTTTTTTTTTTTTAAGATTTTATTTATTTATGTGACAGAGAGACAGCCAGTGAGAGAGGGAACACAAGCAGGGGGAGTGGGAGAGGAAGAAGCAGGGTCCCAGCGGAGGAGCCTGATGTGGGACTCGATCCCGGAACGCCAGGATCACGCCCTGAGCCGAAGGCAGATGCTTAATGACTGCGCCACCCAGGTGCCCCTGGGTCTTTTTCTTTTTTTTAAGATTTTATTTATTTATTTATTTGACAGAGAGAGAGAGACAGCCAGTGAGAGAGGGAACACAAGCAGGGGGAGTGGGAGAGGAAGAAGCAGGCTCCCAGAGGAGGAGGGAGCCTGACGAGGGGCTCAATCCCAGGACCCTGGAATCACACCCTGAGCCAAAGGCAGATGCTCAATGACTGAGCCACCCAGGCACCCCTAAGCTGGGTCTTTGAAAATGCCTGGTAGACCAAGTTTATGAGTCCATCTGCCTGGAATAACTTACTTAATATTCGAAACCCTCCTAGGTTTGGGCAGATGTGGCCTCCAGAAAGAGCATCCCCAGATGGCCAGAGATAGATCTGCTAAAACCTATGGGAAAGCCACATGGCAAACAAGAGAAATACAATCTGAACAGCTTTTGTTCCTCATCTTCCAGATGTATGCTCATGAAGTTCAGCCCTGTTTAGCTCCCTCGACTGGTGCAGTCATATGAGGAAAGCAAGGCAGATGGTTTAATTTTTGTCCAGGTTTAAGCCCAAGAGAGTAGACAGGACCAATGTATTTCTGGGACAGGGATGGTGGTACTCAAAGGACTAAAAGGGGGAGTTCCAAGGGGATGTGGTAAGGGGTTGTCTCCTTACCTAGAGGCTTGTCCTCTACTCTAATCTCAGAGGGTTCTACATTTGTCCTCCCTACACTTTGGGCATTGTTCACCTACCCCTGAATGGTTATGAGTTAATTGTAGAATTTGGTCATTTCTTTAAATTCGAAGGCTCTCCGAAGGCACACCCACCCAGCCCTCCTACGTGCGTTGCGTGCCAGCCCACACGGAGAGCAGCAGACATGTTCATCTTGAGCGTGCACACCTAGCACTAGCTGTTCTGGGGGCTTGCTGCCCTGCTGGACGTACCCAAATGAGAGTAGAGAAGCCAGCAATGTCATAAAGGAGAGCTACTGGAAATAGTGTCCCACAATCTTAGGCAAAGGAGCCGTTCGGAAAACTATTTATAGGTTTTCAAGGGAGAGCTCTATTGATTTGGGTCTGTTTTAGAGTCTATAGATTCCATGCTCTTGAACAACTCTTTATTCAACCTTCAGGGGCTCGCTCTGCCCTTGGAGTTATGCTGCAAAGAACCAGCCCCTGTGAGTACCAGAAGTTTAACCCCGCAGGGTCCCCAGCTCCACATCCTGGGTCCACAAGGCCTGCCTGACACGGAAGGATGAGCCCTCCCCTCTCTTGCCACCCCTGCTGATCCTCCCCAGCTGGGAGGCACCACTTTAATGGCTCTCACCACCACCTTCCCAATTCCAGCTACTCCTCCCTTACCTTATTGACTTAGTTTCCCTCAGATTCTTTGACTTGTCCTTTTATTAAGCTCTTTCTGGATCATCCCTTTTGAGGGGACCATTTGTTTCCTGTCAAGACTCTGACTAGTACACTTTACAAGCAGGGGCTCAGAGAAAGCTTTCATACTCTCCACAGATGCCTGGTCCCTCTGACTCAAGCTTAAGAACGTCAAAAGTGAAGCGTCTTTCCCTTCAGGTGACAGGCTGATGTATATTAGGTACTTTAATTGAATTATAATGGATCGAACCCTAAACCTTAAAGGAGAGGTAAGGTTTAGGACAAACAAGAAATGAGATGAATAAATAAGATACTAGGTTTTTCTTTTAAAAGCATCCCTACAGGGACACCTGGATGGCTCAGTCAGTTAAGTGTCCAACTCTTGATTTTAACTCAGGTCATGATCTCAGGGTTGTGAGATCGAGCCCCACGTCCAGCTCCACGCTGGGCATGGAGCCTGCTTAAGATTCTCTCTCTCCCTCTCTCTCTGACCCACCCCACCTTCAGGAAGGAAAAAAAAAAAAAAAAAAGCATCCCCATGAACTTAAATGTTTATGCATCCATATGTTCTAATTATAAATATCAAAACCATATTTGGGTTAATATGCATAAATGGTATATTCAGAGGAGTGTTGGAGAAGTGGTTTGGATTAAGAACTTGAAGGGCTTTTAATTTTGAAGTAATGTGGTGGATAAGGCAATGGTCAGAAGAATCTTGAGCAGGACGTTGAAGCAGTTGGACACATGCTTTAGGGGATTAACTGGGAGTGTTTAGTGGGAGGCATCGAAGGTGGTGAGCGGACTCTGGAAGACGAAGCAAGAGACTAACAGTCCTGGTGACGACTAATAACAGGCCAAGCTAGCAGGGCAGCAGTAGGAAGAAACACTGTGGCAAGAGAGGTCAGTAAGCCTTGGCCCGTGATCCAGTGAGGATGCAGAAGGCCAGGGAGAAAGAGGAGTCCAGAGGACTCAGATCTTTTGTGCCTGACTGACGAAGCATGGTGATCCTATTCATGGCAATATGGAAATCCAGAGGAGCTGCCAGCAAGATGATGGATTTGCTTTTGGACCCGATGGAGGTACTTCCAGGCCTCCCTGTAGAGACGGCACTTACAAATACGGTCCTAGGTCTCAGGAGAGAGAGAGAAGCTGCACACAAATGGGTCTGGGTGAGATGACCAGAGAGAAGACTACAGAGAGAAAAGATGTCTCAGGAAATTGCAGAAGATCTCCACCGGACAGCAAGGGGACGAGGGGCAACCAATAGGAGAAGAAATGCCAGAGGAAAAGGTCTAGGAGGAGGCAGTACTTCAAATGACCAGGAAGAAAATTTTGTAAGATCAAGGGCCATAATCCCACATGCGAGAGAGAAGTCAGAAGGTGAAGAATAAAAAACCGGGTCATGTGATAAAGAGGCACATATCATCTTTTGAAAGAGCAATTTCAGCAGCGTGAGACAGGGAGACCCAGGAGTTAGGGTGTAGACAGAAGGTAAGGAAGTGAACCCAGCGGGTATAACTATTCATTCAAGAATGCTGGCAGTGAAGAGGAGGCAAGAGGAGAAAAGGAGGATAGCACCTTAAGGATTAAGAGAGGGGAGGTTTCAGGCTAGAATCTGACCATAAGCAAAGGAGACGCCCCAGTGGAGGGAAAGAGATTAAGATGCTAAAAAGAGCCTTAGTCAATGATTCTTTTTTGGTCGTCGGCCCCACTTGAGAATCTGATACACAATCTATATCCTCTCACTGGAAAATGCACACGCCTGATTCTGCGCGCCATTTCGGGAGGTCAAGGGCACCCCCGAGGACGTTCCGTCTCCTCATGTGAATCCTCAAATCGTACGAACTTGAGGGCAACTGTCACGTGGCAGTCTTGGAGGAGGTGGGAGGGGGTGGGCGGACGAGAAACAGACTAGAGAGGGGGAGATGGAGTTCACTGTGTTTGGCACATGGCACAGCAGCCAAAAATAAAATTAGATACTAGAATTTCACACACAAAACACAAAATTATAGACAGCATAGAAGAGACAGACACCATAAGGTATTTGGAAAGAAAATGGTAGAAGAGTTCACTGTTTCCTTTGAAAGTTACTTCTTTTCCAGGTGCATAAAAATGTACTTTGGAAAGCGGCTTTTCAGAGACAAGCTGTAAGCAACCTAAATGTCCAGCAGTAAGATAATGGCTATGTAAATTTCAGTACCTCATCCGGGTGGGTTATGATAAAGCCACTTTAAATGATAAGTATAATGAATGATGATAACATGGGGACATGTTTAAGGCATAATGTTAAGTGAAAAAAAAGAATGTAAAGCAGAGCTACCCTATGATTATAACCAGGTAAAATGTTTATGTCTTAAGAGATAAGAGAGAGTGGCCGATGATGGGTAGTAAGGAGGGCACGTATTGCATGGAGCACTGGGTGTGATACGCAAGCAATGGATCATGGAACACTACATCAAAAACTAATGATGTACTGTATGGTGACTAACATAACATAACAAAAAAATTTAAAAAAAAAAGACATAGAGAGATGGAGAGAGAAAATCTAGAAAGGAAAAAGAAAACATGACTTGTTAGGCTAGTGGAATCCTTGAGGAATGAGAATTGACCTCAGGGGCATCCTTGACTTTCCGAAATTGTGTGCAGAATTAGGTGTGTGCATTTTCTGATGAGAGGATATAAATCTTGTATCAGATTCTCAAGTGGTCCAGGTGACCCCCAAAAAGGGGTTTTTTTTTTCGTATTTACAGATGGCCATTTTTAGTATTGGCAATTTTCTAACATTAAGGGTGGTATTGTTTTCCTTTATCTCTGATTTTATAGTCTACATTTTGATAATATAATATGATATAATAAGGTGAATGTGGCTCCTCTCGGATTAACCTTCCAGCCTAAAGAAAAGGATCACCTATGACAAATTCTTTCAGGAAAACTTCCTGACCCTAACACATTCAGGGCATCCTATGTCCACACTGTGTCCCAGTTTAGGTTTTAAATCTTTACATTATATCCCAGACTAACCACTGGCAGACTCTGGTGTAGACTTCTGAGAAATGAGAAGGAGCCCTAAGTTGAAGAGGGGAGCGCTTTGCAATTTGTGGAAAATTAACCAGGTGACCTTGGGGTGTCTCTCCCATCGAGTCTAGGTTCCTATTTCTTTTCCCCCAGTGGAGTTTTGAAGATATAGAAAAGCACAAGAGTTTAACCTGTCATTTAAGAAATGGTCCAGACTGAACAGTATCTCCAACTACAAGACTTATTGTATGGGTCCAAATTGTATACAAATTTAAAATTAAAAAAAAAAAAAAGAAAGAAAGAAAACAGCTGCCCCAGCAGATGATATGACAAAGGTTGACTGCAGGTTGGTTATAGAGAGATTAGGCCACTAACCAGAGGTTGGTTCACAGCACCTTGCCTTAGAAAATATCCGGGAGGTTTCAAATGGCTCATTTGTCACAGGCAGACAAGGGAATCTGAGGAGTGGGCTCGTTTCACATAAGAAGCTAAACATGTCCAAAGATAGATGCTTATCGTTGGCTTCCAGCCTTTTCCGGGAAGCAGCTCTGCACCGGGGGCTTGGTGGCAACGGGGGGAGTATTTCGCATTCTGACTCTACAAGGTTTGCAAAGCTGTTCCACAGCTCTGCTTAATGATGAGCGAGGCCTCCTGGGCAGAAGGGGAGAGCCACGGGCGGTGCCTGTTCCCGGGCTGCCTGCTGAGAAGATTGGAGCACATACCAGAACCACAGGCTTTCGTAAATGCTTCCTATCCGAAAATGAAAACGCGGCCGCCCGCGAACTCACCAGCGTTCAGGAAGCCAGGCGCCGGTAGCCACCTCCACAAACTGGCATTTTTCAGTCATTTTCTTGCTTTTATTTCTCAGCTTAATCCCGTCTTTCACTGACTCCCTGTTGCTTTTTAAAATAAACCTAACCTTTCGCTCTGTTCTCTTGCCACTAATGCTAACTTAAAGAGCACAGAGAATTCTTGGTAGAAGGCCACCTCCTGAAGATAGATATTTTATCTCCAGCTTCATTAGGGAGCCTTGAGAAACCATCACTTGCCAGGAAAAAGATCGTTCAGCTGCCACACACTTAAGACTGTCCATGGCTGTCTAGTCAATGATAAAATATTTTTGTTCTGAGCGGCGGGAACTACAGAAAGGGGTGGGTGGTAAGGATCATTGCTTTATTTCCTTTTTCACCAGGTTATTTTTAAGTACATACCCTTCCCCAAAGCTCTCTCAGAATCTCTGGAGCTAGAATAGCCTCTGTGGTTGTCACAGATACTGGGGCCATCCCTGTGGGAAAAGTGGAAACCCTCCCCCTCAGCCCCCAGAGGCCTGTCTGCAGAAAAAAAGTAAAATTTCCATCAGGCCTGTTCATATGTCTACACAGCACCACCAAGAGCAGGCAGCCCAACACCAGCCTTCTAACGGTGATCTTCAGATGGCTTCTACTATCCTCAAGATGCCATCTCTTCCATGGCCAAAGAAATGTGGCCACTCCTTTTCCCTAACTGCCAATGCTCTTCATTTTCTATCCTAAATCTCTCTGGTCACAATCCCCTTCTCACTATCACCTCTGCCCCACGCTCATTTGTTAAGCATAAGGGAATTATTCTAAGCCTAAGGATGAAGAGTTGTTAGAAAATGAAAGGACGGGGGCGCCTGGGTGGCACAGCGGTTAAGCGTCTGCCTTCGGCTCAGGGCGTGATCCCGGTGTTGTGGGATCGAGCCCCACATCAGGCTCCTCTGCTATGAGCCTGCTTCTTCCTCTCCCACTCCCCTTGCTTGTGTTCCCTCTCTTGCTGGCTGTCTCTATCTCTGTCAAATAAATAAATAAAATCTTTAAGAAAAAAAAAAAAAAGAAAGAAAATGAAAGGACCAACAAGGCCAGAAGGAGGATGAAGCAAGAGAGGCACCTAGGGTCCAAGATTTAAAAGGAGGCATTCACTCTCAAGATCATGCAAGTGTAAGGTCAGCTGGGAATGAATGCCTTCTTGAATTTATGCCCTCGTTACCTCTCTTGCCTTCCCCTGGTCCCAACCCTATGATATCTTGCTCTATTTTAAAATCTATTGTTGCCAAAATCTGTGTGTGTTCATCCAGACATTATACACTCTTCTCCCCGTAGCACAGCATATTCATTCAGGTGATACATCTGGGCTTGGATGCTGCCACTTGGTGCCTGCATACCTGGAGAATTTTGCCCATGACTAGGGAGGATAAGACGAACATTTAGGTTTCTCGTGTTGTCATTTTTCTTTATGGAGGTTTTTCCCTTCTGGCCTTTCTGTTACCTGGTCTCATTCTCTGGTTTTATATCAAGACACCAGCATGTTTTTGTCACCAAGGAATACCCTTGACACTCAGGTAATCAGCACATGGGACAATTTTCAACGGCAGCGTCAAGCAGCACAGGCAGAGGGTTGTGGCGATCCATGATGAAGAGCATCATAAGCAGAAGCGATGTGGGCCGTAGGTACGGGTTATTAATAACAACATCTCGACACCTGCCAGCGATTTGCATTTTAGAAAAACTGGAGCAGAATCAAGGTTATCTCCATAACAACATTCTCACATTCTCTAGAATTCTCTAGAGTCCTAAAATGCTTTCTTCAGTAGTAAAGAGGTGGCTTTACACCTGGCCTTCCCAGCACTGTTTTTACTTTCTAAAGGCCATGTCCACGTGTGGGAGGTATCAGTAACCCTTAGGGGTGTCTCATCAGGACCAAAAGGCTGATAATGGTGGCTCTGCATGCTTGAGCTTCGTAAACCAGGAGGACCCTAGGTGTATGGTTTCTTCAGCCACTGTCTCTCAAGCACCTCCCAAGTGTTCCTCCTACAGAAGTTTTCCAGAAATAATCTGCATGTATTTGGACCTCTGTCTGGTTGAGGCCCCATGGGTGGGTCCTGGAGGGCTTTATGTCTCCTTCTTAGTCACAAAATACATGGAGGCCCCTGACACATGAACTTTTCATCACAGTCCTTGATTAAAAGGACCTTCACCGGGGCGCCTGGGTGGCTCAGTCGTTAAGCATCTGCCTTCAGCTCAGGGCGTGATCCCGGCGTTCTGGGATCAAGCCCCACATCAGGCTCCTCCGCTATGAGCCTGCTTCTTCCTCTCCCACTCCCCCTGCTTGTGTTCCCTCTCTCGCTGGCTGTCTCTCTCTCTCTCTCTGTCAAATAAATAAATAAAATCTTTTAAAAATAAATAAATAAAAATAAAAGGACCTTCACCTATTGTCTTCCTCTTTTTTTCCAGCAGATTGACTTTTACCTTCTGGCTGGAATCTATCTCAGAAGATGCTGGATTTTACCAGCCCTCTTAAATCACCTCCAGTCATCCCCAGTAACACATTCTCCCTATTACACACAGACAGACACACATACACACACAGATACACTTTAATTGCTCTTTTCCTACCTTTTACAACTGTTCTGATTACAAAGAGCTGTTCATTCAAGGCCATTCATCTCTCCTAAATTATTCTAGTTGCCTCTAGCCATTCTCCCAACTCCCAGGCTAAATGCCCTCCATTCTTTATAGGAATATACATAGCCATGTGACATCTTGGCATGTTAGCCACAGCCATATATGTTCTCTTGGGTGTATAATGGCATAATGGAGGAGCAGGCTTCAGAGCCATATAGACTTGGGTTTTAACCCAGCTCCGTCCCCAGCAAACTTCATCACCTTTGGGCATCAGGATCTCCATCTATAAAAAGGAATAGCAATCTCTGCGTCCCAGGGTTTTTTAATGAAAAGAAATAACACAATACCTGGAAAGCAGGTAGTACAGTGTCTGACACAGAGTAAGGTTACTCCTCTCTTCTTCCCTTTGTTATCTGAGTAAGGGCATCTCAGGGTCAGGGAAGTACTGTGTGATTTTTCTCCACATGACCTTTCCTTTTGGAACGCTGTTAGTACTAGCATTTTATCAGCTGGTACTCCCTTTGTTGAAAACATCGGGGTATTCTGAAAATAGATTTTGAATCCTGCTTAAATTTCTTTTCAACACAGTCCTGGGGAGGGGTGAGGAAGAAAAGGGGAAACAAAATCAGTGATGAGAAAAATAACCTCAAGAAAGAAAAAAGGAATGTTGTAAGTGAATTGTTAGCCTATCGCTTTTTCTCTTCTCGTCCCTTGGATTCAGTTGCAGCGTTACAATAGAAGGTGTGCGGCCATTTTCGCCTATCAACCTTACTCTCCTAAGCTGATCTTTCCGGAGCAGAAACAAAACAGCACCTTTTCTCTGTCCTTCTGGAAGTAACATACCCCCTAAATAAATCCAATGGGACATTCCAATTATGTGTCCTATCCAATTATGTGTCGTAATGGAATTTTGTCAAATAGTATACAAATAACATTTCCCACCCACGAGATCATAAGAGAAGATAAAGCCTTTCTGTCATTAGTAAGCCCGTGAGTGGATTTTGGCAGGCCCTGAAGAAAAAGAGAAGATATAACATGAACATTTCTTTCTTTTCCTACCACTCCTGTTGTGTTAATCCTCCCATCTTTTCCCTACCCTTCCCCACTCCCAAGCTGAAGCTTTTTTTTTTCTCTTTGAGAGGTGTTTGCTGGGTTAACTTTTATTTAAATGGTAGAAGAAATATTCCTTCCCATTTTAGCACTCTCTAGGCTTGAGCCTTTTGTTGTTGTTAAGAGTGTGAAGTGAGTCAGCTCTTATTTAGATAATGACGCTAGGGGTCAGAAAAAAATTTAAGAAGTTCAAGGATAAAATCTAAGAAGTTCAAGGATAAAATTTAAGAAGTTCAAGGATAAAATCAGAAAAAAATTTAAGAAGTTCAAGGATAAAATCTACTTGGCAAGACAGAGGTTTTTCTTCTCTGCCCCCCAGTCCCGATGCCATAGCATCCAGGCTTCTCTGTTTTAGGCAGGAGTTCTCACATGAGTGGAAACCAAAAGCTGAATGCCTCACTCGAAGCTGCTTCTTGCAGAAAATTTATTATAACCCCTTCAGTACGTCTCTGCAATCTCCACACACGAAAATAGGACTATGGCTTTTGGAGATAGACCACATCTTTAACACAGAATTTAGTTCTAAGGGATTTTACCTCTGCCTCTGAGATGGAATCGTCCTGCCTGGAGAGCAGAGAAGGCTTTTCTTAGTGAGTTCGGACCTGGGGAGCAGCTATCCCACCCGTACTCCTGCTGCCTGGTGACGTGGCTCAGCAGGGGCTGGGCTTTCTGACCGGCATGTCCATCTCAAGTTCTGCTTTGACACGGGGGTAGAGGACAATTGAAGACTACAGAAATGGCCTCAACCAAATTAATAACTTCTCTCACTTTCCTTCTTGGCAGGGTGTGTGATGTGCTGCTTTTTTCCATCTCGAGCCATGTCTTTTGTGTGGCTGATCACCATTTCTATGAGATGCATTCACTTGAATCAACCCATTCTCCTGTTTTCTCTTCCAGGTAGCGATAGACTTCACAGCCTCAAACGGGGACCCCCGGAACAGCTGTTCCCTGCACTACATTCACCCTTACCAGCCCAACGAGTACCTGAAAGCCTTGGTGGCTGTAGGGGAGATCTGCCAAGACTATGACAGGTACAAGACTTCGGTTGGCTCAGGCCTTATCTCTCTGTGGGCTCTGATGGTCTCTAGCTGGTCCTGGGCAGAAAAATGGAAATTAAGTCCAGTAGCTACCCATCCTGAGGCTCATGAAGGAACAGGACAAAAGCTTGCCCAAACGTTTCATCCTCCCCACACCTAGAGAAACTGAGTTCATGCCATGCTCACCTTGGTCACACACACACACACACACACACACACACACACACACACACACACAATCCTTTCTCAGCTTTCTTTTCTTATTTGGCTTGCAAAGCCACTTTCTGTTTTGTGAAGTCTGAGAACGTGTCTTGGTACTCAAAGTTTGGTCCGTGGACTAGCAGCATGGCACCACCAGGAACTTAGAATCTCGAGCCCCACTTCAGACCTATTGAATTAGAATCTGCATATTAACAAGATTCCCAGATGATTTGTGTGCACTTTGGAGTTTGAGAAGCACCCATTTATGCAACATTATTGCCTCTAATCCTCACATTCCACCCTATGTAGTGGGCACTATTTAACAGAAGAGGCAAACTGTGCAGGGAGGTTAGGTAACCTGTGCACTCACTCAGCCCAAGGGAAGACTTGAACGCAGATCTAATTCATTCCACTGCTGAAGCTCATAATCATGGTGTTTCACTGACGTCAGAGCTATTGGTAACGTTAGCAGGGGGTGTGCATCTGTCCACGTGCATGCGCGTGTGCCTGGGGAAGTATCTGTGTGTTTTTGTGTGTGTGTGTTTATAGAACACATGATTTTGAGATCAGATGGGTATTACATTTATTTTTCCTTGATGGTAAATATTGACCTTTCCCACCAAGAGAATCGTGGTTTACATAAACGACAGTAAACCGAATTTATTTTGCCTTTCAGTATTTCCAAGTTGAGGTGAAGTTGTTCACATGTTCAAGAAGGTTATTTGAGGTAGAACCGATCTAAATATAAATATGGGTGAATCTCGGTTGAGTCCTTAGTGTGATTATAAAACAAGGCTATTTAGTAATAAGAAGCAACAAACTAACCCTTTAAATCAGGAAAATAAGTGACTCTGTCTTCCAGTTTCAGAGGAACTGTATAGGACGCATGGTTTTTATTTTTCTAGTCTCACAATTAGTGGCAGTTATATTAAAAACCTGTTGCCCCAGGCACTATGGGAAATGAGACAATCTAGTGACTGCAATGTGCAGAGAAACCAACAGGACAGGTGATGAGAAGGGTCTCATCAGTGTCCTTCCTGCTGGGATTTTCTGGATTCGGCTTGGTCATTGCCGGTAACTCAACTTGGTGTGAGGGCAGCTGGGGACTGAATGAACAGTCCAGTAAAATCAAACAGCTTTAAACACTCAGGCCCTTGCTGACACTTGCCCTCTTGTACATTTAGAACAGAGGACAATAGCATTTTAAATTACCTTGTTGAAGTGATACTTCTTATACTTAACCTTGAGATATTGACTATGAAGACAACTTGAATTTCAGCGCTGATTTCTTTCAGCCCAAATACAGGGAGTATTCCTAGAGAGGGTATATATCACATGGAGAGTTCCATATGGGAAAGGGAAAAAAAACTGACAAATTGCATCTCCACTGCCAGAAACGTCTCCAGTCACCCCCGAGACACCAAAACAGTCAGTTGTCTCCTTTCTAATATGCACACAAATGATTTAGTGTACTGGTGTATACCTAAGAGGCAAGAAAGAAAGTAGGTAAAGCACTCAGTACAATACAATAAATAGATTCTTAACAATAATGTTGACTCTCTTCAGGGGGGAAGGCAGTGTTCTAATGAATTCCAAAGAAAAGATTGGTGGGTTGACCAGAAACTAAGATGCCAATGCCCAGAGCCTTGGCTGTGGTTCTGCGGCAGAATTATGGGATGATCTGGAACAAGGTGCTGAACTTCCTCTGTTTCCTGGTGACCTCACATGCAAGATGCAGGTAGTACAATCCCAAAGACCCGCACGTCTTTCAGAGCTATTATCCACTTAAAACATACAAGCCAGGCAAAGGCAAAGCTCAGAAAGCATTTTGTATTCATGCAGAAATACAGATTCAATATAAAAATAAGATTTGACACCTGAGGGGTTACATGAAGAATTATTGTAAATGATTCTTTTTAAAATTTTAATAGGGTAATACCAAAGTTATTGGCCCAACTGTCCAGGAAAATCAGGCTTCTGCAGCTCAGTGGAGCTTCTGTATACGTATACGTATATGTATTAAGAAGGTAGCTCAGCATTGAAAAGGGCAAATACCTAAGGAGGGAAAGGCCTAAAAAGCCCGTGGCACTCTTTTGAAAGACTCCCTGGAAGAATGTGTAATGCAAGCTGCTCGCTGGAGAACTGACAAGGTTCCGCAGTTTCTCCTTTGCGTGGGTGGATAGACAATAGACAGGCAGAGTCAGGAAATTTCAAGTTGGGGCTTTGAAATTAATTTATTCTCACATCAAAGTCACTGAGGTTGATGTTCAAAAGAAACACTTGAATAAAAACTGACAGAAGGCGTTGTTCCCCCTCCTGCAGCGACAGAGAGGTTTTTAATCCCCATGAGCCTTAGAAATTGCTCCCAGCCTCTGACAGCCAGGGGTTTTTCTTTCTGCCTTGTACAGTCATTGCTGAGGGGTCAGCACGGGGTGATCAGTGAAGCAGAACAGCTTGTGAGATGCATAAAGCCCTTCTCAGGGTGGCCTTGAGGGGAAAGCTTTTCCACAAATATCTGGTCCTAAGCCCAGAAGACAGTCCTGCCAGCCTGCTCTGTCTCTCTGTGTCTCTCGCCTTGGACTCCCCAAGCATGCACACGTGTATGCGCGTACACACACACACACACACACAGAGGCTCACATGTTCCCTGTTGGTTGTAGCACTTGCCCAGCTCCCGTGAACATCCTGGTCAGGCTGCTCAAGACCAAGGTGACGTCCATTCCTTGGGCCCAACAGAGATGTGGGTCTCTGACCACCTGCCATGTCCTCCAGCAAAAGGCTGGTCTATCTGCTATCAAGAGAGTATAGATACCGAATACATTGCTTGGAAGCGTAGACTGCCATTTCATGGATGTGGCCAGCCCAGAATGAGACCAAGGTTTCAGCAACTGAGCAGGAGGCTTCCTGCATGGTGTGCTAGGAGGCAAAGTTAGGGCTGATGCCCAATCTGACAGGCATTGGCGTTAGAGTCAGAAGATAGGTTTGTATCACCCTGCCACCCCTTCCACTCTACCAACACCAGTCGGTGGTTCTCAGCCTTGGCTGCACACTGGAATCATTCGGGAAGTCTTAAAATATCCTGATGCCTGGGCCCCACCCCAGAGCCTAATTTAATTAGTCTGGTGTACGTCCTGAGGAATCAGGATTTTTCGTGGGCATTTTTCTAATGGGCATCCCAAGTTGAGATCCAGAGTTAAACCAGTTAGATGAGTCCGATGGAATGGCTAAAGACCTATGGGGCACCTGTCGGCTGCCAGGCATCTCACATGGTGCTGTAAAGTCAGATAAATTAATAGAGTATAATTTCCCCCCAGCTGCATCACAGTCTCAGGGAGAAAAAGGTGTGTAAGTAAATCACAGCCCAGCATTGTCAGGGCAGCTTTGCCCTGTGTAAGGATGGGGACTGCATCAAGAGGAGTAACTTTCCTAGGTGAGTTTCCAGGGTAGTCAAGGAGGGCCTTCTAGGGATGGCAAACTTTGAGGTGTTCAGAATTCTGCTAATTCTGTCCTTTGTTGTTATTAGAACATGGATGGACTTATCTTTATTATTCCGAGTCTTTAGACCAGACCAGCCTCCTACAAAGGGCAGAGTCAACAGGGGTGATGGAAAGAGCATGGGGTCCTAGTGACAGCTAGACCCTGGGTTCAGAACCCAGCTCTGCTACCTGTGTTCTGAGGTTTCCATTCCATGGCCCTTGGTGTCCTTTATTTCAAATGAAAGGTTTATCGAACTTTGCTTGCAGAACAGTTGTAAGGATTAGCTATAAAGTGGCTAGCTAGCACATGTCTGCTTGTGATACTCAGTAAATTGTAGAGGCTATTATCTTCAATCCTCTTAATTAGTTTTAAAAATAAACTGACCACTAAAGGAAAAAGGGATTACAATGTCAGATCTAAAGGACATTTTGGACCAATGACCTTTAATTTTTGGTTTTGAGCATATATCCTTAAAAAGAATTTTATAAAAATGTGTATTCTCACACATTTTTACATTGAAATCTAATGTTTTCTATCATGAGTTTAAAGAATGACAAAGACCGAAAATCCTGGTGTATTGTAAATATGGACATTTAAAAATAAAACTCTTACATAACTCTTGTGAATGCATTTAGTGGGATCTGAATGCCATAGCTCTGTGATACTCACCATCATCCACTTAAAAAATGCATGAACAAGCTCTTGAGCTGGAGTTGAGAATTTTAATTATTTCTTCTTTTTCATGACACTGCATTTCCGGTCCCTTCCCCCAAAGAATTTCATCCTAGTGTATCTTTAAGATTTTGGTTCAAAATCCTTGAATTTCTACAATAAAAATATGAATATAAATTTTAAAATTTCTAATTTCTAAAATTTTCTGTGTTGAAAAGATTCAAAATATTTTTTAAAATCTTCTGTTTGAGCCTTTGTTACACTTATTATTAGTGCATAATTGACCAAAATAACATAAATATATTGGAAATGTCAATGTCTAAGTATTGCCTATAAAAAATAAAAATTTTTAATGAAACAAATAGTGGGGCTCTTTCCCAAGTAGTTTACATATCTGCAGATGGATTCTACCTCGCACTAGAACAGAAGAGTCTAGCATCAATACTAATCCAATTTTTTGTTTTTATCAATAGAAATACTAAGAAAACTTATTCTTAAAAATAAATACATGGTCATGAAAAGAGTTTAACTAGCAGTATTACTCATTTCTTTCCGTTCTAAGTTATATATCAAAAAAATCACGTAATGGTTTATCACCAAAATGTATTTTTATTGATCTACCAGCTGATATCAGCACTTCCTACAATCTTTTAGAGCAAAAATTGGCAGCTACCTGACTTGCAAAAGGAATTGTCCCCTAGTTCCCTTATTTTCTACCGCAGAGTTTTTACACTCTGGAACAATGCACCATTATGGTTAAGATTCAGAATGGGTAAGGAGAAGGATAATTGTGAAAGGGAAGGTGTGAATGGAGAGCTGGTCTTTCTATTACAGGTGTTCCCAGAAGATCAATTTCAGCAGAGAACACATATGAAAGTAGAGAAACTGAATACCAATTTCCTTTAAAAAAAAAAAAAAGAAGAAGAAGCCATGCTCTCCTATCCCCAGAAGGGCCTTTGCATTTCCATGTACCCCAGTGTTAAGACCACTGTCTTAAAGAACAGTCTTAATTAAATGTCTAGGTGTTCTGAAATGCCATTTTGCTCTGAGTCAGCCTCTGTTTCCTTATGGATGAGGTAATTTGTCTTTATTTTTATCACTCTCTTTCTTCATCTCAACGTCTTCCTTAACAGGAGGGTCAAAATGGCGTTTGAAAATGAATCCTCCGTCTGGAGATCACTGGACCAAGGTCATTCCCTAACAAGTTCAGGACGGCATGCTCATGCTCATTACCATTGAAGACTGTGGGCTCTTTTATTGTATTTTATACTATTTTATTCCAATAGTAAGACTAAAAGATCGCCTTTAGCAATGTGGTAATATTGAATTTTCCAAGCTGGCAAGTTCCACCAGTCATTTTCCCAGTGGTTGCTGAGTGGCCCCTTTTCTCCGAGCTGAGTGGACTCAGTCTCAGTTCTTTGACGTGCTGGTGCAGCGAGACTTGCCTGTGTGCCCAGCCTGCCTTCTCTTGCCTCTTGCATAAGACTCCTCTCCGCCTACTTTTATTTTTAATCAGGAAGCATGGATGTTTAAATCTATTGTGCTTAGGCTCGAAACTTTTTCTTTGGCATGTTTGTTAGTTAGAGACTTTGTGGTGGCTAACTTCAGAGAATTGATGCCCTCCTGGGTCATTAATTATTCCTCTTGTAGGTGAGGCATTTTCCCTACCTCCCTGCTCTTGAAATTCAATTACATAACAGTGCATGATGCTCAGCAAACTTCAAATCCCCAAGGGTGGCTTAGAAGGCATAAAAAGAGTATCGTTAAGACTGGAACATTGGTTTGGTGATTAGAAATGGATGGAATATTACATCTCACCTTTCTTTGACTTATCAAAGAAAAAAATAAAAGGTATGGAGCCTCCTAGGTTTCTGTTTTGACTTCTGAGCCATCTCCAGGTTGGAAAAACCAGGACCCATTCTCCACCCTGGAAAATTTTCTTCCAGACTTACCCCAAAACTACCTCTGAACTCTCCCTCACAGATTCCTTTCCAAACCTGCTTGCCCTTGTCTTGGTTAAGGAGGAATTACTGAAGCAATGTATTTCAGTATTTCCAAGGACCAGAAGTATTTTTTTCTCAGAGCTGTGGCTAATCCTTTATAAGCTGTTCTGTTTTTCTATTTACCAGTATTAATACCTTTTCTATTACCTGCCAGATACAATGTACCCCAAAGCCTGTATCTACACAATAGTGAGGAGAAGGGAGAGCTGGTGGTTTTCTGGAGCATTTGACTAATTCCAAAGAATGCTGGCGTCCTTGTATCTCCCAACCCCTACCCCAAATTTGCTCGACTTGGCTTCATTTTGGTCAAGTGTGATCAAAGCCATCATTGGCTGCTAATGACCTCTACATCTGTCAGATGGTGATGGGTAAAAATCTGGCTTTGGTACTTTGACTTCTCCTTCAGCCTTGAGGGGGCGGGGGGCTTTGGTTGACAAAGCTATTCAGGGACAGTGAGCCCTAATCTGAATTTCCTTTTCTCCTTGACTAACTCTGCAAAAAACTGAGAAATACAGGAATTGTTCCAAGAACGAATCTCAGTTGCATATTTAATGGGAGAGAAAGTAAAAGGTAGATGGCATGAGAAGGATATGCCTCTGCCAAGAACAATATTCCAGAGCCCCACTGCAACAAAGTTTGCCTAAAGAGAGCCTTACTTGTCTGGTCAGGGGCTCTGTTACTGGAAGTTCCAGAAGGAAATTACATTTAAAGCTATATACAATCATTAACTTGTAATGGGACAACGGAAAAGGCATGGACTTTAGAATCACACAGTCCTCCCTGGTAAACACCTTTGGCCCTTTTCTTAGCCTTTCTGAGACTCAGTTTATTCATCTGTAGGCAGGAATAATAAGTAGGTGGAACTTAAAGGGTTGCATGAGAATTAAATAAAAATGTACATTGCCTAACATCATGCCCAACATATTGTGTGTGCCAATTAAGGTTAATTCTTCTCCCCATCATCTCACCTATAGTACAGTAAAGTTGGAGTTAATATAACATACATGAATGAATAAATTAAGAGAGAAATTTCAATATGCATAAGAGAAATCAAGCTATGACTCAATTCATGGGTTATCTAGTCATTAAATACTTATTGTGCACATACTCTATGGCAAATATGCTGAAGAGAGGGGCAAGGGGCAGTTCAGGACAGAGAGGCAGTGGAGATGTAAAGATATTAATGCAAAAAAACCCCACAAAAAAACAGCATCCCTTTACATTCAGGAGATAAGAAAAGACGTGTAAACAATTTATGTTGTTTGTGTGAGTTAAAGTAATGGACACAATGAGTCCTGTAGATGAAATCAAGCTCTGACAGTCAGCCAGCCTTCCAAGCTTCCCATTGATTTTTAATATCTCTTTGGATTTAGACTTGTCTGGATTTGAACCCTGACTCTAACTAGCAGCCTAATCTTGGATAAGTCACTTTACCTCCCAAGGCATTTCCCCAACTGGGAAATGGGAATAATGGTCTCTCCCTACGAAGATTTTAAAAGATAATATATATGAAAAACCCTAATAATCAGTCATTGGCGTTATATAATTCATGATCACTTTTCAAAGACAGGACACGGGTAGGGGAGGTAAGGCAATCCTGGGCCATTTTATTCCTTAGTATCAAATCTAGCAAAAAGTTATGGGAAGAAATTGCAGACTAATGACTGTAAAGAACTTTGGGGATTCCTTCTTGATTTTAATTACCCATGGTACTGCTATCCCCTGTTACCACAGATAATCAAAAAGCGTAGTTAGCATTTGGCATAGTAACATGCCCTAGTGAAATAATGCAGGTTCATGTTTTTCTTCCTCATTAGATGAACAAATGAAGCAATTTCTTCTTTTTTTCCCCCCAGTGACAAAATGTTCCCGGCCTTTGGATTTGGTGCCAGGATACCCCCAGAGTACACGGTGAGTAGAGATCCTTTGCTGTAGCTAAAGGATAACTTGGGTTTATCCTTTGTTCAGGAGTTCACTCTTTTGGTCCTTGATGAAATTATGTAAGTAGAGCCAAAAAACTCAGTAATGGTCTTCAGAACCAGTGAGATTGGCTCACTGGAGCCTATCTTTTGATAAAGCTCAATCTCCTGTATTCTGGATGGGTCCTGTCAGAGGTCCAGATGAAGGGTCCCATTGTTGACCTTCTTAATAGATATGGTCGGAGACTGAGAAAACACTCAGGAAGTTGATCTCCACTGGCTCGGAACCTATGTATTCAGGTCTCCCCCAGAGAAAGGTCCTTACTGACAATGCCAATGGTGACAGTTCATGACAAGGATGTCTACAGACTCCCTCATTCGGAGTCTCTGAGCACAAGGCCTATGTGGGGGAGAGACACAGCAAAGTTCTGAAGGAGAACCACTCTGACTTCGACTATTGGGAAGCTGAAAGGTTTCTGTGGAAACACTGGAGTGTTATTTGATACTGATTTGTCATGAACAAGGAAGGCAAAGATTGTGAAGAGAGATTTGCACTGTAGTGGAGCTGACGCATTGTGCTGTGGTATACCAGAAGCTCCTGTGGGACACTGTCCACAGAGAACTCCACTCCCACAGGTGGAAGGGCCTTGGAGAGACAAGGTCCCTACCCCAACCTCACCAATTCCTCCGAGGTACAAGCTAAGTGAAAACAATACTGCTCAGTCATCAGTTTCTCTTTTACTGATTGAGTGGCAGAGCAAGAGAAAAATGCTGATGTTTGCTCCCACATCAGAGCTGTTAGACCAAGGGTCTTCCCCTCCTGTGTCCTTTTTGAAAAAAGGAAATCCATATCCCTATTACTGCTAGAGTGAGCAGTGGATGGAGTGGCATGTCTCTCTGACCTGTCCTCTTTCTCGTTTTCCTTATATGCCACACTGTCTTCCCTACGGGCATGGCTACAGAATTCTAGAAGCGTTTGTTGGAAATTGAGCACATGGAAAGGAAGAACATAGAACAGGAGCTGCTGACTGCTGGCCTGTAGACATTATTCAGGCCACAAATGTATTATATCTGACACAAAAAGAATTATGCAATTTCATATACAATGTCAGTTTCTTGCTTCTCCAGAAAAACTAAAAGACCTGGCAACACTAAGATTAAAAGGTTACACATAAAAGAATTAGCCAGAACTGAGGAGATGCAGTCTGTTTAGATGGGGTATCAATTCCAGAATGTGGGCAAATGGGTGTCAACCTTTTTCCCAGAGCTGCTGAGCTTTGAGAATGAACTGCACCTCAAAAATCACCAGTCCATGGGGCATCTGGGTGGCTCAGTTCGTTAAGCATCTACCTCTGAAATCTGAGATTTCAGCTCAGGTCATGATCTCAGGGTCATGAGATCAAGCCCTGTGTCGGGCTCTGCACTCAGCAGGGAGTCTGCTTGAGATTCTCTCTCTCTCCGCCCCCCCCCAACCTGCCATCTTTCTCTCTCTCTCAAATAAATAAATCTTTAAAAAAAACAAAAGCATAAAAACAACCACCAGTGCAACTAGCAAGAGATGCTTGAGCGTTCTCCCTCTCATCCCCACCGGGTAGTCTCCTGGTCTCAGCTGGCCCAGCAGGTGTGCAGTACACTTGTTTCAGGCCCCTCTTTTCTCATCTATGACATCTGCCTGGCCCCGCTTCTGGAGTAACTCATCTTCTTGCTGAAGTCCTCAAGCTCACCTGATCCCTTGGCTCCATGCTGCCTGTCAGCTAACTTATTCTTCCTGCTGCCTTAACAGGCATCCCTCCCATATCTTCATTGCTATTCTCGAGAAGTCATGCAAATGCCCCTTTTCCATGCCTAATTTCCCCTCGGCCCTGACAGGCACTGATGGTCTCAGCCTGTCGGATGCCCCCAGAGAGTTTATCACAATTGACTTCTTTAGGATAAAATGTCAGAGTTTGCCTTGAAACTGAGCCACAAGCACCTCTGTCTTAGTTTGCACTCCCTCGGGAATAGACCTTGAGACAAGAATTTGGATGCAAGTTGTTTATTTGAGAGGTGAAGGAAACCTCAACAGAGGGTGGAGAAATGGGGGGAAGTCCACATAGGGTATGCTCACAAGCCAGTTACCACTGTGGGCAGCTGGAACTTAGTTCTGCTGGGGGCCCCAGGGAGATAGTGTAGAGCATGCACAGAGCCCAAGAGACAAGAGAGCTGGGGTACTGATACACCATAGCCTGTCATCCAGTGAGTGATTAAGGGCTGCTCCCCAGCGACATTAGTTTCCTAACACTTTCAGCTAGGCAGGCAAAGCAGGCTTAGGAGGCCTGAGAAAGACTTAAGGTAAATAAAGCAGGCAAGATGATTGGAAGTCAGCTGCCTTGCCTGGAAGTGCTCAGGGCAAGGAAATGTGGGGTAGGGCACCGATACTAAGAAAGGAGGGGCCTTTTAACACAATGACCTATCTTCTAGCCCCCAAAAGTGTCAATGCTTGGAAACAGCCTTTGAAATGGAAGTCTCTGTATAATTCCAAATGATCCAATACGTCCAGGTACCGGCACATCCCTCTCGTTTTATCAGGTTTTAGAAACGAAAAAGTAAACAGTATCTTTTTTGACCTTATGCATAGGTCCTGCCAGGTAGAGGAAATTGTGTTGGAAGAGTAAAAGGTGTATTACTTTATTACTTTTCCAAGAGTAAAGTCTATTTGAACCTGTGTGTATGTGAAAATCCTTCTGCCCTATATTTCTGCATATCATGTTAGAATGGTTCTTAAATGTCAGCAGCTTAGCTGGAGCCTTCACAGCCATCACCATGTTGGGCAGACAGCTTGCATTATTGAGCTATCATTGTTTTTATCACTGGGTCCAAATAGAGCTCAGCCAAACCTAAGCCTCCAGGCTGTGGCCAGTTCTATCTGGAAGCTATTTGGAGTTACATTTTTCAGAAATCTTTTCTTCGATTTCTTTTTTATTTGCCTTATTCTCCTCTCCTGCCAGCATTTATCTGATTCTAGAAAGTCTTCCTGTCACCTCAACTCCACGGGGAGCTTAGAATTCACCCTCCATCTCAGATTGATTGTGTAAAGGCTTAAAATGGTTCCTGCTGCTTAACACATAATGAATGTAATGGGCATTTGTTTGCAAACTCTAAACCCCAGTGCCTCCTTACTGGATTAAAGTTATAATTCTCCTTTCTTCCTTTTTAAAATTTTAATTGGTGTCTAGGTCTCTCACGACTTTGCAATCAACTTTAATGAAGACAACCCGGAATGTGCAGGTAAATCACACATAAAAGCACGCCGAGGTCTCACAGCCCTTCCGTGGGCACCCTTCCCGTTTCAGTCTCTCTGCTCTGACGCAGTATGTCGGTTAGCTACAGTCATCTGTCCACAGCAGAGAAGTAGGCTTTCTGGATCCCTGCTACTCCAAAGGCAATGGAGAGTCGTTAACGACAGAGCAGAAAAATAGCTACAAAAGACAGAATGCAGAAGAGGTCTTGAGCTTACAGCAAGAGGTTGATACCGATTCTGGATTTCTCTGGCCGAAAAAACGTGGGGGATAAATTTACCCAATGGGCAGTGATTAGCTACTCCTCTCTCTGGTTCCCAAGTTTTCATCAGGTATTTATTTATCACAACTTCCTCTCTATGAAGGAATAAGGAGGAGGGGAAACATGGCACGCATTTGACACTTTCAGCGTGCTGGCAAAGGATATGACTTCAAACAAGTAGCTTTATGGTTTTATGCCAGAAAGAGCCTTCTTGAAGGCTTTGGTCAGTGTTGCATTATTTCCAGCTAGAAATTCCTCAACATATTCCATTAAATAATGATGGTGAAGCGATGTACACGTGGCTCCTATGGGTGGCCCAGGGTGGTATACACTGGAGGAGACTCAGCAGGTAGTGTGAAAACGAGAGAAACATTAAATCTGACTTACCTGGCGGCTGAGAGCACAGCCCTTAGATAGACCCAGACGAGACCTGGTCTGGAATCTAGAGAGTACAACTAACATGCTGTGTGACCGGAGGCAGATCATTTAACCTCTCTGAGCTTCAGTTTCTTCACCTATAAAAGGGTGTATAACATCTATTTCATTGTGCTATGAGCATCTAATGAAATCATGTGTAAAGTGGGACTTCAGGGAGAAGTTTGTGGAAATGGTTGTTTTTGACTTGAGCTTTTAAAGAGAATGATTTCAGCAGGAGTGTAGGCAACACCAGCGATGTGGTATTTTCTTTCTTTCTTTCTTTCTTTTTTTTTTTTTTACCTTAAGGATATAAATGTGTTGTTGATAAGGACTATTGGGGGCAACTGAATGCTTTATTTCTGTGTGTGTTTGATTACACCTATATTTGAGGGGACTACTGAACTACTGATCTTTGCCACTTTCACCTTAGGAATTCAAGGAGTTGTGGAAGCCTATCAGAGCTGCCTTCCTAAGCTCCAGCTTTACGGTCCTACCAACATCGCCCCCATCATTCAGAAGGTCGCCAAGTCAGCATCAGAGGAGACTAACACCAAGGAGGCATCGGTAAGGAGAGGGCTGGTCCTCCTGATATGGGTGTTTACCTGGATATTGGCCATAGCACCCATCCCACTCTGACAATAAATCCAAACATTTCTACCTGTGTGAGTTTGGGCAAATGCCTTAACCTTCCCCTGTCCTCAGTCTCCTCATCTGAGAAATGGAGGTAATCATACCCAGCTCTGCTGGGTTATTGTGAGGCTTGGAGATGACACATCTCAAATGTCTGCAACATTACCTGAACACAGGAGACACTCAACAAGGGAAGCTTCTTGAGTCACCAGAGTATAGATCATACTCACCTCACGTTCCTGGGGGAAGAAGAAACTGTCCAAAAACAAGCTTCCTTTCCAATGTACCCATACTATAGATGAAAGCAAAGTAAAACAATGGATGAGTCAGTCCCCTGGTGGTCAAATGTGACAACACAAAATGTCATGGCAAAGATTTGTTTCACATTCTGTTCAAGGTTTTCTTAAGAGAAATGCAAACCAAGGCAACAAGGCCAAACAGTTTGGTTTTTGCCCCTAAAATTTTAGAGTTAAATATATTACCATAATAACTTTTTTATATTTCATTTTTAATGATACCAATATATTTCTTTTCTAGATTTCTTAATTTTTTTTTCAGATTTAGTAGAATATTACCGATGTCTGAAATTTTCTCTAATTTTATCCTGGGTTCCAAGATACTGCATTTGCATGAAGATTATATACTACTCCCTGCTCTGCTGACATGAACTCATCCAAGCTCTTTGCGCTGTACCCAGGTTCTCAGCCGTCCTCATATTAGAATGGATGGAGGGCCATATTCATATCTGATGTCAGCCTCCTGGGTACTGGGGCACATCCCCTCTCAGTTATCCAAGGACGTTGACCTAACAGTGATGTTGCCCTTCTCACCTTATCATCTATTCCCCTTTCTACTAAAGACTCATTCCCATTAGCAAATAATACCTATTTGAATTAAAATCTCTCCCTTGATACTAGTTTTTCCTTTAGCTACTGTCTCTTACATTACTCTCCTTCAAAGCACAAGGAGAGACTACCCTCACTGTCTCCATCCACCCATACCAGTCAGACTTACCTCCCCAACATTTGTCTGAAAATCATACTTCTTAGAGTCAATGGCACCTCCATCTTGCCAAACGTACAGAGGCCGTGGAGCAAATTTGAACCCTCACAGATGCAAGATTTAGAAATAAGGGTTGGACAGGATCAATATTTCTCTTTTTTTTTTTCCTTTTTCCTTTTTTTCATCACCAGAACTTCAAATTCAAACCCTTCAAATGATAACTTGGCTCAGAAACCCAACATATAAAGTAGATTTTAAGAAAATAGACTGTTCTTGCTAAATCTGGACTAGGGATGGGGTTCAAACTTGGCTGTTCTCCTTTACCTCCTTTATCCCCAAGAGCATCCAAGGTATCCCCAGGGCCCCCTAGAGCCCAGTTTGAAAACTGAATGATCCCAACTTTTGTGGAATACTTGGAACCACAAGAATAAAAAGAGAGCATGGCTGACATGGGTCTGGATTCTGGCCTGATACAATTCAGCAGGAGTTTTTGACCATGACTCACTCCCCCAAGGTCAGGTGGGTCTGCTCTGAAAGGACAGGTCAGGAATCGGTGGAGGAAGCATCTAATCCACACAGCCCCAAATAATTTACCCTATAGGCCAGAAACACTGTTTTTCCGCAGAGATTTTCCCTGCTCTTTGAAGAGCGCATGGTCCAGGGCCCCTTGTCATCACGGATTGCTAAGGGTTCTAAACTGGAACCTCTTTGGCAGGTCGGGCAGGGAGTCTATGGCTGTCAGATTTTCTTCTCGATTTTTGTGGAACTCTTGTACAAATTAAAAACAAAAACAAAAAATCCCCTTCTTATCTAAACAGGACTTCATGTTCATTCAAAGACAATAATATTTCATCTGTGAGCATTTTCTAGCCTGACTTCAGAAACAACTACTACTCCTCATTTTATTGGAAGGTTCCATCAGGATTTCAGTCCAGCAGTCTGCAGAATGTTACTGTTAGCTAGATTGAACCTTGAAGGGTCAGGTTCTAGAATCCTGACAATCTCTTCAGATCAGAGGTTTGGGACCTTTTTTGTTCCATGAACACCATTAACAGCTGGTGAAGTCCATCACCCCTTCTCAGAAATGCTTTTAAATGCACAGAATAAAATATATATTATAAATAAACCACATATATTGAAATGCATTCAGCAAAATGTTTTTAAATGTGGCTAGGAAGCAATGATAAATATAGCAATAAAATGCTTCTTTTATGAACATTAAACTATGAGAACCAGTAACTAGCCTAATAATTCTGTAATTTCTAAGTAGTGCTGATATAAATGATGTAGTAAGATATTTGCCGTCTCTATAATATAACAGGAAAATATTCTGTGATTTTTACTGGCGACTAGGTCACAAGCACAGTTAAAACTAATTGTATTTGTTGATTATAATTGAAAAAATATATAAATTTTACTTAGAGGTTAGTGAAACTACAATGTAATTTACCCCAAGTTCACAGACTGTCTGAAATCTTTCAGTAGTCCACCGGCCCAGGTCAAGAATCCCTGCTCTAGGGGTTCCTGGCTGGCTCAGTTGGGAGAGCCATACTCTTGATCAAGCTACCTCTTGATCTCAGGGTTATAAGTTCGAGCCCCCTGTGGGTGTAGAGATTACTTAAAAATAAATCTTTAAAAAATAAAATAAAATCCCTGCTCTAGATGAAAAGTCACAAACTGCATTCTATAGCGTGTTTTTCAATGGCTTGCAAGCTAAGAATGGCTTTTGCATTTTTAAATGGTTGGAAAAAAAATCCAAAGAAGACTAATAATTTCATGGCACGTGGAAAGTGTATGACATTCAAACTTCAGTATCCATCAATAAAGTTTTATTCGAACACAGCCGTGCCTGCTCATATTAAGTGTTGAATATGGCTTTTCTCACACTACACTAGTAAGGTTAGGTTGTTGGACAGAGATCACTATGGCCCGCAAATCCTAAAATATTGATTATTGTCCCTTTACAGAAAATATTTTCCCAACCCTGTCTCCAGAGTATTTCAACTCTAAAGTTTCTTGACGTCGTAGTGCGGCTATCAGGTGTTTTGTTATTGCAGGCATTGAGCAGGTAGGGGCGATCTATCCCCTTGGACCACAAAGACCAGATCAAATGGGAGTTGGAGGGGGGTGGAGAAAGGAGGAAGAGGACACAGAAATACGATTCACGCAAGTGCCCATCTGCTTATGAGTCAGAAGTGGTCTCCCTCCAGGTGTGGCATCCACCTGGCCTTCTTTTTTTTTTTTTTTTTTTTTTAAGATTTTATTTATTTATTTGACAGAGATAGAGACAGCCAGCGAGAGAGGGAACACAAGCAGGGGGAGTGGGAGAGGAAGAAGCAGGCTCATAGCGGAGGAGCCTGATGTGGGGCTCGATCCCATAACGCCGGGATCACGCCCTGAGCCAAAGGCAGACACTTAACCGCTGAGCCACCCAGGCGCCCCTCCACCTGGCCTTCTAAGGTGTACCGTGGGAAGGGTGATTTATGATTCTGCTGTATTCTACACTCCTTCCCTCTATCCCCAACCACCAAATTGCCTCCTTCTGCCCCTTCTATGTACCTTCCTAGCCACACCATCAGGTCATCCTACTGAAACTTTCCTCCAAACCCCCAGGCTACCAGGCCACCTTTTTTGTGACTGTATAAGACTCAAAGGGCATGGATATGGATGCATAAGTACAACTCCATTGGTTGGTTAGCTAGAACTAGGTATGGGTAGCCAATTAATGGACATGGAACAGAATTAGTCTTTATATTAAACTATATGGAAAACATTTAGAACATGTGGCTGTCTTCATCATAGTGTGAATTTCTGTTCCCTCCAGTTGCACTTTTGACATGTTATTTTGTTTAAAATAATTTTTTCAGACTTACAGAGAGAAGCGGAACCTTCAACACTAATAGCCTGTGTGCAAACTTTTAAGTATGATTCTCAAAACCGGATGTTTTCAGAATGTGGCTATTCTGTTCAGCCTTTCTTCTTTGAAATATGGCAACTTGAAATGGCTTAATAATCCCACATTTACTGCAGATGTTGGGCATATTGCAAAAAATTGCATCAGATTGGCGTCAGTTGGCATCCCAGTGCCCTGCTTCCCTCCCATCTCTTAGTAGATGCTATCACAATGCCACTCACAGCTAACAACAGTGATGACTTCTGATGGCCTTCCTTCTCCAGACCCCATAGACAGTCCTAAGCCCTCCCTGTGCTGATGGCTACTGAATGTCTTCTCCAGTCTCGCTCTCAGATGAGCCACCTGCCAGCCTATGCAGGTGGAAAAAGGCCAGCCAGGCTGCAGGCAGGGAGCTGGGACTGGCGCAAGAAGCCACAGGAGCTCAGCGTCCACAAGCACACTCACACTAGACCATGGTGTATGGCCTTCGGGGGAAGAGGCAGCAGCCCAAACCCTCCACCAGCAAGGCTTTAGACTAGTGCTGTCTGCTAGAAATATAATGGAGTTGTATATACAATTTTAAATTCTCTAGTAGCCACGTGTTTAAAAGTTAAAAGAATCAAGGGAATTAATTTTAATCATATATTTTATCTAACCCAGTATAACCAAAATATTCTCATCTTAATATGTCTTCCATACAAAAAAAATTATTAATAAAATATTTTAAATTCTTTCTTCTGTACTCAGACTTCAAAATCCGTATGTATTTTATACTCACATCACCTTAATTTGGGTACTAAATTATCACTGCAAATACTTGATCTTTATTCAGGTTTTATATATTAATAGTTGAGGAACTAGAGTCACATACCTGAGTTGTTCCAAACGTATTTAAAAGGTTTCCAATAACTGAATCAAGTCTTCATTTTGAAAGTTAAATCTAAATTCATAAAAGTGAAATAAAATTCGAATTCCAGTGCCTCTGTTACTCTAGCCACATTTCAAGGGCTCAGTAGGCACGAGGAGTTAGTGGCTATTGTATTGGGCAGTGCAGCTGCGGACTCGGAAAATTCCCCCAGCTGAAGAGGATGGGATAAATGGTCTAGTCCCACTCCTCAGGAGATGAAGGGGTGTAGACCCAGAGGGGGTAAGAGTTTTTCTAGGAACTCAGAGAGTGAAGCCTTTGACACCAGCCCCTCCTGACTCCCCTCTGCTGCTCTGTCCACCACACTGGGCCGTGTAACGGTCACTAAGGTGATTCTTAGAATTAACCCACAATTGCTATGCCTGCACTGAAGCTCCATCCATCATAGCCTTAAGTCTTTAGGGCTGTCAACACGAGACTCACTAAAGTCTGTCAGCACGGTTGCTGTGCTCAGGATGCGGGGAAGCCGCCCGGGTGCATAATTGGTATTGTCCTTGTCTCCCCCACCTCCCCGTCCCCACGGTCATCTGGCCTCCGGTCACCCCCAGCAATACTTCATCCTCCTGATCCTCACCGACGGCGTCATCACCGACATGGCCGACACCCGGGAGGCCATTGTCCACGCCTCCCACCTCCCCATGTCGGTCATCATCGTCGGGGTGGGCAACGCGGACTTCAGTGACATGCAGATGCTGGATGGGGACGACGGCATTCTGAGGTCACCCAAGGGAGAGCCTGTCCTTCGAGACATCGTCCAGTTCGTGCCCTTCAGGAACTTCAAACACGTACGCATATCTCTGGGGCTTCCCGTGGGAGAGCAGAACCACAGCAAGCTCACTCCCACATTTTCCTACCGGTGTTTGGGGTGAAGCAGTGCCAGCCGTGTCTGCCCGGGCCAGGCTGTCTCCCACCAGGATATGTAGAGCTTCACTCTTTGGAGAAAGACGTGTAACTCAAGTAATGGCTGTGGCAGCCAGCATTTCACTGGTGCTTGCCCTCATCCATGTAATTTAGGCTTTCTAGCGCACGCAGGGCTGCCACGGGCAGTCGGGCAGGTTGCTGCCTGCCTAAGGGTGCCTGGATGAAGTAACAAAGAGAAGCTGAAAGTCAGCCTGGGTTCTTTTTGTCAAGCCATGCACCCTGGGAGAAGCCTGTGTTTGCCTTGGAAAAGTACATTTTTGAAATGATAGTAACCTAAATCCTCTGTAAATATAAAGTAAGCAGCAGCAAAGATTTATTTAACTCATTAATGAGGGAGCCAGGAAGACAACAAAGCTAATTTAAAGGAGGGTATAAAATAGTTGATGAGGGTCTGTGGGGGAACATAGTGGGGCAAGTTTCCTAAGGCAGATTCAAAATTGGTTAATGGCCAAAAGGGTTAAAAAAATCATTGTCATCATCTTTACATTACCTTCTTTACTGGGCAGAAATCTCATCAGTTTTCTGCAAGCTAACATTTAGCTTTACAGTCTTGGATTCCCATCAATAATAAATACTGACTCAAGCAGTGTCACAGTCCCCAGATGGCCCTGAAGCAGGCCCAAGAGACAATGCTCTAGCACGGCACAATTTTTCAGCATTTCCAAATTTGGGATAATTATCAACTCCAGAGAAGAAGAGGCACCTTTAAAATTTACACAAAACCCTGCCCCCATGGGCTGCAGTGGCCCAAAGCAACACCTTCTCTGAGTCTCACAGAGGCTCCCTGTGTGCTGGTAGTGGCCCCGAAGAAGCCTTCGGAGCCTCCTCCAGCTGCCGCTGGGAGCCACGTAGGTCGTCACAGACAGTCCTCTGTGTTCTCTTGTTCTATGCCCCTCGTGGAAGCCACTGCAGAGCAGAGCAGCCCCGACCCCTGCTATCCACTGAGGCCTTGTCCCCTGCTCTGCTTGGGGTGCCGGCTAGCCTGCTCCCAGGGCTGGTACCTGAACTGGAGCTGCCCCAGCAGGAGGGAATTTCCAGAACCCTGCAGTCCCCTTGGAAATGACAAGAGTCCCCTCCTTTCCATGCTGCAGAGACCCCTCTGTCACCTGGACCACTAATGCGATAAAGTCTGTTGTCCCTATGCCTCCAGGATCCCTGCTGCGAATGTCCTTCGCTTCTTCTCCATCCCCTCCGTGCTCAGGCCTTGAAATCAGTTACTTAAGGTCAGGGGGAGGAAGGGACAGGCACTGTGCCATCCACTTTGAGCTTTCCCTCCTGGCATTTTCTAGAAAAGCCTTTCTCCTCAAGCCCAAAGCCCTCATTCAAATGAATCCCTTTCACTATCCTAGCCATTTTATCAGATATGTCCAGAAATATCTGAATCCCAATTTGGGCTCAGGCCAGGACCCCGGCTACGCTGGGTAAGGCAAGAATAAGAGCGGAAGGATGGCTGGATCGTCGTTGATTATCGCCAAGTCCCAGTGCCAACGTGAACCGTAGTTTGCTGCCTTCTTGGGACAAGGCTTTAAAGCAAACATTCAGGTAAATAACGAGCCCAGCAGCCTCCAGTGAACCCTACATCTCTTGGCCTGCTGGGACCGCTTAGCGAGCTCCCTGAACGCTCCAGGGCCCCTGAACAATAAGGTATGGCTCAGAGCCGTACTGCCACATAGTTGCGATTCTCCTTCTGAGGACTGTGTGCGATGAGCAACATTAAAGGAGCCTAAAATCGATCCCTAGCTACAGTGTTGAAGGCAAAGGAGTTCCAAGTAACACCCGAGCCCCCAGCAAGCCCAGCGGCAATAGCGTGGGTGAGGGGCTAGCTGTGCCACCACTGCCCCCCTTCAATTTGCCTGAGGGGGTGTTTCCAAATGAAACCACTTGCTAAATAAAAGAGGCTCACAAGCCCTCAGGTCGTCTGCAGGTGGACAGCAAGGAGTGGTATCCACTGTGTGGAGGGATGTGCTAGAAGAGGCGAAATTTGCTGCAGTTGTGTTCATCAATGAAGTGACTTCCTTGCACAATAACCAAGGTGGGGAGAGGGGTTGTTCTTCCAGATTTTCACGTCCTGCCCCATTTTGTCAGCCAGGCAGAAGTAGCCACATCACCGACCACTACCCATAACTTTGCATGAGTGAAGACGGGTCAAAGAGCTCACTGTCTGCGAGATGCATGCACTTCCCCAAACCGCTGTCTTTCTGTCCCTGCATGCACGCACACGTGCAAACACACACACACGCATCTGTGTGCTACAGCAATGCTGCAGAGCCATGCACGCTCCTGCCTCTCCCCAGCCTCCTCCTGTTCCTCAAACCCTCATGGAGCGCCCGCTGTGGGTGCGCCATGTGCTAGCCTGGGGCCGCGGTGAGGTGAGAAAGCCGTGGGTCCAGGCCTCAAGGAGCGTCCTGGAGAATTACACGGTTGGGACACAGGTGTCAGCAGAAAACTCCCATGCTAAGCGACCTGTGCAGGTTGAAAGGGGCTCAAATATTGCTGCAGGACTTGAGAGCAGAGAGGAGCTGCCGTGAAGAAACCCTCGAAGCTTGAGCTGGTAAGAGGAAGGACAGACCGTTGGTGGGCAGGGAGTTAGGGGGGCCTCATCAACAAGGGAAGCTCCCTCCCCCCAGAGCAAGGGACTGGGGTCCTGCTTGCATGTGTCTGCCACGCAGTCTGCAGCTGCTTTGTGGGTAACAAAAACAACAGCAGGAGCATATCACGCCCCTTCCCTTCATGGACTTCAGCCTAGAGTTTGAAAACCATACCATTATCCAAACTTATCTACTCTGAATTCAATGCACAGTAAATAAAATGGAAGGTGAGCTAACATCCTTTCCTATAAGCCAGCAACCCATGAATTGCCTCCCTTTGCATGATAACTCAAAGCTTTGAAGTGGACAGGCGCAGACTCTGAGCTGTGTGGCTCCGGGCAAGCTATTTAACCTTTCTGTGCCACAGGCTTTCATCTGTAAAACTAGACAAATGACCACTCAGGAGAAGAGTAGAGGTGGTGCCTATATAAGGCTTAGCAGGGCACCTGGGCTCGCAGGTGATTAATCAACACAGCTGCTAATACCAGCTGCTTTCACGTTGTTGGCCTTTTCCCAACCAGATAACGCCCCCAAGCCCTAATCGCTTACCAGACCCACCAGCCCGGATATGCAAAGGACTGGGAGAGTCATTTAGAAACTGTGCTGTCTAAATACAGGCACAAATAGCTACCTGGGGCGATTTAAAATTTAAATTAACTAACATGAAATAAAATTTAAACTTCAGTTTTTTCAGTCACACCAGCCACCTTTCAAGGGCTTGGTAATCGTGTGTCTAGTGACAACCGCATTGGACAGGGCAGATAGAGAATATTTCCAGCACTGGACCAAGTTCTATTTGACAGCGCTGTTTAGGCATATCGTTGGCTTCACATAACAGTAAATGCATCTTACCGTGGATCGCACAAGTGGTTCTTAACCAGGAACAACTCTGGCTACATCTGGAGACATTTATGATGGTGAGAGCTTTGGGGTGCTATTTGCACGTAGTGGGTAGAGGCCAGGAATGCTGGTAAACATCCTATACTGCTCAGGACGGTTCCCCACCCCAAGAATTATCTGGCCCAAAATGGCAATAGTGCCCAAATTGAGAAACCCTAGATTGTATAAAGACAAATATGTTGTTCTTATGTAACTCGAAGTTAGGGACTGGTAGCTGCCCACATCGTTTTTTCAGTGTTTTGATAGTATCAGGGAGAGCACTTGGTGAGTCCCCTTGCTGTTTGCTCATGATGATAAAACAGTTGCCAGAGCTCCAGGAATTATGCTCTAGTTCAAGGAAAAAAGGAAGCGGAAAGGGAGGCAGCCAACCACGTTGGCTTGGCTCCCTCTAACCAAGAAAGAAAAGCTTTCCAAGAAACATCCTTACATCTCGAAGGATGAGATGGGGTCATATTGGGGCTCCTGGCTGGCTCTGTCAGAGTGAGGGACTCTTGATCTCAGAGTCATGAGTTCAAGCCCCATGTTGGGCGTGGGGCCTTCTTAAAATAAAAATTTAAAAAAGAAAGAAATGGGATCATATGGCCATCCCTAGGTGCAAGGGAGCCTGGGAAATTAAGTCTTTGGCTTTCTAGTCTTTATATGAGATGTGGCCAGAGAGAAAACGGCAAGAATGACTTTCATAGCTAGCCCAGTGTACATGTGGACCATGTCCTAACCTGCAACCCCGAGCAGACATTTATAAACTAAAAGAGTATTCGTGGATGCCAAGTGCCCAACATGCGAGGAATCTTTGACATGTGAGGGGTCACTTTAGAAAAACTCCTCACTGTGTTTTCAGATTGTTTTTACAATATGCGTCTCTCTTTTGAGCCTCCTAAAAACTGTAGATAAAACCATCCCTATTCTTTGCTATTTTGCCTCTGAGAACGCTGGCGCTTAGCCAAGTCGAATGGCTGAGTGGCAAGCCACGTGAGGAAGGAAAGAGCAAGAAACCAGGTCATTCGGCCCCTAGTCTAGCCCTTTCTTTCCTTTGCTGAGGAATCTCAAACACTCATTAACTGGTCCCTCAGCTAAAAGTTTTCAACTTCAATAATAGCTAATAATGAGACTCGGACAATTTTACTTGCCCAGGGATTAGAAATCAGTACCGAATGCCAGAGCCAGAAGTCAGATCCAGCTCTGCGGGACTCCAGAGTCCACGAAGAATACCAGCCTCCACCTTCCTCTGCTCCAAATCATGCCGTGGGGTCATAGTACTGGTAGAGTAAAGGCTGCATTAACTAGTGGTATTCAAGACCCTCCACCACCTGGCCTCAAGCTTATTTTCCAACTAATATCCCAACAATCCTGCATCCCCAACACACACACACACACACACACATTCTTTAGCCCCATCATATGACTCACTGTACCTAGAATGATTGAATGTCGTTCCCCTTCTCTACATTTTAAAACATGCCCAACTTAAACACCACCTCCCCTTGGAAGCCTGCCATGATTTCCTCTAAGATGACTTACTCTTTTAGTTTTCTGTGCTCTGGCCCCAGGGTGTTCGTGACTCTAGAGCACTGCTTCTCAAATTTCAGTATACATAGGAATCACCCTAGGGCATCGAGTTAAAATGCAGATTATGATTCAGTAGCTCTGGGATGGGTCTAGCATTGTATATTTCTATTAAGTTCCCGCGTGATCTGATGCTGCTGGTCTGTAGCATGTATCGTGTTCATTTGGCCACACCAGGCTCCCCTCTCATGATTATAACTTCTTTAATGGCAAGAACCACAAACCCATAAACCCTAGCACCGTGCCTGGAATTGAATGAAATTGGGAAAAAAATTTTAAGAAAATTCATTCTGCCCTCCAACTTTCACCCATCTTCAGATGTGAATAGTTATATATTTTGAGACAGGCGTGGAAAAATATAATTATGAAATAAAAAGTTCATTTTCCAACAATCTGACAACTCTCGCCTGGAGTAGATGTTCAGCAAATATCGAATGAATGAATGAATGAATGAGTGGGAGAGAAACTAGCTGCTCAGAGCAAGACTGCGGTCTTTTAGGCTGATTCCGGATCAGATTCCTTTGGCCAGGTGCCAAAGTCACGGTGATTTCTTCTTCCCTGCAGGCATCTCCAGCTGCCCTGGCAAAGAGCGTGTTGGCTGAAGTCCCAAATCAAGTTGTGGACTATTACAACGGCAAAGGGATTAAGCCAAAATGTTCGTCGGAAATGTATGAGTCTTCCAGGACACTCGCACCCTGAACTCCACATACTTTTACAGAGTTCTGAAATACTATTCCTGCTAATATTTAATACTTCTACTACTCCTGTACTTAAAAAGACACACACATGTACACATTTAAAAAATAGCACGTTTTGGTGATTTTTAACTGACAATTTTTTTTGCATGTGTAGCCCTGAGGCCTGGATCTGTTAAGCTCTTGTATTGGTAAAGACTTTTTACAAGGAAACACGAATAATTATAACTTACTCTTTACATTACAGCATGTCGCCTTGAAATAAAATGTTATCCGTATCCGTTTTTTATACAGGTTTGTTGAAATTTTGCTAAATTTCTTATTATCTTTACACTGTAAAGCATTTTGACACATTTATTGAACGTTGGTAGCCAAAACATAATTTGGTTTTATCTGCTATAGGATGAGAGACTTTTCAAAATGGCAGATGCATGGACTGTATTTTGCATGTTTAAAATAAAAAAAAAGAAAAACCACACTGTTTTTGCAATTGTTATCTATAATCCCTCCCCGCTAAGAATGGTCTCTTTATTGAAGAAGAAGTTTACCCACCTAGACATAGTCTTCTAGAAGTGGGTCTGGGGCACCTAGTCCAGTACCTCTCAGACTTTACTGTGCACATGAATTACCCGGGGATCTTATAAAAAATCAGACTGCGGTGCAACAGGTGTGCATGGGCCTGATATTCTGCATCTCTAACAAGGTCCCAGGTGATGCCATTGCAGTCCACACTTAAGAGTACTGAGGTTCCTTGGGGCGCCTGGGTGGCTCAGTCGCTAAGCGTCTGCCTTCGGCTCAGGGCGTGATCCCGGCGTTATGGGATCGAGCCCCACATCAGGCTCCTCTGCTAGGAGCCTGCTTCTTCCTCTCACACTTCCCCTCCTTGTGTTCCCTCTCTCGCTGCCTGTCTCTCTCTCTCTGTCAAATGAATAAATAAAATCTTAAAAAAAAAAAAAAAAAAGAGTACTGAGGTCCCAGACTCTAGGGTGTCGCCCCAGAGACCATCTCACGCAGGGAAGCACCTAGTCTGCTTGAGAAGGGCACTTCTCCCCTGCCAGTAGCACAAAAGTCCCACTGTCTCCGAGGTGGGACTAGAAAGTAGTGAGACTGATTCCAGAAGCTGCATACCACCCATCAGTCTCACTGCTTTATAGTCACACCTCTTCCTTAAACAGACTAGGGAGCGTTCCTCCTCGCCAGCCTCTGCCCTCTCAACGGAGGCATCACACAACCCCAGTGGGAGTGGGTCCATTTTTATGTCAACCCCGAGGAATGACCTCAAAGCATCTTCGTTGAGACCACAACCACGGAAACTCGTCCAGGGCAAATGGCCGTGCGGTATGACTCCCCAGAAACCTGGCCCGCCAAGTTGATCTTTAAGCTTAGCGTGGGGCTTCTCGTTGCCTCTTTTTATCACTCCTGAGAGAGAATTCTATTAGCAGAAATAGCTAGGATCCTTGTTTTGCATGGAGGTGTTTTGTTTTGATATGAACTGGCCAGTCTTGAGCCAGAAGAATGAATGTTTCACTTGTGTAATGTTCTCACGGAGAAATGGACAAGTGTTTTGCAGGTACAAAGGCACAAGGAGGAACTTATTTTTGGTGAGAGAGAGATAGGGAAGTAAATCACAAGGCAAAATAGATCCGTTTGTTGTTTGTTGCGGGAGGAAGTATTAATAAGCAAATCAAATGCCTTGTATGATTTCCAGTGTTATAATTATAGATACTAACCTTGCAAATACATGTCAGCCAAATGCACAACATTTTGGGAATGATGGTATAAAAAATGTATGACTGAAAAAAATCATAAATATTAAACTGTATTGTTTTATGAATAAATTGGGTACTTACAAAATTTTTTCTGAGAGTTATAGTCTTGTTTCTCCTTTCAAGGCAATTCGCTAACGGTGATTTATTTCATGTAGATGACATGCCCTCAGATTAGGACCAGCTCTTTCACAGTCCCATAGAAACAAAAGGATATTGTTTTTAACAAACAAGGGATTAAAATATGTAGGCTCTATTGTACAGAATTATCTGACGGTGGTTTCTAACGCCAAACCAGGACACGAGCTTCCATGTTGATGTGCCTGGAACATAGTAAGCACTCAATAGATATTTAATGAATATAAAGAGACGACTAATTGAATGAAAGAATGAATGGACTTGTTAATGTGCCTCATGCTTGATCTCATATCTATTGTCAGTTTAACAGGTGAATTAAGTGGCTATGTCTGTCAATCAAAACGATGCACCATGTCATTCTCAATTATCTGTTGGGATCTGTTACATTCATGTCAGGATCCCTGGGATCTGTGAAATAGGGTGACAAGGACAGAGTCCAGCTTGCCTGGCCAGAAATTTATGGCAGTTTACTTCCCTTTTCATAGCCAGCCTGAAGCCCTGCTCAAAAGAATAACAGAAATAGTAGCTAACAATTATTGAGAGCTTACTGGTTCCAGTAAGTATACTGGTGTATACTATCTCATTTAATTCTCCCAACAGCCCCCTGAGATAGATAATATTATTGGTTTCATTTTTCAGATGAGAAAACTGAGACATAGAGAGGTTAGGTAATTAACCCAAGTCACACAGCTATCAAAAGACATAGGTAGAATTTGAACACAGACACCCTGACTCGTGAGCCCATTTCCGGATCCCAATTTCAGCTGCCCTCCTGGCTCTATACCTGTCTACTTGCCCTATTAAGCAGTAGATAATTAGGACATTTGAGAGAATGAGGTTTAAAACATGACCCTTGCCTCCATTTCAGAAATTTCTGTCTCTTCTGATGATCTCAGCTTCTTGATGTGGGCTCTTGGCACGTTGTGATGTAGCTAACATCCATCCCTCTGGGAGCAGTGGAAGAGACCTCAGAGTCAACCAGCTCCTCCCAACTTCTTGCCACCAAGGAGACCATGGAGATCAGACATGACAAATGGAAACTTTACAATGCATACAAACGCTTCCAAGAGCTGAGCAAGCCACGCGAGCAACCGGGGAGGAACGGGTTTAAACAAGGGACCTGTAAGAGTAGAGTGTGGTGAGGTTGGAGAGAAACTGAAAGCATGTGTCCCAAAGAGGGTCTGGCTCCAGGCGCCCTGCACAAGTGTGGACCCAATGCAGCCAGCCCATCAGTTTCTCAAGAGACTTGGAAAATGTGGTATTTCACATAAAACCTACCAACTTGTGAATATGGTAAATTCATTCAGAATTCTACAATTATTGTGAATATTACAAGGGCCAAACAGTAGGAGTCAAAGGAAAAATACCTCTGGGCTTAAATTGGCTTGGAGGGCAAATACGGAATCATTGAGGTATAGCCATGTGTGGTCTGCATGCCACAGGGCCTCAGTACATAATAGACGCTCCAAAATTCTTGGGGGCCCCAAAGAGATTTTATTTCTGTGGTTTATATCTATCCATATTTGCTGTATTCAAAATTGAAACTGAAAACACTTATTAATTCACTTACATAACAATAACAAACCCGTTACACACTAACATACATAAACTATTTTTATTTAAAAAACTATATTTCAAAATAAAATAAAAGAAAAAACTATATTTCCAGTGCGCTTGCTGGCTCCGTCAGAAGAGCATGCAACTTTTGATCTCAGGGTTGTGAGTTGGAGCCTCATGTTGGGTATAGGGATTACAAATGAATGAATGAATGAATAAATGAATGAATGAATTTTCAAAACCAAAAATAGTGAGGCAAACAACATTGTTCCTCTTGCTTCATAAAAGCCAGCTGGATTCTCACATCTCCTTCTGCACTCACCCTGTTGTGTAATGATGTTTTGGTTGAGGTCCGATGAAGAAAATCTAGCCTTGCATGGCTAGGTAGTTGGTAAGACCAAGAGAATTTTCAGCCTTCTCAGATAACTGTGCTAACTCTTTTCGCCGCACCAAATCTCAACAAGTTTCTTAAAGGTTAGTTGCAATGTGGAATACGAGATCATATCAGTAAACCCTCCCTGGCATTTTCAATGTTCTTTCACCCATGCGTGACTGTAACATCGTGCACTCCTCACCTGGGAAATATTGACCCGCTCACTTATTTAGATGTTCTAAACGCTTACACAGTTTATTTTACAATATCAAAAACCTCACATTCTTTGGCTGTATAATCTCTCTGCCTATCTCATCAGACAAAGTATTGAGAATCTGTCAAATTACAGTGGCAGATTCAGGTTTTCCAAAATTCTAATCTTTGCTAGAAAGCTCAAATGTTTTCACTGGCAACAGATACTGTCAGTTGTTTTTGTTGAAGTGACAGATGCATTTCATCCATTTTCAAGAAAGTATCTCCCAAATACCCACATCTGAATAACTCTAGTTTATATCAGTCTTTTTTTTTTCCCCAAGTAAAAATGGCGTTCTGTGAAAAAACAAAGAAAAAAAGCCGCCAGCTCAGGTCACAACATGAAGGCGCACGTGCCTTTGTCTGAGGCAACCATCTTTGGTTGGACTACAGTAGTTGTGCCGTATCCATGCTTTGCATTTTGTCACCCATATATGAAGAAGATATGGACTCAAGGGGTCAAGACTTCATAAAACTACTAATGTTTCTGCTCCATCAAGAACATCCTTAAATGAAACTGCACGTTCTTTCCTGCAAGGGTGTGACAGTGTAAAATAAAATGGCCACTGGTCAAGTGTGGTGCCATCTTCTTGATGTGAGCTAAGATTCCAACCGTTTTCGCCCCAGTGCTTTTGCACCATTGGTGCAAATGTCAGCACGGTGAAGAAGGCATATTACATCTTAGCATTATTATGAAAATAGTTTTGACCTCACAGACTCCCTGGAAGGGTCCCATGGACCTTCGGTAACCACACTTTGAGAACCGCTTGCTCTAGACCACTTGACAAAGAGTATGTGTGTTTGCTATTCCTGCATTATGAGCTTAGGGCTTAAAACAACACATATTTATTATCCCACAGCTTCTGTAGGTCACAAGTCCAGGAAGACAGCTAGGTTCTTTGCTAAGGCCTCATAAAGCTGAAATCAAGATGTCTGCAGGATTGCACTCCTTACTGGATGCTCTGGGAAAGAATCTGCTTCCAGGTGTATTCAGGAGGTTGGGAGCCGTTGTAGAATGGAGGTCCCATTTCCTTCCTGGCCGTCAGTTGGGCGAGGGGGAGTGGTCTTGACTCCTAGAGGCTTTCCACCTTCCTCCCGTGCTTTCCACATGACCCCTCCAGCATCGGTGGGTCAAGTATGTCTCAAACATTGAATCTCTCTGACTTCTGTGGCATCCCTCTGACTCCAGCCAGAGAAAGTTCTCTGCTTTTAAGGGTTCACGTGATTAGACTGGACCACCCAGGTAACCCAGGATTCACTACTCTGAGATCTTTACCTTTAGTTACATCTGCAAAGCCCCTGGTGTCATGAAATATAAGATGTTTACAGGTTCCAGGGATGAGGAGTTGGACATGTTTGAGAGGCCATTCTGCCTGCCACAGACAGAATGCAGGATATTGCCAGATGATTTTTTTTTTTTTAAGATTTTATTTATTTATTTGACAGAGAGAGAGACAGCCAGCGAGAGAGGGAACACAAGCAGGGGGAGTGGGAGAGGAAGAAGCAGGCTCCCAGTGGAGGAGCCTGATGTGGGGCTCGATCCCATAACGCTGGGATCATGCCCTGAGCTGAAGGCAGACGCTTAACCGCTGTGCCACCCAGGCGCCCCTTGCCAGATGATTCTAAAAGGAAATGTGGTGTGTTCAAGAACCATAAAAGGGCTGCCCACAGAGACAGAAGGAGACTGTAGACGAGGTCAAGGACTGGTGGTAAAAATATGAATACCTCCCTTTTTCAGTCTTTCCAGCACTTGCTAAGTACCAACCCTGCACTAGGCTTGAGGGTGAGGATGAGGAGTGAGTGGGGGGTTGGTGGGGGTTGGCGGGGGTCAGGCTCGGAGGAAGCAGGAGGAAAAATACATGGTGTCTGCTCTGCTCGCAACTTAGAGCTGCCCTCTGATTCTAGGACTTTGGAATCTTATTGCACGTACTTTACGTGCCTTAGCATTTAAGACCTGTAATATCTAAAGACTTCCTCATGAAGACGTTCTTCAATACTGGCAGTAGAAGAGTAGAGGGAGAGAGGTAGGGACGCAAGTGAGAAGAAACAGCAAGCCCGCCAGCCATTTGCAGTGTCATCCTCCACTTTGCCCCACATATGAACTAGACCTTCAAATTAGTCCTAAATAATTCACTTTCTAAATATTTCTACACCCTGCACCCTCCTCTTGAGCACGGTTCAGTGGAAATACCGAGTGTTTTCAAGCCAGGATATGTGCATCCAAGCCCAATCTTTGCTACGTAAGAGTTGGGTAATCTCTCTGAGTCTCAGTTTTCCCTTTTGTGAACACAACATGCATCTGACTTCTGCTGCCTGATCCTTGCCCGCCTCTGGCCACCCCACCTCACACTGTGATCTAACGAGCTCCTCTTGTTGCATTTTTTGAAGCAGCCCCTGCTATCCCTTCATTCGATTGACTTCTACTCATCTTGAAGTCCTAGCTCAGGTGCCAGCTCCCCTCAGAAGCCCCTGGAGTTGGCCAACTATTCCTTCTGCCCCTTCTCTCCTTTTGCCTGTGCATGCCTCCATCAGAAACTCTCTCTCCAACTAGAACGAAGTCTCTCCCACAGAGCAGAGCCCTGTCTCACCCACCTTTGCACTCCTGGGTCCTATTATTGGCGCTCGATTCATGACGAGAGCAGGCAGGAATACATCAGGAAAGGGGGGTACATTCTGATGGGAGGGAAGGAGCTGTATGATAGAACCTCGCTGCGGTCCTCTGGGAAATGCAGCGGCTGAGCACAAATCAGGTTCCGGGGCATTAACTTCCGTTACACCAAAATTCTCAGTTTAACACAAAGATTTTCAGGCAAACACCATTAAGGACAACAAACTTACAACTTAGGAGAATGTAACCAGTGCCTTAAGGTTTATGTAATGCAATTACATAATCCAGATGTCTTCCAGACTTCTCCAGCCTTTCATTAGAACCCCCAATGGAACAGAGTGATGGAAAGGTCTTGGAGCCCGTAGAGATGGTGGGGCACCACGGCGTGAATGCACGAACCGTCACTGGATTGTCCACTTTAGAATGGCTGATTTTCTCTTGTACGTGTTATGTTATGTGCATTTCACCTCAATGTAAAACAAAACAAAACAAAAACAAATGTTCTAATACCCCAGCCGATTTCATTAGCAGGCAGTCCAGCCACTCACCAGGCTCGCGAGTCACCTCCTGCCACCCGAATCTCACTACCACATTTCTGGGCTGCTGAACTTTTCTTTAAATCATACTTCACCCCCCAACTCCCCACCCCCACAGACTCATCTCTCGCTGAATTCCCTGAAGTCAAGCCAAGAACACACAGCAGTTACTTAACGGAAGCTTTCCTGAATACTTGAGCTGAACAAAGGAAATTTTAATGCGAAGAAGATAAACTTAAAACTGGATGCCTTGTTTGTGCTGAGAACTCATGGATTATAAAATGCATCATTAATTTAACAACTCATTGGAAAAGAAACACTTCATTAAATATTTACAACAATTTCATATTCACCAACAGTACCACGCGTTTATCCCCACAACCCTATTCCCCTTTTTTTTTCGATGTCAGAATACATCTGAGCCTTCTTCATATTGTGGCTTTAAAGGTTCTTCTGCCATTTGCAGTTTCTCAGAGCGCCACAAAGAAATGTTGGGATTTGTAACTGTGCTTGGGACCCTGACCTTTTCGGGTCTTCAGGGTGAGTAATCGAACTCTGAAGTTTACCCAAGAACGCTGAGGTTTTGTATGCATTTCCTGTTGGATTACACTTGCAGCGGTTTCTATTGTAAAAGCCCAGTGTGGATTCACAAAGAAGCGCCAGGCTGCCGGTCTACTCCTGTCTGTGTTTCTGATTCCTGGGAGCATAAGAGGATCCCAAAACTGCCGCCTGGTTGACAGAACACAAAAATACTTTTCCCCAGAAAGTAAATACAGCTTCAAGTTCTGGCATGATGAATAATGTCTCTAGTCTTACCCAAGAATTTCTGAAAGAAAAAAAAATAGCTTCAAACATACACTGATTTCTCATAGTCTACGGAGTGCCCTTTCCCTTTATGCATATAGGTATGTAACTTCATTAACTTTCACTTTCGTACAATTGAAAGCAGAACCCAAGGTTGGCAGGCTCACTCTAAAATGAGCAGACAGTTTCCCCTGTATTGCTCCCATCCTGAAGGCCAGGGTGAGATTTCTAAGAAAGGAAGTTCTTTCGCAGATGATTAAAAGGTATGGTGTTTTTCAAAAGGAAGATCTTTTCTTCTCTCTCACATACCGAATGATTTTTCCAAGTAACCTAAAAATACTACGAAGGACCTCCTGCATTCATTAACAGTCCAAAGGTAAATCCTTGGCAACAAGCTGGGATCCACTGGGATTGAAGTCCCTGCATCATGGAAAGCAATCAGAGCACCAAATATCAAACCCAAGTGGACCGGAGTGCGGGCTATTAAAAATACATACACCCAGAGAGGCTGGATTAGGCTGAGAAAATAATTTCATAATGGAAACTGATTCATTTAGAGTTTAATAGGAGTCAAATGAATTGAAAGTGGCTGAAAATATCATTAAATATGGCCACGGCCCAGAAATTAGCACCACATTCCGTCTATGTCTCTCTTTTTTTTTTTTTTAAAGATTTTTTATTTATTTATGTGACAGAGAGACAGCCAGCGAGAGAGGGAACACAGCAGGGGGAGTGGGAGAGGAAGAAGCAGGCTCCCAGCAGAGGAGCCTGATGTGGGACTCGATCCCGGAACGCCGGGATCACGCCCTGAGCCGAAGGCAGACGCTTAACGACTGAGCCACCCAGGCGCCCCCCGTCTATGTCTCTTTATTTAATATGGGCAGGATCAGAATAAGCTTAGCTGAGCAGCCATTCTGCAGATCTCAGTTCATCCTCAGATGCACATTTATCCATTCTAGCAAGGATCCTTAACAAGCTGGCCTGACCCTCCTGAAGGAGGTAGAATCATGACAGTTCTGAGCAAGAGCTTGGGTGTCAGGCAGAAATAGGTTTCCCAGAGAATATTGAATTACCTTCTCTGAGGCTCAGATTCCTCACCTGTGAATGGAAGCAACACCCACTACCCGTTAGAGTTCTTGTGAGGACTTGAGGAGGTAATATCTTTAAAATGTTGGGCTCAATGGATAGCACACAGGAAGTGGTCTTTAAGTCATTAGTTATAGCATATGAGGTAAGCTGTGTAACCTAGAAGACAAAAGCATGGCAATAATAATAATAATAATAATAATAATAATAATAATAATAATAAAGGTAGGCTAAAAAAATGCAAAACCCTGCAGCACTGCATGTTCCTCGTCATAGTGACTGGCTCAGGGATAAACATGTGACCAGAGCCAGGCCAAAAAATCCAAACCCAGAACTGGCTGGAGCTCTCAGCAGAGGGTAACTTTCCTTTGATGTGGCCACACTGCGAGGACAGGAATCTGCGAGGACAGGAATCTGCGCAGATAGGAAGGCATCCTGCCACCTTGTGGGAATGAGGCCAAAATAGAGGAAATTTTAAAAGGTAAAATAACAAAAAGAATAAAATATCCACTTGATGACCTCTGTCAGCCTCTGATTCCCATCTTGTCGTGGAATTTTCAGCCACCAAAGCCTGTAACTACCCTTTTCACTTAATCCAGTTGAAGTGGGATTTCTGTGGCTTGCAGCCAAAGATTTCTAATGTAGCTTGACCTTGGGCAAACAGGGCAGATGGCAGGGCAGGGGGAGGGGGAGGCAGTGCCGCCCGGCTGTTCTTCTCTATTCCCACCAGCCACAAAGACAGCCCCGTTCCCTGACTCCTTTCTGGTCACGGAACTGCTGTAGGGAGGAGCGGTATCTAAATTAATACGATACAACTTATCTATTAATATTTTATTGTAAGTATTCTGCCTTGGGACCTTGGAGAACAGGTTCAACTTTGATTTCCCTGTAGGATTTAACACACAGATAGCAGATGGTACATAGGATTTGGAACATGGAAAGTACTTGGCTATTTGTTGAATGAAATGAACATTCAACCAGCCTCTATTTCCCTTCTTACCTGAGATGGAAGAGAAACAGGAGATACAGATCATTTGTTCCCATACTGGATAAAATCACTTGAGTTGCCACCACCGGGAAAGGGCAAGACGACAGGCAATGATGCTGTCCATCTCTCCTCCATCTCTGGGAAACCCACCGTGTTCCTTGTTGACATGCTATATCTAACCACTTCTACTTCCCTTTGACATTCATTATATGATAAGCCACTGCATTTTTCATTCCAGGACTAGGAATAAGAGTACTCAGATTTATACGCGTGGAACAATGGAGAGATTAAGATCAAATCTCTCTCACATTCTTGGAAGCAGAAGGGAAATGGTAATTAAGGTGTTCTCTAAATTTGCTGGAAGTTTGAGGCAGCGGGAAACTGAAGGAATTTTGAGGGAGAATGGCTCCTTGTCTTATAGGCTGGCTTTTTTCTCCTTGGGAAAGGCCACTCTGCTTTGGAGTCCAAGAAAGTATCCATTATGACCAGCAACTATTCTGCTTGACACCTCCCCACTGCCCAGTATTGGGACCTTCCCTGTGCCTCTGGGAGAAAGTGCCAATCTTAGGTGACAAATCAACTCCCCCAGGAATCCATTTCTAATATATTCTATTTGGTTGCCTGACCAAGTCCCAAACTCCCTTTTGCAGAAGGACTTGCACACTCGAAATGACATTTTACATTAGACACTTCCAGTCTGTTGATATTTCACTTTAAAGATCATTTTTCCCCTCTCCTGCTGGCCACAACTTAAGCAAGAGACATTTGACAAACAACTTCTCCTTTCACTCATCCAAGACAGCAAAGCAAAGGCCCAGCATCATGTGGACTGGAAAACAGAATGGGAATTGGGAGACCTGGGTTTGAAACCAGGCTGAACTAGGCCACGGTTTTGTGAGGGCTGTTTACTAGATATGTGGTCTTGGACAATTTACCTAACCTCTCTGGACATAGTGCTTTCCGCAGAGATTGCTCTGGGGATTAAATGAAATAGTATTTGCAAAACATTTAGCATCACACCAGACACTGTATAAATGGCCGTACAATTAAATTTGTCATGAACATCTTCATTCCTAGTATTACTGCTATTATGTGTAACAGTAGTTTCATTTCTGGACAACACACGTTCTCTCAAACAAATGACTGTTCCCATCAAGACTGACTCCCTTCAAGGAGACTGTTTTCCTTTAAGACAACATTTGCAGACCATTCTTTGTGCCGCTCCTGGACTGGGGCTTGTGAATTCCAAGGAGAAAGAAAGGGATGGAAGGAGATGGAAGGAAGAGAGAGGAGTGGGCTTGGCATGAACACCTTTCCAGAAAGGAGTTCTGGTTCCTGATGATGATGATGATGATGATGGTGTCTTTAAATAATGGTAACAATATTCTTATACATGCGGCATCTCTGTAGTCTTAAGAGACAATCAGCAAACACGGAGATAGAGGAACTTGAGGCCAAAGAATGACAAAGAGATCCCCTAAGGTCTTGTTCAGAATCTGGCATGATGGCGTCAAGACGACATTGTTCATGGAGAAAATACCAATGGGTAAGTCAAAAAAGGATGAGTCGAGATTTTTTGTGATTATTTTAATATCTAAGAGAAAGTGAATAGAAATATATACATATATTTTAAAGATTTTATTTATTTGACAGAGAGAGACAGCCAGCAAGAGAGGGAACACAAGCAGGGGGAGTGGGAGAGGAAGAAGCAGGCTCATAGCAGAGGAGCCTGATGTGGGGCTCGATCCCATAACGCCGGGATCACGCCCTGAGCCGAAGGCAGACGCTTAACAACTGCACCACCCAGGCGCCCCTGAATATAAATATTTTTAATAATAAAAGTAGTCAGCACTTGTTCCCTTGGTACTATGTGTCAAGTACCGTGTTAAGCACATTGCGTGCATCATTTCGTTTAGTTGGTACTGTTGCCTCTGGAAGGAAGCATAAGGAGGCATTTTTTTTTTATCATATTTTACGGATGAGGAAGCTCAGAGGAACTAAGTGATTCACCCGGGTGCGCGGAAATAGTAGCAGCAATAGGATCTGAACCCAGACCTTCCCACTTCTAAAAAAGACTGCTGCTAGCCATTACGCGGTGTATCACATCCTCTGCTTCTCCTCCTGCTGCTGGAGGAAGAGGCAGAAAGAACATGTCCATGGGCAAAACGGAGCCCTCTTCCTTCTGTTAGACATTTGGTGACTCGAGTTCAGGCCCTCTCACCCCAGCCGTACACCCCACGACGCACAAGATAGCGGCTGCGGGTTTGCAGGTGCTCCGCTCGCTGCGCTAATTCTTGCCACTCTTGGGATTTCACATCAGATTTCCACATATTTTCAATTTTCTTGTTAACGAGGTGTAATTCCCAGAGAATTCTCCCTTTCAAAGTGTACACTTCAGTGGCCTTTGGCATATTCACAAAGTTTTGCAACAATCACCGCTAAAATTTCCAACTATTTCTGGAGCTCTTATTATAACTGTAGGATTTCTGGGAGAGCGAGAAACTATGCATTATCTCTCCTGTAAAGAGTTTGCAGTCTTGTCGCGAAGACTCGGTTTCTAAACTTGAGGCTGCTCACTACTTATAATAAAGAGAATAATGCCATGTAAGAGCATGTGTGCATAGGGTCAGTGCTAAGAGAGGAGAGGCATTCACAGCCAGGGCTCCCATTACCAGGGGATTGTCAAGGAGGAGGCGGGCAGAAAGCAGACCCTGCAGATGAGGGAAAATTCAAGAAGGGATGTGAGCTGGGAGGGTGTCAGAGGTAAGGGCTGTCAGGCTGAATGGCCCAAGCGTTTGAGTCTTGCCAAGCATAACTATCTGCCCTCCTGAGAGGCTGGGTGAGACTTCAATAGGAAATAGAAAAGAGACGAGATGGAGCCCAGCGATTTCAGCCAGAGATCGCCTGGTCTATTTGGAGGTAATTTATATAATAGTGGCCAGCGGCTCCTCTCAGAGACTCCGCGGTGACGTTCATTGGTTGCAGCGGGACGTGCACTGGAGTGAAGACAGCATTTGGCCCTGGGTTGGAAATTCCTGCTTTAAAAAGCCATTTTGTTCCATTTCGAAATAAAGTGGGAGTGAAAGCCGTGCCCCGTGATGCTTCGTGGCTAATCAAACTGCAAAGGCATTTCTGCCTGGGCATAAAAGATTATTTTAAGCATCATCTCCCGGGCTCCTCGGTTACTAAGGGAATCCTGTCTCAGCTCAGCCGCGCAGACGGGCGAGTTGCCATGACGACCCTGCCAGGCCTGGCTGGAGTCTAAATACCACAGATAGAGGAACCACCGTCCCTTCCCGACTCCGACTCCGACTCCGGAGCAAGTCTGGCCGTGCCCTCCCTGCCCCTCGCAGTTGGCCGCTCCTCCTCCAGGATGCACCTCGCCGCCCCGTCCTTGCCACCAGGGGGCACAGGCGTAGCTGGAAGGGCTCTCAGGGTCAGCGGCTCACCCTGCTCGATGGTCAGTGTCCTCTTCTGCTGCAGAGCGTGTTGTTCACGCCGGTCGTATTAAGTCCTCTTGGGCACACACAATCCTACAAGCCTGGCCTTTGTCTCTCTGAACAGAGGCTGTGCTAGACACTTACCCCGAAGCTGTACTAGGGAGCAGAGGAAAATCTGGAATAAATCCTTCCCTGTAAACCAGCCAGACATAATCCGGAACTTGTTTCCAGGATAAATCTGTCATGGCCAATGTGTCGGCCACTGGTCAATTCCTGCCACTACCTAGATGCCTTCCTTTCTTTCATGGTGTTTGTAGCAGATTGTATTTTCAAAAGATGGCTATCACAATGTCTCCCAACCCCCTGCTCTTCTTACAAGGTGATCTTGCCATGTTCACATTGAGGAGTGGGTTTAGTTCTTTCCCCCTGAATCTCAGCCAGCTTGTATCTGAAGTGAAGTAATACCACGTCATTTACTAGGATAGGTCATAAAAAGTGACGCAGCTTACAACTGGTTCTCTTGAGATGCTTGCACTTGGAACCCGGCCACCATGCTGTGAGGAAGCCCAAGGCAGCCCATGGCAAGACCCTACAGAGATGTTCCGGAGAACACCCTAGTTGAGGTCCTGACTGATGGCAGCATCAAGCACCAGACTCGGAATGAATGAGCCTTCAAATGATTTCAGCCCCTCAGCCGACATCACCTCAGTCTTTGAGTCATCCCAGCTGAGCTCTCAAATATCAAGAAGCAGAAACAAGCCATCCCCTCTGTGCCCTTTCTGAATTCCTAACCCACAGAAGCCACACAAATAATAAAATGGTGGTTGTCCTATGCCAAAACTTTGGGGTGGGTTATTACCCAGCAAGAGTGGCTGGAGCCATGTTCCCCTTTACTTGGAAGGTCCTTTCCCTACTCTGTCCCTGAGCACTCTTATTCTTCCCCCAACGAGTAATTCGGACGTTAGCTGCCCTCTGAGTATCCCACCTGGGGAACTTTGTACATATACCTTGACTTTGGCACTTCTCATCTTGTCTCTTTACCTCCTCCGTCTTGCGTGCTGCACTGTAGGCTCCTCGAGGACTCAGCTCGTTCTGTCTTGAATTAGAAGCAAAAGAGTAGAGCGACTGGGGGTTTGGGAGTTAGACAGACCTAAGTTTTGAATTCCAGCTGGGCTACTTATTAGCTAATTGGGCAAGTTACTTACCTGTCTCTGTAATCGCACATACAATCACCTATGCAACATAGTGACCATACCTATCATTATTGATGGCGTCTATTCTGAGCCCAGTGTTTGGCATGTAAAATGTCCCCTAAAGAGCAGATATTAGCATGATTATTTTATTACCCCCTGCATTTAGTGCGATGTGATTTAAATTCATTTGATCATTCAACCAATATTTGCTGAACACGTACTATGTGCCAAGCACTATATGTTTCCTAGTTGATATTCAATAAATATTTCTAACATATGTATGTACAAAATAATGCAATTGGCAATGGATACGAAGTTTCTCACCAAGAATTCGTTCTCTCAGACTCAAAAGTAAACTTGAAAATACAACAGGGATTTTTATCTTTTTGTCACATCTCAAAATGGTCCAGAATCAAGGTTTGTTTATTCTATGAATTACCAGTATTTAGGACTTCGGGCTTAAAGGTTTCTATTCATCTTCTATTGTTGCCATGAAAAATTGCCACAAACTTAGTGGCACAAAATGACACAAATTTATCATCTTACAGTTTTAGGGGCCAGAAGTCCAACACAGGTTTTACTGAGCTAACATGAAGGGGTTGGCAGGGCTGCATGCATTTGTGGATGAGAGCGCCCACTCCTTGCCTTTTCCATCTTCTAGAGGCCACTCACATTCCTTGACTTGCAGACTCCTTTCTCCATCTTCCAAACCAGCAGAGGCAGGCTGTATCCTTTCCACATTACATCTGTCTTACATTTTTTCTATTCTTGCAACCAGGAAGGTTCCCCAGATTGAAGCTGAGAGACTTATGTGATTACATTTAGGGCCCACTTAGATAACCCAGGATAATATCTGCATCTTGAGGTCCTTAACCCTAATCACATCTACAAAGTCCTGTTTGCCATGGAACAGAACACTTCCACAGACTCCGGGGATTCAGATGTGGATAACTGTGGGGAGCATTATTCTGTCTCCTACAAAAAAGTTCACTTAAAAAGCCTGGAAGGAGCAGTAGCCGAACAAACTCTACTCGTCTACCATCTCACGGATGAAGAAACAGAGACGGAAGTGACTTACTCAGTGTCACACTGCTAGTTGTGTTTAGAGCTGAGGTTGGATCCCAAGTCTCAGAATTCTTCCTGCTGCTCAAAGTTGGTCTGCTCACCAGTAGCTACATGACCTTGAGCTTGTTAGAAATACAGACTCTCAGGCCCCACCTCGGACCTACAAAGTCAGTCCCTGCATTTTATCAAGATCCCCAGGTGATTTTTAAGTACCTTTAGGTTTGAAAGGCACTGATCTAGGACATCACAGAGCCTCCTGTTTCTTTCCTGACAAGAAAGTTGTAGACGATCAATGGGTAAGTAGCTCAAGCAGTTTGGCCTCATTGCTCCCTCCTGAGCCCAGCGGAATTTGATCCAGGCCTATCAAGCCTCTAAAGATGCAGACTGAGCACGACCACCCCCAGTTATTGTTTGTCTGGGGCAACCTCTGAATGCCAGGTTCAGTGTTCCAATATCGTGCTGTAAAACTTTCTCTTCTTGGGAAAGAGGCGGTACAACAGAGCAGTTAGGCACTTGGACTCTGGAGTCACCTTGCCTGACTCAACTCCTAAAACTCCCACTCACTTGACAAACTTAAGGTCTGTGACCTTGGGTGAGCTGCTGGTTTTCTTTGTGCCTCAATTTCCACATATGCAAATGAGGATGAGAATAATAGTACCTACATGATAGGTGAGTAGTGACTTAACATATGTAAAGCACTTAGAGCAGTGCCTGCCACTCAGCAAGAGTGATTGTTAGTTCTTTCTCATCCTTCTGGGACCCCTTCCAAGAATAATCAAAATCCCAAATGAACTCAGTCTCTGGGAATTTCTCAAGACTTTATCTTCTAGGCTCAGAGGGGACACCCTGACCACGGTTCCAGGTGACAAGAATATTCACTGGTCTAGAACCACAGTCCAGCCATCAGATCTACATCGGCATCAGGAGAAAGACCGCGAAAAAGGACCTGCCTTTGGTTTAAAGCATTTGGTCCCCTGGCACGTGATGCTCCACTGTCTAGAGCTAACACTTCTGTCCAGTCATCGAAGAATTTTCAAGCAATGTAGATGGCTTTAATTACATTAAGTTTCAGAACCATTCTGAATACAACAGAGGAGGGCAGGATGCTGAGAAACTTCAAACCCATGTAACTATATGGCCAAACTCCTCTTTTTCCTCCTCCCTTCTCCTCCTCCTCTTACTCCTCCTCTGTCTTCTTCTTTTTTTTTTTCAGCTTTCCAGTATGGTCATCTCTTGGATCCCTAAAATCTGCGGGCTGACTTAAGAATTTATAAATAAAAATTATGTTTTTAAAGGTGTGATATCGAAGTCGAAAATTGTAACTTGGCCTTACAGCAGGACACTGACACAGAATTCATCATCTTACTGAATGAACATCTATGGATTTTGCAATATGGCCTTTCAAGTTTCCTATTCAGCTAGCAATCGAATCTCAATGTTCAAAGCTTCTTAAAGTTCATTTCATCTATCCCCCCATCCAATGCTCAGATCACCTTCACAACATCTCTCTTGATTTTAGAACATGCTAAATTCTCACGACTTTCAGAAAAATGGAAGAAAGCCAAGGATAATTTAATGGAAAGTCTAAACTCACCTCCAAAAGATTTTTAATTTCAAATGTAAGACATACTGTGAACTAAGAGACAGCATAAATGAATATAAAATGTAAATTAACCAACTGAGATTTAAATCTTGACTCTACCACTTACTAGCTGAATGACCTTATTTTTTTTTTTAAAGATTTTATTTATTTATCTGACAGAGATAGAGACAGCCAGCGAAAGAGGGAACACAAGCAGGGGGAGTGGGAGAGGAAGAAGCAGGCTCATAGCAGAGGAGCCTGATGTGGGGCTCGATCCCACAACACCGGGATCACGCCCTGAGCCGAAGGCAGACGCTTAACCGCTGTGCCACCCAGGCGCCCCTGAATGACCTTATTTAAGTTATGTAATCTCTCTGCGATTTTTTTTTCTTGACTGTAAAATGGAGATAATTATAGTATTAGCACATAGGATTGTTATAAAGATTAAGTGGGAAAATAAACTGAAAGAGTGAAAATGAATTCTGTTAGTAATCAGGCTACAGTGTTTATAATGGAACGTCAACACAAGATTTCTAACAGACCATACCCAAGGCCACACCACTGCTACAAAACGACTAACAGTTCCTTCTTCTGAGTGAGTTCTACCTTCATACTAACATCATCTCGAGTCTCATTTTGTTTTTCTTGTCTCCAGAACAAAATTTTCAAGATGCCCAATTGCTTAACTGTCCTTGATTTTTGATAGTGTCCCCAAATGAGTCCCAGCTTCCCTGATGCCAGCTTAAGTCCAAATCTTATAACAAGCCCCCCTCCCTCCAACTCATAGAAACATAGTCGGATGTATGCTTTCTTTTGCTGTCCCAACCTAATTAAACTTAACCTTGTAAGAGTTCAGGTGTGCTCCCAGTGGTCTTTGGTGGATTTCCACAACACTGAACACATACCATATGCACAAGAAATGTTAGCTATTGGCAGTGATAAGAAAGTCTTTTTTCCTCCAGCTTTTTACATGTAGCATGCCTCAAGTTAATGCTCGTTCAATGAAGAACCTTTCTTATGTAACTGGGAAGCCAGGCAGCATGGCTAGAATTGAGAGATGTAATTTTTACCCCAAGGCCCAAAGTATTGTTTGGAAGTGTCCAGGGTAATCGCAATAGCAATTGGTTGAATGGAAGAGCAAACAAAGCAAAGATTTTGAGCCTCCTGAATTCCAAGTAGTGACCAGGAATTGACCATTGCCTGGAGATTTTAAGTCAGGCTAACCAGATCACTAATAATAAAAGACTGTTGAAATAGCTAAATTCTTAAGTTGTTTCCAAATTTCTACCAACATCCATTTAACAAATAAGGAAATGGACTTTTTGAGAAGTAGAATGAGTACACAAGGTGCACACATGCTGATTAGGCTGGGTCTGGAACACAGGACAAGTATTTATTTGTATAGAAGGTATATTAGCTACTTACTGCTGCATCACAAATCGCCCTAAAACTTAGTCAAAATAAAAGTCATCATTTATTTTCTTTAGCAATTTCTTCTGGCCAGGAACCTGTGAGCTCTTTGATTGGGCAGTTTAGGCTCAAGGTCTTTCATGAGATGCAGTCATCTGAAGGGTTGCCTGGGACCGGAGGATCCACTTCTTGGTGGCTCACTTCTGGCTGGAAAGGAGCCTCTCTACAGGGCTGTTCGAGTGTCTGTAGGACATGACCGCTATCTTTCCCCACAGGGAGCAATCCAAGAGACCAAGACAGAAGTAGCAATACTTGGCATGATTCAGCCCTGCAAGCCGCACATCGTCACCTTGGCCATATTCTATAGTTAATTCACGCCGGCCTGGTTTCAGTGCCAGCTCTGTCCATCTGCCAGATGTACTATTTTGGACCAGCACCAAAATTCTGAGTCTCTGTTCCCTCATTTATAATATAAAAATAACAATTTCTTTTCGGGGCTGTTTTCAACATAAACCAGTGTAACAATATCAAGATTTGTTTAGTACAATGAGCTGCCCCACAGTACACATTAGTGAGAAGTGATTTCGCTTCCTTAAGGAGTCTGTCTCTAGTTCGCCTCATTCTTGCAAAGTTTAAACTCCAAACATCCCTTTTGTTTCAACCCCTGGAGAGACAAATCAGTCAGTCCCTGCCTTCCCTACTCTAACGCGGATCCAAGGTAGGACTATCCGGAGGCGGAACTCTAGTTCCGGGGGGTGACCCTGGTGCCCGGAATGCATTGAGAAAAGGGCCGGAAGTGGCTCCGGGGCTCCTTTCCGATCACTGAGGGCAGCTGCAGACAGCTGGCGGGACGTTACCGGGCGGCTCGTGGCGGACTCGCGGCTGCAGCGTGGGGACGCCTTGAAAGCAGAGCGGCGGGGTGCCGGGAAGAGTAGCGGGGCGAGCCCTCCCCGGCCACTCCATGCCTGGTTGGAGGCTGCTGGCTCAGGCCGGCGCCCGGGTGCTGGGCTGCAGCGCGGGCGGCCTGGGTGCTGCCGGGGGCTCGGCAAACAGGTGGGTGGGCTGGAGACGGTGTGGGCGTGTGATCCCTGCAAAGCACAGACCTGTGGCAGTGCGGTGGCCCAATGCGGAGGGGTCTGGGTGGAGGAGGAAGGGGCTCTGTACCAGACGGCAGGCACAGAGGAGTAAGGAGCGTTTCTCCAAGGAAGTGCCCATTAAAGGAGTGAAGGGGTGATTTTTTTTGTTTGTTTTTAATGCTATGAGCCAGCGACTGGTAGAGAGCATTACCAACAGCAGTAATATTATCTATCAGTTAGTGGGCGTTTTCTATGTACTGAATGCTTTGTTGGGTATATTAGGCGCCTTAGCCCGTGTAGCCTCACAAGGTAGAATTGCTGTCGTTATTCGTTTCGCAGACACTGTCATTGTTCCGTACTGTCACGATTGCAGTTTGCAGATAAAACAGAAGCTTGGGGAAGTAACTTACCCAAGGTCATTCAACTAATGTAGAATTGGGACTCTAACCTGAATGTACCTGACTATGAAACGTGGATAGGCGACAGAAAGCCTTGCTTCTTTTCTGCCCCTCCGTGCAAGAATTACACACCTCCTTCCTGACACAAGGTCTTCCTTGGTGTGTTCACGTGCTCGGAGATCATGTCTTTTATGGATCTTCTCAGCCTAGGCCTTGTCGTTGCTGGGAAGAGGTGGGCTTATCAGAGTCGAACATACACACATTCTGCCACCTCCAGTGGCATGTAAACTATTAAAGTACACATACAAATTGGTCAGTGACTTCTTCTGTGTTTAGTTAAGACAGCTCTGTTAGAAACTGGTTTATCCCAGAGGAGAAGATGAAGACCTTTTACTCTAGGGTAATCATTAACAGTTTAAGTGCGAAACCCATTATTATCATAAGGAATGTCAGGAAAAAAAAACTTGCCCAGATTCCAAATCCTTTCCTAAGGCCCAGACTACACTTTCCAACTCATGTGACCTCCCTTCCCCACATTAAATGGGGAAACTTTTTATATTGTAATTTCCTTTCTAATTTTTATTTTTACAGAACGGACATCTGGCTTTTGGTTAGAAGTCTCCATGGCAGGAGTGGTACTTGGTGGGATGAGCATCTTTCTGAAGAAAATGTCCCATTTGTTAAGCAGTTGGTCTCTGATGAAAATAAAGCCCAGTTAGCAAGTAAGCTGTGTCCTTTGAAAGATGAACCGTGGCCTCTACATCCATGGGAACCAGGTAGTTATTTTATATTTGATGGTTTCTCATTTCCTAGTTACTGTATGGCCGGAACATTCAAAATCATGGTGATTGATGAATTTATCATCTCTTGAATTTACTTTTCATGTCTTAAGAGTGTCTGTTTCATTGTGGTTTGGTTTGCAAGATTATTTCCAGCATGCTGGTCTACTATTAGTGAATGTCTGATGGCAGTCAAGACTTCCTCAAGAAGCTGTTTTGTAAAAGTTAAAAATAGAGCTACCCTATGACCCACCAATTGCACTACTGGGTATTTACCCCAAAGATACAGACGTAGTGAAGAGAAGGGCCATATGCACCCCAGTGTTCATAGCAGCATTGTCCACAATAGCTAAATTGTGGAAGGAGCTGAGATGCCCTTCAACAGATGACTGGATTAAGAAGATGTGGTCCATATATACAATGGAATATTACTCAGCCATCAGAAAGAACGATTACACAACATTTGCAGCAACATGGACGGGACTGGAGGAGATTATGTTAAGTGAAATAAGTCAAGCAGAGAAAGACAGTTATCCTATGGTTTTACTCATTTATGGAACATAAGAAATAGCGGGGAGGTCGGTAGGAGAAGGACGGGAAGAATGAAGCGGGGGGTAACAGAAGGGGGAATGAACCACGAGAGACTATGGACTCTGGGAAACAAACTGAGGGCTTCAGAGGGGAGGGTGGTGGGGGGAATGGGATAGGCCGGTGATGGGTATTAAGGAGGGCACGTATTGCATGGTGCAGTGGGTGTTATACGCAAATAATGAATCATGGAACATTACATCAAAAACTAAGGATGTACTGTATGGTGACTGACATAACATAATAAAAAATTTAAAAAAACACACAATAAATAAAAGAAGTATTGCTAAAAAAAAAGAAGCTGTTTTGTAGGCTAAAGGAAAATCATTCTGCGTATGTTTTCTTATTTCCTTCAGATAAAAAAATATCTAAAATAAATCAGGGGAAAAAGCTAGAGGAGTATGATCTAAACTACACTTGTCACACAGATGTTTTCAGTTGGAATGCTCTAGCACTCCAGGTTTGCCAAGCATAACCCCAGAATCAGCTCTTTGTGCTTAGTAGTCTACTAAACACATGTGTAGCCAGACCAAGAATAAAGGCCTATTCTGTTGAGAGTGTGGTCTCTGGTTGGGGTTTATTGTGACCTTTGAATTGTATAGTGATCAGAAGCTCTAGGGACACCTGGGTGGCTCAATCAGTTGAGCAACTGCCTTCAGTTCAGGTCATGATCCCGGGGTCCTGGGATCGAGTCCCACATCGGGCTCCTTGCTCGGCAGGGGGCAGGGAGCCTGCTTCTCCCTCTGCCTGCCACTCCCCCTGCCTACAGCTCCCCCCGCTTGTGTATGTGCGCGCGCTCTCTCTCTCTGACAAATAAATAAATAAAATCTTTAAAAAAAAAAGTTCTTAGTGGAGCAACTTTACTAACGTAGGCAAGAAATCTAAGTGGTGTGATGGAGGCTGACATATTTTAGCAACTTGACCACTTGTGTCATCCCTTAACTCCAGCTAAGTTCTTAGAATTTGAGTAGATGTTTTCTAATTAACGAGGTTAGATAAGAATTGATACTAGAAAAGCAAAGTGTAATGATGGATGTATCGTGTCCTCTATTAATACCATTATTTTAAAACCAGAATATATCAGTTTACCTATTTTCTTTATTTTGTGCAGTTCTCATATATTTATTCATTATACCGAGATTTACTGAGTAACAGTATGTTACCTAGCCATGGTTGAAGTCTCTCACATCTCTAAGGAACAGTAGTGTTTTACTCTATGAATATATTAGCATGTTTCTTAACTGTCTGTTGCTCATATTAAAACCATGGTGTAGCGACGCCTGGGTGGCTCATTCATTAAGCGTCTGCCTTCGGCTCAGGGTGTGATCACAGGGTCCTGGGATCGAAGCCCACATCGAGCTCCCTTCTCCTCTGGGAGCCTGCTTCTTCCTCTCCCACTCCCCCTGCTTGTGTTCCCTCTCTCGTTGGCTGTCTCTCTCTCTGTCAAATAAATAAATAAAATCTTAAAGAAAAAAATGCTGAAAAAAATAATAAAATCACGGGATAGGAAATACTGTTGTTTCATGTTGGCAAATGTTGAAAAAGTTTGTAATAACACTGATTTGTTTTTAATTACCAGGTTCCTCTAGAGTAGGCCTTATCGCACTGAAGCTGGGTATGATGCCTTTATGGACCAAAGATGGTCGAAAGCACGTGGTTACATTACTTCAGGTAAGAAAAAAACAAAGATGTAACAGATCTGTATTTGTGCCAACCTGAACGGACAGTATTTGTATCCTGAAACATGTGACTGTGTGATAAAGAATGGGCTAATGTCAAGCATAAATGCTATTAAAGAACTTTAGTTCTGTTGCAGTGAATGTTTCACTCTTGCCTGAGTGGTGGCCTTCTTGATACTGGCATAAGGATAACTACGACCATAAATAAAAAAAAGATTGTAACCTCGCTTCTCACAGGTGTACCAGTTGAATTCATAATTGGAAAAAATCTCAGTCTCATCTTCTTTTCATTTTTTCAACTCGAAATTAAAATTTTGATCTCTTTGCTAACTTAGAATGTAACATTTCTTGTCTGGGGAAGCAGCATTTTGTTCTCTGAGATAAGACAAACTCTAATGGTTAAGAATGTGGTCCCTGAGACCAGAGTATCTGACTTCAGATCTTGTTTCTACCACTTCCTAGCTGTGTTCCTTGGAACACTCTGCCTCCTCTGCAAAAGATATAGTTGTATTTGGTAAAAGAAATAATTATTACCCACCTCAAAGGTTTTTGTGAGGGCTGCACAGGGTAATAAATGTCAAGCACTTAGAACAGTGTTAAATGTCCAGTATACATTGCCTGCTGTTGTTTTTATGGTTATTATTAGAAAAAGATTACTGAGAGAGTTAGGAGACCATCATTCCCCAAATCAGTTTGGACACCTGAGTTCATCTTTGGGGCCTAGTCTTAGACAAGTGATTAGACAGATGTTGGTGATTAACATGAGAGCTCATGCATAGGCCCAGGGGGCCTACAGGCCTTAGGACATTTTTATTGACTCTGAATGACCAAAGAGAAGATTATAGTTTCTAAAACTCTAAGGAACTAAAGGAGCTTTCAGGAATGACTGGTGGAATTGTACATGGGTACAACCACTTCAGAAAACAATTTAGCATAATTATGTGGTAAAGTTGAGATATGTGAATCTTGTAGTCTAGCCGTTCCACTCCTGAGTGTTAATAGAAAACTTGAACTTTATTACTTTACAACAATGTTCGTAGCAGTATTGTTCTTAATAGTCCAAAACTGGAAATAACCCAAATGTCCAATAGCAGAATGGATGAATAAGTCGTGGTATTCATGTAATGGAATGCTGTATAGCAATGAAAATGAACAGAAGAGAGTTACACACAACAATATGGATGAAACTTAGAAATATAAACAAGTGAAAGAAGCAAGACATAGGAAAGTACATACAATACGATTCTGTTTATACAAAGGCTAAAGCAGGCAACAATAAACTACATGCTTTCAAAGGTAGCAAATGTAAGGGAAAGTAAGTAAATGATTACCATGTGTCAGGAATAGTATTTATTTCTAGGGCAGTGCTTTTCAGACTTCAGCGAGCCTTAATCACCTAAAAGGTTTAGAAAACAAGGAGATTCTGATTCAGTTGGTCTGGGCTGGGGCGTGAGGATCAGCATTTTCACCAGGTTCCCAGTTGGTGTTGATGCTGCTTGTTTGAGGACCACACTTCGAGAACCACTGCTCTAGGGGTAATAAAAAAAAAAAGGTGGGGAGGGAGATTACTAGAAAGACACATAGAGGCTTTGTGGATTCTACTTCTTGACACAGGTGATGGTAAATGTATATTTTCTTCATAAACACTCATTCTGTTGTATATTTATATGTTAGGAACTTTTCTATATGTGTTGTCTGTATGCTCTATCTGTACTTGACTTTTTTTAAAGGTTACTTCTATATTTTAAGATTGTAGTTGGTGTTAGAGAAATGATGAGATAATTAACTTTAGAAAATTCCGAATTGTTCTATGGCTTCAGTGTGGCTGGTATGATATGTTAAAATGTATCTTAGCACATGACTTAGTTTTTTTATATTTGTCTCCTTAGGTACAAGACTGTCACGTTCTAAAATATACTCCGAAGGAAAACCATAACGGAAAAATGGCAGCCCTAACTGTAGGAGGAAAAACTGTATCACGTTTCCATGTAAGGATGTATTTTCATTCTTCAGAAGAGTACATTTCATTAGTTTCAGATCTGAATTCTTTAAGTTTTGAGCCTATTCCATAGTCACAAATTTGTGTTTATCCATGAAGTAAATTGTGGCTTTGAGGGAAAGCAGTCTAGTGAAGCCATCGAGCCCAGGATTCTGAGAGAATTTGAGTTTGTTCCAGTACCTCTCCTCAGTATTTGGAACAAGTAACTTTACCCTGTAAGCTGAAGTATTTGCCCATCTGCAAAATGGAGATAAAAATACTACTTACCTAAGAGGTTTGTTACCAGGATTAATGAGACTTTTCATATGTACCTAGCATGTCACAGATACTCAATAGATGGTAGCTATTTTGTCATTTATGTTTAGTTTTTTTTCTAGGTTGTCTCAATACCTGACACCAGCAACATGGGGGATTAATTTGTATATACTAGAAGGAACTTTTTGTGTGCAATTTTTTTTAATCTGAAATTATCACTATAAATATGAGAATATAGTACAATATATCATACAATCAATAAGTCGTTTTTCACTGTTGTGTATATTTCTCTGTCTGTTTCACCATCAAAATTGCAATTTTCTTAAAACACACATGGAAAACTAAAATGTAGAGTCTATTCATATTCCACATAAGTTCAAAATCCCACAACTTTATACCAATTCAAATACTTTCACAAACACTATAATTCCTAGGAAGATGCAAAACATAGTCCTTTCTAGTCATGACCACGAGAAGGAAAAAACTATATTCATCACCTTAAGAACTTTAATAGCACTGGCATCACATACAAACAGCATTGTTTTGGGTTTATAAGCTTCCAGATCTGTCCCATGATGTATACACCCCAGGCACGATTCTCTGCAACGTGAAGAGAATCGATAACATTTCAGGTGTAGGTAGAAAGGGTGACATAGGGGCGCCTGGGTGGCACGGCAGTTGGGCGTCTGTCTTCGGCTCAGGGCGTGATCCCGGCGTTCTGGGATCGAGCCCCACATCAGGCTCCTCCACTGTGAGCCTGCTTCTTCCTCTCCCACTCCCCCTGCTGTGTTCCCTCTCTCGCTGGCTGTCTCTATCTCTGTTAAATAAATAAATAAATAAAATCTTTTAAAAAAAAAAAAAAAAAAAGAAAGGGTGACATAACAATCCTAAGACCTGAACATTTTTTAAGTCCCTGGAGCCCATGAGAAGCACCCAGGTTAGGCCCTCTCTAGAAGGAACTTTCAGTACTTGGGATAGAGCTATACTCAAACCCGCATCAGGTTTTTAGAAATAAAGCAGTTTTCCCCCAAGTAGAATACTATTAGAATGCTGAGTATGTAGCTTAAATTTGAAAAAATCTGTGCAGTTAGTATCCTCTATTGGATGACTAAAAGCAGAGAATATCTTTGTAGAAATGGTGATGCTTTTCACTAATAGGTAACGAAACATCCTAAGGTTTACTAAAACATACTCCTTATCTCTAAGATCAACATTTTTTCCGTTGTATATTGTTGATGAAATGAACATGGATGGTAAATAGGAGGCAACCCATACTGTACAACTGTCAAAACTAGCATGTATTTATTGTGTGCCTTCTATTTTGTCGTCATAGTTAACTTTGTTGAGCACTTATTACATGCCAGATACATAACCAATAAGCCTGATATTTAATTTCTGAGCGTCTGAGGCTAAAGAGGTTAAGGAACTCCTTCGGGGCCACCCACTGGTAAGAGGTGGGGTGATGTTCAGACTTTAGAGCCTTACTTTCTTAATTGTGTCTTGACATTCACCCTCTGGGTACTCATAGGCTGATAGGAAAGGTGGACAAATAAATCCGCCATCCCTATATAGGATTACACATGCAACAAGCATAGAGTGGGGGACAGCCAGTTCTGCTTGGGAAAATCCTAGAAGGTTTCACAGAGAGGAGACCAGAAAATAAAAAGCTTGCCAGCAGGAATACCTGTTAACATACCAGGCACATTGCAAAAATCTCATTTCATCCTGGTAACAGACCTCTTAGGTAAGTAGTATTTTTATCCCCATTTTGCAGATGGGCAAATACTGCAGCGTAGAGGGTAAAGTTACTTGCTTCAGGTAGCTTCTGGAGAGACACATGGAAGAGAGTATGCGCGCTTGGGAAGAGGAGTGTGACATATGAGATCTTAGTGTGTGAGTGTGGAGCCAGTGGGGGAAGATAGTAAAGGTGCAGAGATGCACCTGTGGGGGCCGAGTGCTGGAGTTTAGACTTCATTCTGTAGACTCCCAGGAGCTTCTTGAATTCTGTAATTGGGACAGTGATGTCGTCAAATCGTTAACCTTGGTTAACTAAATGAGAAGAATCTGGATGCAGGGAGAACGTTTAGGAAGTTATTTTAAGCACTGGGGAGAGTTGATAAAAGGCTTTTGAACCACAGTGGTTGCATTGGGCTTGGGGAGAGCAGGGATTTGTACAAGACTGAGTGAGAATGTGGGGAGGGGACACAGGTTTAGAGCGGTTCCTGAGTACCTGGCTCAGTGCGGATGCTATAACCTGGAATAGCAACAAGGAAAGGGAAGTTTGGGAGGAAAGAAGTGTGTGAGGTGTTCACAGAAAATTCAGGTGGAGTTGTCCTATAAATAGTGGGATATACTTACCCAGTGAGTTCAAGGTGGTCAAAATCATTGGAGTCTGTAGTTTGATAGGATTAGAGGCCATTTAGGCCCATCTCCTGGTGTTGGAGAAGTTAGCTACTTTTGCATATTATGGTAGTATAGTCTATGTATATTTTAGTCTGCTATTAATTCTTGACAGTTTATTGGCTAATAGTTTTAAATAGTTTCACAGTAAGAAAAGGAAAGTGAGGTATATATGAAAACTTTAAAAAATGTCAGATTTTTTTAAATGTTTGAATTTTTTAAATATGTAAATACATGCCAGTCTTCATGTGAATAATTCTTTGATTTGATAGATGTCACTGTTTTCTCATTGATTGTACTTCTGTGTTTTTGTTATGTTTAGCACCATCATCTTTATTTTCATTACCAGTTTTGTAAATTCATAACTTTATTGCCTTGATATTTGTAAATCAGACATGATGTTGGGATAATCCATTCTGCTCCAACAGATCTGTAAACATTACTTCCCAGAACTATGAGATAGGGGAAAAACAAGTGGATGTGGGGTCAGAAGAGCTGAGTGCTAATTCTGACTTCTACCATTAGCTCCCTTCACTCCACTTTTTTCTAGTATACATTTTCTTACACATAAAAACAGGGAATTGGACTCTTTTAGTTCTAGAAGTCTCCATTCGTTCTCTAATATCTTAGTTCTCAAGAAAAAACAAAAGTTCCCCCCAAAAATGTGTTTGGCAGCTAAATTTATTCTATTTTACTTAGTGAGGAAGATGTCCTACAGATTTTATTAATACTAAGAATTAAAATATTTCAGAAATGGGGAGCCTGGATGACTCAGTTCGTTAAGCATCTGCCTTTGGCTTAGGTCATGGTTCCAGGGTTCTGAGATGGAGCCCCAAGTCTGGCTCCCTGCTTAGCAGAGAGCCTGCTTCTCCCTCTCTCTCTGCCCCTTTACCTGCTTGTGCGTGCGCACTCTCTCTCTCTCTCAAATAAATCTTTTAAAAATTTCAGAAATAATAGTACTTTCATACTTGAGACTGTGGTCTACGTATTTTAAGCTTTATTCTCTTTAGTGAATATACCGCACAGCAAGGTGATTTGGATGCTGTATTATGTCGTGGTGGATTTCCACCCACTTACCTTACACAGATTTTTTTATTTACTTCTCTGGTATGGAAAGTGCTACAGGGGTCTTTCTTGTTCTTAAAGATATACATTTTCTATGGGTTCCTGGGTGGCTCAGTTGGTTTGGCAGCCGACTCTTGGTTTCAGCTCAGGTCATGATCTCAGGGTTGTGGGATCAAGCTCTGTCAGGCTCTGCCCTCAGCACCGAGTCTGCTTAAAATTCTCTCTGCCCCTCTCCCCTGCTCGTGTGTGCTCTGTCTCTCTAAAATATTTTTAAGAAAAAAGATAATAAATTTTCTAGGTCCAGAGAACATGTATTACAATATTAAGAAAAAGCTTTGCCTTTGAATGACCTTTCTTCAGAATAAGATGTAAAAATTAAGTTTTAGAATTCTTTATAAGTTAAAGAATTTTGGTTCAGAAAGGAAAAAGATTTTCAAAACTAAAAATATGCAAACTTCCTCTTGCGTATTGTAACCCTCAGAGAAACTGCAAGTAGATTGGTTATAGAAGGTTTTAAAAGCAAGTGGACCTATGAATATAAAATATCAAAGAGTTAAGTATCCTAAAATGAATTGATTGAAATAGTTTTATTTATAATAGGGCTAGAACTGTCTTGTTTTGTTTTGTTTTTTTACTCTGTAAAGAATTTAGGCCTCCCAGAAATTAGATTGTTTTGCTTTTGCTATTTTTGTAACTTATTATAAATAAAAACATAGGAAGTTAAGTGGCCTTAAAAGTTGATTAAATCAATTTATCTTAGGAGCAGAGAAGCATTTTCATTGTGAGAAGGATAATTGCAGAGAACTTTGAAGAGGGAAGAAAAAAATGCAGCCTCATAGATGGGATTATCCAAGTGTGACACTGCTGTCAGTCTTTTAAATTGCCTTTTGAAATCATTTATTTGGAAGTTAAAAAAAAAAACTTCTGTTACACTGCTGCTGCTCTCAATTCAACTTGAGCATTTGGATTTTCTTACAACTGACACCTAATTAGTTTTATGATATTTTGATTTTTAAAAGAAAAAATTAAAGTATTCAATTTTAGTGAAATTAGAATATAATCAGGAAGTATGTATTACCTTTTATGTCTCAGTCTGTAGTTACTTAGGTCAAGATGTTTATCTTACTGTATTTTGGTTGCTGAAAAAGTAAAAGTTTTTTCTTAGAAGCTTCCTTGCATACTTAGCAACCGATATCAATAAAAGAATATGCTTTAAAAATCATCAGGTAGAATATGTGAATGTCAAAAATAAATTTAAAGTCTGTTCTAAAATGTAATAAATTTAAATCTGATACATCAGGAAAATAATTGCAAGGAGGCACATTTTAAATTGAGAACTTATGTATTTACTTTTGATGTGAAGGAAGTGTGCATAGTTGCAGATGAAAAGTAGGGGCCTAAGGACATCTGGGCGGCTCAGTCGGTTAAGCATCTGGCTTAGGCTCAGGTCATGATCCTAGGGTCCTGGGATCAAGTCTCGAGTTGGGCTCCTTGCTCTCAGTGGGGAGTCTGCCTCTCCTTCTCTCTCTGCCCCTCACCGTGCTCGTGCTCTCTCTTCTCTGACAGATAAATAAAATCTTAAAAAAAAAAAAAAAGAAAGAAAAGAACAGTAGGGGCTTTGATGAGGGTGGTGTTGAATATAAGTGTTAGATGTCAACATGTGGGAGGCAAAACTATAGGGAATGGCTGGGATGAACTTACGTCCTCACTCTTGGAGTAAAGGAGGAAAGGATGGCTTCTTGAGGGAACACTGTGAGGTTCAAAACAACCTTTCATGGGCGTCCAGGGTGGGGCTTCTCAGCATCTGTTGCGTGGTTCCACTGGAGGGGCCCCAGGGACATTCCCAGGGCTTGTGGGCTGATCCAGAAATTAACATTCTATGCTTACAGGCCAGTGCTACCCAATTTCATGTTGACCAAAGGCAGCCTTCTCAGTAAGTTACAAAGTGGTACTAACAGTTTACATTTTAAATTGAAATCATCAAGTAACTAAAGTTTGCTGCGTAGTCACATATTTTATAATTAAGACTGGCTGTGCAGATACTCCACTGCATTGGGGGCAGTGATGCTTGGTTATCAGTACATGATCAGCATCGTCTTAAGTTGGTTAGGGTCTTTCCATTGCTGCTGTTCTTGCTTTTTTTGATTACAGATTACTCTTGGTTTGGTTTCACAGTAGTTTAGTTTCTTGAAGATTTGTTCATTCTCAGAGTAAGTCGTGATCTTTATTTTAGGCCTACAATTGTTTAATAACTAGTCTTGAAGATAACATTGTAAACACAGTAATGTTGTGTGCGAAGAACTGATGCAGCAGCAAGGGTGGAAAGGTGTGGTGACTTGGAGAGGCAAACCGGGACTTCACACCCAGGTGGATGTGTGTCCTCCATCTTTTCTGTCTTCACCATTCATTTAGCTCACTTCTGCAGTGTATGACTTGACAATGTGCTTAGCTCTAAAGTTGCAGACACAGGTGAATAAAACAGCTCGCCATCCAGGTGCTCCAGCAGGCATGCAAACATTCACGTAAGTTGATAAGCGTAAGGTAATGTGGCCAATAATTGAGATATAGGCAAGGTCTAGAGATAGCATAGACCAAGGAGTAATGTGCTCTGGCAAGGCTGCCCAGGCAAGAATCTGGGCAGGAAATATTACTGGAGCTGAGACTAGATGTATATTTAACAGATTTTTAATGAGCTTTGGAGATACAGGGGTGGAGAAGAATTATAGGCCAAGAGACTGGCATAGGCAGACATAGGTAAGCATGCATAGAGCACTGTGGTTCCTTGGGGACCTGCAGGTGTTTCTTTTGTGGTGAGAGGGGAAGTTGAGAGGGAAAGAGCATCAGGAAGATAGATACACCTGTGTTGGTTATAGTTCCTTGAGAGAGGCACTCTTCACATCAGGAAATAGAAAGTGGCACACCTTTTTTGTCAAGTCTTCTAGCAATCTGTATCAAGAGTCTTAAGAACTAAGAAAAGGAAAAAGACCCAGGACATTATTTTAAGGAAATGAAATATTCATAAAGTTTTCTATTCAAAGATATTTTTTTTTTATTCAAGGATATTTACAGTGCAGAAAAAAGGGCACAGGTGGAGGAAAAAGCAGGCAGCAGGACCTACCAGGAGCTGGGGATGTAGCAGCAGCTAAAGTTTCTGTTCTCAAGAATCTTGTATTTTGATGGGATTGGGGGTGAAACAGGGAGGCCGTGGCTTAGAAGATAAACAATGAAAAATGTGTATCACAGCAAATAGAAGTGCTTTGTAGAATAATAAAGTAGGCTGAGGGGATCACAAGTGACAATGTGGGGCTATTTTAGATATAGAATAATCAGAAACGTAAGTTAATATTTAGATGGAGGCCTGAATAAAGTGAGGGAGCAAGTCCTGCAAAAATCTGAAAAGCATTCCAGGCAGGGGGAATAGTATGTGCAAAGGACCTGAGGTTATTGTTTAATGGGTTCTTGGAATGTAAAGAATGCATTGTACCTGAAGCAGAGTGAGCCAGGAGAAGAGTAGTAGTTGAGGTGAGATTGTATAGCACCTTATAAACCATGTTAAGGATTTAGGATTGATTCTGCATGATATGGAAGCCATTGTGGAGACAAGATTTAGCTTGAGTTTTGAAAGAATCATGCCAGCCTGTGACTGGAGAATAGACCATGGGGTCAGGAGTGTGGACGTTTGGAAACCAATTAGGAGGCTATTCATATAATCCAGGCAAAAGATGGTGCTTTGAGGTGCAGGTGAGAAGTAATTGATGTGGGTTTTATTTTTAAATAGAGGCTAAAGGAATTGCTGACGTGTGGGACATGGGATATGACAAAGAAAAGAGTCAAAGGTAACCAGAAGATTTTAGGTCCGAGCAACAGAAGTATGGAGTTGCCATTTGTTGAGGTTTGGAAAACCAAAGGAAAGCAGGTTTCTGGGGGGAAGTTGAGTTCAATTTTAGACAAATCAAACTTGAGTTGCTGTATGACATCAGATTGATGTACTGAGCTAGCAGTTGGATGAATGAGTTTGTAGTTCAGAGTAGAATTTGTGATTGAGGTTAGAAATGTGGGGTTATTAGCATATGAAAGAGCTGAGAGAGTGCAAGTGTCAAGGAGAGAGTGGTCACCTGTGCCAAGCATTGTTGGTAGAGCCAATGAGGTGAGTATTGACCAGTGTATTTGACCACATAGAGATGGTTGGTGACCTTGATAAGCACTTTGCTTTGAGTATTTAGGGGCTGCAGGCATCTGATTAAAGTGGGTTTGAGAGAATGGGAAGATAGAAAGTAGATTCAGCAGAAGTTTTTCAGGGAGCATTGTCGTAAGGGGGAATGGAAAGGAGACTATGTGGTCAAGGGAAAATTTTGTTTTAATGTGAGTTATTATGACATCTTTGTATACTGATAGGATAGTGCCAGTAGAAAGGGGGAGATTGGTGATTCAGAAGGCAGTGGGGACAATTTCAGGAGTAAAGCCGTTGAATAGGTGGGAGAGGGGTGGGATGAGTACACAGTGAGGGATTTGACTTCCAATAAGAGCATGATCGGTTCACCTGTCATTGTGATTTCCAGCCCCAGTTTCACATCAGAATCATAGGGAGTGCTTAAAAAACACACTGACACCTGGATGACACCTTAGATCAGTGAAGCTGCAGTCTCCAAACAGAAGGCCCTTGGCATTGGCATTTTCTAAAAGTGCCCTGTGTGCATCTCGTGCACTCTGGCGTGGGGTGGGGGGATGGCAGGAGGTAAGTGCTTGTGCCGGCAGTTTGATTGGATGATAAAACCTTGGGGAAATGCTCCTGTTTTTCTGGTTTTTTAGTGAAATCTGAAGCAACGTGGTCAGCTCAAGGAGGGGAGAAGGAGGGAACAGTGCTGGAGGTTTTAAAAGAGGTTGTGTAAAGGGGCTTTGGAGAATGTGAGAGGGATCTAAGTAGGGAAATATAGGCTGGCCAGACCACATTTGGGATTCACTTTGAAGTTTGTGGTCATACATTTGAATGTGACCCAGTATGTTTTCTTCCAGCTGCTTGGAAGCAGGTGCAGAGTAGACAGAGTTGAATTCCCCAGGATTGGGGTTCTTGATACTACAGTCTGCAGTCAGAATTCAAATATGAGCACAACTCTTTATTTTCCTACAGAATAAAGAGGTCTTTCACCAGGTAGCGTGTATGAGCTCCACCATGCACCTGGTTGGATCCTGGGTGTAATGGGTTATAGATAAAAATCTCAGCCCCCTTAAATAAGAATATGGTGTTCTTTGTTCTTTAGGGGAACAGAGTGCTCTTAATGATTTGTTCTCAGGGTTGTTAAGGACTTGGTTTAGATCTCTGTGCATTGAACTCCACCTTTAGTATAATGGGTTACTTATGTGTGCTGCTTTTCCTCTAGAAATCTACATCTATATTGGAATTTTACCAAGAACTTGGATTGCCGCCAAAACAGAAAGTTAAAATCTTTCATGTAACAGATAATGCTGTGATTAAGCCAGGTAATCTGAGGTTGGGGAGAGGAGGGAGGCAAAAATACCCAAATATGTGATTTGTTTAATGTTAGGCCTTTCAGTAAAAGCTGAATCCACAGTACAAAGTCCTAAACATTTATTTTTAAATACAAAGCGGTATCTGATTTAATCACTAGGGACAAACAAGTCTTTTTCTTTTTTGACTGGAAAGAACTGTAGAGAACTCTTTGTTTTCATTAAAGAGGGAGGAGCGCTTTTGTTTTTAACATACAGAGAATTTCACATTTGGAAAAGCCACTCCGGATAAATACACTAACTTTTATTTTTTTTACCTTTTTATTTTATAAAATACACTAACCTTTAAAATGTGAAGTTCACTCTGTGTAGGCTGTCATTTTAATAAGTGAAGAATAGCTAGACTCTCACTGAGATAGAAGAATTCTCATGAAACCAGAACGTGACTGACCAGCACCTCAATGAAAAGATTCTAACTTAAAAATTCTGAAGTATTTTACCTACTCCCTGAAATGTCAAAAAGTACAGTTTGGCAACATGGTTATGTCAGTTTATGTAGTTAACAGCATTTTGACGTCTTTGAACTTAAGAAAAGCTTCCTGATCTCTTGAACTTGAGTTCTAACAAGTAGATAGAAGGATGTTTTAAGATTTGGTATTTTAGTAACTGAATTTCATGAAGTAAAATAAAATTACGAGAAGCCTTATTAATTGGAGTGACAGAGGATCAGCCTTGATATAAGCTAGAATTAAAAGTATTTTTTGAAGTGCAAGTTTTGTAGTTTGAAGCTAAAATGAATGAAATTAGGGTAACAAGTGTAAAATTTAAGTCCCTATTAACTTTTGGCTTGCTCAAACCATGTGGAATTGTTTTGGGGGGTGAAAAGTAGTCAGCAGGTCAAGTCATTCAGCCTCTTAGAAATTCAGTCAGTTTTAATCTCCCCTATTTTTTTAATTCAGGGTTTTTCTTTGCCCATCCAAATGTAGGTTACGGCCTACATTAAAGGATACTATCCTCTGAAATCCATAGTACTTTACTCCATGTTTTAAACAAGCCATAATTAGCATTCAGTTACATTCTCTATTACATTGATTATGGCTTTTTTTTTTTTTTTTTTTTTTAAGAAAAAAGAAGTCTCTTACTTGATGGTGTTGACGTTGAATCTTCACCTAGATAATAAATTCTTGAGGTCAGGAGACATGTCTTACCTTTTGTATTTCTAACTGTACATATGGTAAGTGCCCTATATATATTTGCAGACTAATTGTCAAATTAAATAGTTCTCACAGTGTTAATTCCAAATTGATACAAACAAAATGTTGTGAAGGGCTTTCACTTACAAAATTCCTTTAAACAACATGTTTTTCCGGTGCATTTTAAGTAAGATTCTATTTACATACAACTAGTTTTGGAAATGTTAGTATATAAAACTGGGGGTATCAATAATGATAATTTTTCAGAATTCAAAATTATCTGGGCATGCACTTGAATAACTATATTATTGGCACAGTGACTAATCTACCAAAAATATGATATATATGGGCTTTATGTGGATATCACACATACCGTGATGACTGCCTGGTGTACGATGGACCTGGGTTCAAACAATTAAAGTTCCTATTTTGGGATAACTTATCTCTAATAGTTAAAAAAAGATTTGGTCCAGCCACAGCATTTTTTGAGTCATTCTTTTGTTTTAATTTCGTTATATGAAATAGGAAAGGTATCTTAAGCGAGTATATTATTATTCACCAAAACAACTAAGAATCGTCAAACTCGTGAATTTACCAGCACGAACACTGTGTTTGTCATGTGAATTGCCCATTTCATCCAGTACCACCTTGGCCTCTGTGAAGGCACAAGCCCATCCGCCACCCACGGTCTCTTAGCCTACTCTAGCACCATGTGCCTCGTCCTGGGACATACTGTTCTTCAGCTCATGTACAGTTAATTAACGAATGTTTGATGAACGGTTTTATTATTTTATTCTTGATGTTTCTAATAATTATAATTGTGAAGAGAATCTTCTACTGTTTTTGAAATCCGATAGGCTTCCTAGGTGTAGTTTATGTTTAGTGAAGTTGTTCGGGGCCGACAAATTTCATATTGGTTGTTTGTTTTCTTTTCATAAAGGTACCCCTCTTTATGCTGCTCATTTTCGCCCAGGACAGTATGTGGATGTCACAGCCAAAACGTAGGTCCACAGAACAGGTTCTTTTCCTTTTGTTTTCCTCATATATTAAAACATAACGGCTCGAGTGAAAGTTTAGTCTTTTAAGTCAGTGAGTAAAGATTAAGTAACCATTATTCTCATTTGTAATTCTATAATGTTACTGACTGTACTAGATTTTAAATTGCACTGAATTAGTTGTATGCGAACGTGAAGTTACAGGTTTGAAACTGAGATGTATGCTTCTTGAAATGGGACTACAAGAAAGGTCACATTACTCAGGTTCTTTGTGGGTTGGGCCCACTTCTATTTTTAAGGCCAAAGGCTATATACAGTTTGATGGTGAAATATAAACGAACAGTGCTGTGGAGTTCTTTGGAGATTGTGTCATCTAGTAATTGCTGGTTCTTTCCAACTCTAGGAAACAGTTAAATTAGAAACATTTTATACTGTTTGTGATGGTTGTTTTGCTTAAGGTTCCCCTAGGGTAACTATAAAACATTTTGTTAACGGTGTTAAGAGCCTATCAGAAGCAGGAAGTAGTGTTACACCTTAAGCCTCTGGAAACGTGGTGTTATCTCTCAGTACTAGACAAATGAGACAGTGACACTTCATAAGAAAAAAAAAAAAACTTTTTATCCTGAAACGGGTTTATTTTGGGAGAAATCAACACTTAATTGTCACTCAAACAGAAATGCTGACTTTGAGTCATATTCAGACTGGGAGGAGAAGCAGTTTTTCAAAATTTGGTTACAGTTACTTCACGATAGAAGGAGTAACTGAGCCCTTACATGTGCTTATATGGAAGTTGCTCAGTATATGTTAGTAGAATCCGCATGACTCGGCTAAGCTAAACTACAAATATCAGCTCTTGACTATTCCTATTTCTTGTTCTGTCAACCAACACAGATGATAATTTTACTTCTCTGTGTGCCTCGATTTCCTCTTTTTTTGTCATTCGACAAGGTCTGCAGCCTGTGTAGTTCTGACAGTGGTCCACATGTGCTCTGGGATAGTCTTAACAATCACAGTGACTGAGCCAAAGAGCTTTTATCCACGTAAACCAGAGAAGTGCCAGCATTAGTTTCCTTAATGGAGTCAGTTAGATGCACTTTATTTCCACACCGTTATTGCCTACTTTCAAATATGAGCCATTGCAAACAGCCCTTACCTTTGATAAGCTGTTTAGAAATGGAGTCAGATAGATTGACAGTACAGTAGGTGCTCTTTTTAGAGAGATTATGGATTTATCCCTTTTTTTTTCCTGCCTCCTGATTGTTGCAGACTCATTCCTACTTACTGGGGCCTCTAAAATCACTTGGTAACTTTCTTTGTTTGGCCTTCCCTTGTCAAGAACTCAGTAGAGCTGGGAAGCTTTGGTTTGGTTAGTTGGGGAGATGTCTGTGTTGTGAATCAGATGATTTTACTTTTTAATTCTGAATTAATTATTATATATAATAAAGTACCTCAGTAATTCCATTAATTTGCACAGAGTTAATAGTGTGTGAATTCCATTACGTAGTTTAGAGAATATATGAGATACTCCGAGAAGTCCTACAAAGTCAGAGACCTTTGTTAGCAGATGCTTTGTGGTGGGATTTGTGACTAGCTTGGATTAGAGCCAAGCTTTTCACATGCCTGTGTTGAGCAGATGCTTTTATTTCATATGCTACTATTGGGTTTCTGGCTTCTTAAAAGTTATTTTTAAAACTTCAACCTTCTTGTGAGTATAAAGTGAAAAGGAAAGTATTTTGGTTTTGTTTTAAGATCATGTTAGAAAACAAGACTATATGGGGTGCCTGGGTGGCACAGCGGTTAAGTGTCTGCCTTCAGCTCAGGGCGTGATCCGGTGTTGTGGGATCGAGCCCCGCATCAGGCTCCTCTGCTATGAGCCTGCTTCTTCCTCTCCCACTCCCCCTGCTTGTGTTCCCTCTCTCACTTGCTGTCTCTATCTCTGTCAAATAAATAAAATCTTTCAAAAAAAGAAAAAAGAAAACAAGACTGTAAAGCCTTGTGCCAGCCTTGGGACTAGGTAGCTGATAAGAGCTGGGAGAACAACTAGCCCTGGGATTTAAGGGAGTTGTCATTCAACTCTGGAGAAGGGAGGACCTTCATCTGAGAAGATCCTCACTATTGTGTGGGCTGCAGTACAGTGTTCTGTTTGACTTTCGCCGTGCACCAGTCAGGGGAGAGAGTAGCCCCACACACATGTGTACTTTACTCTGGTGGGTGTGTCTTTATGTGGTATTACCTGAGATCAGGTGACTTTGACTTTTTAGAAGATGAATATTTCCAGTGACTCTTGTAGCTAACATGTTGTTATGGCCTCAAGATGCTCGCGTTTGTAAATCTGTAGGACTCTTTGTCCTTCTCATGAGGAGCTGTTTTGAATTCCTTCCCAGGGATTGGATCCTCCGTTGCATCCAGTCCTGCTTGCTGCTGCCTCTTCTCTTTGCCACTGACAGGTCGTGGGGAACACACACACACACACACGCATGCTTGCTTTTCTTTTTCTTTTTTAAATTCTATCTTCTTTTTCTGATGCTTCCCATTTTGGGGGAGTCGAAGTTCTTCACAGCCAGGGAGAATGTTTTCCTTGTTGACTGTAAATGGAACCATCATCTTCTGGGAATAGGCTCCAAGTACTCTCAGTCCCTTACTGTGGCGCACTTACAGCCAACAGTTTACTACTTTGTCCTTCATTTCCAGCCCCTATTTCTAATGTCTTGAAATGTCTGAGCCCCATCTTCTTGATTATGAATCCTGCTAGAAAAAATTGTACAGTGACATGGATTTACAGGCAGGAGTAGTGGTTGTCACACTTGAGCAGGTTACCGAGGCTCCCCCCCACTCCCTCTGCAGCCACACACACACAGACACACACACATACGCATGTGCACGCACAGATCTTTTTTTTTTTTTTTCCCAGTAGATCGGGGTAATATTTAAGAATTTGCATTTCTAACAAGTGCCCAGGTGATGTGGATTCTCTAGTCCACGGACATGGAGAATAGTCGAGGGCTATTGGAACCACTTTTCCTTCCTACTCCTTTACCCAGCTTAGAATACTAATCCCTTCCTTTCCCTAAACCTGTACCCAAATTATAACATAGAAACATCAGTTTTAAAGCAAGCAAATTTAATCAATCCAGTTTCAAGTAACAGTGTCAATAAAAGTAGGCCTATTTAGTACTCGCATTTTAGTTAGCTTAAAACTGAAAATTGGTCTCTTGAGTAATCAGTTGGCTTCATCATCATCTTTCCATTCGAAAAGAAAAACCTCAGGTTAACCTCTAATTGAAAATCTTCCTTTTTCTCATACTGTAATAATTATATTTGTTAAATCTACACTTACATTTTGAGTATTTCAAGTTTTTTCTACCTTATACCTTCAATTTTAATTGCTCGACTAAATGTATTTTAGAAATAACTAAGAAAATTTAAAACAAAATACTATATAATTTAAGAAAATTAAGTGTTAATAGAATCTATCTACTTTGAGAATGAAATTGTCTGCATTTTTTTAAAGTGACCAGTGGCCAACAGTAGCAGCTTCTTCTTGAAGACATCCCTAAAATTTTTAAATGTTTCTCTGTTAATAATTGCACTGGGAAATCTGCTTGCATTGAAAGATACATTGTATTTACCTGTGCCAAATTTGGGTATAATTCTCTATACAAATAAGTATTTACCAGTGTTACTTTGGAGTGTGAGATAAATACATATTTACCAGAGTTCATTTTAGTTTTTACTTTTATAACAAATAGTTTTTCATCCAGAGGGTTTGAGAATCTAAATTCAATGTAGATTAATGGGAAAGATTTTTACATCTAATATATAAACCCATTCTAGCAGAATAACTTTTTAGTTGCATTATGCTGTTAACAGCTAATAAAGCCCTGTCTTTGAAATATGACAGTTTTGTGTAATTCATTCTAAATATGATTTTAAGACTAGCATGTATCATGATGTGTCCCTCACACCCTGCACTAGCACCCTTTTAAAGTTTCTATTCTTGTTCTGCGATGGCAATTACATTCCAGCGTTAACTTCTAATAGATGATGGTTTGGGGTCTAACGTTCTCCCTTTCACTCTCAGTTTTGAGGAGGAAACACCTATGGATAATATGTAAATAGTGGGTGAAATGGAGTGTGACTGTTGATTCTGTCCTCTCCATAGCCCATAGTTTTCTGGTGAATCTTAATGGTGCTTATTATATTTCATAGGTTTTTTTTAAAAAAGGAAAGAAATCAGAAAAGAACGAAAGAAAGAATAAACGAAAAGAAAACTAAAAATGCACTCTGCATTATGAGGGGGAAATGGTTAGGTCTTTGTCTTAAAGGACTTGAAGGACACCAGCGGTGGTGCTGTCTCTATAATGGGTGGGCATGGTGCGCTTTCCTGCCAGGTGTTTTATTAAGCTTTGAATTCATGACAGTGGCATACCTCAAGTAAGGTGGGTTTTTTGTTTTTTTTTTCTGGTTGTCTGAAATGTATTTATTGCCTTATTTATTTAAATTCTGAAGCCCATATTGAAGTCAGAAAAAGTTCATTCAGTCTGTTTCCCAGAGTCCATAGTCTGTCATGGTTCATTCCCCCTTCTGTTTACCCCCCCTTTCTTCTTCCCTTTCTTCTCCTACTGATCTTCCCACTTCTTATGTCCCGTAAATGAGTGAAACCATATGACAAACTGAGGGCTTCAGAGGGGCGGGGGGTGGGGGAATGGGATAGGCTGGTGATGGGTATTAAGGAGGGCATGTATTGCATGGTGTTATACGCAAGTAATGAATCATGGAACTTTACATCAAAAACTAGGGATGTACTGTATGGTGACTAACATAATAAAAAATTACTATTAAAAAAAAGAAAAAGTTCATTCAGCTACTTTAAAAGATTCTTTTCTTTCTAAATAAAGGATAATCTAACATTCTTGTCTCCAAGTCTAGGCTAAGTAGAACAATCCATATATTCTCAGACATAATCTTACTACTTTAAAGTTGTCAGTGCTCTTTCAATTCTTACTGCCCTTTGGCCTCAAAATAGAAAAACAGGCACTTACCTTGATAGTGTTATCCCTGGTAGTAGAAGTGAAAGGAGTGGGGGGAGATTAGGTGACTGGTAGAACACCTTTGCACTTTTGCTGAGATTTGGTTAATTTGGTTCTTTCATTAAAATAACATATTATGTGCAGAAATATGGTTGTCCATCAAAGTTTTAAGGTGATTGAGATACTAGGTGGATTCTTAAAAGAGCAAAGACTGAGCTCTATGCCTAGTCCTTCACACTGTCAGAAACCTTCTGCACTAGCCCGTTGTTCTTCTGTTTAGCAAATGTTTGCTCTGAACTAGGAGGGGAAAACAAGACATGTGCTGCCTTCAGGATACAATTGCTGTTTAGCCCTGTACATTTCCAATTTTATGTCATTTTTATTGTTACTTTATATACTATTCTTCAAAGCAGTACATTTTTAAGCATAGTAATGAAACAGTTTTCAAAATGAGTGATTAAACTGTAGAAGGAAATTATCTCTAGAAAAACTAATCCCTCTTAAATCAGTCAAAAGTGAATGTCTGTTTCAAGATAAAGGAGAGTTTGGAGGGTGGTGTTTTAGGGTTATATTTTGTTGTTTTTTGCTTTAAAAATGTGTATAGTAATCATTTATAATAGCCTTGCTTTTAACCCTATGAAGTAGCGTTTTTTTTTTAACTCAAAACCAGCAAAATTAAGGCCTAATGAGAGGCAATATAGGAAATAGCTAAAAGCATGGGCTTAGCTTCTCAGTAGCTGTGTGACCTAGATAGCTTTCTCAACCTCTCTGTTGCCTCATCTTTAACATGAGAATAATTATAGCACCTACCTCATAGCCATGTTGTTAAGACTGAATGAGATAATGCACAGAAAGCTATTAGCTCAAGGCCTGGCATGTCTGAAATGCTCAGGAGTATTGGTTACTATCACTGTTGTTGATATTACTGCTTATTAATTTGTTTCAGATTTTAAAAAGAAAAATCCTTTTTTTCAATAGGAAATGTCTTTTAAAATTAATAAAAACATGAAGTCATTAGGAATTCTTTGTGGGATTTTCTAATGTGTCTAGTTGTTACCTTCTTAAAATTGACTTGTATAGCAAAGTTGTAGCTTTACAAAGCGCTCTAGGTAATTTTAAGATTGCATATTACTTGCTACATCTAGAATTTACTGAGTAATGAGGATGCCTTTGAAATAGCTTCATGCCACTCCGATGTGCTGGACATTTTCATATTTTTGCTCTAATCTTTTTCCCAAGAGGCAGTATTACCTGGGTTGAAAGCATGGCCAAATGCTTCCATTTACCAGGGATTTGTCCTTGGGCAAGTGGTTTAACATGTCTGAGTGCAGATTTCATGGTCTTTACCATAAGGGCATGGGACTGTGTGGTTTCTAAGATTGCTTTTGTCTCAAAAACTTATTTACAGAAAATAATCCCTCAGTGTTCCTAGTTCCTCACTCTTATCTATATTAATGAAGAAGTAAGACATAACAGTAGATTCAGCAATACACAGCAATATGGTCTTCTGGTCTATTGAAAGAAGTGGTGTGGCTGACAATCTGCAGAAAACTGTTATGTCCTTCCATGATACTATGAAATTATTTAGTTATTTGAGTTTTCTTTTTTGAGACATGCATATTGAACTTAGGACAGCAAATGTGGTTTTCTGGGTTTATTTAGGACAGCCAGGAAATGCTTCCTTTTTTAAGAGGACTCAAAGGAATCACATTTGGCTCTTTGTACTGTTGAATAAACTAGATTTGAAGTCGGAAAGCTATAAGCAGTGCACTCTTAGCAGTCACTTGTTGATAAAAATGGTCCCAGATATTGATGGGAGGTTTATGGTTTTTAGACAGAAACAGAATGCATTCTGCATTTCAGGTCATGCTGTCACAAACTCATCTGAGAGAGTAACAGCTATACAGCTCTTCCATGCCAGCTTTTAACTAAATGTGATAGAACACAAAGCAACTGAAAAAGCCCACCATGGCTTACCTGTGGGCTCAGGAGCTGTACATCACTGATTTAAATGGTTTAGACAACACTGAATCGGTAGAAATTGACTCCCCGAGTTCACAGGGGTCTTCAAGAGATGCTTTATCCTTGGAATGTGTGGAGATGAAAGTAGGTAGATAACATCTATCTGCATGAGTTTGTTGAAATGAGAAGCAATAATTAAAGATTAAAACATTTGTGCCTTATTAGTTTATCATAAAAGCTAATCCTGATGAAGATAGTGAATTAGCTAATAGGGCCTTTTATATGCATGTAATTTATTTTAGTAAAAACTGTCCTTTTTTGTTTACTAGAAAAAAAGTTTTTTAATTGAAAGCTTTTTGGGTGGTTTGAATCTAAAACACAACAAAGTAATGTTAAATTATATCCTACAGGAAATTCTTTTGATTGTTGATTTGTACTTTATGCCTTTATATTCCACATTACTTTTTCACAAGTAAAGATACCATCTTACTCTAATCTGTTCTCAGTGGTTCAGCTTCATAAAGAAGCAGCCAAGTCATGGTTTTGGCCAGAACCTGATGTGAATCTCCATTTCCCTGTATTCATATGTAATGTTTAACCTTAGAGAAACTAGCTTTAAGCCATGATTTCTTCATCTTCCCACCCTCACCTCCATAAAAATATGGCCTGATCTTGGGGCATCGTTAGAGAAGTCAAGAGTCCTCTCTTCCATTTAGTAGTTCCCTGAGAGATTAGGTAAAAGTGACTACTTAAACTTTTTACAGCTTTAAGTCAACTAAAGAGAGAATCTGAAAGCTCAATTTAGAAATGATTCTGATACAAAAACCTCTACTTACAGTATGGATTTTGATTCTTTTTAATAAAGAAAATCAATTACTTCGTAGGCCTTGTGACACTTGACTAACACTTTTGGTTCTCTTTTCATGATAAGAGTAGAAAGACAATGCAGTGAGATGGGCGTGTGAGGCTGAAGGAACAAAATGAGCAAAGACAAGAGAGAGAGTGGCATACTTAGGGATTCATGGAATAATCTGCTATCATGAGGATTTGTGATGGGAGGTGTTTGAAAGGTCGACTGGACCCAGTTATAAAAGGCTTTATATGCCCCAAGCTAAAGAAGTTATTGGGAACCACTTAAGGTTATGGTTTACTTTGCTTCTTTTTGTTGTTGCTGCTGTTTTGCTTTTTAAAGCAGGGGACAGCTTGTGTGAAAAGACTGCCATCTTGGGAACGTCACTCTAGTGGCTATGAAGGAGGATAGCTTGAAGAAAGACAGATGTTAAGTTTCTGTTTCTGTAACATTGTAATTGAATGGCTGGGGTACTTCTGGTTGGATATGGTCAGTGCATCTGTGGGATGGGATAGTAGCAGAATTCTTGCCAGAGGGCAAGGTTTGTGGAACTCCAGCTTATTACTAATAGGCTCAAGAGTCAGCAGACTTTTTCTCAAAGAGCCAGATATTAAATATTTGAGATTTACAAGCATTATGTTCTCTGTTGAAACTACTCAGCTCTGCCATTATAGCTCCATAGCAGCCGTAGGCAATAAGTAAATAAATGTACAAGGCTGTGTTCCAATAAAACTTTATTTACAAAAACAAGTGGCCACTGAAGGCCATAGTTTGCCAACTCCTGATGTAAACTCTATTGAAAAGAGGGTCAGGAACAAGTCTCTAAGACCATCTTTTCATGTAGGAGCAAGGGGAAAGGAGTGTCTCAAGGAGCGTTAGGGAAGCAGGAAAATAGGAAATAATGATTGAGAGTAGTGGAGGGGAGGGTGGTGAACAGGAAGGATAGAGGACTATATTTTTAGAAAGGCCATAGAAATTTGAATACTGACTAGGTATTTGATGTTAAAGAATTACTAATTTTTTTAGATTATGATAATGGTATTGTGGTTTTGTTCTTGAAAAGGATCCTTCAAAGAGATACATGTTAAAATATTTTTGAATGAAATAATAATATATCTGTGATTTATTTAAAAATAATCAACTGGAGTTACAGAGGAGGGGAATAGATGAAACAGACTAATGTTCGCCCCTGAGTAATGGGATATAAGGGATTCATTGTATGAGTCTCTCTGCTTTTCTGTATGTTTTTAAATTTTCCATAATAAAACATTCTTTTAATAAAAGGCCTTGGATTTGGGAATTAAAGGGGCACAGTTTGCTTCCCAAAGTGGAGAAAGAGGGATACCAAGGAAAGAGATAAAAGAAGCCCATGTCAAGGACAGCCTCAGTGATGAGAATTTTGGGGCAAGTTCTTCAAGGACTCAGAATGAATCGAGTTGAGAGCACTCTTCACCTTTGGACATTTTCTTTTATCCCCCATACAAATATATCTAGAATCATGCATTTGGGGCACTTCCCCCACAAAGTGGTGAAATACATGATGGGTTTGTATTAAAACCTGTGTGTGGGCTGGTAGCCATTTGTGCTTTTGACGCAGTCTACCAAGGGAATGAAATTCACATAGCAGTAATCTCTGGAGATTTCTAGAATACATTGGGAAACATTAAATTATGCATTTTCTTCTGTGAGTTACTTATGACTGTCATACCTTTAAGGCCCTCCTCCCCTTTTCTTAATACCATCTTCATAAACTTTATAAAAGGCATGCCCATTACACAACATTTGGAAACTACAGGACAAAATAAAGGAAAGTAAGTATCTTTCTTCCTAAGACACAGTTATAGCTAGTAACAAAACAACTCTGACTTTTCTAGGTTGGGCACAAGGGTTAAATAATAATAATCCCCTGCCCTTCATGAGCTTAAAGTATACTAAGGGGAAATGGACTGAGAAACAAGGGCAATAGAGTCTCCTAAATTTAAATAGGATCTCTGAGTTTTTTAAATGAATTTTTGGTTTATCAAGTATAAATGTTCTAAATATATTTTTATGTTTTCCTAATTTTCTGATCTATCTCACTAAATGTGAAACTTCTCACATTGTGTTCTTTCTGACTTGAATTTTCCTTTATTTGATTTTTTTCTGCTAGTTAAAAACCGCAGCAGAAAAGAGGTAGGGGAGATAAAGCATGTGTGTTATGTGCTGCGTATCATTGTTGTATAAAGGTTTTCTTTTATGTGACCTTGTGAAAACCTTATATTTGAAATGTGCCTGGGTATGCTAAGTATAGATCACTTCTCTTCTTGGCTTTTGTTTTGTTTTTGTTCTCCTGTTGGGTGACAACCGAGAGAACCAGTAGAATAGATACCTGAACCACCCATGGATCAACAGGTGCACTCTATTCTCCATAATCTGAATTAAGCCAATAATTTGTCATGTCATTTGCATTATCCTTTTGTTTAAAGGTTATTTATTGAAGAGGTTCCCATTGTACACAGTATAACAACATGATGCATTCTAGAGCTAGATTGAAAAACAGTCTGTAATTAGCTGACAGATAATTAGCACTTTCAGGATACCACTTTCATCTTATAAGCATTTACTCTTAAAATGAGCTAAATTATCTTCTGTAATTTACCTGGCATTTGGTTTACTGGTGCACACACTAGCATTCTTTCTAAGTAAAGCGATGAATCAATTTGAGAACTCAGAAGGTACCAACAAACTTTCTACCAAGAATGGCCAGTGTTAGAATGTGGTATTTTTAAAACATGTTCAGTTTAGGGTTGGTGTTGCCAGTCCCCTCTTTTATCTTTAAAGTGTTATTTGCCAGACAATATCCGTAGGCTCAAATGACTTTGTAGGTATTTCTTCTTTATTTTTAAATTGCCAAGCTTTTTATTTTTCAAATGTGTTCTAAAATTCAGCATTAATTAGAAACATTTAGGTTTCTGAAGCAAACTTTCAGTAAAATATTTGATTATCATAGTTTCTGTTCTTAGGGGTTAATCTCCTTGCAAAATTTATAGTGGGTTTTTCATTTAATGTATGTTAAATTACTGTCTTAGCTCTTTGACCAGGAATAAGTATTATTTTGAGTTTTTGAGGCAAAGCAGAATTATGTGCACACAATAAATGATGTTTTCAGTTGATTAATGTGAAGAAAATGATGTAAACTACATTTAAATTATTCATATACAAGTAACTTTCGATATGCAATTTGACAATATCCTGCTGTTAGGTTCTACACATAGGTTATTAGTATTTTTATGCTGAATTCTTGACATATTTAAAACAATTATTTGTATGGGCTTACTTCGATCCATTACTCTCTGATAATTCTTTGTTAAATGCTTAGCAAACTCCTTTGGAAATAACATGTTTTTTATAATCTTATAGTTTTGGTCCTTTTTGTTAGTGGCCTGCACCATGCACTGTTTTATAATAGTTAGCTTTGTTAGAGTTAGGGAATACGACGTTAAAAATAGGTTGACTTCGGGGCACCTGGGTGGCTCAGTTGTTAAGTGTCTGCCTTTGGCTCAGGTCATGGTCCCAGAGTCCTGGGATCGAGTTCTGCATCAGGCTCTTTGCTCAGGGGAAGCCTGCTTCTCCCTCTCCCACTCCCCCTGCTTGTGTGCTCTCTCTCACTGTCTCTCTCTGTCAAATAAATAAATAAAATCTTAAAAAAATAAAAATAGGTTGACACATTATCTAGTGAAACGCGAAGAAGGTGTATCTTAAGAGTATAAAAATATGTCCAGTACAGTCTTGCAATTCATTCTAGCCCTTTTATTGTATCTTTGTACTGATATATTTGACAGAAACAAACTTTAATCATTCTTGAACCTTATTAGTATTTTCCGCTTTCTACCTGCATCACAGAATGCTTCTCTAGTTAGCAGAATTTGAAAATAGAGTGGTTGCATTTAAAAATTGATATTACAGATTTTTAAGAAGTTGTTAGTCTCTGATTCTATTTCTGTATGAGCTTCCTATTCAAACCTTGAGACCAGGATGTTTCTGATATCTTATAGAAGTAAAATTTGTCCAAGATTAGGGCATTATTATTGTTTTATTTATTATCTTATTATCTACTGCCACCTAACACATTACCCCGAAATGTAACAGCTTAAAACAGTGAACATTTATTACCTCACAGTTTCTGTGGTCAGGAATCCCAGTACAACTTAGCTGAGTGCCTGTGTCTCAGAGTCTCTCACAAGGCTGCAGTCAGGCCATCAGTCAAGGCTGCAGTCATCTCGGTTCAACTTGGGGAGCACTGCCTCCAAGCTCACTAATGTGGCCTTTGGCAAGCCTCAGGACCACAGTTGTTGGCTGGAAACATGTTTGCCACGTGACGCTCTATAGGAAATGGCAGTTGACTTCCTTCAGAGCCTCGAAGGAAGAGTGTGCCAAGTTGGAAGCCGTAATCTCTTTATATAAAATCTAATGTCAGAAGTGACATCTTATCATTTTGCCATAGTTTATTCTTTAGACATGAGTTCTTGGGTCCACCCAGACTCCAGGGGAGGTGATTACACAGGGGCACGAAAACCAGGAGATGGGGATCTTAATGATTGCCTGCCCCATAGCTTATGAGTACTTAGGAATTTCTAAAAATTTATCACTTTTACTGTGTTGTTTCACAGGACTATGATGATAAAACTCCCTGCTCAGAAAGAACTCCCTTTGCTTAACTTGTTCTTGTCTTATCATCTTGAATTAATCATGTCGTATGGAATGAGGCTCCAGGAAGGGATGCAAGCTAGGACGTAGATAAAGAAATGTTCATTTGCAGTTTTTCTTGCATAGCTTTTCCTAGGTATTTAGATAAACAGTGTTGTTAAAACTCTAAGGTACTATTAAGAAAATGCACAATTGGGAATATTTTATGCTCTGTTTATTATGTAAATTCTACTGTTTATCTTGTTCAGTATTGGTAAAGGTTTTCAAGGCGTCATGAAAAGATGGGGATTTAAAGGCCAGCCTGCTACTCATGGTCAAACAAAAACCCACAGGAGACCTGGAGCGATTTCAACTGGTGTAAGTATAACTTAGTGTTCTCCTTTTTAATGCTAAATATTCAGCTTCTGCACATTAGAGTGCTTTAGTCTTGTCCTTGGGGTCAGGTCACATAATTTTAATCTGACTCCAGGTGGGTCACAGTACTTGTCACATTTTTATGGGTCCTGGCCTCGCTTATTTTCCAGAACCAGACTTGAATCATTTAGTAATAACCCCCATACTTAGAGCCAGTATTCTCTGTACTTTCCTGCCTACTTTCTCATTTCCATCTCTGTTTCCCATCCTACCCTCTGAAGTCAGCTGCAAGAAATCATGGATTAGAATGTCCTTCCATCTGCCCCACCATTTCCTTCACAAATTCATCTTTGCCTTAACACAGGCAGTTGGGAAAGATTGTCAAGGAGAGTATCATGGTGCAAGGGAAAAGTAGTAGAGAAGAAATGGGGAAACAATAAGAGCAGAGAAAATGGAGAACGACTTTTGTATTCTGAAATAATTTTCTGTAAGTTGTAGGATTGAATGGGTAAGTAAATATATTGATAATGGGAGCAAGTTTTTCACTACTGGAAAAGGATACTCCGGCATGAAAAGGAGGGAAATTAGAACAAACCCTGTAGTGCTGAATTCAGATTGCAGGTATCCATATACACTTATTGTATGTGCATATAAAGAAAGAGAAATAGGTATAGATAGGTATGCGTGTGTGTGTTTATTCCTTAGCCCTCTCTGCTAAAAGAACCTAAAAGCAAAAGTACTCTCTAGCAGCGAGCCACACATAGAGCCTAGATCTTGGTTTCTAAATGTCATTGCCCACTGAAAGGAACTTGGGCTTTTTGGAGAAATGGCCAGTTTCATGCATGGGGCAGGAAGAGTATAAGAGGAACCCAAAATAGCTTGTTCAGGAAAGTGAGGAATGTAATGTACAGCATGGTAGCTATAGTTAATAACGCTGTAGGGCGTATTTAAAGGTTGCTAAGAGAATAGATCTTAGAAGTTCTCATCACAAGAAAAAAAGTTTTTTGTAAGTATGTATGGTAATGGATGTTAACTAGACTTATTGTGTGACCATTTCACAATATATACAAATATCGAATCATTACTTTGTACACCTTAACCTAATGTAATGCTTTATATCAATCAGACCTCAATAAAAAAATAATTCCTTTAGAAATTAAAATAACAAGAAAAAAGGAAATGCTTTAAAAATGATGGCACATGCAGTGGACATAGCAGCCAGCTAAAATGAGCTCCCACTTGTAAAGCTTTGGACAGTTTGATCCGAAAATGTAAAAAATGACAGAAAATGGAATAAAATTAGAATTGATGATCTCACACTGGTACAGATGAATAAGTGAATGGATAGGTTAATAAATAAATGGGAGAAAAGGGCCTGCTCTTCTTTGCAGTATAATATTAGCAAATAAATGTAGAAGGAATGTTGGAGTTAGAACTTCACTTTTGACAGCCATCGTAGGAATAATTGATTCAGCCAGGAATTAACGGTGGATGCTGAAACAAGTGGTGAAAACTTGATGGAGACAAGTTATATAGAGTCCCCAAAACAACTCATCGATTAATTACAAAGGGAAAGATAATAGCCTTAGAGTAGATTAACCTAGTGAACACAAAAAGAGCAGAAAGGAACACATCCTCACTTCTGTGGTGATTCCTGCCAAAAATGCATCGCCTGAATCTGATCATGGGAAAACATCAGACCTAAAGTGAGTGATAATCTCTAAAATAATTGGCTACAAAATAGCTTCAGAAATGTCAAGATCATGAAGGAGAAAGGCTGAGGAGCTGCTCAGATCTGAAGAGACTAAAGAGACAGGACAGCTCATCACAGTGTAGAATTCTGAAGTGGATCCTGGACTTGGGGGGAACATCATGGGGGCAAAATTTAGAATGTAGACTACAGATTAGAACATGAATTTTTTGAGTTTCATAATTGTAACTGTGGTTATATGAAAGAATATTCTTGTTCTTAAGAAATATACACTGAAATACTTGCAGATAAAGGAGCATCATGTCTGCCGTCAGATTTTTTTTTTTTTTTAAAGATTTTATTTATTTATTTGACAGAGATAGAGACAGCCAGCGAGAGAGGGAACACAAGCAGGGGGAGTGGGAGAGGAAGAAGCAGGCTCATAGCGGAGGAGCCTGATGTGGGACTCGATCCCAGAACGCCGGGATCACGCCCTGAGCCGAAGGCAGACGCTCAACGACTGCGCCACCCAGGCGCCCCATGCCGTCAGATTTTAGATCATACAGGAGAAGATGTGCATATACAGAGAGAGAGTGAATGGTAGAGCAGATGGGGCAACATGTAAACACTTGGTAAATCTGCGTAGAGTATGAGAGTTTTTTGTATTTTGCAACTTCTTTATGAATGTGAAATTATGCAGTTATAAATTATATGAAAATAAATTGTTATAAAAATTAGGTTGATCATAGATGTAAATTTAAGAGCTAAACTATAAAAGTCTTTTAGGAAAACGCAGGAGTAACCTTGGGTTAGGCGAAGCCTTAGATAGGGTGTCAAAAATACAAGTAACAAAAGAAAATACAGATAACTTAGGCTTCATCAAAATTTAAACTTTCCTGTTGCAAACAATACAATCAAGAAAATGAAAAGACAACTCACAGAATGGAAGAAAATATTTGCAAATTATATATCTGCTAAAATTTTTAATCCAGAATATGAAAAGATAACCCAATTCAGCGTGCCTAGGTGGCTTAGTGGGTTAAGCATCCGACTCTTGATCTTGGCTCAGGTCATGATCTCGGGGGTCCTGGGATCCAGTTCCACATTGACTTCCATGCTCAGCGGGGAGTCTGCTTAAGATTCTCTCTCCCCCTCTCCCTCCACCCCTCCACCTACTCATGCAAGTGGGCTTGTGCACTCTCCCCCTTCTCTCTCTCTCAAATACATGTCTTTTAAAAAAAGATAACCCAATTCAATCCAAAGGACTTGAATAGATTTTTTTCCAAAGAAGATATACAAATAGCTGACTAGCATATGAAGAAATGCTTAACATCTTTAGCCATTAGGGAAATGCACACCAAAACCACAGTAAGATAGCACTTCAACACATACTGGGGTGACTAGAATTAAAAAGATAGATGGATAGTAACAAATGTTGGCAAGGATGTGGAAAAATGGGAACCCTCATACATTGTGGATAGGAATGTGGAAATGATAACAGCTGCTTTGGAAAAGTTTGGTAGTTGCTAAAAATGTTAAGTGTAAAGTTACCAGATGTCCCAGCAAATCCACTCCTAGGTGTATGCCCAGAAGAAGTGAAAACATGCACAGAACACTTGTGTGTGCATAGCAGCATTACTCAAAATAGCCAAAAAGAAACAACCCAAATGTTCATAAATTGATGAACAGATAATTAAAATATGGCAGATTCATACAATAATACTTAGCAATAAAGTAGAATGAAGTGTTGATACATCCTGCAACATGGACGAACCTTGAAAACAGTCACAGACTCCATATTGTATGATTCCATGTACATGAGCTGTCCATCCAGGCAAATCTATGAAGTTGAAAGCAGATTAGTGGTTGCATAGAGTTGGGGGGAGTTGGAGGGGTTGGCTACTAATGGTTTTGGAATTTCTGTTTTAGATTGATGAAAATGTTCTAAGATTATAGTCATATACAACTCCCTGTATATATTAAAATCTTTAAATTGTATACTTAAAAAAAGAGTAAAATGTGTGGTATGTGAATTATACCTCAATAAAGCTCTTTTAAAATTAGTCATGTAGAGGAACCTATTGTTACGCCTCAAGTTAGTTATTTGTCATGAAATGTACCATTCTGTGTTTGTAAATACTGCCATTAAGTATTAGCTAGTCAATTCCTTTATAATCCTAAGAGGGTGTACTTTTAATGAGAATGTAGATTTAATTGGGGAGGGCAGAGTCCTTTTTCAGTAATGTAATGTTAAGCAAGGTATACCTATCACAGAGTGTGTTTGGAGAATGAATAAGAGTGATATTTAGTCTATAATGCGCAGAATTGTCTTTTAATCTGAGTTGGTTACCAACTCTCATACTATGGCGAGCTACTTCCGCTTGGAGTTTTGCCTGTTAATGTCAGAGTAGTGATACAGAAGTGTTTATATTCCAGGAATTCGTGTGTCATGAGAAGCTTCCTGTTTTAGATGTAATTCAAATTTGCTTCTTTAGATGTAGTATTATCCATTATCAAAGCCAAAATCAGAGAAACCATGTGAAGCTGTTTGATTTCTGTGAATCAGACAACCAGAGCTGGACAAACAGACTCAGTATTCTAATAACTAACTCTGTCCTTTAATCATTCTGCGGAAGTAAAGTAACATCAAAGGCGAGGGTGGGGGAGTAGGCCCATCCCAGCAGTAGGGGTGTAGATGGAGTCCATTAAGTCAGTTAATGCAGAAGATTAGTGAAAACAGACCAGGCAGTCAAGTTTGTTCTTTGCTGGTGTGAAGGGTGTTTACATCCTGTGATTTTTCTTTTCTACTTCTTAACCAGTATTAGCACAGTGGCCACTCTTGTTACTGAGTTTTTCTCCTGTATCTGTTTCTTAGTCTGTATTTATTTTGTTGCTCTCATCTAATTTAGGAAGGAAATCCTTTCTAAAGGTCATTGTGTCTAAATCCAAACTTGGTTCCTTACTGGGGCCGAGCAGAATGAGGGAAAAGTGAAACCTTTTAATAACTCGCATCTCAGTTTGCATTTCAGGTTGATCAGTGCTATGGAAAATTGAGAGTACTTCAAAGTGCTAATTTTGGTTTTCTTATGTAGGATGTTGCCAGAGTCTGGCCTGGAACTAAAATGCCTGGACAAATGGGAAACAGAGATAGGACAGCATATGGACTGAAAGTAAGTTTCTGAAGTGGCTCTTTTTTAGGCATAGTCTAATTAATACCTGAATGTAAAAGCACCAGAGGAAATACCACACCTGTGTCTGCGTGGGATTGTTCTAATACCTGAAGAGAGAGAGAGAGAGAGAGAGAGAGAGAGTGTGTGTGTGTGTGTGTGTGTGTTGTAGCCATAATCGTGGTAGTGTGTTCATTTAACATCCAAACTGTGGAATGTGTGGTCATTGAAAAGAAAAAGTCACCTACTGTTTGATCTGGAAGATTTCCACAAGAAGATGGTGCATGAAAAAAATTAGATTCTAGACCATTGTGTATAATACTATGCTTTTATAAAGAATGAACAAAAGCTTCCTCCATGTATACGTTACTGTGCTGTTACATAAGCACAGAGAAAAGTGGAATTATGTGCCAGAGTATTTTGGATTATATGTCAAGTGTGTGGGTGGATAGAAGCGGATGTGGAGGAGGAGGAGAGAGGCAGACCCATCAAAACAGGAGGGAAAAGATAGTAGGAGCGAAAGCATTGTGGTATATATCCATCTTTATAAAATAACTATATATATTTGGGGGGGAGTTAAATTCAGTCCCTACTAATTTGAGGAATTTGACAAATAACGAATGTTTATATATGTATGTGTACATGTTTCAAAGTATAGAAAGTACAAAGGAGAAAGTAGCTCCTCATAAGAACAATACCCAAAGATAAACACTGTAACATTTTGGTGCATGTTCTTCAAGCCCCTATTCTGGATACATTTTATTTATAAATTTTGGCCGGCGGAGCTTTTAAATTCTGTGTAATTAAATCTAGCATTTTCTTTCTCTTCTATTACTTTTACGTCTATGAGAGATCACCGGTTTGTATTTGTGTGTGTGTGTTTGCTGTGCATGTGTGTATTTGCACATGCGTACGTGTGTGATTATTTCCCAATTCCCATAGTATTTAACATTTAGCCATTAGTAACTATGAGCTGTGGGTCAGACTTGATTTTCCTCCCACGTGAGTTGTTCTTTCACTACCATTTCTTGACCATTTCCCCCATTTGTATAAGCTTTTTCTCCACATGAAAAGCCACCCACACAAGGGCCATCTGCTCAGCACACTTATTTTGAAAATTAGACCCAGAAAGGTTGTGGCTTCCCCAGTTTCTAGTTGCAGCAAGCTAGTATTAAATAAAAATAAAATAAAATTGAATTTCCACTTGTTAATGGTGCCAGCAGAGTCCATTGAAATATCCAAGCAGTCTTGGTTGTTCAGTCACATTTATATTTAAAATGAGAGTTTGCAGGGCGCCTGGGTGGTGCAGTCGGTTAAGCATCCAACTCTTTTTTTTTTTTTTTTAAGATTTTATTTATGTATTTGACAGAGAGGCAGCGAGACAGAGAACATAAGCTGGGGAAGTGGGAGAGGGAGAAGCAGGCTCCCAGCGGAGCAGGGAGACCGATGCGGGGCTCTATCCCTGGACCCTGGGATCACGCCCTGAGCCGAAGGCAGACACTTAACCACTGAGCCCCCCAGGCGCCCCAAGCATCCAACTCTTGGTTTCAGCTCAGATCATGATCTCAGTGTCATGGGATCGAGCCCCACATCTGGCTCTGTGCTCAGCATGGAGTCTGCTTGAGATTCTCTTTCCCTCTCCCCCTCCCACTTATGCTCTCTCTCTCTCTGTCTCTCTCCAAAATAAATAAATCTTTAAAATGAGTGTTTGCTACCACTTCCAAAAGACATATCTGTTACAATCATGTATTACAAGTCGTCAATAGGATTTGAATTTTTCCTGTTCTCATTCAACATTTTGAAGTGCTAATATGATGATTACTTCATAGGCTACTTGTAGCCTCAGCTTTTAGTAACATATTGCTTGTTTTAATACAAGTATATTCTGAAATTTTTAACTCTTAAAATTCTATTTCATTTCTTTAGGTATGGAGAATAAACACAAAGCACAATGTAATCTATGTAAATGGCTCTGTACCTGGACATAAAAATTGCTTAGTAAAGGTATGTATGTAAACCGTCTTTATTTTCCATTGTTCGGATACATAAATGTGTACCATAAATTCTCCTTTGACCCATAAGTGTGGCTTGAAAATAAGTGACTGTTTCTCCACATTATCTGCTAAATTAATTTTTTTTCCACTTTTCAGTAGCACTTGACTGAAAAAATTGTACAAAATAGCCAGATCCTGTGTTTATAAAATCACGAACCTGCATAAAGGGTAGGACGAATATGTAGAGGCTCTTTAGAAATACAAAAAGGATATTAGGATAACTATTGCCAAAATATCAGTATCCTTTCAAAAAAGAACTTTTAATTTTTTACAAAATACGTTGACACAGGCACTGGAAATACATGAAATGGAAATTCAGTGAGAGAGTCAACAAGATAGGTGGTAAAGGGCACCTGGCTGACTCAGTTGGAAGAGCAGGTGACTCTTGATTTTGGGGTGATGAGTTCAAGTCCCACGTTGGGTGTAGAGATTACTAAAAGAAAAATAAAATAAAACTTTAAAAAAAAAAGGAAGGTGATAAAAGGTAGACATTTTAAGGAGGGATTTGTTACTGTTATTTTATTGTTATTGTATACTAGCATTGCTCTGATTATGCTTTTTAGTGTTTTTCTTAAAAATACATGTTCATTTTTATGATCAAAAACAAGTAAAAGAAGAAAACAAATGTACGGGAAAAATTAAAAAAAAAAAACTCTTGCACTCTCACAGACTTATGTCTATCAAATAAAATAGAAAATAAATATTCTGCCTTGGACTTAGAACGCGAGAAATCACTTTTGAATTTTGAATCTTCCATTCTGAAAATAAATGTATAGTAGAATTGATACCAGCTATTCCCGGAAATATGTTCTTTATTAATTTTCCAATAGTAACAGCAAGAATGTTTAAAAACTTAAACCTCAGATTTTTCAGATTGTGTCTTTATGTATTCTTTTCTTTTCTTAAAGTGGATTCCATTACTAGCATGAAGTATGATACTCGTTTTAGTCTTATAGTAATTAAAATTCCCTTTCAGCAATTAACCTTTTGACTGGATTATTCTCATTTTTCTTAAAGAAAAAATACATCTTAAACGAATTGTTACAAGTTTTTTGGTTTTGTTTTTTGTTTTATTTATTTATTTTTTTTTTACTTTGCATGTTTTTAGATTTAAGTGGGTTTCCATTCTCCAAGTGACCTGGTCATAGACACAAAGACACATCGTTGAGGCTGGCATGTTGTCATTGTACTACTTAGAACATTTTGGCTTCATAATTATATGTATCCCTCCACATTCCAGGTTTATTGCATGTTTATAAATATCACAATCTAATAAAAGAGAAAAGAGGAAAATGATTCTTTTCCATAATAAAATTTTACTGCATAGCAGGTGAATTTTTAAATTTTTGACAAAAATATCAAATCTCCCTTTTCTCCCCATTTTATTGCATACACAGTTTTAGGCTGGCTTTCCAGCTGAGCCTTACTGCTGTTATGACTTCTCAGGTACACCTCAGCATTTTCTTGGATGCCTGAATAGATGAATAGGTCAGCTGTCTTGAAAAACCATAATATGTGCAGTGATATTCTCACTGGTTGTTATAAACAGTTCATAGTCAACAACTTTCAGTGCTCGTCCACCTACTTCGACAACAGATTGCCTCCAAACACTCAGCCCTCTGAATGGACGATGGCTTGCTATTACTGAAGACAGACGTTCAGAAGATATACCAAAGGCAATTCCAAAGGAGGAGTCCCAAATATCTTTCAGGAAACTAGCATAGGGGCACCTGGGGGCTCAGTCAGTTAAAGGTCTGCCTTCAGCTCAGGTCATGATCCCAGGGTCCTGGGATTGAGCCCCACATCAGCCTCCCTGCTCACTGGGGAGCCTGCTTCTCTCTCTGCCCCTCCCCCTCCCCATGCACTTTTGCGTGCGTGCGTGTGCTCTCTCTCTCAAATAAAATCTTTAAGAAAAAGAAAGAAACTAGCATCAAAGAATGTCTAGTCCACTTTGAACTGTCAACACACTAATGAATGTATTTGCAAGAAACGTATTTTGATTAAAAAAAAACTCATTTGAAAAAAAAATCTTTGAAATATCGTGTCTAAGCAAGTTTCTTTTGTAACCTTGCACAAATGTCTGTTTGAAACATTAAGTTATGGGTTTGGTGAGTGTTTTGTGGGCTTGTGTTTTAAATGTCAGAAGTGCCGTACACTTTTTGAAAACATTCGTCCCACTTTTTCTGTTCTTCCTGTTGATTCCATAGCAAGTGAAAGAGCCCCCTTGCCCATGGGGATTGAGGCAGGTCCTAGTGGACAGGCAGCCTCTTTAATGTTCTCTCATCCCCTAGGAGCTTTTGCACCCTGCCCCCGCCACCTCGCAGAGTACAGGGCTACCAATACCTTTTTTTTTATTCTTTTTTTTCCTTTATTTTTATTTCTTTTTTTTTTTAATGTAAAGTTCGATGATTCATTAGTTGCGTATAACACCCAGTGCACCATGCAATACGTGCCCTCCTTACTACCCATCACTGGCCTATCCCATCCCCCACCCCATTCCCCCTCTGAGGCCCTCAGTTTGTTTCCCAGAGTCCATAGTCTCTCGTGCTTCATTCCCCCTTCTGATTACCCCCCCTTTCTTTATCCCTTTCTTCTCTTACCGATCTTCCTAGTTCTTATGTTGCATAGATGAGAGAAGCCATATGATAGTTGTCTTTCTCTGCTTGTATTCTAAAGTTAGTAAAGATAGTCTTAGGGATGACCAACCCGTTTAACCAATGTAAGCATTTTTGTTGTTGTGTGGATTCACTAAATGTATTAAGAGCCTAAAGAACTTGTTTACAACATTATGTTGTGTATGTTATTATTTGTGTGTGCTCAGTCCTATACCCTAATTTAGAATTTAAGTTTATTCTAGATTTCCTGCTTTGTGTGTGTGTCCTAGCCCTCACCTTTCCTCAAAGGGTTTGAACTGGTTTGCCAATATACCATAAATACAAAAAGAATGAGCTGGAGAGTTGAGGAGTTTCGGTAAAGGCCGGGAAATAATGAAGTCAGAGGTTCGATTAAGTGCACAAAACTACATACTAGAGAGTCTTAACACGTTTGTTAAAGATGGCTTACACGCTTTGGCCCTCAGCCTTAGAGCCACCAAGACAGGAGAGATTTAAATAAAATGTCATCATTTATATTTCAAATCAATGAATGTATAGTACTGTAGCATTTACAATTAGAATATATAAGCAGTGCTTTTGTCTGAAATGTTCTTCAGGGAGGATAGATCTATCAAAATGTAAAAACAACTGAGAATTTGCTATTTAGATCATTTATGACTAAATTCTCACATTTATCAAATTAGCACAGAAAGTTTTGCTGTTGTTGGTTTTATTGTTTATTTGCTTGGGTTTTCAGTTCTAAATTCTGAGACAGTTTAAGTTGGTAAAAGAATATGACTTTTTTTTCCTCAAGTTAAAGTTCAACCCAAGATTAGTGAATTGGAAAAAAAAAAATTAAACAAGTTTATTTTCTTCTGGGCAACTTACTGAAAATTTCTTGGAACAATTTTAATGAGAGAGATTAAAATAGATGTTTTTCTGTACTTAGCTGTTCCTAGCAGCTGTGTACTTATTTCAACCAAATTATTCGTTTCTTATTGCCAAAATGATTATGCCTTATTTTACTCTGTGTGTATAATTACATGTAATTTTTTTTAATTTCTCTCTGAATGAAAGCTGTAGAATGAGTGAGAAGCTTTAAAGAATCCAATAACGTTTTCCAAAAATAAAGCCCAGCATTCTAGATCATATCAATATCTGAACTGTTCCTTGGTTTATGAATTCACAGATACAATTAGCATATTTTTAGATTATAAAGAGTTAACAGAGCTAGGATAAAGACTTGTGGACTATTATTGTTTTTGCTAAATACTATTTTGTCCTTATCTTCTCAATGATAATGGTACTAGTTAAATGTAAGCTTATTTCCTTCATAAAACTTGATGTTTTTGGTTATGTGCCCTTTGACTTAAAGACTAACAAAAATTAGTAAAAGTTACTTTTTTAAACCTCAACTCAAAAAAATCTATGATAGAAAATAAAAAAATAAAAATACGTAATAGGAGTAGATAATAAAATCAATAAGTGGGTAGTAATAACTTTTAGGTACATAGTTTTGATAGAATTAATATCTAAATAGTAATTATATCATTTATCCTGTTGGGCAGTTCTAGAGATTTGTAAGTTGTAGGTAAGATATAAATTAATAATCAGAGTAATGTTATTATGAGTAGATGATTAACTTGAGGAAGGCTGTATTTCTGTCATTGGATTAATTAAATTTATTGGAATAAAAAGAATACATTGAGTTCCTTTTACTTCATATAACATTTGTTATTCATTAGAAAATGTAGGAACAGATATTCTTTAATTATTAGTGATTAAAACAGACCTTATCTTTAAGTAACTTAATTGGTAATACTTATTAATAAGATCTTTGTCTCCCTCCCCACAGATCAGAGATTCTAATCTGCCTGCATATAAGGACTTCTGTAAGAATCTCCCATTCCCTACATATTTTCCTGATGGAGATGAAGAACAACTACCAGAGGATTTGTATGATGAAAATGTGTGTCAGCCCAGCGCACCTTCCATTACGTTTACCTAACCTCGTTGGACGTGGCAGAACCTTAACATATTTTGTGAGCTTTCATGAGCCAGAAGAGAAATATAACCAGGAAATATATTTTCCTTTCTTAATCATAATACCAAACTTGTCGTCTTTGTCAGGGGCATAAATATATCATGCATCCCCCAAACTAAACTATGTTAAAAAAAAATTACCACATTAAACAGATCAGTTAAGTAGATTGAATATGCCAAATTTAAATGGACTGGCAGTTTATGTATGAGCTTTAATTTTAATTTAAATTTCTTTGTAATTTGTGGGCTGCATTCTTTTTTTACTCCATATTCCTCAAGTTACCTTAAGATGTTTACAAATTAAACTTCTTTTATGAAAGATTTGTCTGTCTTTGTGAAGGGTGGTTGTGGAACAGTGGCAGACCATTCGGGAATTGTGGGGTAACCTATTCAGAAAAAGAAACCATTTTCTAAAATTCATTTTTATCATTCTTAATACTTTTAGAGCCCTAAACAGAGAAAGGAAGTACGATTTTCATTTAAATTACAGAACTATGTATGTTATAAAGGCCTGACAAAGGAAAAACAATAAAATCATCAGTTTTGGATCCTGTTTACACTTCTGTTGGGAGGAATATTTTTTAGTTTGATCACTCAACTATAGATAGGTTTAATCATTTTTCCTGTTACCTTACCAGAAGGATTTGAAATGGCCTGGGATTGTACATGCAACAAACTTACGAAGGACCTATTTCTGAAAATGTTACTGGCCCCTGGGTTTTCCTTCATTGTATGAAATTAAGATGTGTTTACTAGTCGTTACTTAAGTCAAATAATCAAGCTTAACAATGCAAGTATAAGCAGGCCTCATTGAAATACTGGATTTCCTCCGTACCAGATTCCTGAGGACCCACAGAATCCAACTTAACTCCCGATGTTTTCTGAGACTTGATTCATATGGTCACCCAAGAGATTTATTAATCATCCTGTTAGATCTCCATATAATTTCCTTATAACTAATGGATTTGTTCTTGAAATATCCAACAGTATTTTTTTTTTGCTCGTTACATTTCTCTCATTCTCTATTTTAAATTGAAATGTAGCCACATCTTTAAAACTTTAAAAAGTTTTCATTTATTCTCCACCTAAACCATTAAGATATGTTGCAAATGACAGGAAATCCATACAATAAAATAGTAAATGAAGAGGAAAAACACCAAGGATAATATAAATCAGAATAGGACGGAAGGGGAGCCTGGGTGGTTCAGTCAGTTGAGTGTCCGACTCTTGGTTTCGGCTCAGGTTGTGATCTCAGGGTCATGAGATCGAGCCCTGCACTGGGCTCTGTGCTCAGCACGGTGTCTGCTTGTCCCTCTCCCTCTGCTCCCCCCACTTGCTCTTGGGCATGCTCTCTCTCTCAAATCTTTAAAAAGAAAAAAGAGTAGGTGGGAAGTCGGGAAAGAACAGTGACGATGTAACGTCGATGAGCAGACATGCAGAGTTATACTCATTTTGCCTCTGAGCTGCCTGGTACCAAAGTCGAACAGCATTGATCTTTTACATAGTTCTCTTTACTCATGAGTTCCTCAAGAGGAACTGTTTTAAACTGGAGTAAGTCTTGGCCACTGTACCATTTTTCATTAAAAACAAGAATAACTTATCAAACTAGAAATTCCTGGACTTGTTAAAAGATCATCTCAAACATATTCAGGGATAAGATACACATTCTTGTTCCTGGACATCCTTGTCAGTTCCATTACAAGAGAAAGTAATGATACAAATATGACGAAGTGAGAACAATATCTAAGAAATACCTAACAAGAAGATCAAAGACAACTGGCAAGCCATCAGAAGGCAGTTCAGAACGGTGACTGAAAAGATTAATATATAAATAGCAATATTTAATTGAGAAATTTTATGGGGCGGGGAATGCATATCTTTCACTATGGCAGTTTTTTAAAACGTTGCCTAGAAAAGAAGCCTAACATGTGCTGGGGTCTTATTGGAGAAGATAAAATTTTATTGAAGGATATAAAAGAAAACAAATAATGGAGAAGAATATCATGGTTATGAATTAATATCGTAAAGGAATCAATCCTAGTTTTAAAATCTCAACAGGACTTACCAATTGAACTATTCAAACTGATTTGAAAATGCATGGGAACGTGTAAATTCAAGAAGAGCCAAAATACAAAATCATAACCATTAGTTTGTTATGCCCCTCACTACCCTTAGGACTTACACTTATTTAACTTTGAAATCCGGAATACCGTATGCCTTAATTCTACTACTTCAGTTGCATTTGGTCAAAAGATTTTAATGAACTTAGAGATGCGTGAAATTTGCTGATAAACCAAAGAGAAGCAGCTGTTCCCTTGCAAGGCGAATGAACAATTATTGCTGGGAGAAGATAAAATCTTGTTTCAGTATAAAGTATTCGTGGAGATGGAGAGAAAAGAATCCTAGCACCTGAAGGTAACCAGATGACAGATGACGGGTGAGCAAGGAGCTGTTCAGCAGTCATTTGCCCGGGACATGCAGTGTTTTGAGGAAGGCAGGGAGCCCTCTCCACTAGAGGGCTGGCCCTAGAACCATTACCATTTGTCTATAGAGTCTTCAAGTGGTCTTTGGATCTGCATTTGAGTTTTAAGGAGAAAATTTCTGATCATCCTTTAAGATAATGAGCATGAACCCTCTCTTCTAAGAGAGCCAGGAAACAAAGCATTCATTTCCACCCCCCACCTTCATCCGCCTAGTCCCCACTGCCAGGGCCCTGTACAGGTACTGTACCCACTGAAGACGATCTGGGTCCCGTTCCTGCAAACTTCGGTAGCCCAGAAGAAGTAACCCGAGCTGTGTTCTGACCCACGTGGAAAAGGAAGAAGCCTCCAGAGTCATGGAATACATAAGCCAGAGTCGGCCTGGTCCAGCACTAAGCAAGACAGGTGATTTGCTAAGAACCTCGGGTCACTCTGGCTACAGTGCCTGTCATCAAATAAACTCAGCCTACCACGGATAAGGAGTGCATGGTCTGGACCCCGCCGCTCATCTCACTCTTCGGAGTCCGGGCCACAAGCCTGCTCCTGAGCAGGACTGGCCATCGCACGGATGTGGAGGCAATTTCGTTCTCTGCAGTGGAGCCCACTCCAGTCCTGATTTGGGCTAGAACTTGATTTACTCCTTTAGATTTGAATTAGGAACCTTTTTATAACTAAACTTCATTCAAATTAGACATTTATTCCAGCCTTAGTTGGTCCTATTAGTTAGAAAATCGGTAAATGCTAAACCTTGTATAAATTATATAGGCCTCGGGAAGGCCCCCTGGTCGAGGCACATCTGCCTTAAGGGTTACACTAAGCATTGCTTGTCCTGCTTCCTTTCCAGGACCCTAACCTTACTAGAGTAGCTGAGGCTGAAATGCGAGTGCTGATTAGTCCTGTCTCCACAGTGGGCCCTGGCATGGGGGGAAACTGGACGGTGACAAGCTGTCACAAACACTAAAATGTCAGTGAAAGCATTTCTTACCCACAGCAGATGTGAGGATATAATTTGCAAGGAGATTAAGTTTTTCAAAGTCAATAAATAGTGCTTTCTGTAACCTTTAGTGCTGAGATACAGACCTGCTTTTCAACTTTTCACAAGGGATAGACTATAAGGATGACTTTTATAGCTTATTTCCAAGGGGAAATTTGTGAATGGAACCCGAGTGCATCTGAGGATATACGATGAGATATGCACGAAACTATGGGGTTTGGGTTTCGGGGGGGGGGGGGTTTGTTTGCTTTTTAATGCGAAGTGTTACTTCACACACTAGTTAAAGCAGCCATTCAGGGTTCCTGGTATGCAGGGTCAGTCCCACCAGCCTGTGGGAGCGTCGTCTCATGTTCAGCAGCTTTAGTCATCACAAGAACATCTCTGAGAACAAAAGAAATGTGTCAGAATGAAAGTCTCTCGTTTTTGCGGCAAAACTGGACCTTGGTCCTAAGTCACTGCCCACAGAGACTGCGAGGACTGTATCACAACAAAACCCACTGCGGGGGGCCGGGGGGAGAGCGGCGTTCAGCCGCTGACACCGGGTCTGCTGTTCGGCTTTCCGGGATGGATGCTCGCGTGAATGCCTTTAAGCGGCCGCATCACTCCTCATCCTCGTCCCAGTGGAAATATCCACCACTGGCCTCTTGGACCGTTCCACCTTGCAACGTGGTCTAGCCTGCGGTGTGATGCCTTCTGTCGGCTCCTTGTTGTTTGCTTTTCCACGGATGATTCCGTTCTCTTGCTAGTGTTCTAACAATGCCCATCCCTGCCTGTGTCGCCTGAGGTCAGTACTTTGGAAGTTCTCCCCAAGACTTGCAGGAAGCATGGCAGGGAGAGTGGACCTCGACTTTTACCTTGTTTTTAGAACTAGTTCTGTCGTGGAGCACTTTAGTAATGAGGAAGGGCATGTTGCTGATTTCAGTTTTGCTGCACCAAAAAGAGCATTTAAATACAGACAGAGGTAGGTCACCGTGCTGTGAGGCGCCTTGGGCAAGCATCTTCAGGACCTTTAGAATCATATGTGCCACTCCATGGCTGCCTGTTTTCTATATAGGAAACAGTCCTTCACAAGACAGTTTACTTGACTAATGATGGATAAAGTTTCTTCCGCTTTCTGGAATTTTCTACCATGTTGAGTCTGCAGACATTTCTCCTATTTCCAGTTTTACTGCCATATATGCTTTAAGACCTCATCTGCCAGCTTCTGGTAATAATAATGATTATTACCAGACCAGGTGGGAGCTTGGCCCTGGAAAGGGCCATGGTCTCTCAGAGCATGCCTTACAAGACAAATGTGCCAGCCACCCAGATTTTGCCTCTAGCAATTGTCTAGGAGTCCCTGAAAGAAGAGGACCCGATTGGGGTGTCCTCACCCCTCCAGAAAACAGCCAGAGTCCTGAGTGTGCGGGGTTGCCAGCCTTCTTCTCATCATTTGGTTTTCTGCTTTTAAATGTTTCACAGAACTTACAGGAGTCCACCTCACGCCTTGTTTTTCATTCTTTTTAGACTAATGAGGTGGCCCATGCAAGTCAGACAAGCCAAATTAATCTCAACGAATGCAACCTGTAACTCCATAAAAGCAAATCAACGACTTTAACTCAGGTGGCCAAAGCATCCTCTTGGCGTGAGAGGCCCCTAGTTGTTCTTTCCTGGCTTTGACTGGAGGAGTGAAAGGGATAGTTGTGACCTCGAGCCTCCTAAAGCGAACTCTGTATGACCACCAAGTATGTGTTGGGGCGAAAGTCTGTTGTTTTTAAAGAAAAGAGGTAAGATACCAAGGTCGGACAGTGCATCAAATCTGCTTTATCTGAGAAGGAATGGATTAAATACTCATCACGAATGTCCTGACAAAGAGGCCTGGATGACTATATAAAGGGACTGTGTCAGAATGAACAAGAAAAATGGATTTCTTGGGCATCCAGCGTAAATGTCCTCATCTACAAGCATGCGTTCCGGTGATGAAGCAAAGATGGCCGCAGGGCTGTTGGCCGATGGTCCCTTTTGCCCCGCCAGCTGGAGAAGCACAGAAGCGATGCTTCCCCTCACACAGGGGTACTGGGGCCTAGTAGGGGGGTCCTTCCCCTCCTCAGAGAGGTCACGAGCACTGGTAACAGCCAGCCTGCTGCCCAAATACCTATGAATGAGAACCCAGGCGACAGCACCCACAGAGAAAAATGGGTATTTAGGAAAACATGAGTCAAAGCTGAGGAAGGAAGTAAAGGAAAAAAACTGATAAAAAGAATGTAAACAGGAAAAGATCTGTTTTATAAAAACCCAACCCTTTTCTACCTGTAAAATTAGAACAGGGAGGAATGCACGGCTCAGCCCCTAGCCGGTAGCTGATAAGGACACCCCTGCCGTGGGAAGAAGGCTGGGTTTTAATGATCCAAAGCCCTTTCTTAGACGCCACTTCCCACACCGAGACTCAAAGTGCTGTGGCCCAGGAGCCCTTGAGCTGCACGGCGATGACGAGGCCACTCAAACAGCAGGACCGTGGACGGGAGCCCATCAGGCACAGGTCATTGTCACGGTGGTTTACAAAGCAGGTCTTACCTTCAGCGAACACGCGGCTCCTGCGCCCTGGCTGCACGTCAGAACCACGCAGGGGGCTTGGAGAACCCCAGTCCAGCGCTCTTGGAATCTCGGGGCTCAGCACCAGCCATCGGCATTTTTTAAAGCTCCCCAGGCAGCACCGACGCACAATCAAGGCTCAGAACCCGTGGCCTAAAACGACATGATGTGTAGACGGGCAGCTCATCTGTGGTGTGCAGGCCCGTAACTTGGGAGCCTCCTAGAAGCCCTTCCCACTGGAGAAATGTTTGCATAAACGTAATAATAGTAATGTTTTATATGTGCGTAGTACTTACGGGAGTACTGTCCCGGGAAAGTGCTTACCCTCCTGTAAAACTATACAAATGTTAGATACCATCAATGTCATATAACTGCGAACATATGCAGAATGAGAAATCTAGGGCTTGCAGAGGGCCTCACTAAACAAGGGACTGGCAGAGCTTGTACTAAAATCAGGCCTCCTGATGTCCCCATGTCCCTCCACACGGCTGAGACTCATGACTACCTTTAAAGAGAACCTGAAATATTGATACGTTTGGTTTCCTCTATTATGAACTGGGATGTAGCCTCATACACAAGTATGTATTAAATTATTTCGAGTGCCTGGGTGGCTCAGTTGTTAAGCGTCTGCCTTCGGCTCAGGTCATGATCCCAGGGTCCTGGGATCGAGCCCCGCATCGGGCTCCCTGCTCAGCGGCGAGTCTGCTTCTCCCTCTCATGATCTGTCTCTCTCTCTCTCCCAAATAAACAAATAAAATCTTTAAAAAACAAAAATACATTGTTCAGCTTGCTCTGGAAATGTGTTACTTTAGTATCTCACCTCAATGATACAAAAATCCCAAGTGAAACAAGCTGTCAACCTTAGCGCGTCGGAATGTTTCCCTTAGTTATTTTGTTGTCAATATTTGCTTCTTCATTTCTTTCGCTTGTCCTGTACCTGCAGCAAATATCAAAGGTTCTGGGAAAATTACTGAGAGGAAATCTTGAAAATGGAGAGAATTATATGCATAAATTTAGTTTCTTTAACTGCAAATGGGGATAGATCAAGGCTGTTCTCTTCTCGTGGCTGAATGCTTTAGAACAATCCCAGGAAGCTGATGTGGCGATGGCGTGCCAGGTGTAGGGTGAAGCTACGCCAGCACTTTCCTAAGGGCTGACATCTTTCTCAGGGAATCCCGCCTCTCAGGCAGCATTAGGGCCCCTCCTCCTTATGCCTTGAAGGTCAGCAGTCAGAACGATGAGGCATTTATTGAACACCCACCAAGTGTCAGATGTTTCGCACACAGGGGCTCGTTCAGTCCTCAGCCACGCCGCCAGGTGCTATCATCACCTCTACTTTACGCACGAGGAGACTGAGGCTCGGACACGATGTAGCATTGCCTCGTCCAATACCTGAGCTGGCCCAGACCTGAAGGTGACCTCTGCACTCCAACTCATGCATTCTGGGCAGAGCCCCAGCTTCCAGGCACCCGAGTTTTCCTAACCGTTCTGGTGGATACCACTGAGTTCGCCCACTCTTCCACCATGAGACAGGGCCCCGTGCCTCCTCGCTGCACCTGTAGACATGTTTAGACGACTTTCCTGAGGGGTAGTTTCTCCCACGTAGGGTACAAGTCAGTGCGAGAGGAGGAGTGGGGCGTGTGTGGGGTCTCTTGCCACCAGACCGTGGACCTTCGGTGGAGGCCCCTCCTATTTACAATGGGGTGAAACTGCTCTCCTGGCAGGGCTATCTTTACCACCCTCAGAGGGGAGAGGGTCGAGGGGTTGGGGGCATGAGAACTTCTGCCCTTTCACTCCTGGCACAGGTCAAGACGATCGTATTACCCTCTCAGCCAGCTCCAAAACAATTATTTTGAACTGAGCCAGGGTCTTGAGCCTGACTAACAGATATTGATTAGACCTGCAAATAGCTTCAGGCAGTGAACAGTATGAAAAAAAAATCCTGAGTTTCCAGGATATCAAGGAGGTCATACCAACTAAAACTGCTGAACCAACTTTTTAAAAAATAACCATCGATTAAAAATTTAATTGAATAGAGAACTCTCACAGCTTTTTACAGACGATATCCCAATTTTCTCTCCATCTCATGGGTGGTGAGGTGCATTGCACCCCTCTTCATGGGTGGGCAGGCCTAGGAAGAATGTCTATGGAAGTCATTTCTCCTATTTATTTGGTAAGTTGGGTTGACCTAATTTATCCAACACAGAAGGTCAAGGATCTGGCAGGTTTTTAAAAATGTTCTAGTGATCTTTTTCTTTCACCATCAGGCAGGAAATCATTTGAACTTTCAGGATCTCAGTGCTCCCCACCCCCCACCATGAAAATTCCACTGTTTCCTCTTTGCTGGTGTCTGTGTGGAATTATTTGGCTGGCCAAGGTCCTCTTTGTTATTTCCTGGGCTCTTGGTTTGTTGAGTCTATGTTGAACCAGGGTTAGTTTCCTGTTTTCACTGAAATGATAAAGGGACATTTGGAGAACCCACTGAATGAGTAAGTAAGGATTGGGAAAAGGTCATTATGGATCAATCACCCAGTTTGATTTTATGAGAACACCAAAGAAAATGAGAAATACGATTTTTAAAACTGAAAAATAAACTGTTTATTTTGAACTGTAAAAGTAGTATTTGTTTATTGTGCAGATTTAGAAAATGAGAAAAACACGTCATGATCCCATCTTGCAGTTACTAAGACTGTTGACATCTTCTAGAACTTACCTGCTTGTGTATGTGTATGTTTGCATAATAGGATTATACTGTGCTTGCTGTTTCATAAGTGTTTTATTTTCAGTTGATAATAGATCTTTTTGTGTCATTAAAGTTTGGGAGTTTTTTGTGTTTGTGTGTTTGTGTGTGTTTGCAGTTGGAAACAATGCCACAGTGGACATCTTTGTAGCTAAACCTTTGTGGACATCATTAATTATTTCCTTAAGTAAATTACTGGAAGCAAAATCACTGGTTCAAAAGACATGTAATACTAACTTGCCCCTCAGAAACATTGTTCCAAGTTAAATATGTTCAAAATCTCCTCTATTTACTTAAGACGAAAATGGCTGGCCCCTCACTTCCTGATGTCCTCCTTAAGCAGGCGCCCTAGTATTTCTCCCCTGGCTCCAGCTGGGGATACTGCTTTTATGCTTTCCTTTCCCAAGTGCCAGGGTGGTCAGTGCCCAACCTTCCTTTATTTCACTCTTCTCCCTCGGCCCCTAAGGACTTGTCTCCTCAGTGAGCCACACAAAGTCTCTTAATACCAGTTTGGACTTTCCAGAATCTCTAGGAAGAGCTCATGCCTGAGTGATGGTATCAGGCCATTGCATGGCAAGCAGAAGGGAACGCGAAAGCACCTATCACTTCAAGCTGGGAGGTTGGGTGAATCCAAGTCTCTGCACCAGAGCCCCAGAAGGGTGTGCCATCGCACGGCAAGGGGGGAGGAGGCTGGCTGCACAGGGCCCGCCTGGTGAACGGCAGTGCTCAGGCTGGCAGTGTTGAGCTGGTGTGGGCTGAGTGTATCTGCAGTAAACCACGTCTGTAAGGTCCAAAGAGGGCAGGGGTTGTCACGAGCCCTGCTGCTGAGGACATTGTCCACATTCATATAGAAGACGGCATGCTACGTCCTCTCAGGGAGTAACTTAGAAAGATCTGTTTCTCTCCAGTCAAAACGAGTACGATTCCTCGAATCAGGTAAAGGAAGGTTTTATCCTTCATGTGCCTCTACCTTGACTCCCCCCAAAATAGTAAAAGTGAACTGACTATTCTTAGCCTGATTTCTGGGATAATTATCTCTCTTTACCCCCTCCTTTCTATCCATGTTGCATGCAACCAATATTTTGGTCTATACTCCCAGGTTTATACAGTCCTACTCTGTATGTGTCTCTTAGGGTAAGTCATACCACATTTTCAAAGGAAAGAAAAAAGTTAAGCTGGAAGGTTTCCTGAAAGGCTACTTTGAAACTGAACTGTGAGTCTCAGGTTCCACTCTGATTTATGTAAATACTGGAAAGAATTTACTCCCTTCCATTTATGCAGGACTAGACGGACAAAATAAATGTTCATTAAATTCTTGCTTACTGAAGACTTAAGTGCAGGAGTTAGGAAAACACTAGAGTGTTTCCCAAATACCTGTGGGAGGGAGGGAAGGAGAAATGGAAGGAAGGAGGAGGGACATCACTGTAAGCCGCAGAGGGAGCCTAAGCCTAGAATCACCATTGCGCGGTGACCCGGGCCGTTTCTCCCCACCAGGTGCATAATGCTCGTGTCTGGGGGCTCAGGCCTAGTCTGGCAGAGCCACAGGAGAGGTAGGCCGCATCCCAGGAGTTGACAGCTTCCTAAAAGATGCTGAGAAGCTAATAAAGCCAAAAGACATTTGCTGAGCACTTCTCAGGGCCCTTCACTGTAATGGCCAGTGGTGTCCGATGATCTTAGTTGTGTATGACAGAGCACAGAAAGCAGACGTCCCGGTGCTTTCAGGTGACGCCCCTGGAAATCCCTGTCCTGTCCCCAGTTTTGTCCCTTGGGGCAGGATGTAGAGAGTGAAGCTCTCAGGAAAAGTTTCCAGATTTTAAGTTATATTTTTCGCAAAGAATGTTCCCCAAAAATGGTCAGATACGCTCTCCTTGCTTTTTTTCTGCCCCACGTGCTCTTACCCGGCATACGCGCAGCTTCCCCAGGCTGCAAGTTAACACATTATGAATTAGTCATATAACATTTCATTGAAGCTCATCATCAGACTGCATTAATAATTTTCCAGCCAGCACTTTAGCACCTGCTGTGTCAAGCAGGGTTTCCTATTACCTGCCTTAGACCGCTGTCTCCAAGCTGCAGGAAGCCGCTCTATAGTCAAGATTTTTGAAATTTGATAGAGAAGCTCATGATCATTCCATCCCCACTTCATTAGGTGTCAACCCGGGAGCCCCTTAGTCTCCCGTGCGCTCCCAGAGGCAAGGCCTGTGGTTTGCTCATTTCTGTGTCCCCATGACTGTCCGTGTCTCACGGGTTACATAAGGGGGCCTCCGAAAGGCCCTGCACAAGGGAATGAAATGAGCATAATGAAGACTGTTTTTCCTTCTCTTCATTTGACTTTATTTGCTTTTCTCTGGTCTGGCTTCCCCTCTGTGTCCCCACGTCTAGCACAGTGCCTGGCAGGTGAGAAGTAGGTTCAGACAAGAATCATCAACAGATACTAAATCAAGGGGGAGGGGGATAGATTTTGATGGGGAGCAAGATATTTGCCTGGCCCTAAAGTTAGGCTCCCCAGAGATTGCATATTCGTTGAAAGGGGAAATACCAACTATAGAGTTATTACCAGCTGATCAAAATTAACATCGCCAATGAGGGACAGATGGATATCATGTGTCACTGGCTATAAGACACTGAGAAGGACACAATGTCACCTGTGTAGGAGCCCAGCTGAGAATGCATAACCTGAATCCAGTCGTTAAGGAATGTCAGGCAACTACCTCCAAAAGAAAGAAAGGACTGAATTCTTCAAAAAATGTCTAATTTTATAAAAGACAAAAGGAAAAAAAAAGACTGAGTATAGATATACCACAGTAAAAGAGATTAAGGGACATGACAACCAAATGTAATACCTGATGCTGGACTGGATCTTATATTGGAAAGAGGAAACACTGAGCCAACTCGTACAACTGGAATATGAACTTGAAGGTATTGTGTCAATGTCGAACTTACTCTAATCCATCACTTTACCGTGGCTGTGTAAGAGAAATTCTTTATTTTTTCTTTTTCATCGTTTTTTTTCCTTTTCCTTTTTCTTCTTGTTTCTTTATTTCTAGGAAATGCAGACTCAAGTATCTAGAGGTAAAGAGCCATGGGGAATGCAACTTACTCGCGAATGTTCAGGAAAAGGTTCAGGAAAATACGTTTATGCAGAAGATGACTGACAGCTAGATGATAGATCGATAGATAGTTCGATCGATAAAGCAAATGTGGGGGAAATGTTAGCAATCGCTGAATCGGGGTAAAAGGCACATGGATGTTCTTTGTACTGTTATGGTAACTGCCCCATAAATTTGAAATTATTTCCAAATAAAAAAGTTTGGTTTTTTTTGAGTACACACAGTTATGGTTCCATTTATGTGAGGTTCAAGAATAGGCAAAACTAATAAATGATGTGAGAAATCAGAATAGGAATCTGGAGGTCACCTTGCAGAGAAGGGTGAGGAGAGCGACTGTGAAGGAGCTCGCAGGAGTCTGTGGTTCCAGAAACGTCTCATAGCTTGACCTCAGTCACGGCTACGTGAGTGCATAGGTTTATGTATAAGAATGTCGCGAGTTGTTGACTTCAGATGTGTCCGCTTATACACATCATACCTCAATCATAAATTAATTTTTAAAAAACTGAACGGGGAGCTGAGAGCAAGTCACCTGTACGAGAGGGTAGGAGTGCGAAGTGACGGATGCACTGAAGGAGGTGGCGAGATAGCAGGAAATACTCGCTTCAAAATCTGCCTCAGAACTTTCACACACGAAACAACGAAACTATCCTAGAATACCCTGGAACCGTGTGCAACAGGATGGTAAAACTTACCCTCCGCTGCCGAAGGAATTCAAGTCGGAGAAGGATGGACAGCGAGGCTGGTTAGGGAGCTCTCCGGGGAACTTGCCCCGAGGCTTGGCCGGAAATGTGGGAGTTGGAGAGGGAGGGGAGCGCCCAGTACCCGTCTTCCTAATTTCCCTTCTTTGACCATTTATGTAAGATTTTACCTTTGGGAGGCATTCATCTGAAACTGGCTTGGTCGTCTTTTTTTTTTTTTTTTAAAGATTTTATTTATTTATTTGACAGAGATAGAGACAGCCAGCGAGAGAGGGAACACAAGCAGGGGGAGTGGGAGAGGAAGAAGCAGGCTCATAGCGGAAGAGCCTGATGCGGGGCTCGATCCCAGAACGCCGGGATCACGCCCTGAGCCGAAGGCAGCCGCTTAACCGCTGAGCCACCCAGGCACCCCTGGTCTTCTTTTTTAATGCACAAATACAGAAATGAAGAAAGCCGTACCTAGGGGACAAAGAAATCAATGAGCACATGCTATCTTTCTGAGAAGAAGTTTTTTTAAAAGGACGGTGATGACAGATTCTCAAGACCTGGGGCTGCAAGAGAAGGCCGGCACCACCCAGGTCCGTGTACTTAATCAAATCCATAATCATGGAGGGTCCTCTCCCGTGCCCTCAGCACTGGGCTAAGTCTGGGGACAGCAAGTGTGCAGCTCCCAGCCCTGGCCCTCGAAGAGCTTACACACTCAGGGGCTTCTGTAACAAAGGGACATATTACAAAGGGCAAGTTGGGATCTCTCATCAGCAGAGTTAAATGAGATCACATTTCCCCCACCCTCTCTGCTCCCAAACACAGCAGCGATAGTCAAAATATGTGAGTTGGCATAGCTGGGTCCCACAACAAACCAGGAAAGGCGGGGTGGGGGGAACAACAACATAAAACAGGGAACGACCTGAAGCACATGTCTCTTGAGACATGAATAAGAAAGAAAATGAGAGCATGGGGTCAAGGGACCAAAATGCTTGCCCCAAGAAGGGAAACCAAAGTGAACTGGTTACGTGAAGCTAGGGGAAGGGCTTGCCCGTTCCAGTATCCTCGTCAAATGAAGACAAGGGAAAAGAAACACAAACAAAACTATTGTCGTCTGTGGCATTTGCTGTGTCAGAGATCCCAGTCTAAGTTTTATAACCAAGAGATATACCCCCTGGCTCAGTACCTGGATTTGCAATGTCTCCATTAACACCAGAGATTAGATTCTTCTGAAATCATTTTGGACTAAGGGCCCAGAAGCAAAGTAGAAACAACTACAAAACCGTGGATGAGGACAGATGAGCAATGGGGTAAACACAGAGAGGAGATACATTTTTAAGGGGAAATCAATGAAATGTCTCCTTTTCAAAACCAAAATTCTAAAAACACAAGAAGAAATTAAACACTAAGAAAAAGCCAATACAATCAGCAATCAGAATGAAATTAAGGTTATAAGCAGCACAACAAAAGTCTGAAAATCAATGCATTTAGGATGCTCAAAGCGATGACTAAAATTTAAATTCTATTCAACACGGTAAAACAATAACAAAATAGAAACGGACAGAAGGGAAACAAGAATGGATTGCTCTATCGTGACATGCTATGCTCCTCACAATTTAACATAAAATATGTAAAGCACGTACAAATAGAATTACAAGGGGAAAATCACAAATCTGGGATCATAGTACAAAAGAACAAAATGTGAACATATTTTTGTCAGGTACGTTTAACTGATAGAAGCAGCAAACAAAAATCAGTGAGGACATGGGAGACTTGAACAATACAATGAACAAGTTCAATCTAATGGATGTTTATAGAGCCATTACTTCCCGGCAGCCCGAAACGCCCTCTGGACTCCTCTTGGCGTGAATTAATATTTTACTCTCTTCCGGGAAATTCATTCCAGCTCTAGTCTAGATGAGGCTCCTGTCAGTTCCGCCTTTCTTGCATCAGTGACAGTAACAATAGCTAAAACTGGGACTACCTTGCTAGCTAACTTAATCTTCAAAACTCTCAACGCTTGTACTTCCCAACACGCGAGCTCCGAGCCCCATGGGACTCTTGAATACTTGAAACTGACTGGTTTGAATTGTGATACGGTATAAAGACAGAATGCACACTGGAGTTCTAAAACTTAGTGCCAAAAAAAGAAAAGGCCAACCATTAATGATTTTTATATGTTTTTCATTCTGGGCACAGACAACTTCATCTGCCCAGCAACAGACAAGGCTGCTTTGTGACTATCACGGAACAAGGCAAAACCCAAGATGCCTCGGAAACTGGGTCTGAGCGCCAAGGAGACCATCAACATAACCAAGTCTTCACCTCGCCCAGCTCAAATAAGTGACCATTTCTTTACCGATTTTTGTTCCTCTCACCTCTGAGTGATAACAGTTATAAAGGTGTAATAGAATCGCTCCTGCTCTCAGCACCCCATGGAACAAAACCACGCTTTTTTTTTTAAGAAATGGTTTATCACTTCCATTTTTTTGCATAAAACATACAGGAGAAGCCCAGCCCATCAACACACAACTGCTGCCACAGGTGAGGGTACTTTCACCAAACTCCGGTCAAAGAGCCTGCAAATGATTCTTTTCTCCCATCTGCAGTAACTGCTGATGCTTTTCCACCGACAGATGCTTTCCAACTGTCCCAGCTGCAGTACAATGACTGGGAAAAAGAGGATTGGTTAAAACACCTCTTTAAGCAGCTTTCTGCGGTCCCTTCTTTGCAATCAGAGATTAGGGAGGGTTCACAGCACCCCCAGCTACGGGAGCCTTAGTAAGAGAACCTAAGCCCTCCTCACCGGCGGTGATCCACTTTACTCTGAGACGGTGCGAGCATTAGCTGCCGACTGACAGGTGGGCAGGGAGGCCCTCCAGCTGGGCTATGCTGTGCTTGGCAGCAGTGGCCACCCCTTCCGTGGCCCAGGGTGCAGCCCCGGTATCCCAGCTCTCTGAGCCACAGCCACCAGCGAAAATCACACTTCTTTGAATTCTCTCCCAATTCACCTAATAGGAGTTCGAATCCTGCAACAACCCCCTCCTAATACCTTCTTTCCGAAATGCCTCCTAGCCCTTTGCAGAATGCTATTTCCCTCGTTGCTGCAATCCACTAAATCAACTTCGTTTTCCAAGAGTGTATTCCTAATGGTCCTTAGCTGGAGGGCATTGGCAAGCCCATTTAACAGATAAGAAAATTGAGGCACAGAGAGGCTAAGTAACTCATTCAAGTCACACGATGACAGGGCTGCAGTCACTGATCTTCAATCCTGCTCACATATCAGAATCTCTGAAAAAGGGACCCAAGTATTCATAGGTATTAAAAAGCTCCCCACCGTGATAGCCAGCCAAAGCTGAGACACACCAGGGGAGATATGCCTACCCCTGCACATCTCAAACTTTAACATGTTAACTGATCCCCTGGGAAACCGTGTTAAAATGCAGACCTTGATTCAGTAACTTGGGGTGGAACCTGAGATTCTGCATTTCTAACAAGAGCCCAGCAGATGCTGATGCTGTGTTCCACAGACCGTATTCTGCATAACAAGGTCTAAAGTCCCTTAGAGCTGACTTTCCAGAACTGTGCTTTGTTTCTCTACTTTTTAAAGTAATTTATTTATCCATTTATTGAGCACCAATAATTCATTAAGCACCGTGCTAGGCATTGGGAATCCAGCCATGAACTGGGCAGCACGTCTCTGCCCACCCAGAGCGGACTTGCTAGGGCCTGGGAGGGAAGTCCCCCATGTGGCTGAAGCCGGGAGTTTAGTTTAGAGGCCTAGGACCAGCATTTTGTGCTCCCACTCTAGCCTGCTGAGCCTGGCAATAGGGCCCTGATACCTTCCTTGGGGCATGAACACGACATTATTTGCTTTTACCCTGAATAGTATGAATTCGGGAATCATATATTTATTCCAGATGTATTCATTTGCTAAAATAACTAAAATGTTGGGAGGTCACTATATATTCACTGTTATGAGAATAGGAAGTGTGTTGTTAATAAAAAACCAGCAACTGTAATAGAATTTAGAAGTAAATTATTTAGTATCCAGGAGATAATTGCCCCAAAGATTATCGCAGTTTTAAAGTAGGTCAGCTTCTGGGACTACGTGTCTCCAGACTGTACCTATAATAAGTGAAATTCAAGTGTCTCATTGCTCTTGCATTTAAACGGTTTTGACATGAAATTTTAATTCGTCTTCAAAAGTCATCGTATGTCTGCTGTTGGGAGCTTGGGAAATTTGTTAACCCTTCTCGGGAATGTCACAATTGCAGACTCAGTTTACTGAAAGCTGGGATTTTCTTTCTCTTAACATTTGGTCAGTTGTGTGGGGTGAAAGAGAGAAAGGCAGGCCTTGAGGCCCGAAGCCTGGCTTGGTGTCCCCCCATCAGACCCAACACGTGCACGGAGCATCTGCGGCAGACTGGGCCTCTCTGCGACCCTGATGGAGAGAGACCAAACCAAGCAGCCTACAAACGTGTCTGAACGCACACAACACACGAACACTGTCCAAACCACGAAGATGGCCACACATCCCGCTCTCCTGGCTGAGAGTAGTGACCGCTGCTTCTTTGTCAAGACCAGCATTAGCCTTGCTCTTGTCCTCCCTCCTTCTAGATAAGATTTATTAAGGCCCCGATCATAGAATTCTCCTAGCACATAGTAACCACTTGAGATAGAAGGGCTGACCAGACCTCCACATTCCTGATTTCAGATCCCTCCTTTCTGACCACTACTTCCTCTTCTAGCTCAGACGCCTTATCTCACCTCAGAGGCATCGACCTCGCTGGGGCGGAGCTGGCCTGGCCATCTTCCCCAGGCCTGGCCCCAGCAGCTCAACACTGCTGAGCAAAATCCCCACATTGGGTTGACTGCTTCCCCTGAAGTTCGTGAACACAGACGATGGCGGACTGCTCACATGTGGTTTCAGGTGATGGCCTCGATCGTGCAGGGGGTCTTTCCGGTGGTGACATTGAGCGGTGCTAAAATCTAGGGAAGGGACAAGGAGTTTGAGGTAGAACTGAGAGGTCCTGAGGGAGAAAATAAGGAGCAAAGAAGAATCAGGAATGGGGGTGTCATCTTCAGAGGCATTGGCTTCTAGTGGAAGAAAGTGGCATTTTGAATGTCTCTGAACAGAAAGGAACAGATTCCTGTTGGGAGCATGACCTTTTATTACTCATCCCCCAAGATCCGAGTCATCCTATTTAAAAGCCCTTTTACAATATTTTAGAAGGAGGTTCATTTAACCAAAAAGTGCCCGCAACTAGCTTAGTGCTGTCGTGTGCACACAGGGGATGGGGTCTCCAAGTGGCCTAGTGTCTGCGGAGTCCTGCCTCGCTGTTACCCAGACCATGAGCAGGCATGGAATCTTCCTCCCTCCTGACCCACGAGCCCTCTGCCTCATCCTTCGTTCTGTCCTCTGCTCCCACCTCTCATATTTTTCTCTCCTATTTTGGGCCATTCTATAATCTTCTCCTAAAGAGATGCCTGCTTTCTGAGCACCAGCCCCCCCACCCGCCCTGTCACCTGCCTCTTCCCTAAATACCCCTTCAGTGTTAATAAAGGAAGCCTTTTTGCTCAAGGCAGAGCCTCGGAGCAGCTAGTGTTAATGCCCCCACGTAGCAGCAGGGAAGCATTCTTTCTTGGGGAGTGTGGTAGGGTAAAAAAACAGCCCCTCAAAAGATGCGGGGGTCTGGGGCACCTGGGGGGCTCAGTCAGTTAAGCGTCTGCCTTCAGCTCAGGTCACGATCTCAGTGTCCTGGGATCCAGCCTCCCTCTCCCTCTGCCCTTCTCCCCCTGCTCCTTCTCTCTCTCTCAAATAAATGAAATCTTTATATATATTAAAAAAAAGATAGAAGGGTCCTAATCTTAATTACGCGGCCAGAAAGGACTTTGCAGATGTGATTACAGTAAGGACCTTAAGATAAGGGGATTCTCCTGAATTGTCCGGGTGAACCCTAAATGCAATCACATGTGTACTTATAAGAGGGAGGCCGAAGAGGAGAAGGCAGTGTGACCACAGAGGTAGAGACCTGAGTGATGTGGCCACGTGAGGCGAGGAACACCAACAGCCACCAGAAGCTGGAAGAGACAAGGAATGGATTCTCCCCTAGCGCCTCCTGAGGGAGCGCTGCCCTGCTGTCACCCTGAGTCAGACAGCTGCCCCAGAACTGTGAGAGAATGCAGTTCTGTGTCAGCCCCCAGCTTTGTGGTGACTTGTTACGACCGCCCTAGGACACTAATGTGGGGCGTGGGGGCACCTTTCTCTCCCTCGGCTGTGGCTTCCACCAGAAGTGGGATGTGGAGCTGAGAAACTGTCTTCCCAACTTCTTTCCTGTTGGGTCACAGAGTTGCGGGAGCTGGGGAACAGCCCACCAGGGAGCACACAAATGGGGGCAAGACACAGAAAGACAGATAAATGAGTGTGGAGCAGCAAGGTGAATTCTAGCCTGTTCTCTGCCAGCATTTCTACTCTTGACCTGTCCTTGGGTGATGTGGGTCACCACCCAACAGGAGGCAGTAAGTTCGTGGCTTCACATGAACCCAGAAGCCCTCAGCTCCAAACTCGCATTTCTTGGCAGGGGTTGAGAGACCATTTTTGGAGTAGAAGTGGTTTTCAGGGAATGCCTTCAGGGAAGTGACCTTTCCTGAAATGTCATGGCCTATGCAAACTTCCAGTGTTCCATTAGGCAAACATGGCACCTGGGGCTGACAGGAGAGAAAGGCCCAGGGGAAGACCTGTCCCAGGTTGGCCCAGGGTAAGCTGACATTACTGAGGGCTGTCCGTTTAGAAGGGGCTGGAAGCACCAGGGCCTGAAGGCTTTTGCAAAAATTCCTTTCCTGTTCTCAAACAATCCCTGAGTTCACCTAACTTCAATGCTGTCAGGTGCTGAGGAACCAAAACTTCCAACAGAACAAAAACGCTTCATGCCTCTGAGACCTACCCCTTCCCCAGGCTAGTGTGAACAACAAAAACGTCCCTCCTAGGGAGTGAGCCATGCTGTGCCCAGGAGGAGTCTGGGATCCCTTCAACCAACTGTTCTTTCTCTTTCGAATAGTTAAAAAGTTAAAATACGTAAGCATTTTACAAAAACTTTGTAAAATAGAGACTAGAAGAGGGAAAAAAATCATTCACTCTTCTCTCTAATGGACCCACCCACCACTAGGATTTCAGACTGTTTCTTTCTTCCCCGGGTTTTCCCTTGCTTTGAGAAGCTGCAATCAGAGCAATAGAGCTGGCACCACCAGCTCCCCTGGGGGCTTGTCCTGACCTGGGAAGGCCACACCTTCAACACTTTCCCCGGCCTTTCATGTTCCTCATCGCCCTCGTCAGGATCTAAAAGTCCACGTGTGATTCTCGCCTCCTTATCTACCGCAAGTCTCTCCCTTTGTCTCCCTGGGCCCCACCCCAGACCGTGCCCAGGACCTGGAAGAGTGCTTGTCACAAATCTGTGTGCCGTGTGTTAATTGGATGGATGGATAATTTCTGTATATTCTCTTTTCTTTTAACTTTTGAATCTTGTTTTTCTTTTGCCTATACAGTTGTTGAACCTACAGGAAATATGATTAATAAGCAGTTTCCTCCGAAAAATACCAATCAAAGCCTGGTTTCCAAGCATTACCTACCCCCAGTTCTTCTCCTCCATCTGTCCCTCGTATTTACCCCACGTTAAAAATAAAACTCAAGGCATCATCAAGGAGGTTGAGGGGAGAAGCCACAAAGACGGAGTGAGGGCAAGGAAGGTAAGACAAGGCCTGGAAGGAATCAGAAATCGTGTGGTAGAGTAGCTGGACCTGGGGCTTTACCATCAGACAGGCCTGGTTTTCAATCCCAGTTCTGCTGCTTGCCTGCTGTGAGATCCTGAGTAAGTAACTGAACTTCTCTGTGCCTCTGCGCCATCACTATCCTGGGGAGGCTTCTCCCTCCTCTTGTTGTAAAGGTTAAATAAGACCACGTACATAGAGTGCCTGGCGTTTTTTGAGGTAGTTACAGGTATCTTTACTGGGGAGCCTAGCTGGCTCCGTTGGTGGAGCGGGCATCTTGATCTCAGGCTCGTAGTTCGAGCCCCATACTGGGTGTAGGGATTACTTACAAGAAGAAAAAAGAAAAGAAAAGAAAAAAATAAAGGTATCTTTACTGATACTACCATGAAAAAGCTACAAAAATAATTGCTAAATAAATTACTAAATTATCACTTAATAAATTACAATACACACTTCCATATCATGCTGACATGGCAATCCTTCCACAGAGGGAAGGCAATTATAAAGCTCATGGTTGATAATATAAAATTTTTTGTATAGAAGCAATATGTCCCCAGTCTGTATGTATATCCACTAGCAATGGGCACAGAATAACGGAGAATAAGTAACAGATTTATGCTTTGTTTTCTTTTTTTCTTTCTTTTCTTCTTTCTTCTTTTCTTTGCCTTTTTTTTTTTTTTTACAATTTTCATATACAGAAATATAGGCTATGTGAATTCATATGATGGCATTCCGCTTCAAACAGTGCTGTTTACAAACATGCAGAATCAAAGAAGGAAAATGCACTTGGTTTGTCAGACCGAAAACACACATCTGACTTGTAAACACTGATAGACATACTATTGCAAATACTACTAGAAAGAGAGATACACATGTTTGAACACTAAATTCTGGCTGCCTTACAGAGCAAATGAAACGTAACTGGCTCTTTCCCTAACTCGCACACGTCTCTCGCGCGCATTATGTGCCGGACTGTGTTTCCACGGACTGCCTGATCTCCCCGACCACGACCGGGAAGATCCTATCGCTTCCCCGACCGCACAGACGCTGATGGGGTCGGGTTCACACCCCGGGCAGTCAGGTTCCAGAATCCATTCTCTTTAGTGTCAGAACTGTGCTAACTTTTTAAAATCTTAGCAAGCAAAAGGAAAGTTATTCAGTGACAGAGAAGTGGCATCAGACATCCCTGTACCAGCGTACAATATTTGTGGTACAGTAAAACGTGTATGTGGTCCTTCCTGCAACAGAGCTCCTGAAATCCCTGAAATTTCCCAAGTGATAAGAGTGTCCTTTGTTATTCATAACCAGCCTCTTTTGGTCACACCTGAGTTCCCGTGAATGTGGTGACTGAGGGTGGGGTCCCTAGACAGTCTGAGGATGGGGCGAGTGACCAGCAAGCCCAAGTGATCAGGGAGTGGGAACTCTCAGCTCCAGCCCCACTTCCGAGGAGGGGAAGGGGATGGAGACTGAGCTCCATAAAAACCCTTTTTTTTTTTTAATGATTTTTTATTATATTATGTTAGTCACCATACAGTACATCCCCGGTTTCCGATGTAAAGCTCGATGATTCATTAGTTGCGTATAACACCCAGTGCACCATGCAATACGTGCCCTCCTTACTACCCATCACCAGTCTATCCCATTCCCCCACTCCCCTCCCCTCTGAGGACCTCAGTTTGTTTCTCATAGTCCATAGTCTCTCATGTTTCATTCCCCCTTCTGATTACCCCCCCCTTCTTTATCCCTTTCTTCTCCTATCGATCTTCCTAGTTCTTATGTTCCATAGATGAGAGAAATCATATGATAGTTGTCTTTCTCTGCTTGACTTATTTCACTTAGCATTATCTCCTCCAGTGCCGTCCATGTTGCAGCAAATGTTGAGAACTCGTTCTTTCTGATAGCTGAGTAATATTCCATTGTATATATGGACCACAACTTCTTAATCCAGTCATCTGTTGCAGGGCATCTCGGCTCCTTCCACGATCTGGCTATTGTGGACAATGCTGCTATGAACATTGGGGTGCATTTGGCCCTTCTCTTTACTACGTCTATATCTTTGGGGTAAACACCCAGTAGTGCAATGGCTGGATCATAGGGTAGCTCAATTTTTAACTTTTTAAGGGACCTCCACACTGTTTTCCTGAGTGGCTGTACCAACTTCCATTCCCACCAACAATGTAGGAGGGATCCCCTTTCTCCACACCCTCTCCAACAATTGTTGTTTCTTGCCTTGTCTATTTTTGCCATTCTAACTGGCGTAAGGTGGTATCTCAGTGTGGTTTTGATTTGAATTTCCTTGATGGCTAATGATTTTGAACATTTTTTCATGTGTCTGTTAGCCGTTTGTATGTCTTCATTGGAAAAGTGTCTGTTCATATCTTCTGCCCATTTTTTGATTTGTTTATTTGTTTCTCGTGTATTGAGTTTGAGAAGTTCTTTGTAGATCTTGGATACCAGTCCTTTATCTGTAGTGTCATTTGCAAATATCTTCTCCCATTCCGTGGGCTGCCTCTTAGTTTTTCTCCATAAAAACTCTTGAACAAGGAGATTCCAAGAGCTCCTGGGCTGGTGGCCATCTCAGGGGCTGGGAGGCCTAAAGAGGACATGGAACCCCGTATCTTGCTTTATGCATCTCTCTCATTTGGTTGTTCCTGGGTTGTATTCTTTATCAGAAACCAGTAAACGGTAAACATGTAAAGTGAGCCATTCTAGCAAATGATTAGTCTGAAGAGGAGGTAAGTGGGGACCCACGATTTGTAGCTAGCGAGAGGTACCGGTGGCCTTCCAGGACTTCAGCTATCATCTGAGGTGGGGCCGGTCTTGTGGGACTGAGCCCTTACCTTGTGGGGTCTATGCGAACTCCACCTTCTAGTTATTGCGAATATGCTCTTATAAACAGTGGTGCACAAATAGCTCTTCAAGTTCCTGCTTTCGGTTCTTTTGGGTATATATCTAGAAGTGGAATTGCTTGATCATGTGGTAATTGTATGTTTCATGTTTTGAGGAACTGTCGGGTGGTGTTTCTGAGAAATCCCTTTAAGAGGGAGAGACTGGTGCTGTGGGGGACACACCTTTTCTTTTAACCCCTCCCTTCTACCTTTACTTCCTTTCTGAAACATGGATGCAATGGCTAGAGCTTCAGCAACCATCTTAGAACCTGAAGGGATTCTGAGCTGGAGACCAGGTGCTAGGAGAGAGGAAAGTATCCTTATTAGATTGTGCAGTAGAATATAGAAATGGGTACTGCTGATCTTCAGGTGTCTTTCATGCGAGAGAAAAATCCAGACTCAAATTTGTTTTGGGGGATGGCAGGGGGTAAGAGTGGTCTCTGATACTTAGAAAATACAGTTCCTAACTGATACAACCCTCTTAACACTGATCTTCATCCTGGGTAATATCGGTTCAATTTTGCTCTGCTGAAAATTATCTACTGCCAAGAAACAGCGCCATATACGCTCCAGAGCTCCCAGGGACCAGGCTGGCTGTGGCTTCATCAGTCAGACACCTTTTCCCCCCACCCTGTCCTGCTTCCTCCCCCTGCTTCATCAGGCCTTGAGCTGATAAACACCAAGCGAGTTAAATAAACACAGTCTGAATCCTCCTGCCTCCCCGCTGTGTGGCATTCGGCAAACTACTTGAATTTTTACATCTAGGAGAGGCAGATAACCATCTCTCCTTGGACAGTTACTGTGTGGATTCAGTGAGCTAATGCAGGGAGGGCGTCTGGGACTCGAAATGGCATATGCTAATAGCATTAGTTAACTTCTTTTGGCAAAAATCTCATTGTCCATTCAGCCTCACACATTGATTCACATAAAAGAGCTACATATTCAGTGTTCATTAAACAGCAGACAGTAGGACCTATGTGTATTTTCCCTTTTAATCTTCATGGGAACCCTACAAGGTGTTTGTCATTAATATCTCCATTTTATAGTTGAGGGAGTTGAGGCTCAGAAAATTAAGCAACTTGCCCAAAGTCACACAGCAAGTAAGTAGTGGAGCCAAGACTCAGATTTGGGTCTCTCTGTATCCAGAAGTGTGAAATCATAAGAAATATATGTATTGGTCTCTGCCCTTGGTTCCTGACACAGAGCCCCTAAAACCCTTATAAATAGGGGTGCTAGGAAAAGCTTTTTTCTAATATTTAGTCTTTGACCCCAGTTCCCAACACCAAGCTCAGAATTTCTCAGGGGATAGGAGTACCTTTTCTTCTAATGAAGTGACTCGTGGTGGGCTCCTAGATGGGGGCTGGTCCCCAGAAAGACATATTATCACAAGCAGGGATTAGAAGCTTGGAAGTTTAATGCCACCCTGCATTCTCAGGAGAGGGGAGAGGGGTTGGAAATGGAGTTCATCTGTATCTTTTATCATATCTTTTATTACATAATAAACTAGCACACGTGCTTCTCTGGGTTTTCTGAGCTGTTCTAGAAAATGATGGAGCCCACGAAGGGGATCCTGGGAACCTCCACTATGTAGGAAAGTTGGACAGAAGTTGTGGGTAACCTGGGGACCCCTCCTTGCGCGGGACTGACGTCTGAAATGAGCGCTGCCTCGTGGACTGAGCCTTTAACCTGTGGGGTCTGCGCTAACTCTGTTTAGTGTCAGGATGGAACTGAATTGTAGGACACCCAGCCCGTGTCACAGAGAATTGGTTGGTATGGGGGAAACTCCCACAGGTGGTGGCCAGAGTGTCAGAAGTGAAGTGTTCTCTGTGAGTCGTAAACGACGGACCCAGGTCTGTGCTTTTCCTGGGCAGGAAGCCAGACGGGTAACTACCTTAGGGCACAGCCATCAAACCCTTACTAAAGCAGTTAGGGCTCAAGTAATGATTGTTAGTTTAATACTAGCTTTGGGAGGTCTTGGGAGAACACAGATTTCGATATTTACTTATATATTTTAAAATTCATTTCACTGCGGAAAGATAATCCTCAGCACACACTCTAGGCCAAACTAGGGCACGAATGAAGAGTGAAATTGCTCTGCATGTAAAGTTGGAGGAACTCTGAGCTTCTGTGGGAGCCCCAGAGGGAGGAAGGGAAGGGGACAGAACCAGAGAAACTGGACGAGCTGACTGGAAGCCAAGCAAGACAGTGAGAGGCACGGTACAGGGGACAGGTGTGGCTGAGGGCCTTCTAGGAACAAGGCTGCCCAGTGTCTGGTACTAACTGACTTGCTATGCTGGTCCAAGTGCCCCCCACCCCGACCTACAGTCATCCACAAATCTGTAGTAACAAAGATTTCACCCAGTGTGAGTGGTGCTGGGGGAAGCAGAGAAAGGAAGCCGGGTCTGATGTTTGGGCACATGCAGGGCAGAGAGAAGGCAACGGCCACAGGAGCCAACACGGGATCCAGAAATCAGCAGAAGCAGGAAACCAGAGCAAACGATAACAGGAGAAACACGCATTTAAAATTCTCATGAACTGGGGTGCTGGGTGGCTCAGTGGGTTAAGTGTCTGCCTTCCACTCAGGTCATGATCCCGGGGTGCTGGGATCGAGCCCTGCATCGGGCTCCCTGCTCAGTGGGGAGTCTGCTTCTCCCTCGCCCTCTCCCCCTTCTCATGCTCTCTCTCTCTCAAATAAATAAACAAAATCTTAAAAACAACAAAATTCTCACGAAGTGTGGAGGAAGTCAGGATTTTGGAGGACTTGAGCCATCCAGGTGGTGCTGGCTCGGCCTGACTGGGAACTGGCTGGTGGCCTCCTACTGGGTGCTCATGGCCCTGCACTAGGAAAGCCAGGACCCGGGACAAGCAAAGCCCGGCCTCCTCCACCAAGTCCCTTAAAGAATCCTACAGGAGGAAGAGACCCCGCCTCATCCGGGGTCACCTGGGAGCTCATGTGCCTGTGTGCCTGTGTGTGGGGGCAGAGAAAATTCTCCAGGACTGGGGCTGCCTCTGCCTTCCTCTCCCCTGAGGACCAGCCTCGGAGAGCTGAGGTGGGAGAACCACAGGGTGGGTTGCCCAGGGCTGGAGGGAATCATGCATATGAATGGACTCTGCAAGGACCTAACCTTTTCCCTCTTCCAACAACAACGGTAAAAATAAATGCTCCTGACATCAATACTTAATGCGACCAGGCCTTGCATACTAATGAAAATCTCTGCAGAGCAGCCACCTGGAGGAAGAAAAACATGGGGACTTATTAACCCTCGAGCAGCAAGACCACATTCCCCCAAAGTCCTTGCTGGCCAGGCAGGGAGACCCTTACATCGTCCCTCCTCCTGGAAGCGAACCTGTTTAGTTTTTCTGTGCTGTCGGGGGCAAGGAGGCAGGGGCAAGGGTCTGACCATCTTGGGCCACCCCCCCCCATCCAAACAGACACCCCCCCACCCCCGCCTCTTTCCCATGCTTGGTGACGGAGGCCAGAGCGAAGAAACGAAGAAACGCAGCTGTCACAGGGCCCCTCCTGTGTGTTCACTTCCCACTTCTCCCAGCAAACACCAACCTAGTCCCCCCTCTGAACGCTGTCTTCCAAGGTGCTGGATGTGAAGAGGACTCCATTTTGACCTTGAACTTTCTAGTTGGTTCTCTTGGTTCAGGCAGAAGACTCTGAGGGTAAGGCATCCCCTGATGGGAACCAAAACCACCCTCTCAAGCAACACAGACTGCCCTGAGCCAGCCAGACCCCACCCCACCCGTGACTGACTCCGAGACGACAACTGATTGGACCTTCACCGCCCACCTGCAGCCAGCCACCCACCGCAGCCCCACCCTTTCCTTATGTAAACCTGGGAGGATTTCAGCACCTCGGAGACAGTCTTTGACACGTCAGTGGCCTGTCTTCCTGGTGCTGGCTTCACTGAAATAAATTCCTTTCCTGTTTCACCACCATCCGTTTCTCTGCCTTTGCATTTTGTCAGCTGCGAGTGGCTGAACCTGGTCTGTTGGGGGCACTCGGAGCCAGGCGCTCTTGCACCCCCGCGCCCTGGCTTTGAGGGCAGCAGCTAGAGTGGAAGGACGAGACAGCCTTGGGTTCAAAGCCTGCCCCTGGCAGCTGCAAGAAGCAGCAACCCGTTTCCTCCCCAGCAAGACGGGGATGGCAGTCCTGCCCTTACAGGAAAGTCCTAAAGAAGGGAGGAGATTGTGAGCACGGCTTGCTTGGAACAGACCACACCCTGAGCAGACAGCAGTTTACACTGGCTCTGAAGGAACCCGGAGCCCTTGCCCACAATTTGCTCTTCTGCCCAAGTCAACTAGAAAGGAGAACAGAAGGCCCGTGATGTGATGTCAAGGAAGAGAAATATTTGCCAGTACCTCCCAAGAATCCGACGGGGGCCGAGGGCTTTCCTGAAACAAAACAGCAAATGTGTGGGAGATCCAACAAGGAGCCACCCATCCCCAGCCTGTGCCCCCCACCTTCACCCTGCTGGGAGGCGGGGCTGCAAGCTTGCTGCCTGCTGCTTGGCGAGGGGGGCCAAGTTGTATCTGGGGGAAGGCTGGAAGAAGGTAGGGCTGAAACAGTCTTGGGGGGAAGGTAGCTGCCATGTTGTGGAAACACTCAAGCAACCCTGTGGAGATGCTCCAGTGGGGGAAAAAAAAAAAACAAAAGCTGAGGCCCTTGGCCAACAGCCAGCTCACCCCACCAGCTGCAGGAGTGAGCCACCTTAGAAGTGGAATCCTCGTATCCTGCTGCCCCAGTCAAGCCTTCAGTAAACCAAGACAGAACCGATCAGCCAAGTTGCCTCCAAATTCTCTCAACCCGTGGAAACTGATAATAAAGCTATTACTGTTGCTTTAAGCCACTAAGTTCCCGGGTCATTTGTTGTTCAGCACTAGAAAACCAATACACTGCTTTACATGGTACAATTCCAAGTAGAATTTCATTTGAAAAACTCTGTTGCTTAAAACAAAACAACAGCAAACAAGAGAGTTTATAAAGTCATCCTCTAACCAAACTTCTTAATCCATTGGTAAGAAATGGAGCCACAAAAGGTCAAGATGTGATTATAACCAAGTCACAGCAGAACCAAAATCAGCACTCAACTTTGATTTCTATCTCATTACATCCCATTCAACAAGATCGGGTGTTCAAGGAAGAAGGTATTCGGATTTTGATTTAGAGAGAAGACTGGTTTATCCAACCTGGTTATTAAGGCAAGTACCAAAACGTTCATGAATAGCCATTAGGTAAATATGGTCTTCAGTTTTGATTTGACATCAAGAGTTGAAGTAAATGATAAAAGAGGTCATTGTTTATCACTATCTGAACATATCACTCTCCTGAATGATGATTTGGAACTCTAAGGACCTTTAAAAAAAATGCATTTTATAAATAAGTTTGAAACTCATCAATCCATTAACTAAAAGCGTTGCTGCCCAAACATGGCAATTTCCCAAACACCAAATCAGTGATTTGCAACATAAATAAAGCAATCAGAGTGATGAAAATAGATGGCTTCCAGCAAAATCCATTTCTGAGAGTTGCTGTGACAGGAAGAAGGAAAACCATTTTCAGGCTAAAATCTTGACTGATAATGAGCTGAGAATACACTGAAAATTATCACCTCTCTCTGAACCCCAGTGGTTAATTTCGCTGTCCCACAGCAAGGTGGGTACAGACGCAGCTGGGATAAAGACAATAAATGTACAGAGGGAACTGAAACCACAGTTTCTCTGATGGCATAGTACTTTTTTTTTTCCTACTACACTCCAGGTTGCAAAATGCCATGCCGACTTCTCTCCACGGTGAATGCAAAATTGCTAGAAAATGGCGGAAGACCTTTGCCCTGTCTCTTCAAATGACCAGTTCTCAGATCTGTCATTTGAACACTCCCTTTTCATTGCTATTTATGTTGCCATCTGGAAGCATAGAGCAGCCTGTGGGATGGACCCCAGCATTTGCTGGGGTTCCTGGTGCTTCCCCAGGCCCTTTGAAGAGCAATGGCATGGAATGTCCCATGTGAGCAACAGCTGGGTCCCTACAACTCTAAATGGATTTTTTCCCCCTTCCCCTCAACTCAAGACGTGATTTACATTGTGATATAATTTATGTAAATGCCACCTACTCACAAAGACTGGTGAGATGGGACCATTGCAACAATCTGAGCCTCACGGTAGCTCCTGCAGCAGGGCCCTTCACTGAGCTCTCCGTTTGCGCATTTCCACGCGCCTCTCCTCAAGTTCTAAATGGGTGTCTAGACCCTCGATATTTCCTTGCCTCTGGGATTACTGTAGACAGAGGAGAAAACAGGAGCTGCTTACACCTGAAAGCACCTCTTGAGTTTTGAAAACTGGGAAGATTTCGAGGAGGCATGTCAGGTTTTCCTGCACAACCTGAAAGAATGATCACATCTTATACCTAGAAGCAGTTTCGATACCCAGTCACAGACAACAGACCCCCTGCTAAGGGTCTGGCTTTACACGTGAGCCAGTGCGCTCAAAGGTCTCCTGGGAAGCCTGGCCTGCTGCCTGGTTGATGGGACCCCAGTCTCCCAGGTGGTAACGAAGCTCATGTCAGGGCAGTCCAGGACGTCTAAAATGTTGAGAGGATCTCAAGAAGAGAAGAACTTACCAACTTTACAGGTTCTCCAGGTTAAATGTGGTGGGTAGACTTTCTTGGGCTTGGTTCCCAGGCCTCAAGATAGGAAAGAAAGTAATACTTCTCAAAGTCCAGTTGCGACCCCTGCGCAGGCCAGTTGCCCATACGGCCTGGCTCTAGATTTGCAAAGCAAGCCCAAGGCAGCCTGGATGGTCATTGAACACTCTTACTGGACCTCGTAAATCATCAAGCCAAACCTAACAAGAGCAGCCTTTGCTGTGACCAAAGCTAATCTTTGCAGATTATTTATGGTCACAAAGTGGGAGACTATCTAGAAAAAGTACCTAAATTTGAAAATAAGCAAAAGAGTTTATGAGGGGGTGCGCCTGCATGGCTCAGTCGGTTAAGCATCAGCCTTCGGCTCAGGTCATGATCTTAGGGTCCTGGGATCGAGTCCCGCATCGGGCTCCCTGCTCGGTGGGTGGGTAGTCAGCTTCTCCCTCTCTCCCTCGCCCTGCTTATGCTCACGTGCACGCTCTCTCTCTCTCTGTCAAATAAATAAGTAAATAAAATCTTTAAAAAAGAGAGAGATTATTGGGTATTGTTTCAGAGCATGTTGGGAGGGCACCTTTGCTTGGCTTCCCATCGACCAGACTTTTGTACAGCCCTGCAGGGATAGGGGCCACCTTGCAGGAAACCGGTAGCAATGCCGATGATGCCTGACAAATGCAAATTTCATCTGATAGTGAGACAGCTGATTTCTGTTGGCAAAAAATGATAATCCCCCAAATCCTTTGTTTGTAGGCTATTAACCAATTTCACATTTATGAACAAACTCATTTTGACTTTGTTTGTTTGTTTGTTTTTTTGGGTCTGACTGGTGTAAAACTCTATTCTTCAGATTCTCCTTTGAATTAGTTTTGGCATACTGTGGTTCCCAGTGAGTGGAATAAAAGCTTTGACGTGCTCCTTTGGTATCTGTGTGAAGCTCACGTATTTAACTTTGGGAAAGTGTTCTTCAGCACGCGCACTAACTACATTCCGGAGGTTTTGTCACGAGCCTCCTGAGCCAATTTTACCCTCCAGCTCATACTGCAAAGCCAGGTTTAGCCTCCCACTGTCCAGCTCTGACTATAGCACCCCCTTGCTCCTCTTGGCACAACACACTTCAAATACATTAGCTTCATATTCCAGGCCTTTCACAACCATGGCCCAACTTCTCTAGACCCTCCCTTAGCTCCAGGTAGAGAGTAGGTGCCCAATAATACTTGGTAGCAAATGGATGAACGAACTCACTGATGCTGTTTTCCTGAAGGTAGTGGTTTGCTTTTTGTTGCTAAGAAAGAATGAAAGCTATCCCTTTCCCTGAATGGGCATCCCACCTAAAATATTGTGGTTATCCGTGTCTTAGTTTGGCTATTCCCAGAGGCAGACCCCAAGACAAAGACTCAAGGACCAGTAGTTTATTTGAGAGGTGATCTGAGAAAACACCAGCAAAGCAGTAAGGAAGTGCAGGGAAGAGAAAGAAAGTGTTAAAGGGTGTGTTACTACGCCAGTACCCACAGTGGGTAACTGGAGGGCGGTTCTACTGGGGTGCCTCCGGGTAGAGCAGGACCCTCCTCAGAAATGTCCCAACCAAGAGGTGAAACGAAGAGGGTATTTATCTCCTAATTGCCCACCTGTCGTTGGTTGAGTGTTGCTCCTAGGGACATCATCTCCTGACAGGTGTAAGCATGCTCTTTCAGTCAGACAAACCCCCCAGGCAGAGAGCCAACGATCTTCACAGTACGCAGCCTTCAAGGCACCTACAGTCTGGGCTACCAAACTCAAGGTATTTCCTCCAGAATAAAAGACAAACTCCATTCTCCCAGCACCCCTCTGTCAGAAACTGAATTTTTTCCTGACTATATTCTCATACTACTGAGTTCCATGGGGGTCCTAAATTTAGCCATTATAGCTTTGCAATATATTGAAGGGTCTCAGGAGTATGAGTTCACTAGTATCAAAAAAAAAATAAAAATAAAAAACTGATTAAAAAATGGACAAAGGACCTGAATAGACATTTTTTCTGAAGAAGACACAGACGGCCAACAGACACATGAAAACATGCGCTATATCACTCATCAACAGGGAAATGCAAATCAAAACTACTCTGAGATATCACCTCACACCAGTCATAATGGCCAGTATCAAAAAGACAAGAAATAATAAGTGTTGGCGAGGATATATAAGAAAAAAATGAACCCTTGTGCACTGTTGGTGGGAATGTAAACTGGTGCAGCCACTGTGGAAAACAGTATGGAGGTTCCTCAAAAAATCAAAAAGAGAGCTACCATATAATCCAGCAATTTACTTTTGAGTATTTACCAAAGAAAATGAAAACACTAATTCGAAGAGATATCTGCACCCCTCTGTTCATTGCGGCGTTATTTACAACAGCCAAGTCGTGGAAGCAACCTAAGTGTCCACTGATGGAGAAATGGATAAAGAAGATGTGGAATATTACACATTCAATACAAAGGAATAGTACCCATTCATTAAAAAAAGAATAGAATCCTGCCTTTTGTGACAACATGGATGGACATAGAGGGTGAGTGAAATAAGTCAGAGAAAGACAAATACCGTACGATCTCACTTATATGTGCAATCTAAAAAACAAATGAACAAAACAGAAACAGACTCACAGATAAAAGAAACAAACTGTTGGCAACCAAAGGTAGGGGAGGTTGGGGGAGGCAGGTATAATCAGTGAATGAGATTAAGAGGTACACATTTCCGGTTGTAAAATAAATAAGTCATGGGGATATAAAGTACAGCATAGGGAATGTAGCCAATAATATTGTAATAACTTTGTACAATGACAGATGGTAACCAACTTATCATGGGGATCATTTCATAAGGTATAAAAATATCGAATCATACCTGAAACTAATAGGATATTGCGTGTCAATCATACTTCAATTTTAAAAAAAGATCGTACAATGAGATTGGTTGGGAATCCTGCTGGCCTTTGTGGCATTACTTCTCCATGCGTTTAATGTGCTCCCTCTGGGCTCTGTTTAGCATGCAGGTCACGGTGTGGGAAGAAGAGGGGAAGCCGGGAGACCAAGCGCTGGAAATCAGAAGACACTCTACATGCAAATGGGGAAGGCCAACAGGAGGCTCATATCTCTCTGCAGGAAGCGCTTGAAAAGCAATCACAGGAAGCTCTCTGGTCACCTCTGGAACGGAGGCTGGAATGGAACATAGCTCTGGGAACCCATGGGGCCATGAGAAATTTTAACTGGTGGCAAAATATAAGCACCACTGTGATGCGATACAGTCAGAACAAGGCTGACTCCCAGCTCGGGCCCGAGAACTTACCACTGCCAGGCCACTACCACATTCCCCTGCTTCTCCTCCCCATTTTCAGGAACTGCCTTATCTCCTCGGGTTCCCGTGTTCTTAGAGCACGTTCAGATTTGCGGTAGACTTGTGAACGGTGGTTCTCAAACTTCAGCTGCATCAAAATCACCTGGAAGTTTGTTAAAATACGGTTGCTGGGTCCCACCTCCAGACTTTCCGATTCAATAGGTTTGGCGTGAATTTACAGCTCTAGGAAGTTCCCAGGCACCGCTGAAACGGCTGCACCGACCCTAACACTTGGGGAGCTTGCATCTCCGACCTACTGCTTTAGAGGCTCCATTTTGGCAAGATCTTTCGGTGATCTGTGCATCCACTGAACTATGAGAAGCACTATTTCTTTGGTTTTCCCAAGGATGGTAGCATTCTAGATGCACAGAAGAGAAGTGAATTTATTATATACAGTGGATGCTTTAGGCATTAGAATTTAATTTTCCCCTAAAATAGTTGGTAAAAGCTGAAATGTCTAGAAAGGGAGTTCCCAAGATTTTCAAGAATGGAATCCCTTTATAAGGTCGAAGTATTTTATATGCACTCCTCCCCATGTGAATATCCACTTAATAAGGAAATAACTGGCCCCTTAAACCACGCAAGCCCCCAGTGTCCACGGCACAGGACACCTACCCAGGACTTGGCGGCCCCAGTGGGCTGTGGTCAGACGAGCCAAGGGGACAAGTAAATCACAGCCACCGAGCTGAGACAGGAAAGGCAAAGCAAGCAGGCAGGAGGCAGGAAACCCTAGGAGTTCTGAGAGCTGGAATAAACCGGAAAGTTAAGAAAGCCATAACATAGGCAAGAAGTTTTGCCACTGAGGGAGACCTGGCTACCTTGCTTTAGCCAGAAAGTCTTCTCTACTCCTACAGCCAAGACAATGTCTTCTGAAGCTAGGACTTAGCCCCCTGGAGCCCAGGACCCAAAGCAGAACTGGGTGCAACAACCCTCCACACTTCGCAGGGTCTGAGGATGCGAGCCTGGGAAAGAGAGGGCTGGGAAGCAGCTGAGCAATTAGGAAGACTTCTGGAACCAGGCTGCCTTGGCCCAGACTGCCTTGGCCTCCTACTAGCTGGGCAACCTCGTCAGGCCTGCCTCGAGCGATGGGCTGCAGGTGGGCTTGTCTGGCTCCTGTGGGCCCACTGTGCACAGCCTTTCCCACTCCCCGCTGGGTGGCAGCCTGTCACCCGTCCCAAGGAATCCACTGTGGTGGGCATATTCACGCATGGAAAGAGGCCAGCTACAAATCAGGGCTTCCTCCATACTGCCCAGCCCTGAACATCTCCCAGCAAACCGCTGCTCACTGCTAACTTTATGCGGATCCCAATAGACCTGTAGACACAGATATGTTTAAATATTGAAAAATTATAAATCACGTTAACACGCTGTTATATAGAACAGCTCTATCCTCCAACCTTGGCAAATAGACCTTTATGATGACTGGAAAGCTGTGTTCAAATTTAGAATTCTAATGCTCTTCAGAATTCCCTGTTGGGGGGCAGTAGGGGATGAGCCAGCCGCCATCTGCCTTCCCTTCCCACTCTGTCCCCAGATCCATCCCACTCCATGTGAGGACACCCCGGCCGGTACATTCAAGCTCCCCCCAAGCCCTCAAGCCACAAATGCTGCTCCTCAGCCACCCTTCTGGCCTAAGGGTCCACTCTCAGGAGGACGCCCCTGGGGAAAATGCCTGCGTGGGACCTGGAAACACCCTCAGGGCTGTTTGGGCAGGGAACTCTGGAGTTCTGGGCACCTGGCTGTGGTCTGGAAGATAGAGCAGAGCCTCCAGGTGGACAGCACCTTGGCCCCCCTGACTCCTCATCCCACAGGGGAGGAAAAGGAAAGAAAAGGCCAGTGCCCGGGCAGAGGCCCCTAAGCTCTCTGTGCCTCGGTTGGCTCTTTTCACTGCAAAATGACAGTTAAAAGAGCCCTACGGCCATCATAAGAATTAATATGTTAGTATTTATGTTGTGCTTAGTCTTGGCCCATAAGTGGTTTATGAGGGTTTATTATCTAAATTAAACATTTCTTCCTTGAAGAGCGCATTGGACACTGGGAGTCTAAAATCCTGGCCTTTAAACTCTGCTCAGCCATCTATTAACTCAGAGATAACCCCTCGCCTCTCTGAGACTCTGTTTCCTTGCCTTAAGCATGGAATTTGGACTGGATATCTTCCGTAGATCACCGTGGCTTATTTTTCTAACTAGGAAAGGGATCTCATATTCACAAGGAAGGGAAAGATAAAATGGCTTCCATAGGGGAGGGGGAGAAAAACCTTATCTCCAGACCTAGCATTTCTGCCTGAATTGGAATTTTAACCACATGTAATCCACTGCCATGGAAATTTCTCCCTTGTGGGCTGTGTGGTTAGCAGGGTTTCTTTGTATTCATTATGGGAATTTAGCATTTTGATGACATTTACATTTGAAGAATCCCAGGCTGCCAGGGCCAGGGGAGTGACCTGCCCTTCAGGAAGGCTGCAGACAGTGTGACAGTGAGGTCCCACATGGGTAGAAGCCATTCCCCGTGGCTCCTCTGGCCTGCTCTCAATCTCAGCAGCACTCAAGAGGTCTGTAGCAGTCATCTATTGCCGTGTAACAAGCCAGCCCAGATTCAGTGGTGTAAACGGCAACTGCAATTTATTATCATGAGCTTTCACGGTTCTGGGGCTGACGAGGCTCGGCTAGGTGGTTCTTTTTCAGGGTCTCTCATGCATTTGTACTCAGATAGAAACCTGGACAGGAGTCATCTCAAAAGCCTCTTCCTCCATACGACTTGGTGCCTAGGCTGAGAATACTCAATGGCTGGGCTCCTCAGACATCCCTCCCTGTTTCTCCAGTGCAATAGCTTCCAATACGTGGTCCCTCCATCTCTCTGGTACAATGGCTTCAGGGCAGCCATACTTCTCACATGGAAGCTCGGGGTGCCAAAGGTGCATGTCCCTAAGAGAGATCCAGATGCAGGCTCTCTTAATTTTCATGACCTAGACTTGCAAGTCACAAACATCACTTTTACCACATTCTCTCCGTTAGAAGTGAGTTGTTAGGCAGGCCTACTTGAAAAGGGCAAGAAATTAGACCCCACCTCTTATGGGCAGGAGGGTCGAAGAATTTATAGACGTGCTTTAAAACCACCACAGATTCCTCTCCCTCACACAGAAATTGATTGGAGATAGAACTTGAAGAAGTAGACAGGGCCCTCCCTTCCCAAGAAAGCACCTTCCCAAGGGGAAGCCAAACAGAAGTACACAGGGCCAACTCAGGAGCCGCACTCTTCACAGGAGGCCGGGCAGCCTCAGGCAGAGTGGGGCTTTACTGACCTCTCTCAATCTCCCAGGTTCAGGTGAATGCATATCTTAAGACCATCTATTTGAAAGGGTACTATGTTATTAGCCTTACTGGATACCTAGATGGCTGTGTACAGACCTGCCTTTTCACTCTCCTATGTCCTGAAACATGGCAAGGCTCATCTGACACCCACTAAAGGAAGAAGCCCCAAGTGGTCACAGAAGTCCACATCTACCCGAGAGACTGAATATACCAACAGACGATGGCCATACCATGCAGAAATAGAACGCTGATCCACAACCCATGCAGGAACCAGCTCAGGATCCAAACCACACCCTCTGCAGCAACTGGCCCCCCATGGTCAGGACGTGGCCAGGGACTACCAGCTTCCCTAATACTGCAGCCACTTCCAACTCAGGACCAACAAAAGAAAGCCAAATATGCTCCTCAAACCAATCACGTAAGATACTCTGCTTCTAGTTGGCGCAGTCCTTCTTCCCCATACTGAAGCCTCCAACCAAGCACACCCAAGGCCTTTCTTTAATTCAGTATAAATCTTTCCCACTCCCCTGCCTGCCTTTGGGTCTCTGACACATGCATGATGGTGGCTGATTCCCTTGCTACAGCAAAAGCCGAGTAAATAGCATTCTCATTCGGGTGGTCTTCGTTTATTTCCACAAACCCAGGAGCTTCCCTCAGAAGGGGACCACAGAAGTCGGTCTTGTTGAGAAATGATGGTGGCATGGGATACGTTAGGGGTAGCACTGGAGCAGGTGAATGGAGGTTTCTGAAAATACTTTGAAAGGAAGCCTTTGGGGGGGGGTTGCTGATGGATCAAATATGGGTGAAAGACAAAGAAGGTTAAGGATGACACCAAGTTTAGGCCTAAGCAACAGGGTGAATGATAACACCATCTTATGAGATGGCAAAGATGGGGATCAAATGTTGAGTTTGGGAGCACCTGGGCGGCTCAGTTGATTAAGCGTCTGACTCTTGATTTTGTCTCAGGTCATGATCAGGGTTGTGGATCTCAAGCCCCAACATAGGGCTCTGTGCTGGGCATGGAGCTTGCTTGAGATTCTCTCTCTTTCTCCCTTTCCCTCTGTCCCCCACCCCCACCCCGTTCATGCATGTGCCCATGCTCTCTAAAAGAGAGAGGAAAGAAAAAGAAAGAAAGAAAGAAAGAAAGAAAGAAAGAAAGAAAGAAAGAAAGAAAGAAAGAAAAAGAAAGATAGAAAGAAAGAAAGAAAGAGAAAAAAAGAGAAAAGAAAGAAAGAGTTGAGTTTGGGGTATGCCTATTGGAGTCGAAGGTATGAATTTGGAGGTCACTAGGTGGTAGACAGGGCTTAAAATCATGAGACTAAATGAGATCACACTGGGGAAAGGATGGTTCTTTCAATTAATAAGTACATATTGAGCACCTACTATGTGTCAGGCATTATGGTAAGCTTTGTGGATTTAGTGGGAGAAAACACAAGACACTGGCCCAGCATTTAGAACTGTACGGTCTGTTGGAGATTCAGATATTAATCAATTATTCATGCAAGTGAATAGGGGTCAAGTAGTCTGAGAACAAGCAATAAGGTGATGTGATCTAGTAGGAGACTCCTGAGCTGAGGCTTAAATTATGATTTGTTGTTAGCTAGGTGAAGTGGGGAGGGAAAACCATGCCTGTAGGGGAAGAGCATGTGGTCCTGTAAAAGGAGGGAATTTGGCTATTTGGGGATGAACTGAGAGATGGAGGGACAGCCTCATGGGAGCTAAGCAGGCAAGGCCCAGTCTAGGCAGGACCTCAGAGGCCATGGAAACACAGAGTTTGGTTTTTTCCTAGAAGCAATGGGAAATCATTGGAAGAATGTAAGTGTGGGGAGTATAAGATCAGATTGCTTTAAAATACATGTACCTAGAACCCACCCTAAAGATTCTGATATTGGACGCCTGAGTTGAGACCTAGGTAATCTACATTTCTAGCAAGCACCCCAGAGGATGTTGTCACATGCAAATAGTCAGCTAACCCTTATTTAAGGAAGCACTGGGGACTTTCCGATTCTTCAAAGGGTTGCTAAGCATCCAATGACACTAACCAAGACTTAGGCAGTACAGAAATTTGTCTCAGAAAAGGGCACCAGTAGGGTTTTATCAAGGACAGATGGTTTGATTAAAATAGAACAAAATGAACAGAGGAACGTGCTATTTTGCAGGGAGAGAAGGCAGGGGACTGTCAGTCTGGTAACCCTGTAGTGTGCCCCAGACACAGCCAGGCCTTGCACTGTTTTTTTCTGTTCTTGGGGGCTCACCCCAGATTGAATTTTCAGTAGCCAGATTTCCAAATGGCACGTTCATGATTCCCTGCTCATCCTGGGAGCCCAGCAGAGGACAAGGCAGAACTTTGGACAGCGTCAGCTCCAAACTCTGGGCAATCTCTCTCCGAGTTTCTCCCCAGTCCTCCTTGGTGCTGAGAAGTCGATGCCTCGGATATTTTGTCTTCAGCTTGCTAATTTGTGTACCATTCTCAGGGTAGCTCAGCCTAACCCCTGTGAAGCGAACCAACCAGGTAGAGGCCAGCGGCCAGCTGGTGGTGAAAGAATTCACCGAGGCAGAAAAAGGAGACAAGTTTATGGAATACACTGCAAGGGGGCAGTGGGCGGGACAGCAAAGGAGAGACCGTCTGGCAGGAGGCAGTGGTAAGGGGCTATACAGGTATAGGGTGGAGTGAGGTAGTATGGGAACTTGTGGATTCTTTTTTGGGGGGCGGGTAACTGTGCCAGATGTAAGTAACCCACTGGTTAGAGAGGGCATATGGGTATTCTGAGGTGGTTCACCTAATCAGCCCATTTGCATCCAGCGTGGTGGTCACTGTAGACCCTCCTACCTTACTTGGATTTCCATTTTCAAGCCTGTTGTCTAAAAGTAGCCTCTCCCACCCCTACTCTTCCACTCAATGATTTGTCTGCATGACCCTTGCATTTTAGAACTGAAAAATAGCCAGCAGAGACAACGAGGAACAATTGTGGCCCTCTCTACTCTCTGCCATGTGTCAGCAGTCTGCAGCCCAGTAGAGGGCCCTCGCCACCACCCAACCATGCTGGCACCCGTATCTCAGACTTACAGATACTTCCAGAACTGCATGACTCCTCATGAGGAGTACCGTTGGATTTTGCTTTGTCAGCAAATCTGAACACTACTCTTTAAATAGATCTAAGCCAGTACAATATGGGAAGAAAAGGAAATAAAAGGAGTTCATATCGAAAAGAAAGTCATTTTACTTGCATGAAACATGACTGTCTTTGTGGAATACCTATGGAACCCTCAATAAAGCTACTATAACTAGTAATGCATTTGGCCCCCACCCAGGCCAGAGAAAAGGTGATGAGCAGAAGCCACTCTCTTCCCCCCAGAAAATTATGACTCAGTAGCTTAAAGTGACTGCTTAAGTTGTAGAAAATGGATGGGAGATACAGTTGGGTAGAATCATTTTTTTTCTTTCAGAAATTTAGAGTATATAAACTAAGAAACAAGTTTACAACACCTAAAAATCCAAACGAGAGGTAAGCAGAAACTATTGATGTGGAATGAAAACTAGAAAGAAAAAGAAGTAATCATAAGATTACTGATGATCCTTGTTCTCTCTGGATCATTTCCTAGTTTTCAGAGATGAAGGAAAGATGGGTTAAAAGTAAACAAAACAGGGGCGCCTGGGTGGCACAGCGGTTGGGCGTCTGCCTTCGGCTCAGGGCGTGATCCCGGCATTATGGGATTGAGCCCCACATCAGGCTCCTCTGCTGTGAGCCTGCTTCTTCCTCTCCCGCTCCCCCTGCTTGTGTTCCCTCTCTCGCTGGCTGTCTCTATCTCTGTCGAATAAATAAATAAAATCTTAAAAAAAAAAAAAAGTAAACAAAACAATCACCACAAGTTAAAAACCACCAAGACCAAAACCAAACCAAACCAAACCAAAACAAAACAAAACAAAAAAAAAACAAAACAAAAAACTCCTCAAGTTTGAATATTTATGAAGAAAAATACTTGAGAGGAAGGGAAGAATTGAAGTCAGTCAATAAATATAAATGTTGAGCTCTCTTAGCAAAATATTTTGTATTTATTAAATTAATCAAGTATTTTTGAGGGGAATATGTCCTTAGAGGAAAAATAATAAACATCTTAGCAGCGGATTTAGGGGAGGGTTAATCATTCAAATTTGGAAAATAATAAGAGCTGTTTTTTGAAAAGATGTTCTCATGGATAATAATAATGAAAACACTAAAAAGTCAAAAAGCGTGAATTCATTACCTCTAAAATCTGAAGAATTAATTAGAAAACAAACACTATCCACAGAAACCATTAAAATGCTATCATGAAACTGATATAATGTTATGGCAGTTATACCTCAATTTAAAAAAAGGTGATTGGAATAAATTACTAGACGTAAAAAGGAAGACAACGAATTAGAAAAGAAAGAACGTTGTTTTAACACCGTTTGCTGGTCTCCTGAGCCTCTGGGCACAGGTGGGGGCCTGAACGAGGGTTGCCCGGCGGGAGGGAGGGAACTAGAACTGTGAAATAGTCTGGAGGTAAAAGCTACTGCCGCTCACGACTGGTCCCTTGTCCAGACGGCAAAAGAAGTCCTCACCTCATTACTGGGGTTGTTCACGGTCAGAGTGACAGGATTAGGACAGGCCTTCCCCTAAATCCCATCAGAAGGCAAATCTCCCAGAGACAGCATCGCCCCCGTCCTGATCGCGCCTTCCCACCTTCGTGCGACTAACCGCCGAGACCTGCCCCCGAGGAGAAGCCGGGCACCGTGGGATGATGCTAAATGCCAGGGCAGGATCCCCGGCTCAAAGGCCTACCTGGGCAGGCAGGTAAAGTGCGAGTGCAGCCGCTAGGCTCGGAAGAGTCCCCGCGGCCCTCGCTGTTGCCAGGCAACAGGGGAGGCGGAGAACAACGCGCGCACCTGCTGACCCGCACCCCTGGGGTTCGGCCCTTCTCCAGACCAGCCCCCCCCACCCCCCCGCTAGCGCCGGACAAGGTGGGTACAGTATTGTTAAAGCTTCTGGTTTTCTAAGCGATGGCAGAATTGTGGATTTTTTTTTAAAGTGTGAGAACTCTCGATGTTTAAACATTGGAACTAATTCAAACTTTTTTTTAAAAAATTGGGGGTCGGGGGAAGACAAGAAAGATAAGATCCATAGGTTGCAGTAATTTTGGAACTTCTAGCCTCGTAGGTTAGACACTAACTTATTTAATACCTACACGAAACCCGGGAGGGTATGATTGTCCCTCTTCTACAGATGAGAAAAGTGGGGCTCAGGGTGCATGGAATTTGTTCCAGAATCAAAGATTGGCCTTTGGTTCCTTCTGGCAGTACCTCTTGTCATTTTTCCTGGCATTCTTCTTCAAAATCTGGCTGTATTTTCTATGGAATTGTCTTTTTCTTTACTGTTTTTGGTAGTTGTTACATTGTTCGTGGGCTTCTCCACAAGGAACAGTTTTAAAGGGTGGTGCTTCAGAATCCATCGTTCAAGGCTGATTCTGTTTGAAAAGATGTTTGTGTCTTTTTAATCTCAAAAGAGAAACACTGCATCCAGTTAGCCTGGCTTACTCTGACTCTCCCATGCAAGCACAGGAATGCACCCCAAGGGGTTGGAGACACCCGCCGCATCTGAGGTGAACTAGAATTACTGAGAACCACTATAATCTACTTTTGAAGCAAACGTGTGGCTGCATCCATGTGTGTTTGAGGCCAGTCGTGTAACTGGGATTTGAAGCTTACACATTATTAAGACTCAGTCACAGTGACAGCTTAGAATTTTGGCCAATAAAAGAGTTTTGAGGGGAGCACTGTTGTTAGAACGACCTGTGTGTGGTGACAGTAAAAAGGGTAAACATTTTTATAGGCATTTTTATTCCTTTCTTTAACTTGCCAAAGTGGCACTGCTGGTTATTGGAAGAATTGAGAAGAGACGTTCAATCTGTAGATCCCAAAGTCTGAAATGGACCAGCCGTTTGTAAACGGGAGAGGCAAAGGTGCCAGGAGGTGGGAACGGGGGCCCAAAAATGGAGACTCTGCGTCTGTGAAAGTCCTTTGGAACTTGCGGGCTGTTTCTGTTTTAGCTCCATGGAGAAGTGAGGGGAAGAAAGCTCTTGGTGCCTCTGCCGTTTCCCCCATGACAGTTGCTAGGCCTCGTTCAGGCTTTCCTTCTCTACTACTATGATATAGTTGCAGGCTGATTTCCATTTCATCCGAAGGTTTTTCTTTGGCTGTACAGTGTATGTGCGTGTGTCTAAGTGTGGCTGAGGCCTCAAGTGGGAGTCCACGGCATCTCAATTTCTTTCTCAGTGGGGGATGCACCTCTTATTTCGTAAGCCTAATTCGGGGGTTCCCAGAGGTTTTCACACCACCATGCTCAGGAAAATGGTATTTGTACAGTGGATGAGGTTACTTCAGATGCTGGGGTGGCCGTCCAGGGGCTCCAGCCTTCAGCTTCCCCGGTCCTAGCCCAGCTGCCCTGAGGACTGAGGGCATCGATGAAGCCACCGTCTCTATCCCATTTGTGGCTCACCTGTGTGTGAAGCTCTCTTCGAGAAGCTCTGGCGGAAGCCAGCAGGCAAACTGGGCTTGATATACCCAAGCACGCTACACACAATTTTCCCAGAAGATTGAAGTGTGGAACAGATCGGAAAGCATGGCTCTCATGAGTGGAACGGCTTGGCGTCATCAACAGAAGAATGGCTAAGCTGTGGTATGGTCAGATAGTAGACGTGACTTCTGAATAAGAAGGAAAGACTGTGGATTCCATGCAGCCACACGGATGAAGGTCAAAAACATGCTGAGTGAAAGCCAGCCACAAAGGAGAACGTACTTGTGTTATTCCATTTATATGATGTTTCAGAACACCCAAAACGAATGGATGGGGGGTGGGGATTGGCTGGAAGGTACACGAGGCAACTTTCTGGGGTGGTCGTCCTATTCTTTATCTTTTTTTTTTTTTTTAAGATTTTTTAAAGATTTTATTTATTTATTTGTCAGAGAGAGTGCACAAGCAGGGGGAGTGGCAGGCAGAGGGAGAAGCAGGCTCCCTGCTGAGCAAGGAGCCTGATGCAGGACTTGATCCCAGGCCCCTGGAATCCTGACCCGAGCCAAAGGCAGATGCTTAACCAACTGAGCCAGCCAGGTATCCCAGTCCTGATCTTTATATTGATAGAAGTTTGGGCTGCACAGGTGTATGCACCTGCCACTTAAGATTAGTGCCTCTCGCAGTAGTGAACAAATGCCAAAACGCTTAGGGCTGAAGTACACTGCCACCTGCCACTTACTTTGAGTCACATCAAAAAACTGTGACGGAGTGAAGGAGAGGCAAAGAAACAGATAGATGAATAAAAATGTGACAGCGGGTGAAAGAATACGTTAATGGTAGAAGCCAGGTGGTGGGTATAGAATCTAGGCAGTCGGTGCCTGTGCCATTCTTTCAACTTTTTTGCATATTCAAAAATTTTGATAATAAAATGTTAGAGAAGACATCAGTAAAATCATATTAATGTGGGCCATTCATAAAATTATTTACTGTATTTAGGGTACGCTGCTAACGAATTCTAGAGCAGGAAGGAGTCTTAGAGATCGATTCCAGGGACCTCGGGTAACGGGTGAGGAAACAGGCCCGGAGAGGAAGCAACTTGCCCCAGGTCGCACAGCTGGGTAGGAGCAGGGCCAGGCCTAGCACTGAGAACCTTCTCACGTCTATCATTTAGGAAGGGTGTTTGCCTCAAACTGAAGCATTGCGATCAAATGTGTTTTAGAATCTTGGAGTTTTGTTTCTATCTAATAATATACTTCTGCAAATGATAATCTTCAGTATTACCCAAGCAATTAGTTCAAACACTGTATTTTTAAAGTTTGTAGACACTGGGGTAAAAACAAAAAACAAAAAATTGAAATGGTACTTTAAGCGGCTTAAAGTCTTTAGCCACTTATCTATTTATTGCTTTATTCTAAAGTGTTTCTGCCGTGCCCAACTGCTTTGGCAGAGCACGGAGAAATACAATTATTAATTACCGCTATCATAACCACTTCACAAAGTCATAAATACGGAGACCTTCGCTGTACTTTCCAGGAGCAAAAGTTTCACGTCAACGTTCCTCAAAGACAAGCGACGTCGGAGTCAAACGTTCCTATGAATCATCAAGAGCTATTAGTAAACCCTTTGCAGACTTTGAGTCATTACCTTAAAGATTTAACTTGGGTTTAATCTGAGGAGAAAATAGAGGGCTGAAACGTAATATTTTTCTTCTCCCTTAAAAAGTTCTGGTCCTTGACCCCCTTTCCTTGTCCTGCGCTGCCCATCACTCCTGAGAGAGAAGGGCTGTCAGAGGCACACTCCCTTCCCTGTAGGGCTGAAGTGTGTCTGTAAGGAACGTATGGAGCCCTCTTCCTCACTAATAATTCACTGACTAATGCCTGCAGTCTTTCCCTTGTCTTATCCACTCTTTGCCAGGCAGTTGCCATGATCTTGCTAAAATAAGTCATACATATAAATGATGATTCCATTTATATGAAGCTCTAGAAAGTGAAAATTAATGCCTGTTGACAGAAACCAGATCAGTGGTCGCCTGGGGATAGGAGTTGAGGGAAAACGGATGGCTGAAAAGGGACAGGAGAAAACATTTAGGGGTGAGGGATATCTCTCTTAATAGTGTTTACAGGGTCAGCAGCATAGCGTATAGATGGAAACTTGGCAAAATGTATACTTCAGGGGCGCCTGGGTGGCTCAGTAGGTTAAAACATCTGTCTTCAGCTCAGGTCATGATCTCCAGGTCCTGGGATGGAGCCCCATGTCAGGCTCCCTGCTCAGCGGGGAGTCTGCTTCTCCCTCTCCCTCTGCTCTTCCCCCCTACTCACGCTCTCTCTTTCTCTCTCTCTCTCTCTCTCAAATAAATAAAATCTTTTTAAAAAAGAGAAAGAGAAAAATGTATTCTTTAAATATGTGTAGCTTACTGCATGCCAATTATGTCTCAATAAAGCCAATAAAAAGAAAACTGATAAAAAATTTATTGGCAAAATAAAATGCAAATATGATGTTGCCCTATTTAACGCCTCAGTGGTTTCCCAAACCTCTTTGGATGAAATCCAGTCTCTATAATGTTGGCTTAGAAGGCTTGATAAAGTGGAGCCTTGCTCAGTCTCGGCGCAACCCGTACCGTGTCCAACCTCTCCAACAGGGGCCCTAGATATCCTGAATTTCTTCCAATTTGTGGGCCCGTTCCAAGCATTTGCATCCTTTTGCTTCTTGGAATGTTCTCCCAGGCTCCACTCCTACACATACACACACATTTACCTGGATAATTGCTTTAGGCTTTGCTTTGATGTCCCTTCCATGAAGCTTCCCCTGACCATCTTCCCCCACCCCCACGACTGGGCTGGGAGCCTCTCCCACGTGCACCTGTAAGACACAGGGAGATTGCCATATCTTAGCACTTATTTCTCTGTCTTGTAAGTGCCTATTTGTTGCTCTGTGAAGTTGTGAGGACCATAAATGTGTCTGTCTTACATCTCATAGCTCTAAGGCTTTGAACACTGTACAGAATATAGTAGGTTTGTTGAATGATTTGATAACTAAATCACTGGTACATAGAAGATCCAAGAGTTTATCTTAACCACTAAGCCTAAGGAAGATCCAGGCCAATCCTGTAAATGGGGCAGAGGCATGGTAAGGGCTCAGGCTCCAATGTCAAGAAGACTTGGGTTCAGCTATCAGCTCTGTCACTTAGTCGTGCAACGATGTGGGAGTTCTCTAATCTCATTGTGCCTCAGTACGCTCCTCTGTTCAATGGAGACAGAGCGATGCTTGTCTCATTGGGTTGTTTGAAGGATTAAATGAGATAATCTATGTAACTTGAGGTCCAGTGCCTAGTCTGGCCCAATAACTGTTAACTACAACCAAGCAAAACAATATCATAGTCCTTAAGAATAAAAGGAAGCCAGTCGCATCGATGTTTCTTGTATCACCAAAATGGGGACCTCGTTTGAGGTTAAGTAGCTTACTTACTTAAGTTTGGTGGCTCAAACTTACAGCTTTGCCTTTGAGGCTTCCTGTGCAGTTTTCCTGCAGTGTTTCTTTGCTGAGGCTAAGGCTGGTGAGGCCTTTGAGTTTCTGTAAAACCCTGAAGTAATTGCTGAAGTAATGCCTGCAGGTAAGGAGTCCACAGGAATGTTCCATCAGGGAGGAGCTGTCACTCTCAGCTGACCTGTGAGTCAGCTCTTTGCAGTGGAGGCTGTGCTGTTCTTCCAAGCTTCTAGGGGTGGTGGTGGGCGCCACTCAACCGAAACCCCAGCTGGGAATTGCCATGGCTGGAGAGAGACGCCTCCCCCAAATTCACACTGTCTTCCTAGGGGCAGCTGCATCCGGTGACTGGTTGGTGTGGGGACACAAAGGCCTGGCTACCGTGCCCCAATTAGAGATGGCTCTGCAGGCCGTTCCGGCTCCAGAACTCCCCTTAGGACTGGCCTCCGTTGTGGTTACAGAGCAGTTCAACATCTCCCTCTGCCCAGCTGGTGCCTGAGAGCTCTTCTCCATAAACCTCCTGCCTGCGAATCTCTGGCTCAGAACCTCTTCCCCTGGAAGCTGAACCTGTGATACCCTCTAAGTCCGAAGAACCCTCTCTTGACCCACTGGGCATCCTGATGCCCGTATACTCAGGTGACCCTGGGCAAGCAGCTGATTCAGGGCCCCACTACATTCTCTCAACACAACGGAGCAGCAAAGGGTGTCTTGGAGCAGAAAAATACAAGCAAATTCCCACTGCCTTTACGAATTTGGGAGGTTGAGTTATATTTCAGGGCAAGTAGCCTTTGGAAAAGAGGCACTGAGTTTATTAAATGATTGAAAAGGATATTTAGGGTGGAAATCTGGGACAACAGACACAGACAGCTGACCTAGTCTTACTAAAATGTAAACTCCTGAGGGTGGGGATTTTTGTCCATTTTGCTCACTGCTGTGTTTCTAGCACTTAAAACGTGTCTGGCATATAAGAGATGCTCAAAACACATTTCCTGAGCCAATGAGTCTAGAGTTTGGCAGGGAAGAGGTGGACAGGGAGGGAGGCAAAGCTGAAAGCAAAATGAAAAATAGAACTTAGTTCAAGTCCCATAGAGGCAGTGAGGGAGTGAAGCTCCGTGGGTCAGATTAAAGCTGTGACCGCACGCAGACCCGAGTTCAGTTCAGGCTTTGCCACTTATAGCTGTATGACTGCTGGAAAATCGTTTCATGTCTCCAAGCCTCTTCCCTTATCTGTACAATGGAATTCATACTTAATAAGATGACCGCAGATTAAAGAAAATGATTTAGATTGAGTGGCTGGTACAGAGCTGACACTCAATTCTGTTTATAAATGAGGGTATACGGTATGCACGTACACACACGCACACTCACGATCTCAAGGGAGTCCAGCTGGTGGTGTTTCGAGCACACGTCGAGATCCTCAGGAGGAAGCAGTGTGGCGCTCTGTCCGTTGTAAAAGCTTGATAGCCCATTGCCTTTTAGTGTGACAAAAATTGATGCAAAATGTTCTGGCCAAGCAGAGCCTACGAAATACACTCACCAGGCTACACCAGCCCATTAATTTGAGTCCTGACCATATTACTAATTTTATAGTCACTTAAGCAAATAAATGTTTCGAAACACCCTTTGGAGAACAGCCTAATTTGTGATTTTTTTTTTTAATTGGCCATTGGAGATACCGCTGCTGAGGCTTGAATATTCAGGTCTGACTTAGAGTAGAAGGGTTGTGCCCGCTCCAGGAGAGCCCATTTGCCTCATCTCTGCCCATGCGTTCCGCACAACAAAGGCTAGGGACGCAGGATTAGCTCTGGTATCTAGTTACCATGGCACATAAGCTACAAAACCCATTTCTGACTTCAGTCTCTCACTGAATAGGGGGCGGGAGTGGGAAAGCGGCCAGGGAGAGACAGTGGTTTCACACAAATCCTTCGATTACATGGAATTGTTTGAAACCAGGCAGAACAATACTTTTCGTTGGTGCCCCCTCTACACTGTGATTGACAAAAATCATCATGTACTTAATTCAGAGGTGATGTTCTGCTTTCTGTGGCACCATTACTGCCAGTTTGGACGTTGTGGTTTTCTTCCCTCTCTTATTAAAGAGCAGCCATGAGATCTGAATAGAATTGACTCTCACCTAATCCTGTTGCCCTCGGCAGAGGCACCGACTCAGATCTCTCCCAGACCTAAGCCTAAGCTCACGGCCTTCCTTTGGCCCCAGGGATTGGTCAGGGCTGGCCCAATCACGGCGAAACTAAAGACTCCTCCCTTGGATACAAATAAGGGGGAACAGCATGAAGTGGGGTTTCACTCTACCACAGAGCATAGTGAGAGAATAAAACTAAGTCACTGAGCCTTTGGATCGAATATTCCTGAAATCGACATACTTCTCAGATTTCCAGGTATATAAGCTGAAAGGTCTTAAGTTGGAAAATCTGTTACTCACAGCCAAAAATGTCATAAATAATAGAGGCCCATCGGAACGTGGAAATGTATGTACATTTCCAGAATTATATTGGCGTCGGGCATTTCATGGCAGGGGCTCTGCTCACCATTCCCCGCAGCAGCGTGAGACATCAAGGCGGTTGATCTCACTTAGGCAACGCGATCGCCTTCACCTCTGCAGTAGAATCTGAATCCTGAATTTGCGACTTGCTTGTACACGAGCACTGCACGTTCCGACTCGCTCTGAGAATGGGGGTGCTGTAATGAAGGTTCGGAAAGTCACGCAGAACCAGAGCTGGACACGGTACCCGCCTGGTGAGTCCAGCATCAATGAGGCAATCAGACGGGGGAAGCGTCTTCAACATCCGCTAGCCCATGAACGGGTCAGCGGCAACCGAGGGCGTGCCAGCAGCCTGTACAGGGCCAGTCCTGAAAGGCTTCTCTTTCCTGCTTGTCATCAACAAACGGTAGACGGGTTTTGTGAAAGGATGAAGTTTACCAGTGAATTCACCTAACCCTGTCTACCTGTACATCTTGTCTGGTTTCACACAGTTAGTAAGTGGCATTTAGTTACAAATGTCCCTGAAAAAAAGCTATGAAGTACATTTCACTGTCCTCGTAAGAAATTCAATCAGAACCACCCAGGTCCCCAGATCTCAATTAAAATAAATATAAAGGCAGGGACAGTTGGATCATTCTAGTAGCTTTTAAGGGTCTGTTCTTAGAAAGCCTAGGTGGGAATGTCCTAGGTGGGAATGACAAGACAGCAGACCACAGGCTGAGTTGGGAGGTATTCAGCTATATTTAATGATACCTGAAAAATCCACAATTCACCCAATGGACTTGGTTTATCCATTAAAATGTATGGAAATATCACTTGTTATAAATGATTTACATCTTAGTGTAATTATAATTAACAATAACGTACATGAACTTGCAGTCTTAACCTGCTCACCACTACAAGTATTTTAAATATTTTTATTATTATTTAAGTAATCTCTGCACCCAATGTGGGGCTCAAACTCATGACCCCGAGATCAAGAGTTGCGTGCTCTCCAGACTGAGCCAGCCAGGTACCCCACCAGGTGCTAGCAGACCTGAAGCAGTAATTTATGAATTTAATTCCCTTAAAATATAATGAAAATGAAGCAATATGATCCTCTCAACTCAACCAGCGTTATTTTTTAAAGTTCCAAGCAGGCAATCCATAAAGATATTTTCTCTGATATGGGGCACTATTTAAAAAATTTACGGTGGTTCTGTAAAGGACATAAAGCCCTTCACAGTAAGGAGATGAATCATAGAATTTTAGTTATCAGCCAACAAGTGGAAGAGGATCTGAGGAGTGTCTCTAGGGACCACTAAAGCCTTATCACATAATGGTCAGTAAGGCTGATAAACCTCAATATATGTATCAGGTGGACTCATCTATACTGTGTCCATCATCTGATGACTAGGGAGTATGATGTTGCCATGGCAATAAGTTGCTGGGATACTTCCAAGCAGCTTTGTAAGCTCTTTGTTAAACTGTATCATGTGGATTAAAAATTAATATATGTTTTGATTGGACAGAGTGAGAGGAAGTATTTCCTTGCATTATTAGGAAGCCAAAGAGGGCCCTTTGAGATAATCCTTTCACTCATTTTACAGATTAATTTATTCAAGTATTTATTGAGCACATACTATGTGCCAGGCACTGTGCTAAATGATGGAGGATACAGGGCACCCTTGAGTTGTTCACAGGAGATGGGAAAACCAAGACCCAGAGGGGTTAGGGAGGTGGCCCAAAGTCACATGACCACTGGACTTGTAAAAAGACTTGAATTCCAGTCCAGTGCTATTTGCCACAATGTGAAAGAACTTGTTGCAAAAGAATTAATGTGAATAAATATTCAAAATGAGCTTCCATGGGCTTATTTAAATTCCCTAAGAGAAAAGGCTTCTTAAGAAGCATGCATTCAAAAAGCATTTTACTGGCTGCTTACTGAGTCCACTTTATTAGCAACATGCCAGATGCTGGGGAAATAAAGTCGTGTTCTACTAAGGCCAGAAACAATTTAAAGGAAGAATCCTGGCCAGTGGGATGGTGTTATTGTGGAGCCACGCTCAGGTTGCCACAGCAACCCAGAAGCGAAGGGTGAAAGCTGCCCTACGGGGGTGATGAGCTTGGAAGGACGAGCAGGCATTAGAGAGGCTTGGGGCAAGGGGGACCGTCCAGGAATGGGCAGCATCTAATGTAATTACCATGTTACTAAAAAGAGGATTGGCATTTTCTCAGCAGTGCCCGAGAGTAGGTGCCTGATGCCTATGGAGACCATGTGTCCAGTTCCAAACATTCAGCTCTCTTGTCCCCAAAATTTGGAGCTGCCTCAACTGGCGACAGATCCTACTTTGGGAAATGGGGTCATGAAGCCAATATTTGAACGGATCTTAAAGTACGAGAGTGCTCGAGTCACTACGAGTGGTTCAAGAGGCTAACTTATTCTACCTAAAACCTCCGTTCCAACCACAAACCCAAGTGCAAACTGTGGCTCCTTCCAGAAGCAGGTGATCTGTAAAGGTTTTGCTTCCACCTGTGCCTGCCTCAGCCAGGCCGCTCTTGAGACCATGCCATGTCTACCTGTGATCTCCTGCCCTACTTGGCCGGGTCCTGTCAGTGCCATTTACGGGATACTTAGGGCTGGCCTGGTCCCTGATGGCATGGGAAGGCAGAAGGCCCTCCCCCCACCCCCCACCCCAGCCTCAGAACCTCCTCCTCGTTCCACCACCCAGCGTTATCCCTCACCGGCTCCAAAGCCACTTCAAGCCACAGAGTTTGGTCTCCATCACCCCCCCGCTTTGTTCCCATGCTCATTGCCGCCCTGTCCCAGCCTCCCTGCCTGGTGCCTCGGGTAGCGGATAAGCCAGAGTACCCACAGCGTTGGCATTTCTGACTCCTTGTCTCTCAGACCTCCCTGCATCCCATGGGCTGTTTCTTAGAACTCATGTGTGACTTCGGATGCCTCCAAAGTGGAGAATGAGGCTTCTCCCACCCTGCCTTTCACCCACCCTAAGACCTCCCTGATGGCAGCGTGCCGAATTATTTCTGTACCTCTCAGAAAGAAAATGACTGTCATTAAGCCATAACACAATGCTTTCCTATCACTAGAAGGTTTTTTTAGATTTTCTAAATATTGAAAAAGATTTTTTGGGCATTTTTAGTCACGAGTTTTCATCATAGACTACTCTTGTGCGTAGACAGAAATATGAGCAAAATCAATCGATTCAGATGGTCCTCATGCTTCTGTGTCCGGCTCTTTTAAATCATTTCTCGACGTGGGGTGAGAGGTGGTTGTGTTTCTCTATGGAACATTGACTTCTGTGTCATCGAGAACCACAGTGTCGCAACATTTCTTAAGAGTTGTCCACAGTGGTCTCTGGGATTTCCTTCCAACCGTGGACATTCCTTCCAAAAATTTTCAGGCCGTGTGAAGCAAATGACAGCTAGGTCAAGACCATTACCTGGCATGGACCGTAAGACCATCCTGATTTCAGCGACTTTTGTTCATCTTAGAATAATGGAACCAATGGTGAGTCTGACCTGATGTCTCTGAGCATATTATCACTGCTTTAAAACTTACCAGAGAGAAAATCCAGGATCTGGAACTTTCCCTTGGCCTTTTACATGGCACCACCCCCGCGTCCATCTCCAGAGATTTCTGATTTGGGATTTGACTCTTAGCAGCCTCTTCTCTATTTTCCAAAGGGGAAGGATGAGAGCTTCAAATCCGGCCCTAGAGCAGGAGCCGCTGTCAAGGACCCTCTGGTTTCAATCCAGCCAAATTCGAGCTTGGAGCCATCCGAAGAGCACCTGGGGCTGAGTACTGAGGTAGAGTAGGCCAGCAACAAATGTTCTCAGATCCAATATTCTCCTTCCGTAATAAACATTACACCCAGTGGCAAAGTGTATTTTCCGACGATGGCCACAAAAATCTCTCTCCCACATGATCTTCTAGAGCTTTGTCACCTCTTTATCAAGAGATGGAGCCCCTTGTCCCACCCCTCGAAGCTGTGTGAGTTCACATCTTCTTTGTAATCAATAGAAGGGGACAGAAGTGCAGTTGTGTCTTCTGAGGCTAAGTCAGACAAGGCCAGTCAACTTCCCTCTTGCTTGCTGGAACACCAGGCTGGACCCTGGCCTGCCATGTAAGCAGTCTGACTGCTTGGAGGCAGCCATGCTGGGAGGAAGTCCCCTGAGACTACGAGACTATGTGGATGGAGAGAGATGCCTGGCCAGCCCCCGGCTGCTCAAGCTCCAGCCTCTATCTGACTCCAACCATGAAAGATAAAGCGATTGTAATTCTAACCCACTGAGTTATGGGATGATTTGTTATATGACAATAGTTACTGGAAAACACCCTTTGGTGTTTTGGTGTCCTAGACACCTTATGCTCACAGAGATTCAATTACTCTCTCTCCCTCCCCTCTTCTCGAATAGAAAATTTAGATAGCTTACCATCTATTGCATAAATAAGAAATGATTCAAGTTAGCTCTAGAAGCTGAAAAAAAGCTTTCTTTTTAAGAGAGAGAGCGCGTGCATTGGGGGGTGGAGGCGCAGAGGGTGAGGGAAAGAGAGAATCTCAAGCAGGTTCCATGCCCAGCACAGAGCCAGATACGGAGCTCAATCTCACAACCCTGAGATCACAACCCTCTTACACAATTTTGGGAATGCTCTTAAAACAAACAACAAGCAAAATTAGAAAGAAAAAAAAGAAACCAAACCAATTTAGAAAACCAATCACGACAAATCACAGCTTTAAAAAGCTGGACCACAAACATGACAAGATCCAGGAAAAATTACAGAAATGACAACAAATTACCTGGCACACCTTTTTAATATTCTTTCCTACTTCTGGGGGGTTGCGTGTTCTTTTATTTTCTACTATCATTTTCAATACAGTATGAGGGAAATTAATCTAGTCTGGAAGGTCAGGGCCAGAGAATGTTTCCTTCAGGAAGTGACATTAAAAGTCAGGGTCAGAGTTATGGAGGCAAACCTGCCTGCGGCAGGAGAGAGATGAGGGAGGGTGGAGGGGCCGTGGCTCATGCGTGAAAGGGAGTGGGAACTGGTCCTCAGTAAGCCTGAGATCCACATGATTTTCTTAGCTCTGGCAGATCGGAGGATGAAAAACTTAAGAGATGATTAAAATGCAGGGAACCCCTAGTGCTGCCCCTGTTGGAACAAAGAAGAAGCATGAGCGCCAGGCTTTTTTAAAAATCAGTCGTCTTTGTGACACAGCACCACTGCCACCTCTCTTGGAGAGCTGCTCCTTCCCCAGATCTGCTTCCGACTCCACACTGCAGTGTCGGGTGGCCTGGCTGTGGGAGGGGCCCAGGGGGACACCAACACAGTCCACACCTGCTCAGTCCACACCTGCTTGGACCACACCGGTTCAGTCCACACCTGCTCCGTCCTCACCTGCTCGGTCCACACCTGCTCAGTCCATACGTGCTCGGTCTACACCTGCTCGGTCCACACCTGCTGGGTCCTCACCTGCTCAGTCCACACCGGCTCGGTCCACACCAGCTCAGTCCACACCTGCTCAGTCCACACCTGCTGGGTTCTCACCTGCTCGGTCCACACCAGCTCGGTCCACACCTGCTCGGTCCACACCTGCTCGGTCCACGCCTGCTCGGTCCACGCCTGCTCAGTCCACACCTGTTCAGTCCACACCTGCTGGGTCCTCACCTGCTTGGTCCACACCGGCTCGGTCCACACCTGCTCGGTCCACACCAGCTCGGTCCACACCTGCTCAGTCCACACCTGTTCGGTCCACACCTGCTGGGTCCTCACCTGCTCAGTCCACACCGGCTCAGTCCACACCTGCCTGGTCCACACCGGCTCGGTTCACACCTGCTTGGTCCACACCTGCTCTGTCCACACCTGCTGGGTCCTCACCCGCTCGGTCCACACCAGCTCGGTCCACACCTGCTTGGTCTACACCTGCTTGGTCCACACCTGCTGGGTCCTCACCTGCTCGGTCCACACCGGTTCGGTCCACACCTGCTCAGTCCACATGTACTCAGTCCACAACTGCTCAGTCCACACGTGCTCAGTCCACACCTGCTTGGACCACACCGGCTGGGTCCTCACCTGCTCTGTCCTCACCTGCTCGGTCCACACCTGCTGGGTCCTCACCTGCTCAGTCCACACCGCTCGGTCCACACCTGCTCAGTCCATACCTGCTCAGTCACACCTGCTGGGTCCTCACCTGCTCGGTCCACACCTGCTCAGCTGGGCTCTGCTTGCATTTTCTCTTTGGGGGCTGGAAAGCTTAAGCCCTTCCACAACTGGACAAATTACCCCACTATTCTTCTGGAAAAGGTCCTGCATCCACCCCTGAGTCCTTTCCTTGTTTCTTTATAAGTTTTTTAAAAAAGATTTTACTCATCTATTTGAGAGCAAGCGTGATAGATGGAGGAGCAGAGGGAGAGGGAGAAGCAGACTCCCTGTGCAGTTTGAAGCCAAAATCAAGAGTCGGATACCCAACCAACTGAGCCACCCAGGCGCTCCTCCTTGTTTCTTTAAATCTGGGGGGCTGGGTTTCTGTAAACTCAAAAGATAAAACATTATTTTTTAACTGGGGATGTACTGGATGGTGACTAATATAACAAAATAAAAATTATAAAAAAAACAAACATTATTTTTTAATTAGTCACTTATAAACATAGATTGCATACATATTGCAAAAGATCCAGACAGTATGAAAAAGCCTAAAGAAAAAAAAATTCAGAATTCCTGTCATTTATTTCTAGTTTCATCATTTTGTGGTCACACAATGTGATATGTAGTCTGGTCATTTTGGAGAAGTGGTACAAGACTGGAGAGAGTTTATCGAGGTTTTACAAGGCCCGATATCTAACTTACAAAATGCTTCCTGGGTCCTGAAAGGTATATAGTCTGCCTCGGGTTAGAGTTCGACCTTTATCTGTTAGGCAGAGTCATTATTTTGTTGATCTTTGTCCCTACGCTTCTTTACTTGGAGTATGGAGATAATAGTAGCTCCATTTCAAGTGGCTGCTCTAAGGAGTAAGCGTGTTAATATATGAAAAGACCTTGGACTAGTGCCTGTCCAGCAGCAAGGGCTGGCAAGTGTGTTCGCGGTCTCCTGCAAACATTCTGGCGATTCTTCCTCGTGTTTCCCATAGATCTGACTGTATGTAATCTGAAATTCATGACGATATGTGATCACTGTGGCCAATCTCTTCATCAGTTAAAGAGTTCTTAGTCCCGTCCAATGCTTTTGATATTGATATTAATATTATGACAATTATTTACTTTTTGACTGCGATTGCCTGGTATCCTTTGCCCATCTTTTCACGTTCAGTCGGAATCATACTGCTCTGGTATGTCCCTTGAAATAGTAAAATTTCATGTTGTTGATCCAACCTGCGGTCGTTATCAACGTCCGCAACCACACAGCACCATTCGTTTCCCCAGTGAAACTAGCATAATTTTATGCTTCTTTCCATCTCCTCCCTCTTAGCTTTTACTAGAATGATCTACAATTTGGGACAAGGATATTCATCCAGTTATTTCTTACTTTATTTTTACATTATACATATTTTCTTTCAATCAGTAGCATTCGTATTACTTTATACCCATCGTGAGCGCCATCACTTAGTGCTAAGTTTGTAGAGAAGAGGGGCTGCTGCTCACGAGTGTCTTACACAATTTCCCCATTGATGAGTGCTTTGCTTTGATTCATCTTGTAGACTAAGAACATCTTTGTTGTTTTCCAGTTAGACTATACGGGTAATACACGTGCTTTTGCATTTGAGTATCAGTTTGGGGAGATAGGAAGTTTTTTCTACTGTAAGTGACCTAATTTTCCTGCCTTGCCAATGTCCTTGAAATGAAGAACAGCACCCTGCTGTTGTTTGTCGGTTTTTACCTTTTTTCCCTGCTCTGAACACGGAGTCCCTGCCAACCTGCAGGTTTGGACCTCCTTTAGTTTAGGAAGGGTTTCTTCTCGTTTCCCACAATACTGTTCACTTTCCATGTGTGCTGCCTGCTGGTATTTAAGGCTTTATTATTTGGACCAGCATGAGGCTCACAGCAAAGCTGAGAGGGAGGTACACAGTTCCCCACAGGCCCCCAACACACCACAGCCTCCCCCATGACCAACCCCCCACCAGTGGTGCGCTTGGACCCAAAGTCCAGAGTTGAGTGGTACGTTCTATGGGCTGCCTGTTCATATTTTCATTCTATCAATTAACAGTACTCTGGATTTCCATTGCGTGGTCTCTTCACCTCCTGCCTGCTCTCTGGTCACTTTCCTTGTTTGGTCCTTGTTGTGTTCTGGGAGGTTTTCTTAAGCTTGCTCTTGACATCGGTGGTAGCTACTTCCAGTGTGGGCGGCGCTCTTCGCTGTTCTAGTGTAATTCTGAGCTACAGGAGAGATCTGTCTCCTTAAATCCCTTCTTTGGTGCTGCCGCCTGCTTCTCATCTTTCACCTCGTTCCAGGGTCCATGTTTTCCTTATTCCCTGAGCAAACACTGCCTCTGTTTGTTGGAATAAATCTTCCAGAGCATGTTCTTTATCATTTACATCCGGGTCCCTTTCATGTTTTTTAACAGACCTCATGTTACCATTTCCTGTTTACTTAATTAGAGGCAATTCTTCTATTCTTTGGCCCTCAGACAAGCATGGGGCCACTCACCAGCTCACCCTGCCCTGTTTACCTGGCTTTTGCCTACTCACCGCCTTGGAACTGGTCCTAGACAAGAAGAGGCTGTGCATTTTGTCCTTGCGGAGGGCAGGGGGGGGGGGCTGTGGGGAATAGCCATCCTCACTGGGGCTTTTCCAAGGGCTCTTTAGAATTATTGAAAGCCCCACCCAGGGGTCATCTTCCTCCATGGAAGGAGGGGTGTCCTCACCACTGCATCAGCTGGGAATGCCTACGGAGAGTAACAGAACCCATGGGGAGTGGGGGAACGACCTGGGTTCGGGACATGGGTTCGCATTTCTGCATCGGGCGAGCTGAGCACTTTGGGGAAAAGCCTGTACACAGACTCCCTCCAGTCTGTTATATGAGGAGATTCCTTTGCAGGTCCTGTCCTTCCCTGTACCCCACTGTTGCTTTGCCGACAAGGCAGTTTCTTTCTTTCTTTCTCTTTCTTTCTCTTTTTTCTTTCTTTCTTTCTTTCTTTCTTTCTTTCTTTCTTTCTTTCTTTCTTTCTTTCTTTCCTTCCTTCCTTCCTTCCTTCCTTCTTTCTTTCTTTCTTTCTTTCTTTCTTTCTTTCTTTCTTTCTTTTTCTTTCTTTCTTTCTTTCTTTCTCCTTCCTCCCTCCCTTCCTTTTTAAGATTTTATTTTTTTATTTGAGACAGAGAGAGCACAAGCGGGGACGAGGGTCAGAGGGAGAGGGAGAAGCAGACGCCTCACTGAGCAGGAGCCCGATGTGGGGCTTGATCCCATCCTGGGATCACGCCCTGAGCCGAAAGCAAACACTTAACTGACCGAGCCAGCCAGGTGCCCCTACAGGGTGGTTTCAACTCTCTGCCAGGCTGCCTTTACCACTGGAGGGAACATGAGCTTCCATATTCAGGCAGAGTCGGATACAAAGTAGGGGGGCTAGGGGAGATGAGGCCACATGGTTTCTCTTTCAGGGAGTTTTCTGTGGCCTTAATTCCAGTGGTTGTTTCTCTTTTTCCTCTGCCCTGACCATGCCCCCAGCCCCTCGTCCTCAGAATTGTGTTTTAAATAGAATCCCCTCACTCCCTGCTCTTCTGCCCCTCTGAGCTAGGTCAAGGGCCAATGTCTGTTAGTTTGACTCAAATTCTGATGCCATTCACTAATTTCATCACAGATAAAATGTTTATTCCTCTAATTTTTTTTTCCTATTTTGTCTGCGTGAGGTAGAAAGCATGGAAAAAAAATGTTTTCTCTGCAATAAACTGAAACTCTCAGTTAACATCCCTCCCCACTTCTCTACCTCTGCCTTCCTGTTTCCCTTAGCAGCATCCGAGGACCCGAGTAACTGGGAAGGACCAGCTACTCTTCCGTCAGATGTTTCTGCTTATAATAGGTTTGCCAGAAACTTGATAACTGAGTAAGACTTTGGCTCAGGACAGCCTGGGGCCCAGAAGTGTTAACTCAGCACCAGCAGCCGCATAATCCAGGAAAAAGCACAGAATTGAGAAGTGTGAACGTGGAGCTAATTCTGCTGAGAAAGGCGGAAATATCTCTGGCAGAGGGTGGGGGGCTGGGAAGGCAGCCTGGGCCACTCAGCTTCCCAGAGACAAAGGCGCTAACAAGCAGGAGCGAAACATGGCCGGCATCAGGTACCAATAAATAGTGCTGGGCGTGCCTCTGTCTCCACTGCTGCCTCAGTGAGCCCTCTCCCTAGGAATCATAAACCCAGTGTTTCAGATAAGGAATAGGTCAGGTGCTGGCTGACAGTCGTGCAGCAGCTAAGGGGACGGGGCGAGGACCGCTGGGAAGGCTGCCGTCTTCTCCACCTGATGGCTGGTTTACCAAGGTCAAGGAGATCCCGCGTGGGCAACCGTACCCAGGTGTCCTCATCCAGCAGGAGGCTGGCAATGGATGAGAGAGGGAGAAACCAGAGGGAGAAACTTGCAGGACCCCTGGTCTGTCCGTGGCCTGGAGGGACGAGGCGAGCGACATGCACTCAAGCCACGGAACGATGGACACCTTGAGACACTGACGGGGAGGATATGCGTGTGGGAGGACACAGGAAGGCCATGGATCCTCCCCCTCAGCATCACCAGAGACTTACTAAAATAAGGAGACTGAGTAGGAATAAAAAAGTAGGCCGACGACTGAAGTGCCAGGAGGCGCGGAGACAGGCTGCTGGAACGCTCGAGCAGAGGAGATGCGCGACCGTCAAGGGGCTGCATGAACACGGGGGAGGCGCAGTCAGACTACACCCAAGAACGTGTTCCGGGAGGACCTGCCCAGGCCCCATCTCTACAGCTGCTCCCCACCTCCAGCCCCTTCCAGGGCCAAGAACCGCCATGGGACCACACTGCTCCCCACTGTCCCTCCAGACCACTACTCACCCCTCCCTTGTGCAAAAGCCTGTCTGTCTCCTTGGAGGCTCCCGCTGCCCTGCCATGTCCACTGTCCCCTCCTGGCAGCTGTCGCTGGCCTCTAGGTCACTCCTGTTGTTCACTAAGGACGGTGGTTCCTAGTTCGCACTACCTTCTCCAACATCTGTGTCTTGCTTCAGCACACGGACCTCGAGGACCCTGATGACCTTGACTTGACCTGTGACGGCTCCACCTTTCAATTTCAAAAGCATCCCTCTCTGGCTCAAATATGCCTCCCACCGCCCCTTCATGGAGACCTCTAATTTGCTAACCCCCCTGAAGTGCCTGTCTTCATTTCCCTCTGCGTGCAGATGAAACCTCTTGCCCCACAGCCCATCCTACGGTTTCTCCAGGGCAAGCCCTCTTGACCACCCTGCATCTCTCCCTTTCTTGTGCTCCTCTCTACAACCCCAGCTTGGCACAAGCGGCTTCGTCCTCGCTGCCCAACAGCAAGGACGGGAAGACAGCCATATGTGTACACACCCCTGCCCCCCCTGCCGACAAACCTAAAGGCCCAGATTCCTACTCTAAACTGACCCCTAGCTCAACCCTGCCCTGCCATTCTGCTATTTCTCTAACCAACTTGCTTTTCCATGTGCCGTGATGAATAACGACTTCGTACCTTCTGGGAACACCCTCCACCCACACCCAGCCGATCGATCTCATTTCATTCCAATCAAGACAGTCCAGCTCCATCATCCCACCACAATCTAGCCCTCCTCAACCTCTTTTCTTTCCTCTTCCTCTCCCTGAGCCCCGTGATGTGCAGCACTGTCCCTCTTCCTCTCAGAGGCTCCATTCCTCCTCTTTTTTCATGGACTGTGCCCTTTCAGCACCGCCTCTCTCTACTTTGGTCCCATCAACACACTCACGCTCCGTCTCCTGCCGGAAATGCTGCCCTTGACTCTGCAGCCCTCTGCAGGGATCAGACCGTTTCTCCACACCCCTTTAGGACCAACTGCTCCCTTTGTCTGGTCCCCTGCTACCCACCCACCCAATTCCAGTCTGCCTTCCACTCCCCTCCCACCCCTTCCTGAAACTGCTCCCCTCAAAGTCACCAAAAACCTCCTGCTACGAAATCCAGGAACAGACAGTTCTGCTCTCATAAGCACTTGGCAGAGTTCACTGTCTTAAAGCAGCTTCCTCGCAACTCCTCGTCCTCTTCAACATGGCCTGCTCCTTCTCCTGAATCTGGAGACCCAGGCTTCCTCAGGGCCCCATCCTGAGCCCTCTTCTCTTTTTTTCTCTCCCTGCCTGACCTCATCAGACAAACTGCCATACCATCTTTATGCAGACGACTACAAATTTTTGTCTCAACCTGCCCGGAATGACCTTGATTCTGTCCCCTGCACAAACTTCTCTGCCCCCATCCAGGCTTTCCGTCCATCCACAAGTTGGATAACTTAAGACACAAACCGAAAAGTCATCCTTGAATCCTCTTTTCCCTCACCTCACCCCACACTCAATCCATCAGAGTGCCTGTCAGTGATGCCACCGACACCTCTCTCAAATGCATCTACTTCTCCCCTCCTCCAGCAGTGGCTCAGACCACCACCATCTCCCAGGTAAGCTACTGTGGCAGCCTCCCTCAGCTCCCACTCTCTCTCCTATCCCCTTCCAGTCCACGCTGCACACACCACCAGCCCCGGCCACGCCTTGTGAGGTGCCATCTGGCTCCTGCCCGCCTCTCCAGCGTCCTCTCCCCTTGCTTACTGGAGCCTAATGACACTGGCCTTCTCCCATTTCGAGACCATGCTCTGGTAAATTAAAGATGACTGCAAATTCTTTGCTTATCCCTCCGCCACCCCAATCGAGAAACAGAGTTTAATTCCCCTACCCTTGATGCAGGACAATCTGCCGAGATTCCTCCTCAGAACCTCAACACGTGCTACTCCCAGGAATAATACCTAGAAAACTCTTCCCACACTCCTACCTGGTACTTCTTCCTTATCTTTCAGCACACATGCTCTTCAGAGAGGGCCGGCCCTTCCAGACCACCTTAGCAAAAAGTAAAATATGTCAAGGCGAGACCTGTATCAATCTTTTATGTCCTTCTTAACACTGACATAAATGAAACAAATAAACAGGCCTCATAATTAAACTGATTACTTATCGTCCTTTCTAGAGCAAGCGTTGACATATTATTGCCCTCAGGCTGGCTACCTCCTTTTATAAAGTCAGTTTTACTGGAACACAGCTAAGCCCATGATGTGTTGTTCATTGCTACTTCTGAAACAAAAGAGCCAAGCAGAGGCTACAAAGACCACGTGGCCCACGAAGCCTGAAATATTTGCTATTTAGCCCTTTAACCCGGTGGAGAGCAAGAGTTGTGCTCTCTCATCCCTAGATCTCCAATACCTCAGATAGGTTATTTGTCCAAAAAACTGAAGGGCCTTGAGGCTCAGCTATAAGCCCTTCTTTACCTACAGGCTCTTTTGGTCAGGACAGGGCTAGACCAGGGCTGGGTCCATTCCCTTCTGATGTCCCCAGTCTAAGGAGTCCCAGATGACAGCTTTGGAGGAGATGCACCAGGACTCCAAAGGCTCAAGTCCAAGGAGACCAAGCCATTTTTTCTCACCTCTTCTGCTCAGTTTCAGAAGAGGACAGGAGGTTGGTTAGGACCCTCTACCACCTTTCAGGGGTATTTGCTTTTGCCAACACCCAGGCAAGGATCTGACCATTTTTGGGGGGAAAGGGTCCTCTGCTTCTCTGTCCTCTCCAGCAAGCATGGGCTGGGCTAGACCCTGGAGAACAGCCATATAGGTGTGTGGGCAGAGACGCTCCCCTGGTTCAGAGGCTCCTCCCCAACAAGGAGATGGCTCTGATGACAAGCCAGACCCCACACGTGCTACTTCCCGGCTAACTGCACATGAGGGTTGTGGGGAGGCGTCAGCTTGTATGCGGGCACAGACGGCACATTCACGTGCCTGGGGGCTGCCATGCTGTGTGTGTGCAAACGGACAGAGAGGAGGCCGGCTCTGAGAATTTGCCAGGGCCCCCGGGATGAGCTGCAGATTTTTGCTCTGATGTTGAGAGTTGCTGGGGGGGCCCTCTGCTCAAATATACTGCACATACTTCTTTTAATATGTTATCATCTATCAGGCCCAGGCCCGGAAAAGAAAACCTTCCCCTTCCTGTCTCCCCTCCTTTGTACCAAGATCCTCATCTCGGGTTCCGTGGGTCCACAGAGGGCTGCCTCTAGCGAGGTAGGGTGATCTTCCGGGCTGTAAGAGAACCAGGTTCCACCAGTTCTAAATCCTGGAGGGCTTCCAGCAGCTGCTCCTTGGCAGCTCCGATGAAGGAATTCTCCAGGAAGGCAGGCAGGCCGCCCACACCATCCCGTAGGGTATACAGGGGCACCCGCACCAGGCCTAGCACCTGTGAAAGGAAGGAGACAGGTGACGATGAGATAGGTAGCTCACCCTACACAGATCTTTCCAAATCAGAGGTCTCATCCCTTAGCAGTCCAGCAGACCCAGGCCTGAGGACGTCCATCTTATACCTAGTGGGCCCAGATCTCCGCAAATGACCATGCCATCCAGCTTAGTAAATGCTAATCTCTCCTACATCCCTAAACCTGTTGTGCCTCTTGCCTCCAGGATGCACACCTGGCCCTACACCAGTAGTTCTCAAAAATACTCCAGACCAGCCATATCAGCACCATTTAGAAACTTTTCAAAAATGCAAATTCTCAGGTCCTTCCCTCCTTCTCCCACTGAACCAGAAGTTCTGGGAGTGGGATCAGTAATAAGCCTCCCAGCTGACCCTGATACCTGCCAAAGTTTGAGAACCATCTCCATCACGATCTTCTCCCCTACTCTCCTAGCCTAATGAAAAAGGTTCCCCACAACGTATCAGGCCATATCTTCTACCCAGGAGGGGCCTGGGGTGCAAGGCTTGGCCAAATCAATGGGGAGAAGAGAGATGTGGATAGGTGTGTTCTAGAAAAACAACTGCAGACGCCAGTAAAAGGGGGAGACTACGTTGGCTGTGGCTTGTCAACCAGATGAAAGCAGCCCAGGATCCCAACTACCGCAGGAAAGTGAGGGGGGGATCGGCTTTCGGGGCAGGGAGGCCATGGGGGTGGGGTTCCGGGGCCCGCCGCACCTCCAGCCCGTGGTCCTTGGCGCGCGGGGCGCCCATCTCCACCGCGACCAGCTGCTGGAGCGTCAGGCGCTTGGCGTAGAAGTGGGCCACGATGCGCGCCCCGGGCCCCGCGTGCGAGCTGCGGTAGTCGGCGCGCTCCACGCGGAAGTCGGCTGCGGCCTCGCCCAGCTCCTCGGTCAGCTCGCGGTTCAGCCCGGCCTCCAGACCGCCGTCATGCACGCTGACGAAGCCGCCGGGGAAGCCGAGGCGCCCATCAAAGCGCATCTGCATCTGCGGGAGAGGGAAGCGGGGTCGCCCGGGCGCCCGGACGCCGTCCCCGGAGAAGGGGTAGGGGTAGGGGGAGGGGAGGGGCGGGGCGAGGCGGCCCCTCTCACCAGGACGGCGTAACGGAGCGGGATGCGGCCGAACAGCGTCCCCGGGTCCGGCGCGTATAGCAGCGCGTGGCACGCGTGCCGCCAGCCAGACCCCAGCGCCAGGGCCTCCTCCAGCTCCAGCTTGCGGATCCCGGCCATGGCCCCGCGCTGTCCCCGCCGCAGTCCCGAGGGCCCAAAGAGGGCAGGCGGGCCCGGCTGCAGCCAATCAGGGCGGGGCTTGCAGGCCGCGGGAGCAGGCGCCGGCCGCGGGCCTCGGGGGAACAGAAAGCCTCGTCCGGGTTGGGCCCCGGGCGGGGCGGGGCGAAGGCGGCGTGGCCGGCGTCCCGGGCGCGGAGCGAGGCCGGGAGGTCACACTTCCGTCACAGTGCCGGGCCGCGGGGCTGCGGGAGCCGGCAGGTGGCGGGGCGGGCTCGCCTGGCAGGCTGTCCCTCAGGCCGAGGCCTGCGGCTGGAGGCGGCACGGGGGCGTCAGGGAGCCGCAGCTGGTTTGGTTCGGGTGGCACACGGAGCCCGGGGCTGGGGCTGGGAAGGACTGAGGCCGAGTTGGCTTCGGAGACTTGGCCTGTCCTTGGGCAGTGGGGATGGAAAGGAGCGGTGGGTGTAAGAGCCGCCCTGCGTGGCGGAGTGGGGGGCCCGGGGACTCAGTGGCTGGTTGGATGTCGCGGGAGGGTTGTGCTAGGGTGAGGTCAGGGTTTACGGCCAGGGTGCATAGCGGCATTTTTTGAGATGGGGGATCATAGGACACGGATGGTCAATAAGTGTATTCTAGACAAATTGAGGGTGGCGGTAGGCAGCGGATTGGACAGGTAGGATAGGATAGGATTGATGCGATTTTCTGGGGTACGGTAAGTGAGGAAAGAGCTGTGAGTGTGTGCTGTGCTCACAGGAAGGGTCAGAGGTAGAAGTGCCTAAGGGTTTCCAGACTTTACGCATACACACCAGACCCCTGAGCTGTGAAGGGAGGTGGGGGCTACTAGTGCCGGATGCTGAGGAACGGGGATGCAGAATTCCTCACCCCCGGCCAGGACTTCTGCACCTTTCCCAGGCCCTGTGCAGATAGCCCCTACACCAAGAGTCAATATTTATTACACAAAGGAAGGGGGGAGACAGCTCCTTGAGAGGGCGTCCTTAAAGTCACAACCTGTAAGTGACAGCACATGATAGGAAAAAGCCCAAGAACCCGTCCAGACTCAGGCTTGTGACCTTAGCAACTCATTTAACTCTCTCAGATCCCCAGTTGCTCATTTCTTAAGTGAAGATGATACCAACCTGTTAGAGATAGAGAAATGTTTAAAGCAGTTAGAACAGGGCCCAGCACAAATTTATTGTAGCCATCCTTGCAGTCGAGGGTAGGGGCAGAGTGATGTGTCTTATGTTAAAGACCTGTGGGTTGGAACGCAACCAACATCAGGTGTCAGCATCCTAAGGGGAGAGGGGGTGTCCCTGGCATCCTCTTTCCTAGCTTAGTCTTCTGAATAACACGGCAGAGGCAGCATCTACTAGGATCGGGCGGCTAGATCAAGGTGATAAGACTTCAAGTATGGCACAAATTCATTGGCCTGTTAGAGTTCTAGGGGGCTTGGAAATGGCCCCCGTCAAACATTGGAATCACCTTGCAAACAGCTCACAAAAACTGCCAATTCCATGGTCCCACCCCAGACCAACTGGATCAGAATCTCTGGTGGCGATTTTTAAATTTGTTTCAGGTAACTAATAAGCAACCAGTGCCCCAACCGTTACCCCTAACACTCCAGAGACGACTTGCTTTCTCTCCTACGTGGGAGAGACATGCCCTTCCCAGAGCTTCAGGCTGTTTTTCTTTCCTGGTTGCTGGAGGAGCCTTTTAAAGATGGATTCAGCTATTTCTAAGGCAATGTGGAAAAGTCCATGAAATCAAGGCAACAGCTACATAAGGACTAATGACTCTGGAGACCAGTGCTTTTCCAGTATGAAAGACTATGGAAGTTCCCGTATTGCCATCTTGCCCTCTCCAATCTTGCCATCCCTTTCCAAACCGCTCTCTGCCTCTTCACTGCTTTCTGCCTCTGCTGGGGGAGCCCAGCCTCCATCCCCTTCCCCCATTCCACCCTCCTGAGGTTGAGTACCCAGAAGTCAAGGCTGGAGGTAGATCACTGAGCAATGCCATGTCCCTCAAGAGCTACTCCAAGTTCATAGTGGTACTGAAAACCAAAAATAACTCAGTGGTCAGCCTCAGAATATGCTAAAGAATGAATTCATTGAAAAAGGGATTAAGAGGTACAAACTTTCTATTATAAAATAAGTCATGGAGATGAAAAGTACAGCACAGGGAGCAGAGACGGTGGTGGTATAATAATGTATGATGACAGGTGGTGACCACACTTAACACGGGGAGCACTGAGTAATGTACAGACTTGTCAAATCACTGTGTTGCACACCTGAAACTAATATATGTCAACTATACTTCAATACTAAAAAAAAAAAAAAAAAAAATTAGGGGGCCTGGGTGGCTCAGTCAATTAAGCGTCTGCCTTTGGCTCAGGTCATGGTCCCAGGGTCCTGAGATGGAGTCCCCACATCGGGCTCCCTGCTCAGCGGGGAGCCTGCTTTTCCCTCTCCCTCTGCCACTCCCCCTATTTGTGCTCTTTCTCTCTGTTAAATAAATAAATAAAATCTTTTAAAAAAATTTTAAAAAATCAAAATAAAAAACAAATTAAAAACAAAGAAAATTTTGAAATTTAATAGTCTCTTTCAGACGTCAATAACACTACTAGCTTCGATTAAATGATTAGAGTCAACATTAGATGGCTACATCCTTTCTGATGATGTCATATCTTTGTGAAGCTGGATTTTTAGCAGTTGTGATGAAAAGTAAGTATGGGATAAAAATCCTTGTGGAACAGGGAATGATGGTTGAGGTGTTAGGTGGTGACAAACAGGTCCCATGTTGTCAGGACATAAACACTTACTAAGATGTTTGGACCCAACTAGTTAGTGAAATTGATAGCTATTTCTTTTGGCTTAAGGAGACTATGAAAAATGTACTGACACCCGAAATTACAGAGAACTGAGAAATTTTGGGAGACTCCGAGATCATCAATCCATTGATTCAATAAATACTATTTGAATCCCAAAATAGTGATAATGAGAAGGAGGAAAAGAATTAAGCATTTATCCTGTCTTTTTTTTTTTTTTTATGGGCTGAACCTCAGGACTCTCAGATAGTTAATAAGGGGAAGTTTATAAAGGGCATTCCAGTTAAAGAAAAAAGATAGAGCCAATCATAATTTTACTGTTTTTTAAACTTTAAGTAATAGATCTTGGGGAATGGTCATCAATGATTGCTAACATCACCAAAAGAAAATCAGATATCATGTGCCACATGATGGAAGAACATACCACCTAGGATGAAATATTCTTGCCAAAAAACTGAATTTGAATCTGGATCTAACTACAGTTTTCCAAGAAATATAAAAAAAATCTTTTTTTAGTATCAGGAAGAAGCTAAAATGATCCATGTGGTAGTGGATTAGAGCTGGAGACATCAGTATGAAATTGTGTTTAGCTTAATTTAGATACAGATGGTTACATACAGAAATAGTTACAGATATGTGCATCTACAAGGGTTAGTATACACAAATTTCCTTGCTCTGTCGGCTGAGAGGGGTATAGAAGCAGGGGGACTCCAGTGGCAAAAAGCATACCCAGTGCCCAGAGCTTGACTTCCAATACTGTTTTCTAATAAAAAGGAACCAGGACTCCTTGGAGAAATGGCTGATTCAAGCACTGGGACAAGGAACATACCTGGTAGATACATGATAAACCTGGAGCATCTTGTGATGTGAGAAATCTTTTCTTTAATGAAAAAAAAAAAAAACCGTATTGGTGGGACTATGTCAAAGGGACGGGGGCACAGGAGCCAACTGAAAGAGCTCTCAGTAGCTAAAGCTGAAACAGTTTGAGCAGTAAAATAACGAAGTATTGGATTATAACCCAAAGTATAAAGTAAGGATCTGTGGGTCTGTTCTGATGTAAATAACGCATAAGTAGGGGCCCCTGGCTGTTTCAGTCAGTAGAGCATTCGACTTCTGATCTCAGGGTCATGAGTTCAAGTCCCAAGTTGGGTGTAGGGCTTACTGAAAAAAATAAACATGAGTAAATAAATGAGCAGGAAGAAACATCTCCCGTGCAGAAGAATTTGAAATAATTTATACAGATACTCTGTCTTCCAGGAGGTGGAGCACAACTGACCACTCAAGTGTGAGTTGTGAATAATGACTTCCTTCCAATGAGGACAGTATGAGGAGAAACCTGACAAACATTACTTTAGCCAGGTGAATCAAGGTCAACATCAATAGCGATAAGTCATGTTGATGGTATGCACCCTTGATAGCATGTGATGGATATGGTTCTTAATGTTAGCTGTTTTCCTCCCAGAATGACATAACCCTGATCTAATTGTGAGGAAAGCCTTAAACCCCGTAGGAGGGACATTCTACAAAATACCTGACCAGCACAGCTCAAAACTGTTAAGGTCACTGAATATGAGGAAAGTCTGAGAAACTGTCACAACAAAGGCGACCTTAAGGATTCCTGATGACTAAATGTAATAATGGGGTATCCTGGATAGGATCCTGAATCAGAAAAAAGACATTAGATAAAAGCTAAGGAAATCTGAATAAAGTATGGACTTTGATTAATAATAATGTATTGAAATTGGTCCATTATTATAACAAATAAACCATGCTAATGTAAGATATTAATAATAGGGAAACTGGGTAGACTATATGGGAACTCTGTACTATCTTCACAACTTTTCCTGTAAATCTAAAACTGCTACAGAAAATAAAGTTTAGGGGCGCCTGGGTGGCTCAATGAGTTGAACACCCAACTCTTGATTTCGGCTCAGGTCATGATGTCAGGGTCCTGAGATCGAGCCCTGTGTTGTCAGGCTCCATGCTGAGAGAGGAGTCTGAGATTCTTTCCTTCTGCCCCTCCCCCTGCTCACTCTCTCTCTCTCTCTCAAATAAATAAATAAATCTTTTTTTAAAAAAAAGTTTATTTTTTAAAAATGAGGAGGATGCCGCCAGTAAAATCTAGACTAAAAGAAACTCTACAAGACCAATGACCTGGTTTCCTCAATAAATGAATTACAAGGGGAAAAAAGAGATGGTGGCAGGATCTATACATAAAGAGATTGAGGAGACATATCAGTTGAAGCAATTGGGCTTTATTGGGATCCCAATTTGAAGAAACAAAGAAAAAGTAAGATGGGAAATGTGACTACTGACTGGATATTTGATAGATAGCAATTACTGATACATTTTTGAGTATGATAATACTAGTATGGCTTTAAGAAAAGATTCTTTATCTTTTAGAGATATGTGCTGAAATATTTATAAATTTATGATAAAAATAATGCAGTGAGGTGGTAGTGGGTGAGAATAGAAATAAAATAGGATTGGCTGTGAATTGATTATTTCTGAAACTGAGTGATGTTCCATAACAAGGGCTTATTATATTATTCTCTTTACTTTTATACAGTTGGATGTTTTCCATAGTAAAAAGTTAAAAATAAAGACATCTTTGACTTCTCCTGAAGTTAAAGGTTATCATTTACATTTGAATAAAGCTTTGCATTTCACAAAACCCTTTCACCGACAGGATCCCTTTTGGTCCAGGAGAGGGAGAAAAAGGTAAGCATCTTGGCTCACTTTTTAGGCAGAAAGAAGACTGTGACCAACCGTCTACCAGGAAATTTTAAATCATTCCACTTAATCCTCATAAAATTTTCCAGATGTTTCGAACATAGAGCCAAGGTCGGAAACCGCTGATTCTGAAGAGCGTACAGTGGGGGAGCGGGGAGGAGATGCCACAGGCTGAGAGCTGCCCACTGAGCCAGTTGGGGTTCATCCAAAAGGACTCACTGAAAGGGCTGGATGCTGGAATTATTATTTGGGGGCACTCACATATCTGGAATCAAATCCCGCAGCCTTAAAGAAGGTGGCATTCTGCAGAACGCAGGTCCAGCATTGAAAACCCCCTGCCGTGTTGTCTGGAGCTCCTCAGGTGCATCTGTGGATTGCAAGAACTTTATAGACACCTCCAGCTTCATGCCGGGACCTCCTCACCTGAATACGCCACAAGCACCCCAAATCCAACATACCCAGGATTGCACTCAGTGTTTCTCTGCCCCCATGCTCCCCCACATCTCCTGTATCCCTGGCTCTGTGAACGGCCCAGGCACCCATGCCAGAGACCCAGGAGTCCTCACAGACGCCCTCCACTCCTCCCCACCCAAGTCAGTCCTCAGTTCTCCTCGTTCCCTTGCATTGTCTCCACAGTGCCCTGACTTCATCTTTTCTCTCCCTGATCGCACCTAACTGCCTGCCTCCAGCCTCACCTCGTTCAAACTGGCCCTCCACACAGTTTCATGATAACAGCTGGAAGCCAGGCCCTGTCGCTACCTCTTCTGGGGCTGCCCCCGGCTACAGAACACAGCAGACAAACCCAATGGCTCAGATCTGAGCTTTGCCTTCTGTATGAGTGGTCTGTTACTGAATCGTATTGTGGAATGTAAACTTACTCTTTCAGTGTCCGTGAGTCAGGAATTAAGGAATGGCTTAGCTGGATGGTTCTGGCTTAGGGTTTCTTGTGATGTTTTAGTGGCGATGTCAGCAAGGGCTGCAGTCAAAGGAAGGCTTGATTAGGGCTGGAGAATTTGCTTCCCCGGCAGCTCAACTTGGTGCTGGCTTTTTGGCAGAAGCCTCAATTTTATGCCACATAGATCTCTCCATAAAGTTAAGTAACTGTATATATTTAAGGTGCACAAGGTGATGTTTTGATATACTTACACATTGTGAAATGACTACCACAATCAACTTACAGCGACCATTTTCATTTGTGTGTGTGCAGTAAGAACACTTAAGATCTACCCTCTCAGCAGATTTCAAGTGCACAGTAATACAGTATTCTAACACAGTCACCGTGCTGTGCATCAGATCTCCAGAAGTACTCATCCTGCGTAACCGTAACCTTTGACCAACGTCTGCCAACCCAACCCCTGGCAACCACCATTCTACTTCCTGCTTTTATGAGCTTTGACATTTTTAGATTCTGCATAGAAGTGAAGCATCTGACTTCTGCGTCTGGCTTATTTCACTTAGCATAATGTCCTCCAGGTTCACCCATGTAGAAAATGGTAGGATTTCCTTCCTTTTTAAGGCTGAATAATATTCCATTGTGTATATACATATCACATTTCCTTTACTCATTCAGCTGTCGACAGACATTGCGGCTGTTTCCATGGCCTGTTGGATGCTTACCATTCAAAATTGTGTGCCTAAATGCCAGGTAGCAGATGGGAAGTCAATACACGTTGAAGTAAAATCCAAAGAAGAATTCGGCCATATCCGCGGGTGAGGCGGTGTTGGTAGGCTCCACGCTCCTGCACCGCGCTGTCTGGAAACGTGCTGAAACCCAGCCTGACAGAGTTCACGGTTCACCATTTTGAAAAAGAGGATTCCTATTTTTTCTGAGAAACCACTAAATCATTTCATTAGAAGTAAACTTTCCCCCAAATTTATAAAAATCAATGCCAAAGAGAAGAAAGCCCGAGGACTTGATAAAAAGTGTTAAAAGAAGAAACAGAGCGGTGTCGGGTGTATCGGTTAGCTTATTGCCATAATAGCACAGCGTAATAAACACAGAATCCAAGGAGCCCACAGCAATGAACATTTGCTTCTGGCTCAAGAGTTTGCAGATCGCCTGGAGCAGGTCTGCTCTATTCCTCGTTGCCTGGGGTGACTCTGCAGGTCGGCTGGGGCCATTTTGCTCCCCATCTCTCATCCTCCCCCTGTGGTGCGCGGGCTAGCCGGGGAGGGCAGAGGCGCAAGACAACAAACTCTAGCGCACCTGCCAGTTTCTTGTCCCGCGCGATCACTCCGCCGAAACAAGTCTGTGGCCCAGAGTCAAGGGGGCGGGAAACCTACTCCCCTCGTGGGGGTGGGAAGACCCGTGAAGCTATAAGGGAACAGTCAGGGGTACACAAAGAGGGGAATTGGAACCAAAAGTTCAATCTTTCAGAGCAAGAAATAGTCACAATGTTTTAGAAAGAAAAAAAGTTCTAGCTCTTCGAAGACTGTCTCCCAGTCTAACCCTACAAGTCTACTTGGAAAATACTCCTCTTGAAGTGAAGATTCCAATTCTGCATAAATGCCAGTGACTTTGATATTCGTAATATATTATTTTATAATGCATATGTGTCGGACCAGATTTCTGATGTCCCGTCTGAAGTTAGGGAAGAACTGAGCTTCCCAAGGGCACTGGTGACGCTGCTTGCTTTGGAGTCACACGGGCAGGGTCAGGAAATGTGAAGGGTGTTGAGGCATCGTGAGGACTCAGAGCTGGCCTCAGAGCTCGCTCGCTTGCCTTTCCACAGCTGCCTTCTTCATGGCCCTATCAGCTTTTAGCCGACTGTCAGCTAATTTCTAGTCAAGGGTTGGCTGAAAATGGCTAAAAACGTTTACTTTTGGGGCGTGTTTGCGTGGTAGTAGTAGAATCTTGGAAGCCTAAGGAAGCCTTCAGAGATGAATCTCCAATGATGGGGTATCAGGCAGCCTGACAATCAGGCTAATGCATCCTCCTCCAAAGGTAAGAGCATCTTCCAGATTGAAAGCATTTCCATGCATTACGCTGAACCTCACTGCCAATTCCATGTGATGGAGCCTCTTACCTTATCTTACCTGCTCTTTACAGCAGTCTTCAGACATAGGCAGGAAAAGACAGAGAAAATGACTTGCCCTAGACCACACAGTAAATGGCAAGTGTGAGTCTAGAATACAAATCACCTCGTATTAAGTTGTGTTTTTTTCCTTATGCAGATTGTGGCAGAAGCATGAATTAATTAATTAACTGAGAGTGAGAGCAAGAGCGAGAGAGAGAGCAGGTGGGGGAGGGAGAGGGACAAGCAGACACTGCCCTGAGTGTGGAGCCCGACAATACGGGGCTTGATCCCACAACCCTGAGATCATGACCTGAGCTGAGCTGAAATCAAGAGTCAGAAGCTTAACCAACTGAGTCACCCAGGCGCACACTCTTTACTGTGTGTCCAAGGCTGCCTCCTCCCCTGTTCCCCACCCCCATACACACACCCCTTCTCTTTGCCTCATTTTTTCATTTTTTGCTTCTTTATCATCTCGGTGGCCTGACCTGATCTTCTGACACATTAGTTAGTGATCCCATCATCTTGAAAGAGGAGTGGGGTGTTTTCCCCCTGGAGCTACTATTTAATTTGTCAGCCTCCTTTATCCTGAGCCCACTGTGATGGCCGGACTTTATAACAGACCCAGAGCTTTCGCTCCAGCCTCAGCCCCAAATACATTAAATAATTAACTTCCATCACGCTCCTGTGTGTGCCTTATCTCCGCATCACCCAAAATAGCTGATGGCATTTCCTCTGCATAAATAGAAAGCAGAAAGGTCAATTGGTGGTTGTGAAATATACATATAATTTTACAAAGCGGCAAGCCAGCGGGGACCCTTTATTCTCTCATACCTGGGACGGTTTCATAACAGCACCTTCTGACTTCCTTAATCCCCCAGCTGGTTTCCACCCACCATCTTGCAGTTCACCCAGTGAACCACACTCTTGCAGCTCGGTTAGTGATTAATACCAGCCCTGGAGTCACCCCAAATCCAGACTGAGTCGGGCTGAAGGAGAAAGTACTTTCCCAATAGTAATAATAAAAAGCAATTGTTTTTCTAGTTACCTTCAATCTTGCCCCACCACCCTCACTCCAGTGAAGCAAACAGTGGTTTTCTCCTGTTAATCTGTTTGTTTGTTTGTTTGTTTGTTTGTTTGTTTCGTCAGTGTTTTTGGTAGTCCAGCCACAGAGCCTAAAGGGTAGAGGAACGGCCCCAACCACAGGTTCTTAAATCCAGGGTATTGTTCCCGGGCACACTCATCTGTTTGTGAAAGATGGCAGAGGTTTTTGAAATCCAGCTGTTTCTTATTCTGACCCAGCAACTCACACAGGTATTCTGTTCTAATGTTATGAAAACCATTGGCAAGAAGATTCAGCAACTTCTGTAATGTGCTACTATTGTCCCCCTCTTCCAGGTCTGTTTGAAATCTGTTTGGTCACAAAAAGGTACGGGAGCTTGAGGAGCCCTTCCTGGGGCTGACGTCTCTTCTCGGTCAGCATGATGGGAATGTCCTAGGCCCGGGGCAAACCTGATCTTCAGTGTTCTATCCTGGTAGTGGTCACAGGTTCTGGATTTGGGCTTGGACGACATGCTCAAGGTCAGAATTCTGCAGTCTCAGATTCCACCCCCAGGAAGGAGTGCATATTTGAGGCCCCTTTTTCCTGCTCCAGACACAGGGGCTGTGAGATCAGCAACATGACTATCGCCTGCCAGCCAGGGACACGTGTCTTCAGAGACTTTAGTGAGCTGAACCAGGCCCCCAGCAGAGCAGACCCAAGTACCGCTCCAAACACGGGAGGAGAGGCAACAGGCGGAAGGGTCTCAAACCGTGGTCTGAGGGTGGTTCTCCCCCCAGGAGCATCAGCATCACCTGGGAACTTGCAAGAAACGCGAAGCCTCCGTCTCCACCCAGACCTATTGAGTCCGAAGTGCTGGGGTTGGGCCCTGAATTGGTTTGAACAAGCCATCCCCATGATCCTGATGCTCAGACGTGAGGAACACTAGTCTAAGAGGCACGGCATCGTGCCGGGGCACTGCTCCGGACATAATGGGTGGGTAAGGCAACGGGCCTTACCATCCGCGTCCTCCATGGTCAGCGGAGGGCAGGACGCTGGCCACTATACAATGCGTGCATCAGATTCTCTAGGTCGTTTTCTAACAGAAGATATGCTTTGGCCCCATGCCTCCCCAGAGAAAGGAGGGGGGTGAGGCTGGGTCTTGACAAAGCTTCTCTCCTTGACGGAACTTTGGACAGGCTCCTCTGAGCGCTCTTTCAGCTGGGCCTCCACCTGGGCCCTGTCTCCAACCGGGCCAAGTCCGGTTCAGCCAGAATCCGTGAAGTCCTTTAGTGAGAACCCCCCACCCTTGCTATCGGGTCACCCTGGCCTGTCTCCAGCAAGAGTCCTGTGAAGTCGGTTTGGCAGCAATCTTCCTTACCCTAGATGTCTTCTCTTTGTAACTTTACAGCCCTCGAGCCGAGCTGTGCCCCGTCCCACGCCAGAGTATAAATCTCCAGCTTTCCGTGCTCTATTTGGCATTGAGCCCTGTCTCGCTCCCCTATTTTAATCACCCTGACTAAAGTCTTCCCTACTGTTTTCACACGTGTCAGGATAATTCTTTAACAGTATGTGCAAACGTGTGTATGTTTAAGAAGCTTCTCGAGCAAGTCTAATGTAGCTTCTTGGTTGAAAACCCACATGCAGAGTGGTTGAGAGCATGGGCGCTGGAATCAGACAGACCCGGGTGAGAGCTCAGCAGCTCTGGTTGCTAAGTAAACAAGCAGGTTAGCTCAAAGACGGGGGTAATCTCTTGTTCTCTCCCCCTCTCTCATCGGTGAAAAGATCCAATGACAGAAGGCCCTTAAGGTTGTGTACTGACCCATATTAGGCACCAAATAAATCGAATGATAGCTGCTCTCGGCAATAATGATTACACGGATGCATTATATTCATCAACATACTTCTAGATAAGAAAAAGATAAAACAGGTGACTTATTTTGTAACCATGTAAAATATATTTATTAAGAATAAAAGTCTTCAATACTTCACGAATAAGCTTGAAGAATTAATCACAAAAGAGAATTGCTTTTTGGATTTTTAGTCCAGGTCCTTGTGTATATATGCAGATCTTGCTTGTTGGGGGAAGGGCAAAAGGGGACCCAAAACAGGTCACCCGAGACAAACATTCGTGGCTCTTGGTCAGCAGCTCAGTGTGTCCATGAGGCCAGTGTTCAGCGACCTTCGGGAGCAGGCTGGCCATAGAGCACAGGGACTGAAGGCAGGCACTGAGCCTGTCCTCCAAGTGGAAATGGTCAAGGGTAGATGGATTCTTCCAGGCCATTGCAGAGGTGGTCTAACTCCGTGGAAGCGCCGAGGGCACACTCGAGGGAATGCTTTTCAGGAAGCCACACGTGGTCCACAAGCTTTCCTCAGAGGATAGACCAAACACTGACTGGCCCAGGACTCAGAGTAGAGGCAGACAGGCTTACTACTCTCTAAGGACTCACTCTTCTTGACAAGGAATTGAAAGCCCCAGCACTGTACCCATTTCCCATAATAAAATCCAGCTTATGTGTTGAATGAGTTTGTCCCCTTGAACTTACTTGTTTTTGATAGTTGATGGTGAGGGTTCTGGAGTGTGGTCCCTTTACCCACTGTGATCAGCAACTGTTCCTCAAAATACAGGAGCTGGTCAACTTCAAAACAGTCACTGGCACGAGGCACCACCTTCTCTAGAGCTGCCCGGATCTCGGCTTCGCCAGCCTTCTGGCGCCTCGCTCTCTTGAGGTAGTTGTAGACCTTCTCAAATACTTCTGCTCCCAGCTTCTGCATGGCTGACCTGCCACACAAGTTAGGAGAGATAAAGAGTTTTACACATTCAAGTCATCTGCAAGAAATGTCTTTTTAAATCATTAATTACACAAACGTACCTTTGAGATTTGGGGGAAAAAGAAAAAAATAAGATGCGATGGCTCTACCTTGAACACTCAACAACAACATTCAACAAATACTTGCTGCGTGTCTGTTCTGCGCCAGGGGCCTTCTAGGAACTGTGAGCATAGCATTAAACAAGTTCGGTCGATTCCCGCCTTCATAGAACTTACCTTCTCGGGCAGAGAATAAACAGATAACTTAAAAAATACATAGACAATAAAATGTCAGGCAGCACTATGTGCAACGAAGAACAAAAAACAGGGAGAGAGACAGAGACATGTGAGGGGCTGGCCACTCCCTTGAGAGGTGGTGTCCTCTGAGCAGAGGGAAGTGAGGCCAACACTAGGGGAAGAAAACCGGGGTCCTGAGGCTAAAACACCTTGGAGAAATATCGAGAAGGCTAGTGTGGCCGGAGTTGAGAGAACAAGGCGGAAGGGGAGAATGGGATTTGGAGTCAGAAATAATATGAATGAGAACAATAAAATAATAAGCCAGCTCCCACCCAGGCCAACACTGGTGTTTCGGTGCTCACCTCCAGCAGCCACAGCCTGTGCGGCGTCAGAATCAATCACAATGGCCATACCCACTGTGTTTACTGTGCCTGTATTTTCCTCTACTTCCAGCTAGGGTCACAAACGAAAGGCCTACGCGTAAAACTAGGCCCAGGGCATGTTTTGTTTGATCAGCACTATTCTTTACTTTTTTTCTTTTTTTGATTGATTGATTTTAGAGAGGGGGGTGCTGAGGAAGAGGGAGAGAGAACCTTAAGCAGACTCCCTGCTGAGCCCAGAGCCTGATGCGGGGCTCGATCCCACAAATCCCACGATCACAATCTAGCCAAAACTAAGAGCCAGACGCTTCACTGACTGTGCCACCCAGACGCCCCAGCGCTTTACTTTTTGAGCATTTTAATGTGGAAGTCTAGGCACGGCCGCACTCCCCCCCCTGCATTTCTTTACCGCCCCCTGTCCACCTTCCTCACAGCATTTTAGAGCAGGCTGCTTCTCGGATTTCACCTGCCCGCCGGCCTCAAGGGCATTCGAGTTTTGTGAATTTCGTTCTCCAGTTCAAAACTGTCATTTTTAATGCTGCATACTGTTCCGCTGAATTTATGTGCCAACATTTACCGAGTCATGCTTCCAGGTAACATTTAGCGTTTTTCACTGTAACACTGAGCCAATGTCCTCAGGAACACAGCTTTTTCATCCAGGAGAATATTTTCTGGCATCAAATTTCTATGAGCAAGGTGAATTACATGAGTGTGTTCCCTTTGTGAAAACTCAAATGTGCATTTGTGATTTCTGCACTTTTCTGTATATATGTTGAGTGGGATTAAAAGGTTTTAAAAAGTGGTGAGAATGGAATTATTGGGTCAAAATGCATAAATATTTTTAGGACTTTAACCTTAAGAAATGCTTCTTTACTCTTCATTTTAGTGGATTTGGTGAAAAGAAAAATCAGGGTTTTTTTCAGAATTTTTAAAGCATTACTGCTAGACGATGCTGATGGCAACGCTGATAAGAACACTGAAGGCATTAATCACAGGCTAATTCACTTTATAAGCTTTTGTTGTTCAGTACTCTTCAACACCGCAAGCTCTAGAACACAAGCACCCAGGTTAGGTATTGTGGCAGACAAAAAGAAGAGGAAGTGATCTATCTTGCTCTAGTTTAGAGGCTAGAAATCCTAATGTAAAGATATATACACTTTACATTTTAACTCACTTTTTAATGGTACTTTAGAGCTTACAAAATCCTTTTACATTCGTTATCTCAAATGATCCTTGTGAATGAGGCAAGTCATTGGACATTTATCTCTATTTGATGATGAGAGTAAGTAGACTGACTTTCACAAACTCACGTAGCTAGTGGCTGTTGGAGCCTAAACCCAAACACAGGTCCTGGGCTGGGGAGCTCGGCAGCCCTTGGGCCCCAAGTCACCCAGCTTGAACAGATTTCCCACCTTCTGCCTGGAGGTTATCAGGACGGATCCCAGGACACGTCACATCCATAGTCACCCCTGTCACCCCCAGAAACCCAAGCTTTCCTTCTGCTGACATTTAGCAAACCCTGTCACTGCCCCCATTCATGGAGGACTTCACCAACCTTCATGCTCTCTTCTTCCCACACCCTACTCCTGTCACCATTCTCATGGCGTCCGTATTCTTGCTCTCTCTGACTTTGGACTGTCTCATATCCAATGATCATTTTCTTTACCCTCCTCAGTTACCCACGCCCATGATCATACCCTTGACCTCTTGGCACCAATAACCACACTTCCTCTTGAATCGATGTCAAGCCTTACACTCTACGGACACCCCTTTATACTCTCCCACCATACTGACTCCGGCTATTCTTCTACTTCATGGTCACCCACAATCCTTCGACCTATCACCATGATGACAATCACCCCCTTGTGTTCTCATGTCCCCACGTCCAACTTTTCCTCAGTTCCATTTCATGGCCCATTACTATAATCACTATCTTAAAATACCCTTGACTCTTTCACTCCCCTCTTCCTGTGTCAAACTCCTCTGGCAAAGTTGTAATGGTTACACCCGGACACCCATTTACTTCTGCCTGCACCCGAACAAAAGAACATTCCAGGAGAAAAACGTCCAATTCTGCCGACAGGTCTCATTTAAATAATTAATGCCCACAGTTCAAAACGGCACTCAGCACTGCCCATGGCCCTCCTATAGTTGTCCGGTAGGCTTATTTTCCACTCCTCAAAGTAACTATTTCACGCCTTCTTCTTTATTTGTTATTCTCAAACTTGCTAAGCCCCACCCTCCTTCTCAGCTGATGACTTTACCTAATATCCCATTGAGAAATAGAAACAAACTCGTAGAAATTCCCTCTTGTCAGTGCCCAACTACCCCACCTCCTTGGCCTTCCCTCCGCCCCTAGTGAATGGACCCTCGGTGCTCCCATGAAAGAGCGTCCTCTCCCCCCTGAGTGCTCTTGATCTCAGCCTCTGTCACGGGCTCAGTGGCTTTCCCGCTGGCAGCTATTTCTATGTCTCCGGGAGCATACACATCAGAAGAGAATATGCCCTAGTGCCCGCTTTTATACAAGAAGCTTCTCGCGACCTCCACATTCCCTCAGTTCACCTGCTTCCCCATCTATCACTTGGACCTCCATCGCTAGCGAAGCTTCCTGAAAGAGTCAAATGTGGCTGCCGTTTCTACTTTCTGACTGCACGCTCTCCTTCAATCCACTCCTCATTCCTTCTCTAAACTACTCTCACGTGGCTAATTCCTCTGGTCTCTTCTCTGTACATATCTTACTTGACATTCAACAGCTGGCTACTCTCTCCTTCAAATCCTTCCTTCTGTTGCTTTAGGTGATCCCATCTTCACCAGGAGCTTTTCCTATCAGGCTCTCTGCTTCTTTTCAGCCTCTTCGACTGACTCATCTCCCTCCTCATTTCGGCCTCTACATTTCAGAGTCTTTAATACCCTTTATAGGCTGAGGACTTCCTGTATGTCCCCCGTGTCCTTCACCTAGAACCCCCGGCTTGTGAATCAACTGCCCACTTGATCTCACGAGCTGGGTATCTAAAGGGTGTCTCAGCCTCAATATGGTGAGAGAAAAGAACTCTTAATTATAAATAAATACAAAGTGCTATGAAAGTTGGGAAAATCAAACACCCCACGGAGGCAGAGAAGGCACCGTCTCACTTGGGCCATAACAGCCGGAGGGAAGCCAGGAGGTAGCCAACAGGGGGAGCCCTGGGAAATCAGTGAATCAGTTTGGCAGGTGAGAAGGGTATGAAGAAGAGGGTGAGAACCAGATGAACATAACGTTAAAGAAACTTTGGAATCTGGGCGCCTGGGTGGCTCAGTGGGTTAAGTGTCAGACTCTTGATTTCAGCTCAGGTCACGATCTTAGGGTCCTGAGATCCAGCCCCGCATCAGGTTCCACGCTCAGTGGGGAGTCTCCTGGAGATTCTTTCTCTCCCTCTGCCTCTGCCCCTCCCCCGACATGCATGTGGGCACTCTCTCAAAAGAAGAAGAAAAAGAAGAAGAAGAAGAAGAAGAAGAAGAAGAAGAAGAAGAAGAAGAAGAAGAAGAAGAAACTTTGGAATCTGACTGGTAATATCACCCATTGATGAGAAAGAAGCCCTAAAATGTCCCCTGAAACCATAGTGACTAACAGTTTTTGAGCCTTCTTTATGTGCCAGTTTTTATTCTGAGCAACTCCTCATATCATCCCATTAAATTCTATGGATATGATATTGTTATTTCCATTCTACAGATGAGGAAACTGAGATACAAGAGGGGATTAAAAAACTTGTCTAGTGCCACACGATTTTGAAGTGGTGGAGCTGGGACGTGAATTCCAGTAGTTTCACTCCAGGACTCACTTTTCATCACTATGGATTCAGACACTGGAATTGAATCTCAGCTCTACCTGTCACTGGCCGTGTGATCTTGGGCCAGTTTCTTAACCTCTCTGAGCCTTGAATTTTCATATTTATGTGGAGATTACACACACACACACACACACACACACGCACACGCACACGCACATGCACACACGTGTATATTAGCACAGTACCTGTCACCTACCAGGTGCTTATGTGCCATTGTTTCGTTGTTGCTTTCCCGATGCTGGACTATACCACAGTCCTATTTCAGTTTAACTGCAAGCTTCAAGCAGTTTTGTGGTTCCACCTCTGGTTAAGACACCATTTTAAACAGTTTTATCTTCTCTGAGTGAATTTGAAAAAAAAAAAAAAAAGACACAAGAAAGCCAGTGGCAGTGTGGAAGGAAAAAAAAAGTAATTTTGTAGAAATAATCATGAAAACCTATTTTAGCAGAAAGCATTAAGAGAACACATAGATTACTCTTCAGGCATCGTTTAAGGAAAGCTTGAAAATGATTTTACAGAATATAAGAAATCCCTGAACATTAAATATGTATGAGCCACTGTGGGAACAGAACGGTACAACGTATTTCCTCTTTAATACTGCGGTCTTAGTGATCATTTAGTGTTAACAAGCATCGGGAATCTTTATTAAGGACGGATTTTGTACCCCTTCTCTCCCCATCTAGCATTTCAAATGGCTGTCTCTGAACCTGGTGGGCAAAGACGGAACAGATCTCTCTCGGCAGTCGATGCTCAGGTGACATATGGCGCCCCCAGATGGGGCATGTGACTTTCAGGCCCCTTTTTGTAAATGGTGCTTGCCTTTGGCTCTGTCCTCCCTGGCAGCAGAATCTTGAGAGCAACTGTTGGTTGGAGACTCTGTTCAAGCTAACCTTTCCTGTAAGGATTATCTTGTTTGTGACCTAAACACCCTCCATTGTTCATAACCACAGTAAATGTAGATGGGTAAGTACTGACTAAAAAACAAAATCCAGTTTGTTTACAAGAGATACAATTAAAACACAGGGCATTGAAAGGTTGAGAGTAAACAAATAGATTTAAAAAAAGATATACCAGGCAAATACCCAAAAGAAAGCTGGAGATAGCTATATTAACATAAGACAAAATAGATTTTTCAAAAGGATTTTATTTATTTGAGAGAGAGAGAGAGCGCATGCTCGCGAGAGAGAGAGCGCATGCTCGCAAGAGAGAGAGCACAAGCAGGGTGAAGGGCGAAGGGAGAATCAGACTCCCCGCTGAGCAGGGAGCCCTGTGGGACTCCATCCCAGGACTCCAAGATCATGACCTGAGCTTAACTGACTGAGCCACCCAGGTGCCTGAGACAAAATAGATTTTAAGAAAAAAAAATTACTACAATAAAGATTGCTACTCAATAATGAAAATAGTTCAACTCACCAGGAATAAATAAAAATTCTAAACTAGTATGCATCTAATAAAGTAGAATCAAAATACATAAAGCACTGCAGCGAGAAATTGGCAGAAATGTCCCCACAGCACAGGATTTCAATATACATTGCTCAGTTATTGATAGATGAAGCATTTGAAAAATTAGTAGTGATATAGAAAATCTGAATATATTTAAGTAAGCTAAACTTAAGAAACATATATAGGACCCTCTCCCTCCATGACAATTAGAGAACCCTCATTCTTTCAGACTTTCATAACATTTACAAAAACTAACCATATACTAGGCAGCAACTCAAGCCTCAACACATTTCAAATAATTCATTTTACACAAAATCTAGTTATCTGATTATAACTGATAGAAATCTGTAGCAAAGATATGGATTAAATAGTACCATGTATTCTAAATAAATTTTGGGTCAATGAAAAAATCAGGCATGCTATAAACAAACTCATTTGAAGCCAAAAGAAAAGTGATAGGTACTCTAGCATTGTAATATTTCAGTGTAAATTTATTCTGACACTCGGAAAACATGCTGTAATATTTCTGCAATGATACAACTGAGTATTTTAGAAATCATAAAATAGAAAATTCTATTTAAGGGGACTCTCGTTGTTACCTAAGATTTGAGAAGAGAGAGGAGTGCTCTTTATGCAGTTCACATTAGGGAAGAGGTATTAAGTTTGTTTTTTCTACAGGAGGGAATGGAAGGAGAGATGGGGGGGCAGGAACCACCCCTTTAGTTAGGTGGGTATCTCAATTACATTTTCAAATGAAAAGAACTATATTTTCATTCTTTTTCATCTATTTCTTCCTATGCTCCATATCTTTTATCAATTTTGTTCTCATGTTCAAAAAGTCCTATAAGTATTTCAGGGACCCTAAAGTTCATCTTAGTCCAGACACTTCATTTACAGGCCAGTGCTCTTTGGGATGGACCACGGTCTTGCCCAAATGGACAGTGGACACAGGAGAGTTGGAAGAAGCCTCCCCAGGCTCCTGAAGAAGCTCTACCTGCCTGGAGCCAACCCCCAACTTGTGTTTGGCTGATTCCTCAGTGAAAAAATTCCATTAAACCACAAGAGAGTACTTTCTCTCCTATTTCCTCCAAACTCAACCTCTTATCCTCCAAATTCCTTTACTGACTTCCCCCCATATTTACTTTTAACTTGCAAACAATATATTTCATCACGTCTATTTACCCATCAATATTGACTGCTCTCTGAGCCTCTAATCATCTCTCTCTCTAAGGGGCTCTGAAGATGTCAAACAAAAATGTCCTCACTTTTTTTTTTAAGTTTATTTATTTTTTAGTAATCTCTACACCCTATGTTGGGCTTGAATTCGCAACCCCGAGATCAACAGTCCCACACTCTATGGACCAAGCCAACCAGGACCCCCTGTCCTCAAGTTTTAAATATTATTTTAGTTTTGCAACAATCTCACACAAGAAAGTTACAAGTATAATACCAAGAACTCTTTTTCTCCCCAAGCCTTTTGAGAATAAGTTGCTAACCTGATGCCCCTTCCCCTCATTACTTGGTGTGTATTTTTTACAAATGAAGACACTCTTTTACATAACCACAGAATGGCCATCAAGATCAGGAAATTAACATTGACACATTACTGTCATCTAATACTCTAATCCATTCAGGTTTCCCCAATTGTCTAATAATGGCCCTTATAATAAAAGGATCCAGGTCAAAATAATCACGTGTTGTATTTCATTGTTGTGTCTCTTTAGTCTCCTTCAGTGATGTTGACACTTTCAAAGGTTTGAAGCAAGTTGTTTTGTAGACTGTCCCTCAATTCGTGTTGCCCTTGCTTATGAGAGTTACCAACTCCCACCCTCCAGCTATCTCTCCTTTTGTGTATTAGCTGAAAGACAGGAGTAGAGCCTTCCGTTATCTTGGGACATTATTAGAGAGCTCTAGCTACACCAGTTCACACTTCTCTTGGGTCTAAAAGATGTCCAGGTAGTCACAGTATCTTGTTGTTTTCAGGTGCCTAGTTCCTGACTCTTCCCTACAGCTTTGTTCACTATATACTGTAAGAAATAGGGGGTCCTCGTAAGTAAAGGAAGCAGCTTGTGAGGTAAGTTTCCAGAAGCTCAAGAAAGAATGCCCTGGGTGTGCGACTCACTTGGCATCTCCACTTAAACTACAGGTAGAAATCCTATGCTCAACTGAATTTCTGAGCTTCCTCCCAAGATATCCTAATGCTGCAGCCTTCCCCATTTCTGTCCATGTCAGCTCCTGCCTTCCAACTGCTCTGGCCAAAAACCTTTGGGTCATCCTGATTCCTCTCTTTCTCTTTTACTTCAACAGTCTGGTGTCTCTCATAACCAGATCAGTTAGTAAATCCTATCAGCTCCATTTTCAAACTGTATGCAGCATGCAGATTTCTGTCATCTCCACCACTCCTGCCCTGGTCCAAGCCACCACACTCTTTCACCTGATTGCTACAACGGCCTCTCAGTTGGTGCTCTGCTCCTACCCTCGCTCCCCTACAGTCTGTTCTCAATTCAGCAGCCAGAGTAAGTCAGATCCCTTCACTCCCTGCTCAGAACCCTGTCTTGGGTTCCCCATCTCACTCAGAGTGAAGTCAGTGTCCTTCCAGTGATCTAAAATATCCTGAACCACCTGCCCACCATGTTTTCCAAATGCATCGCCTCCCTCCCCTCCCTCCCTCCCTTCCTCCCTCCCTCCCTCCCTCCCTCCCTCCCTCCCTCCCTCCCTTCCTGTTACACTGGCCCCTTGCTCTTCCTTGAATACCCCAGGCACACTCCACCCCATGGCCTTTGCACCTGCTGTTCCCTCTGATGAGAATGCTTTCTCCAGATATCTCTATCTCTCTCCTTCACCTCCTCCAGGTCTGTGCCCTCATGTGATCTTTTCAGAGAGACCACCCACACTACCCTCTTTAAAACTGTAACTTTTACCCCCATTCTGCACTGCTTCTTCTCTTTCCTTGCTTTGTATTTTCTTAGCACTTGATACTCTTCAGCACACTGTGTTCTTCCGTAATATTTTATGATCTGTCGATCACCCCACTACAGAATATAGGGTCCATAGGGCATGGATGTTTTCACCTTTCTTGTTGACCGATCCCATTACCTAGAACGGTGCCTGGCATATAGTAAGTACACAATAAATACATGTTAGATGAATGAATAGATACTTTGAAAGCCAAACAGAAAAGGAATATGGTGATATTATACAATTTTAATTAAAAATATATGCATCTCTAGGGTTTATTCTAAGAATTAGCACATAGTGAAACTGTAACCTAATTTTGCAAAACAAAAGATCACTTTGGTGATTTTTAGTCGTTGTTTTTCAAGATAAAGCTCCAGTTAGCTGCAGCTTTCAGTATTATCATATTTTCATCCCTATTTCAAATGGATTGGCTTTATGGGACCTATTCGATCTTCCTTGGAGAAAAATGACGTCAAGTTTCTGAGTGGGAAGACAAAAGCCTTACTTAAAAAAATTCTGTGCGGAGGGGACTGTGCTTCACGCTTGACACAAGGGGCCACGTGGAAAGCAACTGAAACCTGCTCACAGCTGCCGAAAGCCCCGCTGCCCCACAGCACGTGGGAGGCTGTGGGGAAGGAGAGTTCCAGAGGCCCCCACCCCTCGGAGGGAGGGGGCAGCCAAGACAGCGCCATTCGACAGATGTCACCGTCTGCCGTGCGAGTTAAATAAGGCAGAGAGGAGCAGCTGAGGGGATGTTAGCCTCCTGCCCCAAGCAACATTCTAGCTGAACAGCAGAAAGTATTCAACACTCCCCCTCCCGGAGAAACAACAAGCAATTTCTCTTCGGGGAAAGAGAAAAGGAAAGTTTCCACTAGTTCTGATAGGTCATCAAATTTAAAAGCTCCCTCACCCCTTATCCCTTCAGACAAACTAACAGGACCGTGTCTCGTCTCCCCCTTTCTTTGGAGCTTATTTGCCTTTCAGACTGCTTCTCTGCCCAGCAGAAGCTCCCCAATAATGGCTACATTTAGGTTTTTATTTTCAGATGAATTAACCACTTGAGGAGTAAAAACTAAAAGCAAAGGCCTTTGTCTGCTTTCAGGTCTGCTCCCTAATGAGGCTGGCAGCCTTGAGGACAGGGGACCTTTCTTAGCCATCCCGGCAGCCAGCGCGGTCCCGGCCCCGAACCGCACTAAGTTGTTCCGTCAGCACATTTTTAATGAGCACCTAGTACGTGCCAAGTGCCGGGAGCGCTGCCAGAAGCTTGTGACCTCATGAACTCAGATTTTAGTGGGAAGAAGGCAGACAGTGAACAAGTAAACAGGGTAATTTCAGATTTTTTGTCAATGCTGCAAATAAAATGAAATGGCAACGGAAGAGAGAAGTGGCTGCCCAGGAGAGGGTTGGGACGGCCGACAAGGGCGGGGGCAGGAGGGATGTTTGGTACCAGCCCTCTTTTGTGCACCAGGCCCTGTCCTGTGGACCAGCGCCCCCTTCTTCATCAGCCGTCACACAGAGGAGACTTTTGTGGGGATGCGGCAAGAGCACCGATGGAGGCCCACACATGTCTAAATGATTTAGAAGTTATGAACCAAGCGAACAAACTGTTAAATAAGATATGATCTACCTCGGGGCGCCTGACTGGCTCAGTCGGTGTGTCTGTCTCCGGCTTAGGTCATGATCCCAGGGTCCTGGAATTGAGCCCCACATTGGGCTCCCTGCTCAGCAGGGGAGTCAGTTTCTTCCTCTGCCTCACCCCTCCCAGCACTCGTGCTCTCTCTCTCTCAACTAAAGAAATAAAATCTTAAAAAAATATATCATCTACCTATTGCATTGACAAATTAACTATAAAGACCTGGAAGGCCAGGTTTGCAATCAGTATTCTCAGACTGCTCAGAGTTCTGCATCGAAATAGGGCAGAGCTGTGTGAGCCAGCCCCTGGACCTTTATCCCTGGATATTGGCCTATCCCCTTCTCTTCTAGCCTGGCTGTTTCCCACCGTGAAAGGGGGGGGGGGTTATTACGCACACATTCGATACCTCAGCCCCTATGTCCAAGATTCACTCATGCTTTCTGCAAATAGCTTCCCTGTGGTCCCCCTCAGGATTAGGGGTGTGTGAACCGGCAGCCCAGACCACCCATGGGAGGAGAGACCTGAGGCAGAGACCCACAGACTCTGGAATGGGTTTGGGGTCCTCTGGGGAAAAAATTGCAAGGTCCCAGGTCACTAGGGCATGGTCTAGAAGAGGAGACACAGGCTCTGAGTGGGCAAGCCCCCTTGGCCCCTTGAACCCCTTGCTTCACGAGGAGGGATGCCACTGAAGGATGACCAAAGTGGCACCCTCTACAGCACAGGCCCAGCGCCCCCCTTCGGCCTGGGGCTAGGCAGTACTGGAAGAGGGAGGCTACTTTGCTGATGTAATTGAGAAAGACCTTTCTGAGCAGTGGGAGTAGGAATGACATTTGAATGGAGACTTGAACGGTAAAGACGGTAAAGACGAGTCATCCCTGCCAGAACGTGGGATAGGAGCACTCCCAACGGAGGGAAGAGCGCATGACCAGGCACTATAAGCCCTGTAAGGAAGAAGACTGCAGTGGTTGAGGCGTAACTTGGAGGAGGAGAGGACAGGAGACGAAGGCAGATGGTTAGGCAGGAGCAGGGACCTGGGAGGCCGAGATAAGGAGTCCTTGATCCTGGATGCAAAGAGAAGCCAGTGATCCTTTATAACGGTGTTAACATGGGTATTTTATAACAAGAAAATACAACACAGAGAGAGACAGAATGATTTAAAAATCGGAACCTGGAATTTTTGAAAAGCCCTGTAAGATACCAAGGAGTTCATCTAATCAAATACTTTCATTGTATAGACAAATGGGGAAGAACACTGTGCTAAGGGCAGTGGATCTTATACTGGGCCCCCACCGGGATGGCCATACATAGGAAATAAATATAGAATAAATAAGTCCCCTTGCTTTTCCTTCTACTCACTAAGCCCCTCTGTACAATGCACCGTGAAATGTTGGCCACTTGATTAAGTCCTTCCCGGCTGAATCACAACTGTGCTTGCCTTGATCAATTCAAACCACATTTTTTATTTTTCAAAAGTCATTTTCACCCCAGCTTTGCTGAAGTAGAAGCAAAGATCTGAAAATAAAATAAATTTCCTATTCAAACACAATAAGAATAATTGGATTGGCAAAGGAAAATGAAGAGAAATCACAAAGAAAAAGCAATTAGAGCCTTAATATGTTTGGAAGAATTTGTCAGGGCAAGGATGTGAGAAACTATGAGTTTCCTGGGAGAAGAGTAAATTCCAAAAGCTGCCTGTCATTTGGGGGGATTCCCCAAGGGTTCCCTCCTTGACCAAACTTTACTCAGTCCTCACTCTTGATACCTAACCAAGCTCCTGTTAGTAACTTTCCATACACTGACCCCCTCCCACTGCCCACTGCCCATAAATCCCCTGCTCCTGTGGTATTCAGGGCTGAGTTCAAGCTCTCTTCCCTGTTGCAACAGTCTTTTTCTTTTTTTTAAAGATTTTATTTATTTATTTGAAAGACAGAGAGAACCAGCGGGGGTGGCGGGGGGAGGAGAGGGAGGAGCATACTTCCTGTTAAGCAGGGAGCCCTATGCGGGCGGGGCTCGATCCCAGGACCCTGACACCATGACTTGGGCCAAAGACAGATGCTTCACCGACTGAGCCCCCTGTTGCAACAGTCTTGAAAAATCTTCCTTGCGTGTTTAATTCCGTTGGGTGCGATTTTTCTTGGACCAGATCGTCACTGGGTCTCACATTACAAACTGTCCGTATTTGGAACGGCTACATCTGGGTTAGCCTGAGACAGTCTCAGTTCATGCCTGACACAGGAGTATCATCACCCATTCCACTGTCAAAGTATCCTGGTTTGGGCAATAACTTATAAGGTTCCCCACACATAGTGTGAAATTTACTGGCTAAATTGCCATCGAGGCCCCCGGTGACAAGAGGACCTGCAGGACTTTACGCACGGTTCTGCAGCAATTCCAATGAGCAAGAGAGCAGACTCATGAAATGGGAGCACTCCTTTCTAGTCCTGAGCCCTAAGGCATAGTTACATTACATTTGTATCATTTTATGTCCAAATCAAAATGTTTCTCCATAAATAAAAAATGATGGTTTTCATTAGTCTCTCAAACATGTCCATATGTTGCCTTTATTATCCCTCTCCTTCGAGGACTACAGAGGCGTCTTATTGTGATAAGACAATAAGACACACTTACTGGAAGAGTGACATGCATTCCAGAGCATGGGGTGTGAGGGGAGACCTAGAGAGAGACCAGGAAGGCCAATGTGGTGCAGGCCTTAGGAAAAACAACTGAGATTGGGGGATCAATACCTCATTCTCTGGAGAATTGCATTAAAAGACTGAAATGAGTTTCAAAACAATAATCGAAGCTGACAGCTGCTCTTGACAGGTTGGGACAAATGAAAATTGAGCGGGGCTTTCACATGCTGTGGGGAGTGGGCAGGACAGGCAGGAACCCCTTAATGCCTTTCACTTGGAAACACTGGGTTTCTTAATTGTCTCCTGCTGTGAAGTCAAAGGAGAAGATCCCTCATTAAAGTGAGGTTTGCTGAGTGGTTTTGAAAAAGGGCTTTTTTAGTTTCTTCACTTGTCTGAAAGTATCTGCAAGAAGCCCTTATCCTGCAGAGCTTCCCCAAGTCCAGGGGGACGGGACAGAACTGCAAACTCAGCGGGATCTCAGGTACCGGTCTCTTGCCTCAGGCAAGGTAGGGAGTGAAGAGGGAAGGGTGGGATCAGATAATCTCCAAGTTAGAAGATCTTCATCCTATTGGGAAAGTCTGCCTCCAGAGACTCTCAGCATGGGTTTGTTAATCCCATTTTACAGGTAGGAAGAGTTGAATGAGGAAAGAGCAAGGCCGCTGAAGGGGAGCTGAGCCTCCTGACTTCAGTGCTCAGTATGCAACTGGAAGGATGAGACTGTTTTCAAAAGAACAAAGGCCATCAGAAGGACGCTCTCCTGAGACCTTGTCGCTCAAAACATGGCTCGGCCTTCAGCATCACATCGAAGGACAGCTGGTTAGAAATGCAGGATCTCAGATCCCACCCGAGACGTGCTCTACCGGAATCTGCATTTAACAAGACCCCGAATGGGCCCAAAACTTTTGGGATGCAGCAAAAAAGGTTCTAAGAGGGAAGTTTATAGCAATACAGGCCTACCTCAAGTAGCAAGAAAAACCTCAAATAAACAACCGAACCTTACACCTAGAGGAAATGAAAGAATGTAGAAAATGAAGAATAAAGCCCCAAACCAGCAGAGGGAAGGAAATAATAAAGATTAGAGAAGAATAAATGATATGAAACTAAACAACAACAACAACAACAACAACAACAACAGAACAGATTAATGAAACCAGAAGCTGGTTCTTGAAAAAGATCAACAAAACTGACCACAGGCCAATATCTCTAATGAACATATATGCAAAAATCTTCAACAAAATAATAGCAAACCAAATGCAACAATACATTAAAAAAATCATTCACCACGATCAAGTAGGATTTATTCCTGGGATGCAAGGGTGATTCAATATATGCAAATCAATTAACGGGATACACTGCATCGATAAGAGAAAGGATAAAAACCGATCATTTCAACAGATGCAGGAGAAGCATTTGACAAAGTATAGCAACATTTCATGATAAAAACCCTCAACAAAGTAGGGTTAGAGGGAATATATTTCAACATAACAAAGGCCATGTATGAAAACCCCACAGTTAACACCATATTCAATGACAAAAACCAGAGTTTTTCCCCTAAGATCAAGAACAAGACAAGCATGTCCACTCTTACCACTTTTATTCAACATAGTACTGGAAGTTCTAGCCACAGCAATCAGACAACAAAAAGAAATAAAAAGCTTCCAAATTGGTAAGGAAGAAGTAAAACTTCCACTATTTGCAGAAGATATGATATTATATATAGAAAATCCTGAAGTTTATAGATATAAACTATATATATATAATTATATATAATCAATATATATAACATATATATAATCAATATACACAAATCTGTTGCATTTCTATACACTAATAATGAAGCAGCAAAGAGAATTTAAGGCAACAATCCCATTTATAATTGCACCAAAACTAATAAGATACCTAGGAATAAACCAACCAGAGAAGTGAAAGAACTGTACCCTGAAAACTATAAAACATTGATGGAAGAAATTGAAGACAAAATGAAGAAATGGAAAGATATTCCATGCTCATGGGCTGGAAGAACAAATATTGTTAAAATGTCCATCTATCCAAAGCTATCTACAGATTTCATGCAATCCCCATCAAAATACCAACAGCATTTTTCACAGAACTAGAATAAACAATCCTAAAGTTTATATGGAACCACAAAAGACCCTGAATAGCCAAAACAATCTTGGAAAAGAAAATCAAAGCTGGAGGCATCACAATCCCAGACTTCAAGTTACATTACAAACTGTAGAAATCAAAAAAGTATGGTACTGACACAGACACATAGATCAATAGAACAGAATAAAAAGCCCAGAAATAAAGCCACAGTTATATGGTCAATAATCTTCAATAAAGAAGAAAAGAATATACAATGGAGAAACGACAGTCTTTTCAACAAATGGTGTTGGGAAAGCCGGACAGCAACATGCAGAAGAATGAAGCTGGACCACTAAAATAAACTCAAAATGGATCAAGGACCTAAATGTGAGACCTAAAATCACAAAAATCCTGGAAGAGAGAACAAGCAATAATTTTTCTGACAATGGCCAAAGCACATTTCTTCCAGGTATGTCTCCTGAGGCAACGGAAATAAAAGAAAAATAAACTATTGGGAGTGCATTGAAATAAGAAACTTCTGCCCAGTGAAGGAAACAATTGACAAAACTAAAAGCAGCCTATGAAATGGGAGAAGATATTTGCAAACAACACACCCAATAAAGGGTTAGTGTCCAAAATACATAAAGAACTTATACAACTCAACACCCCCAAAACAAATAATTCAATTAAAAAATGAGCAGAAAACATGAACAGACATTTTTCCAATGAAGACATCCAGATGGCCAACAGACACATGAAAAGATGCTCAACATCACTCATCTTCAGGGAAATGCAAATCAGAACTACAATAAGCTATCACCACACACCTGTCAGAATGACTACAATCAAAACCACAAGAGGGGCACCTGGGTGGCTCAGTCATTTAAGCATCCCACTCTTGATTTCAGCTCAGGTCATGATCTGAGGACTGTGGGATCAAGCACCACGCCAGGCTCCGTGCTAAGTGTGGAGCCTGCTTAAGATTCTCTCTCTTCCTCTCCCTCTGCCCCCCAACCCTTGCTCGCGCACATGCTCTCTCTCTCTCTCTCTCCCTCTAAAACACACACACACACACACACACACACGCACACAAAACAACAGGTGTTGGCGAGGATGCAGAAAAAGGGGAACCCTCTTACACTGATGGTGGGAATGCAAGCTGGTGCAGCCACTGTGGAGAATAGTATGGAGGTTCTTCAAAACATTGAAAATACAGCTACCCTATGAGCCAGCAATTGCACTACTGGATATTTACCCAAAAATACAAAAACACTAACTTGAAGGGATACATGCACCCCTATGTTCATTGCAGCATTATTTAAAATAGCCAAATTAGGGAAGCAGCTCAAGTATTTGTTGATAGATAAATGGAGAAAGAAGATGTGGTACATATATACAATGGAATATTATTCAGCCATAAAAATAATGAAATTTTGCCATTTGTAACACCATGGATGGATCTAGAGAGTATAATGCTAAGTGAAAAAAAGCCAATCAGAGAAAGACAAATACCATATGACTTCACTTGTATGTGGAATTGAGGAAACAAACAAAAAAGGATCAAAGGAAAAAAAGAGAGAGAGAGACAAACCAAGAAAGAGACTTTTTAAAAAAGTTTTTATTTAAGTAATCTCTACACCCAACGTGGGGCTCAAACTCATGACCTCAAGATCAAGAGTCACATACTCTTCTGACTGAGCCAGGTGCCCCAAGAAACATACTCTTAATGACAGAGAACAAACTGGTGGTAAGGGGGGGGGATGAAATAGGTGACGGGGATTAAAGAGTACATTTATCATAAGGAAGGAAGGAAGGAAGGAAGGAAGAAAGAAAGAAAGAAAGAAAGAAAGAAAGAAAGAAAGAGAGAGAGAGAGAGAGAGAGAGAAAGGAAAGAAAGAAAGAAAGAAAGAAAGAAAGAAAGAAAGAAAGAAAGAAAGAAAGAAAGAGAAGGAGGGGAAGGAAGGAAGGAAGGAAGGAAGGAAGGAAGGAAAGAAAGAAAGAAAGAAAGAAAGAAAGAAAGAAAGAAAGAAAGAAAGAAAGAGAAGGAGGGGAAGGAAGGAAGGAAGGAGGGAAGGAAGGAAGGAAGGAAGGAAGGAAAGAAAGAAAGAAAGAAAGAAAGAATCACCGTTTCTTCACATGTTCATTCACACGAGCCAAAGTCAAGAATTCTAAGGACTAGTCTAGACACTTAAAAAAGAACAGCAGTTCCTGAACAAACAAAACCAAAACCAAAACCCAAACAAACAAACAAAAAGCCAAAAACAAGACCCCAAGTGATTCGTATGCACTTCAGAGTTTGAGAAACACGGGCTGGAGCTCTGGATCACACTTTAAACAGCAAGACTCCGAAAAGCATTTAAAGCTATGAATTTGCTTTTGACAGAGAATTCTGATGCTTTTATGCAGTCAGGCCATCTTACCAAGCTCTGAGGCATCATTTCACATACGAGTACCCTCTATAGAATTACTAAATTTACTTTTTTACAATATGAGTTTGAATCTGATAAGAGTAATAGGAAAAGGCACCTCCATTAATTTGAGGCTGAAGTGTTCTCTCTCTCTCTCTCCCCTCTCCTCTTTCCTTCTCCCTGGATATCTTGTGCACGGATTTGCATTGGTGATAATCTTGGATTCATCTCACATTCTCAGCATCCTGTTCATTTTAAGGGGAGGACACCAGCCTTGCTCAGGTTGGAGATTATGAATTACAGTTTGTTTGGTAGTTTGCTGGGTTTGCTAGCCCATGTTTGTTCCTAACTCCTGATTCTGCATCAGCTAGAAGTTTCTTTTTAAATAAGCAGAAAATCCTTTCCCTTTCATTTCAGGAAATATTGTATTTTAATTTTATCTTACTGATGATTTGACTGGGAAGTGACAACCAAGCATAAACCCATGTTAATAATTTTTCTCTTCTTTGTTTCTGGGCCAGAAATTGCAGAAATCACTTCGTGTGAAAAAAAGTTTCAATTAGGTCTAATATATGGGTAGTCTTGGGATACCCTTGGGAAGAAACAGGAAGAATTAAATTGCAAGTTTTAGTTGAACCATATGACATTGCCACTCTCACAAGTGAAATAACAGTGAAATACTGGCAATTTTATTTAATCAACCTAATTAGAATGTTTCAATTTAGAATTCCTTGCCCTAAGGAATATTAAGAGAGGTGTAAGTGCTATTTGTGATTTGTGGAGGCTGGATTGTTCCATTTCCTTGGAGATTTTTTTTTTTTTTTTTTTGGAGGTTGGGACAAATACTCTGAAGGCTAGATAATCATTTCTCTCTTCTAAGCAGCCAGAGAGAAATGGGGAGGTAGAAGGTCAGGTTTGGTTATGGATTCAGGATGAAAGGTTATATCCTTGAAGGAGGCTTATCATCTTCCGAATCTGTGAAATATATAAATGGTGCCAGACACTGACACCACAAGCTAGGGTGAGTTTCTTGTCTACTTCCTTGTTACAGTCAGGTGCAGTTAATACTTGAACTCTGATCAGAGCAAGAAGAGATTATTCTTCATCACTAACTAACGCCATTCTTTAGTGGGAAAGTGGGAGAGGAAGGGTCAAAGGAAAGTGTAAGAATCTAGTCCCTCTCTTGGTTAATTGTAACAATGATACCATAGTCACGCTGTGTTCCATGATACTCTAAGCATATACTATGACAGCCTGAATCACGTCAGCGTGTCATGGAGTGTTTAAGTGGGCTGGCCCAGGATCACGCTTTAGATAGCAAGGTAGGAATCATGTATTATTTGTAATGGTGTGTGTAGTGCTCTTAAGAGAACTTGGCATACAGCAGGCATTAATAACTGTTTTATCTCAAATTTTAAAATTTCTTGAATAAATGGTGACTTTTAAAAACCTATCACATTAGCAAAGATTGAAGATATTACACAAAAAATCTTTGTGGATCGGGGCACCTGGGTGGTTCACTCGGTTAAGAGTCCGACTCTTGATTTTGGCTCAGGTCATGGATGTCAGGGTCATAGCATCGAGCCCTGCATCCAGCTCCTCGTTCAGTGGGGAGTCTGCTGGAGATTCTGTCTCTCTCCCACCCACCCCCTTGCTCTCTCTCTCTGAATTAAATAAATAAATCTTAAAAACAAACAAATTATTTAAATAATAAATAAAAAAATAAATAAAATCATTATGGATCATAAAAAACAATTTGGCAATAAATATCAAGGTTACATTCTATGAACCAATAATTACAAGACATTTATCTTAGGAAAGATAAATTGTTTGAAATGTTTGAAAACACCCCATTAGATAAAAAAATATTTATGTCAATAATATATATGAGTTGAAAAAGCTAAAATCTACCTAAAAACTCAAGAATAAGACATTATATTATAGAGAAATTAATGATATTTTTAGAATATTTAATATTTAATAACTTTGGAAAATGCTCAGGACAGGTGAGGGAGAAAAACCATGACACCAATGTCCTGTCCTTTTTTTGTAACCTAGCACCACGTCACAAAAATGTCCCAAGTTATTTAAAATTCTGCCAAAACAGTATTTGTAATGGCTGCAGGATATTCCATTGGATGTCAACAGAGTAAGTTATTAACTGTTTTATGAATACACACACTAAAAATAACACGCAGATGGGATCATATCATCCCTATTACTCTGCACCTTTTCTCAGTTAATAATATAATCTGGAGAGCTCATCACATAAGCACACACAAATCTTCCTTAATTCTTTCTATCCTCAATGCCAGGATAATATTCCACTGCAGAAATATATGTTGATTTTTCCAAACAACTCTTATCGATACCGTTAGGCTATTTATAGCTTTTTTTGCTATTAAAATCACCCTGCAACAGATACTTTCATGTACATTTTTGTGTACTTATACAAGTATTTCTGTGGGAAAAATTCTGAAATTGCTAGATCAAAGAATGTCCATTTAAAAAATCTGAACAGACATTGCCAAATCGCCCTCCAAATTACTGCACCAATTAACATCCCCTTAACACTGCATGGAAGTAAGTGCTTCATTTTGAAATGGAAACAGCAAATAGGTCACAGTTGACGCTTGAACAACACAGGTTTCAATGGGTTTCTGTGGGTCCACTTATATGCAGATAGTTTACAGTACTGCAAATGTATTCTCTCTTCCTTGTGATTCTCTAAAAATTTTATTTAAATTCAATTAGCCAACACATAGTACATCATTAGTTTTTGGTATAGTGTTCAATGATTCATTAGTTGCATATAACACCCAGTACTCATTCTTGCGATTTTCTTAACATTTTCTTTTCTCTAGCTTACTTTCTTATAAGAATACAGTATAGAATACTTAGAGCATACACAGTATGTGTTAATCGACTGTTGATGTTATTGGTAAGGTTTCCCCTAAACAGTAGGCTATTAGTAGTTAACTTCGGGGAAGTCAACAGTTATATGAGGATTTTCCACTGTGTGGTGGGTTGGCGCCCTGAACCCCCGCAATTGTTCAAAGGTCAACTGTGTTCGTGTGTATGTGTATATTTGAAATAGAGCTCATGAACTCCAACAGTATTATGGCACAATTGTAAATAAGGTCCCCTTCCCTCCTTCCTACATCCCTTCCCACTTTTTCTTCCTTCCTACCTTCCTTTTTTCATTTTTTCCTTCTCTTTCCTCCCTCCCTTCCTCTTTTCTTTCCATCTTTATTATTTTACCTAGTGGGAAAAGAGACAGAGGGGAAAATCAGAGTGAAGGCCAGTGAAGAATTTATGTGGCATTTAGAGAATTGGAAGCAAGCAGGAAATGGGCTTCAGACGGAAGCAGAGCGCTTATTTCGGCAGCATATGGACTAAGATTGGACTGATACAGACGTTAGTCTAGCTTCTGCATAAGAATGACACACAAGTTTGTGAAGCGTTTTCTATTTTTATGGTAACAGTGAGGGGCGATGGGTGTGTAAACTAAGCCTATTGGGGCAATCATTTCACAATACCTACACACATCAACTCATCACCTGGTACACCTTAAACTTACATAATGTTACGTCAAATATATCTCAGTGAAGGTGGGAAAAACTTGGAAGCAGAATGTTGTGGGGAATACGTGGAAATCTGCGGTGTGGGGCCAGTCGGACATACTGGGGAGGACAGTTTGGAAGTGCGTTTCCAATCTCCCTGGGCACAGGATTCCCCTGAGGGGCTTGTTTGAAAACGCAGATTCTCATTCAACGAGTCTGGCTGGGGCCTAGGAATCTGCATTTCTAATGGGCTTCCGGGCAGCGGGGCTCCTGCTGGTCTGGGACCACACTGTGAGGAAGAGAACTCAGCTGACAAAGCCTGCTTCCAGCAACAACAGGCAGGAGCATTAGTCAGTGGGGAGGGCTGTGAGCATTACTATTTAGAGGCAAGAATGCCTCCTGCAAATGTTACATACAAGGTGATAAAGGTCATGGGCTGGCTCGCTCCGTGATCAGGAACCCTGATCTCGAGATCAGATGATATTTTGTTTGCTTCATCCCCAAAGTAATGACGTCTGCCCCACAGAGTCCTCCAACGTCTCCTTCGTTCACGGAGCGCCCGCGGCTGCGGACACTGTCCCGGCTTTAAGTGGCAGGTGCCCGCCTTAAGTTCAGTCCTGAGGGTGCCCACAAGCTGCACCTGGAGGGACCGAGGCCACAGCTCACTGCTGTCCCTGCGGGCCGAGAACAAAATGGGCACTAGGGCCTGAAGGCCCAGCGTTAAAGTAGTTTCAGTTGGGGCTTGATAGCACCACCACTTCCTTTGGAATGAAACCATTAAAAGCTCCTCTACAGTTTCGCCATGTTCCACGGAAACGTTTTCTGAAGCGTTGCATTCCGGCAAAGCCAGGATTATTGATGTATGTTTGGGAACCGGGATGTTTTTATATCTAATTCTTCCTGTGAGATGATTTCTTTGCCATCAGTCCTTGTAAATCAAGGGAAGTACAAATGCTAGCTTTAAAAATTCACAAGCTGAGGTTGACAGAAACACTTTTCACCTCTCTGATCCAAGCCAGGCCGCGTTTGATGCTGGCACACCTAGATTTTCCCTCTCTCAGTTTCTGCCTAAGGATAGCTAGAGAGAAGTTACCAGTAAACATGTGCACGTGCACCCTCCGCCCCAAGAGCTCAGGCTTGGAGGCTTAGGGAAACTCGTAAATGAATGGTCTACTTTTCAAAACATAATCAAAAGGACAAGACTCAGTGGAGGTCCTAAGAACTTTGTCACCCAATGAGGCTGTTGTTCGCGTTTAGTGAATAGGTTCAATGTGAGTATAAGGGTGTGTTTCTCTAAATCCCGGAGGGACATGCCGGGTTAGCTTTATGAGTGATAGCTACAAATTGAGGAAACATGAGAAAAGTTTCTAATACGCTTGTATTCACTTTAAATTTTGCTTTAATAAGGGATCATTAAAAATATGATTAGCAATTAGGTTGTTTTTATGCTTGAATCATGCTTTCATTTGCATTAAAAAGTTCTGTTTGAGTAGAAAAATCAGAGAAGCATAATGTTTCCTCTCTTTTTCAAGAAATCAAGCTGTTGAAACTGTATGTTTATAATAACGGCAAAACTACTATCTACCTGGTGTGTGAAAGAAAACCAACAGCTTTCTTAAAGTTATCTTTACATACACACCCATTGACAGCCATAAAAATCTTTCTGTTTTGTGTTAATGACTTAAAAGAATTATGAAGATGGGAGTTGAGAGATCCTGTCCCAGGACCACTTGATGTCAAGGCTCTTTCCCATCCAAGATGTTGAAGGAACTGTTCAGGTTTCTTGGAGAAGCAAGAAGCAGAGGAACACGTCTGCTTCAAGAATGTGGTGTGTGACGGGCTGCCAAGTGGTGCCAGGTCATTGCCTCAGCTCCAAACCCACTCTTCTGGACTCCGTCTTCTAATGCTGAGCACAGGACTCTGCGGACAATTCTGCCTTGCCCACCGCTCCTTATTAGGCTCCAATAATAGGGGGTGCTGGAGAGACTCGGGAAAGCTGGAGGAGAAAAGGGATTGGGGCTCTGGTTCCGGTGGATGCCCTGGCAACGGCACATCTTCCAGCCAGCAGCAGCTGACTCCAGTGTACGGTTTCTCCCCCCTGCTTTGCACACCCAGCCTCCTCGCTCCCCTTCAGAGACACCAGCACCAGCTGCTGTAACCCTCTCTTCCAAACTCTGGGTGCCGTTCCATGGAACCCCTCCTCAAGCTCAGAAACACCAGCAGAGCCCAGGATTGGTGCCTCCTCGGGGGGTCTGCATCCCAGCCCTGGGCCCCTCCTCTGAGTCTCCGAGTTTTCGTGGTCCCAGCCTCTTCCTTTTATTTTATTCTCCTGGCCGGCAGTGGGAGCTGCTCCCTCTAGTTGCCCCTCCATGATGTGCCGGGGTCTTCGTTTTGTCTTTTTAGTTCCCCTCATACTTGGACAACAGCTCTATATTAAATCCTCTCCATTAAAATAATTGCTGTGGTTTCTTTCTCTTAAAGCCTTGGCTGGTAGATGAGCTGCTGGGCAGGATTCCTTTCCAAGACACAACAGGCTTGGAAGCATAGAAGAGTTCGCTGTAAGATTTGTTGTGCAATTTGGTATTAAACCAGGTATGGGTCAAACTACCTGATCCTTTTTTGGAACACCAGAGATGAGCACAAGAGACACCTTGTAACTCCTGAAGGTTGTTCCATGAGTTTCCACCTCCATCTACGCTATCTATGCTCTAAAAGGATAAACAGGATGTGAGGCGCTGTGAGATGGTGGTTACAGTATTCTCCAACTTAACTGCCTTAATGCAACACACACACACACACACACACACACACACACACACACACAGAGTTTTTTCTATGGAGAAATTGGAAGAAGGCAACAAAAGCAACAAGAGATTTCTGGAGCCAGAATTCCAGGTATGGTTAGAATATGAGAATTATATGTCATTATAAGAATAAATGCCAGCATTGTTGGGGTGGCAGCTGACACTTATTTCTCTGTAGACTAAATGTAGCTTGATCTGAAAACCTTTTAAATGAGTGGGGAAAACTGCCATTTCATTTATTTTTAGTAAAAATACAATGTTGCAATGCGACTTGATTCATACCTCAACCCAGGGTGCAGAACTATAACTGGAACTTTGCACTATTGTCATTGTAGGAGAAAAGCAACCACGTGTTGTGTAAGTCCTGGTCGTGCACATTCCTAAGATCCTCTTGTGTGTGTTGGTTCCAAACAGCAAGATTGCATATGGCAACAGTGACAGGAAACATTTCAAGTTTGTTGCTTTGTGTATAACACAGTGAGGACAGTAAATACTCCCTATGTCTTATCTCTTGTCTACAGATGATAAAACTAATCTCGAAGACATAAGGCAACTAGCTCAAGGTCATACAGTTGTTTAGTGGGAAAATGTCTGAGTCTGTACCTATTTTTTTAAAATAAAAAGTAAGTTTAAAATATCTCCAGCCTTTGTCTTATATTGAATTAGCCAGTAGCTCTCTAAAGCAATAGCCAGTGGTTTACAACTTTTGCTAAATCTTCACTCTCTCCAGAGTGTTCATCAGTAGACCTCACTGATTTGCATACACCAAATGTTGCAGGAGCTATACTCTTCAATGATATCCTTTTCAGTGCTGGTCTAGAGTGTCCCTTTCAAGTGGCAAATGTGCTGCCTTAGCACGTTGATGAATACTTCTACTCTTGCATAATCACCCATTTTCCCCAACATTATTCACTCATCAATATTTAGTCAACACCACGGAGTACAACGGTGTGCTTCTGTATGCTTTACTGCATTTAATTCAAGGTTCATAATAAACCAATGAGAGTAGGCAACATTATCTTTCCCGTTCTCTGGAGCAGAATGAGGCGCAGAAAGTTTAGTCAATTTTCGCAGAACTACAGAACTGGTAAGTCACAGAGGTGATTTGAAAGTTCCAGGCTTCTAAATCCACGGGGCTGACGCAGTTCTGGATACATGTAAACAAAGGATGAGGATCCCAGAAACCCGACTGATCCACAACGGAGCCCACGGGAGGGAAGAAGTAACAGGGTCAGTGGATGTCTCTTTCTCCCTAACCATGGCCAAGGCGGTCTGAGGGGCTACTGCTGGGGAGCTAGAAGCAAACACCAGGCTGCGTACTTACAGGCGCCCTATCAGGAGTATGGGCAACAGCAGCTTGAAACCTCAATTCTGAGCAGAGTTCGGATGAGGCAAACTGCTTGAGATGCCCCCAGTATGTTGTTATACGACTCCTGTCTGTCCCTGTATTTGTCATTTTTCTGCACAGATACACACTGTATTTTTTTCTATCGATTTTCAGAAGCAGCCAAGAGACACATCCTGCTGAGCCGACACTCAAAAGGTACGAATGCCAGAGCCCCTGCCATTGCTTTTTGCCTCTAAATTTGAGAACATATTTGTTATATAAAAAGGAAAATTAAAAAAATTAAAAACAAAAAACCCCTGAGATGCAAGAGATTAAAAAATTAACACAACACCTCTAGAAGGTAATAGCGAAATCATTCATTGGTGATGGTGTCTACGAAATCTCTCCACACCAAGGCCTTGAGAAGTCACCTTGAAGGCCCCACTGTCTCCTCTCAACACCTCACGTCAACCCTCAGTGCAGCCCTACATGCTATCCAGAGAAACCAAACCTATGCATATCTGAAAACTGCTCTGAAGGCCCATTCTCCTCAAGCCCACTCTCAATCCAGCCAGGGGATTATCAGAGATCCGCGAGCCGCCTTTCAGAAATTTGAGGATGCAGCAAGGAAGAAACCCATTTTTGTAATGCCCCCATATTTCATTCATTCATCCACTCGTTCATCCATTGGTTGTTTACTGGTCACCTAATCTTTGTGCTGAGAAATCAGCAATGAGCCAGACAAAGAATCCTGTCAAGTCATCTCAGTATCTTTTTCCTATGGACAGGATGCAATAAGGAAAACATACAATCGTATCTGCCTTTTAGATTTCAATATTTCACGCTCCCATTTCTGACCACGAGGGGAGTTTTCTCTGTAGCGCTCTTCAGGCTGTCTGGCTCATCTCCTAAGTTAATTTACTCACTATCTGGTCTTCCACTTAAGCAGATAATAGTGTCACGAAACGCAAAATTAGAAGGCATTTATCTTGTACCCAGATGTCCCAGCTTACGAAGAGTCTTGGTGTGATTTTGGGGGAAATGAAACGTCATTGTGTGGGAGTTGTGTTTAACGAGAACACCTTCCTGCACTATTGCAGGCGGGGGGAGGGGAGATCATTTTATGGTGACTCACAGCAAGCGTCATGGCATCCACCCCTCTGACAGTGGCAGATCCACTTTAGCTTGGATCTCAACTAGGAAATCAATCTTTGTATGCCAATGATGACTTCTTCTTCTTCTTTCTTCTTCTTCTTCTCCTCCTCCTCCTTCTTCTTCTTCCTTTTAAATAAACTAAGTAACAACTTCAACTTCAGGGCAAACCTTGTGTTACTTTGGTTTTTCCCAAAAACTCAAGTGGGAAAGAGTGTCTTCCAATGAGTTTTAATATGGTTTTCTCCAATATTATGGCAGGTAGAATATTCATGCAGAAAACAGGGGTCCTGATATCAGAGAGAGAGCTACAGGCCGAGCAAACAAGGGGAATTGAGTAGCACCTAGCATTTTACAGAATGCATTAGAGGGTGCATGAGTCATAAAACAAAACAGCCAACAAAGCACCTAAATTGAATATTGAGAATCCTCAGGTGCAAGTATAAATAACTTTTGCAAATTATAAAAGGGCCCTGATACAAAGAGTAGATCATCCTAGTCTAAAATAGAGTGGGACAGGCAGAAGACTACCAACAAAGTGTGTACCATATACAGAGAAGAAAAATCTAGACCAGACTGGAAGAGTCATTGTAAAAGGGTAATCCCCAGTTCTTAGAGAAGGAGATGGGAGTTTACTGTGCTCATTCTCTCCCATCCTCTTTCATTTAGCCATCAGAATTTGTTCTTATAGTTTGTGTTCATAAATTGTTCACATGCCAGAGGATAAAGCTGATCACACTGAACAAATCCTTGAGATGCCTTTAAAGAGTTCCGGGTTAAGAAACACCTGCGTGTTTTATTACATTAAGATTTTCCTGGCCATTATGGATAAGATTCTACTGCCAGTATATGGGCAAAGCAACTGAGCAGAACTCCTGATCAGAGGCTGAGGAGGCTCCACATTAAGTTCTAGTGGATGTTTTCTGTGTCCTGCTTTTCTTAGGACATCTATGATAGTGATTGTGCCTTAACACTCCTTGATTAGGAGTTGACCATAAAAATAGAAAGTCAAAACACTATTAGTTAATTAATGCATGGTCATAGGGAAACATACTCATCAAATCGGCCAAGGGCATCCCTGTCATTTATTCCATAGAGAATGTAAATTAAAATCTGCCTTTAGTTTTGCTCTCATCCCTTCTTCAAGGGTCACATATTTTTAATTCAAACAATGAGAAGCAAACATTTAATTCTAGTTAAAATGAACAGATTGTAAACTCTCTAGGTAATCCAACTTTTACCTTTAAATAGAGTTAGACCTCTAGGAAACTACATGGCTTAGGTAATCATCAAACAGCTTTTTATTTTACCAAAGAAGCCACTGTTCTGCATTTCCTACAGAAGGATTGTTGAGGATAGGTGTTTACTCAATATGCCATGTATAAAACCCCATGTGAAGAGCCCTGTCTTCCTTAAGGACCCACATTCACATTCCTGATAATGAGAACTAGGAATTGTATCCTATTTCCCCTCTTTTGACTTGACCTTCTGGCAGCTCAGGGCCACACTATTCACTCAGCCACAGCAACCAGGCCACACATTGACTTCCTCACTCGGTCTCTAATCTTCGGTTTCTATATATAGTATTCCGTAAGTCGTATTGTATATTACACACGATGTGAGAATGGATTAAATAAACGTCTCGCAGGTATTAGAGGTAAGCTGTGCTCAGCAAAGCATGCTATTCATATTGTCAACTGGTAATTCCATTTTCAAATCCTTTTGACAAAGAGTTAGAGAATAAATTTTTCAGCAAAGTAGATTTTCGGTCTCTCAAAGGCAAAGCCTGTCTTTTATTTCTCTCTTCATTATTCTCTGCAAATAACAGGGGCTCAGCAGATGCCACTGAAGGCAACAAGGGCTAACAATTGTTTATTGGGCGTTTGGCTCCTATTTCTTGGAACCTGTAACCTGGGAGGCTATTTGTGATCCTGAAATAGGAGGTGCAAGATATGGAGACGAAGAAGGCCTTGGTTTCTCCAGTGAGCACTTAACTGCTCCCATCGAGGTGGGCAGACTTGTCGGAGTCTGCGTTCATGACGACAAGGTGTCCGGAGGCCCCTGCACCCAGTGCCGGGGGGCGCGGCAGAGAGCTCGGCAGCGTTGCAGCTGCAGCGGACAAGCCTGGGCCTCACCGGGGAGTACGCCTGCTCTCTGCCCACCCAGCTAGTTTCCACCGCGCAGGCGCACAGGAAACGCCTCTTCCGTGCGGAGTCGAAAATACTAGGAGTCTGGTATTCTCCCACTTTTTCTCAGGTTTGCCCATTATTTTGTGTCCTACTCCACCCAGATGGCTTCTGGCTATCCCCTTGGCACACTCAGGTTACACAACGGATTTGGGGTCGCCTGTGTCCCTCACGGCCAGAGGGGCTTAAGGAAGGACAGCTGCGACTCCCTGACTCTGCCGTCTTATCAAGAATCGAAAATAACATTTAGATTATTTCTTTGCCAATATCTTCATACTATACTGTTGGAAGGAGCCTGCCTTCTTCCTAAGGTCCTGTGATTTGGGAGCCTAGCAGTGACAACTTGTTCCACGGCTTGGAATAGAAAAGTCAGGTTGGATGCTTTCTTTTTCTAATTTGGCAAATTGAAAACTATAAGAGTCAAAACTCAGCAAATACAGCAATAAACATGCGACTTCCTGCTTAACCTACGTACGTGGTTGTGTTTAGTGTTTCCAGCACCAAACAGATTGTAGATATTTCAAAAATAATATAGGAACAGCTGCGTTAATTTATTATAGTTTTATCCTAAGTGTGCTTAATTGTTTCAAAATAATGTTCATTGCCCAAGCTGGGAAAAGTAAAAATTTACTACAGTGGAAATCAAAGACATGTAACATATTTGATTTATGGCTCTAAAAGGAAAAAAATACACAAGCGAGGAAGTCAACAGGAGATACTAGGCAGACTGAAGCTTTGATGCTTCTTACCTAAGTATCATTGAACTTGTGCCCCCACCTGGTCCCCACTCCCCAGACTTGGACACAGGTTTTGCAGTTGACAATAGCTAAAGGGCCCTCTTTAGGATTGTTTGCTTGGAATGCAGGATTTCAATTTTATGTAGGGAAAAAAATAACAGAATAATCATTTCATAGCCAATTAGACATCAATTCATAAAGTCAGAGGCCTGTAGAGTGGTGTTGAAAGGATCCAGAAATAGGTGTGAAAAGAGAGGAGAACATTTACAGGGTGCCCACTTAGTACTAAATAGAATGATATTTAGTACCTATGCTAATTATTTCTCTATTTTGTAGGTGAAGAAACCAAGCCTTGGAGAGGCAAAGGGACTTGTCTAAGACCACAGAGTAAGAAGAGGAGCCAAGTTACAAATTCAGATTGTTCAAATCCTAAAATCCACCTCCACGCATTACAGCGATTTACCTATGATGCGTCCTGTTGTTACTAAAGTGGAATAGATGGAATTTGGGTGCACATGTGTTAAGCGTCAGCTGGTACACACACACACACACACACACACACACACACACACACACACACACACAGTATTTAGAAAAACTACCTAGAGAAGACTTTTTCAGGGAAGGTGAGATCCCGAAGGCATAGATGTGAGCGAAAGCCCAAGAAGTGGAGGATGGCTAAGGTGCCTGACAAGAGAACACTTTACTTTGCTCCTGATGAAAGCAAAAAATGCTGGAAAACTGGAGCGAAGCTGGGGATAGAGACTTCTGGGAGGATAGTGGACTTTGGGCTGTACCCCAAGATCCCCCTTTATGACGGAAATCTCATTCCCTAGCTTTGGGGAGTGGCCCTGGCAGGGAGCTCTCAGTCCGCAGCCCAACTGGGGAACTGCCCTGGTCCTGCAGTCAGTGACTGGTGAGCGCAGGGCTCTCAAGCTCAGCCCCCTCCAGTCAACCTGGGACAACTTTGCAGGGTCATCCCACCTTTCCGCATGTCCCATCTGGGCAACGAGGCTTTGCCGAGACAGTACCACAGCCCAACTTCTCTCTCTGTCCAGTCCGGCTTCCTTCTCTCCCCCAACACATAAGGACCCAGAGAGCCAGCCCCAGTGCTGGAAACTTTCTGCAGGAAAGTGATCGCAGAGCCTGCTTGCCAGTCAGTGTACCTGTAACAGGTGGCTAAAGAGCACTTCTTTAAGAACAGGGATGCCTACGTGACTAGTGTGAAATTGCTTAAGTCTTTGTGATATGACACCTTTATCGTTGGCTTCCAGATCCTCAAAAAAGTCTAGTGTCCTCACAGACAGTTTTGGTTAAGTAGGAGTATTGGGGAAAATGGATAAAGAGCCTAGATTTCCAGTCTAGACCAATATGCTGCAGAACGGGGACAATGGAGACAGAAGATGAGATAGTCACAACCTGTAGGGATTTGCAGAACTCCCAGGAGGGGCTGGGAACCATCATGGGACATGGACTTAGTGCTTGAGCCAAAGTGGCCCAGATCTAAGAGGCAGGAACGAACTGGCTGACATGCGGGTTAGCAGTGATGAGGCTGGGCTTTACCCTCATGGAAAGGGGCTAAGTAATTCCCGGGCAGGGAAGTGGATGTAACAGGTCCACGTGAGGGAGAAGGCATCCTCTGAGCAGCGCATGGACCCGTCCAACCCTTTGGGAGAGATGGGCCCCTCCTCTGAACTTCCTGGCTGTTGGCTCCACTCAGGTGGCACTTGACATTCTCCCCAGTCTTGTGAATCATACGTCAAGTGTCCAGTCTCCCTCGCGAGGGTGTAAGGTGTCTCCCTTGCTTTGTGCCTCATGGCACTTAGCACCTCACATAACAGACTCTTAAGAAAAACACAATTAATTGATGATAGCCCTTGAGACAGCGGAGCAAGGAGGCTGACCAGCTCTGTAAAGGCTCTCTTAAACCTTACACGTAAATTTGAAACCACTGCTCTCTGGACAAGAAGCCCTCATTTGCTGGTCACCAAGCCTTCCTTACATACAAGGTTTTGTTTGTTGTTTTGAAATTGAAATGCTGGCTTCAATCAGCAGTTCCTTCAGAAGCGCTGCTGCCTGACACTGACCTTTTATTAAAGAGAGGGACTGCTGGAAGCATAACTCACACCTCTTCAATGAGATTTGGAAAGCGGAGAAGAGAACATCACTTCATCTATTTCTCCACTGAAAGGTTATTTCAATCAGTGAGATCGAATGAGCTTTATTCATAAAGCACTCCGAAATCCTGAAACACTTTGTATTAAATATATATTTGACAAAGGAGAAGCCTGGGCTGAGAGGATGAGATGCTGTCAAAATACAGATCTCAAATACCCACCAACGCAGAAAAGCACGGGATTCGATAGCGGCAGACCGAGCCCAGAAGCCAGCTTCGGCCTTGGGTCTCACTTGGCCTTTCTGTAGCTACAGATTCTCCAAGTGGGGTGGCAAGTACTTACAACTACAAAACGAGAACAAGTAGGTTCCAGAACATGACACCAGGCACGTGGAAGGCTCATGGTAATTAAAAGGTGCCTTCAGAGTTCCTGATGGGACCCAGGCTTTCATGTCACTTGGCTCCCACTGTCACTGTCTGACTCTGGTTGTGGTTAGCAGCGCTAGTTTTGGGATTAACCATACTTCTATTCCAAACATTTACTAGCTCTGTGACAGTGAGGAAGTTTCTTAACCTCCTGAAATACAACCTCTTTACTTATAAAACGGAGAGTCTGGCCATCTCGCAGGTATGTGGTAAGAGCTGTCTGTGGTAGAGGGTGTCTGTCTTAGCACACTCCCCTTATCACAGCTCCTCTGTGCACTGAAAGCAAGCTGCCCTTCACAGAAACACGGCTATGGCTTTGGTCCGAATCAGAACCTGAGCTGGTACTATTACAAACCACATGCAACTCCATCTTGGAAGCATTTTTAGCAAGTGTTTAATGCTCCACCATCATTTTCCCAAGTAATGGCTACTGCGCGATGAGCCATATATCGGGTTAACAAGAAGGACAATAAAGGTCGTGGGCTTCTCATCTTCAGGGTGACCCTCCTCGGTCAAGGTCTTCCTGTGATTGAAATTGAAAGAAAAATTTCAAGAACTTCTGAGCCAGCTAGCTGAGACTGAACCAATTACTATGTTTGACCTCCATGTTACTATAGAACCTTCTTGTGCCTTCTGCAGCCTCTGACTTGTTGCCTTCAGCCCTCATCCCCGCACCCAGCCAGGGCTGTGCTCTGACCCTGCCCAGACCTTTCCAAACAGCTGGCGTGAGAGCTCAGCGACGTAATGGGCAGGCGACTCTCCACGGCCCCGCGGCGCTCAACGGCAGAAGCTGACACAAGATCTGGCACCCTCTGGCCGGGGACAGGCCTCTGTGATGCACGCGCACATACATAAAGCAGCGTGGAGCATCGAAGCGGCACGCGCTGTGTCAGGCGTGCCACACGGGTAGGTCTCTTTCCACAAAGACTGTCTGCTCACTGCCCACTCACGGGACAGCAACGCCCGTTTGGGCGTGACACTGCACATCGCCACACTGACCCCAGCTCTTCAGCAACTGAGACCGCTGACACCAAGGTCACCAGTCCTGGGAAGGCGTTCCTCCTACATGTTAGGGAGTTAGGGCCCCACACATTCCTTCACCTCGTTAAGATAATCCACACAAAAATCACAGGCTAAATGGCTAATCACACACACACACACACACACACACACACACACACACACACACACACACACACCATTTTTTGTTAACTCATGTGAGCAACACCATTTGATTCCCAATAAACAATGTTTCAGGGAAACTGCATTGGAAAGCTCGGCTGAACCCTGAGGCCAAAGTGGCTTCTTCCCTTCCACTCCAAATCTAGACTTTGAGACATTTTCTGAACTTGACTCTCCAGTGTGTTTGCTGACAGAGATGAAAATACAACTTCCTAAATTCCAAAAAATATACCAAAAGCAAAGTTAAATAGACCCCACAGTGAAAGACTACGTTTATAAAGGAGACAGAAAGACAGAGAGAGAGGGAGGGAGGGGGAGCAGGAGAGAGGGGGAGAGAGAGAGAGAGGAAGATAATAGAAAACATAAAATCCAGAAGTTTGGTAACATACTCTGTGGGGGAAACCAGAGAATAGGCACTTTCCTACATTGCTGGCTGGAATGCAAAAAGGCATTCGGAAATACCTACAAGAATTATATATGCATTTACCCTTTGATCAAGCAATCCTACCTCTAGAAATCTCAAAGATAAACTGGAAATAAAACAAAAAAGCTAAATGCCAGACTATTCATTTTGGTGCTATTCGTAATAGCTAAAGCTGGAAAAACCCGTACGTCCATCTAGGGGACAGGGTGAGTGAGCAACAGTCCATCCACACAAAGGAGACCGTGGAAGCTGTGAAAAGGAATGAAGTCTCTGCCTACACTCTACTATGAAGTGATCTCCAGGATATACTGCTAAGTGAAGCAGAAAAAATGTGTATAATACGCTACTAATTTCATAAGAAGTGAGAGAGAGAAGGCCTTTATTTGAATATATTTTTCAAATGAAAGGATGACCCATAAAATTTTTTTAAGATTATTCCCTCTTGGGGAAGGTAGAGAATAGGGTAAAGGATCAAGGATAGAAGCTATCTTCTTTAAATATGCCTTTTTATGGATTTGACTTTGGACCCATGGAACCACTTTACAGAATTAAGAAACAAAAGTTATACAACAAAAGCAGTTTCTAAATATTTGAAACAAATAAGCCTTTATATACCCATACAGAGACTAATGATTCAGCTAAATATAGATGGGTTGCATGCATGTGAGGAAATTACTGAGGCCAAGGAAAGAACCATGCAGAAGAATTATAAAGAGAAAAGTGCTTGGAGCTCACACAAGGCCAGGAATAGTGCCTCTTCACACCTGTCCTTTATTACTAAACTGTCCTTTCTTATTAAACTTGACAATTCACTGGCCATTAGGTAGAATATAAATCTCACCTCAGTAATGGGCAATAATGAGCCATAGCTTAAAGGCTGCCCTGGTCCTACGGGACAAAGTTCAGAAGTAAGACCTAAATGTATCAAACTGTTTCCCAGTAACTTAAACAAATCCTAAAAAAAAGTTCGAGACTGCTTGTTGGAATACAAAAATAACCAGAGCCAACAAAGTAAAAGTCACAATGCCAGACATTCAGTCAAACATTATCTGGAATACCAGGAAGTAGAAAGATACTACCTATAATTAGGAGGAAAAAAATCAATCAGTCAAAACCTACCCAGAAATGACACAGATATTATCGAATACCAGGAAGTAGAAAGATATTATCTATAATAAGGAGAAAAAAATCAATCAATTGAAACCAACCCAGAAATGACACAGATATTATTAGAATTAGCAGAAGAGGACATTAAAATAATTAAACTGTATTCTACTCATTCAAGTAGCTTGAGGAAATACTGACCATGTTAATCAAAGACATGAAAGATATATATATATATATTATATATATTCACTATATAATATATATATTCACTATATATATATATAATATATATATTCACTATATAATATATATATTCACTATATATATATAATATATATATTCACTATATATATATTATATATATATATATATATATATATTATATATATATATAATTCAACTCAAACTTCTAGAGACTAAAACTTCAATGTCTCAGATGAAAAATACACCGATTGGGATTAACAGCAGATCAGACTTTGCAGAGGTCTTGCAGACTCTGCAGAGACTTGCAGGGGAAAAGACTGGTTAAGTTGAAGACAGAGCCATGGAAACTAAAATGAAACAGAGAGAGGGGAAAAAAGAACTCCAAAAATCCCCAGAGCATCAACGAGCTGTGGGCAACTTCAAGAAGCCTGATATATGTATCGTTACATTTTCCGAAGAGGAGACACATCTGCACAGCACATATTTTGTTTTTCCTGTGTCCTGTGCATGAATTGTCAATGTAGAGGTGATTCAGAGTTGTGGTCCCAAAAAGCTGCCATCCCTCTCATCAAGAAAAGTTCTTAGGGCCCAGATGTTTTTTAGGGCATTAATTTTCAACTAGAGAAAGGGGCTCAGAAGCTCCCCAAGAACCTTATTCTCCATGGATGCCCACTCTCAGGCTGAGTCTTAGTGAGGTGGATCCCATCCCTAGAACTTTGTCGCACTGGGCAGGACAGTAGGGTTCCCCCCCCCACCATGGTTCCCAGGCCTTAAGGCCTCTTGGCCACAGCATGAACCCGATGAGTCCCTGACAGGGAAACCAGAAGTTCATCTTCAGAATATCCTGGGTAGTGGGTCCCTCTAATAGCAAGGTTAGTGGGTCCACAAACCTTCAGAACAACTGCTCATGAGGTATGTGAAACTATACCCCAAACCTGGCTCTCCTTGTGACAATTCTATGGGGAACAAAGGAATTCAGAACTACTACGAGGGTCTAACATATAACTATTCATAGGTCTAGATCCATACCCGCAACTACCATCCAGTTATAATGGGGGTCTATGATGCTAAGTGGTGAGTCCACTTCTGTGATATTCTGGAAAAGATAAAACCATAGGGACAGAAAATGGATCAATGGTTGCCAGGAGCAGGGTATGACGGGAGAGGTGGGTTACAAAGAGGAAGCACAAGGAATATTTGGAGGTTGTATAATCTTCTATAGAAACAGTTCCATAATCTTGACTGTGGTGATGGTTATATGACTATATGCACTTACAAAATCGATAGAACTATATACTAAAAAGAATGACTTTTATTATTACACATTTGTCAAAACTCATAGAACTGAATACTAAAAAAGGTGAAGTTTATTAGATATAATTTATACCTTTCTTAATAAAACAAATAGAAAACAAGTAAAAAAAGTCTAAAAAAATTGAGGCCTTTAAAACATAAATATATTTTTATATTATATTTGGCTTTTATTAAGATTGATCTCAATTCATACTCTGGTAACAAACTTCCCCCAGGGTGAAATCCTTTAGATTTAGTGATTCTCAAACTTTAATATGTATATAATCTCCAGAGAACTTATTAAAATGCAGATTCTAATTTAGGAGGGGTGAGGGCAGAGATTCTGCATTTCTCAGAAGCTTCTAAGTGATGTCGATGTTATTGGTCTATGGAGCACACTTTAAGCAGCAAAGCTGAGGACTCTAGTCAGATTACTTGATATATAAAGGTCAGGAGAACTATTCATTCAGGTTGGAAAACATCTTTGTGGCATGATACATTGTCTTGGTCGGTGTGTGTTAAAGGATTGATCCCTTAGCAACAGTGTGTCACTTACTATCCTCAGAGCTGAAAGCTGACCAACTGGACCATTCTGGAGCCAGCCCTGGAATCAAATCCAGCTAATGGTTGTAGAGAAAACTTGTCAACAAAAATCCAAAAACCCCTGCCCTGAGAGTAGAAGCTTCAGGAGGCCCACGAAACCACAGTGGCCTATGAATCCACAAAGGCCCATCCATCCATCCATCCATCCATCCATCTGTCTAACCATCTACATATGAATAGCAACCTCTCTTCAAATGTGCATGGAAATTACTTAAAAAGGAAGTCAGTACTGATTTCTTGTGATTCTACTATGAGTGGCACCAGTGCTTCCTGTGCCCCCAGCAGGAAGTTTCATCTGTGGAGTGGTCTCCCAGCAGGAGTAAGAAGTAGCTGTAACAGGAAACTGAGTGTTGGACGATGGTAAATAGCTGGTTTTTATATTCGACAACTTCATGACACTTTCCCACAGAACTGGCACTTCTTTTTGTGTGCTTAAAAAAAAAAAACAAAAACAAAACCCACTATAAAAATATCTTTACAGCTTCTTCGCCTACAGATGCCCTTAGGTATAAAACATTGCTGAGCAGCCTAACACATGCCAATACCTTCAGATACTTCACTTGGGGCTTTTCAAGAGAAAGTAACCACATGTATATCGAGAGTCTTATTCTAAGTTGTTAACATTTATTGAGCACTTACTATATGCCACGAACTTTCCTAAGTTCAATTCATACCTTCACGATCTCAGCATGACATCACCTCACAACAACCCCATGAAGTAGGAACCATTATTGGCCCTTCTTTACAGATGAGAACTCTCAGGCACAGGGAGGCTGGGTAATTTGTCCAAGGATGAACACTAGCAATAACAAGCCGGGCTATAAACTTCAGCAGTTGCTGCGTCTCTGCCTCATGCCTTCCCCCTCCTGACCACTATGCTAGGTCAGCTCTACACCTGGCACTGCGTGGATGAATGCTCGCTAAGCCTCAGGGTCTCCCAGCTGGGAGAACTTGAAGAAACATGGCATTAGCATCACCACATGTGTTACCCCCAATTTCCTTAGAGAGCTTTGCTTTCTCAGAGTAGGAGATGATGAAGCCACTTGCTTGATACCCTTAAATCATCACACAGTAAGCCTGGAGAGGTACGGATAACTGAGCCGGCGGCTTTGTTCTTCCCTAGATCTTATCTTTCTTATGTAAAGATGGGGAAGGCTATGGAGGGAGCAGATTTGGGGGGGAAATCAGGAATTCAGTTTTGGACATCCTGAGTCTGAAATGCCTCATGTACATTCAAAAGGGAGACGTCAAAGAGCAGGTTCAAATTCACATATTACTGAAAAATTAATGGATGACAAGATGTGGTGAATGGGACTCTCTCAAGAGTAACATGGGAGAATAGTTGGCAGTAGAGATAAAACAAGGTTTAGCATCAGTTGATAATTGTTAAACTGACTGATGAGTCCATTGGGATTAATTATACTATTCTGACTACTTTTGTATGACTGCAATTTCCCAAAGTACATTTTTAAAAATTCAGAAGGAGGAGAGCCTGGGTGGCACAGTTGGTTGAGCATTTGACTCTTGGTTTTGGCTCAGGTCGTGACCTCGGGTGGTGAGGTTGAGACCCATGTTGGGCTCACACTCAGCGTGGGGTCTATTTGGGATTCTCTCTCTCTCTGCCCCTCTTCCCCCACCCCACTCTCATTCTCTCTCAACTAAATAAATAAACCTTAAAAAAATTCAGAAGGACACAGCATCACTTATATAGAATATCATACAAAATGTAAAACCTAGATCTAATCATAAAGGAATACGAGACAAACCCAAATTGAGGGAAAGCCTACAAAATAGCCCACCTACACTCTTCAAAAATGTCAGTCTCATGAAAGATACAAAAAACTAAGGAACTGTTTCAGAATAAATGACACCAAAGGCACATAACAACTATATGAAATGTATAAAACTGGCTTGTATCCTGGATCAAAAAAAATTGCAATAAAGGACATTATTTGGTCAATCAGTGAAATTTGAATGTTGATTAGTATATTACATAATATATATTGATGTGAAATATCTTAAATTTAATCATTTACTGAGGTTATATATGAGAATGTCCATATTCTTAGGAGTTTCACACTTAAATATTTAGGTGTGAAAAGTCATGATGAATAAAATTTATTCTCAAATGACACAGTAATAATGACAATTATAATAATGTATAAATATATGTATACATTATATAGATAGATATGAAGAGATTATGCATATGTGGCAGAATGTTAACAACCGGTGAATCTAGGTGAAGCATATGTCAGTATTTATTGTGCTGTTCTTTCAACTTTCCTATAGGCTTAATCTATTTCAAAATCAATTTTTTAAAGAATTAACATGATTGATCTGATGCAATTAGTATCCCTTGTACTCCCTTCCTTTTATTCTTTTGAATAAAAAGCTATCCTCTTTATTCCTTAATGATAGGTACTAAACACTTGACTTTTCCGTGGGAAGGCCTCTTGTATGTATCAGTTTACTCTGCATCATGTCGCTTACTCGTCACAGCAGGCCACTGTGGGTACCACTGGTGGAGAACTCTGGCCAAAGAATGTTGTGCTCAGTGACAGCCCCTTCCCAGGACAGCCCGCATTCAGTGCTTGCTGTAAAGGCCTGGCCCTCTCGCCCTAACTCAGGACAGTTCTGTAGGGCCATCCCTGCTTCAGAGCTCTCTGTAGGGTCCACTGAGGTCTCCACTGAGACCGTGTCACAGCCCGATGTGTCCCTGTGCCCAGTCTACTTCCTTCCCCTCCTTTGTACATGTGGTGGTCTCATGAACACTCCCTCACAAACCTCCAGTACAGTAATCCCCACCTCCAAGTCTACCTTCCCCGGAAACCCAACTGTGGCGATAATATTATGACCATTTTGCAGATGAGGAAACGGAACTTTTGAAAATCACTTGCCTAAGGTCAGAAAACCATTTATTGGTAAAGTCATGACTCAGACCCCAAATCTGTTGTCCTCCAGCCTTCCCTCCCTTCGATTTACCTTTCCAAATCCTACCTCTCTATTAAGGACAAGGCCAAGTTCCCACTTCTCCCAGAGGCCTCCTTAACTTCCCCTTTCTGACCTCAAAGCTCTCACCATCTGCTCCATTTGGCACATGGGCATGGTCCCACTTGGAGACTTTTCTGAACCGTTACCTCATATTACAAAATCATTGTGCTGTCATTTAGCTTTCCACTTTGAAGTCTGGTACTTTCTCTGCATTGTAAGTTCCCTGGCATGAAAGTCATTCATTGCTCTTTGTGTCCCAACAGTTGCCGTCCACACGCAGAGCACACAGTACATTATTGTGCAAAGACTGTGGAAGAATGGCAAGATCCCCTCTCTTCTGGCTCTGTCCTGTCTTAGAACAGGAAACACAACATCCTCAAAAGATACTCAGCCCTATGGCTTCAATTTCCTTTTTGTCTTTTCTGGAATGATACAGGGCTTTGTGACGTGGGATATGAGGGGATGGCAGGTTATTCTGCCAAAGAAGCAATACCAACCATAGGGAGAGAACCCAAGCTGCACTGATCCACATTAGAACGTGAGCCAGAAAACACCTGGTCAAATTCAAATTCAGTCAAACAACAACGAAGGAAAAAAAAAATACTAGGACTGAAATCACTAGAACATATCTTTGTCATTTATTTTGCCAAAATTACTCTCATTTTAATTATTTAAAGCATTTCACAATATGCTAGCAAACGGGATGTTGTGTACTCTGCAAAAGCAATGAAGTTCTAGATAAAAAAGCTGACAAACCACATTATTAAATTTTAAGGACAAAATCGTTGAGTAGCTTTTCTTTGAAGATTATGGACTGGGAGATTAACAAAGCCTTCTCCATAATCTCCTCCTAGCAAGGAGAAGTGGAAGGAGACAGAGGCAAGAAAGTTTAGTCCAAACTCCCTCTCACTTCCAGTTCCTGGGCGTCACTTGTTGCCATGGTAACTCTGTCAGGAGGCGGCCACTCAGAAGCAGGACACAAAACAAAAGGCATCTAAACACATTACCAGCTTTAGGTTTAGAAATAATTTTCAGCACTTTTTTCTCCTTTGCTTTCAAACATTAAACTGTGTGGTGACGTGTGGTGGTGCAAGAATGATACGACTGAAAAATAATTTTTGCCTGTGCATGAACACCACCAACATAGGAAGTCAATTTTAGAAAAACTTTCTGGGGCCGCCTGGGTGGCTCACTCATTAAGCATCTGCCTTCGGCTCAGGGCGTGATCCCGGAGTCCTGGGATCGAGCCCCACGACAGGCTCCTCTGCTGTGAGTCTGCTTCTTCCTCTCCCACTCCCCCTGCCTGTGTTCCCTCTCTCGCTGGCTGTCTCTCTCTGTGTCAAATAAATAAATAAAATCTTAAAAAAGAAAAAAGAAAAAAAAGAAAAACTTTCTGAGTTGGGACATCTGTAGGAGGGGTCTTCAAGCTAGAGAGCCCACAGGCCAGATCTGTGGCCTGTCACCTGTTCTTGTACATTCTGTGAGCTAAGAATTGTTTTTACATTTGTAAGTGGTTGAAAAAAATCAAAATAATATTTTGTGACACCTGAAAATTATACAAAATTCAAATTTCAGTCTGAAATAATGTTTTATTGAAGCACAGCCATGCTTCCTTATTTATACTTTGTCTAAGGCTGCTTTTTAAAAAGATTTTATTTATTTATTTGAGAGAAAGAGAGAGCGCACGTGCACAAGCAGGGGGAGCAGCAGAGAGAGAGGGAGAAGCAGGCTCCCCACTGAGGATGGAGCCCGATGCGGGACTTGATCCCAGGACCCTGGGATCATGACCTGAGCCGAAGGCAGAGGCTTAACCCACTGAGGACCCAGGCTCTTCTAAGGCTGCTTTTGTGTTACAACAGCAGAGTTGAGTAATTGTGACAGAAATTGTATGGCCCACAGAGCCTAAACTATTTACTATCTAGCCCCCAAGAGAGAATTTGCCAACCGCTGAGCTAGAGACATGAACTGTACAGGAAAATTTAGACTAGGAGGCTGGGTATTTTTTCTTTGCTAAGAAGTCTGTAACAGGTGCTATCTTTATTCTTTTGAGCTGCTATAAAATACCATAGATGGGTAGCTTTTCAACAACAGAAATGTGTTGCTCACAGTTCTGGAGCCTGGGAAGTCCAAGATCAAAACACCCGCATGGTGGCCTTCTGGTGAGGTCCCCCTCTTCCTGCTTCAAAGCCAGCACCTTCTCCCTGTGTCTCCACATGGCAGAAGGGGCTAGGGAACTCTCTGGAACCTCTGCTGTAATGCACTCATCCCATTCACAAAGCCTAATGATTTAAGCACTTCCCAAAGGCCCACCTACTAATATAATCTCCTACGGAGGTTAGGATTTCAACATATGAATTTGGGGAAGGGGTGGGTACACATTCAGACCGTAGCAGGAGTTCTCGATCCAAATTCAGGCCTTTCCAACTGGGTTTTTACACATTCCATTCACCTTTGCTTCTAGAAAAGCACAGCTGTTATTTTGTGGAGACCTAGTGGAATAGCGTTACATGAAGGATCACACTCTTTGTCAATAAGGCTCCCGCTCCACTCTCCTGGGGCTCAGGCAACATGCTACTTACTCCCTCATGTGCTTCATCTTGGTCTTGGCCACTGTGCTGTTGAACATTGTTGGTCCCGGAGACATGTCTGGAGCTGTGCTGGCGATGGTCCTTGTGTCTGAAAAATCAATGCACAGCACTTACTGACTCCATCAGCACTCGGGCAACTTGGAGGCAACATTCAAGGGCAATCAGAAAACAGAAGCTCATCCACCTTTGCCACTAGGTAATGCTACATTAATTAGAGATGAATTCAATTATGACATGCACATTAAGGAGATTTATTCCTAATGACAAGATTATTTATAGTTTTAATATGCACAAGGAATTCCAGGACCAAGCCTCTCTCCAAAAGGATTATTTAAACAGAACACCATTATTTAAAAGATGGGCTTTATACTAGCGAACTCGCGGGGAAATGCATCAATGGCAAAGCCAACGTTCCCGAGGAGCCTTTGGCAGTCGCTTTCAGCAGGTGTGGTATTTGCTCTGATGACTGAGACAGTTTTTCTAATAAGCTTAGTATTCCCTTTATCTTAATCCCACACCTGAGCATTGCTTTTTTGCAATGGAAAGCAAGATGCTGACGGGGTTGGGGGTGGGGGTCATCTGCAGCCGTGAACTCTAGCAGAATGGCGCAGAAGGCCAAAATTGCGTTCAGGAGGTAAAGTGTTGTTAACGAGAGCTGCGGTGTTATGAAATCTGCTGAGAAAGCTACAGTTTCTACTGATAAACCCTGGCGGCTCTTACAAGGCGTGTTGGAACTGAAGGGAAGGAAACAGTCCATCACTTAAACCACACGACTTCCCATTAAGGAGTTACTGCGGGCCCCTGAACGAGGGCTGGGGTCATTCAGAGCTGGATTTGCACACTGTCCTTCCTGGAGCTGAGGCAGAATCTTCCTGTGCATTCCTTACACCCCCCCACAAGGTGCCTCACGCTCCATCAAGAAAAAACGTTGAACGCTCTAACATTCATTTATAAATTATATCCATGTAGTTGCTATGTCCCAGAAGGGACCCATGTCGGGACATTCCCACTCTTCCCACCCCATCTCTTGTAACACGTGACTGTCTGATTTAGGGATCAGCTGAGGGAGTGAGAGACAGTTCTCATATTACATATTAGCAAAGCTTTCTTCTTATAAGTTTAAAAAATTAAATGCAAATTCTAATATTCCTCAACTGCACCCTTCTTTTGTATACCTCCTTGGAGGCCACGCGTCTCACTTTGAACTGCTTGCTCTTAAGGATATCACTGAGATGAATACTCTCCTGTTGAACTTTGTCAGAATTGCTGATCTTTTCTCAGCCTCCATCCCTAAATGCAGAACCCCTGGATGGACAGGTATGAGTTCGATAAAGGGCGCCTTCACAAACAGTTAAAGGCACAACCTGCTCTTTCCGGCACCTCACCAGTTATGGCCCCACTTTAAGACACGAGTGCCGGTGACTGGTTGTTCCCCTTTTGCTCACTCCTTCCACACCCCGAGGGAAGACCTGCTCAGCCTTCCCTGGCATCAAACAGAAGCTTTATTTCAGCTTTCCCCTCCCACCAGCTCTGGCCAGGACAGCTGCTTCTCACCAAGGAAGGCTTTTGTGAGAAGGAGAGATGGCATAGGGGGCCCGTTTCATGTTCTTGCTGGTTGCTTTTTATAATCATCTTTCTTAGATTCTGAAAAGTTACTAAAACAATAACCACATCATGCCAAGTAACATGCAAGCCCAAAACCCAGTTCTCCCAAGACTGAGAAGAAGGTGCTGCTTTCCCCTTTCTTCCAGAGAGCTGGCAAGTCCTGGAGACGTATGCAAATAAAGGGAAAATAAATTTCCAGGAGAGCGGCAGTTTATTTTAATGTAGCCACGGTTCCCCTGAGTAGGTCTCTCAGCACTGCTGGGAAAGATGCTAAGCCTTGAGCCCAAGAATAGAGAACGGGGCAAATAACATTTCAAGCATCAGGGTTGGCAAAGCTTGGTGCTCAGAGCAATTCCTTTTTTAGTTTTTCTTATTGGCCAGGTTTTTTCCTCTCCATCCCACCTTTTACCATGAATAGCAGTTGTTTTATGTCAGATAGAAGGACAACACATTTAGCAATCATAATAGAAACGATGGGGCTAGAATCACAGACTTCATGTTATTAGATGAATCCCAGAATCACTGAATCTGAGTGTGTTCTAGACCCCTGCTTCTCAAACTTCAATGTGGTATGAATCACCTAGAGATCTTGTTAAAAATGTAGATTCTGTCTTAATAGGTGTGGGTAGGGCCTGGAATTCTCCATTTCTAACAAGCTTCCAACTGATATCAATGCTGCGGGTCCTGGGGCCACATTTTGACAAGGCCTTAGACGGGCCAGCTACATAACTGCGTGTGGCCCACAGCTGAACAACAGTGCATAGCCCCCCTGTTCAAAAAGCAAGAAAAAAGCTGATTTCTTTCTTCTACTTCTCTCTGTGGACCTTTTACGGTGTTTTTTATGGGGACATTTAATGTTTTGCCTCAGGAACTGAGATAGATACTCTCAAGGAGGGTGAAGATACTTGCAGGGGTTCAAGGGCCGCCCCGCCCGCCCCTGATCTTCCCCTATCTGTGCACAGGCCCCCATAGGGAACGGAGGGTGGTAGGGGCCGGGTAGTTAGAGAGTGGGAGGTGGAGAAGACTTCCCGGGGGGTGGCTGGAGGCAGCATAAAAGTGAGGCTTCAAGCCGCCAGCATAGGTTCCATTGTCCCATCAGACTTCACTCATAAAACACAAATTCAAAGATAAAATGATTAGGGATTTTACTGAACCCCAAGTGCAAGGCCCCCTCCTGAGCCTGGGACACCATGCAGCTGCACTGGTTACAGGCCCAGGAAGCTCTGGTTCTAGAGCTCTGTTCTCTGAGACTTAAAAAACAGAAGAATCCGTAATCCCTGTGTTGATTTTCTAAAATTAATATTCTTTCTAAATTTCAACAGAAGGTTCATGGCCTGGGAAGTAGTACATGTGTGTAAGACACACGATGTTAGGCGCGTGTACGGATTCACAAAGTTCCCACGAGGACTTTACACCCTCTCCCTCCCCAAGGACCTTCCCGCCATGGACTGGATGCGCACCCTCCCAGAGTAAGCCTGCCCTTCGCTGTCTACTTCTGGCTGCCCCTCACTTTTGCTTCACCTCCACCTTTTTTCTAAAGAAAAAACTGAAATCAAGTCTCTCTCTCTCTCTTTTTTTTTAAGATTTTATTTATTTCAGATAGAGAGAGGGAGAGAGCAGGAGCAGGGGAAGCAGAGGGAGAAGGAGAAGCAGGCTCCCCACTGAGCAGGGAGCCTGATGCTGGACTCCATTCCAGAACCCTGGGATCATTCCCCGAGCCAAAGACAGGTGTTTAACCGACTGAGCCACCCAGGTGCCCCTTCCCTGTATTTTTCTAACCAGTTAGTAAGCTGCCTGACTACAGAGATTATGTCCTGTTCACCTTTTTTTTTTACTTCTTAATCCAGTGTACAATTTAATGGCAATAAGTACATACGCCATGTGCAACTATCACCACTACCTATTTCCAAAACTTTTGCATCACCCCAAACAGAAACTCTATAATCATGAAACAATAATTCCCCATGCACCTCTCCCCCGAGTCCCTACTGACCTCTAATCACTTTCTGTGTCTGTGATTTTTACTGTTCTAGGTACCTTATGTAAATGAAATCATATAATATGTGTCCTTTTGTATCTGGCTTATTTCACGCAGCATACTATTGTCAAGGTTCATCAATGTGTGGCATTATCAGGACTTCTTTTCTATGGATGAATAATACTCATTCTATGTATACATCAAATTTTGTTTATCCATTCATCTGTTGATGAACACTTGTTTCCCCTTTCTAGTATTATGAGTAATGCTGCAATATGTGTATGTGTGTATATATATATATATGAGTAGAATTGCTGGGTCTTATGGTAATTCTATATTTAGCTGATTGAGGATCCACCAAACTGTTTTCACGGCAGCTACACCATTTTACCTTCCCACTATTAGTGTGTGAGGATTCTACACATCTTTGCCAGCAGTTATTTTCTGGTTTTTAAATTATAACCATCTTAGTGGATATGAAGTGGCATCTCATTGTGGTTTTGACTTGCATTTCCCTAATGACTTTTCATGTGGTTATTGGCCATTTATATATCTTCTTTGAAAAAAATGTCTATTCAAGTCCTTTGCCCATTTTTAAATCGAGTTGTTTATATTTTTGTTGAGTTGTAGTTCTTTATATATTATAAATATTAAACTTTCATCGGATATATAATCTGTAAATATTTTTTACCCTGTTCATCTTTGTACCTCCAAAGTTCATCTCTACATAAGGCATGTATCATATTAAATTTATACCTATGTTTTATTCTTTTTTTAGGGGGGAGGGTCGCTTTTCGCATTTTATTGGCCACAGGAGAGGGGGCCTCATCCACAATTTCTTCAGCTATTCCATGCTTGGGCCCTGGGGATCCTGGGGGTGGCTGAGAGCGTTCAACATGTTCCCATCATCTTGGTGGGGGGGGGGAGGGCAATGGATAGTTGTAGGGCGTGGCCTGGTTGATCATGGTGGCATATTTGATGAAGGGGCTGAGGGTTGACAGAATTATAGTGAGACCCCCAATGGTGAAGGATGGGACAAGCACCAGCTCCTTGGCCCAGGCATCCTTGAGGAAGGAAGCAAGTCTTTTTTTTTTTTTTTTTTTTTAAAGATTTTATTTATTTATTCGACAGAGAGAGACAGCCAGCGAGAGAGGGAACACAAGCAGGGGGAGTGGGAGAGGAAGAAGCAGGCTCATAGCGGAAGAGCCTGATGTGGGACTCGATCCCGGAACGCCGGGATCACGCCCTGAGCTGAAGGCAGACGATTAACCGCTGTGCCACCCAGGCGCCCCAGGAAGCAAGTCTTTTGTTCATCTTGGTCACAGCGGTGGTCTATACATGAGTATTTTATTCTTGATGCTGTCATAGATGGAATTGTTTTCTTAATTTCATTTTTGAAATGTTCACTGCTGAGTATAAAAATACAACTGGTTTTAGTGTATTGATCTTGTGTCCTGCAATCTTGCTTAACTTGTTTATTAGTGCTACTAGTTTTTAGTGGATTTCATGTTATCTGCAAATAGAGATAGTTTTACTTCTTCTTTTCCAAGCTGGATGCCTTTTCTTTCTTCCCCTTGCCAAATTTCCCCAGCTAGAATCTCTAGCACAGTGCTAAATGGAAGTGGTGAATGAAGTCTTTGTCATCTTCCTGTTGTTAGGGGCAAAACATTCATTCTTATACCACTAAGTACGAATTAGCTGTAGGTGTGTTCATAGATGCCCTTTAACAGGTTTAGAAAGTTCCTTTCCATTCTTAGTTTGTTTAGCGTTTTTTTTTTTATCAAGAAAGGATGTTGGATTTTGTCAAATGCTTTTTTCTGCATCTAATGAGATGATCATATCATTTTTGCCCTTTATTCTATTCACATGTTTTATTTCACACTTGGTCATCAAGTATAATCCTTTTTTTTAATGTTGCTGGATTCATTTTAGTAGTATTTTGTTGATGATTTTTGCACATACATTCAAGATGGATATCAGCTCATAGTTTTATTTGTCTTTTTTTTCTTGTGATGTCTTAATCTGGTTTTGGTGTCAAAGAATGGCCTCATAGAATAAGTTGGGAAGTATTGTCTCATATTCCATTTTTTGGAAGAGCTTGTGAAGAACTGGTATCAATTCTTCTTTGACTATTTGGCAGAATTCACCAGTGAAGCCTTCTAGGCCTGGGATTTTCTCTATTTGAAGTTTTTAGTTTACTAATTTGATCTACTTGTTACAGGTCTATTCAGATTTTTTGTTCTTGACTCAGTTTGGTAATTTGTGTCTTTCTATAAAATTTGTCTCTTTCCTCTAAGTTAGCTAATTTCCTGGCATGTTGCTGTTCATAGTATGTCTTTATAAGCTGTTTCATTTCCTTAAGGGTAGTAGTAATGTCTCCCCTTTCATTCCTGATTCATGAATTTGAGTCTCTTTCTTATTTCCTTGGATATTATGGCTAAAGATTTATTAATTCTGTTGATCTTTTTAAGGATTTTTGGTCTTGTTGGTGTCCTCTATTGATTCTCTAGTCTTTATTTCATTTATTTCCATTCTAGTCTTTATTATTTCCTCCCTTCTGCTTGCTTTGGGTTTAATTTGCTCATCTTCTTCTAGTTTCTTAAGGGAGGGGTTATATTTTAAATGCTCGAAGGTAGGAATTAAAGTCAAAGGTAATGTAAATAGTAGCCATGGTCCTTAACCCAGAAAGAGCTTGCAGTTTACTGGGGAAGACAAGGTATCTGTCTAGATGATCACCAGGAGTGCTACTTTGTACGCTGACACAAGACACCACGCTACAAAGAGGGGAACAGAGAGTCTGTGGAAAAAGCACTAGCCTTCAAGTTAGAGGATCACAGTTATTGTTCTAGTTCTACTCTCACCGGCTACACGGCCCTCAGGTCACCTCTTTGAGCCTCAGTTTGCTCATATTTTATTTAAACAGTTTCATTAGATGGAGGGCCTTCTCTCATTTCGAACCTTCTATGATCTGGTATCAGACATTTCCCTGGACCTCCAGTAGGGTGGAATTTCCTTGGGAAGGCAACACTAATACTAATGACAACAACAATGAAAAGCAACCAGAAGGACCAAATACTAAGAGGCAAATGGCTGGCACCCACATTCAGTGCTGCAGGCACTCTGAAACATCAGGCAAAATCATCCTGAAGTCTTTCCCCACCTGCGAAACACAGGGCGAGGAGGATTAGAACACTTGATACTATCCCTGGGGATGTTTTGACAGTGAGATGAACACAAGACGATATGAAGAGACAGTCAGCAACTAGGGGCTGTTTTGTAAGAGTGCAGAGCACAGCTCGTCATAGTAATATTGTCGGGCTTCCTCCTACTTCTATTGTCTCTTACCAGCCGACCTATTTTCCCTGAAGGAGTGACAGCTCGATGATTGTGACATTTCACCAGCAAAATTTCCAAAATTTCCGTTTACACATTTACTCTACTCATTTACTCCCCCCAGCTCCGTGCCTGGACGGATGACCTTGATGGTGAAGAAGAAACCTGCGTTTGCCCTCCCCACGAACCCTCCTGCCATGTGGGTGATAAAGAAGTGACGCAGGGGCTGCAGGGTGGGATGTTTTGGCAAACAAGATCCCACGTAAGCGCCTGGGCCATTGCTTACTCAGGAACCCTCGCAGACACAGCCCTTCCTGCACAGTACATGCAGGATGTTTCTCTGCTAATCTTTCACCCTCTCCTTTCTTGCAAGTGCCTCAGGAATATTCCAGAAATACAGTTGCCCTCTCGGCCCAAATTATTGCAAAGGCATGTCCTCATGGCCCATACTGTTCCGCCTACTCTTTAGAGTGGCACATGATGGAAGATTTGCCTATGGACTGGTAAACTTTTTCTGTAAAGAGCCAAGTAGTATTAGACTTGCAAGCCAAACAATCTTTGTTCCAACTACTCAACTCTCCTGTTGTGGCATGAAAACAGCCATAGACAAGAGGGAAATAAATGAGCATGGCTGTGTTCCAGTAAAATCTTATTTACAAAAGCAGATATTGGCCAGATTTGGCCTGCGGGCTGTAGTGTATCAGCTCCTGGCCTAGACGATGGAGAAGCTTCATGATTCTGAGCTGGAAGTGACTTTAAACCTCTTCACACCAATTTGTCTCATCTTAAGGATGGGGAAACTGAGGCCAAGAGAGGCTGTGTGGCTTGCTCGAGGTCACAGAGCTATAAGGAAAGAGGCAGAGTCAGGACTAGAACTGTGGCTCCCTGACTGCCAAATGTGTGATCTTTCTAATCCCTCACAAAAATGGCACATCCAGGTAAGGATTTTCACGAGCTGATTTTGAAAAATCAGGAAATTATCAGACAAAACCCCTCCTCCAAAGGTTGAAATTTGGGGAGAACATGACATCTGTCATCTCATCTCTCCACCTCTCCAGACGATGGCTCAGGGCTTATTATGAGGGGCCACAAACCAGTAGGGTGCGTGAAAGCCGTGCCACTCTGCTGAGAGGCTTATTTGTGCCTCATCTTTGTGAAGATTTTTCCTTGAGCTTCTCTTGTGATGATAGTGGACCTCAGGATGTCACTAAAATTGCCTCAGAATCTACAAAGCAGGCTGCCCTCTGTCTTCACTATGTTAACTCAACACCCCAGGGATAGCCATGCACCACCTCAATTTCCTTTCAAGGAAGGAGCTGTTCCCCAGCTGCCTGGCGCACTGTAGGCAGCCAGCCTCCATCTGTGGCCCCTTCAGGACCTGCCTCTGCCACAGAAAGCTGTCTTGCCCAAGATCATGCCCTTCCCATGCGGCCCACATTTAATGATTGACCATGGTAGATGTAGAGAGCCTGGCCATTTTGGCCCATGCAGACAATTCTGGTATGTCCAGAACTCCCCATGGGTTTGGGCCAGGATGGTCAGGACGGTGTCACTGCACTGTCCCTGCTCTGCCTTGCCCTTCTTCCTCCCCCTCCTGTCTACAGGGCTCCCCGGAGGGCACTCCCAAGTTAGCATCCTGCCTACTAGACTTCATGTCAGAGGCTGCTTCCTGAAGAACCCTAGCCATGACACAGGGGTGCTGGGTTTGGGAAGAAGCAGGGGCATGGAGGTGGTTGTCTTGGCGACACGAACAAGTTGAGCATTAAACAAGAGCGATGATAAAAATGCCGATGTAACCCTTTACCCTACCCCTTGAGCAATTCTTTCGGAATATTGTTCCACAGGCTCAGGGCCGCCTCCACCACCTAGGGAAATTGTTGTCAACCGTCAGCAGCAGCTGTGTCCAAGCCAACACCCCTGAGGAGGCTGGTGAAGGAGGCAGTCAGGAGGAAAGAAGATGGTGCAGGAGAGAACAGCCTTCAGAGGCTTCCAGCGAGAAGGCAGCCGGGGTACATTCAGATGAGCCCTTCGAGTCCTGACTCTGTGATGTTTGCTAAGTTACTAAACTTCTGTGACTCAGCTTCCTCACCTGGGCAGAAAAGCTGTGCCCAAAGCTCCAGCAAAGCTCAAATGCGATGATACGTAGAGAGGTGCTCTGCTGTTGGTAGAGGCCCAGGATGAATCTACGCTGCCTCCCTCGACCCCACAGCACCCACCACAGTGCTTGGCAAAGGACAACTTCCCAAGAGTGCCCCATTGTCTCCACCAACATTAAATTACTTGGAAAAAAGTGGGTCAGCCTGGGAAAGAAAACTTGCAACTCATAGGGGAGATAATAAATACCAGAAGATGGAAAATAAACTTTCTATTTTTACTACATGGTTATTTCACACAACAAATATTCAGCTGAACTGTATGGAAGATTAAAAACAACAGGAGTTCAGGGGTTTGCAAACGTTCATTTCCTTTTGAATGTACTAGAAGAGGTCTCTAAGAATAGCACCTATCAGTACCAAAAAAAAAAAGAAAAGAAAAGAAAAGAAAAAAAAAGTGGGTTTTTTTAAATAAGCAATTAAATGTGGATACAGTTTGCGAAGAGATTTGTGGAGCCAGACTCCAACTTCTTCAGTTGTGCTTACCCCGTGGAGCCAGAAGCCAGTATTTGGGCAGTTTAATTATTCTAAGCACCAACGTAGAGAATACTAGCTTGAGAAACAAAACCTGCTTTTTTGTGATGGCAGGTTGGGCTGGTTCAAGACTGACTAAAATACTTAAGGCAAATGCATCAGCGTTTCTCTCTTCTTTTAGGAGAAAAGAATCACATAAGTCATCCATGTTCGTTGCAGACAAATTAGAAAACACAGAAGGGAAAAGCTGCTTAAGAGAACCATTGCTAACACTGGGGGGTTTCCAAATGCGCGCACGCGCACACACACACACACTGTGTGTGTATCAACTACAGCTTTGTACATTTTATTACTTTATAACACCTTTCGTGCCAATGAATATGCAACTACATCATCATTTTTAACTAAAGAACTTCTTTGTTCTAGAAGATATATTAGTCTCCATTTCTAGGCATTTATTTTGATTCCAATTTTTCACTATTGTAAGCAACACTGCCACGAAGACCTTTATATATTTATCTTTACACCCACCTCTATCTCTTCAAGATAATTTCTAGACAAAGACTTATTGGGTCAAAAATAATTTGTTCTTTCAGGTTAATGTAACCTAAATGTTGAAAGAAAATCTTTTTCTGGGTTGCAAATACCATTCTCTTCAGTGGGGTCATAAATATATATTAAAATTGAATGTGAGGCACCTTTATTAAAAACTTGATTCAATTTATCAAAATTTGTCAAAAGTCAGCATTTTCTTTATAAAGCCATAGCAGGAAGTGAGAGAACTCTCTTCCCTGATTTCCTAGCCCAGTGGATCTCAAAGTAGAGTCCCTGGACCAGCAGCCTCAGCATCACCTGGGAACTTGCTAAAAATGCAGATTCTCAAGACCTACCTCAAACCCCCTGAAGCAGCATCTCCAGGGATGGGGCCCAGAGAGCTGGGGAGTCTGATGCTGCCCACTCGTCCTCATTGATGTTCATTACTTCCTGCCTGCAGTTCTAGTCATTTGGTCTGGAGATGTTCATGCCCCAATTAATTACCTGGAAATTCCTTGGAAATATGAACCATGAATCATATTCCTTTTTGTGCCCTATCATGGTTCCGTGCCAGGAAATGCTCACACTAATTGATTTGTAGTTAAACGCAGCCTTACTCACATTTCCAACTTTTCACATAAATAACCTGATGGTAGATCTACATGAACGAGGAAAGAAACCCTCTGCCCTAGCAAATAGATGGACTAACTCCCTCTCTGCCAGTGACACGGCTTTACTGACCCAGCCAGAAGTGGCAGCAAAAAGCAATGGGTCTGGTACATAATTACTGCCAGAAAGAACCGCTCAATATTGTCCCTTTCAAAGAACAAGTAGTCTCTAAAGTTCAAATGGCCAAGTTAATTTGTTCATTGACTGGAGCCCAGGAGCAACCACCTCACCCAGGAAGTCACAGCGATGGCCATCTGTGCTGCATGCAATCAGACATACTCAAGAGCATTACTGAGCTGCTTCTGGGGCTGAGATGGACGACAGAGGGTCTGTGTCTCGACCACCTCTTTTCAGCTGAATGGTGTGGAACTGGGGTCTCAGCTGAACACTCAGCTAAGCAGATCCAGGACCAAGTGTCTCGGTTCTGCAAGCAGGCACACACTCCGTGGAGTTCACCCCCAGCTGGTGCGGCTGTGGCCCCCATTCAGGACAAGGTCTCACCTTTTATTAGACAATTTTGTGCAAAGCAAATGGTTCCCTCTAGAGTCTGCAACACAGAAGATAAATCAAAAAAGGATTATCTTGAATCATTTATTCCTTCTGTGAAAGCCAAAGGAGATGTTTCCACAAAACATGATACGGGCCATCTCTCCCTCCACATCTCTTAGAAACAGAAAGTTCATCACCTCAGTAGATATTTATTATTATCTTTGGCCTCACATTCTTCTTCCTTTCTTAGAAGAATCTTCTACTTTGTGAGACAGAGTCTGGCTCCCACTAAAGAAGCTAAAACACTGGCTATTCACTTTCCCAGCCTCCCTGATTGTAGGCACATTGTGTCAACACATGACCAACCTCTGCCAATGAGACACGTCCTCCCTGGACTGCGTATCTGAAGCTGGTAATGATAAGGGGTAGGGATCACATGGAGTCCATCCATGCAGGGCTCGGGCAGGAGTGGTGGCCATGGCCAGGTTCCTGAGGTGGCAATGGTAGACAGTCTAGCAACAATGCCCAATGTCCAGCATTAGTGGCCTTGAGGACTCCCAGGCTGCCCTGGGAAGAGGCCCATGTGGAGGGAATGAGGCCCTCCACCAACTTGCTGCTGTATGAGTGAGTCACCTGGCCTTCAGATGACTGTGGTCCTGACATGTGGCTACAACCTCTGGGGACCCTGAGCCACAACCACCCAGCCAAGCCACTTTTAAATTCATGACCCACAGAAACCATGGAAAACAGTAAATGATTATTATTGTTCTTGGCCAATAAGTGTTTCAGTACTGTTTTATGCAGCCATAGAAAAGCAATATAGGCACAGACTTTTATGAAGGGTCAGGAGAAGAAACAAATATATGAAGACTGTTTCTGCATTTACCTTAAAACCAGTTTTGAAATCACTGTGTTGCTGTATGGTTGCTTTAGAAACGCTGTGCTACTAACTTCTTAAAACTTAGTAATAGGGAAAAAAAGGTGTCCTTTGGAAATGGATAAATGATCTTAAAATCTATGTGAGAAAATAAATGTCAGAGGATAAGAATCTTTTGAAAAAATAAGAAAATTGGAAGATAATTGTCCTATTAGACATTAACACATCCCATAAAGGCAGTGTAATTAGAACACTCTGGTACTGACAGAAGATTAAGAAGCAAGATCAGTAGACCAAAATAGAATCAGAAACAGACAATATCTAGGAGTTGTGATATGACAAAAGGAGAATTAAAATTAAATGGAAAAGAATAATTCACCTGGCATAAAAACGATGAAAATAAGACAACAAGAATCTTAGAAGAAAATTCAGGAGTCCATATATAAGAGTCTCTTTAAAAGGAATAAACAAACAGGAAAGCTAGAGTCTATAAAAACAAGATAGAAAAGGGAGCAGTAATATCTTTATAATTATATAGCTTAATACATTGAACATTAGGGGCGCCTGGGTGGGACAGTGGTTAAGCGCCTGCCTTCGGCTCAGGGCGTGATCCCGGCGTTATGGGATCGAGCCCCACATCAGGCTCTTCAGCTATGAGCCTGCTTCTTCCTCTCCCGCTCCCCCTGCTTGTGTTCCCTCTCTCGCTGGCTGTCTCTATCTCTGTCAAATAAATAAATAAAATCTTTAAAAAAAAATACATTGAACATTAAATCAAGGGCAAGTAGTAGTGAATATTTCCCTCTACACAAAAGGGTACTGGATATTAAAGATCCTAGTAAATGCCTTTTACAAAGAAAAAGAGACTTTATTTGTTTAAGGAAAATAATAAAAATTAGCTACATAGATAGTTCATGTCATATTCACAAGTGAGACGACTCAGGCAAATAACACCGAATGGAACCACACATCGTTCCTGAGCAAAGCCTGTCTGCTGCTGCCTGTCCCTGTCTCTGGCTTCCTTCTTACCCTATCCCTTCCACCTGCGGGGCCTTCAGCTCCGATAGCCAAATCTATCCTATGGCAGGAATGATCTCAGTATCTTCTCCTTGAAGCTTCCTCGATGACTTCTATTCCCCCCAACTAAAAGCGATCTCCCCATTTTCTGGATCCTTACTCTTTTCTTGTATAGTTATTTAGGCCCTTGTCTTAGTTCTCATCCGAAATCCTAAGTCTTTAATGGCAAGATGCAGGCCTATGATATCATTATGGCCTAATACCATCCTCTACAAAGAACTCTGTTGGCGAAAGTCATTGAGAAGACCTGACTGCCGGTTGATCAGTGAGCTGGACCTCAGCAATCAGAGACCCCTCGTCCCTTCCCCTGTCATTGGAATGTACGTTCCACTTGCCTTTCCTGCCCCCAGAGGCTGCTCCAAGGACACAGCCTTAAGGTAATGATGTGGTATTGAGACCTTTTGGATGGTTGGTATACATGACTAAACCCAGTTAAAGCTTCTACATCAGCAGGTGGCTGCAGAGATCTAATCATCTTGCAGCCACTCAAGATAAGCCTCATGTGTAAGTTCCCTTGGTTATTAAACCTGCCACCTACCAATCTGGAGCGAACTGCCTCTTTCTTCTGCCTCTCCTGCCTGCCTGGGTGTAGGGGCCGGTTTCAGATTATACCAGGGAAGCTCCCGAGGAACTTACAAACCAACATATATTAATTTGGTGATATCCTAATGTATGAGTGACAAACGAATGCATGATTGCTGAGTTTCTTAGTTAGGCAAACTCAATCATTGGCAACTTCTTTTCTAGAAAGTAGTAATATACGCAATGTTCTTTGCTAAGAATATACTACTAAGAATGAATAATACTACGATTTCAGGGATTTATCTATATTACAAAGCCCTTTCCCTTTCCCCGTCCCTTCACCACACATCTGCCTAATGACCGTATCTGGCATGGTAGCAGACACATAGTAGGTTCTCTACAAATTGCCCCTAATTCTGAATCTGTTGCATCCTTTCAAGTTTTAAAGGACTTACAGAAACTATTAAATTTCCCTAATACATAAACAGAAGGTACACTGGCAAGCAGGTAGTGTGCACTGTGCATCCCCACCAAAATGATCCAAGTGGTGTGTGGTCCCAAATACCCTCCTCTCCTCCAGTGTAGTGGTCAGTATGTCAGTGCGGAGAGATAACGCACTGTGTTGACACCATGCTAATTAGCAGCAGAAGTTCATTTCTTTCAGGGTGAAAAGCACAATAGTGCAAGGTTAAATGGCTGTCAGTCAACCTTACAGTTAACAGCTTAGAGTTTGAGGAGCTTAAGCAAAGGAAGATTCTAAAGGATTCAGAAGCCCTAATGCCTTCTCTGGTCTAGATCAGTCACATTGTTTAGTAGAGATTAAACAGTTATTATCAAGCTTCAATGGAAGAATTGAGGGGTAACAATTTTCAAAAAGCCAAACTCATCAGACAACTCAACACACTAAGGGGATCTTAATGGGCAGAGAGGTTCTGAAGCATCTGTCACATTCTAATTGCTTCTGTGACGACATCCAGTTTGGATCTATAAAATAAGCCTTCTTATAAGTATAGTTTACCAAGGACTTATTCTGCTGATGACTTCTCTCTCTAGAAGTACAGCCAATTTCATAAACATTTAAAAAAGTTAAATTTCATATGCTGCCTTGATAAGATGCTCATAATCTGGTTACTAAGAAATATGGAGACAGAATTTTCCTTTCTAAGTTTGAAGAAAAGGAAGTGAGAGGTCACCTTCTGTCCTTACTGAATAGTGATGGGCCTGAACAGTTACATAGTAACGCTATCTATTGCCTATGTAATGAGAGTCCATAAACAGTTCCCCACCTCAAGCCACTCCTTTCAAAGCTTCCTCCTTATCATTTAAAGGTAATCTTTTCTGACCATGCTCAAAAACCAGTGGTATCCTAATCCACAGAATAAAATTCAAGCTACTTAACCTGGCATACAAGATTATCCATGGGTTTGGCCCTACATAGCCAGGTTTGCTGATCTCTTCCTCACACCCTATTCCAGTAATACCAAACTTCTTGATAGTTCCATGAATATACCTAGTTGTTCCCTACTTCTGAACTTTCATGCTGCTTGATCCTTTCTAGAGAACACTTTCCTCTCCAATCCCTTGGCAACTCCATTCATCTTTCTATTCATTCATCAAATGATTATTGAAAAAATACTGTGTGTCAGGCTATATGTTAGACTCTGAGAATACTGCAGTGAATAAGATCTTGTACTGCCCTGGGGTGCCTGGATGGCTCAGTCGGTTAAGTGGCTGGCTCTTGATTTCGGCTCAGGTCATGATCTCAGAGTCCTGGGATCAAGCCCCAAGCCAGGCTCCATGCTCAACAAGGAGTTGCTTGAGATTCTCTCTCTCCCTCTCTCTCTGCCCCTCCTCCCATTTGTGCGTGTTCTCTCTCTCCCTCTAAAACAAATAAGTAAATCTTAAAAAAAAAAAGAAGAAGAAGAAGAAGAAGATCTTGTACTGCCCTCACTGACACAAAAAATTACAAACCTCGCCCTCTGTGAAGTCCTCCCCAGGCTCATCCCCACAGTGGACCCTTGTCTTCCACCTTCCTTGTTCACACTATGTGTTGTCCTCATCACAGTGTCCAGCCTCCCTGACTACACTGGGAGCTCATTAAGACAGGGATGCCATTTTCTTCATCCCTCTGTAATATCTGGCTTATTGTACATGCTTTTTAAACATGTGGAGGGAAGAAAGGTATGGGGGAGGGGGAGAAAGGCAGAATACACATTTAAACCATGGAAATTTCATGTTTTAACATATCTGCCATTGGTGAAATGGCCTACATTCTTGGCTGTCTCCCCCAGGCCCTGATTTCTGGCAGGAAAGTGCTGTCTTTTTAATTTCTTCTCTCCCTCCCTCTCTTAATTCCACATGGGATCACTCAACAGCCCGTTCATGACTGGCCTTGTGTCTTACAGGCCATGGGAAATTTCAGGGGGGATTTAGGGCTTCAGAAATGAGGTGCCTCCATTTGGACCAACAGGTCCTCTATGTGTGAAAGTAGCACGTAGTGGAGCTCTCTGGTATCATTACAGAGCTGTTCCTGGTCTGTCCAGAAACCTACCTGGAGGCTGGGACCATGTTCCAAATAGGTCTCAACATCTGAAACCTCATGCAGTGCCATTGAGCCCACCAGACTCTGAATGTCTGATGCAGATGCTGAGGATGAGGCAAAAATACAATATTGTTTGCAGGGAAACTCAGCAACTCCTGTATATAGTGCCAAATAGCCCAGCACACAGACAGCATCCCATAAAGAGGAAAAAAATGTAGAAAGGAGCTATTTTCAGTTTAGCTTATAGGCAAATTATAATTTTAATAAATAAAATTTTTATTTTATACTTCAGCAATTTTTGTTTGGACTATAAATTGGTATGGGGTGCACAGTAAGAATTTCAGGGCTTAAGAACTTTAAAGCTATGGTTCTCAAAATGTGGTCTGGACCTGGAACATCAGCACTGCTTAGGAACTTGTTAGAAATACAAATTGTTGGCCACGCACCAGACCTGCATTTTTACTAGCCCTCTAAGTGATTCTGATGCATGTTCAAGTGGGAGAACCACTGATCTAAAGGCTTTAAAATGACCCTGATGTATGGAGGAAACTAATATACTGAACTTGGAATTCAAAAGGGTCCCTTTGAATTCAGGATCTCTTGAAGCTACACAAGTGCTAACTCATTCATTCTCTCTACTTCCTATTGATACAGGCAGGGAAAACACCACTGCCCCTGTTTTAAATAGAAATAAAACTAAATCTGGGGTTGGGTTGGGGTCAAACCACCGCACACAACGTTTTCAGGGCTGCAAAGTTAAAATCTGCACGGTCCAAAAAACTAGAAAGGACATTTGCACCTGTTGTTTTTCCTGGCTTGTTGAGGGTTCGGAGAAGCTCTTGAAAATATTTGTGGATGAGACTCAAGAGCTTAACCTGCTCCACAGGCAATAGGACATTTCCAAAATGCATAGGCCTATGCTGAGTGTGAGTAAAGCCTCCCTCAATTCACAGAGGTTTCATTTCCAAGTGACAAGGCTTGTACTCTGACACATTTTAGTTTACATTGTCTCTGGGATCCTGTTAACATTCTGACATATATTAATGCCACAGTGATTACTGTATCTATGAATCTCCCCCAAAAATGTATTTAGAGCAAAACAGGTGTTAGCTCCCCGAGCAGTCTCTCCCTATAACATGGCACAGGGATATTTCTTCATGGCTTCTGTGTAATGCTGGAAGCTCGGAGTTCTGAAAGTAATAATATTCTCATCTGTGATGAGGGTCCCACTGTGAGTACCTCCCCAGACAGGTATTTCAAAAGCATGCTCCCCGTCATCTCAAAGTCCGCTAGCCTGCCCCTTAGCTGCTCTCCTTTCCTGCACACATCTCAGGCATGTAGCTTTCACCTTGTCTGTCTTCTAAATTGCTCACCACACATCCATCTGCTTCCTAGCTTCTCAAATGAGCTAACAGCTCTCACCAGCTCCCATCTCTCCCTTTGTCCTGTAAGTTTATATCAGCTTTGTTCCCTTTTTGTCACTTGAGGGCAGCTCCAGGCAGAGATAAATGCATTTTTTATTCCATGTTTCTATTGCTCATTTTTATAAAAGCATACAGTCTAAAAGGGAATTTAGATATCATCTATCCAATCCAGTGCTAATTTCTTTTTTTGCAGTGGAATCTATCTTTTTCAAGACACAACTTTATGTATAAGTCTAATTTATAAAACAGATAAGAGTGAAACTATTTTGGTTGAAGCTGGTAAAGGAGCAGGGTGTGCATCTCATTTCTCTTTAAAATATTTTAAAATATCTGTTAAAGGCCTCCTCTGCACCAGACACTGTGTCAGACTCTGGAGAAACACAGATGAGCAGTGTAGACATGGGTTCTATTCTCCAGCTGCTCGGAGCCTTGTCTGTGCCTGGAGGTCCCCAAGGAACCCAGTCTGAAACTTACTGATCTAATCCAAGGTCTGGAGAAGAAAAGTGACTTGGCTAAAGGAAAGCCTTCCTGGTCTTCACATTCATACTTGGGAGTTAAATGTACCTGGTGTTGTTGAACAGACTGTAGGGTGATGATCAGGAGAAACACCCAGGAGCTCTGTTTATGACTGTGGCTTCGCACACAGAAACATGGAGTAAGCTACAAAAAGGGTATAAACTGTGCATAAAGCTCCTAAGAAAATGGTGGTGAATGTTTGCACAACTGAACACTTGATCTTTATTCCTGCCATTCCCTGTGGCGAGATTGCTTTTGGTCATGCAATTAAAAACTTTTAAAACCCACAATCGAATTTCAAAGAAAAATATCTCAGCCCATTTCACCCAGGACCCGTAGGTATATCCTCTGTCCTTCTACCCATATTAGGTGTGACAATTTATCATCTACTGCTAGACGTTCCCACAGTTGGGCTTTTCCGATTAAAGAAAAAGAAGGAGAAACTAAGAAACAGGGTTTTATCCCTGAAGCACAGCCATCCCATTTATTGAGACTGACGTTAAAGAAATTTCAGTTTTGTTTTTCAGACCAAATCACTTCCAGTAACTGACTGACCTTCGGAGTGATGGTCCTTGCCGCTTGACTGAATGCAATCTGTTTCTACAGGAAGAGTGAGGTAGGAGATCTCTCTTCCGGGGAACCTGGGAAACCTATTATTAGGCACTGCCAGGCCACCATTTGATCACAATGGACCACTGAATTCCAACTGTCTCATCCTTGGAGACTGTCGGTCACTTACAGTAATAAACTTTGTGCTGCCTGGCCCTTGGCCAGACTTTCAACTTCGGTTAGCCTCAGTTTCCTCCTGTATAAAATGAAGAGGTTGGACTGAAATATCTTTAAGATTCCTTCCAAGTGGGAGGCCTGGGTGGCTCAGTCATTTAAGAAACTGCCTTTGGCTCAGGTCATGATCCCAGGGTCCTGGGATCCCCGAATTGGGCTCCCTGCTCAGCGGAGAGCCTGCTTCTCCCTCTCCCTCTCCCTCTGCTGCTCCCCTTCCTCATGCTCTCTCTCTCTCAAATACATAAATAAAATCTTAAAAAAAAAAAGATTCCTTCCAAGTTTTCTACTCCTCAGATATTCCACTAGAATCAGAAGGTAGCACTACATTTTGGAATTTGAAGCAACTTACCTAGAGAGGTGCAACCCAGGACATTTTCCAAACACCCGACCAGTGCTTCAATATCACTGTCCTGTCAAAACAAGAGGGATTTACTTCCATGTATGACAGAAGAATATTTATTGACATAGAAAAATGTTCTTTCCACATTTAGGCAAAACAAAAAAAAAATCTGGTGGCAAAATTATTTGACAGTACAATCCTATGAAAAATTTTTTTGCAATTGAAGTATAATTAGCATACAGTGTTATATTAGTCTCGTGTACTATATAATGATTCAACATTTCCATACATTACTCAGAGCTCATCAAGTTAAGTATAATCTTAATCCCTTTCACCTATTTCACCCATTCCCCCACCTACCTTCCCTCTGGCAACCACCAATGGGTTCTCTGTATTTAAGAGCAGCTTTTTGTCTGTTTTTCTTTGTGTGCTCGTTTGTTTTGTTTCTTAAATTCCACATATGAGTGAAATCATGTGGTATTTGTCTTTTTCTGACTTTATCTTTTTCTCATTTAGCAGAATATCCTCTAGGGCCATCCATGTTGTTGCAAATGGCAAGATTTCATTCTTTTTGATGGCTGAGTAATATTCCATTGTATATATATACCACATCTCCCTTATCCATCTTTATCTATCAATGAGCACTTGGACTGCTTCCATATCTTGGCTATTGTAAGCAATGTGGCAATAAACATAAGGGTGCATATATCTTTTCAATGTTTTAGTTTTCTTTGGTTAAATACCCAGTAGTGGAATTACTGAATCTTATGGTAATTCTATTTTTATTTTTTTGAGGAACCTCCATACTGTTTTCCACAGTGGTTGCACTAATTTGCATTCCCACCAGCAGTGCATGAGGATTCCTTTTTCTCCATATCCTCACCAATATTTGTTATTTTTTGTGTTTTTTATTTTAGCTGTTCTGACATGTATAAAGTAATATCTTATTGTGGTTTTGATTTGCATTTCTCTGGTGATTAGTGACGTTGAGCATCTTTTCATGTTGGACATTGTATGTCTATTTTGGAAAACTGCCTATTCAGGTCCTCTGCCCATTTTTTAATTGGATTATTTGTTTTTTTTGGTGTTGAGTTGTATAATTTCTTTATATATTTTGGATATTAACCCCTTCTTGGATATATCATTTGCAAGGATTTTTTTCCCATTCAGTAGATTGCCTTTTTGTTTTGTTGATGGTTTCTTTCACTGTGCAAAAGCTTTTTATCTTGATGTAGTATGATCCATTTTTTATTTATTTATATTTATTTTTTTTTAAAGATTATTTATTTATTTATTCGACAGAGATAGAGACAGCCAGCGAGAGAGGGAACACAAGCAGGGGGAGTGGGAGAGGAAGAACCAGGCTCATAGTGGAGGAGCCTGATGCGGGGCTCGATCCCACAATGCCGGGATCACGCCCTGAGCCGAAGGCAGACGCTTAACCACTGTGCCACCCATGCGCCCCTATTTATTTATTTTTTTAAAAGATTTTATTTATTTATTTGACAGAGAGAGAGACAGCCAGCAAGAGAGGGAACACGAGCAGGGGGAGTGGGAGAGGAAGAAGCAGGCTCCCAGGGGAGCAGGGAGCCCGATGCGGGCCTCGATCCCAGGACCCTGGGATCACGCCCTGGGCTGAAAGCAGATGCTTAATGACTGAGCCACCTGGCCCCCCATGATCCAATTTTTTTTTTAAAGAAAAATACCTATATCTATATGTATATCTATATCTCACTCTCTCCATCTCTACCAATCTACAGATCTACTCTATCTCTCTGATGGGAAGAACATACACTGAAAATGTTAATGGTGGTTTTGACTATAAGGTAAGATTATGGATGATCTTTACTTTCTCCTTTGTGTACTTATGTCTTTTCTAAATCTTCTATAATAAATATTACTTATTTAATTTACAAAATTGTAAATGTTACTTAGAATGGGGAAAAGGGTTTTATTCAATCTATAATCTATTCAATACATCAAAAATCAAGTGAATATTTTTTTTCCTAGGGAGTGTCTCTATCAGTTCTTCTTTGGAAATGTATGGTCTTCAAGGGGTCATAAATCTAAGAATTGCACTTCTTATTTACCATAACCTTCAATAAGAGTCAGATACCCTCATGAGAGCTGCGGTGATCCCAGAACTGTATTTGGCAACAAATATTGTCTTTACTACAAAATAAACATCCGTCCTCTATCCAGGAGGCTGGAAATATCCACAATAGCATCATAATGATCTGAGAAAATGGAACCACTTAATTATTTTCAGGTTTGTGGCTACATTGAGGGAAATCAATAATTTGTGGCTCACCTGCTGCATTTCAAAACAAGCAACACATTTCATATTGAAGTAACTGTGAATTTTAGAAAAATGCACTGTGGTAAATAGACTACTCTAAAACATTACATAAATGTGTTGTTTCATAATATAACATCTGGTGGGGTTTGAGCAGCCACTTTTTATGTGTGTGGTGAAACTCAGCATCATTTCATGTTCCGATGTATAGAAGAGGCAATGATGAAGAAGACATGTCTGGTCAATGCTGGTCAATGAGGCCAAAGCACTAACTGAAGATCCTGGTGTCCAGCTCAGGAATTGGAAGTCAGGGAGATTCAGAAGAGGGAAAAACAGATCCCTTCCTTCTTCTGCATGCTTGTGGTCTCCAAACTTAACAGGGACAGCCTTGACTCAAAGAGGAACCCAGAGGAGACATCCTCTGTTGGAGGAAAAGCAAAGCACACACTGGCATACACAGGTGATGACACCAACCTGGCAAGCCCAGCTTGGTCCTCCACTAAGTTTGCTGGCCTGGCCCAAGTGGCTTGACTTTCCAGGTCTTAGTTTCTGCATCCGTGAAACTAGGGGGCTGAATCAGCTGATGGTTAAGGGGTCTTCCAGCTCTAAAACCCGGTTCTTCCAGCAAAGAGTTAGATGGACAGTGACTGTGTGGATTGTTTTCCAGTATGGCTACAACAGTACTTCCCATCCCTTTGTTCCTATGCCATTCCTCACATTGAAAGTTAGACTCTCTTTCCCTATCCCTTAAGCTGGACCTTTGACTTGCTCTGGGTCCCGGAATGTGGAAGATGTGATGTCTGTGACTTTTATTACTAGGCCTTAAGAGGCCATGTAGCTTCCATTTTTACTGTCTTGGAAGCCAACAACCATGTGAAGAAGTCCAGGCTCTTCTACTGGAAAGATACCACGGTGAGATGCCCTGTAGCATGGAGGCCATGTGGAGGGAAACCGAGGCCCCCAACCAACAGCCAACATCAATTGTCAGACATATATGTGAGGCCATCTTGGACCCCCAAGCTGAGCTTCCAGCTAAATACAGCCACATGAGTGATTTCAAACAGTATCACATGGAACAGAAGAACTGTCTAGTGAGTCCAGGCAACCTACCTAGAGAATCATGAAAGACAAAAATCACTGTTTTAAGCCATTAAGTTTTGGAGCATTTTGTTACACAGTAAAAGATAACTGAGATACTAAATAAACTGAGATCACTGACCGAGTATTTCACATCTCTGTGTCTCCAGCACCCAGCATGGCCCCTGGAGCATGAGGAATGCTAAATGATCACCTGTTCAGGTCTCTTCTAGCTTCTGTGATTTGCAAGGAAGTAAAACAGAAGAATGGCATTGACTCTTTAGATCACAGTCTAACCCTAGTTGGACAGCAAGGTTCTCCTCAAAGTACATCCTTATTGGGAAAGTAGAGGGAAAAGCATACTACTTCTTAATTCTGTGGCCTCAGTCAAGTTGGTTAACCTCTCCAAACATCATTTTCCTTCATTGTAAAATGAGAATAATGTCCTCTATCTCACACAGGGCTCTTATGAAAAACAAATGAAACAATAAAAAGCCCTTAGTAGAGGGTATGGCTTGTTGGAAATACCCAATGGGTGGAAGAACATAGTTGGATAGAACAGGATGGGATGGGAAAAGGACAGAGATATAAAAGATTAAAAAGTTCCAATCACTGTGTCTGCCACAGAATATGGAGATTAGTAACAAGTATTTGAGTTGAGCCAAAGCAACAGAAACAGTAAGAACCAGAGTCAGGCTGTGGAAGGCATCTGGATGGCTGGGATGAATCAGTTATATCTTCCTAACATAGAGGACAGGGAACCCTGTAGAATGGTGTAGAGAGGGCAGAAATAATTCTAATACAACTGAATGAATGAATAAATGAATGAATGAAAGAATACTTTTACTGAAGTCTTAATACGTGCCATTGTCCCACCAGCTTACATGTATTACTTCATGTATTACTTCATTTAAACTCAACCAAATGGTGCTATTTTTCTCCCCATTTAACAGTTGAGAAAACTGAGGCACAGATAGGCCCCATAATGTGACTAGGTTCATGCAACTAGTAAGAGGTGGAACAGGTGGTGTTCTCCAGAGCCTGAATTCTTCTCAGTCACTACAGTACACATACATATAGCAGAAGGCAGGGCTTCAAACCCAAGCAGAGCTTCACAATATCATTGGAGGAACCAGGGTGCAAACTCATGAAAAAAACTCAAAAATAATTCTTTGCTGAGATATATATGCAACATAATGCAGCCTGGGGACAAAATGCAGCTACAGAGGGGTTGGGTGCAGAGGTGGGTTCTTCATCAATGGCTTCCACTCCAGGTTCTAAGAGAACTTTAAGCAAAACATCAATTCTCTGTCTAAATTACGGCCTCAACAAGAGGGTTGTGCATTCCTTGGTGGAGTAAGCAAACACAGTCATGGGCCATGTGGAACTTATGACCTCTGCTAACTTCCCTTCTTGCCCTGAAGACTGGGGCCCCAGAGGTCACAGACAGTGACTGAGCTCAACTTACATTCCCAACAAAACACAAGTCACTTTCTGTCTCTAAGATGCAGATTAATTAGAGCATTAAGACCAAAACTCCAACTGTACCCACTGAACACTTTTAAAAATTTTGAAAGAACATCAGACTTACAGGAAAGTTGCAAAGGCAGTACAGAATTCCCACATACCCTTCATCTTGATGTCAGTGTGCCAGGTTTACATACATGCTCATTCCCCCATTTATTTATACACACCAAGGTATCTCTACCTTGGTGCCATTGAAGTTTTGGGCCAGATAATTCTGAGAGGATGTTATAGGACGCTTACCAGCATTCTTGATTTCAACCCTAGTAGATGCCAATAAGACACTCCCATCACCCCCCTGTCAGCCTGGGATGTGGAAACCAAAAATGTCACCAGGCATTGCCGAACGTCTCCCGAGGGGCAAAATCTCCCCTGATTGAGACCAGTTGACCTACATATAGTCTATCTCCCCATACATATTTTTTTTCTACTGGTTAAATCTGGAACAACTTGGTGATCAAAATAAATGACATTAATGGATTAATAAGCCACAGAATTAAATAAGATGCTAACTGTACTTTTTAACATTTATTTTGAATGTTTTTTGAAAAAGAGACAACTCTGTATTTTGAAAAAGAGACAACTCATTACAAAGATCAGGTTCTCCTTTTTTTTTTTTAATTAAATAATTTAGGAAAGGAGTTAAAGAGCTTGTTTTACTGTGTTGCAACTTAATTTAGCAATAAACTCATTGCTGGTGTTGCAGAAATTATCATTTAATTGAACATAAAAGACCCCAGTAGAAACATATCCACCCCCAAAAGAAAGGAAGAAAAATGGAAATGAATACCACGCCTTTTTAAAGATGTTTCCTGCTATTCTGTGTCATGTTCGCACTTTAGCAAGAAGTTCAGTCATGGACAACCCCTCGCAGAAGCATATTACGGCTGGTACAATGTGGGCATTATGCTGTTGACTGGAAGCTGTACATTTCCTCACTGTTTCACAATTTAAATTGATCTCTGCCAGAGCTAAGTAGCCTAAGAAAGCAACCACGTCCAGATAGAAGCCAAATTACAGTGCCACCAGCCTGCACTCATTTCAGCCAAGTGCCAGGGAGCCGAATTTCAAATGCTGTGAAAATGACATAATGGTTCTTTTGCTGATGAATTTAGACACTCTTCAAGTCTCCTTCTCCCGTAACCACCAACTCCTCCCTCACAAGAACGGGCCTTCGAGGCATGAGGAGCAGCAGGTAAGACTCAGTTCTGAAAAACTGTCCCACAGATTCAAGTTCAGTCAAACATCCAGATTTTTTCCAGAAACAGAAGCAGTAAATTAGAAATTGCTCCTAAGGGGGAAAAGGTAGCTGTTCTGAAAAGGTCAGTGGGATCTGTAAGGTACGTGAGACCTAGCAACACCTGCCTAGCGGCCACAGAGAAAACTATAATATCTGGGGCAACCCCTCCTTTGAAACAATGTTTATATAGAGATATTAAAAATAATACATCCTCTAAGAATTCATATTTCTTTTTTATTCTGGAAAAGAATAGAAAATTATCAAAGGAAAACAAATATCATCAAAGAAACCCATCACTACTGATGCAACACTCACAAAAATAGACACACATATCTAGTCAGTCTTTTCTACCTGGATCTGTCTTTCAGATATTTGAAATTATACTGTAGATGCATGATATACATGGAATACACAAACACCCATGCATTTGTGTTTGGACTTTCATCCCATGCTATTAAGAATTCTTCAGAAACATAATTTGAATAGCAGCATAATCTTGCATTGTATAGCCGTATCGCAATTCTTTATCTGTGCCCCTATCACTGGACATCTGGTTGCTTCCACTTTTTTTGTTGTAAGTAATACTGCAGTGACTATCTTCGGACATAAATCTTGGCCCCATGTGTAATATTATTTCTTTAGGTTAGTGGAATTACTGAGCCAAAGAGTGTGAACATTTAGAAACCCTCCTCTTTTCTCTGTTCCCGCCCTTTACTTCAGCTCCCACCCATCCCAAGGAGTGCATTTTCTCCACAAGGAGCTCCTTCCCAATTTGTTTCATCCACCTCTCACGAAAATTCGCTTTCTCTCAAGAAAAGATATGGTAGATTCATGAAAGCCCAAGACAATTGATAAGGTTCATGTGTTATCTCAGGATATTTGTGTTTCGATAAGGGATACAACCTCATATCAGAGGAATGAATCTCTAATAGCAAAAGTTTAGGCAGCAGAAAGCAAGCATGTCAAAGGAGAAAATCAGGTATCATTACAGAGCTATAAAAATCACACTGATTCTCATTTAATCATCAGCAAGTTCTGTCTGACTAAATAATCCAGATTATCTCCTCATCTTAGAGCTAGCCACGGTGAAAGATTTAGTACGTACACACACACACACACACACACACACACACACACACACACACACAGAGGTATCACTCCATTACCCAGTTTATTCCATTCAGGAAACATTTACTGAATACTAGTTACGCGCCAAACATATACAAAGATGAGGGAGGTAGATGCAGCCTTAGCCCACCATTTGGAGGCAGATGATCCATTTCCATAGATAGGAGGAAAGACAGCTCATGAACAGAGGCTGGGAGGGGTGGTCTTGTGTCCCAGGGTACCCCAGACCATCCTCTTTCAGCAGTAAATTACCCCATTATTGCCCCTGCAATGCACGTTCTCTACCATCAGGGAGAGTGCTCTGTTTCTTTCGATTCACTTATCCAAAGATAAAAGTAATGTTTTGTTCATCATTGTGAGCTCCATGAGTGCAGGACCATGCCTGCTGAGTAATTACTGGCTCAAAGCTGGGCACGTGGGAAGCAATCAATAAACCTTTTTTGAATGTGTTGATGAAAGAAAAGTCACACCAAGACAACAGAAAAATAGTCCTGTGTCCACCTCACCATGCAGGTTTTACTGGAGTTCAGAGTTCTCAATCCTGGGCAAACTTTGAGTGTACTTCCCCCATTCAATTCTTTCAGAGGCTTTTATTTGCAGAACTTCCTTCTGAGCCACCTGACGGCGCATCTTCTGCTTTCATCCGTCAGTTTTTTCTAGGCTCTCGGATGTTCTATCATAAGGCTAATCTCTGACTCCTTCTGAGCTGACCCCAGAGACAGATAGGACCTCACAGGTTACCCCCAAACTGGAACTTTGGTGAAATTCCTCTCATCAGTCTTCTGGGAAACTTCCGGTTGCTACCTTCCAAATGTCCCAAAATGAGGAATGTGCTTTCAAAAGATGAGCCCACTGGGGCTGAAGCCTTGCTCCAAGTTCTCCTTCCCTGTGACCACCACAGGGTACACAGCACAAGTCACTGCAGGATGCACAACTACTAAGGGATAAAAGCCTCGTGTGGAGCACATGAGTGTCAGATGTAGAATTTCTCATCCCAAATTACCTCTCTGCTCATTAGTCTCTCAGACTTTCCTTGCTTCATGGTTGGTGCTTCCTGGAGCTGGTTCACTATCCTTCCCAATTCCACATTCTAGCAGTCCCCACGTTATTTATCCTAGAGATCCTATGACCCAAAGGAATCGGACCCTTTATTCTCCAGGTCACAGATTTATCTACCTTGGCCTCAATGAAACTATACCTCATCAATGCAATCTACAAAAGCATCCCTGCTGCTACTGTTACTAAACAACACGTACTGACATTTATCAACGTATGTGCCAAAGAACTTTTTTAAAGGAATCTATGAAAATATGTCTCAGCAACATGGTCTATGGTATCTTGGAGATTCATAACCTTCATGCACATACTGAAAGCTCTGAAAAGACTTCTAGTAAAGATCTAAAACCTTGTTTAACATAGTGTTTCCCAAAACCCGTGAAACCCAGTTCATTCTGTGGAAGTCCCAGGAACATTCTTTGGAAAATCCTCACGTGGATAAATACATTAACAGAGCTTCCTATTCTATACATTCTAGGATCCCCAGTGTCTGGCTAAGAATACAGAAGTCCTGGGACTTCTGCAAGCTACCTGTCCTTACTCTTTTGTTCAAGTAAAAATTTTCTACCATGAGAACCTCTATTCTGTTATACTTAAGTTTCTCTCATTGGAGGAAAGATTTCTTTGGTATTCTTAGCTCTAAAATGCCTTTAATTTTTCAATTAAAACATGTCCTTAGTTCTTTCTTTGAGATAAAAAATAATGCTAGTTTCCCGCCCTTGCCCTCAAATCACTTTCCTTTAAAACATTTAGCAAGCACTAGTATTTCAACTAGTGGAGATTTACATGTAGTTATTTATATCCTGCTACTTCACATTAGAATCAGGATCCTTTAGATTCTGGAGCAACTTCTAAAAAAAGGATGGAGCATCGTTTCACTTTTTCTCTGCAGAGGTTAAGTGAAAGGATTTTTATACATTAGCCTCACAAACATAGGTCACAGATACCCAAAGGGATTTTAGGATGAAACTGGAAAAGTATTTTTGGAATCAGGAACTCACATTTGGTGATAGCAGATCTGTATCAAATCCTGTGTTAATTTGAATATTAAAATTCAGTGCGCTTCGATGAATTTCCTTTTTTTAAATGCAAGTGTAGTTGACATACAATATTATATTATGTTTCAGGTGTACAACACAGTGACTCAACATTTATATACATTACAAAGTGATCAGCACAGTAAACTAGTTACCACCTCACTCTCCTTTTAATTGCTGACCTGTAGAGAAAAGCCTAAAAGGAGCAATGGAAACAGTTAGCAGGAAACTCTTGAATGGGGTAATTTCTACTCACATCTCTGAGACGGAGGCTTTCCAATCTTGTTTCCTATTCCTGGGAAGTGGAGCTCTTGGCCTCTTTACAGATCAGCTTTGGAGGTGAGGTGTGGATATGTAGTCCTCTTACCCAGTGACTCTCAAATTTCATCGTGTAGGACTCATCCAGGGATCTGGCTAAGAATGCGGAATCTGATTCAGCAGGTCTGGAGCAGGGCTGAGATTCTGCATTTTAACAAGCTCTCAACAGAGGTTGATTTGCTGGCCCATGGATCACAGTTTCAAGGGCAAACTTTAGCCAGCATGAATGATTGGTGATAGTCTAATGAGCCTGCCATGAAGATTGTACTAGAAAGATTCTGTTTGCCTTAGAGAATTCTCATTTATTCAATTAGCGTGAATGTTACTTTAAGCTGGAAGAATTTCCATAAGAACCTATTTTGCTAACTCAAGACTTTTCAACTTCAGCATTAGTGACATGTTGGACTGGGTAATTCTTTGGGTGGGGCACTGTCGTGGGCATTGTAGGATGTTTAGCAGTATCCCTGGCCTCCACCCACTATTAGTACCCTCCCTCATCCAAGTTGTGACCATTAAACATGTCATCAGACATTTCCAAATACCCTTTGGAGGGCAAAACCCCTACTGTGCTGACATGGAATCACTTGGCATCATTATATTTGTTGCATTGTTTCATAGATATGAGTTTACAGGCTTTTAACTGACTACAATGTAGATATATTTCACAACTCTGAAGTTGTCTTCATAAAAAATCAAGATGATTTCCAAGAAGGACTATTTAAGTATTAAGATGAAGACATCTCTCCTTTCCCGCATGGCTTCCAGAAAATGATGGCTTTTCTTGCTCAGCTTTACATTTAGAATAGTGGGATGTATATGTCCAAACATATATGTTTGTGTGGGGGGGTATAACTATAGAACTTATGTTAAAACCATAGATAATAATATATTAGATACTTCATACAAAATATATGTTTGAAACAATAGCAAAATCTCCCCTTGACTCTTGTTTTCATTAGAGAATTATGCAAAGAACTTTGGTGTGTATAGTACTAGATATGTTCATGATGAATTAGAGAGCGACAAAACTCAAAAGAACCACATTTATCACTGAAGTCTTCTGTGTCAGATACTTTAATATTCTGAATTTTGCATACACTGGAAATCAAAAGTTCATTAAATGTTAGCTTTGAGTCAACACTTTTTTAATGTTCTGAAGCTTTTCTCTGGGCCATAAAAAAACCCAAAAACAAACAAACAAACAAAAAAACACCAACCACTTATAATTGCCAACTACTTCTGTTGTTTCCCTAGTCAACTTACTATTGGTATAATTAGAGAATTCTGACTCCTGAAAAACATAAAAATCTCCCAACCATAAAGAATTCGGCAGTGTAAACATTAATAAAAGAAAGGATAAGAACCATATGATCCTGTTAATAGATGCAGAAAAAGCATTTGACAAAATACAGCATCCATTCTTGATAAAAACCCTCAATAAAGCAGGGATAGATGGAACACACCTGAACATCATAAAGGCCATAGACAAAAGACAGCTATTATCATCGGAATGGGGAAAACTGAGAAGGCTCTCAGGAGCAAGAAAGGATGTCCACTCTCATTATTACTATTTAAAATAGTACTAGAAGTCTTAGCCTCAGCAATCAAACGACAAAAAAATAAAAGGCATCCAAATCAGCAAGGAAGAAATCAAACTCTCACTATTTGCAGACAATGTGAAACTCTATGTAGAAAAGTTCCACCAAAAAGACTCCATCAAAAAACTGCTAGAACTCATACATGAATTCTGCAAAGTTGGAGGATATGAAATCAATGTTCAGAAATTTGTTGCATTTCTATACACTAATAACGAAGCAGCAGAAAAGGAAATCAAAGAATTTATCCCATTTTCAATTGCACCAAACCCAATAAGATACCTAGGAATAAACCTAACTAAAGAAGTAAAATAGCTGTACTCTGAAAACTACAGAACACTTATGAAAAAAACTTAAGAGGACACAAAGAATTCCATGCTCATGGATTGAAAGAATAAACATTGTTAAAATGTCTGTACTACCCAAAAGCAATCTAAACATTTAGTGCAATCCCCATCAAAATACCACCAGCATTTTTCACAGAGCTAGAACAAACAATCCTAAAATTTTATGGAACCACAAAGACCCCAAATAGTCAAAGCAATCCTGAAAAAGAAAAACAAAACCGGAGGCTTCATGATTCTGGATTTCAAGCTATATTACAAAGCTGTAGTCATCAAGACAGTATGGTAATGGCACAAAAACAGACACACAGATCAATGGAACAGAATAGAGAACCCAGAAATGGACCCTCAACTCTGTGGTCAACTAATCTTCGACAAAGCAGGAAAGAATATCCAATGGAAAAAAGACAGTCTTTTTAACAAATGGTGTTGGCAAAATTGGACAGCTACATGCAAAAGAATGGAACTGGACCATTTTCTTACACCATAGACAAAAATAAATTCAAAATGGATGAAAGACTTAAATGTGAGACAAAATCCTAGAGAACACAGGTAGAAAACTCTTTGACCCCAGCCATAGCAACTTCTTGCTAGACACATTGCCGGAGGCAAGGGAAACAAAAGCAAAAATGAACTATTGGGACTTCATCAAGATAAAAAGATTCTGCACAGTGGAGGAAACAATCAACAAAACTAAAAGGCAATCTACAGAATGGGAGAAGATATTTGCAAATGGCATACTGATAAAGGGTTGGTCTCCAAAATCTATAAAGAACTTATCAAACTCAGCACCCAAAAAACAAATAATCCAGTTGAGAAATGGGCAGAAGATATGAATAGACACTTTTCCAATGAAGACGTCCAGATGGCTAATAAACACATGAAAAGATGCTCAACATCACTCATCATCAGGGAAATATAAATCAAAATCATAATGAGATATCACTTCACATCTGTCAAAATGGCTAAAATCAACAGCACAAGAAACAACAGGTGTTGGCGAGGATGTGGAGAAAGGGGAACACTCTTGTACTGCTGGTGGGAATGCAAACTGGTGCAGCCACTCTGGAGAACAGTGTGGAGGTTCCTCAAAAAGTTAAAAATAGAATTACCCTACAACCCAGCAATTAAACTACTACCAAAGGATACAAAAATACAGATTTGAAGGGGTATATCCACCGCAATGTTTATAGCAGGATTAACAACCATAGCCAAACTAGGGAGAGAGCGCAAATGTCCACTGAGTGATGAATGGATAAAGAAGATGTGGTATATATATATATATATATATAACTCAGCTATCAAAGAGAATGAAATCCTGCCAATTGCAACGACGTGGATGGAGCTAGAGTATATTATGCTAAGTGAAATAAATCAGAGAAAGACAAATACTATATAATCTCACTCATATGTGGAATTTAAGAAAGAAAACAGATGAACATATGGGAAAGGGGAAAAGAAAAAAAGGAGAGGGAAACAAACCATAAGAGACTCTTAATGATAGAGAACAAACTGAAGGTTGATGGAGGGAGATGGGTAGGGGATGGGCTAGATGGGTATTAAAAAGGACACTTGTGATGAGCATGGGGTGTTGTAAGTGATGAATCACTGAATTCTACTCCTGAAACCAATATTGCACTGTATGCTACCTAACTAAAATTTAACTTAAAAAAAAAAAAAAAAGAATTCAGTGGTGCAGAAAAAGCAGTTTTCCAATCCAGGAAGAAGACTTTTTATGAGCATTATTTTGTTGGAATCTCATACTCTGATAGACTCAATGGACCAAATTCTCAATAACATCTGAACATAGATACTCCATAACAGAGCAGGGTAGTCAAAATGTAGTTACAAGGTTTCTACCAAACCAGAACTACCCAGCATTGTACATTTTCATTGTTACTTCTTAGAGGCAAGCCCCAAATACTGTCATTGGTTATATCACAAGCATTGGTTTGCTCCTTGGAATTCAAACTTCTATTTGAAAGTTGACAAGAAGCTGTTTTGAAAATATAATACAATTATGACACAACCAATTTTTCTATGCCAATATTTCTGCAGAGAAAGAAAAAGAATCTTAATTTATCATCTGTATCACCTAGGACAGTTTCAGCTACACGCAACCAAAAACCTAAAGAAACCGGCTTAAACAGAGAGCTCCAGTATGTTCCTTTCCATGCACTCTCAGACCCCCTCCTCCCCAAGAAAGTATATCCTCACACTTTTTGGCCAGAATTGATTGCATATTCATCTTAAACCAATCCCTGGCAAGTGGAGTATGATGGCCAAACTGGCTGGAATGAATAGGATTTAGGATGCATCCAAATCATGAGGGGAGGCTGGCCACTGATGCAAAGCTGAGGCTCTGACAGTTGGACCAAGACAGAAGGGGCATGGCCTAGTGGTTAAGAGCATGGGTTCTGGAACAAGCCCGTCTGAGTTTAAATCTGACCTTGCCATTTGCCTGTCATGTGTCTTGAGCAAATTACTTAACCTATTCACACCTTCATTTCCCCATCTGTAAAATGGGGTTGATAGGAGGAATAAATGTTAGCATCCGTAAAGTACATAGCTCCATGCCTGGCACATATTAACTGTAATATGTGTTTGTTAAACAAAAGGCTCAAAAATGCTTATTTGGTACACAACCAATATGCTCAGTACCTTGGAGTGAACCCAGCTTAACTTTCTGCTCAAATTGTTGAAATGGATAATGCAGTTGAAGAAATCTTTTTCTGAAGCAGTTTGTTTCTCAAGCTGTCGCTGACAGTTACTTATTCCCCTGAGGGAACAAAGCAATGAGAACCCACTCACAGAGAAGCCTAGTCCCACGAGGCTTGTTGTCCAAAGTCTACGGATATTTGACCTTTATCTGGATGAAGAAGAGATTGCAGAGGAAGGAGCCAAAGAGAGGCAAGGCAGAGACAGACTTAAAGACACTGTGTCCTTCACTCCTTCGTCCTCCCCACCCCCCACGAATGTCTTCTCTTTGAAGCTGAATATACATATGGGTAAAAAGATCTAGCAGTGATATCAGTAAAATGGTAATCAGTTCACAATATTGTGCCCTTCTTGGAATGAATTGTGAATGAATGAATGAATGAATGAATGAACGAATGAACAAATGCCAGAAGACCTCATTTTGGGATGAGGGCTCAGCTTGAGCACCAATAGCCTTTAGCGATTGTACATCTACCTTTAGACATTTTCAAGAACCTCCCAAAGGGTTCTTCTCCGCTTCCTGCTCCCACACCTTGAGCTGGTGAAAACCCAACCATCTGTCTACATCTAATACCCTTAGCACTCCCCTAGCAGATGGGTGATGCCTATTCCCAACGGCAGATCCACAGAAGGCTGGACAGTTAGCAACCCAGACATAAACAGCTGCACAGCTATGAAGTGTTTTATGTTTCCTGAGGGTGAAGGCCGCTCAGGATGAGTGGAAATGGGTACATACGTGGTGTGTTGAAAGGCCTGACATCCTTTCTGTCTGTGGAACAATCCCAAGCAAAGATCTATAAATGTATGGACAAAATGGACATAACCACCCATTACAGCTCCCGACACAGAGGGGAGCTGAACTAAGTTTCATCTCACTCAGACCCTTGGGCACATCCTCCCACTCAAGGGTCCCTATGTCAGCGGGTGTGAGGGTGTGAAGAGGCTGATTTCTTTTACCTCTTGGTCACCTGTCTTTTCAGAGTTGTCCCACAGGATGAGACCAAACCATACAGAACCTTTTCCCCACTCATGCTCAATCATTCTGGACTCATCTTTTTTTTTCCCTAAGACACCTCATCTGAGTGTACCCAGGACCTCCTTAAAGCAAAAAATGTCATGCACGGGCTACAAAGAGCTGAAAAAGCAGCCTTGATACAGGCTGACTTACAAGTGTCACAATATATTTATGAATATCACAATTCTGGTGTATTTTTTTTTTGGTAGTTTTTCTTGTCTTGATGACATTGTTGATGATGTATTTTTATTGAGGTAAAATCTGCATGCAGTGAAATGCCCAGATCTTCCATGCACAATACCCATGTAGCCACCAAGTCCCTGAAATTTCCCTCAGGCCCCCTTTCAGCCAATCCCCACCTTTCCCTGCCACTGTTGTTCTGATTTCTACTGCTGTAGATTCATTTTAAGACTTGATCTCGGGGCGCCTGGGTGGCTCGGTCGGTTAAGCATCTACCTTCAGCCCAGGGTCCTGGGATCAAGCCCCATGTCGGGACCCCTGCTCAGTGGGGAGCCTGCTTCTCCTCCCTCTGCTCCCCTGCTCCTGCTCTCTCCCTCTCTCTATCTCAAATAAATAAATAAAATCTTAAAAAAAAAAAAAAGACTTGATTTCAATTGCCCTTCACTGGATTGGCCTTGCACTTAAAACCATGCTCCTTACAAGACCATGATGTAGCTACTGCTGGCCTGACTTCTCCAGCCGCACTGACCTCTTGCTTACCATGCAATTTCTCAAACTTGCCAAACCCTCTCATGATCCGGGCCTTCCTACACACACTTCCCCCTCTTTGAAACACTCCTCTCCCAACTCTGTTTCTTTATATAAAGGGGCTGGCTTTTTCCATCCTTCAGGTCACAGCTGAGAAGACCTCTTCTAGAAACTTCCTGAATCCCCTCTCAGTGGGTGTCTCCACCCCTCCCCCAAAAGCCCATTTTCTCCACTTCAACTTCTTCCTCTCTTCCTTTTCTAGCTGTTTGCGTCCTGGCTTACTGGTTACCTGTACCACTAGACCGTCCACTGCAGGCACTCATTCATCCACTTATTCCACAATATCTGCTCAGTATTTGTTCTGTGCGAAACACTGTTCAAGGTGCAGGGAATACAACAGTGACACAAACAGAATCTTTGCCCAACTGGCTTACATTTCAGTGGGAGGAGACAGACCATAAATGAGTAAGCAAATAAACGGTGGTAGGTCAGATGGTGTTAAGGTCTATGGAGGAAAATAAAGCAGGGAAAGGACACAAGGACTTCTCAGACCAGCAAGTGCCATTTTATCTAAGTAGTCTGAGTCCTCCCCAATATGACAGCATATAAGCACAGGCTTGAAGATAGAGAGGGAGCAAGATAATTTGCGTATCTGGAGGGGAGGGCATTCCAGGCTTTCAATGTCAGGAACATGCCTGGTATGTTTCAGAAACAGCAAGGAGGCTAATATGACTAGAGTGGGGTGGGCAGGGTGATTCTTACAGTGATGGAAGGGAGGGGCTCTTCCATTGGTGATGATGGGATGCTACACGGCCGTTTTGAACAGACCTGTGCCTTTTCATTTGAGTGAGGTATGGGGGGGTGTAGGGTTACTGGGAGGCCAGGTAGAAACTACTGCAATCATACACTGGGGGGGCAATGGTGGCTCTGGCAGTAGGTGCTAAGTAGTGACCATCTTCTAAACATCGAGTCAATAGGTTTTGCTTCTGATTGGAAGTGGAATGTGAGTGAAGGACATGCAAGAGTCAAGGTTGACTCAGGAGGAGCGGATTTGGACTGGGGACTAGGGCTGGGTTGTATTCGTTCACTCTTGGACATGCTTAGTTGAGGATGTCTATTAGAAGTCTACATGACACCTACCCCCACTCCCGGGCAGACTGGGGAGGTGAATCTGGAGACAGAACTGAAGAATGGAAGACACACATTTGGGAGCTGACAGTCTATGGATACTGTGTAAATACAGGAGACTGGGTGTGATGTCCATGAAGGTGGCATTGTGTCTGTTTTTACTACCTTCCATCCAGTGCCTAGAACCCTCAGCTATGTGATGTCTAAATATATGATCCAGGCAACAACCCACCCATGTTCTTTCCCGCAAGTCACTATTCTGAGCTACTGTCCACTCTCCTTCAAACTATATCCACTGCATCCTGCAAAATGTCACTAAGCTACAGAAACCAAAACACCAAGATGACCTTATCCATTTTCTACACACTCAGATGTACCTTTCACATCTCACTTCGATCTCATTAAAAGGCAAGCCCTTGCTTATTTGCATTCATAATTCATAGGAAGACAGAGGGTGCAGTTCAGCACAAAGCCACAGGACAGAGAGGATGGCACCTTCATGGAGGCTGCCCTGAAATCAGGAAGCTGACGTCTTCACTCCTATCTCACCACCAATGGTCGCCTTCTGTCAAGGGAAAAAGGTCTCAGAGCGTGTGTCGTGATGGGATCACAGAGCCACATCTGCGAACCTCAAACTGCAAGCAAGCCCCCAGGCTCCTGTAACACTAAACGCCTCTGTCACTGAATTCGGAGTCAACGAAACGTGACTGTCAATGTGTCCACGTTTCACCGCTAATGCCTTTTGTACTCTGCATTATTAAAACCTTCTCGCTGCAGCTGTCTCCTATTAGTGCCCAGGTTCGCAACACATCAGTATCCGTGGGGTCGCTTCTGGGGTTCAAAGACATTCATAAGTATCCCATACAGAACTCTTAAGACATTTTGGATCACCGTCTGGAAACGTAAAGGATGGAGAGAAGAGAAAAGAAAGCAGGGCCACTGGGAGTGGCATCACGATACCCACCCAGGAACTTGGGCAATGAATTTTTCAGGAGCTGGGGAGGCTGGTGCCTTTGCTGTGATTCCTTTCTCAAGTCGCAGCAGTGTGCCGGAAGCCTGCCCCCAATGCACTCTTTCCCTCCCAAAAGCTCACTTGCTCTTGATGAACTATTTATCTCTTTTCACGCCACATGCCCAATAGTCTAGGGAAGAAAGCCTTGCCACCTCAGGAGCGTTTACCTGTCCATGCTCCAAAAGGTAGCCCTTGTGATACTTCTTTATTGCACGTTACTATTTTTGACTCCAGTTCTAGCTTTATTTCTACATTAATCCCACAGAGTACATGGAAAACTTGGTCCTGTGTTTTCAACGTGACTTTAAATCATCTGGTCATGTTCTCACACATTTTGGAGCTGTCCCGTAGGTCCCCAGCATCTTTTTTTCCTCTCCTTTATGAAACTTCTACATTCAGTTCTACACTCACCCCAAATGTTTCCTCATTGACAAGGAGTACTTGCTGGTATGAATTCCAGCTCCATCAAAGGACTGGGTGACCTAGGTCAAATTAGTTATTCTTTCTTTCTATTTCACACTTTCCTCTTTGTAAAGTGGGATGGAAGATGTTAACTCCGTAAAGTGCTCGCAAGTGTAAAATGGCATAAGGCACGTAAAGGACTTAGCACCGCACCTGACGTGCCGCAAGGCTGGCTCTGTTTTGTTAAGAATGATCACTGTTTTCTCTGGTATGATGCGGACCCACGCAGGCCTTGTACAAAGGACAGTACCTCCAACAATGTTGCAGATGTGTCACACCCCTTTCTTCCTAGACGCCATGAAATGGTATTTGCTCTCTCTTTCCAGATGAATAAAATATTCAGAAAATAATATTAAACTTCTCTGTATAACTGAATCACAGAATAGTGAAATGGGCCATTTGTTTGCAAGGGCCGTTTGGGAGAATCTTCCTATTCTTTGCAGACAGTTTGGACTCAAGAGTTCTGGCATTTTCTATTAAATCAAACAAACAAAAAGACAGTAGGAGGAGAGACTTCTGTATCCTGTAACGGATGTGGGAGACAGGCTCTTTTTTTGTTTCAATTTTCATAACTCAGCCCTGTTCCTAGAACCAGTATAAATTTTGCTTCATGCATAGCTCAGTAATTCTGTTCAGGAGAACAGGGCCAGACAATGCGGTGGCCCCTCAGCTATTCCCTCGCACCTAGTGGGTTTACCCAATCATCACAGAGGAGGGATTATGATTGCTATAATTAAATGGTTGTGCCAGAATACTGTATAAAGGAGTGGCTAAAATACGTGTCAGATCTGCAGCTCTGCTAGTTGTTAGCTATGTGGCTACTTGCTAGCTGTGTACCCTCACTGGCCTCAGTCTCTTCTTGTGCAAAGTAAGGCTATCACAGCAGTCTCATCTTTCAAGGGACCTGAGTTTTAAAGTCAGTGCTTAATACAGTAACCAATTATAGACAAATTAGGCTATTTCTTTTAAGCATCAAATGAAAGAGTTGACTTGCACTTAGGAACTGCAATGTATGAAGAACACGTAGCTTTAAATACTCTAGTCTAGGGCAAGAATTCAAAGCACCAAGAGGTTCTCAATCTGAGAGATACTCAGGCCCTGAGAGGCAGTGGGGGACTCTGGATTTATAACCCTCAGCTCTTTCTCCATCCAGAGCACCCACTTTTTGGTTCAAATGCCGGGCAGAACTGAAATCACTAACCCACACTTTCTTCCTTTCTCTTGCCCACCCCCTCCTTCCTCACTCTCACCTTCTCCCTGGTTGGAATTCCAGACAGTTCAATTCCAGTTTGATGCAGTTCAATGAGAATACACACATCAAAAGGCCAACTTGCAAGAATTAAACAAAATATGCATCTGCGCCCATAGTCGGGGTGCACCCTACATTTCTCTTCCAGAGCCAGCCTGCTACCAGTCCAGTGTAGCTGTGGAGCCAGCTGGCCGCCCGCAGCTGCTGCCCCTTCAGGATTGGCTCTTCCCGGCAGCTCCCAGCCAGTTCGAGCATGAGGATACTACAGCCAGGCCATTCCGGCCCAGTTTGGTCTCCTCTTTGCCCTGGGGCTCTCTTATCAGTGCTGCGGAGACTTTTTTTTAGAAGTGCCCTGCACATTGAAGGTGTCATCCAATCCTGCCTTCCCTTCTACCCTTACCTTCAAAGGTGCAGACCAGCATCGTGGTTTGAGGCTTTCCCCAATTCTGTCTTGTCACCTGCTTCCCAAAGGACCTGGGCTGACATGACGTATAAAGTACAGGGCATAGAATAAAGGTTCAGGAGATGTTAGGCATACTGTTATAACAATTAGGATTTGATTAAACTAACGACTCCACTAACAGAAGACACTCAGAGAGGCATATATTGTCATCATGACCTGATCCGAGAGTCCTCAGTAGACCCTTAGGCCTCGCCTAGCCTGTATCCATTTCTCTGCCCCCAGTGGCACCATTCCAAGATCATTCTGCTTTTCCTAACGCTTCGCTGTGCAGAGGGAATTTCAAAACCCACTAGAGGATTTGGTGAAAGCTTCAGAATTAGCTGGAAAAATGGGCCTCCACAGCCCTTTGTCTTGGCAAGAACAAACACCATGGTCCTAAGAGCCTTCTTAAAACAAGTATTGATGAAAGCCACATTCCTTAAACAACAGGGCCTTTCCCGAGGGAGTTCTGTGTGAAGTCATTATGGTCTATCTAGTGTGTGTATTCCTGGTGCACATGGGACATTGATTGGTCTTGCAGAGGGAAATGATGGTCAAGGCAGTGAGGGAAAACATAACGGTCTCTGAACACGCCCATCAATCTGTAGCCCTAAAGCACGTCCATTAGAGCAAAAACACTTTGCAGTGACAGGTCCCACAAATACTGTTGAAAACCCTCTTATGATGACAGCTATAAACTCCATTCTTGGGTGACCTAAGAGGCTGGTTCCAATTCAGTGACCAGAGCCTTCACAGAGTAGCTATCAACAGTATGATAATGGCTTGTGATAAAGGTGCTGTTGATGTTCTGCTTAATGCAGCAGAGAAGCAACGAACTATCAACAGCAATTAGGTGCTTAATAAAACCACTTTGACGACCTGTTGCTGAAAAGATCGTCACGGGTAGCACAAGGGACTTAGCAATCAATCCCAATGAAGCCCATGGCTGTTTTTCTTTTTGAAAGCACTTCTTTCATCAAAAACAAACTATGTGACTTTTGCTGCATCTGAAGGAAGGAGAATCAACTTTGATCTGATTACTCACATAAAAGCCATGGGTACAGTGATCACTGAAGTAGACCCTGGACACACTTGGGTCAAGGCCAAGACTGGGGAGAGGGAAGAGGAAATCCCAGAGATGATTGCAGGGTTCACAAAGCCAACAGAGACTGGGTCTTGGCATGGAGTTCTATAACTACAATTTGAGTGTCGCTAATAAAATAACCTAGAAAGGGAAGAGCAGACACCCACCACAAGCGCACACTCACCACCTTTGGGGAGGGGAAAATGATATCAAATTACTAGGAAAAACAAATGGGATTGTAGTTATCTATCTCTCTACAGATTACTCATTTGAGATTTCCACTCCTGTTTCTATTGTACCAAGTCCACTCTACCTTGATACACCTTTTGTACCAGAAAGAACACCGGCTGCTGAGCATGATGGACCTGGGCCTGTGCATGGTTCTGAGCCTTCCCTAGCTGTGTGGCCAGGCAACTCGGTTTCCTCATCTGGAAAACAGAAATAAGAAAAACTACCCAATAGGGTTTTGTGAGACAAAATACCCACATGGGTGTGAGAGGCCTCAGCATCTTGTCCCAACAGATTTAAGATCAACTCATAAATCCTAGCCTGTATCCATTTCTCTGTCCCTGTGGCACCATTCCAAAAAGATCACTCTGCTTTTCCCAACGCTTCGCTGCGTAGAGAAAATTTCAGCTATCCTATCACATGTGACAGATGCATGGCCCAGAGAGCAAAACTGCTGTCCTATATTTATCATTGGCCCTAAGAAACAAAAAGGAGAGATTTCTTTTTAATACTACAGTTGTGAAATCTCACACTAACATTAAAGAGTTTGGGAAGTACCATAAAAAATCCACAAGATGGGGTGCTCTAGGTTTTGGCTCAGGTCATGATCTCAGGGTCATGGGATCAAGCCCTTAGCTGGGCTCCATACTCAGCAGGGAGTTGGCTTGAGAGTGTCCCTCTCCCTCTTCCTTTCCCCTGGCTCATGCATGTGTTCTCTCTAAAATAAATAAATAAATATTTAAAAAAAAACAACACCCCACAAGATGGCTGGGTAACATCATCATCATAACTAATATCTCATTAATTAATTACTTTATTAAATCCTAGACACTATTTTAAGTACCTTACATTGATTAGTTCATTTAATCCCCAGACAACTCTATGAGGTGGGAACAATTATTCTCCCATTTTACAGATTAGAAAACTGGGGCACAATAAATTTAGTAACTTGCACAAGTTCACACAACCTTGGCTAGTAACAAAGGCCAGTCTTGTATACGGGCATTTTGATTTCCAACCCTGTGTTCCTACAAGTATGCCAAAGACAGGACTTCCGGAGTGGCTAGCAAAATACTATTCCTGACCTGAGTGGTGTTTGCTGTATATTTTATTCACGTGGTTTTCTGGATCAGTTTTAATCTATTAAAAATAAAAAGTATTAATACTAGCAGCTAAAATTTTGTCACTTGATGCTTTGGGCAAAAATGGATGTGCTTTGCAACGACAGGCACAGAATGATGGTTCTGTGATATTGTAATATTTGTCTCATGGGGCACCTAACTGGCTCAGTCGGAAGAGAGTGGTGTGACTCTTGATCTCAGAGTCGTTAATTCGAGCCCCATGTTGGGTGTAGAAATTAAATAAATAAAACTTAAAAAAAGATTTGTCTCAGATGTTTAGGACCATGGCACAGAAGAAAATGGAAATTATATTTTTAACGTGTGGTAGGAGGTGCTGGTGTTCACCACAGTCCATTGGAAAATGGGGAAGTGGTATAAGGAAACATTTTTATTTTGGTATGCTGAATCACTCTCTGCCTTGACTGTATTTTTCTCAACATTCATTTGCATCTCTCTTCACGTGTTTGTCTCCTAATTTCTCTCTTTCTCCTCTTTCTCTCATCCTTTTCTCTTCTTAGCCTCATATCCATACCCTTCTAGTTCCCTTCTCCTTGCCTCTTTCTCCTTTTCTTATATAGAATCTGAGAACATTTCTTATTGGTTTTATTTATTGACTATTATGAGGTATTGCTTAGTCTTCATTAAAAATTATTGACTAGATTGTATACAGACTTCAATTAATCCTCCTGAATTAAGTTTCCATTGATACAAGTAACCCTTGATTGACTTCTATTTTCCTAGCTTAATGATTCCCAGTTAATACAAAGCTTTTGTACCTTAAGAAATTTTAGGACAAGGAAAGGTTACCACATTATGTCCTAAGACAAAAATGAAGTTTATGAGCATAAGTTGTCTAAAGTAATCTGCTTACTCCTTATATACCTCTTGCTTTTCTCCTCTCCTATAGACACCTGGCAGAGAAATCACATACCAGGACTGTTTCTTAGCCTACGATCCAGAAAGGGCTTAATCTTGCTATTGTTAAAGAGATCTATGTCAAGGACATACATTCAGAGACTCCAGCACTGTATGTAAGGATGGGCCCACAAAGGCTGGGTGTGGCCAGAAAGATCATTCCCTAAGCCCAGAATCTCTGGGCCCCTTTCCCAGAACTAGTTTGTGCACTAGCACATTACTCAAAAATATGATTACCAGGCAGAAAAGTATATTTTTTAAAAATCTCCTTCTCTATGCTAAAGAGACACTTACATTCTTTATTTAACAGCTGTATATAGGGTGCTCCTCAGTGTAGTATGTACCATCTTCCCACTTGAATAAGTACTGGGTACTCCAGCCCTTCCCTCATCAACACGGTCCACACCAGAATCTCAGAACTCCAGGGGGCCCTGCCTGGCCCTGGCCCTTGGAAATAAAGACCCATCACATGGGGCCTTTATTACAAACCCTAGTCCCCCACCCCACTTGAAGTTTTAGGACTTCCTTGACTCTCTCTTTGGGAAGGCACAGCCTGATCAGGACCACAGACAGTTCTACTACATCAGCTGGGGAGCCGCATATACCTGTTGGAACGTTCTGGAGGCTGGCCGGGGTCTCTCATTCTTGATCTCTTCCCTCGGTGCTGAGAACACTATTTCTTCTTGCTCCTCCTCACTGTCTTCAGAACAGGAATCAAAGGCATCAGCATAATACTCTTCAGCCACAAGTGGGTCTTCTGGGATCTCTGAAATACAGAATAAACAACAATCAGGCCCTACCAGTTATTAAATTATAATGAGTCTAGGATCCCCCATATTTTCCCAGAGATGTATATTATGTTTTGCACTGACAAAGCTTTCATGGAGTGTAGAGCTGAATCTTAGTTTCCTGAAAGTATCTGGCAGACTTTAATAAATACTCAGCAAAATTAAACCAGTAGAGGAAAGGAAGGATGATGACTCTATTTGCAACCATATTTTGAAGGTGGAAGAATAAAACCATGAACCAACAAGAAACGATCTCCTTTAAAGTCTTTACATTCAGAGGCCTGAATCCTTATTACAAATGAGGGGATTTAGGAGCAAAAGCCGGATGAGATGCCTTGGCTGCAGGACCCAATTACACACCCATATTAAACTTTTGCAGAGGCAGTTGGAGTGGAACTCTGTCACTACGCTCCTAGGTTGTTTCTTTTTAAAGAAAATATGAGTGGTGAGACCAGGCAAGATGGATAGGATATTTAGCAATGGCATTTGGGCAAGCTCAGGAAAACATTGTGGTTCTTTCCCAATGGGCTATGAAAGCTTTTGAGATGGAGTTCACTCTGGGACACTGCTTGCTCACCTCTATACTGGCATTTATTTTTTTTTTTTAAGATTTCATTTACTTATTTGGGGGGAAGAGTGAGTAGAAGAAGGGGAAGCAGCAGACAGAGGGTGAAGCAGGCTCCCCACTGAGCAAGGAGCCCAATACGGGACTCGATCCCAGGATCCTGGGATCATGACCTGAGCCGAAGGCAGACGCTTAACTGACTGAGCCACTCAGGCACCCCTATCTTTTTTTAAAAGGAAAGACCACCCACTTAAGTTGATGCCAAGAAGTGGCTACCTAAGTTATTTGATGCAATGTTATTACTAACTAAAAATGTAATTGGTGCTCATAATGGTTTTCAACCAAGAAAGGCCAAGAAATGAATCACAAAAAAACATAGTGATATCAACCCAATTTACTAATGATGGCCTAGAAAAATAGGGAAATACCATTGGGGAGACGAGTGAATTACAGAGTGACACCTCACCACATTAAAACCATGGGCATTTTAGGTTTTGCGCCAGACTCTGACTTATAAACAAAAATAATTCTTCTAAGTTATAACAAACAGCACTGTTTTTCATCCCACTGTTGCTACTCTGTGCTTATCAGGGAGAAAATATGGAATTAGGGGTCAGAGAATCACGTTTTCATACAAGCTCTACCACCTCTTACATGAGAACTGAGGCAAGGGATTCAAGCTTTCTGAGCTCCAATTTCTCCAGTAAAACTTCCATAAGGTAATCTAGTAGGGTAGCTATGAAGATTCAGTAATAGGATTCTTATGAAAGTGTTGTCTATAGGGAAACTTTATAAAACGTTCACTCAATTTTCACATCTGTAAACACAGACTTTTCGTTAACTGATTCCAAAATCCTCCGGAAGTAAGATACTCAGCGGGCTGCTTTAAAATCTTTGCTCTCTATGGTTTCCCATAAAACACAAGAGGCAGTGCCATGGCATCAAAATCAGTCAGCTCAAAAGACAAAAATAACATATACTCAAAACTGGCTTTGCCAGTTCCTTAGGAAGGAGCAGATTGGGCATTTTGGTAACTCCAACACAGCCTATTTTCCCTTCAGATCACTGGTTTTCAGTTGAGCAGCAGATGAAATAGATTATTTGTATATAGGGGCACATTTTGTAAAAATCTTTATTCAAATCACACTCAGAATGGTTCGAGGATCACAGCAAGAGAAGTATATGAAAACTAACATCTACCGAGAAGATATTCAAGTCTCTAGTTTTGTCCTCAAGTAGGGGCATCTGCTTGCAGAATGGAATGGTGGACAGGACCACGTGACGTCCTGCATCTCTTCTTGCCCCCCCTCAATCTCTCTCTTTCACAGACTTGTCCATTCTCTCCCCCTCTTTCTACTCCCTCCTATTTCCTCTTCCTCTCCCAGAGGCTCTCTCTTCCACAGTTATTCATTCATTTACTTATTGACTATTTTCTCCTTCTTTCCCTTTATTCCTTCTCTCCTCCTCCTTTAACCAGAATATTTGCTTTCAAATTTGTCTGTGACACAATAAGAAATATCATTTACATTGTTGCCCAGTACACAGAAATGTGCTTGTATTTGTGTATGAATATAAATATATTTATAGTTGAAATGAAAGTTTCATGCATCAAGATTTACCCATACTAAATATGACACATTCTGGTCTTTCACATTCTATTCAAATTTTTTTTTTTTTTACAATGCTAGTTCCAACTTGTTAAAGTGATTTCTCAACACACAATTTGAAAAACATCGGTTGAAAATGCTGGCTTTGGAATCCAAACTTCTCAAAAGACCTGCATTTAAATCGAGGCTCTAATATCAGCTCTATAACAGGCATTCCTTAAACTTCCTGCACTTCAGTTTTCTCACCTGTAAAATGGAGATGATGGTAACCATCTCTGTGGATTGTTGTGAACATTAAATAGTATAATGGTTGCAAAGCACTGTGTACATGGTAGGCACCAAATAGATGTCAGCTACTAACATGTAACATAAAACTCTGTATACGTTTTGCCACTAATGCCCAACACCAGGAAGAAATATAAATATTAGACAATCACAGATACATACCAAGTTTAATTTTATATACACACACACATACACATGCACACACAAAACAGAATCACTTCTCAAAATCCATACTGTGCCCATTTCAAATGGGCATTAAGGCAGGAGGCCAAATGATACAGACAAACCGTGCTCATGATAAACACCAAGCTCCACCTCCCATAACATGGCTCCTTGTGCACAGTCTTAGTCTCAGAGGAAAGATTCCCTCTCTCAGCAAGGATCCCCTCCCAGGAAGGGGAGGAAGGAAAGAAATGGTTGGGGGGAAGTGCCATCTCTGGCACTTATGCCTAAGTCAGGAAACAGACTGGGATGAATCCACCTCCAGTATTTCTTAAACAAGCACCACTATCTTGGTGCAGCTCAAAAAAGAGTTCATTTTCAAAAGGAAAAGTCAAAAGAAATGTAAGTCTGTTCAAACTGTGTTTGTCAGGCTATGTGTTTTTTGTACGTGGGCCCAATTTGAAGCCTTGTTAGGTTAAGGCTCATTTCTCCTGTCATTGAGGGAAAATGGTCTGTGATAAATAGCTTTAATTTCCTCACACCCTGAAGTCAGCCTCATAACAGATGCGCTGGAGCGGCATTCCAGATCTCTGCTAGGCTGGGTGGGCAGCGACAGCGTGTTTATGAAGGAGTCCAAGGATGGCTGCCTGAGCTTGGGCGCAGTTGCTGCAGATCCACGATGGAGAACAAGAGAAGCAGTCACCCTGTTCCATGAAGAGGATGCTGTTTGCCAGACCCTTCAATTAAGACCTTAACAGGGGCGCCTGGGTGGCTCAGTCGGCTGAGCCACTGATTCTTGGTTTCTGCTCAGGTCGTGATCTCAGGGTCGTGAGATGGAGCCCTGAGTCCGGCTCCGTGTTCAGCATGGAGTCTGCTTGAGGTTCTCTCCCACCCCCTCTGCCCCTCCCCCTGCTAGTGCTCTCCCTCTCTCTCTCTCTCAAATAAATATAGAGATAAATAAATAAAATTATTAAAAATAAAAAAGACCCTAATAAACCCCTTCCTCTAGGACTTCAGTGAGCATCAGGACCACCTGCGGGGATTGTTATAACACAGATCACTAGGCCCCGCCCAGTTGCTGATTCAGTAGGTCTGGGGTGAGGCCTGAAAATGTGCATTTCCAACAAGTTGCCAGGGGATGCTGGTGCTGCTGGTCTGGGGCAGCAACTTCCAAACCACTGCTCTAGGATAAAAGTACTGTCATATATTTTTACACAGAAGCACTATAATAAGATACATAAGAGTATAATATCTCTATATCTTCTAACCATATATATCACAGACCCCCCAGAAAGGAAGAAATAGACTTAACTTTAAAAGAATTCAAAGTGTTGTGCCATTAGTTTCTCAACTACTCACAATTTCGTGAAGTTTTAGGGCACTATTCCCATTTTACTGATGGGGACGAACAAAGCTATGAGTGAGTGGCCCAAAGTTACAGCACTTCATAGTTTGCAAAAGCACATTCATATCCATTATTCCATTTAATCATTGCAACAGTTATTCAAATTAGACCAGGACAACGATTTTATCTCATTTTTCAGATCATGAAATTGAAGTTCAGATAGGCTAATAATCAACGGAAAGTCACATAGCTGCATGCAGGGTGGACATGAGATTAGAACACAAATAACCTGAACCTTACCCTTTTCCCGTGGAATGCACTCTTTCATGGTTATCTCGGGGTTTTCATCTTTGCTGGTAAAACCAGGTCATGGATAAAAGTCATGATTGTCTTCCCCCACCACTCTGAAAGATGTTGGACAGCAAGGGGTAGACTTTTGACTTCTGAGGTGGGAAAACTGAAGCTTAGTCATCCCAATGAACCGTCTGAAAGGAGCTGGGAGCAGTGAACACCAGGGGCCCTCCCTTAGACTCAGACCAACGGTCACCACCTTCGACCTCAGATGTGCTTGAACTACAGTGCACAGCGGGATCCCCTGGAGGCCTGTGCAAACAGATTCTTGGCCCCATGCCCAGCGGTTCAGATGCATGGTCTGGGTGGGGGTGCTGACGGGCCTGAGAGTCTACGTGTTGCTGCTGCCAGGCCGGCAACTCACTCTGAGAACTACTACTCTACCTCCTAGGATCTCCAAGGAGAAAGTGACATACAAATGCAACTGTTTAATGAGATTTCCCCCCATACTTTGCCTATGATTGCACCAGCCCCTCAAACTTCTAAAATGATCTGGAAAATGCACTAAAGAATTTTTTTTAAAAAGAGGCAATAAAACAAGAATTTTACCTAAAGTCGAAACCAAGTTTCCTTTAAAGGAGCTTAGTTATGTGGCAGGAATACCTCAGCCTGTGCACCTGCCACCGTCCTGAATGATTCTAACCATTCGCTATGCCGTGCGCAGATGTGTGCCATGAGCTTAGCACAATGGTTTTCAAAGGGTGGGCCCAGGAGAGCAGTAAGAACATCATCTGGGATCTTACTAGAAAACAAATTCTCAGGCCTCCCAGACTTACTGAATCAGAAACCGGGGCTTTAGCAAGCCCTCCAGGGGAATCCTGATGCACACCTAAGTTTAAGAAACACAAATCTAGCACAATGCCTGGCACTTACTGTCTGCTCAAATAAAAACAGCTTCTACTGATATCCCCCACTGATAAGGTCTTAGGAGGCAGGAGCCAAGCCTATCCTGTTCCCTGTGGTTTTTCCAACCCATGACTCAAAGCAGACACTCCAAAACTCTTATCAAGTAAGTGAATGCCTACAAGTCTTAAAGAGAAGGACTTTCAAACTACCACAGAGTATTTCATGTAAAGAATTTCTTAATATTTATTTTGGGGAGGCCAGGAGAAGGTGGGAAGGGAATATAAAGATTTTTTTCCCTAAGACTGCTCTTTCTCTCCTCTCTCTCACAGACTTTGAACTTATATTTCAGATGGAATCATAACTTGGAACAGTAAGAAATGTCTTCTTCACACTAACATCTCAAGCTGTCTCTGAGTCCAGAGTACCCAGAGTGTGATGGCAGTCACTGGTAGACTGTGGTTTTCTCCAGGTGCCCAGACTCTGCTCCAGCTGCAAGCCTCTCTTTGCACATCGAATAACAGTGTCGGAACCAAATGGTGACCAAGTGACTTGTGATTTAGGAAATCCAACAGATTCACTCACACTTTTCTGCTCCTTCTCCTAGGAAGTCAACAATATCCACAGGACACTTTTAAAAATGGTTCTCACTGTGCCCACCATCTGGGGGAAAGCATCTTCTAATAAAGAGAGGATGCTCTCTAGTTCAGCTGTGGCACGGCCAGCTGGGACTGAGTAGGGGACCTCGTGGCAGGCAGCTGCCCAGAGATGCCCTTCTTTATTTTTCCTTTCTTTTCTAGTTTTCTGAAGTGGGCAATGGCTTTATTATGAGCCAGAAAATATTGAACAAAAGCTATAATAAGAACAAAATGATCTATTGTTAGATCTTGATGTGGCCTCTAAAGACCATGTGCTCCCATTATAAATTGGGAGCAGCGGTCCTCAGAATGACAATAGTTATTATTACACTGACAAGGCAGTTCTCAGAATTTCTTATTTTCCTAAAAATGGCACTTGTGGGTGTGAAAAAGATTGCCTTAATCCATTTTTTAATGAAAACACTTTAAATAAAGACATCATCTCATACGTGGAAGAAACCTATGATTAATATGCTACAACATTCCCCAAACTACTGGGTGAGAGAATGTCTTGAGAAGGCACTCAGATGCAGACGCTGTCAATGCTGAGCTGCCCCAGTTTCCCCAGGGAGTACCCAAGATGCCTGTCTTGGGTAAGGTGGGGGCAAGCTGGGATAAAAAACAGAAACTGAAGCCCAAGTTAACTGGTGATGTCTGCTGCTTCTGAGGAAGGCTGCCTCCCACCAGGAGCGGGGATAAGGAGTAGAGATTAAGGAGATAAGCTGTAGGGTCAGACTGAGGTTCAAATCTGGCCTCTGTTGCTTATGGGTGGTGTGACCCTGGGCAATCTCCGCCACTTCTCTGGTCAGTTTTCTAATTTGTAAGTGGGTGTAGTGAATACTACTGATGTGCCACTTAAACCTCCTAACCAGACACATTTTGGCACACTCGTGCTCCAGCTGTTGTGAGTATTAGCTTTGTGTTCGTCTGCTCAGGCTGCCACGACAAAAGGCCACAGAGTGGGAGGCTTCAACAACAAATATGCATTTTCTCATAGTTCTGGTGGCTAGAAGTCCGAGAACAAGACGTCGGCAGGTTTGGTTTCTCCTCGGCTTGGGGATGGCTGACCCTCTGAGCACTGGTGCTCCTGGTGTTTGTCAGTGTCCTAATCTCCTCTTCTTACAGAGGTACCAGTCAGATAGAATTGGGGCCCATCCTAACAGCCTCATTTTACATTAATCACCTCCTTAAAGGCCCTATCTCCAACTATAGTCACATTACGAGGTACTGGGGGTTAGGGTTCAACATACGAATTTCAGAGGAACACAATTGAGCCCATAACAATGGCTAACAGGGCACACATGTCCCCTTCTCCAGACAATTGCTCTCAGATCAAAGAATTTCCTTTTCAAAGAGGTTATGCGTCCCCTCCACCATGGAGTGCAGTTCAGGCCAATGACTGAATGACTTAAGATGGAGCCAGCCCCCTGGTATCACTCCTGCTCCAAAGTGGGATTGGGCTCCTCCCGCTGTTTCCCTGTCTAGACATACCCTCTCCCCCAACCCAAGGGCTCTCTCACAATAAAACACATGCACCAGAATAACCATCTCAGGCTCTGCATCTAAGGACCCCAACCGAAGACTTGGGGGTGTTATAAGAACAGTACGTTAACTCATGGCTATAGCATACAATTTTACAAAAGATAGGTGATGCTATGCAATTATGTGAACATCTCTTAAAGGAAAACACATGCCAGCAAGGTCACATTCTTTTATATTATACATTTAATCCTTAAGACTTTCTAGAAAACAATAAAGCCCACACCTATGGACACTGCTAAACTGAGTCATTTGTCACATATCAATTATATCTCACATAGCTCAACTTCTTCTCTCTTGAGGTCTAATCTACTTGCCCTGCTCAGAGTTTTCTTAAAATGCTCTATCTAGCATAGGGTCCAGAACATAGTAAGTGCTTAATAAATGACCATTAGTATTCCCTTAGCATGTAGAAAATAGTTTTCTTCATACTTCTCATACCAAACTTAAGTACCTATCATTCCAATTTTAGCAACGGACTGTTGAAGCAAGCACCCAATTATAAGTATTTAGAAAAATACCTGACAAGAGTGCAGGGGAAGAAAAAAATGATCCCTTCTGCCAGAGACGAGAGGAGGGCTTTGGCCTTACTCCAGAGAAGAGGTAGGGAAGGACAGTGGGAGGGGTCGGAGCCGGCAAGCTGCTGGAAAGTCACGTGCTCTGTGAGATGCCACGCTCATCAGACACTTGGCGTAGTAGGTACAGAGGCAGGGTTTGCTGTCTGAATTAGTCAGTGCCAGAGGAGGCCCCCAGCCTCAGTACCTGAGACAGAGGCGGAGGGAGCCTGCACAGCAATTATGACGAGAGCTCTGGACAAGCTTTGGTTGAGCCAAGCTTCCCTCATCTTGGGATAGGCCATCCAAACCGATATCTGGGTTGCATCAGTATGGTTTGTACAAGAAGCATTTATACATAAAGGGCCAAGAGCAGAGCTAGAACAAACTCCTCAGGCAGAGGCAACCTGTCTTTCAGAGCGTTGGACTCCGCCAAGTAGATAATTATCATTGCTGAGACCCCAGGCTTCCATTCTCCCGGAAGCTAATAAAGGGACTCAGTCTGTCACCCTTGGACATACCTTCCCCTGCACTGTTAGAAGAAAAGGACTGACTCCGAAATTTTGCTGTTTTGAAAAGGCATTGTGTCAATTTCTAAACTTCAATATACACTGGATTTTATTTTTCCTTTTCAATTTTTAAAAGCCATCTCTCCCCCCACTGTGCACCATGAAATGGTTTTTCATGGTTATGCAGTGAGTCATCAGCTGGGCCTAGTTCTCAGGGTGTCCTAGTTCCCATCAGCAGCTATTAAGATTGCTCGTGGGAGCTCAGAAGTCATAGAGGGGGAAGGGTCCACTTGGAGGGCAGCGATGATTATTTTCCATGGTGACTCATCCCCTTTTATGGCTACCATGGACCTCTGTTGGAGGTCCTGGAGAGGCTGTTACTCCACATTCCAAATGCTGCTGCATCACTAACTCATTACAAAGAGCCCCCTTCTGGGCCTGTGGGAAGCAAGTGTAATTTTCATTCTCCATAACATTTAGTAGGGCTGGAGGCTTAGAGCAGCATATTTGCTAGGGAACGTTTTGAACCAATGTTCAGTCCAGGGAAGAATATGGACAGCCCTCAGTGAAATGAACACACTCATACTCCAAGGCAGAAATGAACACTCCAGATATCTCAGCTCTTACAATCACCTCCAATCTTGCACAGGCTGCCACAAATCTTGCCTAAAGCACTTACTAGCATGTCACTCTTTCCCCAGCAGTGGCTCCCCCACTGCCAGTGAAATGGAATATAAAATCTTCAGCTTGGCAGCCAAGGCCTTCAGTCACCTGGGTGCAATTTTCTTTCCCAGACCTGCCTTCCTCACATCAATGAATCCGGTAGCTCTCAGTTAAGGTACGCGCCTAAAGGGATTCTGAATGGGTGGCCCCGGGCTGGGTCCAGGTAGTTTTATTTTTCTGATGCTTTCCAGATGGCTCTCATATGTACCTTTACATCAGGACCTTGCCTTTTGTAACCTGGACTCTACGTTTTCTACCGAGCTCACTCTCGTTTTCTAACTTCATTCTTTTAAAGAGCTCTCCTAGAATTGCCTTGTCCAATAATGGTAGCCATCAGGCACATGTGGTTATTTAAATCAAAGTTAATTACAATGACATAAAATGACAAATTCAGATCCTCAGCCACACTGGCCACATCTCAAGCACTTGAAAGCCATCTGCAACATGATTACAGAACATTTCCATCATCGCTGAAAGTCCTACCAGACAGTGCTGTTCTAGAGTGTCCTCCTTTCTAGGTCTAGCTCTGCTTGACTGCACCCTCCCATTCTGATTTGGCTAGATTTCTTTGAAGCCCTGGGATGTGAGTCACTTCCCCGCACTGCCCCTCTTCTCCTCCTCTGGCCGGCACACCCTCCACCACCACCAGTCCCCATCCCTGCAAATAAGAAGGCAGAATCACAGGCCAGAAGGTTTTCCAATCCTCACAGCCCTGGACTTAGCAGGGGAGGCAGTGACTTGATCTCACCCTAGCTTTGGACGTCTTCTGCATGTCCCCAGAGCCACTTCGAAGGACCTATCAAATCAAACCTTCTCATCTATAAGATGGCTTTTCCACCTTCTTTTACACAGGGCCTACAAGTAGAGGTGGGTTTTTTTAAAGTTTTAATTTAAATTCCAGTTAGTTAACAGTGTAGTATGTTTCAGGTGTAGGACACAGTGATTCGACACTTCCATACCTCACCCAGTGACAAATGGAGCTTGAACAGATATTCATCTCCTACCCTTCATCCCAGAGAAAGGCAGCTCATGGACCTCTTAAATCCCCACAGTAGACAATGTCTTTCACTGCAGAGCAGAGATCAAGTCCACTTTATTAATCATATGACAACTGTGATGGAGAACTAAATCTCAATTACAAACAACACGTTTATAGTCTGTGGGGGGGGTGCGGGTGGCAGTTGCTTGGTTTTCTATCTTTTTCATGCTTTCTTCTCTCACACAATAAGCTATAGGTTAGTACTAGTACTGTGACCTATTCTAAAATAAAGCCTCAAAACTAAGGCTAAAATTAGCCACGTTGATTAGCTTACCCTGCGGCACCACACATGAGGCTGTGAAAAAATTTTCTTAGCCAAAATGCATATTCATGACCCTTTCTGTAAGGAGGGCTAAATTAAGTACAGTACAGTGCCTTTTTTCTATGTAGGACAGGAGGCTCTGCTGTAAGTTCTTCTTCGAGTGACATCTATTTGATTAAGCCCATCAAAGGCCCCCCCCCACAGACACACACACACACCCCAGAAATAAGTTCCATGATTCATCTGGAAATAGGTCTCCTTCGAGTTCTGAAGTCTGCTTTTATTCTACAAGTCAAGGTGATTCTCCCTTAGACAAAACTTTTAACATTTCTCTGAACTTGTTTTTCTGGTTTGGAAAGCAAAAGTCAAAACAAGTAGGTAAAGTTTGTCTTTTCTCCACCAGATGAAGAGAAATAAATACGGGCTGGGAATCCACTCTCTCACGGGGAAATACAGGCAGACAGAACGGAGAGACCCTGAGGAGCTGGGGCTGTATGGCTGGATGCAGCGTTTGGTGCCAGGAGACATCGAGTGCTGTGACTTTAGGCAACTGGCTTGAGCTCCCTGGGCCTTAAGTGTCTCATTTGTAAACAGGGAATAGTAATAACTCAGCACCCTAAAAGCTGGAGCCTGCGCTAGATGGTTTCAGGTTGTTTTCCTGCTCTAAGGCTTGCAAATGTACAACGTGGAGTAACGGACTCGATCAGCGTGCATATGAATCATCTGGAGAACCTGACGAAATATGAACCCTGCCTAGTAGGTCTGAGCTGGGGCCTGAGAGTCTGCATTTCTGACATGCTTGGGGTGACGGAGATGCTGCTGGCCCATGAACCACACTCTGAGGAGCAAGAGATTCGACCACTGCTTTCTGCTCCTGGCCACCAAGTGTTCATCAAGACGTGAGATCCCAATGAAGATTTTCATGAAGTTGAAGAATTTGAAGTGCCATCGAAAGGAAGCCTCTGCCTTCTTCTTATTTTTCTTTGGCTGTACTTCCTCATTAACAGAGGCTCAGTTGCATGGAATGCATTTAGCAATTTGTTTGTTGGCAGAAACAACACCTTCTGAGCCAAATAGGATTTCCTCTCCGATGAAATCCTGAAGTTATAATTTCTTTTTTCCACCTCTATTCTCCTGGAAAATGTTTGCTTCTCATTGGCAGCACCCCACAGTTAACTGGCCAGCTGGAGGCAGTCAGGAAACTGCCAGAAGATGCTTGCGGGAGCTGCCGTGCTCGGCTCACTGGTGTGAACAGGCAAACTGAATATGGCAAGATGGGTCGATGACCACAAAAACATGAGGAAACGCTACTGCACTACTGTGGGCATGACATTCATTTAAACGTTTTAATTAAAGGAAGTGCATCTTACACACATCAGTTTAGGCCCACTTTTGTGGTCCAACTCAGGAAAAGTTTCTATTGCGATTGGATTTCCTGGGTGACCTGCCCTTGCTTGACCTGGCTACTTCCTGTGGAATGAGATATAGTCTTAGAGAGCAAGGTAAGCCCACGTTTAAAAGGAACTGTTTTGGGGTGCCTGGGTGGCTCAGTCAGTTAAGCATCTGCCTTTGGCTCAGGCATGATCCCAGGGTCCTGGGATCGAGCCCCACATCGGGCTCCTCGCTCAGCAGAGAGCCTGTTTCTCCCTCTGCCTGTTGCTCCCCCGGCTTATGCTTTCTTTCTCTCTCTCTCTGTCAAATAAATAAAATCTTTCTTAAAAAAGGAACTGTTTCATGGTTTAAAAAGTCTAGACAAGCTTCCATTTACATATCCTCAAAATAGTAAGTCATAACGACTATTTACCTTTGTATGACCCTTCACGATTAAAGTGCTTTCAAATATTTTTCTCACATAAGCTTCCCTCACAATGTGGTATGAGATGAGTAGGTGGTCTTATTCCCCCATATTATAGACAAGGAACATAAAATTTGGAGCTACTTGACATTTTTAAGTTAATTTGAAAGTGGCAGACCCCAAACCATGTCTTCTGATTCCAAATCTAGGGTTCATTTGTATTAAATCATGCTGACTATGTAATTCTGTTCGGCTATTCTTTAAAGGTAGGCACTCAATTTGGTTACATACTCACAAATGCAACAATATTGGCAAAAGGTGACTTTTTAAATTCATGGCGGCCTCTACGTCTTTATCCATATGCCTGCTCTTTCTCTTCCTCTTCTCAACCACTCTCTCTACCACATGCACACCACTAAATACCACAGAGCAATTTCAAATGATGCCTAGAACTCTGAGCAGAGGTTAAAATGCAATTTTTTATGTGGGAAGTCACTAGAAAGAGGAGTTCAACAAAAATTACTGCACTAGTTATCTATCGCTGCATAATAAAGTACCCCCAGACTATGGCTTAAAACAATAATAAACATTTATTATCTCACACATTTTCTGTGAGTTGGGAATCCAGGAGCGGCTCAGGCAGGAGGTTCTGGTTCAGGGCCCATCATGAGGTTTTGGCCAAGAAGTCATCTGGGATAACAGTCATCTGAAGGCTTGATAGGGGACTGGAAGATCCAATTCTAAGCTCACTCATGTGGATCTTGGCAGGACACCTCAGTGCCTTGAACATAACCTTGAACAAAGGGGAGCTTGAGTGCCCTCACAACATAGCAGCTGGTTTCCCTCAGAGGGAATGATCCAAAACAGCAAGGCAGAGCCGCAATATCTTCTGTTACTTAGCCTTGGGAGACACACTTTTCAATTCCCATGCTATCCAACTGGCTACACAGATCAGTCCTATTCAGTGTGGGAGAGGACCGTGCAGGGGCATAAATACCAAGAGGCAAGAATCATTGTGGGGCATATCGGAGGATGGCCACAAAAAAATTACCTAGAAGTTTAACTTTTATTTCATTTTTTGAGGAAAATATTTATTTTATCATCATGTATACATAGTTGGGCTGTATATTGAGGTTACATAATGAATCATGACAGACTTTACACTAGAACTCTCTCCCAATATCCAAGTTGGTGATACCACAACCTTTAAAGGATTGTAAAGAGAAAAACTTACATGTAACAAGATTTGGTTCATAATTAGGATAGATATGGATTTGAACAGTCAGATCCTAGTGAAATTTCATTGTTCCCCAAATGGTCAAGATCATATTTAGGGGACCTAAGTATGTAATTATTTTTAGCATCACATCATATTGCTAGAATTCTAAGTATTCACAAAACTCATGGGGAGAAAAATACCGCAAAACTAAGATGCACCATAACCTACATTAAGGAGAGCATGAACTGATCAAACAGAGAAATGTCCAGAAGGTGGGACTCTGATGGGGGGGCATTTAATGGGATCTATGTTAGAGTTCTCTGAAGAAACAGTATCAATAGGATATGATAGAGAAAAAGAGATACAGACAAATTATTTTAAGTAACTGGTTCTCACAATTACAGTGGGAAGCTGGCAAGTCCAAAATCTGCAGGGCAGGACAGCAGGCTGGAGGCCTACGCAAGAGTTAATGTTGCAATCTTGAGTCCAAAGGCAATCTGGAAGCAGAATTCCTTCTTCCTCAGGGGGACCTCAGTTCTTTCTCCAAAGATCTTCCACTGATTGGATGAGGTCCACCCAAATTATGACGAGTAGCCTGCTTTACTCAAAGTCTACTGATTTTTTTTTTTTAAAGATTTTATTTATTTATTTGACAGAGAGAGACAGCCAGCGAGAGAGGGAACACAAGCAGGGGGAGTGGGAGAGGAAGAAGCAGGCTCCTAGTGGAGAAGCCTGATGTGGGGCTCGATCCCAGAAAGCTGGGATCACGCCCTGAGCTGAAGGCAGATGCTTAACGACTGTGCCACTCAGGCGCCCCCAAAGTCTACTGATTTAAATGTTAATCACATCTAAGAAATACCTTCACACAATATCCAGACTGGTTTTGGAGCAAACATCTGTGTATCACAGCCTAGCCAAGTTAAGATATATGATATTAAGCATCGTAAGATCTAACAGGAGTATTTTTTCCCAACCTGGATTCTGACAGAGAAGATGAATGAAGCTGGCAAAGAGAACTCAGATCTCCCACTCAGGCTGTAAAAGTCCCAAACAGTAGAATCCACGACACTTTCAGAATTGAGCACCATCTCAACACTTAGGGGACCAGTTACCTAGCAAATAGAAACTGGAATCTACTGTCAGAATCTACTATCTTCCTTGAAAAGCTCTTGGTCTCTGAGTATTCATGGTAAACTGTTACAGATCTCTGGTAGAGTTCTCCTTACAGTCATTTAAAAAAAATCCCATCATCTTCATTTTGTTTGGAGTTTTCAAACCTCTCTGGTGAGCCTGACTGGCTATTTGGGTCAAAACATTGATGCCCACCATGAATGACACCAGGGAAACAGTCCACCCTGCACAGTGGGATCTGTGTAAGTCTTCCTTCTGGAAGGTGCAGGTACCCAGTGTTGCACCATGACTGTAGAGTAAGTATCTGCACAAAAGGCTCAGGGGCTTATTAAAATCATTTTCCTTATCAATTACTGATGTAGTGATTCAAATGGCGGTCCTGTGACAGACAGCAGACCAATAAAACCATCAAAATAAATTTTTTAAAAAGCTTAATTCAGGAAAAACTGATGAAAAAAATTCCATTAGATCTCTCTCTCTTTTTTTAAAGATTTTATTTATTTATTTATTTGACAGAGATAGAGACAGCCAGCGAGAGAGGGAACACAAGCAGGGGGAGTGGGAGAGGAAGAAGCAGGCTCATAGCAGAGGAGCCTGATGTGGGGCTCGATCCCATAACGCCGGGATCACGCCCTGAGCCGAAGGCAGACGCTTAACCGCTGTGCCACCCAGGCGCCCCCCCTTAGATCTCTTTTTATTTATTTTTTAAATTTATTTTTAAATAGGCTCCAACACGGGGCTTGAACTTACAACTGTGAGATTGAGATCTGAGCCCAGATCAAGAATCAAATTGTAAATCAACTGAGCCACCCAAGTGCCCCCCACTGGATCTCTTATAATAGCCAGGAACTACTTCCAACTTCTTAAAAAACCAGTTGTCTTAGGTTGGATTCCCCAAAAGCAGATTCTGATATGAAGACCTTCATCAAAGTTGTTAGGAAAGGCTCCTGAGAAACACTGGTAGGTGGTGAGGAAGTAAAACAGAGGGGCAGGAGGCCATGCAAAGGGCCAGCATCAAGCAGAGTCCCACAAGGGGTAACCTTGGTTTAATCCCACAGAGCTCTAGGGTCAATTGGTGGAGGGTACTGGAACATTTATACTCTTGCACACATTAGTCACTTTTAAAAGGCTGCCTTCGGGAACTTGGCGGGGGGCAGGAGTGAAGGGTAAATTCCCAGGCACTCTGGCTCTCTTTGAGTACTAGAAAAGCAGCCTCCCACAGCCCCCCACCAAAAGAGACACAGGTGAGAGGCGAGCAGAAGAAAATGAAAAAGGGATGGAAGAAGGTATAGACAGAACACTGACAGCAGCTGCTATATGGGGAAAACTTTTCTCTGGCACTTGCTTCCTATCCAGGGTTCTCTAGTTCTACTTATTGTGGTTCCTCCAATCAGACACCCTCCTGTCACATGTCTCCTCTAAAAACAGGTAATGGAATCCCAGCTGCATACCTGTGCTCTCTATCCAAAAGTGTCTGAAGCACTTAACCTGACCCACATCTCCAAACACTTCATGGCTCTCAACATTTTGAACCAACAGCGTCACTTCTTAGTTACCATTTACATTTCAATTTGATCACCCAATTGTGACGTTGTCTTACCCAACCCACATTCCAAACCCAAATTAAATTTTAGATTTGCTTTGCACACAGCCCACCCAAGCCCATCGGCTTGCTGCACCGAGCTCAGGTCCTCAAGGACAGTGACTCTCCCCCAATCCTAGCGCCACTTGGCCTCTTGATCTGCACTGAGCCCTTTAGGTATTGTTGAATTATTCAGCCATGGTGCTTATGGAATTCTAAACTCCTTAGAGCTGAAAACATTCCCAAGAAATCCTCACCCACAAAGGAGAAGAAAAAATCTTGAAATCACAAGTTTGAGTGCCCTCTCCCTGTTAATATCCAGCTCCTTCCCTCAGAGCATGTATGTTTTTATGCTCTGTGATTGTCCTCATCCAACACACAATGAAAAAGCCCAGGGCATACCTACTGATTTGCATCAAATTCTTTTCACAAACAGCAATAATGCTTAGTCATCCCACTAGAAAATTAATTTTGCCCTATTTAATAACTAAGAAGAAATGGATGTGCTGTGTATTTGCATGGTAACAGTATTAAAAGTGTTTGTTTCAGTGAAGCCAAAGCCAAGTTTCAATAAAGGAAAGGAGAACATCTAGGAAGCAAATTTCATTTCAAATTTACATTTCCCAGTGCTGTTAGCGTATCTACCAATATTCTCAGAACCAAAGGACAATAGGCAGAAAATGACTTAGACCAAGGGTCTGCAAACTAGGGCCTGTGGGCCAGGTCTGGGCTCCCTGCTTCTGTCAACAAAATTAGGGAACACAGTCATAGCCCAAACCATCTATGGCTGTTTTCTCTCTAAACTAGCAAATTTGCGTAGCTGTGACAGAGATGGTATGGTGTGCAAAGCCTAAAATATTTACTATTGACCATTTAAGAAAGTTTATCCACCTCTGCTATAGACAATAAGCAGTTACAAATGGTGGAGGTAGGAGCAGCCTCTCCTTCAAATCCAGGAGCCCACCAAGAGTCATCCCACCAGAACTAAAGGCATTCTTATCACTCTGGAAATTCCAAAGGATTTAGGAACTCTGCCTCATGAATTAGGCTCAAAGACCAAATAGTAGAACAAAAGATGCTCATAGTATTCTTACCACTTAGGGAACTACAAGGATTTTAGGAGCTCTGTGCCACAAACTGGAGGCAGAGCACAATATGTATTTTTCTACTACTTTCACAGGCTCTAATCTACAGCTGTGGCTGAGGAAGGATTTTCTGAGAACAGGACATTTGAATTGAGGCCTGAAGAATGAATAGGCATAGGCCAGGTACACAGTGAGATAAAATGATGTGGCCTCCAGAAGAAACAACATTTGCAAAGCATCTGAGGTGGGTAAGATGTGGGCACACAAGGAAATGAAAGGAAGCCAGTGTAGCTGGACCATCAGGAGTAGAGTAGCCAACCATTCTAGTTTTAAGTGCTAAAACTGAAGAAGTCCCAGACAACCTAGGATGGCTGGTCACCATCACAGGAATGAGATGGATCATAACACTGGGTGAAGTTGGTGAAGGGGGGCCGTGTGAAAGATTTTCTATTTTGTATGCGAAACACAACAGAAAGCCACAGGAGAACTTTAAGCAAGCAACAACAAACTCTGATTTACATTCTTTTTTTTTATTTCCCTCTTTTGTTTTTTTGTTTTTTTTATTACAATAATTTTTTTATTATATTATGTTAGTCACCATACAGTACATCCCTGGTTTTTGATGTAAAGTTCCATGATTCATTAGTTGCGTACAACACCCAGTGCACCATGCAATACGTGCCCTCCTCACTACCCACCATGCAATACGTGCCCTCCTCACTACCCATCACCAGCCTATCCCATTCCTCCACGCCCTTCCCCTCTGAAGCTCTCAGTTTGTTTCTCAGAGTCCATAGTCTCTCATGCTTCATTCCCCCTTCTGATTACTCCCCCTTTCTTTATCCCTTTCTTCTCCTACCAATCTTCCTACTTCTTATGTTCCATAGATGAGAGAAACCATATGATAATTGTCTTTCTCTGCTTGACTTATTTCACTTAGCATTATCTCCTCCAGTCCCGCCATGTTGCAGCAAATGTTGAGAACTCGTTCTTTCTGATAGCTGAGTAATATTCCATTGTATATATGGACCACATCTTCTTAATCCAGTCATCTGTTGAAGGGCATCTCGGCTCCTTCCACGATTTAGCTATTGTGGACAATGCTGCTATGAACATTGGGGTGCATATGGCCCTTCTCTTCACTACATCTGAATCTTTGGGGTAGGTACCCAGTAGTGCAATTGCTGGATCATAGGGTAGCTCGATTTTTAACTTTTTAAGGGACCTCCACACTGTTTTCCAGAGTGGCTGTACCAACTTGCATTCCCACCAACAATGTAGGAGGGATCCCCTTTCTCCACATCCTCTCCAGCAATTGTTGTTTCTTGCCTTGTCAATTTTTGTCATTCTAACTGGTGTAAGGTAATCAAGATTAGAGCAGAGGTCAATGAATTAGAAACCAGGAGCACAACAGATCAGATCAACAGAACTAGAAGATGGCTCTTTGAAAGAATAAATAAAATAGACAAGCCACTCACAAGACTTACCCAAAAGAATAGAGAAAGGACCCAAATTAATAAAATTATGAATGAAAAGGGAGAGGTCACAACCAACACCAATGAAACAGGAAGGATTATTGGAAACTTTTATCAACAACTTTATGCCAATAAATTAAGCAACCTGGGAGAGATGGAGGCCTTCCTGGAAACCTATAAACTACCAAGACTGAAACAGGAAGAAATTGATTTTTTAAACAGACCAATTAATTATGAAGAGATTGAAACAGTGATTAAAAACCTTCCAAAAAACAAAACTCCAGGGCCTGATGGATTCCCCAGGGAATTCTACCAAACATTCAAAGAAGAAATAATACCTATTCTCCTAAAGCTATTTCAAAAAATAGAAACAGAAGGAAAGCTACCAAACTCATTCTATGAGGCCAATATTACCTTGATCCCCAAACCAGGCAAAGACCCCATCAAAAAGGAGGATTACAGACCGATTTCCCTGATGAATATGGACGCCAAAATTCTCAACAAGATCCTGGCTAATAGGATCCAACAGTACATTAAAGGATTATCCATCATGACCAAGTGGGATTCATCCCTGGGATGCAAGGGTGGTTCAACATTCGCAAATCGATCAGTGTGATAGATTATATCAACAAGAAAAAAGCCAAAATTCATATGATCCTCTCAATAGATGCAGAAAAATCATTTGACAAAATACAGCATCCTTTCCTGATTAAAACCCTTCAGTGTGTAGGGATAGAGGGTACATTCCTCAATCTCATAAAAACCAACTATGAAAAGCCTACAGCAAATATCATTCTCAATGGGGAAAAGCTGGAAGCCTTTCCCTTAAGATCAGGAACACGACAAGGATGCCCACGCTCTCCATTACTATTCAACATAGTACTAGAAGTCCTTGCAACAGCAATCAGACAACAAAAAGGGATAAAAGGTATCCAAATCGGCAAAGAAGAAGTCAAATTGTCTCTCTTCGCAGATGACATGATACTCTATATGGAAAACCCAAAAGAATCCACCCCCAAACTACTAGAACTTATAGAGCAATTCAGTAATGTGGCGGGATACAAAATCAATGCTCAGAAATCAGTTGCATTTCTATACATGAACAATGAGACTGAAGAAAGAGAAATTAGGGAATCCATTCCATTTACAATAGCACCAAAAATCATACGTTATCTCAGAATTAACGTAACCAGAGATGTAAAGGATCTATATTCTAGAAACTACAAATCACTCTTGAAAGACATTGAAGAAGACACAAAAAGATGGAAAAATATTCCATGCTCATGGATCAGAAGAATTAACATAGTTAAAACGTCCATGCTACCCAGAGCTATCTACACTTTCAATGCTATCCCGATCAAAATACCAATGACATTTTTCAAAGAACTGGAACAAACAGCCCTTAAATTCGTGTGGAACCAGAGAAGGCCAAGGTGTGCTGAAAAGGAAAAACAAAGCTGGGGGCATCACGTTGCGGGATTTCAAGTAGTACTACAAAGCTGTGATCTGATTTACATTCTTAAAGACCATTTTGGCAGCTGTATAGAGAATGAACTAGTCAGAGGCCAGAGACTAGCCAGAGGCAGGTGTAACACTTTAGGTGAGGTGAGGACTGGCTGCTTAGCCTTGGGCAGCTGGGGTGTTCTGTGAGTGGCCTGGGAATGGATTCTCAGAACCCATTTTATAGATGACAATTTGGGACTTGTAAAAGTTAGAGGACTTGTCTAATGTCGTACAGCCAATGGAGGAAGCCTGGACTCAGCGTCAGATCTTATTCTGTATCTCTTGATTTCTCACTATACTATGCAGATTTCTTGCTTTGTATTTATTGTGTAAAAAACAAAATTAAGAAGATACATCTAATTGCATGATCCCTGGTAGGATGAAAATTTCTAAGACAGACAAAAAGCAAAAATAGATTTTTATTTTATAAATGGTTCTGGTTTCTCCTATTTAATCAATTGTAAAACTCAATTTAAAACTCAAGCAAAATTCTTAGTTAAATTGGTGTGATAATTATTACCAAAATATTTAACAAGAAAGGACAAATTTATAAAAATGCAACAAAGCAAATAGCATAAGTATTGTGTTGCTTCCCTCAATCAAATGAAAATGATTATTTTAAACAACAGGGAGGAAGAAAATTATTAATGTTAAAGTGAGACAATGTTACGCATTTCTGACTTTAGGATCTGAATTAATAGGATCCTATTAAAAAGCCCCCAGAAAACTTAACAGGATCAAATAAATCTTGACAACGGAAGAGGTATATGTAAATATATATAAATTTGGGCCTATCTGTGTTTTTTCTGTGTATTCTACTCAAAATTAGAAAAGTAGAATTGTGTTTATTCCATTAGTACATTACACACCTTTGTCTAATGCACCTAATTTTTCATAGGCCATTTGACTAAAAATAATTTCATATCTTCCCAAGAGAAAATTAAACAAAATAGGAATATATTAATCTAAGACTATAACTAGAGAGATGAAAATAGAGATAGCTATATGTGTAATTTATCAATGTTGACATGGAACAATCTACCTGAAGGTATGCTCTGAAATCCCAGGCCTCCAGGGAAAGAGCACATTTTACTGTCACCATACCTCCCGGTGTCTGAAGGTTTTATTTCCGTGACAATAACAACTGAAAATCAACCTGCTCTAAAGCATTGATTGCATTTGCTGATGCTACAGCTCTCCAAGGACTATTTTTCTGAAAAGTGAAAGAGTAATACAAAATAATTTATCAGACAATTTGCATCTTATTTGGGAGTCCTCGGTGGTGAAAACTGCTATGCCTAGCAAATGCTGGAGCCAAGTGTTTGGGTGATTGATTCAGAAACTCCCAAGTTCTTTGGGGGTAAATCCATAAGTAAATGAATACACGTCACCACACAATTATCCCCACAGGAGGCCCCTCAAGATCTTGCATCCACCTACTTAGCACATAAAATAATGTCCATTAAAGCATAAAAGTGTATCATCTCAGTGAGACTGCAGCTTTTATGGCTGTTACAATAACACTGGCGACATCATTTCTGCTTATTAATGATTTCACACCCATGAAATTCAAATAGAGTAGGTTTTCTACCTTAGAGCACCATATTCTTGAAAGGAGATCCTGCTGCTCCATTATCCTTTATGCCAGCTTATTAAAAATTGTTTAACAGGGCAATACAAATGGAGAAATTATTCATGATATCCAGGAATACTTAATGCTGGCTTCCAGTGTCTCACTTCATGCCTAGAAGAATAGTTCTCAAAGAGTGGTCCAGGGGCCCCGGGGGTCCCCCAGACCCTTTCAGGGGAGTCCAAAATCTAAATTACCTTCATAACAGTACTAAGACCTTATCTGCCTTTTTTTTTTTTTTTTTTAAAGATTTTATTTATTTATTTGACAGAGAGACAGCCAGTGAAAGAGGGAACACAAGCAGGGGGAGTGGGAGAGGAAGAAGCAGGCTCCCAGCGGAGGAGCCTGATGTGGGGCTCAATCCCAGATTGCCGGGATCATGCCCTGAACCGAAGGCAGACGCTTAACAACTGCACTACCCAGGCGCCCCTTATCTGCTTTTTTTTGCTTTCATCCTCTCATGAGTGCATGGTGGAGTTTTCCAGACACTCTATGACATGTGATGTCATGATAAATCTAAATGCAAAGCAGATTATGAGAATCCAGCTGCCTTCTATTAAGTCACTTTTTTAAAAAATGTAAAACAATGCCACTCTTTTCAATAATTTTTTTTTAATTTTGGAAAACATAATCAATTTTCATAATATGCAACAACATGGATGAACCTTGAGGATATTACACTAAGTGAAATAAACCAGTCACAGAAAGACAAACACTGCATGATTTCACTCATATGAGGTATCTAAAATACTCAAATTCATAGAATCAAAGAGTGGAATGGTGGTTGCCAAGAGCTGGAGGAAGGAAGAAATGGGGAGTTATTAATCAATGAGCATGAAGATTTAGCTATGCGAGATAAGTTCTAGAGATCTGCTGCATAACAGTGCACCTACAATCAACAATACTATAGTACAGTGAAACATCCAAAAAGGCAGATGTCATGTTAATTGTCCTTACAACAATGAAGCAAAATTTTAAAAAATTAAAATTAAAGACTAGCTGTACTGTCAGGGTGCCCCTAAGAGGAGTGCCCCAGGACCCCCTAGCTTGCACCCACCTTTACCTGTCCTGCCAGGTGCCCTCAGTGCTTAGAACCCTGGGTCCCCCTGACCTGCATCTACTTCAGGTTTAGCTATCCTTCCAGTGTACCCTCTGTGCATAGAACCATGGGACTCCCCCAACCTACACCCACTTCAGCTTTAGCTATCTTGCCAGGGCACCCACTGCATGGAGAATCCTGAAACCCCCCAGCCCACACCAGCGAGTTCTAGCCAGCCAGTGAAATTCACCAAATACACATAGGGAACAACCATATACAAGACCATTTCTTCACGTTGAAGAGTAGTTTTTCCACCTAATCCAGAGAAACAAATAGAAAGCCAAGCAAAATGGGGAGACAAAGGAATATGCTCCAAAACAAAGGCCAAGACAAAACCTCAGAAAAAGAACCAAATGAAACAGAGATAAGCCTGATAAAAAATTAAAGGAATAATCATAAAGATACTCACCAGGCTGGAGAAAAGATTGGAAGAACTCAGTGAGACCTTCAATAAGGAGATAGAAAATATAAAAAAGAACCAATCAGAGCCAGAAAATACAATAACTGAAATAAAAAACACACTAGAGGGAATCAACCAGTAGATTGGCAAATGCAGAAGAACATATCCGCGATCTGGAAAACAGGGTGATTGAAAGCACCCAAGCTGAAAGCAAAATGAGAAAAGAATTTAAAAATGAGGATAGGTTAAGGGATCTCCTGGACAATATCAAGCAAACAAACATTCCATTATAGGGGTCCCAGAAGAAGACAGAGTGAAAGGAACGGAAAAATTATTTGAAGAAATAATAGCTGAAAACTTCCCTAACTCAGGAAAGGAAACAGACATCCAGGTTCAAGAAACACAGAGTTCCAAATAAGATGAACCCAAGGAAGTCCATACCATGACACATAATAATTGAAATGTCAAAGTTTAAAGGTAGATTTTGAAAGCAGAGTGAAACAAAAGTTTCATCAAAGAAAACTCTATTATGCTATCAGCTCATTTTTCAGCAGAAACTTTGCAGGCCAGCAGAGAGTGGCATGATATATTCATAGGAAAATATCCATGACCAAGAATACTCTATCTGGCAAGGTTATCATTCAGAGTTGAGGAGAGATAAAGAGTTCCCCAGACAAAAAGAAAGTTAAAGAAGTTTATCAGCACTAAACCAGCCTTATAAGAATGATTAAAGGGACTTCTTTCAGTGGAAAAGAAACGGCCATAATTAGACATAAGAAAATTATAAATAAAAAATGTAAAATATGACAGCATACACATAAAATGCGAAGGAGGAAGTAAAAAAAGGGTTGTTTTTTTTTAGAACATGTTTAAACTTAAATAACTATCAACTTAATATAGACTGTTATATACTTAGGATGTTATACATGAACCTCATGGTAATCACAAACCAGAAACTTATAATAGATACACAAAAAATAAAGAGAAAGAAACCAAACATTACACTACAGAAACTCATCAACCACAAAGAAAGAGAGCAAGAGAAGAAAAAAGGAACAGAGAAGAACCACAGAAACAACCAGAAAACAAGTAACAAAATGACAATAAGTACATACCTATCAATAATTACTTTAAATGTAAACGGACTAAATGCTCCAATCAAAAACCACAGAGTGGTGGAATGGATAAAAAAACAAGACCCATCTATATGCTGCCTACAAGAGATGCACCTCAAACCTAAAGACACATACAGATTGAAAGTGAGGGGATGGAAAAACATTTGCCATGCAAATGGAAACAAATAAAAAGCCAGGGTAGCAATACTTATACCTGACAAAATAATAAAACAAAGACTGTAACAAGGGACAAAAAAGGGCATTACATAATGATAAAGGGATCAGTCCATCAAGAGGATGTAACAATTGTAAATACCTATGGACCCAACACTGGAGCACCTAAATACATAAAGTAAATATTAATGGACATAGAGCGAGAAATTGATGGTAACAAAATAATAGTAGGGGGCTCTAACACCCCATATCTAGGCAGAAAATCAAATAAGTGTCTTTGAATGACCCATTAGATCAGATGGGCATAACATATATACGTATCTACGACATGCCATTCAAAAACAACAATGCATATTCTTTTCAAGAGCAAATAGAACATTATCCAGAGTAGATCACAAGTTAGGCCACAAAACAAGTCTCAATAAATTTTTTAAAAAATGAAATTATACCATGTATCTTTTCTGACCACAAGGATATGAAATTAGAAATCAGTCACAAGAAAAAAACTGCAACACACACAAGCACGTGGAGGCTAAACAACATGATAAACAACCAATGAGTCAACAAAGAAATAAAAAAATATATGGAAGCAAATGAAAATAAAAATACATGGTCCAAAATCTTTGGGACACAGCAAAAGCAGTTCTAAGAGGGAAACCTATAGTGACACAGGCCTACCTCGAAAACAAGAAAAAACTCAAATAAGCAATCTAACCTTACACCTAAAGAGACTAGCAAAAAAAGAACAAACAAAACCCAAGGTGAGTAGAAGGAAGGAAATAATAAAGATCAGAGCAGAAATAAAAGACACAGAGACTAAAAAAATACAATAGAAAAAAATCAATGAAACCATGGAGCTGTTTCTTTGAAAAGATAAACAAAATTGATAAATCCTAAGCCAGACTCATCAAGAAAAAAAAGGATCCAAATAAATGAAATCAGAAGTGAAGGAGAAGTAACAACTGACATGACAGAAATACAAAAGATTATAAGAGACTACTACGAAAAAATTAAAACAAAACAGTAAAAACACAAATAAGCAAACAAATAAATTTAGGAACTCAGGAATGAAGAAGCTATGGTAAAAAAGTTTGATAGGTTCACTGAAGCCTTTAATTTGAGTTAAAATTCCAAGAAAATCTCCTTATTTTAAAGAATAAGGATCCAGGAATTACAGTTTAAGAACAAAATGTAGTTAATATGAAATTACAAACTTTAACAATGTAAAAACAAGATATAGCTAAAATTGGGAGGTAAGTCACATTGGAAAAGCCTTACTGTTTTGACTTCCTCATTAGGAAGAACAGGAATTCAACAAATAATTATCTAAAGTGACACACATAGATAATAAATGCCATAATGACTCTAGCTTTCACACACTTTTTATAATCATTTTTATCCTTAAAGAATTATTCTAGTAACTAATATCTTTTTTTAAATATCTATTTATTTATTTTAGAGAGAAAGCGAGAGCACCTGTGCAAGTGGGGGGAGGGGCAGAGGGAGAGAAAGAATCTCAAGTGGCTCCACACTGAGCATGGAGCCTGACGCGAGGCTTTATCCCACAACCCTGAGATTGTGACCTGAGCCGAAACCAAGAGTTGGATGCTTAACCAGCTAAGCCACTCAGGCGTCCCAGTAACTAATATCTTCTGTGGTAAAGAAACATTTATCTGAAGTTCGGCAATCACCCGATTTCAGTTTTTCATTTGATAATTTCAAGTAAAATTACAGTTAATACCTAGGGGAAAAAATACCACATTGCTTTTCTATTGCTGCTTTAACAAATTATGGCTAATGTAGTGGCTTACATAATACAAGTTTATTATCTTACAGTTCTAGACGTTAATCCAAAATGGGTTGAAGGGGCCTAAAATCAAGGTATCATCTGGGCTGCATTCCTTCTGGAGGCTCTACAAGCCTTCTTTTTTTAGTTTCTAGAGGCTGCCTGCATTCTTTGGCTTGTTGCACACACAACACTGCCCCTCCACCCCCAGCTTTCTTCATTTTCAAATCCAGCAATGTCAAGTCAAGTGCTAATACTATTATGTCTCTGGTTTTCTCTTCTGCCCTCCCTGTTGCACTTTTAAGGACCTTTGTAATTATATTGAGCCAAACCAGATAACCCAGGATCATCTCCCTGTTTTAAAGTCATTAGATTTGCAACTTCAATTCCCTTTTGCCATGTAAAGTAACATATTCAAAAATTCCATGGATCAGAAGATGGGTATCTTTGCAAAGCCATTATTCTACCTATCACAAACATTTACAATATTGGTAAAAATACAACTTTTTAAAAAAAGTGTTAGGGATAGTTTTTCAATTAATGGTACTGGAAAAATTCCTGAAGATTCCTATTTGAGATAACCTCTTCATTCCTCTCTATTCTTCAGAATTATACCCATTTTTTTTTCAAAATTATTGGTGATCACCTTAATGTAGACATACCATTTATTTCCTGATTCTATATTTCCTGGTGGTATTAATAACGTGCTTTCCAAAGTGGTTGGCAGAATACCTTGAATTTAGCAGATCCACAGTAAATATTTGTTGATTTATATATTAATACAGAAAGTTCAATAAAAACACAAGGCAGTATGTCATCAAGAGCGGGAGAGACATAAAGTGATAGAGTTGAGGAGTGAGAAAAAGCACACTAGTTTACATTGGTTGTGTAAGCTTTTAACATCAACAAACATTAGTAATACAGTGGTTAAAAAAATTTCCATAATTATTAAGCATTCCAGCAACTGTTCTGAGTGTTTTAAATATGTAATTTTATTTATTCTTCATAACCATGCTATGGCATAGATACTATTCATTCCCATCTTACAGATGAAGAAACTAAGGCACAAGGTTTAAGTAATTTGACCCAGTTATATAGTTAGTGATTGACAAATCCAGAACTCAAACCTAGAAAGCCTGACTATGTAACTTGATCTCTTGATTACTAGTTGAAAACTGGATGAAAGAGTTTGTATTTCTAAGAGTAAAGGAAGTATATTAGTTTCCTAGGGCTGGTATTACAAAGCACCACAAAGTTGGTGGCTGAAAACAAGGGAAATTTATTTTCTCCCAATGTGGGAGGTCAGAAGTCTGAAATCAAGGTACCAGCAGGTTTGGTTCCTTCTGGAGGCTCAAAAAGAGCACCTGTTGCATGCCTCCTTCCTACCTTCTGCTGGATGTTGGCAATCCTTGGTGCTCCTTGGCTCGTAGATGCATCACTACAATCTCTGCCTCTGTCCTCCCATAGTCTTCTCAGTGTATTTGTCTTGTTTTCTCTTCAAAGGACTTGTCATTTGATTTAGGGCCCATCATAATCCAGAGTAATCTCATGTGATGATCCTTATCTTAATTACATCTATAAAGAATTTTAGTCCAAATAAGATCACATTCTGAGGTTCCAAGTGGACATATTTTTGGGGGGCCACGATTCAACCCACTTTAGGAAGTAACTAAAGGCTTCTGGGTAGAAGAAAACTTCACTATAGGTTTATAAGAGTAGAACCAAGTCTGTTTTGCTTACTACTGTATCCTGTATTCTCTTTTCCCAGCAGAGTAGGCACCCAATAAATATTTGTGGAAGGTTGACTGTTCATGAAAATGGTGTTCAGGGAATGCTTTGCTGAAGGATGTGAAAGGAAATTTCCTAGGAGCAGGCAGATCAATTAGGATACAAAAGAAAAAGGGTATAATGGTGCCTACAAAGGTATAAGGATAATGGCAGTGGGAAATTTCTAAAAGGAAGAGTTCCAGAATTCCTAAAAAGAAGCTCAGAAAGAAGAGATTTTTTTTTTTTTTGTAGTTTTGAAGAGATTGCTACAGAACCAGGCAATGCAACAGCTTTTGAAGCTCACAGAGGCAAACTGCCACTTGAGAAAAGAAAGTCTATTGTAATAAATCTTTCGGAGGAAAAAGAAATACCACTGGCAATTTTTGTGATCATTGTAAAGAACATAAAATCTCAGTTACATAGGAACAGAAGTAAATGGACATTGTTTAGGCCACACAAGCATCGTGGAGACGGTAACTCACACAGCGTGCTTCTATAAACCAGGCTGGAATAAAAAGACCATTGCCCAACAACACACAAGAGGCAACCCACACCAGCTGGCGTCCCAGGCCAACTCTTTCCTGGTCCAACTATCAGACCTCTGTCTCCTTGTGTAACCCTAACTCAGGTTTTGGCTTGCTCCACAGATGTCACTAATGACTTAACTGTTTCACCTGACACTTCATCTGGAATTAAATTCTATCCCCTCTTCAGTCTTATGTAGTCTGCTGGTTTGAACACTTCTAATTCATTAATAGGATCAACTGTTTTCCAATAAATGCGATTCGTGTCCTTCACTGTTGGGAGGGAGCTGTTATTAGATAAAGTCTGAAAGACCTCTGAGGCTTTCATTTGCCATACATTTTGTCAGAGCCACTGGAATGGTATCTCCCTGCTGGCCCCTGATACAATCTGGAGGTAGGACTATGACCAACACCTGTACTAATTTTTTCTATTTAGCAGAGAGCTGTCACAGCATAGAGGAGAAACTTCTGGGCTGAAATAAATATGGATTTGAGGCTGGGTCCCAGTTCAACAATACCTCTTTCATCCTTACCTCCTTGTCCTCACCTATAAAAAAGAGTCATTAATACATGTTGTCAAGTATTTGAGGATTTTTAGCAAATCAATCCTTCCTTCTCAAGAAATGGAAAATGAGGAACACAAAATTTTTTGTGAGTTTGAGTTTTAGAGAGCTGAAATGTAAGCTCAATATCTAATAATTGTAGTGATTATTGCAACAGACTTCCCACCAGAATAACCTGTAGAACTTAAAAAAAAAAATTAAGTGTGCAGCTTTTTTCTTGGAACAGTGCTGCCCAAAAGGACTTTCTGCAATGATGAAATGTTCTAGAAGAATGCTATCCAACACTGTAACCACTAACCACATGGGAATCTTAAGCATTCCACCCCCCTCCCCAGTTCTATTGCAGTCTAATTGACATATAACATTATATTAGTTTAAGCACTTGAAATGTGACTAACGTGACTGACGAAAGGATTTTTAAATTTTATTTAATTTTTATTAATTAAAATTTGAATTCAAATAACCATCTGTGATTTAGTGGCTATCAAATTGGACAGCATAATTCTAGACAAATTGTTCTTAGTATGTGCTCCTCAAACCAGCTGCAGCATCACCAAGAAACTTGTTAGAAATGCAAATTCTTGGGCGTCATCCCAGACCTACTAAGTCACAAGCTTTGGAGGTGGGGCTCCTTGCCAGTGGTGTGCTGGTAAAGGTTTAACAACTGGCTCTTGAGGAAAGCTCTGATTAGCAGCATTTGCCAATTTCCCTGGTGCAAGCACTCACTCACTCATAGCTGATTTCAAGCTACCCAGGTGCTATCACTGAACACGAGACGGGAAGATGTGTGCAATAGGGTCCATGAGTCAATGTAAGCCGGCTCCTGCGTCCCGCTGAACCCAGCAATCTGTTTCAACAAACCCTCCACGTGATGTAGAACCACTGATGTAAACCTTCTAAATCAAAGTCTAAGATGACAGAGACTATGGTGTTTATATTTTTTAAATTCCCATAAGGGATCCTGATAAGCAGCCCAACTGAAAAACCCGGACTCAGTACATACAACAAAGTCACCTTGAAGAGGCAGTGGCCAGTTCAGCCTCCTGTGTTTACGGTATCCTGACTCAGACTATGAAGACCTGCTCTCTCCTGAGCACGGACAAACCTGAGCCATGGCCCCTCAGACTGGCGGGTCACACCGAGCCTGCCTTCTCCCCTCTTGATAGGATTAATGACATCACAGGCATAACCAACTCATGGGGCAGATCCAAGACAAACAACACTAGCCTTCTAACCACAACTCCCACTTACAAAAAAAAAGGATTGAGAATTATATTATTAGGATAACCTAGAATTTGCTCCAATTAATTCTTATTTTAAGAAAATCTCTTATAGATATCCGAAGGCACCTTATAGTTTGTAGCATACTGTAGTCAAAAAATACTGTCTTCAACAAGCCATTATATCCTTCTTTAAGATAAATATAGCCTGTCTACCAGATTTGTGGTAAGAATCGAATGATTTAATTATGTACATAAAATCATATCTGGAATATTCTAATTCCATGTGCAGCCCTAAGGGAGGCAAAATAATACATTCGAAATGAGTACAGACTTTCCCCATATTAGAAATCTGTTCAGCCTGCTGAAATTTCTTTATATTCTTACTAAAGGGAAAATAGAAAAAATTTTCAGAGCAATTTGTCTAAAACCAGGAGGTCATTATACATACAGTCTCCAAGGTAAGAGCATAGAACAAATCCTTGTGTCTCAGAAAAACTTCCTAATTTCATTATAAACCCAGAGCAGAGAGTTCTATTAAAATAACTGCATGTGTTACCTGAGTATTTCCATTGCAAAAGTCATAGTTATGCCTACCAAGCTCTTTATTTTCATCTGAATTTGGCCTAAATCCCAAATGAGACTACAGTGGAAAACTAATGTATATTCTTGCCCTTATTATGCTCCTTAGTACAAAACATATTTACATTTATAATGTATTTAGGGAAAATAGCTGGAAATTTTAGCTGCCAGTTTATGGGATGGCTGGCAAAGAAGTATCTTTTAACGAACTTTGTTCCGGGTCCTACTTCTGGGTGTAACAGTGGCATTCCTGACGCACCAAAAGAGGGCACACAATCTCTGGGAATTTGGCTTGAGTTCTGTGGGCTGTCCACGGTCTTGACAAAGAAGATAATTTTTTTTTTGATGCTAAACTAATTGGTCCAGATGGGCATAATTAAACTATAATTTGACAGGAGGAACTAACCAGCCTGAGCAATTTTATATTTCTCATAAATACAAAAACTAGAGCAAATAAAAGTATTATATTCCAAATCATACGTAATTAATCTGGTGAAGGTGTTTTTAAGCTCTAATCAGAAGGTCTCCTGGGTAGTTAAAAACTGAAATACTTACCACCAATTCAGAGGTATTATGTGGAACTTGAGAAAATATTGCAACTTGCTTTGACGTTGTATCTTTTTTTTAGTGAGAGATGGTTGTGCACTTTCTGGTTCATGCACTGTGCAAAGTTCTTTGCTTACCATCTAATTTATTCCTCCCTTAACCCCCGAAAATTGGGTATTATTACTCCCATTATGCAGATGAGAAATTTTGAGGCTTGGCAATAATTTTTTTTGCCCCAGTTCACACAGCTGGTTAATGGCTAGAAGTGGGAAAGAGACCAAGTCTGTCTCTCAATCTCTATCAGGTACACCAGCAGCTTCCAGTCTAGTGGATTTTTGTGACATGTCTATGGATATTCCAGAAGTTTGAGTCATTCTTCCTTTGCATATACTGGAGGTAAGTTTACCCTGAGTTAGAGAAAAGTACTGAATTATAGATTGTTTATTCAAATACTACTTTATTCATCTCAAGCATATGGGATGACTTGCCTCATTGGAGTCGTGGGGCATTTATGGAGGGGTGTCTGTCCACAATTATGGAGGGATGTCCTTCCAAGAAACTGCTGATTAGCTGCAAAGCATGCAGAGAGCTGACAGCCTCTGGCGGCAGCATTTGAGCATCTGTTGAGCAGGAAGGGATAGTAGGGCACAGTATTTCTGCCCAGCGCAGGGTTCCTCTATGGACAATCTTTGATCCAGAACTCTCCACTGGGTTGACTGAGGCTGCCTCGGGGCTACAGTGAGGTCTGAGGCTCTTCCTACCCACTCCTCTTTCCTTCCTGCTCACCTCTTACAGGTGTCAGACCTGCATCACAGGCTGGAGACTCTCTCTGTCTACTCCTGATCTCACTCTCATTTTTCTTTCAACAGAAATTACCCTCAATACATCTCCTACACTTCTCTGTCTTAGTGTCTGCTTCCCAGAGGACCCAGCCAATAAAACCACTAAAGAGTTATTTCCACATACAGGCTCTACCAACCCTGTTCTAAGAGTAATCCACCAACCAGCATTTGCTCATGCTCTGTCTTAGGTAAAGTGCTGTCATGGATTCCATGGGGAGACTAAGCTGATGCAAACAAAAGAGACGAGTGTGCACCTGTAACACAGACTATCCTTCATAAAACCCCTTTATTCCTGTTACATGTGTACACTTAGCAAATACACAAAGGAGTCTGAGAGGATTACCTTGTGGTGATGTGACCACTTCTTTTCAACTGAATACTGTTCTATCGGTAGTGCAGAAGAAGAAAGCCTATTTTCGCACACTGGTGGCTTACATTAGAGGTTATTTAACTGGAGGGGTATCCATAAAGGAAGAGGCAATGGCTAGGGGACTCAAAAAGCATGCATGGAGGATTTCCATCCCCACATCTCTGACACTCTTCCTTTTTTTTCCTCTTTCCAGGATCCATCTGGTAAAATGAGATTACCATCTCCCTTGAGAAGAAAGAGCAAAAATTAAAGAGAACACCAATGCACAGAAATTAGCCTCTCCTGGCAACTTGTTATTCTACTCTTTCCCCAACTGAATCCATCTCTGCAAGAAATGTATGCTGTTTATGACAAAAAGCGTTAGTATTCTTATAGAAATTTTCCCCTAGATTTAATCATTTATTCAACAAATATTTACCAAGCACCAATTCAGAGCCAGTCACTGTTTCAGCAGGTGGGAATAAAAAGAACAAGACAGACACAGTCCCCACTCTTGTTGAGCTTAGAGTCCAGTTCAGGCTCTTCGAACTTGAATGCACACACACATCATTGGGATTTTGCATCTTCTGATGCAGTAAGCCTAGGGTAGGGCCTGAGATTCTGCATTTCTAACAAGTTCTCAGGATGCTAGTGACGCAGTCCCCAGACCATGCTTTGAGGCACGAAGGACTAGCCCACTGGCTCCCAGCTGCTGTGCTGTGACACGCTTCTGTACTGTGAGTGCTTCTCAGCAGTGCCATGAACTGGAATCAAGGAATACTGTCAATATCATGGGAAACATATGCTTTTCTCATGATGCCTATTTAGTGGAATTTTGAGTTGTGTGATCAACATTCATAGAACTGTGATTTACTGAGAGTAAAAAGTAAGAGGTGAGGTATGGAACGACATCAAGATGGCTCAATGGCCTTCCGGGAAGAGGTACAAATGTAGCCTCTAAACACACTTGCACAATCAGGGCACTGACCCACTCTCGTCATCAATGACACAGAGCTAATGGGGCTAAGGGGAAAAATTGTTTTAACTTTCCAAAACTTGCTCTTTCTTAACCAGTAGTCACTTTTTCAAAAATTTTATTTATTTATTTGTCAGAGACAGAGAGCACAAGCAGGGGAGCGGCAGGTAGATGGAGAAGCAGGCTCCCCGCTGAGCAGGGAGCCCAACGTAGGACTCGATCCCAGGACCCTGGGATCATGCCTGAGCGAAAGGCAGACGCTTAACTGACTGAGCCACCCAGGCAACCCGCTAGTAGTCACTTTCTAGCCCTCTCTGGTATACCACTAAAATCTCTCATCAAGCACACCATGAACACAAAAGGTTAGTCTTCTTCAAAATGGGAATCTCACAAATAAAAGGAGGCTAAATATATAGCTAGAGACCATATATTCATAAGCAACCACTTATGCCAACCGTTAAATTATTACCTCTTAGAATGGGGTTGTGAGGAGATGGAAGGTGGAGGGAAGGAAGGGAGTTCATTTAGTTCTAAGCTGGGTGAAGCCAGGAAAGCAGGCCATGTAGGGTTAAGCTGGAGAGAGGGAATGTGTTTGTTCACTTTTCCTAGATTCACAAGAGAAAAATGAATCTGAAATATAAAATGGGTAAAGTCACTTTGCTCTCTCTAAAACCCCAAATGCCCAGGTACAAAATGCAGTGAAAGCCTGCAGGCATCTTCAACTCATCTTCCAACATGTACTTAGCTGGCTAATCTCTAAGAGTAAGAACTCCCATTAATAATTTAAAGGAGCCATGGCCAGAAAAGAAACTGGGAGAGGCCTAGGGGTGAGCAGGAAAGACACGGTTAGCTGTGAAGCTAGGTATGTAGAATTATTTCTAAAATGTATTCTCACATGTGGATAGCAATGTGCAGAATAATGAGTTTATAAAGAACTCTTCCCCCAGTCTCAGGGACAAGTCTAACTGGTGAGCTGCAAATGCTGGCAATGTCACAAACATCACTTTCTGCAGACAGATGTGGGAAAATGGACTTTTTTAGAATAAGTCAAATTCATTACACTGCTCGCACACAGACACGCTACTATGAAACATGACAATCACTTTGAACCTTTCTGCAGGCTTCCTATTTGTCTATTTTGAATTTTTTTTTGAAGCGAGAGAAGAAGAGAAGGCAGTGGAAAATGTTGTTAGTCATGAATGACAGAAGGTATTAGGTGCTGCTGCCACAGTTCCTTGCCAGAAAGGTTTTTTTGTTTGTTTAGGAGATGTGCTATTTCACTTTCAAAAAAGGCTCCGACAAGTGAACACAGGAGGTGGCTGATACTGCCGTGGCCCTCACCGCCACAAAACAGCCCCTCTATGAAGATCAGAGAAGACACATTTAAATTCCTAGCACAAATATCTAAATTAAAGCCTGGCCTAAACAAACACCCAAGGAAAATATTTCAATCTCTTCAAAAAATTAGCATACGAATCAAAGTTGGTTATTTGACCTGAAGCGAGCACTATCCCCTCCAGCTCTATTAGTTTTCTGTGACAGCTTCACTTCCTTCCCGGCATCAGAACAATGTTCTCTTGGTGGTGGGTGCGGGAGCCCTGAGCACAGTTCTGAAACTTCCAGGCATGGAAAATAATTTCATCAGCCAAAGAAAAACCATCCTTTGGTATGTCCAAAGTGCTGTCTGAAGTCCACAGTACAGGGGGGGTTAGTCTATTCTATTCTGAAGTTTATCTGACCTTAAAACCATGATTGGTGCTTATTTAATTTTCTGCTTAATTGATTCATTCCAAACATGACCCATGACAGGCCCAGCAAGGCCACTGAAGCACGCTCTCTGGCCCACGAGCAGCACCTTCGGTATAATAACTACTATGTAATTTATATTGGGCGAAGGGGATGGACCATGGAATCACATAACAGCTTTCGCAGGAGAGAAAATTAGTTCGAGATGTCCATAGGTGCTGATTTTCTCTATGAGTAACTGATGTTCTTGGGGACTGATTTCCCTCTTACTTCTCTCCTGCCTGTTTAGGACACAGTAGTGAAGTGGCCAGTCAGGCAGGTGTTTTCTACATCCACTTCAAGTTTTCAAATTGGATACAATCCTTTAAATTTCAGTTAGAGGCACCTACCCAGCTTCTCCTATGGAAGTAACAGCCTAAATTATTAAATATGCCTCAGGGTGGAGAATCAGCACGTCTTTACTCAATATTAGATTCATTTGAATTATCCTCTAGAGCCAAGGAAATTAGAGAGTGTCTGCAGGAGCCTTTATTCCTGGATGTAAATATGAGAGTCAGGTGGAAACTACCATGTAATGCAAATGTAACTCGATGTTATATGTGACAAATCTGAAATGAAACCACCCTCAATTTATATTTATAAATGAAGTCTTTAAGACATTTAAAGCTCTGGGAGTGATGGGACATCTAGGAACATAGAAGTGACCCCTAGCACTTAGTTCTCTTTGAGGGCTAATGAGCCAGGCAGCTCTACTGGCTTCTCTGGGCTGGGTTTTGGAGTCCGGGCTGTTATTTTTTGTTCTAGTATGTTCGGGCTGCTTTCAGAGGACACGAGGTCCGTGAGACTTGCTGGTATGGGTTCCTGCTACACCAGTGTAACACCCCCAACTATAAAGACTGAAGAGAGGAGCTAAGGGATCCCAGCCCATCATGTTTAAGCCAATTTTCCTCTGGAGAGAAGACCCCAAAACTCTGTTAACATTCCTTGTGGAAGGCAATAATGCTCAGCTGACATTAAAAGAAAACTCCACGATCACTATCTGGACTAAGGATTTTGTGTCCCAAGTAATACTAGAGATCTTCGCAGTTACCTTCTATTTCCACAACCTCACCAGTGTCTCTTGTTCATTCATTAACGAAAGCACAGAGTGAGGCATTAATCTTTATCGTTTTTTTTCCTTTCTCCTTTTTTCTGGCTATCTTAGCCGTATTTTTTTAAATTTATCGACTTTATTGAGGTATAATTGATAGAAAATAAAATGCACTCATTTAAAGCATGGAATTCAGTGAGTTTTGACAAATATATACATCAGGGTAAACCACCTCCACAATCAAGGTACTAACGTTTTCCATCACCACAAAAGGCTCCCTTGTGCCCTTTGAGTCAATTCCCAATTCCCAGACAACCACTGGCTTCATTGCTGTCACTACAGATAAGTGCTGCTGGTTCTAGAACTTCATAGAAATGCAATCGTTCAATATGAACTCTTTTGTTTGTGGCTTCTTCCACTCAGCACAATATTTTTTATTTCATCCATATTGTTGTGTGTATTGATAGTTTGTTCCTTTTCATTGCCAAGAAGTATTATATTACATGGATAAACTGTAAGCTTGTTTACCCATTCATCTATTGGTAAACACTTCTTATTTTTGGTACTATGAATAAAACTGCTAAGAACATTTGTGTACAGATCTTCTTGGAGACACGTATTCATTTCTCTTAGGTAATTAGAGGTAGAATTGCAGAGTCAGTAAATGTTTTCATTTTTAAAATTAAAACAGTAAAAACATATCATTGTCTAACAGAGTTCAAATCACTTTATTTCCACTTGGACATTTAAAGGGAAGAGATGACACCAAAAGTCACAGAGCATAGCCCACAGCTGCAAAGGCCATGTGGACTTCCTATACGCAAGCAAAGGACAATCCCCCCTGAGGTCAGAGCTTTCTCTGAGCACAGGGAAGGGGCTGAGGACTTGCTCTAGGAGTAGCTGAAAGCATACTTAAGTGACAACTGGTCAGGTCATGGGCGGGCAGCCAAGGCCTACTCCAGTGAAGCTTTAGCATCTGAACAGGTGGATTGAGAGCCATGCTCTGTCTGCACCAAGCTCATGAGCCTCAAGCTATTCAGCTTTGAAAGAAACCCTATTCTGCGACTCAACTGGGAGGTGCTGAAAATAAGGCTAAATGCAATGAAATTCCTGGCAGAAATTAATGTGCAAGAAATCATCAGTATTACATGTAAGGGGTTAGGTAGGGATAATTTCTTTAATGTTCCAGTTGTGCTTTCTCATTTGATTATAATGGTTATCCATGACTTCAGCTAGATTAAATCAGCAGTAGTCAACGAAATGCATATCAAATGTAAATAACGCCTTACTCTGTTTTCTTTCTCTGCAACAAACTCCTCACATCCCAGAGGGAATTTTTCAATTCAACACCAAAGACTGATTAAACATTTGGTGTAGAAGCTTCAAAAAAAGACTGTGTAATTTTATTTTACATATACATGCTAGATGAAAAATAAACAAATGAAAACTTTCTCTGAGTGCTAAAAGTTTGGAGTCAAATCTTCTAAAAGGCAAAGAGAATGAGGGAAATAGCCACCTCAGAATTCATCAACAAATTGAAGTCTCACATCTCAAAATTTCACAACTCAGCGATATGATCACTAATAATCTTGTAGTGGTCCACAATTCCAATCAATCATCAACCCAAAGGTTACGTTTTCATAATTCTAGGTCTTCCTTTCCAATTTAGAAAAATATGAATTTACAGGAAGGAAAAAACAGGGGAATATTTAACGTATTTTACAAGGCATTTGGCCCGACTAAAACAATGATGTGTTTTTTGGATCTGACAGCTTATGATGGGAGATCTAAGCAGTGTTTCCTTTAGCATAAATAAGGTCGTCAAAGGAGTAGATTTGACCATTTCCAGTTCAGCTGGTAAATCAATGCCTGGTCTACCATACTGAAACCCCCATGACAAAAGACAAAGGAGGACATCAGCGTGAGTCTCCTAGTAGCAGGTGCGACCTGTGGTCAAGGCTAGCTTAGGAGTAATTTGACTACTACAGTTCACAAAAATTAGCATAGAGTCACACAAAGACTCTGCCTTTTGAAAGTCCAACTCATTTGTCTGCTTCTTGAGAACCTATTGCTGCTACCCACCACCTCCAAATCCATACACTTTGGGGAAAATGGAAAGGGTGCTGCTCTAGAAAGCAGGCACTTTTGCGTTCTTGAGCAAATTACATAATGTCTTTAGTTTCTCATCTATGAAATGAGTAGTAAGTATTTTTCCTACTTGAGACCCAGAGGCCGGGCCCAGACTTCTTGATCCCAGACTACCCACTCAATATCCTGTTCTGGGGCTTCCTCTTTATACACAGTGATGGCTCTGCCTTACAGCAAAGCACAAGCCATCCAAATCAAGTGCTACCCAATGGCCTAACTCTCAGTTTTATATTTTTGGAAAGAAAGGCCCATGGGATATTTCTGTGCTTCCAAGTCTCATTTTTGGAAAATAACAATATATTAAAGAAATACCTAAAATGGCTCTAAGATGCAAATCCATCTGATATACATATTTGTTTGTCAGTAACACCTGTTACCAGATGGCTTCCACAACAACATTTTAAAAGTTGGTAAATGCCAACCTAAAGAGCTTCAGGTGCTAGTTTCCTTACAGGTGAAAGAGGCACACAAGTTCTAAAAGCTCGGTCAGGAAGACTTCAAATGCAGATTTGGGCTGAGATGACCCATCAATCCAAATTTCACTACCTTCACTCTCAGTTTGGAAAGAGAACTCAACTATTGCCCAAGAGAGTTGTTATACCATTGTGCAGCCATAAGGACGCTCCTCAAAGACCTCCCACTACAAGGAGAGTAATTGGCCAAGGGCCCCAGGGCTGTGTTCTGGAATCCATCCCTGCATTCCCTCAGAGGCTACTACCACTGCCAAAGGACAGCAGGGATACTAAGGCAAGCCCCTGATGGCTGACTTTGCTTATAGACTTCCTGATGTCTTAGTTGCCTCCGTTTGCCTAGCAGACCAGTACACATCCACCAAACCTCTCTCTTTTCATTTGGAACATGACTTGAACCATGGTTTGATGGTTCTCTCAGCCTTTTCCAGCTCCTTTCCTAATGCCTTTTATGCAGACATTTTCCCTAATAATATCCTCCACTTTTATACCCATCTTGACATCTGCTTCTCAGAGGGCCAGACTAACATATCATTCATTCACTCATTCAAGAAATATTTAATTGAGTGCCTACCCTATTCCTGGCATTTTGTCCTAGGCATTGGGGAGGGTGGTACAAGACTGAGATGGCCCCCACGGTCATAACCCTCTCTCCCGGGGTCATAAGCTGTTTCCCTTTCTTTCGCTCTTACTGTGTGTTGACGCAAGAGCACTGACGCAAGGGCACATCACATGCCTACTCTCATTTACTTTTCACAACAAGCCCTAAAGGAAATATTATTTTCCTTTCATAGATAAGGAAACTGAGATCTATAAAGATGAAGTTGCCAGCGGTTTCCCTGATGGGGGCAGCTTTTGACTCTAAAATTCATGTTTTCAACCATTAAGCTATGCTCTCTCCCATCTGGGTCACAGCTCTGAGCATTTTTCTTCTGGTAATGACTGCATATTCATATAGTTAATTTTCCAAAGCCTGACTTCATTTATTCACTTTAAATTTATTAAGGCCAGGGAAATCACTTCTAGAAGAAGGAAACAGTACGTACTTCAGAGCATTCACAGTCCTACACTATTCCGGAGTGAGTTAATGATGATATTGTTTAACTCATGTGGAAGAGGTTTCTCACCTGGTGTGAGTTTCTAATTCATCTTCATCTATTACAAAGAAGATAGAAGAGAACAGACAAATCCCTTGGCTTCTCTGCTTTTTATCTTGGTCCCAGCTCAGCTCTGGCAAACTGATGGAAGGTGGTCACATCCATCCAAGGCTTTTCTCAGAGGCCAGCCAGGCCTACTGGAGGGTCAGCCACACCAACCCACGTGCCAACCCTTCCAAATACTGATGCAAACTCATACCGTGATCTCCAAGGTCAGTTATGGTGTCTTCTATACTTGACTCAAGTGGGTCAAGGTCCAAGGAAGGAATGGGCTGAGACTCAGGCAGGTTCTCTGAAGTCAGGTCATCAAATTCCTTGTGGAAGGTAATTAACAGTTCGTGAGAAGCTGATAGAAAGAAACAGGATTACCACAAATTAAACAATATTATTTAGAAAACTATTTGGAAATAAAAGTCTATCAAATCCTCTCCGTTAAACATGATACCACTTTCAAATTTCAGAAAGCCAGCTTAGGAGAAAAGAAGCAGCCTTGAACAGCTCAGCAGGTGACCTTAACCTTCCATGGCATCTGTTTCAGGGTTATGACTAGGGTGAGGCAGGAGGAATGCCCAGGTGCACAATGAAGGAGGTAGTCACTCTCCGGCTCATGCAAGAGCAGGAGCGACCAGCAGCTAAGACCAAATACCCCTTGCAATTCTGCATTCAGGGTCCCACACCCACCTCCCCTTAGTCCAGCCCTGCTCAGGTTCCTCATCTCAGAGTGGAGCTGTTGGCTTGGATGACTTCCAAGTTCTCATCTAGCTTTAACAGTGCTATGATTTGGTGACCTCCAGTTTCCTAAAGAAAGAGATCTAAGAAGCCACATGAAAGAACTCACACTTTAAAAAAGAGTAAAAGCTAAATTTCTCAAATATATCAGTAGGTATTTCAATAGCTCATTTTGCTTCTTTTTTTTTTTTCCTGTTGTGTGTGTGTGTGTTTGCAACCTAGAGCTAATGCCGAACTGACCTATTTTCCTTGATAAGTGCCTTTCATGGAGAACTACTCCAAGAGTGTCTTCTTATTAAAACGAAGGAAAAACTCAAACTCATCTTAATGAATAAGTGAAACAAGCCATGCCACACTGTGGTACAACATTTGTGAAAATACAGTCATCAAATATTTTTAAGAAGTCCAGTTTTTATATGGTATAATTGCTGTCAGAGGTGAAATTGGTTTCAAATTTCAAAGGATCACTGATAGCACACAGGCAACCTTAAGAACAAAGAACAGAGATTGCATGAAGTGTGTTTTCACTTCTACTTCAGAAATTATTGGAAAATAAGAATTTGGGCCCTCAATTGACTTTGATTTGCTGAGGTTCTCTTTGAAGGGTACAGATAGAATTGTTATAATTGCTTCTCTTAGAAAGGATTTGCTCTGATCTTTGATCCCCTTTACTATTTCATATACAGAGACCTGATCAGTTACACACTTCTCACAGGAGCCCAGTTTTGGCACCGTTGCAACTGTAAGTGCCACAGGATACCAGAAAGACCAGGCTTATCGAGTGTTTTATGGAACCTAGCTGTTTTAAAGCTACCATCCTTTAAAGAAATGGTGCCTAACATGATTCCACGTTCAACTATGCTTCCAGATTTCAAAGTCCAAATTCAGCCAAGCAGAAAATGCCCGCCAAAATAAAAGGCCCTGTTAGGGTCTGGGAAACAAAACAAGCTATTCTCCTAAATGCCTCAAAGAATTTTTATAACATGTTCAAGAAATGACAGAGCCAGCCCATTTTTCTCCCCTAACTTTGATTTTATCTCATACGACTACTTTTGAAATATAAAGCACTTTGCCTCAGCTGGCAAGAGAGAAGGAAGAAGGAACAGAGAAAAGAGCCCCAGTGAAATCAGGAAGAAATTAAATCATAAATATGTGTATGGGCAGAGACAGGAACCTTTTCTTCTTTCTTCTTTTTCTCCTCATCATGTTTTTCTTTAGCTTCTTGCATCTGATTAATCCAATTTCTTTCTTATATTTTATTTCCTCTTTTCTAGCTCACTGATGCCTTTTCTTGAGATATTTAAAACCCTTCAGTCCCACTGCAAAGTGTTTAGCTTCCCATTTGCTCTCTGCTTTGTTCTTTGAATATCATTAAACCTGCCTCATTCTGTGCCTGTGAATGTGATTAACCGAGTCTCTTCCCTGCCTAGCCTCCTCTCTTCATTCTCCTCCTGGGGCGAACAAGAAAGCCCCAGGTCACTTTTCCTTTACTTCCGTTCCCATGAAACACTTTTTTCCTAAACAGTCTATAAGGAAGTCTGTTAATCGGTGGCTTTTCCCGGTCTTCCTTCATCTGAGGGTGAATGGCTTTCAAGAGCCTCAATTTCTGTCCATTATTAATCAGAGTGTGGTCCTGGATGGGCAGCCTCAGAATCACCAGGGAGCTTGTTAAAAATTCAGCATCCCAAGCCCCATCCCAGACCAGCCAAATCAGAATCTGCCTTTCAACAAAACCAATAGGTGATTTGGGTGAATTTTGAAGTTTGAGAAGCATTGCTGTAAGCCATAAGAATTTAGAGAAGAGCCAGTCGATTGTGGACCTGTGAGGTCAAAGAGGATTTTCCTAAACAGAAAGTGACATTTGAAAGTGAGTAGGTGGGGTGCTAATGAAGGGCCAGATGGAAGTGGCTGATATAATTGCATAAAACAGGGCAAGATACCTGGGGGGATGAGCAGGTTGCTGAGCAACCCCGTCTGCAAGACTGAACCAGCTAGAAGATATCTATCGTCTGTAAGAGCCAGGCATCTCCATTCACCAGGTTCTATGAGTGGGAATGATGCCATCTTCCACGTCTCTGGGACCCACAACAGATCCCACAGCTGGCTTTACTTAACAGAGTGGGAGATGAGCACAGAGGGGGGCAAGTGGGATTGAGCACATGTCACCAATGTCTCCATATTATCTGTTAAAGGATCCAAGAAAGAGATACTCTTAAGGTCAGTGAAGGCAGGACCCCCCTATCTGGTCCAACTTTCGGTTTTCAGAAATAGACAACACTCACAACCATTTAATAATCGAGAAAGGTGGATTACCTCTCAGATGGAGGCAGAAAACAAGTGACCCTAAGCTCTGCGTGGCTAAGAGTGAGCTTTGCTGGAGGCTCCTGCAATGCCCCAGGGTTTGGGGCTCTCTGATCACTGAGCTACAGCAGAATGAGTGTCCCCAGACCTCAGAGATCAGCCTCACAGCCTCAGGGGGGCTTGGTTCTTCCTGCTAAAGAAAAAGAGCCTCCCTCAGATGCAGAGATCTCCAACGAATGAACAACCAGAATTTGAGACATAAAGTTCTCCATAAAAATGACTCCTTCCGATGTCGCTTTTACCAGAAGAGCTAGGAAGTTAGGGTTGATGTCTGTTGTCCAAGTATGATCATGAAGAAAGATTTCCTTAAGTATCAGAGCCTACAGCAAGGCCCATGAAGATGTTTTTAGCTGTTAGAGAAAATGGCATTTGCTATTCAGGGGCCTGGGATGCTGAGGATATGATTTAGGGTCCATTTCATGTGACTCTGCAACCCTATTTATTATTGGGCATCTAAGGTAATTATTCAAAGTTCGAAAGGGGTTATTAACACAATGCACAATGATATAGATGGGAGACAGGAAATGAAAAGGGAAAGAATAAACAATAAGACAGAAGGAGAACAATGGATTAAGAGGTAATGTAAAAATAGCATGGCTGAAATTCAAAATTAGATATACACACATTTGCTCTGCAAAGTCATAATTTTACTTATCAATTTTTCATTCCATGCTGATTGAGTTTTCTTGTACACAGTAGGCACTTGATGTTTTTGGGGATGAATCTATTGATTCATCTCTAAGTACAGCTGCTCTAAATTAGTTCATCACTAACCACTGGCCTGTATGCTAAAACGAACCCCAGTGCCTCCACCCTGAAAGGGGAAAAGTTGGTCTAGATGCTTCCCCCCCCCGCCCCGTCCCTTCTCGTACCTGACTGGCCACATGAATGTGATGAATCTGAAGCAATTAAAGGTTTGATGTAACATTTAAAACCAGAGGGCACTTACATGGAGTACATCAACAGTTAGCTGCTGCTCAGAGTTCCGAGATCTCAACTCTTGCATTCGTTTGTTATTTTCTTCATATTTTTCTTCTGCAAGCTTTCTGCAAATTTAAAGTGAGTGTAGAGAAACAGCTGCATTTTGCTAAAGGCACGTCTATGTTATGCAGTTAAGTGTGATCCTTGTTTCAACAGGTAAACAGGGGTGTTGAGAAGCCAAGCCAACAGGGTGTTGAGAAGCCAAGCCAACAGGTCTCTCCCTCATCAGGGCAAATGCAGTGTAGCACCCACTGGATTCTCTTTCAAGCACACACAATGATGCTCTGGCTTCTTAGCCATCCTTAGAACCCCTAAAATGCATCGCTGAAATTCAAAATTAGATATACACACATTTGCCATATGGCAACTTCAAGAATAAAGTTATTTAGGTTTTATAAAACAAAACATGAGCATGTCTGTACTTCCCAATTTCTAATTTCTGGAATAACATTTCTTAGAAGCAGGGGTCTCTGAACATTCCAGAAAAAAGGCCCAGTTTCTATCAGGTGATTAAACTAGGGGTTCACACATATTAAAAACACAGAATTCTTATCATGTCAGATTCCTCATGAGGATCCGTGGGACTCTGAGGCAAAAGAAGGCAGTCTGGACCCCTGCACATTCTCAAGTGTGCCCCCGACACCCAGACCGTGCCCAACACATACTAATAACTTGATTACCGCTCTCAGGATGAATAAACCCACAAACAAGGAGAAGAGAGCTAGATTTCAAAGAATTTATGGAAAGAATTTGAGAGCTACTGTGAAGGGGAATTTTTTTCCAACACATTTTGTTTCATCTAGTGTAGAAGAGGTAAATGTCATAGACCTGCTACTAAACTGGAAGAAAGATTTGAGTTCTTATGACTACCTGTGTGCTAATTTACATTTAGATTTTTTTGAAAAGTCACTGAATATCCCTGTAGTCAAATTTCATTTATAAAGTGGGTACATTACATCTCTCCTGACAATAGAGTCGTTTTCTAGCTAAAACACATGACTGTGCTCAAATTCTAGAAATAATGACCAAAAAACAATTCCAATGAAATTCATTCATAAAATTAAGACCAAACTTTATTTATAACCATTGCCTTTAAATAAGAAACATATTGAATGTCATATGGAAGACCTATGACTTTCTTTGTGTATAAAAAAAAGTTTTAATCTGAAATACAATTTGTAATGTGCATGTGAGTTATTAAATTGCCTTTCTGATCTGTTCCTGTCAGAGATTTAATTTTCCTTTTACCCTCAAACAATGACATGAGTCATGGTGTCCCAGAAATACTGCCATTCCCAAGACCTCAGAAACAGGTCTGGGACTTAGTTGATACAATGGCTCAAGCAATTTATGTAAATACATTTTCTCAGTCAAAGCCACACTCAGTGGTGCAGTGGTTTGCAGAAAGCAGCTTGTACTGGTTCCCAAGAGCAGACTGTGTACATCTCTTCCAACTGAACATTCCACGATATCACATTGGTAGCTTGAAATTGGCCATTGCGGGAGTATTTACACCCCCCAGCCCCACAACCCCAGAGGTGGTTGTCGTTAAACATTTACCAGCATACAACTACCCATGGTGCACTCTGACAGAAATCTTTTCCCACATTGATTACAGAAAGCATGTGTTAAGGGGAAAGAAGTAGTCTCATAGATTCTTAATCGGTTCCAAATGATATGCACTGTAAGTGCAAGAATACTTCCAAATCCTTTTTCAGATACGTTACCAAGGTCACAAAATGACACAGATTTGAGTTTCAGGTCCTTTCTATCTCTCTAGTTCTTAGTTGGGGCTTCTAAGCTACCAAAAAGTTGGCAGAGAAAGAAAGAAGATAAATTAGGAGACTGGATAACCTACCAACTGAAAAAACTGTCTTTGAGAAACTGGGAGTCTAGCCCTAGACTCTTGGGAATCTCCCCTTTTCCTGTAAATACTTGAATTACTAGTGATATTGTCCACCAGCAGGGTTGCCCAGAGCATAGATTATCAAAGGGCTTCACTTGACAGAGCAGAGCTGCTTCCAGTCTGCTTTCTAAAGTCAACAATTGCCAGCCGGTACATTCCTCTCCCTATAGACCAGCTAGGTCCCCTGGCAGAGAGGGTACAGCAAACATCGGGGGAATGAGGACACAGAACGAAGCCACTCTTTTCACCCTCTCTCCGGGGTACGTACAGGACGTGTCAGCAGCAACGAGGCTTCATTTGGAGGCTGACTCTCCATTTTCCTCATGATAACCTCCCTGCCATTCAATCTTTCTTTGCACACCAGACCAAAAGCCTGACATTAATAGTGGCTGGCATCCGATAACAATCTATGGGGACAAGTAAGTGAAGAAACAAAGAACTATATAATGCGCATGTGCATTTTGCTTTCTTGTTTTTGCTTTTGCTCTTCTTTAGTCAACTCCTTCGGAGCCCTGGGAAGTGGCTAGAGTGCAGGGTACCCTAAGGAAAGGCAGCTTACTTCAGCTTCCGGGTCTTCTCATCAGCTGCCTGGAGCTTCCTCAGCCGCATCCTTTCTCTCGGCGTCATTTTCTGCACTTGAGACAGCTCCCGCAGAGTCTGCAGGTGGATCTTTTTTTGCCTATAAATAATAAAGATCCCCCGCATGCAGTTCATCCCAAACAGCCTCAGAAAAATTAAACAAATATTTTACAGAAGTATCATTACACTACTGAGAAGGGGAAAGCATCTCGAGACAGGCCAGACAAAAACTAATAAACTCTAGGGTAGGTAACGAGCCAACCAGGACTGTGGTTAATTGGTAATATTTTTCAAATTAGACTTTTGTTTAAAAACAAATTATGTACTTTCCAAATTTCTGCTCATTTCATGGCGTAGGACCGGTTTCCATAACGTAAGACAAATTAGGATCTTGGCCATCAAGGAGTAAATGGACTGGCAGACTAATTCAGCCATGTGGATAGGATTTAATCTCTGAAATTAGGCAGGGTTTGAACCCCATCTCTACCACTCATTAGCTCTGTAGCTATGGGCAAGTTACTGAACCTCTCTGAAGCTCCGTTTTCTCATCTGTAAAGAATAGGCTTTAGTGAGTATTACATGAAGCAATGTTTGTACAGGGTCTGACACATCAAAGTAACCCAAATGGTAGCATTGTAATAGTTAAGTTTTGTTGGAAAATTCTATGCTTGTATATTCTATGTTTCATACAGCAGGTAAGCATGGCACAGTGGTTATCGCTCAGGTTAATAACATTCTCTGGGTTCGAATCCTAGCTCCCAGGTTACGTGTATATGCCCTTGGACAAGTTATTTAACCTCTTTATGATCATTAAAATAATAATAATGATGATAATAACAATAGTACCTAATTCATAGGGCTCTTGTGAGTTTAAATGAGTTAATTCACAGAAAGTGCTTATAACAGAGCCAAGCACCCCACAAAATGTTAGTTAAAATTGTTATTTAAGAGCCTCTTTCTTCAGTTAAAGAAATGTGCTTACATTACTCATGTATTGAAAGGTCTGCAACCATATTCTCAATGACATTTATTTCTGTGCCTGACTCGGTTAGGGCCCAATACTGCAGAATGCATTTTGCACTCGGCTCCCTCCTTACAAAATACTAGGAGAAGTCTCCATTTCATTTCATTCCCACTGTAATCTTTATTACTTTGTAATAATTGTGCAATTGTAATGGCCATTTGTAGGCAGCTCTCATCTCTCTGGAATACAATCCACAGCCTCAGGGGACACATGATTTTCTGGAATATACATCCCTTATTTTGTAAGATCAAATAGAGCTCCTTGAAACATAGTTATAGATCGTGAAAACAAAACAAAACAAAACAGTGATGGGGCGCCTGGGTGGCTCAGTCATTAAGCGTCTACCTTCGGCTCAGGTCATGATCCCAGGGTCCTGGGATGGAGCCCTGCATTGGACTCCCTGCTCAGCAGGAAGCCTGCTTCTCCCTCTCCCACTCCCCCTGCTTGTGTTCCTTCTCTCACTGTCTCTCTCTCTCTGTCAAATGAATAAATAAAATCTTAAAAAAAAAAACAACCCAAAACAGTGACCATTTGAAATCAATATTTCATAATGTGGAAGACCATACAAACGACTGGATTCTGGCACACTTTAATTGTAAGCACTGTCAGGTAAACGGTATCACAACTGCAGTACAAAATGATAGCTAAAATTAGCTTAGTATTTTCCTACTCTCACGTCTCAGTTTAAAATAAAACAAAATCAGAATTCCAGGCATTCTTGAAAGAATAATTAGAAACCTGAGGAAATTAGGTTATAGGAGCATGCCTCAAACATTAGCCCCTGAGGTGCAGGGTATTTTAACTGGAGATCATGCATTAAACGAAGATTGAGTATCTTTGATGAACCAGTTTCCTCAGTTTGAATGTGAAATTGGAAAACAAACATACTGCAGTTGAGAGACCACTGGACTGAGTGTCAGAGAAGCATATTTGTGTTATTTGGCCTTGAAGATTAGGCTAACAAGGGCTACTGTTCTCACCGAGTGCCTTGCACAGCTCTGGAGAGGGACTGCCATTCTCGTAGGGCCCTTATAAAATTACATAGAGAGTTCCTCAGCAAAATTCTAGATTTGGTCTTTACATAACCCCTTGAGTCATGCAGTCCACAGCCTGCACAGCTATACATGGCTGTTCTGAAGTCACCTAGTATTCTAGGCTCTTGTATGTTATAGCACAGGAATTTTGAATGACGTAGGAGAGAGAAGATACGTCAAGAAATAATTATGTTTGTAAAAAAGGCATTCTCTAGCTCCTCTGTATATCTCAAGGAAGTAAATTTTGGCTTATTTTCGATTGTCCTAGGACTTCACAGTGTTGTCTTCTCAATAGATACTCTGCCAGTTCCTGTTAAACAAACAACATGTGAAAACCATTTATGCTTAATATGGAAGGCTCATTAGCACAACTATCACTAAATGTTTGAGATATTAATTTCTCTATATACTTACAAGGCAACTGCAGAGCTACCCTGCAGATCTGTAAGCTGTGCAGTGGTTTAAAACTTCTATAATTTCAATTTGCTACCACCTGGGGCAAAGGGGCTTTGGAACGCCAAGTTACTGATGCTCCTTAATTTCTTGGCGAGACCTAAGCGAATTCTAGGATACTCCACGCAGTCAGCTTAGCACAATAGATTTTTAAAGACAAATGCATTTAACATTATGCTCAATGGGCTTTTTAAAAACAAAGCAATTACTTACATGGCATTAATTATCTGAGCAGCCTCCTTCTGACAATTCAAATTCCTGTCTTCCAGAGTTATTTCCGAGTATCTACACATCAGGTGCTGAAAAAAAGAACAACCCTGACGCACTTTAAATGAAAGGGCAGCCGACTACCAGGGGCCTTTTCTGATATGCAGTGCTATTGACCATGCCTGGGAGTGTGAAAACAAAACCCACTGGTAACTACTTTTTCTTTGATAAAGGGTTACAACAAATTGCAGTAGTTTATGCAGCAAGGTTGTGGGGGGGTCAGGCTCCAGCTTCATCTGGCACTCACTGCCTGTTCTCTCACTCCCTGCTACCCACCACAGGCAGGCCTCCCCTCAGCTCCAAAAACAAACAAGCTCTCCCCAGTCTCTGCGGGTCCCCACAGCCACAGCCAGGGCTAGGCTGGGACAAGTGAGTCACTCGCCTCAGGTGCAAAACTGAAGGGGCACCAAAAGACTTAGTAACCAAGATAAGTCATATTTTAATGCAATATTATAAAAAATCAAAACCGATACCAAAAAGTCATGGAGCAATCAATATGAAATGTTTAAATCTTGCCATTTGCAACAACATGGATGGATCTAGAGGGTATAATGCTAAATGAAATAAGTCAGTCAAGGAAAGACAAATACCATATGATCTCACTCATATGTGGAATTTAAGAAACAAAACAAATGGACAAATGAAAAAGAAGACAAACAAAAAAAAACAGACTCTTAAATATAGAGAACAAACTGGTAATTGCCAGGCGGGTGGGGGGATGGGTGAAATGGGAGAAGGGAATTAAGACTACACTTATCACCATGAGCGCTGAGTCAGGTATAGAATTGGTGAATCACCTCAGTGTACGCCTGAAACTAACATAACTGTGAACTGTATGTTAATTATACTGGAATTAAAAAAAGAAAATAAATAAAAGTTTAAATAAAGACAGAAAACAAAAATAAAGACAGGATCCAACACTGAACCTGTACCATTCTACCTCACTTCCATCACCCTAATCCTAGCCCTTTTGGACGATGCCTGTGAACTTTCGTTATTTTGTTACCATGGATTTTTAGCATATTTGGATGTTTTAAACATGGCAACAAAATGGTATTTATCCTGATTAATGAGTTCTTGGCATCCTCTTTAATTTTGCCCCAGGGCAAATGCCTCACTTGCCTCACCCACCTCAGGCTAGTCCCAGCAGATCTCCTTGGATTCCTTTTAACTTTTTTTGGTCTGCTCAAAGCCCCATCCGTGTGGTTTTGATCCCAACAGTTAGCACCTGTGCTTCTTTTTCAGCGGCCTGCCTTTGGGCGAGTGGAGCTGGCTCTGCTCAAAGTACCAGGGGACTTCTGGCACCTCCCCTCCTGTCTTGCTTATTACCCCATGTCCTCAGGGGCTTCTCCAGAGTGCACATTCTTGCATAAGAACCCCCCTCCTCTATGTCTCCATCTAGAAACATAACCTGATTCAGGGCTTTGTCCCAGCTACTTCCCTGTGGTTCCAACCCTCTCTCAGGCTCTTTACATGACTGGCTGCTTCTCACCATCTCACTGGTAGAGAACCGTCTCCTACTCTTTCTTTGACCACCAAAGCCATTATTCCCTTCCTTTATTTTACAGCATCCTGTGCACTTTCTTCCTAGTGCTCTTGATGATGTAAAATTACTCTTTCTTGGGTACTGGATCCTCTTACTAGCAGTCAAGTTGCAAAACGACAGGAGCCTTAGCTGTTCCTTTCCTTTCAGCATCTCCAGTATCAACACTGTGCTCAGCACTCAACTGATGGAGACACATCAAGTCAGCATCCTTGTTTCCTACCTAGAACCAGATGCGGACAAAAAGGTGTGCCCATCTTTGAAGGTGAATGACTGCTTTGTGGGTCCACTTGAAACTAGTCATAAAATTCAAGGAAATTTGCCTGAGGTATTTGTAAAAGCCTAAGTCAAAAAAAAAAAAAAAAAGAAAGAAAGAAAGAAAGAAAGAAAGAAAGAAAGAAAGAAAGAAAGAAAAAGAAAAACAACCTCCAAGAGGGTACCGTTTGCTTTTTTCTTACCAGCAGAGGTAGATTCACTGCATCAAAATTTCTAATCTACAGGAAAACAAATGCACCTAATCAGTAAAAAGTATGATTAAGATATATAAGAGAGGAATGGAATAGTAAAGGCTCAGTGAGAACCCCAGATTTTAGTATCATTAGTGGTACTTTCTTGTCCTAGCAGGGATATATTTACAAAGTATTGAGGTAAGACTTGTAAACCAAGAGCTCTAAGGGCAGATGTTGAGTTTAGACAGAAAATTACAACCCTAACTTCTCAGGGGCTCCAGGAAACTGGAGTTCACACGCCTTCTTTTGCAAAGAGATTGACTAATAATTTCCCTCAGCTTTTAAAAAAATCTTTTTTCTCCTTTCTGACTGATTCTTAATGCATCTTATTCCCGCAGCCTATCTTCAAGTCCTCGAATATATATAAATGCTAATACATGTTTGACAGTATCCCTTTCATTTTAAATACCTGTAGTTGTTCATCAATATAAGGGATTTTTAAAATTTCCTTCGCAGATGGTCTCAGTGAAGGACTCTTGTTCAACATGCTGTAATGTTTAAGAAGAAAATGATTTTTCAAATGAACTAAAATATAAGTACAATTTAAAATTGCTTCTATGGCAATATATCACTTTCCATACCGTTCCATGATAGCACTCAGTTCTCTTGGATATCCCTTGGGGAGAGAAGGCGTGTCACCTTCAACAATTTTTAAAACAATGGACAAGAAATTGGAGCCAGTGAATGCATGATTCATGCAGCACATCTCATATAAAATGCATGCCAGAGACCTAAAGACAAAGTCAAAGAATTTAAATAAGAAACAAATGTCCTATTTTAAATTTGATCACAATACAAAACCTCAGATGTGTCACGGCATTGCTTGTGAGACACTAACATACCCTTTGATTGTGTGTTTAAAAGCTTCAATTCCATACTTTCTTTTTCCATTTAAATATACATTTAATAAATAAAGAGGGGAAAATGAAAAAAAAACCCTACAAAGTGTAAGTGTGAATGATCATTTTTTGTCAGAGGAGAAGCAAAACAACAGGAATATGTCTGCACACAGGAGGGCAAATAAACATTTGATCAATGTAGTAAGGAACCTCTACAAAGGAAAAATAAAATACAGCTAAATATCTTTCTAAGGCAGTTTTGTGAATACTATATATGCAAAATAAAATTTTAATTTATCAGCCTAACCTTCCCTCAAATGTGTATCCAAGCATTTTGAAAAGGAAGCTGGCATTCTTTATTAGTTTTCTGAATAGAATACATTTGCAAGGAGGGTGGAAAAGCAGCTACTTGCAGCTCACGTTAAAATGTATAATTCTCCCTTTGAGCGTATGAAACAGAATATTAAAATTCTAGACCAGTCCAACACTGATTTGGATTAACCATGCAAATCAGTAACCTCTAAACCAGCAGAATAATCTTTCAAATAACTCAGCATCATTAAGAAAAGTAAGCGGTAAATTCTTGCCTGAATTTAGTATACTAAGAAAGAACTATACTTCTCCTAAATTAATGGATTTTTAAAAATATTATGAGGATTTTGAATTGTGTAACCAGCCAGGTCTCCCTTTTCATGTTAGTTGCTTGAAAAATCAGAAATAAAGTTACAACCAACCTTGTATAAGTTCTGTTTTATGTAACTTTTAGCACCATCCTACTTTCTTATAAAAGCAGTGCATGTATAAATAAGTTTATGCATGAATACTATCATTTTAACCATTTTGTGGGTATCATAAAAATGTGCACTGGTAAGAGAATTCTGGATATATACTCAATACAAAGAGATATTTCTGTTTCAGTAAATAACAATGACACTAAAAAATTCCAACTAATTGGTACTTTTCATATTGCAAAAAACTTCCATACATAACTCAACAGAACCTCGTAACTTCACAGTGACATACAGCCACTATATTTTTCTCATTTTATCCATGAGGAAACTGGCTCAAAGGAGTTAAATGGCTTAATCAAGGTCACAAGGTATTTTTTTTTCCAAATTCTGGACTATTTTCATTACAGAATGCTAAAAAGAAGAGGCCTGTTAGGAGAAATCCCATGATAGTGATTAAAACACCAAGATCAATGTAAATATTATAAATTATGAAAATTATTTGAAGCTTAATAAATTTTGCACCTATCTGTGCGACTATTAATATGATGACTATTAATATAATGTAGCACATCTTTAGATTCCTATACCAGAAAAAAATCTCCTTCAATAAATGTGAAATAAAGACATTTTTAGACAAGGAAAAACTGAGAGAATTCATTGCCAGCAGGATAGAACTAAAAACAATCCTAAGAGGGAATTCTTCCACTTCAAGAAAAATGATCCCAGGCAGAAACAAGGAATGCAGGGAGGAACAGGAACACTATAAATAGTAATTCTATAACTATGTATAAGCCAATATTAACTCTATAAAATGATACTAACAATATATTGTGGAGTTTAAAATTATGCAGAATATAATTTTGTGACAAAAATAATGTGAAAGACACAAAAGGGTAAGTGGAGTTAAAGTATTTAAAGTCCTAGCATTATTGGGAAAGTGGTAAAAGTAATAACTTTCATTAAACTAAGTTTCGTTATACTAAGGCAAGGACGTACATTATGATTGCTATGGTTTTCACCAAAAGAATAGTAAAATAATGTATACTGACAGGTTTATAACTACCAAGTTACTGGAGGAAAAAGAATCAAATAAAAATTTAAAATATAAGCAAGAAAGGAGAGAAAAAAACAACAAATGGTATATATAGAAGACAAATCATAAGATGACAAATAAAAATACAAATATAGAGTAATTATGTTAATGTAAATGGATAATATTTCAATTAAAAGACTATCAGATGGGGTCAAAAATTATATACTACTCACAAAACAAACCTTAAATATAGGGACACAGAGCAGTTTACAGAAAGAGGTATACCGTGCAAATACATATCAAAATATTGCTGGTGTAGCTATACTAGCATTAGACAAAATAGACTTAAAGTCAAGAACCACTACTAAGATTAATGTGGTAGATGATAAAGAAATCAAGCCATGAGGAACATATAACAATTCTAAAATCCAATAACTCTGAGTGTGTGTGTGTGTGTGTGTGTGTGTGTGGTGTGTATAAAGCTAAAATTGACAGAATTAAAAGAAAAATAGACAAATTCATGGTCATAATGAAAGACTTTAACATACCTCTTTCAATAGCTGATAGAACAAGCAGACCAAAACTTCAACAAGGATAGAGAAAAGCTAAACACAATTACCAAAATTGACATACTAACATAAATGCATCCCAAAATGATGGAATTCAGATTCTTTTCAAGAGCAAATGGACCACTTTCCAAATTGACTATACTTAGGATCAAGGAAGCCTCAACAGACTTCAAGGATTGAAAACTTCAGAGCATATTTTCTGACCACAGTGAAATTAATCTAGACTTATTAATTAATAAGAGGAAAAAAAACTATAAAATCACCAACTACTTGAAAATTCAAGAATATACATCTAAATAATTCATAGGTCAAATAAATTCCAACAAAAATTAGAAAAATTTAAAACTGAGTAATAAAAGTACAAAATATCAATACTTTGAATGTAGCTAAAAACAAATGATTATAGCAAAATTGCAAAGTATTAAATGTATACATTAATAAAGAAAAAAGCTTAACATCTATGATCTAAGTCAGCTTGGGAAGATAAAGAATAGCAAATCAAACCAAATAAAGTTTAGGGAAATGAATTTTTAAAAAGTAGAAATTAATGAAATAGACACAGACACACAATAAAAATAAAAGATTGATAGATTTAATAGAATTCCAGCGAGACTGATCAAGAAAACAAGAAGAAAAAACCACACAGATAAATAATAACAGAAACGGAAAAGTATACAACACTATAGACTCCACAGCTATTAGAAAGTATTAAGATGGGGCGCCTGGGTGGCACAGCGGTTAAGCGTCTGCCTTCGGCTCAGGGCGTGATCCCAGCATTATGGGATCGAGCCCCCCATCAGGCTTCTCCGCTATGAGCCTGCTTCTTCCTCTCCCACTCCCCCTGCTTGTGTTCCCTCTCTCGCTGGCTGTCTCTATCTCTGTCAAATAAATAAATAAAATCTTTAAAAAAAAAAAAAAGAAAGTATTAAGATGACATAAATGTTTTTCCCCAGTAAATCTGAAAAATGGAATGAAATGAACAGTCTTTAAAAAATATAACTTACCAAACTGATACCAAGAAAAAAATATAAAATCTGTATAGTCCTTTATCTATTATAAATAATAATAAAAATAATAATTAACTTTAAAAACTTTTAAAATAATAATTTAAAATAATAAAAAATAATAATTAAAATATTAATTAAAACAATATTTAAAATAATAATTTTAAAAAAAGTTTTTATAGCTCCCCACAAAAAAATCTCCAGGGTCAGATGGCTTTACTGGCAAATTCTTTCAAACATTTTAGGAATGAAGAACACTAATCTTATTTAATTTCTTCATTTCAACGAGTCAGCACAACTGTGATATAAAGTATAACAAGAGTAATACAAAGAAAATTATAGGCAACTTTTTTTATGAACATAGATTCAAAAGTTCCAAATACACACACATAGATGCATATTATAAATAGAATATGGTGCTATATTAAAAAGATAATATACCACAACCAAGTAGATTTTATTTAAATCAATCAGTGGCATATATTTCATGATAGATGAAAAGAGAAAAATTATACATAAAATTCAAAACCCATTTGTGTTTTTAAAGATATTTATTTATTAGTTTGTTTATTTATTTATTTATTTATTTATTTATTTATTTATTTATTTATCTATCAGAGAGAGAGAGATAGCACAAGCAGGGGGAGGACAAAGGGAGAGGGAGAAGCAGGCTCCCTGCTGAGCAAGAAGCCTGGTGCAGGGCTCAATCCCAGGACTCTGGGATCATGACCTGAGCTGAAGGCAGACCCTTAACAGACTGAGCCACCCAGGCATCTCCTCTTTGTGTTTTTAAAAGAAGAAAACTCTTAGCACACTGGGAATAGAAAGGAACTTATTTAATCATTTTTAGAGCTATAATATATATAGTAAATATTTTCCTATTGGTGACATATTGAAAGTTTACGCTTTTATTTTGAGACTGAGAATAAGATAAGTATGTCTACTATCACCACTTCTATTCAATATTGTAATGAAGGTGCTATTCAGAATAAGGGCAGAAAAAATTTTAAAAATATAAATATATTTATACAAAAAAGAATATAAGGAATATATATAAAGATTAGAAAAATATATAAACTGTCATTAAGCATTTCAACATGGTTATGTACATAAAAGGTCATTTCAATAACCCTGTCACAAACATTTAAAAAATGAAATGCAAAATGTCACACTAACATAGAATGTCAAACACATAGGAATAAATCTAATGAAAGGTGTGCAAGGCCCTACACTGCAACCACAATACATCACTAAGAGAAATTAAAGACCACCTAAAAAAAAGGGGTTGAGGGTAGAGAGGGAAAGATCCACATACATGGATTGAAAGAGTCAACATAATGAAGACAACGATTTGTCCCAGAATGATCTATAGACTCAATGCAATATCAATTGAAATCCTAGAAGACTTTCTATGGGAATTAACAAGCTAATTCTGAAAGTTACATAGAAATGCAAAGTACAAAGAGCCATGGCAGTTAAAGAAGAACAAATTTGGAGACCTTGTATTACCAAATAGCAAGATTCATTATTAAGTTGCATTACTTATGAAAATGTGATATCAGCAAAGAAATAAAAACAGAACAATGGAACAAAACACAGAGCTCAAAAACAGATCCATACATATTCAATCATTTGATTGATCCAAAGACAAACTGTACGATGGTAGAGGAAAAAAAATGATCTTTTTAACAAATTGTGCTGGGCCAGTTGAATACCCATATGGAAAATAATGTATGTGGACTCCTATCTCACACCATACACATACACAAAAATCACCCATTTTTCAACAGTGAAAAATAACATAAAGCTTTTAAAAGAAAACAGGAGAATATCTTCCTGATCTTGGGGTAGGCAAAGACTTCCTAAACAAAATGTAAAGAGCACTAACAATAAAGTTATGGACTGATAAAACGAACTCCATTAAAATTATGAACTTGTATTCATAAAAACACGCCACTAAGAGGGTGACAAGGAAGATACAAAGTGGGAGAAGACATTTGCAATTCAAATATCCATCAAAGACTGGTATCCTGAATACATAAAAAAATAATTAATTAATTAAAACACCTACCGATTAATAAGAAAAAGGAGAGAATCCAATAGAAAAATGGGCAAAAGACTTAAAGAGACACTAAATGGCCCCAAATCATGAGACGTTTGACAGTACTGGTCATCAGAGAAATGCAAATTAAAACCACAGTGCAGTACCACTATACACTCATAAGAATGATGAAATGAAAAAGATGCTATCAAGTCAGTACTTGTTACATTATGAAAAAAGTTTTCTTAACAAAAAGAGAGGGGAGGGCTATACATTAATAGTAAAATACAAATATCAGACTGAACCAAATACTTTTATTTGTGTGGACACATGTAAAATATTTGTGTGCTATAAACTGCCCCAATATACTTACTTATTTTCCCCAAAGAGGGTCTAATTTGAACCCTGAGAATGTTTAAAATAGTAGAGCTACAGAATCTACCAAGATTTGCCAATTCTAAACTCTCATTGTACCAGTGAGAAAACCAAAGCGCCCCAAAAGGAAGTCATTTGCCCAGAAAGGTGTCATGTTAGATCAGCTTGTTTGGTATTGGTATTGCTCTCATTCAATATTTCTTAAAAATGTATTCTAAAAAATTTACATTGACGACACCCTGCTATGTAACCTAATGTACATGCAATAATTTGAACACTGAAAAAAGGAATGAAACTCACAGGTCCAAGGAGTAGAAGGCTTATCAATCCCTCAGCGCCCACACACTCTCTTCTGAAGTTTTAATTCAGCTCCCGTGGGCTCAGAGTCTTCTTCAGGGCTTGGGTTAAAAGCAGAACAAAGCTAGCTGGCCAGGAGGCAGACTTCTTGAAGGAAAGGGACCCTCCAACACAAGAAGGCTTAGAGCAGGAGGGAGGAGTTAAGATGGCGGAGGAGTAGGGGTCCCTTTTTCAGCTGGTCCCCTGAGTCGAGCTGGATAGGTACCAGACCATCCTGAAAACCCACGGAATCAGCCTGAGACGCAGGAAGATACATCTGGATCTCTACCAATGAACATCTCCAGCACTGAGTATTGAGGTACGAAGCGGGGAGCCCTGAATCCGCGCACAGATGTCAGAAGATAACTGGAATGGGGAGGGAGCCGCCACACTTGGGCGCTGGGAAGCGGTAGCCACCTGGACTGGGGAGCGGGCCGGACTCGTGGACCAGCACCTGCGAGAGAGCAGACTGAGACCATGAGCCTGGGAACAAGCGTGACCGAACTGAAAACCGGAGCTCCGGAGCGCTCACTGGAACCGGACTGATACTGGGAGCTTGGGAGTGCGCGCGCAACCAGACTGAAAACTGGCGCTCTGGAATGCGCATGAACCACACTGAAACAGAGAGCTCGGGAGCTTGGGAGTGCGCGCGCACCCAGACTAAAAACTGGCGCTCTGGAATGCGCATAAACCACACTGAAACAGAGAGCTCGGGAGCGTGCGCGGGAACCGGGGGCAGCTGGTGGTGTTAGAAACACAAAGGACAGAGACCTGCTGGCTCTGGAAGTGAGGGCTGGAACACCGGCTGTGGGGTGCACAACCCGGGTCGCTGCAGGGTTTTTAGCAGCACCAGCAGAAACAGACTTAAACAGGCTAAGAGAGCTCAGTGGAGAGCAGACTGCAGACTGCAATCTCTCTGTTCTGAGACAGAGGCTAGGATTCGGCCACTGCTGCTCTGACTCTCAGAAGAGCCACAGAAAACCACCAAGGAAAGCCGCCAGAGAACAAAAGCCCGGAAATACCAGCTCACAGTGTGCCCATCCCCATCCCCCCTCGCAGGGGACACGGAGACTCTACCCAAACAGAGTTGCCTGAATATCAGCGCAGCAGACCCCTCCCCCAGAAGGCAGGCTGAAAAATCAAGAAGCCCACATCCCTAAGGTCCCTATAAAACAAGTGCACACTGCCTGGGTCCTGGTCAATAATTTGGGCTCTGGGCAACCCTGCAACCTCTCCTCATCAGAATGATGAGAAGGAGAAATCCCCCCCAGCAAAGAAAAGATAATGAGTCTGTGGCCTCTGCCACAGAACTGATGGATATGGATATAACCAAATTATCAGAAATGGAGTTCAGAGTAACAATGGTCAAGATGATGTGTAGACTTGAAAAAAATATTAACAAAAATATTAACGAGAATATAGAATATCTAAGGGTGGAAATGAGAGCGAATCTGGCAGAAATTAAAAATGCTATGAATCAAATGCAGTCAAAACTAGAGGCTCTGATGGCCAGGGTGAATGAGGCAGAAGAACGAATTAGTGAATTGGAGGATGGGATGGTAGAAGAGAAAGTTAAAACAGAAACTTGGTTCAAAAAAAATCCAATCTCAAGAATGTAGGTTACGGGAGATTACTGACTCAATGAAACGTTCCAATGTCAGAATTATCGGCATCCCCGAGGGGGTGGAGAAAAAGAAAGGTCTAGAAGAAATATTTAAACAAATTGTAGCTGAGAACTTCCATAATCTAGCAAAGGAAACAAACATTCGTGTCCAAGACGCAGAGAGGACTCCTCCCAAGTTCAACCACGACAAACCTACGCCACGTCATGTCATAGTGCAATTCGCACTATTAGATCCAAGGATACAGACTGAAAGTGCCAGGGTGAAGAAATTTCTCATGTACACAGGCAAAAATATCAGAATTATGTCTGACCTGTCTACACAGACCTGGAATGAGACGAAGGGTTGGCAGGGGATTTTTAAAGCTCTATCTGAGAAAAACATGCAGCCAAGGATCCTTTCTCCAGCAAGGCTGTCATTTAGAATTGTTGGAGAGATAAGGACCTTCCATGATCGCCAGATACTGACCAAATTTGTAACCACGAAACCAGCCCTACAGGAGATATTAAGGGGGGTTCTATAAAAGTAAAAAGGCCCCAAGAGTGATACAGAACAGAAATTTACAATCTATAGAAACAAAGACTTTACAGGCAACATGACATCATTAAAATCATATCTCTGAATAATCACTCTCAATCTGAATGGCATAATGCTCACACAAAATGCCACAGGGTTGCAGACTGGATTAAAAGACATGACCCATGCATATGCTGTCTACAAGAGACTCATTTTGAACCTAAAGATACATCCAGACTGAAAGTGAAGGGATGGAAAACCATTTTTCATGCCAATGGACCTCAAAAGAAAGCTGGGGTAGCAATTCTCATATCAGACAGATTAGATTTTAAACTAAAGACGGTAGTTAGAGATACAGAAGGACACTATATTATTCTTAAAGGATGTATCCAACAAGTGGATATGACAACTATAAATATCTACGCCCCCAACAGGGGGGCAGCAAGATACACGAGCCAACTCTTAACCAGAATAAAGAGACATATAGATAAATATACGTTAATAGTAGGGGACCTCAACACTCCACTATCAGCAACAGACAGATCACCTAAGCAGAAAATCAACAAAGAAACAAGAGCTTTGAATGATATACTAGACCACACGGACCTCACAGATATATATATAGAACACTATACCCCAGAACTATAGAATACTCATTCTTTTTGAATGTACATGGAACGTTATCCAGAATAGACCATATACTGGGCCACAAAACATGTCTCAACCAATACCAAAAGACTGAAATTATTCCCTGCATATTCTCAGGCCACAATGCTTTGAAATTACAACTCAATCACAAGGAAAAATTTGGAAGAAACTCAAACACTTGGAAACTAAGAACCATCCTGCTCAAGAATAATTGGGTAAACCAGGAAATTAAAAATCAATTTAAACAGTTTATGGAGACCAACAAGAATGAAAACACAATGGTCCAAAACCTATGGGACACTGCAAAGGGGAGAATACATAGCCATCCAAGCCTCAGTCAAAAGAATAGAAAAATCTAAAATGCAGTTTTTATATTCTCACCTCAAGAAGCTGGAGCTGGAACAGAAGAACAGGTCTAACCCACGCACAAGAAAGCAGTTGATCAAGATTAGAGCAGAGATCAATGAATTAGAAACCAGGAGCACAGTAGAGCAGATCAACAGAACTAGAAGCTGGTTCTTTGAAAGAATAAATAAGATCGATAAGCCACTGGCAAGAGTTATTCAAAAGAATAGAGAAAGGACCCAACTTAATAAAATGATGAATGAAAGGGGAGCGGTCACAACCAACACCAATGAAATAGGAAGGATCATTAGAAACTTTTATCAACAGCTTTATGCCAATTAATTAAACAACCGGGAACAAATGGATGCCTTCCTGGAAACCTATAAACTACCAAGACTGAAACAGGAAGAAATTGATTATTTAAACAGACTGATTAATTATGAAGAGATTGAAACAGTGATCAAAAACCTCTCGAAAAACAGGAGTCCAGGGCCTGATGGATTCCCCGGGGAATTCTACCAAACATTCAAAGAAGAAATAATACCTGTTCTCCTGAAGCTGTTTCAAAAAATAGAAAGAGAAGGAAAACTACCAAACTCATTCTATGAGGCCAGTATTACCTTGATTCCCAAACCAGGCAAAGACGCCATCAAAAAGGAGAATTACAGACAAATATCCCTGATGAATATGGATGCCAAAATTCTCGACAAGATCCTAGCTAATAGGATCCAACAGTACATTAAAAGGATTATCCATCACGACCAGGTGGGATTCATCCCTGGGATGCAAGGGTGGTTCAACATTTGCAAATCGATCAGTGTGATAGATCATATCAACAGAAAAGAGTCAAGAACCATATGACCCTCTCAATAGATGCAGAAAAATCATTTGACAAAATACAGCATCCTATCCTGATTAAAACACTTCAGAGTGTAGGGATAGAAGGTACATTCCTCAATCTCATAAAAACCATCTATAAAAAGCCTACAGCAAATATCATTCTCAATGGGGAAAAGCTGGAAGCTTTTCCCTTAAGATCAAGAACACGACAAGGATGCCCACTCTCGCCATTATTATTCAACATAGTACTAGAAGTCCTTGCAACAGCAATCAGACAACAAAAAGGGATAAAAGGTATCCAAATCTGCAAAGAAGAAGTCAAAATGTCTCTCTTTGCAGATGACATGATACTCTATACGGAAAACCCAAAAGAATCCACCCCCAAACTACTAGAACTTATAGAGCAATTCAGTAATGTGGCGGGATACAAAATCAATGCTCAGAAATCAGTTGCATTTCTATACATGAACAATGAGACTGAAGAAAGAGAAATTAGGGAATTCATTCCATTTACAATAGCACCAAAAATCATACATTATCTCAGAATTAACTTAACCACAGATGTAAAGGATCTATATTCTAGAAACTACAAATCACTCTTGAAAGACATTGAAGAAGACACAAAAAGATGGAAAAATATTCCATGCTCATGGATCAGAAGAATTAACATAGTTAAAATGTCTATGCTACCCAGAGCAATCTACACTTCCAATGCCATCCCGATCAAAATACCTATGACATTTTTCAAAGAACTGGAACAAACAGCCCTTTAATCTGTGTGGAACCAGAAAAGGCCCTGAATCGCCAAGGAATTGTTGAAAAGGAAAAACAAAGCTGGGGGCATCACAATGCCGGATTTCAAGCTGTACTACAAAGCTGTGATCGTAAAGACAGCATGGTACTGGCACAAAAACAGACATAGAGACCAATGGAACAGAATAGAGAACCCAGAAATGGACCCTCAGCTCTTTGGGCAACTAATCTTTGACAAAGCAGGAAAAAACATCCAGTGGAAAAAAGACAGTCTCTTCAATAAATGGTGCTGGGAAAATTGGACAGCTACATGCAAAAGAATGAAACTTGACCACTCTCTCACACCATACACAAAGATAAACTCCAAATGGATGAAAGACCTCGATGTGAGACAGGAACCCATCAAAATCCTAGAGGAAAACATAGGCAGCAACCTCTTTGACATCGGCCACAGCAACATTTTCATGACACATCTCCAAAGGCAAGAGAAACAGAAGAAAAAATGAACTTGTGGGACTACATCAAGATAAAAAGCTTCTGCACAGCCAAGGAAACAGTCAAAAAAACTAAGAGGCAGCCCACGGAATGGGAGAAGATATTTGCAAATGACACTACAGATAAAAGACTGGTATCCAAGATCCAAAAAGAACTTCTTAAACTCAATACACAAGAAACAAATAAATCAGAAAATGGGCAGAAGATATGAACAGACACTTTTCTAATGATGACATACAAATGGCTAACAGACACATGAAGAAATGTTCAAAATCATTAGCCATCAGGGAAATTCAAATCAAGACCACATTGAGATACCACCTTATGCCAGTTAGAATGGCAAAAATTGACAAGACAGGAAACAACAAATGTTGGAGAGGATGTGGAGAAAGGGGATCCCTCCTACATTGTTGGTGGGAATGCAAGTTGGTACAGCCACTTTGGAAAATAGTGTGGAGGTCCCTTAAAAAGTTAAAAATTGAGCTACCCTACGATCCAGCAATTGCACTACTGGGTATTTACCCCAAAGATACAGACGTAGTGAAGAGAAGGGCCATATGCACCCCAATGTTCATAGCAGCATTGTCCACAATAGCTAAATCGTGGAAGGAGCCGAGATGCCCTTCAACAGATGACTGGATTAAGAAGATGTGGTCCATATCTACAATGGAATATTACTCAGCCATCAAAACGAACGATTTCTCAACATTTGCTGCAACATGAGCGGGAGTGGAGGAGATAATGCTAAGCGAAATAAGTCAAGCTGAGAAAGACAATTATATGGTTCACTCATTTATGGAACTTAAGAAGTAGGAAGATAGGTAGGAGAAGAAAGGGAAGAAGAAAAGGGGGGTAAACAGAGGGGGAATGAACCATGAGAGACTATGGACTCTGGGAAATAAACTGAGGGCTTCAGAGGGGAAAGGGGTGGGGGAATGGGATAGGCTGGTGATGGGTATTAAGGAGGGCACTAATTCTATGAGGCCAGTATTGCATGGTGCACTGGGTGTTGTACGGAAGTAATGAATCATGGAACTTTTTTTTTTTTTTTTTAATTTATTTATTCATTCGACAGAGATAGAGACAGCCAGCGAGAGAGGGAACACAAGCAGGGGGAGTGGGAGAGGAAGAAGCAGGCTCCTAGCGGAGGAGCCCGACGCGGGGCTCGATCCCAGAATGCCGGGATCACACCCTGAGCCGAAGACAGACGCTTAACCGCTGTGCCACCCAGGTGCCCCAATGGAACTTGACATCAAAAAATACGGATATAGGGGCGCCTGGGTGGCACAGTCGTTAAGCGTCTGCCTTCGGCTCAGGGCGTGATCCCAGCGTTCTGGGATCGAGCCCCACGTCAGGCTCCTTCCTAGGAGCCTGCTTCTTCCTCTCCCACTCCTCCTGCTTGTGTTCCCTCTCTCGCTGGCTGTCTCCGTCAAATAAATAAAATCTTTAAAAAACAAAAAAAACAAAACAAAAAAAAACTACGGATATACTGTATGGTGACTAACATAATATAATAAAAAAATTATTAAAAAAAAGAAGGCTTAGAGCAAGATGAGTGACATTTGTTAAAATCTGGCGGGGTCATAAAAAAAAAAAAACAGAACAAAGCTAGACAATCTCTCCTGGCTCTGACAGGTTGGAAGGGTTGGATGAGAGCAACAATTCCTGACACAGGACATTTTGAGCTGTCTTGGGAGCAGACTATTATATTATGTCCACCAATAATACAAATGATAGCAATAATAATGATAATAAGGAAAATACTAGCTGAAATTTTAATGGTGTTTACTATAAGCTAGGCCCTTTTCTATATTCCTTACATATATTAACTCATTTAATCATTCTAGTCTCGTAACAATCTTAATGAAGCAGACGCTATTATTACTCCCATTTTTCAGATGAGGAAACCATTAATAAGATTAGGTCAATTGTTAAAGGTTCCATATTGAGTAGTTGGGGGAGCTGGGATTGCAAAACAGGTTGTCTGGTTCTAGAGACATAAACTCCATGCCATCCTGCCTCTCAATGCTGTATCAATCAGAACATTTCTGATCATTAAGGACTCTTTTGTATTGGAAATCATGGCTAATCCTGATAGAAGACCTTCAGGCAGGGACTGACTTCCCAAGCTTACTTGGGGTCCTGACCAGAACCAGAAGCCATCTTCAAGGATCCCTGGGGCCTGAGACAATCCATGCAGGACATTAGACCATGGCAAATACAGGGCACACAAACAATAAGACCCTTGGTGGCAAAACGAAAGGAAGGCTGGCAAGTTTGGGTGTTTTTCTGTTGCTTGGCATGGAATGGGTGTTAGGGGTCTATTAAGTACAATGAGTTGATCGTGAAGTCAAATCCTGCTTTTATTGAGACATATCTCTACTGAAGCCACATGTCATGGATGTATTAAGGTTATAAAAATATGTGAAATTATCTGGCTAAAGGACTATAGAACAATTAGATGTAGAGGCTAACTCAGTAATCAATTAATCTTGATAGAAGACTTCTCTTTTTTGGAAATCCTCTCAGCTACACTGAAGGCATATGGCTTTCCATTTACCTGTCTCATTTTGATCGAGTAAGACTTACTTGCACTTGAGCACATGGGAAAGACTTCGTCAGCCAGTGATTTGTAGAAAGAGACCTGCTCTGGTCCCTGTGCACCCGCCTGGAATGAGTGTAATCTGATTAGAGACATCACCTGGAACTTTGGGTAAAAGATTTTTTTATTATCCTGTTATAAGTTAAAATCTATTATATGTAGTTTTATTCTAGTAACTATCCATCTGTGTACCTATGGTTTTAAATTTTCCAACTTCCAACCAAACATTTCTATATGGGAATAATTACATAACCTTGAACTCATCAATTCCATCATTTTTAAAGATTTTTCTTTTACTTGACTCCCAGATCTTAAATCTGGTGATGTGAAAGTGGGGAGTTGGTTGGGGCGAAAGAAGGGGGCAAGTTGAAAAAACAAAACAAGGCAGAAGTGCATTTCAGTTAGAAGTCTATGATTTGCATTCCTTTCAATGTATCCAAAATACAACCAACTGTGAAGAAGTAAGCAAATAAGTCCCTAAGGGAGGGAATTTAGCAGTGAAAGGGAAGGCTGGGATCAGGTGCGTGTGAAGCAAATTACACCTGAACTCCATAAACTTGCCATCTGTCCAAGCTGCCCAGAACTACCCAAAGGATTTCTGAAGCACAGTTTGATAATGAATTGAAAATGTAACTCAGACTTTTCTTGTCTCAAGGTAACTAAATTTACCTTTTTGATATCTGCCCAGACTCTGCCAAGAGAAGCCTAACCCACAGCAATGCATGACTCCAGTCGGTTGGGGCAGCTTTACTGATCTTCTAGATAATATTTTTATTTACATAATTGAGAATCATCCTAATATCCACCTAGAAAAGTGTACACATAACTTAAGCAATTGAATAAATAGTAATAGAAATGTAATAAAAGAATAGCGGGTTTTGCTTTAGTGTGTGGTAATCTAAATATAAGTCTATACTGAGGTGGAGTTGAATATCAATATAAACTTTATCCAAATATAATGAAAGACACTGGACGGCTTGAACTAATTCTTCAGGAGCAATGTTATATAGCAACCATTTTATAAGGGCCTGTCACGTCCCAGAACCTCTATTGGTTCTCCCTGAGCTTTAATATGCCTACAAATCACTCAAGGATTTTGTTAAAATTTTTATTCTGAATATTTGGGGGAAAATGGCAGCTACATCAGAAGCATAGTTTCTGGATCTTTCTTAAATTCCATGTAAAACAGAGCAGTTTGATAGCAAAACCAAAAACCATGGCCAACATTTTCAACAAAGTTAGGTAGCAAGGTGCCCCTTGAGTGACAAAAATTTCACTCTGAGCGGGTGTGGCCAATAAGATGGGGTTCTCACTTCCTCCAGAAACCTGTCCTGGGCTTAGATACCTCTCCAGGAGGGGTAGGCTCCCAGTATTTCTCCTCACCCCAGCTCTGTGTTACAGAGATTAAATTCCAGGTGACTGTAACCAAGATATTAAGGGCTCCTTTTTTCTACCTAGTCCCTACTGGTAGAATGGAGGCTCTACCTCAGGAACAGTGGGCAGAGAATACTGGGGCCCTGATCACCTTTGCCCCAGCTTGCTCACAGGGTGGACATTCCATGCCAGGAGAGTCAAGCCAAGAAGAGAGATTACTGCCCCTGGCCTGCTCATGAGCAGGACCGTCACTCTAAGAAAAGTGGGCCGTGTCTCTGCCTCCAGCTCCTGAACAGTGCTCAGAGATTTTGCCCAGGGCTAAGGCAGGCTATAAAAACAGAGGGTTCAGAAGCTCTCCCCAAAGAGACTGATTTTATTTGGAACAGAGGGAAGGATATTGAAGCCTAAACTCCAGCTCTCAGAAACAATGAAGATTTTGATGGAGCAATTAAGAGGAAATTGGTAGCTCTGTGAGTACAATAAACTAAACTATAGGCTAGCTACCTTATCAGAGAAAATCAGGGAAAGAGATAGCTAAGAATAGGCAAATTTCAAACCTTGAAGACTAGCCTCAAAGACTGCATCTGCAAAGAGACTCAAATTTAATGGGAAGAGACTGGAGAGCAATGCATGTCTCAGGGCATTCTTGAAAATAATAAAGCAATGAGTTGGCAATTAGTGAAGGCTAACAACTGGGTGTAATACCAGCAGAAATAGCTAAGCAGAGAGAACAGGGAAAAGGACAGAGAGCCTTGCTAAAACTACTGTCATCCCAAGGCTAACTGTGAACGTGCCCAAGGCTATACTCTGAAGATCAACACTAGACATTTCACACTGGAAGGGAAATACATTTCACTAGAATAACCAGGCATGTCACTAAATGAGTAAAGAGACAAACGATACCAAGACCCAGAGAGATGGGAGAGCGAGGAAAATAAGTGTTCAGAATTGGATACAATATATTATCTAAAATGTCCAGTTTTTACCAATTATGAGATATGCAAAGAAACAGGAAAATATCTATACACGGCGTGGCGGGGGGAGCAGGAAACAGAAACTGAGAGGTCTCAGATGTCAGATTTAACAGATAAAGACTTCCAAATATGTTCAAAGAACTAAAGGAAACCATGTTTAAATAAATAAAGTACGATATAAATGTCACATCAAATGGAGAATGTCAGTAAAGAGAAATTATAAAAGAACACCAAATAGAAATTCTGGAGTTGAAAAGTACAAGAACTGAAATAAAAATTCACCAAAGGGGCTCAACAGTAGACTTTAACTAGCAGAAGAATCAATGAACTTGAAGATAGACTGAGAGATATGCAATCCAAAGAAAAGAGAGAAAAATGAAGAAAAATGAACAATGTCTTAGAGAAATGTGGGAGACCATGAAGTACAACAACATGTGCATAATGGGAGTACCAGAAGGCAAGGAGAGAGAGAGAAAGAGAAAAAAATACTCAAAGAAATAATTCTTGAAAGCTTTTCAAGTTTGATGAACTACATTAATCCACATGTCCAAGAAGCTCAACTAACTCCAGGTAGGATAAATGCAAGTCCACACCCAGATACATTGTGCCCTAAAAATGCTTAAAGACAAAAACAAAGAGAAAATCTTCAAAGAAAACATTACACAATGTTTAATAAACATTATTAGTTGAAAAATTACTGTGCCCAAGTATAGAATACTATGCAAACATTTAAATGATACATGGATATATTTTGTTACGGCAGTGCAATATTTCCTTTTGCAAGTAAAAAAAAAGCAGGTTGTGAAATATATATAGTATGATTTTTTTTGTAGTAACAAATATGTTTATATAGGGATATAAGGCACTTAGCACATTAACTGTCAATCACAGAGTAAGCACTCCATAGACAGCAGCAATCCTGGTTCTGTTGCTGCAGTTGTATTGTGACCTTTGTAAAACTGACCAGGCTAGATATTATGCTCAGATTTCGTATCAGTCATTTCATGGTAGTCATTGAGAAAAGATATTAATACCCAAATCTGCACTTGACTGAAATGTTTTCCTACTTCAGCTTCTGTTAAGTGAAAATAATGACAATGACACCAGTTCCCACTTCCTAGAAAGGCATACCCTGCCCAACAGCTTAGTTCTAAATCCATACAAGAATTTCTCAGACCATGGGAAGCTGAGAGAAATGGACTCTCTTGCTCCAGAGCTTCCTTCACCAAGATGGGGCTGTTGGCTGCCAGCTACCTGCAGGCCCCACATTAACTACAAAAACTGCTGCCAAGGTGGCCTGTATTTCTGCCTTTCCTAAATCCTTCACTGGAAAATAGGCTTGTTCTCCATCCTGCTCCCTTTTCCTGTCCAATTTGGGAACGCTCTCCTGTGAGGATACTTTCTTAGTTCTGGTAGGTCAGGCAGGTGCTGGTTCCTCTCTGTTTTCTTCTACTTATAGCTAATCCTTGTCTGACACTTCTGCCCAACATCACTAAAGTCTGAATCCAGTGTTGAGTGTGAACTAGACTCCTACAGTATCCCTTATGTAGCCAACCCTTGGACCAGATCTCAGGTTTTTGCAAAATCCTGAGACCTTCACAGTATACTCTGGCACCTCTACTATTCCCACCACCATTCCCTCCACTTTACTCACCCAAAGAATATAGGGCCACAAGATCAAAGAACCATCTGGTTGACCTCTCACAACAAGATAGATAAGACCGACAATGAAATATTCTGTTTCTTTTCTGTTTAATTACAGCATCATTATTCCAATAGTATTGTCCTTCATTTGTTTCTCCTACCAAAATAATAAATTCTAACCATTCATAATTTAAATCAATTTAAAGAGATGGCCTAGGAACACAACTCATATATTATATTTTTCCTGTGGGGGGGAAAGTGTTCAGCAATTGCTTATATAGATCGGCAGTATTCAAAGTATTGTCCTCAATGAACCTAATTATCCTAACTTTCTGAATAAGTGTTTATAAACTTATGGAACCTAAACCACTTTTAAGAGAGAGACTTATCTGTACTTGATTGCTATAAATAAATGAATCCCAAAAGGTTTAACAGATTGCAGAAAGAGGATAAGGTTACAATGGGCAAACATTAACAGATGAAATATAATTAGTATTATACCAATTCTTCATTAGGCATTATAAATATAATATGTACAGCTATTAGTGCTAAAACAAAACACCCGTCAATTATTCACAAGTGTTTCCAATTGGAAGGAAATATTTCACAGTAAACAGATGCTACACACTGAGATTAAAACAAACAAACAAACAAACTCTCAACCCCATTCAATCTAATTTTTCTAAGAGTGTCTCCCAAAGATTACTCATCACACTTATGTATCTGCCACTATAATTAATAGTTCTCTTTATTCTTTCCACTTTAAGTTCAGCAATAGAAATTTCATTACCAGATAAGCTTGTTTTGATTCAGATACAACCAAGGTAATTACTAAATTCATAATAAGGTGGTTCTTTGGGGTCAGGATGATGATAAATCCTTAGCTTGTACTTGCTGAACAGTTAATAATCTCTGCAAGGAAAGCTGACCTAAAGCTCACACAAAATATATTAAAATTCTCCTGTATTTTTATATTTGGGAGGTTTTAGATTTTTTAAGTTTTGCCTGAGTCAGGTATTACTTTTGTAAACCTAAAACATTATAGCAATATTATTTCTATTAGTCTATATCCCTGTAATTCTGATATTCCTGATAATTCCTATATTCTTTATGATAGTCCTATAATTCCCATATTAGGGATAATTCTATAATTCTTTATGCAGTACTAGGAGTAGTTTTTAAAAAAATAACTACAACAGACACAATTGAGACAAAAAGTCTATATGCTTTACTCCTCTGTCTGTGGGTACTGTTGCCCAAGTTTCTGGGGAGACACATCTGATTTGGCAAACAGATGTAGATACCTGCCCCAAAGAGCCAGCTTTCTTGCTACATGTAATGCCAAAGGCTTAACAATGGGCTTCATAAATTAATTTAGTCTTAATTCAAATGACATGATGTAAACATCTTTCTGGCATAGCATGTAATTTTAATCATGAAGAGATTATATATTTGAATCTATTTTTATTTTTTTTGAAGATTTTATTTATTTATTTGGGAGAGAGAGAGAGAGCATAAGGGGGTTGGGGAAGGGGCAGAGGGAGAGGGAAAAGCAGACTCCCCACTGAGCAGGGAGCCCCATACGGAGCTGGATCCCAGGACCCTGGGATCATGACCTGAGCTGAAGGCAGATGCTTAACCAACTGAGCCATGCAGGTGCCCCTGAATCTTTTTTAAATGCCCACAATAATAAAAAAGTTAAGTATAAAAAGAGATGTAAATAGGTAACTCAAATCCAATCCAAAGCCCAAGACTGATCTCAAACTGAAGAAAGCACTCTAAAAAGAGCAAGAAGACTCTTCCTCAGGGGAGGAATCCTATTACTTTTTAAATTTTATACCCTAAGGGCTATTACACAGTGACTGGCAAATAGTAGATGCTCAATAAAGCAAAATTTAAGGTAACTCATTTGAACATATCTTTGCAGTTTTTGTCTATTATTTTGGTTTTGGTTTGGAGGGAGGGTATTAGGGGAAGGTTATGATTAGAGAAAATATGATAGGTAAATTGGAAAAGACCATCAGGGTAGAAACAGGCTAACAATGAAACAAAACAAAACAAAACAAAACAAAACCCATTGAAGAACCTAGAAATGAATAATCACAAGAGTGAACTGAAGGGACAGAATGGATGGTTATCGGCCATAGCCAGAACTACTGTGACAGTGTTCTCTCCCACTTGGGAGGCACCAGAACAAGAACATGAGTAATGACCCTTATGAAAATCCAAAGGCACATCCCCTGTTGTGCTTACTTTGCCCTAACCACAGGAAAGGTAACTTTCTACTTTATCCTCTTTAGAAGAATGAAGTAGACATAATCTTTCACATTGCTCATCTTTGAAAGCTCAGAACACTTAAGTTGATTTGCATACAATAATTATTTACTTAATTAACAGGCTCTCAGCTAGATTGTCCTTTCAACCCTTAACAAGCCGAAAATTATATGATTCCTCTTCAAAGGAAAAGAGATTTTCCCTAAATAGGATCTATTGCTAACAATAGAATATAATTTTCCACATGGCTTCTGCATTGAGATTTAAACTGGTTCCATGACAAAGAATAAGAAATTCCTTTGGTACAAGAGCTCAGATAAATGGAGAAATCTCAGATGCATCTATCATTGAAAACCCCCCAATTTTTTTATTTAAATTTATTCTTAAAAGCCAATAACTTCAGTAAAAATTCTTAAAAGCATCAAGAAGAAAAATAAATAAATAAAGCCATACATTCCCCACAGAGGTAGAAGTTGATCTTAAATAAAATAAAGCACAGTGTTTAGGATTACAAATACTTTAATAGGCTAGCAGAAACATATCAACATTTAATGTTTATGATGTATTAAGAACTTTTCCTTGTGGTTCAAGAAGAAAAAAATCCAAACCAACCAAACTAATCTATAAATAAAGAGAACTTTTGAAATCAATATAATGGAAATAATCAAGTTTCAAATCCAAAAACCCTCTTTACTTTGATCAAAGAATGACTCATACTTCAAAAGGATAAAGTGAGTGGATGCAGCAAGTAAATGAGCCTAAAAACGAAACGCATTGTTCTCTCAGTGCGGCAGATGTATACATCATCTGGACTAGCCCACTGCCCACTCACCAGATGTCCGACTTTGTGTTGTAGCCTTGGTGTGTCAAAGCCTCCGGACTCATGTAATGGGGAGTTCCAGTTAAAGTGGTGGCTACATCACAGGATCCCATTAGGAGACGAGAAACTCCAAAATCCCCTTGAAATAACAATTTTTATGAATACTTTAAAACCATGAAAATCAGCCTGGAAATTAACAACTGTCTAATTTGACAATTTTAATATGCAATGACTCATACCATTCAAAGGGAAGGAAAAGAAAAATGGTATCTTTTAAATTTAAAAGGCTGGTGAATAGCTTTAAAAACACAGGCCTTATAGGAGAAGGAAGACTGAGCCAGGAAACTGAATTATGTAAGCTAAAGCTTTTTATTTCTGGAATTATGGAGAACCAGCAACTTGAAACAAAAAGCTATTTCAGGTCTGCCTAACAACAAACAAAATTATTCTGGAGGGCCGAATATAATGATTTGTGATTTTATCCAAGGAGGGAGAGTTTGTTCTTCGTTACAATAAAGAAAAGATTTCAAATAAAAGACCTGAGACATGTTTAAAAACATGACTATAAAATCCATTAACTTCTCTTTACTATTCTAACTAGTCACATGCGTTTAGGCTTTCCCTCTCTAAGAACATCTTACATGAAGACCGAACAATCCAGTAACTGTTATGAGAGGACGTACAGTTCTGAAGAAGAACTAAAAATTAATAAATCCATGATACCAATATTTTAATTATCTGTGATAACTGCTAATTGCTTGCCATAAAATAAGCAGGAAACCTGTACTAATTAACCGAGTTAGTAAAACAACTCTAACTACTTGCAAATGCCTGGCATGGAGAAGGAACTCAAAAATTATTAATCTATCAAGTACATAGCAAATGTCTTACACTTCAATTTATATCAGATACTCAGAAACAAAATAATTGGGTTTTGTTGGCTCCAACCAAGTAAAAACAAAAGTTTGAGAAGTTAAAATAAACCAGTGATTACTCTAACACTTCTAGCTACTATATATTTGAATGTGATATACAGCTAACATCTAGAATATATTCTCCCATCTTTCTGGAATGTATATTTTTAAAAATCTTACCAATTTTAAGCAGATTGTTTTTCAGAAATATATTCTTTGATTTCAAGTCTCGATGAAGTATCATCCTACAAAAAGGCAAAAAAGGACATAAAATTTCATGCAAAATATAAAATTTTTGATTTCTAATATGGATAATATATATGGGTGTATGTGAAGTGATAAATACACAGTCCCACAGATATATCTTTCAGTGTTTAAAAGCTACAAATCCACAGCATTTTCTAGTTCCCCTGAGGAAATAGGAGTTTTAAAAACAAAGTTTTATGGGGTGCCTGGGGCCTTCGGCTCCGGGTGTGATCCCAGCGTTCTGGGATCGAGCCCCACATCGGCTCCTCCACTGGGAGCCTGCTTCTTCCTCTCCCACTCCCCCTGCTTGTGCTCCCTCTCTCACTGGCTGTCTCTCTCTCTGTCAAATAAATAAATAAAATCTTAAATAAATAAATAAAAACAAAGTTTTAAAATAAGCAGAACATGTAGTTGGGAAAAGAATGACGTGGTTTACATTATTTCAATAGGTCAAATTTTATTGTGTTTCTGTAGCATGATCTACATAGCACTGTATCTATTAACCATACGCTCAGTTGATAGACCAGTTATCATAAAGCTTTGTCATCTATTATACATAATCTATTACATATTATATGTTATACATAAATATGTATTATATGTTAAGTATATTTATATAATATATATTTTATAGAACATATATGTAGCTATATGTTATATATATATATATATATATAACCTATTATATATATTAAATCCAAATGTTCAGGTTTTATGTATTTGTAGAAATAATAATGTTCAAGATGATATTTTATAATAGATAACATGTATAAGCCAACAATATAAATTATGTCAGTTAAGACTTTTGTTTCTGGAATTATAGAGAACTAGACAACTTGAAAACATTTACTAAAAAAACACCAAAAAATGTGGAATAAAGTCTATAAATATCTTCACCTATGCACAGCTGAGCTTGCAAGAAAATGAAGCTAATCCCTGATGGTTTATACAAACAGAAAACTGAAAATCAGTGTGGGCAGTAGGTACTGATTTCTCAGCTGCCCTAGGGGGTTGTGTTGAGCTCAGTAACCAATGGGCTGTCTTTAGTGACCTCACACAAACAAGAGCCAAGACCTCGAGCCCATGTAATGTGAAGAATTGGAATATATAGACACAAATACGTCAGAATCCCATAAGTGGTTTGTACCTTAACTGAAAGAATGACCTAAGAAACATCCACTTACAAGTGAACAAAATGACAAGAAAGTTGATCTGTATAGGTCTGAACTTCTGAGCGGAGAAAAAAATATCTATCTCTCTTCTTACCTCGTAACTGTATCTCTCTGCTCACTCACATTTGGGATTCAAATAGGCAATAGCTGCATGGCTTCAGAAATCCCAAGCCAAGAAATTAACAGAAAAATTGGTTCTCAGCTGCTTATACCCTCTTGGGGCATCTGGCAGAAGCAAATGCAAACTAAGAGTCAGCAGATAACATACAGTGAAATCACACCCCTGAGATTTTCAGATAATCTAAAAGGATTCAAGCTATAAAATAAGTATATTTTAAGAGATTAAAATCATAAAGAAAGGAATAGAAAACATAAGATAGAAAATGGATACTATCCAAAAAAAGAAGATGCTGATTTGAAAACCAACCAAATAGAATTTCTAGGGGAGAAATGTGATTGAAATTAAAAACACAAGAATAAAACCTGAGCTTCCAACCATGATGGAGTAAGCTTATTTCACACTAAATCTCCCACTTTCCACAGCTGTATAGAGAACACTGAAACATCTGAACAATGTAAAATCTGAGTAAAATTAAAAAAACAACAGCAGCAGGTCTTTGAAGATATCAGAGATCACCTAAGGCAAGCGAAGGCAGTCATCACTTGAGGAGCCAGACCCTGGAAAGAAAGGAAATGCTCTAGCTGAGCCAAACATTCTGCGTGGTGTGTTCCTCTCAGGGCAGCTGACATCAGCAGAATGCCCTGGGCTAGAGCTTGCAGCACTTTTCCTGGGCTCAGGAGGCAAAAATTACAGTTCAGGGCTACAAGGCAGCCAGGAATTGAGGGGAAATTTTTCCAGTAAAGAGAACAAAAGTGAGTCCGATATTCTGCGTGGCTTTTCACCCTTGAGGCACGTAACTGAATCCTAAGCTGTTCAGGGGAAGACATTAAGGAGAAGGTGGCTGCTAAGAGGTTAAAAACTAAGCAGTTTTCAGGAGATTCACAAAGATGAGGAAGGGTCCTGGAAACCCTCAAGGCCTACTTCTTAGATAGAAAGGCAAACTGGACCTAGACCAGCCTTCACAAAGTTTGAAACCAGCCTTAAACCAAACTCAGTCCCCCATTAGCTCAAGGTGATCTGCCCTTACTATAACTACCCCCCAGAAAAAAATCAGATCCTCTCCAGAAGAAGATAGTATCACCCAACATCTCTCCACTACTTCATATACATTGTCCACCATTCACTCAAAAACCAGAAAAAGAAAGCAGGTAAAGGAGAAAAAGGTACGTCACAAAATACAAGGGTAGAAACATTCCATATATTGTTAATCACAATGGACTAAAGTCATGAATTAAAACACAGAGAAAAGGGACTAAGCTATTTTAAAAGAACTGTTATAAGAAACACACTTAAAAAAAAAAAGTAAGGACATAGGTTAAAAGCACAAGGATTGAAGAGATATTCCAGGCAAAAGAAACTAGTAAAAAGCAGTATTAGGTAAATTAAGGATAAAGAGTATCACTACAGGGGCACCTGAGTGGCGCAGTTGGTTAAGCGACAGACTCTTGATTTTGGCTCAGGTAATGATCTCAGGGTTGTTGAGATCATGCCAGGCTGGGGCTCTGCACTGGGCATGGAACCTGCTTAAGATTCTTTCTCTCCCTCTCCTTCTTCCCACCCCCCCCAACCCTGCGTAGGCAGGGGCACCTTCTCTCTCTCTCTCTCCTTCTCAAAAAAAAAAAAAAAGTGTATCACTACATAATGAAAAAATCAAGTAATTTATTGCAAAAATTTTTATTTATTTATTATTTTAGAGAGAGAGAGAGACGGGGGGAGAGGCGTGAGAATCTTAAGCAGGCTCCACTCCAAGTACAGAGCCTGCCTCGGGGCTCAATCTCGTGACCCTGAGATCCTGACCAGAGCAAAATCAAGAGTTGGATGCTTAACCAACTGAGCGATCCAGGCGCCCCTATTGGGAAAATTTTTAAATTCTGTACTTGTGTGCAACTTCTGACACAAGCTTAGATACATTATGAAAAATTAATATTAATAAAAATTTAAGGGGAAATTGAAAAATCCACAATCATAGTGGGAAGTTTAACATATTTCCCTTGGGGGCGCCTGGGTGGCACAGCGGTTAAGCGTCTGCCTTCGGCTCAGGGCGTGATCCCCGCGTTATGGGATCGAGCCCCACATCAGGCTCCTCCGCTATGAGCCTGCTTCTTCCTCTCCCACTCCCCCTGCTTGTGTTCCCTCTCTCGCTGGCTGTCTCTATCTCTGTCAAATAAATAAATAAAATCTTAAAAAAAAACATATTTCCCTTGGTAATTAATGTAGGCAAAAAATTAGTAAGGATATAGATTTTAGTAAAACAATTACAGATTTGAAAAACACAATTAGCTTGAGCTAATACACATAAATTGAATATTTCATCAAACTTAAAAATGCATGTTCTTTCAGGCACACATAGAATATTTTCAAAAACTGACAATGAACTAATCAATAAAGCAAGCATCAATCAGCACCATACAGTTCACACATAGCACACATATGGTTCAATGAGGTTACATTAGAACCCCATCAGGAACCCCATCAGGTGCTTATGATGTCTGCTAACTTAATGCTATTAAAACAATAAAGCAGAGCAAGGAGCTAGAGACTAAGCAGGGAAGGAAGACTAGTTTATAGTTGAGATCAGGTGGTCAAGAAGGCCTTGGAGAAAGTGACATTGCAACAGAGATGTGAATGAAGCTATGGGATAAGCCAAGGTTGTGGTGGTTGTTACTGTTACTGCTCATACTTCTATTGTTATTGCTACCACCAATATATCAAAAGGAAAGTTGTGTGAGGCTATCAAGCAGAAAGGAATGATGAACTATAGGGAGTGGTTTAAACGCCATCATCCTTCCCCCTTCATTCTTCAACATCCCACTCCCTGCTCAAGACCCTCCGGGACCCCTACTGTTGGCTGAATCAAGGACAGCTTCACATTTGGAGTCTTCCATTTGCAGCCTCCTTTTACACCTATTTGTTCCTACAAAAAAAAAATCTAATGGAGGAATAAACATTTAGTTATATATTTGAAGTACCTTTTAAAAGGAAAAAAAACCTCAAGAATAACTACAAACCAAGAAAATATGGGCTAAGAAATGGTCACATCTCTGTTGAAGCCAACAAAGCACTTGTTTACCTTACATGCAGCACACGTGTTTCTTCCTTTATGTTACTGCTCATATTAAAACGCCTTCCTCTTTCATCTCTGCCTCTCAGAATCCTGTCTGTCCTTTAGGACTGTATTGGATACAAACTTCATGTACCTCCTTGGAGTCCCCTGACTACCCCCTTCCTTCCAAAGGCGCTGGTTCTGGAGGCCAATTAGTCACTTGCCTGAGGATGTCAGGCCCTCGTGCTCCTGCCACATCTGGACTAGGATGAAACACACACTATAGGACACGGAATCAAGCATTCCAACTGGCAATGTAAGGAACTAGATGACACATCCTAAAAGTGCAAGGGAGTTAGCTCCTTTGAAGTAGACCAGTAGGAGACAAGAGGAGAAAGAAGCTGGGCAATCATTTTCTCTTTTTCTCCCTAAGGCATGCTACCCGTGTTTATAAACCATACAAATAGCCCTGCCAGGCAGCCTGCTGGGGTCTTTCTCCAGCTTTTTGTGAATCGATGGCCAGTACAGTAACACACACTTGTCTGCTTCAGGCACTCACCTCGTTTCAATTTGTCCTCACTCTCACCACCCTGGGTCTATACCACCCAAGGCAGATATCAGCATTTCAATCCTTGCCCCGGGCTGTTTCCTAGAGGCCCAACCTTAGAAAAGGATCCCCCCTGTATCACTTTCTTAACTACCATTCCTACTACTATCAGCAAGTTAGACATACTCTTCCACTTCTGTTCTTCTTTTCACACCACATTCTACAATTGACCAATCACTCTTACAAAATTCTAAGCTCTACAAGGTCTGCATCTTACCTGACTATATTATCCCCTGTAACACTATAATCGTTTAATTAAACTGGTAGTTTAAACTTGATTGAATCTTTGGATTTACAGGTGCCTGAACTTTTCAAACTATTTTTGATCGACATTTTTCCAAAATGGACTATATAATTCTCCAACTTCACAAAGAATATTTTTTAACAATTCATGATTATAGTATGCATCAATTACTATGGTGTATCTAGTCATCAGGCTTATACAGGAGACCCCAATTTGCAAGCAGCATTCATGAGACTTCGGCTGGGCATAGGCATGTGGCTTTACAAAATTAAAATCTGCTCTTGAATCCCTAACTTAAAAACCTTCCATGGGTCTGCACTGCTTCCAGAATAGAATATAAAATACTATATGTGGCCTATGAGAGACTAGAAGATCTGGCCCTACCAATGCCTCCACAAGCCTTGGCAAAAACTCAGGCCAGGTCTGTATCATCTTTTCCTCTTCTACACTGTTCTTTACTCTTGGTAGAGGCTCGATAAATGTACATTAATTTTAGAAACACTATCCTTGGAACAAAAATGAGTACCATCTTGTGGGGCTCATTTATTAATCCTAAAAAACAATTAAGGAGTGCCAACTACCTGCAATGTGCTATACAACATAATGTGAAAAATGATAAAGATTCATAAGACAAGGCCATATATCCCATCATGCTTACAATCAGGTTGGAGAGATAAAGGAAAAGTACACAAATAACTATAAAAGATGGCAGAGGGGAACCCAGTTCTCATCACTTTATTAAAAATTATTTATAATTATAAAGTTACCAATATAGATATTTACATTCAGAAGGAAACTTCTCTCCCAACAAATGATTGCTCTTAAGTACATGCCCACAAAACTGTACTGTTATCAGTTAACACTAGAAATATCAGTTATAAAAATAATTGATTTTTTACCATTACAATTAGTGATAATGCAGGCGTAGCAATGTGGTCAGACCTCAGTCATCCACAGCAAAGCTATAAATCATGGCTGAGGAATAGGGCCAAAGAAGAGCCACTCAGAAAGCCCATCTACTTTACTTTATGGAGACAAATAGCCACACACTCAAACAAGGAATGCAATTAGAATTGTATGTAAGGGCAGGAGTTTCCTCTAATTCAAATAATCTTTATTCTCCTAAAGTCTTCGGAGAATTACAGAGGAATAAGCAATGCTTTCAAGAATGGAGAGGAAGGGGAAGAATAAAGGTGGACAACACAGGTCTGGGCCACCTCTTCGCACGGCAAACAAACCCCAGTGCTATCACCTAAAGCACTATGCTACTATCCTTATGCGCACTCTGGAGATGAGAAAAACAAGGCTTCGAGAGGCTAATTTGCCCAATAATTTGCCTATGAGTACAAACAGGTCTGTTTGACTCTACAAAGTATCATAGTTCTGTTTTACTCATGGTAAATGCTCAGTAAATGTATATTGATTTTAAAAGCACTATCCTTGGCACAAAGATAAATACCATCTAGTGGGGCTCATTCATTAATTAAAAAAAAATAGAAGCTTTGCTTTTAATCAATATTCTCTCCTGCCTTCTTATATTCCCACAACATCTAGAGCTGGGCTCTGCATAAGTGTGATGTTGACTACTTAAAGATTAAAGGCAAAACAATTATAGTTAACAAATAGAGGGTTAAATAAAATTTGGCCTATTCTATGACCACTCTTGGGGTTCCCTTGGTATCACAGGAACTGCTGAGCACCTACACAATGACTATTACTCTGCTCTTCTCCCTTAATATCAGAACCCCATGAGCCCTGAGGAGGCTGGGCCCTCCTCAGTACTGGTAGGTAAGGGCAATGAGGAGGGAAGGGAGTGAATGTGGAGGATATTATTGGAAATAAATTGAGGTAATCTCTTTTCCCTTTGGGGTGACTGGTTTAGGTATATGGTGTGACCAAATTCTGGCCAATGTTAAAGTATAATTTTCAAAACGGTAAAATTATGAATATCATGAAAATATAAAACGAACACGTCAAGGATTTTGTTCCACTTATTAATCAGTGAGGAAACTAGTAAGATGTTAAAACAGAGTCAAAGAGTCTTTGACGAGCTAAAGTATTTACAAGAGGATAGTTGGGTTAGGTACAAACCTGGTTAGTGGCCAACAGGGCCATAAACCAGATCCCCCGAGCTGTCTGTTCCAATGAACAATAAATATTTGCATCTCTTCTAGACAAAAATATTCAAGTTAGCCTCTGCCTCTACGGAGTTATAAAATAGCCCAGACAATAGGAAATTAAGTTCAGCATTGTGCTCAAAGAAGACTCAATAATCTCTCCTGCCTTTTCTAAGTTTTGGAAATATTTTCTTTTTTCTTTTTTATAATACTATTTTTTTATTATATTATGTTAGTAATCATACAGCACATCCCTGGTTTTTGATGTAAAGTTCCATGATTCATTAGTTGCGTATAACACCCAGTGCACCATGCAATACGTGCCCTCCTTACTACCTATCACCAGTCTATCCCATTCCCCCACCCCCTCCCCTCTGAGGCCCTCAGTTTCTCAGAGTCCATAGTCTCTCATGCTTCATTCCCCCTTCTGATTACCCCCCTTTCTTTATCCCTTTCTTCTCCTACCGATCTTCCTACTTCTTATGTTCCATAGATGAGAGAAATCATATGATAATTGTCTTTCTCTGTTTTACTTATTTCACTAAGCATTATCTCCTCCAGTCCCGTCCATGTTGCAGCAAATGTTGAGAAATCATTCTTTTTGATAGCTGAGTAATATTCCATTGTATATATGGACCACATCTTCTTAATCCAGTCATCTGTTGAAGGGCATCTCGGCTCCTTCCACGATTTAGCTATTGTGGACAATGCTGCTATGAACATTGGGATGCATATGGCCCTTCTCTTCACTACGTCTATATCTTTGGGGTAAATACCCTGTAGTGCAATTGCTGGGTCATAGGGTAGCTCAATTTTTAACTTTTTAAAGGACCTCCACACTGTTTTCCAAAGTGGCTGTACCAACTTGCATTCCCACCAACAATGTAGGAGGGATCCCCTTTCTCCACATCCTCTCCAACAATTGTTGTTTCTTGCCTTGTCAATTTTTGCCATTCTAACTGGCATAAGGTGGTATCTCAGTGTGGTTTTGATTTGAATTTCCCTGATGGCTAATGATTTTGAACATTTTTTCATGTGTCTGTTAGCCATTTGTATGTCTTCATTGGAAAAGTGTCTATTCATATCTTTTGCCCATTTTATGATTTATTTGTTTTTTGTGTATTGAGTTTTAGAAGTTCTTTTTGGATCTTGGATACCAGTCTTTTATCTGTAGTGTCATTTATAAATATCTTCTCCCATTCCATGGGCTGCCTCTTAGTTTTTTTTTTTTTTTTAAGGATTTTATTTATTTGACAGAGAGACAGCCAGCCAGATAGGGAACACAAGCGGGGGGAGTAGGAGAGGAAGAAGCAGGCTTCCAGTGGAGGAGCCTGATGTGGGGCTCGATCCCATAACGCCGGAATCACGCGCTGAGCCGAAGGCAGGCGCTTAACGAGTGCGCTACCCAGGCGCCCCTGCCTCTTAGTTTTTTTGACTGTTTCCTTGGCTGTGCAGAAGGTTTTTATCTTGATGTAGTCCCACAAGTTCATTTTTTCTTCTGTTTCTCTTGCCTTTGGAGATGTGTCATGAAAATGTTGCTGTGGCCGATGTCAAAGAGGTTGCTGCTTATGTTTTCCTCTAGGATTTTGATGGGTTCCTGTCTCACATCGAGGTCTTTCATCCATTTGGAGTTTATCTTTGTGTATGGTGTGAGAGAGTGGTCAAGTTTCATTCTTTTGAATGTAGCTGTACAATTTTCCCAGCACCATTTATTGAAGAGACTGTCTTTTTTCCACTGGATGTTTTTTCCCGCTTTGTCAAAGATTAGTTGCCCAAAGAGCTGAGGGTCCATTTCTGGGTTCTCTATTCTGTTCCATTGGTCTACGTGTCTGTTTTTGTGCCAGTACCATGCTGTCTTTGTCATCACAGCTTTGTAGTACAGCTTGAAATCCGGCAACGTGATGCCCCCAGCTTTGTTTTTCCTTTTCAACAATTCCTTGGCGATTCAGGGCCTTTTCTGGTTCCACACAGATTTAAGGGCTGTTTGTTCCAGTTCTTTGAAAAATGTCATCGGTATTTTGATCGGGATAGCACTGAAAGTGTAGATTGCTCTGGGTAGCATGGATGTTTTAACTATGTTAATTCTTCCGATCCATGAGCATGGAATATTTTTCCATCTTTTTGTGTCTTCTTCAATGTCTTTCAAGACTGATTTGTAGTTTCTAGAATATAGATCCTTTACGTCTCTGGTTAAGTTAATTCTGAGATAATGTATGATTTTTGGTGCTATTGTAAATGGAATGGATTCCCTAATTTCTCTTTCTTCAGTCTCATTGTTCATGTATAGAAATGCAACTGATTTCTGAGCACTGATTTTGTATCCCGCCACATTACTGAATTGCTCTATAAGTTCTAGTAGTTTGGGGGTGGATTCTTTTGGGTTTTCCATATAGAGTATCATGTCATCTGTGAAGAGAGACAGTTTGACTTCTTCTTTGCCGATTTGGATACCTTTTATCCCTTTTTGTTGTCTGATTGCTGTTGCAAGGACTTCTAGTACGATGTTGAATAGTAATGGCGAGAGTGGACATCCTTGTCTAATAATGAAACGTAAGTCTGCTGGAAGCTTGTAGGAAATATTTCCCCGCTCTTGTAAAAGATGAAAAAAGAGGGTGACATATGGCCCTTCTCCCTTGTTTGGATTTTGGTTACTGTTGTATGGAGGTGGGTGATATGTGGCAGTGCTTCAACCATTGGGGCAACTACAAAAGAACAATCCCAACTACAAAAGCTAACCATGCTGAGAATGGAAGTAAAGAGATAGAAGGAACTGGAAGTACTGCTGAGCCACCATCCTCCTTGGACACTTCTTATTGGGTGAGTTGTTTTTGTTGGGTGAATTGTTAAAGAGAAACAATTTTCTTTATGATTTAAGCTGCTTCTGTTACTTGCACTTAAAAGCATCTTAAGTTGATTCATGTGGTCCCTGCAGTTCTTGATATGAGATCTGAGGAGAGGGTACTGGTTCTCTTCCAGCTACGAGTACCAGGGGGTCTGAGGGTCTAAGGGTTTAGAATTTGGAATAGTGAGCTTGGGAGGTGACCAGGAGACTGGGTACTATAAACTTGTAATAAGTAATATGTTCAAGAGAAACTTACCCAGTGACACCTAGCCAAGGAGAAGATGAATTTCAGATAACAATGCATTGATAGTCCTCACATATATAAATATATAAGTATGTAAATCAGCACTAAGTATTTTAAGAAAAAGACAAACAATATGTTAGAAAACAGTTATGAGGGGTGCCTGGGTGGCACAGCGGTTAAGCGTCTGCCTTCGGCTCAGGGCGTGATCCCGGCGTTATGGGATCGAGCCCCACATCAGGCTCCTCCGCTATGAGCCTGCTTCTTTCTCTCCCACTCCCCCTGCTTGTGTTCCCTCTCTCGCTGGCTGTCTCTATCTCTGTTGAATAAATAAATAAAATCTTTAAAAAAAAAAAAAAAAGAAAACAGTTATGAGAAGTAATTGGCTGGCACCATTGCAATGTATTAATACATTTATATAATAGACCAGGTATCACATTATTTGGTAAATTTGGGTTAAGTATAATTTACTGGCTTTCTGCTGATGGTAAGCAAAAATAGTTCCAGCAAGAAAGTCTTGTCATATATTTAGTTACTATCTTTTCCTTTGAAGTATACAAAAATCAAATCCAAGAAATAACAAGGTGACTAGTAATATAGGTAACTTATATAAGCCCCTTCTTCTGAAGAGCTCAGAGTAGCCCTTCATCTATTACTTCATATGTCCCATACCATGTCTCTAGGAGTGGTAGGTCCTTCTCATTTCTAAGTTTCTTGATGCCCAAGAGAGAGAAGTGACTGGCTAAGATTAGATGACAGTCGGGCCCAAATACATAACAGAGCTCCTGCCTTCATCTCCTCCGTCAGGCCATTTTCTACATCCTTCAGTCTCCAGGACCACAGGGAGTGAAGAAAAATCTGTAAAGGTAGATGGAGCAGGTGTTTCTCAGGCTCTCAACCCAAAGTAGGGCTGTGGAAAAGATATGCACAGTTTAACCTTCATCTCCCCTTAAGCACTTATCTTCATAATTTCTGAAACCTCAGCTCCCTCTCCATACATCTGTCCATCATCTGGCAGGGTCTCAGGGGGGATTGCAAACTCTTCTTGCCGAAGGTACTGGCACAAACAGTAACTCCTTGGTGAATCATGGCCTAGGCGGCCCCTGTTGCTGGTCTCTGTCTTGTGGCATCCATCCTAGACTATGAGGTACCTGCCTGGTTCCTCACTGGTGCTGTAGGCCCTCAAGACCATGACAACCCCTCTGTGTTGTAAGTGAGGGGTAGAGTCAGGCCCCCTTCAAACATAGCTATTGCCAACACAGCAGGAGCTGCTTACACCTGGCACTGGGGGCGGGGGAGTCTCCTTGAAATAAAGTGACCTCAGGACATCCTTAAAAAGTGGGAACTGAGAGAAAGTAGGAAATCACCAGTAACACCACAAAGACCACAGCTTCTTTCCATCTTTGAACCTGGGGTGGTAGCACACCACCATCCCCCATCATATTTACCAACTTGGATTTCTAGTAGGTCCTTCTCTTGAGAGCCATTACATTAAAAATGAATTCTAATGCCACCTCTCAGGGAATATTGAGCCATTCTAGCACAATATCTCACCAAACTGGCAGGGAAACTGTGTGGTCTGCCAGGTAATGAGGTAGTCATCTTAGGCAAAGTGTCCCAGCCCCAGTCTCTCCTCCACTGTGAAAGCACCAAAATCAGCAAGGCCTCAAGATCACCAGCAAATGGGCTCTCTGCAGAGAGGCTGCTCTGACCTTCATTCTAAAAAAATCTAGGCTAATTGGACTCCTCCCTCTTCAACAGGAATGAGTTTGGGTTTTTTGTTTGTTGTTTTTTTTGTTTAATGCTTTCCAAATTGGGACTGGGGGGGAAAAAGATGAGCAAGACATTCTGCCCCCAAGGAATTCCCTTATGACCAATTCTGCTGTGGTGTCCAGAGAAGATGATGTTTCAAACATTAGCCAATTAATTGGACCAAAGAGAAGAAAGGCTACAGGATTGCACATTCAGAGACTGGATGGTTCTAGCTTTGTCCAAGGTTCCAAAGTCCCTCAAATACTGGACCAGCCTATGGAGCTTGAGGGAGTTGGTAAGGAGTCTCAGAACACAAACACCTTTAAAAAACTTACATCCCTCTGTGCCAGAGGTTCTGGCCCACAGGGAGGAATGAGTTTTAGTGCTACATTCTCAAGATAGCTTATAGTGAACTGTGAGTATATTTAGCTTTTGGCATCATTATAAGTGTTTATGCCACATGCTATATATTTAGCATATTATAAATATATAAATAAACCACATCAAAGTAAGTATAGGACAGCTCTAAAGGAGTAAACAGAATCTTTATTTCTTCTGTAACTTCATTTTTCTTAGCTTCTCCAGGGTCTTCTTGATCTCCTGTGCTGGTGTACTATATTAGTCCGGGTTCTCCAGAGAAAAAGAACCAATAGGCTATAATATAGATATAGATTTAGATATAGATAGATATGGAGGTTTATGATGAGGAATTGGCTCATACAATCATGGAGGCCAAGAAATTCCACAATCTGCATGCAGGAGACCCAGGGAAGCTGGTAGCATAACTCAGTCTGAATCTACAGACCTAAGAACCAGGGGAATCGACCGTCTAAGTCTTAGTATAAGGACAAGCGAAGATGAGATAAATCCCAGCTCAAGGCAGCAAAAAGGGGGCAAATTCCTCCTTTCTCTGCCTTTTGTTCTATTCAGCCCCCAAGGGATTGGGCGGTGGCCAACCACATTGGAGAGGGCAATCTAAGTTACTGAGTTCATGGATTCAAATACTAATCTCAACAGAAACATCCCCACAGACACACCCAGAAGCAATGCTTAATTTGGACACCCCGTGGCCCACTCAAGCTGACACATAAAATTAACCATCACCTGCACTAAAATAATTTGCAAGGCATTAGCAACAGAGGAGCAAAACCTAACTTCTTCACATGTGTTGTTTCCAAGGTAATCTTCGTAACTCATGCAAGCTATGTAATTTTCAAGATACATTTTAATATATGAGGAAAAGGCTGGAATAATGCTTTGTAGATCTATTTTTATTGGCTATGGTTTGAAAGATGTGATTTGAAAGCTGAATGAAGCATTGTGGTAGGCTGTATACTTGTTCCCAAATAGTCACATCTCTTGTGACTTGCAGGAAGTGTTCCCTTCAGGAAGAATAGGCTCCCCAACTCTTTTGACATTGGGCTTTGTCATGTGACTTGCTCTGGTCAATAGCATGTGAGCAGATGGGGAAATTGTCATGTCTGAGCAGGACCTTTAAGAGCCATTGAGTGTATCTGCTAGCTCTCTTGCCTTTCCCTCTGCCATGAGAACAGCACGTCCCACCTGGGAGCTGCTCCTTCAGTTTTGGTACTGGAATGGGAGGAAAGGTAGAGCTGACTTGCAGCTGCTCTGCAGCTGCCAACATGCAACATGAGCAAGAAATTGCTGTTGTAAGCCACTGAGATTGGGGTTTTTTGTTCGTACAACATGACTTCATTCAGCAGGAAGAGTTTTAGTGTCCTATTCTCAAGGTAGCTTTTAATAAACGGAATATTCTTAGGTTTATAAATCATTATTTCTAACTGTCTATGTTATAAGCTAATAGAATCATTCTTTTGGATTTAAATTGCTTTAAGAACAGATAATTAAGATGGTTTCTTTATTTTTTTAATTAATTATTTAAAAATTTTTAATTCCAGTATAGTTAACATACAGTATTATATTCATTTCAGGTATACAATATAGTGAGTCAACAATTCCATATATTACTGAGTGCTCATCAAAATAAGTGTACTTTTAATTCCCATCACGTATTTCACCCATGCCCTACCCACCCACTACCCCTCTGGTAACCATCAGTTTGCTCCCTATAGTTAAGAATCTGTTTCTTCATTTGTCTCTTTCTCTCTCTTTCTCTTTCTCCTTATTTATTTGCTCGTTTGTTTAGTTTCTTAAATTCCACATATGAGTGAAATCATATGGTATTTGTCTTTTTCTCACTGGCTTATTTCGTTAAGCATTATACTTTCTAGATCCATCCATGTGGTTGCAAATGGCAAGATTTCAATTCTTTTTATGGCTGAATAATATTCTATTGTGTACACACACACACACACACACACACACACACACACATGCCACTACTTCTTTATCCATTCATCTATAGATGGACACTTAGGTTGCTTCCATAATTTGGCTACTGTAAATAATGCTGCAGTAAACATAGGGATGCATGTATCCCTTTGAATTAGCATTTTTTTACTCTTTGGGTAAATACCCAGTAGTGTGATTACTGGATCACAGGGTAGTTCTATTTTTAATTTTTTGAGGAACCTCCACACTGTCTTCCATGGTGGCTGTACTGTTTGCATTCCCACCAACAGTGCACAAGGGTTCCTTTTTCTCCACATCCTCATCAACACTTATTGTTTCTTATGTTTTGATTTTAGACTTTCTGACAGGTGTGAGGTGATATCTTACAGTGGTTTTGATCTGCATTTCCCTGATGACGAATGATATTGAGCATCTTTTCATGTGGCCAACAGTGCCTACCTGTATGTCCTTCTTTGGAGAAGTGTCTGTCCATGTCTTCTGTCCATTTTTTAATTGGATTCTTTGTTTTTTGGGTGTTGAGTTGTATAAGTTCTTTATAGATTTTGGGTACTAACCCTTTATCAGATATGTCATAGGCAAATATGTTTTCCCATTCCATAGGCTGTCTTTTAGTTTTGTTGATTGTTTCCTTTGCTGTGCAGAAGCTTTTTATTTTGAAGTGTCCCAATAGTTTATTTTTGCTTTTGTTTTCCTTGCCTCAGGAGACTTATCTAGAAAGATGTTACAGCTGATGTCAGAAAGATTACAGCCTGTGCTTTCTTCTAGAATTTTTATGATTTCAGGTCTCATATTTAGGTCCTTAATCCATGTTGAGTTTATTTTTGTGTATGATGAAGAAAGTGGTCCAGCTTCATTACTTTTCATGTAGCTGTCTAGTTTTCCCAACACCATTTGTTGAAGAGATTGTCTTTTTCCCATTGGATATTCTTTCCTCCTTTATCAAAGATTAATTGACCATATAATTGTAGGTTTATTTCTGGGCTTTCTGTCCTGTACTATTGATCTGTTTGTGTCAATACCATACTGTTTTGATTATTACAGCTTTGTAATATAACTTGAAGTCTGTGATACCTCCAGCTTTGGTTTTCTTTTTCAAGATTGCTTTGGCTATTTGGGGTCTTCTGTGGTTCCATACAAATTTAGAATTGTTTGTTGTAGTTCTGTGAAAAAAAATGCTCTTGGTATTTTGATAGGGATTACATTAAATGTGTAGACTGCTTTAGACAGCACAGACTCTTTAACAATATTTGTTCTTCCAACCCATTAGCATGGAATGTCTTTCCATTTCTTTGTGTTGTCTTCAATTTCTTTTATCAATGAGTTTATAGTTTTCAGAGTACAGGTCTTCCACCTCTTTGGTTAGGTTTATTCCGAGCTATCTTATTATTTTGGGTATAACTATAAATGGGATTGTTTTCTTAATTTCTCTTTCTGCTGCTTCATTATTGTTATATAGAAATGCAACAGATTTCTGTACATTGATTTTTGTATCCTTGACGTCACTGAATTCATTTATCAGTTTTTGTAGTTTTTTGGTGGAGTCTTTTGGGTTTTCTAATTATAGTATCATGTCATCTGCAAATAGTGAAAGTTTTACTTCTTCCTTCCAATTTGGATGTCCTTTATTTCTTTTTGTTGTCTGATTGCTGTGGCTAGGACTTCCAGTACTATATTATATAAAAGTGGTGAAGTGGGGGGGGGGTGCCTGAGTGACTAAGTTGGTTAAGTGTGCAACTCTTGGTTTCAGCTCAGGTCATGATCTTAGGGTTGTGAGATCGAGCATGAAGCATCGGGCTCCATGCTCAGCGTGGGGTCTGCTTGAGATTCTCTCCCTCTGCCCCTGCTCCTGCTCACACTCTCTCTCAAATAAATAAATAAAATCTTAAAAAAAAAAAAAGTGGTGAAAGTGAACATCCTTGTCTTGTTCCTGACCTTAGGGGAAAAGCTCTCAGTTTTTCACCATTGAGTATGATGTTAGCTGTCAGTTTTTCATATAAAGCCTTTATTATGTTGAGGTATGTTTCCTCTAAACCTACTTTATTAAGGGTTTTTATCATGAATCAATGTTGTGCTTTGTCAAATGATTTTTCTGCATCTATTGAAATGATCATATGGTTTTTATCCTCTTATTGATGTGATGTATCGCATTGATTGATTTGCAAATATTGAACCACATTTGCAACCCAGGAATAAATCCCACTTGATCGTGGTGAATGATGTTTTTAATGTATTGTTGGATTCGGTCTAATATTTTGTTGAAGATTTTTGCATCTATGTTCATCAGAGATATTGGCCTGTAGTTCTCTTTTTTTTTTGTTGTGTCTTTATCTGGTTTTTGTATCAGGGTAATGCTGGCCTAATAGAATGAATTTGGAAATTTTCCTTCCTACTCTATTTTTTGGAAAAGTTTGAGAAGAATAGGTATTAACTCTTCTTTAAATGTTTAGGACACCTGGGTGGCTCAGTCAGTTAAGTGTCTGCCTTCAGCTCAGGTCATGATCCCAGGGTTCTGGGATTGAGTCCCACATCGGGCTCCTTGCTCAGTGGGGAGCCTGCTTCTCCCTCTGCCTGCCCCTCCCCCTGCTTGTGTTCTCTCTCTCTCTTTCTCACAAATAAATAAATAAAATCTTTAAAAAATAATAAATGTTTGGTAAAATTCACCTATGAAGCTATCTGGTCCTGGACTTTTGCTGGGAGTTTTTTGATTACTGATTCAATTTCTTTGTAGGTAATTGGTCTGTTCAAATTTTCTATTTCTTCCTGCTTCCGTTTTGATAGGCTATAGCTTTCTAGGAATTTATCCATTTCTCCTATTTTGTCCAGGAGAAAGTTTATTTTCTATAGGAGACATATTTAGACCTATACAAATTAAATATTGAAAACTAACAAGTGAATAGTAGATGACTATTCCTGATCAGGAATAACATATAGCATTTTTCCATTTAAAAACTATTCTGGAGATTGCTTGTGGTGAGCAGAGAATAATGCATAAACTTGTAGAATCACTATGTTGTACACCTGAAACTAATGTAACATTGTGTGTCAACTACACTCCAAAAACCTGACAAAAAAATAGTCTAGAGATTCGATCAAGATAGTGATAACTGGGGCACCTGGGTGGCTCATTCATTAAGCGTCTGCCCTTGGCTCAGGGCGTGATCCCAGTGTTCTGGGATCGAGCCCCACATCAGGCTCCTCCACTGGGAGCCTGCTTCTTCCTCTCCGCCTCCCCCTGCTTGTGTTCCCTCTCTCGCTGGCTGTCTCTATCTCTGTCAAATAAATAAATAAAATCTTTAAAACAAAACAAAAAAAAGATAGTGATAACTGCCTCCCCTTTCCACCCAAAACTCCCAGAAATATGAGGAATTTTTCAACAGGAAATTCATAATAGTGCTAGAAAATAGTTATAGATGGGCAAGAATTTTCATAAAAGCTCTGAAAGAATGCAAAAAGAGGATCCCCAAACCTAAAATATATAGATGAATGTTTCCTCTAGATCCCTCTTCCCACAGCAGCAACCAGCTCAGTAATATGCCCTGTATGGTTTTTCTCACTTCCCCATCTCACTCACTCTCCCCACTCACTGGTTTCTGTTTCATGAAATCACCCCCAGATAACCTTCTTACACTTTAGTTTTTGTTTCACAGTTCTGGTATTGGAGGAATTCAAACAGACAAGTTTCGATATTTTCCCGATATCTAGGGCCTTGCTTGTAACTAACTAACTTCCTTCCTTCCCACCTTCCCACCTTCCTTCTTTCCTACTTCCCTTCCTTCCTTCCTTCTTTTCTCCTTCCTTCCCTCCCTCCCTTTCTTCTCTCTGTCTCTCTCTCTCTTCCTCTCTCCCTGCCATCCTCCCTCCCTGCCTCCTCCTCTTTCCCTGTCTCATTCTCTCTCCATATTTCACCCAGGATATTCACCATTAAACTCAGCACCACTGCTTAAAATCTATCTTTCCAACTTCTCACTCACCCTTGGGTGATGAAACTTGGATTCATCCTTGACCTTCTCTTATCACATCTTACATACTGATGTAATGTAACTTCAGTCATTTGAACTTATCAAGTTAACTGTCATCCTTCCATGTCCTGCCCACTGCTGTCATATTGTTTCAGGTCCTACAACCTCATGCATGGATATTATAAAAGGTTTCAGACTGATATACTAAACTCCCCTCTCTCCCCTCTGTAATTTATCATCCAGTCTTCCTGAAGCTCTGATCATAGCTCCACTCAAAAGGTTTCTGTGGCACTATTGTCTATATTACAGAATAAAGCCCTCTACAACTTGATGTCAACCTACCTTTCCTCACAACTTCATTCATGTACCCCAAGAGCCATTCCCACTGAACTATACTCATCATTCACTCTAAAAGTGCCATGATTCCCCAGCTCTGTGCTTTTGCTAACTCTGGAAAGCTAAGACTCATCTTTCACCTTATTCAAAACCTACTTTGGGTCAAATGTTGTTTCTTCCAAGACCTTCATTGATTCTCCCAAGCAGCATAATTACCTCTCTTCTGATCTCCTATAGCACTTAAAGGGTACTTTTCTTGGCATTCTTATCATTTGTTTTAAATTAAAGTATAATTTACATTAAAATACATAACTCTTAATCTTGATGAATTTATCACCCTTGTAATCATCCACTTGGGTCAAAATACAGAACACTTCCAGCATCCCAGGAGATTCTTTATGCCCTCTTGCAGTCAAAATCCCCTTCAAAGATTAATCTCTATTCTGAGATTGGCTTAATCTCAAATTAGTTTTGCCTGTTTTTGAACTTCATGTAAATGGAGTCACATAGTATGCACTCTTTAGCATCCAGCTTCTTCGTCCATCATGTCTCTGAGATTCATCCAGTCATGCACACCAATTGTACGTTCTTCTTTTATTGCAGAGTAGTATTCCATTGTAAGACTATACCACAATTTATTTAACCATTCTACTCTAAATGGACATTTCTCAGTGTTTCAGCTACTACAAATAAGCCTTCTATGGACATTTTGTACATGTCTCTTGTTGGACACAGGTACTCATTTTTCATCTAAGGAAGAGAATTATTGGGCCACAGGCATTCGGATGTTTAGGTTTGGAAGTACCATCAAACATTTTTCCAAACTGAAATTTGTCTGTCTATATAGAAAACTTTTATAATAATTGGTTATAATAACATAATAAATAAGCACCATCACTTATTACCTGAATCATAAAGGAGGGTATTTCAAGAACACAGATACACAAACACCCAAACATTTAGCCCCATTTAATGACTTTCTTAAAATGCTGAAGGATTAAAAAAAATTTTAATCCTCTCTCTGAAGGATTATTTTAAACTCATTTACTTCAACTATTAAGCATACCAAATATATTGCAAATATCTGGGCTCCTAAATCAACTAGATTTCAGTTTTATATTTTGCACACAGAACACAAAAGTTGTCACCTTTATATGTGAAGGTGACATGTACATATGTGACATATACATACATATCTCCTTATGTATCAGCTAACACACATGCCATGGACTAGTAAAGAAAAGAAAAGAGATACCAATATAGCTATATACACATACGCCCTATGTTCAGCAGCCTCGGGTAGTTTATTAAAAGATTATTTGATATTCTTTTATCACTGTTTCTTAGGATAGTCTGTCGTCATTCAGAAGACTGCTATGAGTTGCCAATAAATCAGTGCCTATCTGTATCATCCAGCATGTGTTTAGAAGATACGTGGAAAAGCTCAGTACAATCTGGTTACTTTTTATGCATTCAGGAAAAAAAGACAACACATTTGAGCTGTCTGATACCCATGGATAGCCAGACCTTGATGTACTCTCTAAATTTCAACCTTTGTTCAAGAACAATGTTCCACACACTCCTAAATTGAAAGATGTACTATGGACATCTCATAGTATCTACTTTTGTCTCTGTATGCTCATCTTTTCAAATGTGGTCATACCAATTAATGGGTCTCTAAAACATTCAAAAATCATTACTTTTGACCTGTAGAAAATACAATTAAAAGCTTTCTAAATACATTTTTAAGCCAGAGATTATAATTGCAAATTATAGAAAACTGAACTCATAAAACATACTTTGACCTTCTGTATCAGATACTTCAGGTCAAAACTGACTTTTGGTCTGAGTATTTATCTCCCTGAGGCCCACGAATATCTTTTTCCTCAATCACTTAGCTCATGTTGGAATGTGACACTGACACATTATAAGGTGACTATGAAATTCATTTAGAGCATGCTAGATATTAATAGCTCAAGCTTGTTGAAAGATACAATAAAGTCATAGCATGCTAAAGGTATCTGAGAATTGCTTACAATCACAGGATATGATCAGATATATGAGAATGTGTTTAATACAAGTTTCTGTCTTGTATTCAAGGCCAACCTGATTTCTAGAACAACAAAAAATGGCTATTCAAGTAAATCTTCTATATTGAATCATTCAAACAGTTTCCTCATGGGAAAGCATACTATAGATGTTTAACTGCAGTCATTTAGCTTTGGACTTGCTTTCTTTCAATTCCACCTCCAAAAATTCATTTTTCAAGTTCAGATATGACTGTCAAAATTGTGTCTGTCAGTAACAAATGAACATACCTTTCATGCATGTAGTCAACTCCTAGCAACAGCTGGATAAACCATTCTATTATTTGACTTTCTGGAAAGGTTTTGCCAGCTTCTTTATATTCTTGAATTTTACAGTCCAGATCCCGGCCCTGAAACACAGCAGCATAATTTTTCATATTTTTCTTTCAGTTAAGATTTTAAAATCAAGCTCTCTCTACAATGGTTAATGTATAGCAGTGACTATTTATCACAAGAAAGTGAGGGCATACTGCCACTCTGGAACTCAGAGCCTCCCCTTGACCAACCTCTAGCCAGGCTCCTTGGAGCCCTCTTCTCAACTAGGCCTCGACCTTGGCTTATAAAGACTTGAACCAATATTAACACACTTCTAATAGCTCAAGGCCACACCCCTAGGGTGACACTAGTATCCTATAAAGTGCCTGCCTGAGAAAACTTACGGCTGCCAAAAGAATTTACTGTTTTCCAGCCCATACCTGTCTCCTGGTATCTGTGGAAGGGTAGGGACCTAACTTTAATTAATGCCAGTTAGCAAGCCCAGATACACATGAACCAACCCCTTTCCTGCTTTTTGTAATATTTCCCTTCCCTGACTCTGCTCAGGCCTCCACTGTTTTCCCCCTTTTCATGGTCCAGTCACCTATGCACTTATCAGAATACGTGCACAACTAGAAAGAGCTCAGCTCTTTCCCTGCCAGTTACCAAATAAACTCTGTTTTCACCACTTTAAGTAATGCCCACTGTGTTTATCTTTGACATCATTCAAGGACAAAAACTCTTCTAAAGAGTTTTATTTTTATTACATTACTTAAATATTACCTGAAATTTATTTTTATTACATTACATTACATTACATATTTACATGTACCCACATAAAACTAAGAATGACTTTCCTTATACTTAAGAGTTTTATATAACTATAGAAGCCTAACACATATACAAAGCAAAAATATAAAGCCAGTTAGACTCAAATGAATGATATTAATCTAATATAAAGTGATGATGTTTTGGTGAAACTGTATCAGTCCTTACATTGTAAATATGGCACTGGCTGCTGGAGTTCGATTGTTTTCAGTTTGGCTTGTCCAGACTAACATGTGTTTTGGGATGACTTAACTCTCTTTTTGTCTCTTTAACTACATTAAAGAGTTAAAATTCCCAGGAATACAGCAACGGTTGATTTATGTGGGGTCCAAACACATCATTTAAACATTCAGTCTGTCCTCCCACTCACTGGTGATAGAAAGAATAATACTCGGTGCCAAAAATGAATCACGATCACAACGACAAACATCTAAAATTGCCTGGCAGAGTCTGATAAGACCCTTTCTGATTATGCTTATATTAATGTATTTCAACTACCATAGAAACGAATACGCAAAATGTAAAATTCTTTTAGAGAAGCCCTATACCTGATCCCCTTTACCTTAAAACACTGGACAATTAAACACAATTCCAGAAGTATGTGTCTGAAGAAAAAATGAGTGAAATGCAAGTGTTTTTGGTCTTTAGGGTATGCCAACAACATAGCCCCATGAGAGAAGAGAGGTACTAAGCCGCATCCCTAAGGAACATAAGAGCCAAACATTAAGCTACTTACAGACTTCGTGACAAAGTTTTCACTGTTAAATGCAAAGGAGAAGCATTTATAGGCAATGAAACAATCAAAGGGTAATTACTTCTAATCAAACATTAGGTCAACCAACTGACTCAGTTGCAATGCATTTTTTATTTCCTTTCAGTGCAATATGCAAATATTTGCCTTGCATATTCTCACCTTTCACAAGGGCATGACAAGTCAAAAATAGCATACAAACTTCAACTTGCGCCCTAGCTCACATTCAATTTTCTGCTGGATCTTCTGGGCCAAGGAGATCAAAGCTTGTTGGGAATTCAAAAATACAGTGAATCGATTATTTGACTCCTTATCAAAAATACTATCCTTTTCTTCTCATTCTCCAAACCTACCTTTATATTCCATCCTTTTAATCCTAGAGTTTATCACAGTTCTGTAGGATCATACAAGCTATACTGTCATAATGTTTCTATAAATTGCACAAAACATTTTTGACAATATCTTGTGAAGTAGACACAAAAGCACTTCAGATAAAAGGTGGTAGCTGTAAGTGTATATATTTTTCCAATCCAGTTTTCCTCTTCTATCCAAAAGGACCTCTCTCTCTCTCTCTCTCTCACACACACACACACACGCACACAAATTTTAAAACAAAAAACAAGATATCCTTTCAATATTCCATTTAGATTCTCTGAATATGATAAAATATCCCCACTGTCAGAAAGATAATTATATACATGTTGCTGTGTTCTTCTTGAATAGCTTTAGATGAGATGGATGGATGGATGGATGGATCAAAGGAAAGAAGGAAGAAAGAAAGGGGGGAAGGGAGGAGGGGAGGAAGGGAGGAAGGAGGAAAGGAAGAGGGAGAGAGGGAAAGAAGAAATGAAAAAAAAAGAAAAACTTGTTGTATAGAAGTATCAATGAAGCTGCCTGCTTCAACCCAATGTTTCTTACTTTAGAAAGGTCATACATAAGACAGTTGTCCCTATGAAAACAGCCTTTGCATTGTAATTGTCTACCCCAATTGTAATAACACTAAAATTTGGACAACTTTGTGTATTAAAATAGCATTCTTTTCAAGAATTTATCCCCAATAAATTATAGAAATATGAATTTTACACATTTGTATTAGCTTTGGTATTGTTTTCTTTGTGAGTGAGCAGAATTATATTCTCTGTGAGTTATGTTGCCATGAAGGGAGCACAATCCCTGGGTAACATTTAGTGGTAGTCTGATAATTACATCCTAATGCTCTCTCCTCAAGTGGTGACTGGAACTTGCTTATCTGTTTCCTGCTCTGATATTAAGTATGCACGCAATTTCCTGTGACTAAATAAACATATATACAGACTATTAAAAAAAAAGAACAGGGTCTTTAACAGTGGGCCTCAAAGTGAAATGTCAAAAGGAGATTATACAAATTGCCTCTTCCTCTCTGAGCAGAACTATAAGGAGGAGAAATGAACCAGTTCCTAATATTAAGCAAGGAATATGTTTAGTTGACAAGATAGACCACCAAAAGATTAATCGGAGAGCTGGATCTCATCCTCCTCAAGTTACTGCCCCTGAAATTTTCATTTTGCGCATTTATCTCTAAGAAAAATTATTTGCTTTGAATTTTGTTCTTTAATAAATACTCTTTTCTAAACAAGTCACTCAAAATTAAGATAACAAATTATGCTTTTATATAACAACAAAAAAATACAATTTTTTTTGTGAAGCAGTCTGATTTTAACTCAGCAATATGAAAAGCATTTATGACTTTCTTTCTCTAAGCTATCTTCCACGGAAAAATCAAACGTTTTTGATAAAATGTCATACTTCGGTTTAAGAAGTTATTACATTATCTATAGGCATATTGTCTTCTTAATTTTGTCTTTGAGAAATATTTAATGATGACTTTTATTGCTAAAAAAAACTTTAGTTAAGGGCGCCTAGGTGGCTCAGTCGGTTAAAGTGTCTGCCTTCAGCTCAGGTCATGATCCCAGGGTGCTGGGATGGAGTCTGCTTCTCCCTCTGTCCCTTCCCCCAGCTCATGTGCTCTTCCTCTCTCTCTCAAAAATAAATAAATAAAGTCTTTAAAAAAAAAAAAACTTTAGTGAAGAGTACTGACTTTGACTTAAACCATTATTAATGTTGCCCTAAGTCTATATTGCTCACAGAAAATGCTTTCTTTCATTAATATCACCCCTTGAAAGTTGCAAATAAAGCTTTGATATTAACTTCTGAAGTTTTGTAAATCTGTAACCCAAAATGTACCATTTGATGGGTTAACGGCATCTCCTCCTTCCCCCATCCCAATTAGCCAACATCAGATTGACTTTGAAATGCCAAGACCTTGAAGAAATGAAATACAACTCAAATACAGTGTCTAAACACCATCTTTGATTTCATTATAAAGTTTTAAATCCTAAAAGCATTTAATTAAACAAAAGTTAATCCATGTGTTTTTTCAGTCATCCACAGAAGCACTTACAACCAGTTTAAAAGGCTAAAGTAGAGCATTCTCAGAAGCCTGAATACCGCGCAACTGCAATGTCCAGAGCATATGCAAAGAACAAAGTCATCTCAGGATTTTAGGGCTGGAAGAAGCTTGAAAAACTGTTCTGCCCTACTTCATTTTAAAATAAAAAAGCTGCCCCTTATTACTTGGTTGACATCGTGAAATGCTGTTCTGTTATACTCTATGTCGCCTTTAAACAAGCTTTTTTTTTTTAATTTTTAATTTTTATTTATTTATTTATTGATGTAAAGTTTGATGATTCATTAGTTGCGTATAACACCCAGTGCACCATGCAATGCGTGCCCTCCTTACTACCCATCACCAGCCTACCCCATTCCCCCACCCCCGTCCCCTCTGAAGCCCTCAGTTTGTTTCTCAGAGTCCATAGTCTCTCATGCTTCACCTTTAAACAAGCTTCTAATACATCCTTCTAGTGGATCTCAAATGGCAGCAGGCGTCAGAATCATCCGCGTTGCTTGTTTAAAAGGCATATCCTGCACCCCGTCAACAGAGACTCTGATTCAGTAAGTCTGGAGAGGACAATGGAATCTGTATTTTTTAATTTCTTTTTTAATAAAACAAATTGTATTTACTTAGAAGCATTCAGAATGTCAACAAAACGGTTGCAACTCTTTTTTTTTTTTAAATTACAGAGTGGTATTTAGCTAACAGAACAGCAATGATTTCGTAGAAGCTGCATCAGAGACAAGTGAAGATGAAAAAACTATCATCCCTGGGGGTGCCCCACTGGCTCAGCCAGAAGAACACAACTCTGGATCTCGAGGTTGTGAGTTCGAGCCCCACACTGGGGGTAGAGATTATTTAAAAAAATAAAATCTTAAAAAAAAAAAAAAAAAAGAACAACCGCCATCCCCATATATAACTAATTTGTGCTGTGCACCAAGAAGAACCCATGCCAATTTCCCACCTCCACACCGCACCAGGCAAGGTTAGTGGCTACAGAAAAGACCACCAGGACAGGGCTGTCAAAAGACACATTCGGGAGTGTGTTAATGATACAAAAAAAAGACATTGTACAGTTTGAAAACAAATCTTATGCAGCCTTACATTTCAGTCTTTTTCTTTAAAAGGAGTGAGTTGTATATAGGGGGTTACATGCTTTTTAGACAAGGAAAAAAACTGCGCTAGCCCCAAGCTATTCGTCATCTTCTTCTTCATCCTCCTCCTCTTCCTCTTGACTTCCTCTTCCTTCGTCTTATGTCTTTTCCTTGCCTTTTTTGGCCTAGACGACTCCTTTTACTGTCGCATCAGGCTTTCCCTGAGCGCGGTATGCAGCAATCTCCTTTCATAGTTTTCCTTAAGCTGAGCGGCCTTCTTTCCATGAGGCTGCTTGTCGTCTGCGGCAGTGTTACTCCACGCTGTCCCAGCTTCTTTGCAACGTCACCTGTGGATAGGCTGAGATGTTCTCCTTTGATTTGGGGGGGATACTCAGAACAAAAAAGGAAAAGGCCAAAGGAGGCCTCTTGGGTGCATAGGAATCCTTGAACTTCTTTTTTTGTTTCCCCTTTAAGGGGTATTAAGTTTTCATTTCTCTTTCATAATGGGCTTTGTCTGCCTTTGCCCTGTCTTCCAATTTTCCTTTCTCTTTAGTAGACATGGTCCTCCACCTTTCTGCGCACTTCTTAGAAACGTCTGAGAAGTTGGCTGAAGCATCTGGGCGCTTCATCTTGTCTCCTCTAGGCAAGTTTGCACAAAGAATGCATATAATGACATTTTTGCCTCTCAACTTCTTAGGATGTCTTCTGCCCATGTTTAATTCCTCAGTGAGGCACAGAGTCGCCCAATGCCTGTCTGGCTTTCACTCCCCCCTGCGCTGTCTCATTGGAGCTCAGTGTACCGTAATGGCTGTTGGAATCCATATTTTTAAACAAGCATTCTAAGTGACTCTGGGACAGGTAACCCATGGACCACACTTTAAGAAAATGCTACATGTTGGCTAACTGAACATAATAAAAATAAAAAATAAAATAAAATAAAATTCATGGTTAAATTAAAAAAGAAACTGTTGCTAGATAATAACACAAATGGGCCACATACTTAATATTTCACCCATCAAGGGAAACATTTGGTCCAATAGTTTGAAAAATTCCAAAGGCAAAAGATGTATTTGGGACAGTCAGGGTTAAATAAGAATCATTTTATAATGATATATTTTTAAAAGACTGTGGCATTACTAAAGAGAACACCAATAAATGAAGGTGGAAGGGCAGCGAAGGAGATCGCCCGTCATCGCAGAACCCGAAGATGCTTCCTTAGAATTTTGGAAGTTCACTGTAATGGAGTGCACGAAAGTGGGGGAAATGGAGGCCACACCACACTCTTAAAAGCAAAATAAGAAAATCCAGTTTCTAAATAGGTACTAAATAATGGCGTGTGATATCATGTTTATGTCTGATAATATAAATGAGCATTACTGAGTTTAGTTGCTAATTTCTTTTTCTAGATTCTTTTAAAGTATTCTTCCTGTTGAGGCAAATGTACATGAATAAGAATAAAATGGTAGAACTTATTTTTAACCTAAGAAGTGAAATGAAATGCTTTCATCTATAAATCACTGGGTTGTTTTTAAAATAAAGTATTTGAAGTGGATTATTCTGATCCTATTTTTGAACACTTATATTTATATAAAGTATGTCCGCTAAAGCCATACCCCACATGCTGTAAGTTCTACTGGGTTTATGAATTGCTTTATATTAGTGCATTAGTACAAATCTTTTAAATAAAACTAGTTTTGCTTTTGAACTTTTTACATTAACAATTTTAAGTAAAAATCAGTGGCCTTACTTTTTAACTTTGTTGTTAAAAGGCTAAAAAATTTCATAGTTTAAACAAAGGAAGAAAATAGAACAAATCAAATTACTTTAATCTTGGTACTTAAAAATCATGAGCAGATAAGTTCAGGTATATAAAATCATGAGACACTCACCTGATTTACAGTCTTCCCTAACTGAATAAAGTCTGGACTCATAGAACTGGCACAGAGAAAATTCAGGAAGGCCTACCTACACCAGGATGGAGCTGCCCAGATAAAACAGAGAACCCCGAGGGGCCCTACCTCTCTAAAGATAATGCTTAGTTCCCTCAGTCAGCAGCAATTCCAGCAAAGCAGGCCACTAAAGACAGCCCTGATGTGTGGACACCTGCAGCTCACACTGGGAAGAATGGTTCCATAGACTGAATGTTTGTGTCCCCTCAAAATTCTATGTAGAAATCTTAATCCCCAGTATGACAGTCTTGTGGGGGGACACTGGGAAATGATTAGATCATGAGCGTGGAGGCTCATGAATAAAATTAGTGTCTTTATAAAAAGAGACCCCAGAAAACTCCCCCACCCCTACTACCATGTGAAGACACAGCAAGAAGATGACCAACCATCTATAAACCAGGAATCTGGCCTTCACAGACACTGAATCTGCTGGAATCTTGATCTTAGACTTCAAATTTCTGTTGTTTGTAAACCACCTGGTCTATGTATGTTGTTACAGCAGCCTGAATGGACTAAGACAGATGGTCACTAATCAATGTCATAATAATCAATATCCCAGGATCTCTCTCAACCACAAAAAAACAATTTGGATGGTAGTGGCCCCAGACACAGGACAATAAACAGTAGCTTTATAAGACATATCATTGCCAAATTCACTTGCAAGAGTGTACTGACACCTACTAGAGGTTCAAAATTATAAAACTCAACCTACTTACTTGGTTTATTTAAGCAGTTTTACATAAATAAGAAACATAAGAGAAATTTTCAAATTTTCTTTTTTACAGTACAAACAGATCCTTGGCAAGTAATCGCTTGAAAATTGCTATCAATCCCATTAGTGTTTAAGAATTTGCATGTTTCCTCCTTCTGGCATGAATCATACTAACAGCTACAAGTCAGACTCAGAGTTAAAAATTACCTTGCCTTCTAGAAAACAACTGGAAAGGGGAGACAGGAGTAGCAACGATTATAATCACAACTCCATTATTGACAGGTGCAAAGCTCTGATAGCCATTTTTTCAATATTCATTATTTCAAATCCCTAAAAAAAAACTAACAAAAGAGGTGGTGTTGTTACACTATCTTAATATCAGGAAAAACATCAGAGAAATGAAATAACTTGCTGAAGGAAATGGACCAAGATTTGAACAGAAGTCAGTGTGATGACCAAGTCCACACACTCTCCACTATTTCAAACCCTAACTAGTCTCTGAGTGAGAGAAATAAAATACTTAATAACATCATCAACACATTAAAATATCCACGTGTGTGCAAACCGAGAGACATGTGTTTCCTTGTTTCTGTATAACTGGAGATAAAAATAGAATATTAGTGAGAATACGCCAAGAAAAGGAAATGTACATGTGAATTGTGAGATGATCACCACATTTGAGTTAACTGACACGTCCAATACTTCACACAGTTATTTTTTTTCTTTTTCTTTTCTGTCTCTCTCTCTCTTTTTTTTTTTTTTTTTTGGTGGTGAGAGCACTTGAGATCTACTCTCTTCGCAAATTTCAGGCATAAAGTACATTGTTATTAACTATGTCACTGTCCACAGAACTATGTTCTAGATTCCCAGAACTTGTTCATCTTATAACTGAGAGTTTTCATTTTATATTTTTCATATTTTCCTATAATTCACATAGGCTTGACTAGTGCAGAAATTTGTGTTCTGGGCCATGATTTGAAACATGTTTAGTTAACATAGTTGGTCTGAGCAATAAAACAGTCAATCTCTTCTAATTCATGTCCACGTGCAAGTAGATAATTACATGCTTGGGGAGGTAGGAACCATGGACTATTGGTTGATTCTATTAAATATTAAGGAAGGAATTAGAGTAATCCAAGTAAAAAGAAAAAAAGGAGCAGTTTTCCTAATACCCCTGGTCCTGGTTCTACCCTGGATGAAATTCAATATTCCAGCCATGTAATTGCCAGAAAAATCACTCCACCTTTCTGGGGTCTTGTTTCCTCATCTATAAAATAGAATAATATATAAGAATCTACTTCTTGAAAAAGGATGAGGGCGTGTTAAGAAGACACAGGAGCCAACACGAAGGAGCCCCAAAGGCTAAACCTGGAAGAGTCTGAACAACAAAATAAATAAGGAGTATTGGGTTATAACCCACAGAATAAAATAAATATTCATGAGTTCATGATAATATAAAGAATTGAATAAATACATAAGTGGAAAAAGAACAGTAGAAGAGCTCTTCCTTATAAGAGAATCCCAATTAGTAAATGTAGAAAGAATGAGGGAAATACATAATCACCATTAGGAAAACATCAGAGTAAAAAGAGCTCCAGACAACCTTCACTGGAAGATGCTAAAATCAGTGGGTGAAAGTTTGAGGAAATACAGGATTATTAGCATAGTCTCAAAGTATCTTTTCCAAGATACTTATCCACTACAAAAAAGGAAATAGTATAACTTTACAGTGGAGAAATCCAGCAGATACAACTTCAATCAAAAAAATCAAAGTTAACATCACCAGTAATAAGACGTACTAACATCATGTCCCCTCTTAATATGATACACTGAGAAGGACAACACATCACTGCTCTGGTAGTCTTGTCCAGAATATATAATCTCAATCTAATCATGAGAAAACATCAGACAAATCCAAACTGACAGGCCTTCTACAAAATAACTTACCAGTACTCATCAAAAGTAGCAACGTCATAAAAAAAAAAGGCTAGAAAGGGAAACTGTCACAGATCAGAAAGGACTAAAGAGATACAACAATTAAATGCATTGTAGAATCCTAGATTGGGCCCTGGAACAGACAAACACACAGCAAGGAAACTGGTAAAATGTTAATATTCTGGGTTTGATAACTGTACAGAGATTATAGAAGTTGTTAACATTAGGAAATGTGTTTAACTGCAAACGCATTACAATTAAAAGTGAAGTATTAGGTTCTTAAATCATGGTCCATGATTTTCTATTTCTGAGCTTTTTAATCACATTATTCCCTTTAACTCAAGTGTCCTTGCCCCATCTCCCTTGACCAAATCCTTCCCATACTTACAAGTTCAAATATAATGCCAGTTCCTCCATGGTTCCTGCAGTCCAAAGTCATTTCTACTCTTAGCTCCCACAGCACTTTAACCACCTCATTCCCTTGACCCTTACTATATCCCCCTTGTATTTTTGCCATTGTTAGAAATGGTTCATTTTTTTTTTTACCAGACAGGTTCATTAAAGAAATATTATTGTATTATCTCTGTTGCCCCACACTTTCTAGAATTGTATCTGACACAGAGTTGGGGATCAGTAATGGCTTTTGGAAAGACCTTTGATTACTACTGCCTTTATGAATTTGAAATTCTTAAGGAACCAATGAATAATCTAGAATGCCAATTTATATTCGTATGCACTGAGAACTACAACTGCCAAGACAACAGGAAGCTCTTGTCAGTTTAGCCAGCAGATTTTTTCCTTTTAGAAGAGGCCCAAGTAGAGAGCTGCACTGTAATCAGAAATTGCACATGGAGCAAGAATAGGCCAGGCAATTTTCATGAATAACAGCACCAAGCGAGGTGCCTGAGCATAAAACCTAATCCAGTGTCAGAGCCATACTTCCCAGTTCTCAGGTCTGGGCCTCATCTTTGCTCAGTGCTCCATAAACACTGACAAAGTTTTCCTTTACAACTCCATTTTTCTATTTGTACACTAACCATTCCCCTTTTTACGCAGTTTGCAGCCCTGGCTACACATTTGAATCACTTGGAGAGCATTCAAACCTCCTGATATCTAGATAAAAATCCAGGTCAATTAAATCAGACTTTCTGGAGATTGGTCTCAGGTCTTGTGATTTTTTAAACATTTTGGTGATTCTAATATACAACCAAAGTTGAGCACTACTGTTATACTGATAAATTTTTGTTTAGTCATGTCAATATCGCTAAGCAGAAAATAGACAAGTCCAACCTTTCCTGCTCTTGGTGGATAGTCATATGTTCTCTCTCCACTGAAGATACGTGATCTCAACTATCCTCTACTGCATCTGCTGAGTGAATGCCCGGGGTTTCTCACCCGAAGGGACAACCTCAGGTAGTATCTCACAGGTCTCTAGTGCAGTACATTGTTAGGGAGCCAGCAAAATAAGGCAGGACAAAATGCTTTTGACATATGTAACAGGTAGAAGGATCCAATGTTTTATCTTTTACCATTAGTGTTTGACAGAAATGAGGTGGGAGGCAGATGGAAGCAAGTAATAAAGAATTCGTGAGGGAAAAAAAAAGAAATTTCTGAGTGCCAATTTCCTTCTGGCTCACTCCTTGCGTCCATGTGATACGAAAATGAATCAGAAAAAGATCAATCTCACACCGGAAGTTTGAGATGGTTTCTACTATGTATAATGTGTTGAGTGCCAAGAGACATAAAATGCTATGGGGTGGGGGTGGGGGGACCAGGTGGGGAGAGACTTCCAGCCAGGAGATTATGGGAGTCTTTGTAAAGGAGGTGGCATTTCTGCTGGTCCTGGGAGGATGACTAGGATTTGAAGAAGGACATTCTGAAAGAGAAAGGTCCAAGTAGAGATGAAGAGGTGTGAAACTGTGCAGTACGGACAGGAAACATGAAGTAGTTCCATTTAACCTTGGATGGTGTGGGTGGGGGAGAAGAGAAGACACCAATATTTGAAATACTTTCCCACTTTGGTAGTTTTGGAACTGTTCCCCATCAAAGGTTTGGTTAGATCTTGACAAGAAGTTGTGAGAGTTCAGTTACTGGCTTTTCACACTCATAATCTGATGGGATGTGCCCGAAGGATTGAATGGTGGATGTAGCAGCCTCATGAATGCATTTATATATTTCAATCTTGTAAGGTCCCAAATTAAATTACAAAAGAGCAAACTTGGAGATAAAAAGACCAACTATTTCAATGGTGATGGCATTTTCCTATGAGGTGCAAGTTTGGCCACCTGGTATTTCCAATATTCTTTTACCTCAATAAAAAGAGGATAATGCCAAGTTTGTGTAGGGTAAAAGCAAATTTGGGTCTGAAGATGAGAAATATCTCTGTTAACAACAAGAACCAGCTATCCGCACACGTCATTCCTTGGGAGTCGGGGAAGTGACAGCCTGACAGCTCAGCAGCATGGAGCCCTGGAAGCCCCGCAGCAGTTCCCCTGCCTGCGGTCGTCACCATGGCAACGCCCCTCCTGAGAGAGTAGCTCAGCCCTTGGAAACCATCAGAATTTAAAAATTAACGCAGATGATCCTGGACTGGATCCTGTGCGAGAAAAAACATACAGAAATGTTCTTTCTAAGGTCATAAATGGGACAAGTGGGCTACATTTGAAGACAGATTGTGGATTAGATGGGTGGTTCTCAAACTTCTACGTGTTTTGGACTTTCCTGGTGGACTTGTCAAAACAGAGATTGCCAGATGCCACCCCTCCAGAATCTCTGATTCAGTATGGCTGGGGTAGAGTGCCCAAGTAACAGTGATGCTGCTGGCCCGAGATCACATTTTAACAAGCACTGGATTAAATACCAGCATTGTTCTTTCTTTCTTTCTTTCTTTCTTTCTTTCTTTCTTTCTTTCTTTCTTTCTTTTTAAGACTTTATTTATTTATTTATTTGTCAGAGAGAGAGAGAGAGCGCACAAGCAGGGGGAGCGGCAGTCAGAGGGAAAAGCAGGCTCCCTGCTGAGCAAGGAGCCCGATGTGGGACTGGATCCCAGGACCCTGGGATCATGGCCTGCACCGAGGTGGACACTTAACCGACTGAGCCATTCAGGCTTCCTACCGGTATTGTTTCAATGTTAGTTTCCTGATTTTGATCATTGTACCATGGTTACGTAAGACAGTGTCCTTGGCCTTAGAAAGTACAGTAATATTTAGAATAAAGAGCCATTGTGTCTGCAACTCCCTCTCAAATGGTTCAGGAAAAGAGTATAGATAGATGAATAAATAGAATGATAAAGCAAATGTGGGGATATTATAATAATTGGCAAATCTGGACGAATGGTTCATTGTGTTATAACTTTTCTGGTAGATTAAAATTATATTAAAGTTGAAAATTTCAAAAAATAAGGCAGGGAAAGAAAGTTCTAGCTTATCACCTGGAGCTGTCCAATATGGTAGCCAGTAGCCATACGTGGTTATTTACATTTAAATATATTAAAATTAAATAAAATTTAACATCCAGGGGCGCCTGGGTGGCTCAGCCAATAAGCGTCTGCCTTCGGCTCAAGTCATGATCCCAGGGTCCTGGGATCGAGCCCCGCATCGGGCTCCCTGCTTGGCGGGAAGCCTGCTTCTCCCTCTCACATTCCCCTTGCTTGTGTTCCCTCTCTCACTGTCTCTGTCAAGTAAATTAATAACATCTTAAAAAAAAAAAATTTAACATCCAGCTCCTTGATCACACTAGCTACACTTCCTCAAGTGCTGAAGAGTCATGTGGGACTACTCACTACTGTTTTGGACAACATAAACACAAAACTATCCACTATCACAGAAAGCCCTATTGCACAGTACTGACCACAGTGAAAAATACTGCTAAGACCGGAAAGAATCTTTGGAAAATCCAATGCGCCAAAAGCAGCAGTAGTCATAAGTAGTAGGAGTCAGTTGTCTCCCAAATAAAATAGTTGATTAACTGAAGGGCTAAAGGAAGAAAAATGATTAAATTATAGCAGATGGATCATATTGTAGCTACATAAGGAAATACCTATTGTTTTGCACGGATTCATGACATACATGCCAGAGTAGCTGTTCATTATCACAGCTCTGCACAACTCATCATTTTGTTTTTCTTAACAGTCCACTGACTAAAGGAGAAGTAGACATCTAAATGTGGTTCTCCCGCCCCCCTCTTCCCTCATTTTCCTGCAAGCAGAGAAATGGACAAGGAAACACCTGGCAATGCTGAGCTCAGGAGGCTGACCTGCAGGGAAATAGCTGAGACTTGGAGTATCTCAAACTTGCAGATATTTTAACTGGGCTTTTGGCTTCATACTGGTTAATACACCAGCTCATGTGTCAAGCAGGCAAGGCTGGCTTTTGTGGCTATCCCTACTCCTTCCGAGTTTTCTCTCCTCCTGCCTCTTCTCTTCTGTGTCTCAAACACACAGCACCCCCTTGTTGTCCAAAGTTTTTGACCAAACAGGACTGCCTTCCATTCTAATGAGCATCTTCCTTCTTTCCAGCATCTTTTCTTTCAGGCCCCAGCAACACCCAGGTGATGAACTGACTAAATTCACTCTAAAGTATGAAAAGCACCCAATTTCCCCAAGGTGCATTTGGCTAAGACTAGCTCCCAGAATGTTCTGGGATATACTTTTTGAGCAAGGTCATCTTCATGTTCTCTCTGACTGACCCAGACCTTATAACTCCCCTCTACCTAGTCTCTCAGGAACAAACATACAGATTCGTAGTACGGCTGCTCCTTGTCAGTTTTCCCCTCTGATACTTGTCCAAGCAGCTTCAGACTCAGCTGGGGCTAAAATGCAGTTATTACTTGCAGAGAACATGGAAGTGGTAGGGAAAATTGCAGATACATGAAGCCATAAATCACAAATTGATAAATATGAAGAAAGATTTCCATGAGGAAAATGAGCCATATTTCCATTTCCAAATTTCCACTGGGGAAAATGAGGAATAGGCTTAGAACCCAAAACTCAAGAGATGGACCACTGCTCTGTCCAGGCCTCCATTACAGCATTTAAATGTTCATCTAAACATTGGACTGTTGTAGAAGGTTTGGGTGACCCTCTCCTAAACTACTCGCTCTCCAAGAAGCACCCTCCCGTAGCAACTACTCCTTCATTAGAAATGAGTTTGTCAATTAACTAGAGATCTTTATAGTTCAGCTTGTGGGGTTCTTTCTGGTTTTTTTTAGTCTTTATTTAAATTCCAGTTAGTTAACATACAGTACAGTATTAGTTTCAGGTGTACGATATAATGATTCAACACTTCCATACAACACCTGGTGCTCATCGCAACATCCTTAATCCTGATCACTTATTTAACCCATCCCCCCCAACCTGTGATTTGATCATTGAACTTATGAGATGATTCTTTATGGACATCTATATACTGTGAAATAGATTCTTACTGAGAATTCCAAAAGAGGAGAGTCTCACCTCGCAGTACTCCATGATAATGCAGAAACTATCTTGCTCCACAAAGCTTGCATGGAACTTGACAATAGCTGGGTGGTCCAGCTTGGAAAGGAGCTGGGCCTCCAAATTGGCCTGCACAGTCTCATTTGGATTAAGATCTCCAATAGAGATTTCCTTCAGTACCTTTCTGCAGCCAAACAAACAAGCAAACAAAAATAAAAATTTAAATACATTGAAAGTTAAAGAATAACAGCTATGAACACGTGGTTCAGGGCCACCTAATCAATGTCCAGGCCATGACCTACTCATTGGTCTGGTATTGTCTGTTATGACATTGTGCCTCCTTGTGGTCCCTGGGGCCGCTTGCCTCTTCTGGTCACTGACATACCTGCAGCTCTACAGATTGGGTCCAACAGGGCACAGACTGAGCTAATGTTGAGCAACATTGCTGAGGTGGCTCCTCCTCTGTCTCTGGAGATGTCTTGGTTTCCCTTTGTCTTTCACATAGTGTCTCTGCTTCCATCTGTCTCTTTCTGTCTCTCTGTGTTTTATCTCTCACCTTATCTGTTTTCCTCTGCTTTTCTATTTCTCTCTATTCTTATCTTGGTATCTATCTCTTGTCTCTCTCTCTCTCTCTATATATATATATGTATTTATTAATCTATCAACTCTGTCTCTCTGTGTCTTTCTCTTTACCTATGTCCTTCTCTCTCTCTCTGCCTCTGTGTGGGTGTGTATATAAACATGCTTCTCTCTCTCAGCTCTAAAATTTTCCAAATCTAACAACTTACTATCAATAGGGCCATTAGCTATTTAGTTTCTTTTTTAAACTATTCTTGGCATAGCATACTTTATTGCTATCGGTATTTAGGTGAAGAAAAAAAATCTAAAAACACGGATAGAGAGGTATTTAGGATTTCAAGCATGTATAAATGGAAAAAGAGCTCATTAAATCTCCAAATTATTAATTTTAAAACTGTGATAACTCAATGAGGAGTGGACCAAAACACTATCTCTTCCCATCTGAGAAAAAAATCATCTGATGAACAAACCAATTATAGTAGCAAGTGTAAACTAGATTGCTGGGGAAAAGCACTTTAGAGCACCAATTATGTGTGCAGACAGATTCTGCTGATTATAAGTGAACGCTAGCTATTCATTAAGGGCAAGTTCTGCAGAACCCATACTAGAACACATTTTGCAAAGACGTTCTTTAAGAGTTACAACCTATGCATATTAATGAAAATGTATTTATAGTAGAAACAGTCTTAATTAAAGGCCCTTCAACCAACTCAGGGATGAACCAGAGCTCTCTAGTTCTTTCTAACAGATGCAGGTGGTTGCCCTTGCTGTAGAGAATACTTGTGCCTAGTAGGTGCTCTCCGGCACATCCATTAACTTCTGCTCCTTCCAGGCGAGATGTGTGCTTACCCGAGTCATTGTACTTATTCCCAAATTTGATTATGCTAGTTGTGCTTGTTACTGTAAATTTGTGACTTAGATATGACAAACTGACGAAGGATATGTATGAGTGTTATCTTTGCGAGGAAAACTGAGTTAAATGTTTGCCAAAAAACTTGTTAGTAACAAGTTGCAAAAAAAAATTGCTGATAATAATTGACAAGATAGTGCTAAAGAGTTGGGCTAAAAATGTAAAAATTGAGTATTTTGATGTCAGATTACTAAATTTTCATTCCATTTTAAAGAAGGTAAACCTGGAAAACAACATATATCGGATGTAGTTTATGCAAAAAAGACAAAGGGACCTCTAATCAGAAAACATTAGATGTTGGTTGTGCATCACAAAAATGGGAAGAAATGTACAATGGTGTGTTTTAAGTTGATATGTTTTCATTATGTCATTTCACTTAAAAATTGTTTACTCTGTTTACCCAAGTACCAGGCCCAATCACACTGGATAGGAGAGCTCCTATCATCCTTAAAAACATAATTATACTACAAACTTTTCATTGATTCAAATAAGACTTTTCCCTGGTTGTTTTACTATGGAAGAAATTTCCTCAGGCAATACCAGAGACAGAGTCTGTTTCTTTGTTCAGACTCAGGGCCTAGAAGCTTAGATATTACAGTCAGCCCTGTATCCTGTAGTTTTTGCCCATCCCATTTCTCAGTGGCAAACATTTCATAAAAATTCTAGGTGAGACCATCTGTCCTAGAAGCTGAGACACTATGCCGGAAAACTTAGAATGTATCCTTATTTTACCTGATTCCTAGCAGGTGTTGGATGACATTTGGCGTTTTTTCTTGACCAATAAAAGCTTGGTGTTTAGCGTCTATTCTCCAAAATTCTCATCAGGAGAACCTTCTATTTCAAGATGGCTCTTATTGGGAAATCAGTTTTCCTAAAACTTGAGTCCTTTACAGCATTTTATTCATTTTAAATGTTCTGCATGGTCTTTCCAGTATGAACTCATCCACCCCTAAAAGACCAGCACGGCAGGCCCTGGCTGCATTAGAGAGGATGGCCCTGCACCAGGAGCCCCATAGGCTCTGCTCTGCCATTTACAGGAGTCTTCAACTAGGACTGCAACTTGGAAAGTTGGAACATTTGGTTCCCTTCCACTGATGGGGCTTTCACATTGGTTTTGTTAGGTATCGAACACTTTATGAGGCCTCTAATCGATCATGAAGTGGATTCTAGAGAAATGCTTGCTTGGTAACATTTTCTGTAAGAAGACTGTTCCATCAAGAATTTGGTTAAAAATGACCTCATGTTATTAAGAGTGGTATCTCAGGCTGTTAGTTTAGTAAAAGGAGCTTGAAATGACATTGGCGGCTATGTTTTCCTGTAACTTCTGAAGATTACCACACAGCAGGCAAAGCTCAATGACATCTTCATAGTGCTTTTCCAGTAATTTACTCTGCCCAGCTAACATGTGGTTGTAAAAGTCACAGTGGTTAAGCATGACAATATAAAGCCTTGCACAAAATTGCAATATTCTCTTGCTGTGAAGGAACAAATACTATAAAAAGCTTAAAAATACTTATTTTTCCTCATAAACATCAACTATTGTGCAACAGAGCACGAGATTTTACATATAGTTACCTGAGTCCTGTCTGGCAGCCTGACGATAAAGCATAAAATCTCATTTGCCCACAGCTTAGCAGACGAAGGTAGGGCTATTAAGACAGGTGATATCTAATATAATCATCTCTCGCTGACGCAGAGACATTCTCCCTGCCTTACCTAAGGTCGTGTCACTGAACCGACACAGGAAACTCTCATTGCATATCACTTAATATGAGATCAATATCAGCTGAAGACAGCAATGGAAACTTACCAAATCGAGGACAGCTTGTCACCTGCTCGGTGACTCTCAGACTGTCACCCACTCCTAAATAACAGGACAGATATTTATTTTATCAGAACCTCAACTGTTCAGGAGAAACTTTATGACAGCAGCAAAAATAAAAAACAAAAAACAAGCAGCATCCCTGAAGACTCACTCATTTTACAAACTTTCTGTTCTTTTTCCCAAGTGGCATGCTTCTTTCTTCCTAGAATCAGTAGCGAACTGATAAACTTTGGAGAGTGACTTTGGAAATCTGGGATAACTGTCGCTAATTTCATTCCGTTAAAATTCAGACACTCATGATATATATGAGGCAGATTATATTTTTGAGATTGTTTTTCTCAAATTTCCTCTTATTCTTTCAGTTGCTCCCCATTGAACCAGCAGCATATGCCACCTCAGGAAAAAGAGGACATCTCACAAACTACAGAGAAAAAGTCACTGGCTTTTCATTCCAAAGGAGAGACCAAGGCTGGAGAAAAGATCTGGAGGAACACCTGGCCAGTGGGTGAGTGTCCTCCCTGCCTCCAGGAGAGAAAGAGACCCTCTGGACGAGATGAAAGGAAAGCAAGAAAGTGAGGTGTTGCTGAGCCCTTGAAAACAGTTCATGTCCCCTAGGCGGGGTCCAGAAAGGAGGGTAGGAACAGAACTCCAAGACAGGTAGAAAAGACTAAGAGCAGAAGAACTGTGTTCTCTTTCCAAAGTAGGGGACAGAAAAAAATAGCAGGACCCTCACAGTTTCGTGTGTCCAGGAAGGGGTAGGAGTGAAAAAAGGTCTTCAAGGGGCAAGGAAACTGATGAGCCTAAAAGAGTTCTGGAATCTTCTGTATCCCAGTGAGCATGAGGAGCAGCAGAATGATGTCCCACAGAGCCACAACCATCCTAGTGAGGGCTAGTCAGCTGGTAATGGTGGAAGTCTTTGCAGTTTGTCTAGAGATAACTAGCTGTGGTCCCTTCCCTTGTGATTTAACCATCAATGATCCTGCATTGCACGTATATTGTAAGCACCTACTGTGTGTCTATGGTGTAGCAGGCACTGGGGATTTGTAGGCCTTGCCCTTGTGTCTACGGGGGAAGACAAATATTAAACAAATAGATAAATGTACATGAGTGTGCGAAAATACGTAATTTTTGAAAACTTCAAATTGAGATGAATGCTATGAAGTTGGGGTAAATGACATCTGAGGCTCTCCTGGTTTAAGATGTTATGACTCTCTAATGTGATCAGCAGCTACTGCACCCACTGGGGATGGAGCCAAAGGAAACAGATTTCAATTTTAGCTTAGGTGAGGGTAGTTTTTTATTTGTTGTTTGCTTTTTTTTTTGATTCAGTATTCATCTGTTTAACAAAGAGAGATTATTAAATCTGCTCAGGACTTTTCATTGGGGGGGACTGATTGATTAATTGATTGATTGATGGATTGCTTTGTATTTTAATTTCAGTGTCGTTAACATAAATCTGCTCAGGACTTTGTTTTATTTTGTTTTTGTTTTTATTATGTTCAGTTAGCCACTGTACGGTACCTCAGTTTTTGATGTGGTGTTCTAGTTACGTATAACACCCAGTGCTCAGGACTTTTAAATAGCGTTTTCATCGATCTAGCAAGGCAGCAATTATGTTGATCTTCCTTTCTTAAATGGTAAGCTCTCATTTTTTTCTAATTTACAAGGAAATATAGTATCCTTATATAAAATTTTTTAAACAAAAGGAAAATATTACCTGTAATTCACCATAGAGATAATCAGCATTAACAATTATGTGTATTTCTGTCCCATCTTTTTGCTACACAGTTTTAATAGTAGAAGGCAAACAGTTTGCACAATTTGCCTGCTGCTATTTTCATGAGACATTATCATAGCAGAAACCTGTCATTTGTGGCTACCCGCATCTTAGGACAGCCTCCTGATGTTGCAACAGATTCCTGGACTGTGGGTCCTGCCTTCCCCAGATAGAAAAAAATACACAAAAACTGACAAGCTAACAAACCCCACATCTCTCACCTCCCTTGAGCTGGGGTATCAGGGTATGACCTAGTTTCCACCAGTCAGCTGCACCCACCTGAAACTTCGCTGTGGGTGTGAGCTGAGTAAGGAAACAGGTGGGCGCAGGGCCTCCCTTTTGTTAACACAGAAGTCACAGAAAACAGCATGGCCCTGGAGGAAGAGGCAGCAAGCCACTTCAGGTTCTGGCTGATGCTCCTGGAAAGTCAGCCTTTCGCCTGCTCCCCAGCCCTCCTGCTGCTGCTGCTGTGAGCTATCTGTTTTCTGGAACAAATCCCCCCTGCTTAAACCTCAGACAGTGGCTGCTCTGATCTGAACCGGGGAGCCCTGACCAATGCAATAGGCACATTCAGGTGTTACCACAAATCACTGTAAATACTTTGGGGCCAGGAAAACTAAACCTCCAAAACTGACTCACTTCGGTTAATTTTCATTTATTAATTCAAGGTTTAAAATGTAGGATCCTCTAAGGGATTTAAGGCCACAGTATTTCTTAATCTTTTATGGGGAGAAATATCATAAGAGTACAAAACATCCTTTTTTAAAGTTATTTCATACTCTTTAATATAATATATAAAGTTAAAATGTAAAGGGACATGAGAAAATATAATGGCAGTGAGTGATATTGATTCAAAAAAGTGGTACATCGATTAAAAAATAGAAACAGCAGGAACTAAAGTTACCTAAAGGAGTAGCTGAAAAAAAATTTGTAGTAGTGGAAAGTATACTAGGATGGAATTTTATTTTATTTCAGTTGTTTATTCTCTCAGCAATTGAAAAAGCATATTTTAATGTCTGTCCCGAGAAAAGGACAAAATTATTTTATGGGTCACCACCATAGGTCATAATCTATGAGCTGCTTTTGTTTTTAACCATTAAATTCCTGATCCCTGCTCGTTTGGGGACTAGAACTCTGACTCACCCGGTCTTTTCCTCTCCACCCCTGATCACAAGCATTAGCAGGGTTTTGGGGGCTCAAATGGCATGACAGTGCAGTGCAAGTGCCCATGGCAGACATCAGTACTGAGGAGCAGAGCCCGATTTCAGACTCCGTACAAGGCCCCGGGAAGTCACTACCAAACACCTTAAGATAGGAAATTCCATACTTCTTTTACTTGACCAGCTACTGACCACCTTCTATATGTCAAACACCATGCCATGCCTGGGGATCCAAGGATAAGAAAGATAAACCTCTTGCCCTCCAAGAGAGCTCAGTCCCATGGGAAAGGTCAGCGAGTATAAAAATAGTTGAACAACTTCATGATAAATGCTCTAATAGAGCTGGGTGTTGGGTGGGGATCCCTAATTGTTCTTTGAGGAGAGAAGAAAACGCAAAGTCTACAGACTAGCACCTCAGAACACTCACTTTTGCACATGCAAACTACTATGCAGAGTTACCTTTTCTCTAGGTGGATTCCCAAGTAGCAAAAGAAATGAGTTTACCATTCTTTACTATTTGCCCTATGTAAATCAATACCCAGGAGAGGAATGTCCATATTTACATTATTTGAATAGTTTATGAAAGTTAATAAGCATGTGAGTTTTTTTAAAAAAGAGAACTATTTACAAAAACCACTTAATTTCTCTACCTATGCACCATTCTTTAGATACCACATGTGCACCTCACTCCCCCAACACACACACACACACACACACACACACCCAGAGTATATATGATGGAATGTAGCATGAAATGTTATAGGTAGCAGTACTTTTTAAAAGATCTGTAAAACCAGCAGGCTCACAGATCACTCTTTTCTTCCTTCCTCCTCACCCATCTATCTACCCTCAGTTTTTATCCAAATATGTTTCATATAATAAGATCTCAAAAATAAATGTAAGGAACTGTCCCATTAAGCCATGTTCTGCTCTAGAGGATTCTCTTAGTTTGGGGTCACTGGGAAGCAAACCCTGAGACAAAGATTTGTGTACCAGTAGTCAACTAAGCAGTGAGAGGGAGTGGGGAGGTGAGATAAGGAGGAAAGGGAAGCTGATCAAGGCATATTACCAAGTTGGGCAACTGGAGCTTAATTCTGTGAAGGAACCTTGGAAGCCAGTGTAGAATAGGCGCCTCTGAGTCCCCCTGCCCAAGGGGCAAGGACTACCAACTCCCTTCATTCTCCGATAAGGCTGCTCCCTGGGAGTATTAACTCCCCCATTGTCTCACCCTGCCAGAGCATTGGCCTAAGTGGCCCGAGAGAGGCCTCAGGCACCATTGCAGGTGCTGACAGTTGAAGGCTGGATCCATGCACAGCAGACACTAATTGCCCAAGGGATACAGGTAGGGCACCAAGCCTGTCTTCCACAGGATAAAAATAAAGTTCCTCCATTTTAAATTCTAGTCGATTTTATCTATATCCTAAAGATGGCTAAGTTATAGTCATTCCTAGACAAAGTAAAGTGTGGTTAGTAGTGAATAATGAAACTGAAAATCAATTATAACCTACAGATAAATTCCATTCCGTAGGCTTTTCAAAACTGATTTAGTTTCCAAACACATTAGCAGTGTATAGGAGTACTGCATACAGATAACAAGCAAAAAATGAATAATTAATAACTAATAATACAGACAATAAACAAAGAGCAAATAAATAAAAGTAGAATTATTTCAGACATTTTAGTTTGGCAAATATGCTACCCTGGCTCCTGTCTAGATTATATTGTCACTTGTGGTGACAACTTCCATGCTGTGTTTCAATGCTGGTACCATAACAAATTATGCAAGTTGCCATTTATTTTTAAGGAAAGAAGAGAGTAAATAGAAATTTGAGGAGTAGGAGGATTGAAGACAAATATGGCCCAAATAAAAAATTTCTAATAATTATGTGAATTCAATGACTTTTCCCATCTGTATAAAATTAAAAAAATAGAAGTAGGCTTGAGTACATGTTTCGAGGCTGGAAACCGCACTGGTGCTCACTCCGAGTTCTCTGCGGAGAATCTCTTGGTGTCAGTGCAAGAACAGAACTGGCCTCAGGATGTGCCATATCCAGTCCTTTTCCTGAGGACTCCTTAGAGGTCACATGAAGAAGACAATAAGATGTCTAACTGCTTTGCCTTTCTCCCAGGGGCTTTTCTTTTGTCTTGAACGAAGAGTCTATAGCCAAGCCAAGAAATCCATGAGTATTAATTAATTAGGTAACTACAAAAGCCAGCATTTGTTTTGGTTGTGCTGAGAAAGCCTGTGTATTTGTGCATTCACTACAGTGTGTCTATTTCCTCCCCCATTTCTAAACCACAGCCTCCATAAAAGCTGCTGGGACTCCATCAAAAGCTTCATTAAGAAGTTGCCTTTTGCTCTCATTTAGCCAAAAAAATGAGTGGATTCCCTTCATGATGGACAGCTTTCTGGAGCTTTTTTCTATAGTCTCCAAAAGTTCTCCTTATAACCAGGGATGTATTAGATTCAACTCTAATTTCCCCCTCAAAACTAGTTATGGCTCCTCTTCTCCCCTTCCCTTCTCCCCTATACTTCATTGTTTTTGTTTTTGTTTTGTTTTTTTTTTAAGATTTTATTTATTTATTTGACAGAGAGAGACAGCCAGCTAGAGAGGGAACACAAGCAGGGGGAGTGGGAGAGGAAGAAGCAGGCTCATAGCAGAGGAGCCTGATGTGGGGCTCGATCCCAGGACTCTGGGATCATGCCCTGAGCTGAAGGCAGACGCTTAACTGCTGTGCCACCCAGGCGCCCCTCCCCTATACTTCAATACAAGTGGCCAGGCCATTCTATTTTTCTTATTTATACAGACGAGCCAACTCACTGAATATTATGGCTTGATTATTTTAAGAGACACTGATGACTGTCTACCCGTCTCCTCACACTTCCACCATCATATACTCTAAAGAGGAGGACACTTTTCTCAGCCCCTGGCGTGAATCATAATTAACCTAAGTCTATCATGAAATCCTATTCCCCTTGCCAGTGGTTAGTTTAAACATGACGTAATGCTGGCCTGTGAGATGTGAGAAGTCTCTTGGGAGTTTTCTGGGAAAGATGCTCCTCACTGATAAAAAGAGAAGTGTGGGAGAAAACTCTTCTTTAATCTGCCTCTGCATGTCATCATCTTCTTCATGTGACTCCTCGAACTTTGGCAGCCAGGTGGGGTCACGAAGGAAGCCACCTTAGGATGACAGACTGAATGATAGAAAACAGAAGGCACCAAGGTCCTTCATGAGGCTGTGAGCTGCTGACTCTGTCAACCCTGGAACTGCTTTCTCTCTACACTCCTCGTTAAGGTGGTAAATCTTCTTATTATTTAAGCCATTTTGATAGCTAAAGACACCCTGATACTAACACTTCGTTACACGAAGGAAAAGAAGACTTTTAAAGAAGAAGAGATTAGAAGCAGAGATGAAGAATTGGTGAACACTCATTTGTACTTAGAAAGCACTAAGTCTCCTAATTTAAACTGCGAAAGGCATGATGGCTCTTTTCTACTTGAACATTGGTATGAATCTTTAAAAAATCATGACAAAGTGAACTATAATGAACTATGAAAAACAGATCTATAGTAAGAAAAAATATTTGAATAAATGACTAGAAATTATTTGTCAATAGTAAATCTGGAAACTAGGACAACATGGTATTTGTTTAATTTGAAAATATAATTTTTGTCATTAATTCAAAATTCTCAAATGTTAAAATTTTTAGGAGTTATCAAAAAGTATCAGAATTCAAAATGATTAAAATTTCACCAGTGTTCCCTTCCTTCCCTTGGGTAGAGATATATGAGCTATGAGAGCAAACAGGAGTAATCTAAAATGACGAGTAAGAAGGGAAAGAATGAAGTAAAGAGCATGGATAATTCAGCAGAACAAAAAATACAAAATATATAAATCAACGAAGTGAAAAAGATAAAAAAAAATTTCCTAAAATTTCTGGTCTCCCTCCTCTTCTCCCCTAAAATTAAGAAAACATACTTTCATAGATACTAATAAGTCTTTTTTTTTTCCTATAATTTCCTGGAGATAGAGAGGAGAGAAAAAAATCACTAATATAAGGAATTACTTTGTTTTCATGGTCTGAAGCCTCCAACTTAAGAAATTAAGATGAAGTCATTAGGTGTTAGAAGCACAAGGTTGATCATTACAATTTTTTTTATTATGTTCAGTTAGCCAACATATAGTACATCATTAGTTTTTGATGTAGTGTTCAACGATTCATTAGTTGTATATTAACACCCAGTGCTCATCACAACATGTGCCCTCCTCAATACCCCTCACCCGTTACCTCATCCCCCCACCCCCATCCCTTCTGTAACCCTCAGTTTGCTTCCCTGAGTTCAGAGTCTATCATGGTTTGTCTCCCTCTCTGATTTCTTCCTATTCAGTTTTCCCTCCCTTGATCATTACAATTTTTAGAAGAAGGAAAATAAAGTTCTAAGAACTATCCATGACATTTATTCATATAGATGGCATTATGGGACACTTTCATCTGAAAGTCTTTCTAGACCTCTCCAGGGCTGAGTTAGGGGCCTCTCCTCTATTCTCTAACTGCATCCTGTGACAACATCTATTCTCATATGAGCTCCCTTACTGGACTGCAGGCACCCTAAAGGTCAGGGTCACACTTAATTCACTATTGAACTCCCAGCACCTGGCAGTGCCTCACATGTTTGAACAGGACCAAGCTTGCATATTCCTCATTCTTCAAAATTCATCTTGCTCATTACCTCCACTGTCGAAAGTGTAACTTTGACAATTACGTACTTTCATACCATTCTGTTCAGCTCCACTCCCAGACTGAGAACAATTAGATTTCATTCATTTCTGTATTCTCAGTGTCTAGGACAATTAGTCACACATAGTGTATATTCCATAAATGTCTGAACAGTGATCAAAATCAACAACACACCAAGCACTGTTGCAAAGGTAGTAGGGATCACAACTCCTATGCATGATTTTGTCTCTTACAGAGGCATCTCAGTTTGTACACTGGACATCAATCAGAAAGTGGAAGTTTATTGCCAAATAGCCCTTATCTGGAAGCTGACTTACCTATGGGAGCTGATAATAATGTTAGCATTGACAAAGAAAAATGACAACCTGGAAAATGGTTTTGCACAGATGCTTCACATTATCTCAGAGATGATAACACCCACTGCAATGACCTGGCCCAAAAGAGGCACAAAGCTACCCAGTTTTCCATATCCTGTCCCTTTATTCAATTTCTTTTCCAATTTTGGAATGGATTTTATGTTTTTATAGAATTTCAAAGCTAGGCAAGACATTCTCAGAACAGATCAAAGCACCTCAACCTATTAAGGTCTTGAGAAGTTAAGTATTTATCCTAGATCATATAGCATATTACAGCAGAGCCACCATTTACCTCTTGAAAGAGGAGACTACCAATTCCAAAGAATCTGCTTTGTCTCCAAATTTGTTTCTCCTCTCTAGCTTTAGTATGAAGATCTTCAGTACGTACTACTAAGACAGTCTGCAACTTTCTCATTCTCAAACCATTTTTCAAAGAACAAGAACTCCTGCCACCTACTCTTTTCTTCCCCTCCTTAGCATTAGAGAAAAAGGGAAAAACAAAACCCAAAACCTCTTCGTAGTGATTTGAGTAATGGTCTTGCTCTTGCTGAGGTACTAATAAGGTTATGTCTATTTTTCAGTAATTATCATTTGAATGTTATAGACAATCTTACCAATAGTCAGGAATCTTTGCCACTTATAGAACCCCAGATTTGGACTGAGATGGGATGAGATCATGAAGAAGAGGAAGACAATGTTTTTCAAGACTTACCTTTCCTAGCAAGGTGGTGAAATCTAATTTTGAGGTTGTCCTAAGTGCCACAACCCTATAGTTGTAATTGTGTGTGTGTGTGTGTGTGTGTGTGTGTGTGTGTGAGAGGGGGCCAGTTTTCAAAAGTTAAATTACACAAAATCACTTAATTCAAAATTGTTAAAAGATGGAGTATTAATATGCTCTAAAAACAAAAATAAATATTGATAACATAAGACTATGCAACGATCACTCATTCACTCTATTACACTTTAGCATACTAAGTACTGAGCTTAGAGCAAAGATTGTGTTTACTGTCAGCAAGGAAATTAAGGAGCATGACAATGTCAGTAAGGATGTGAAAGAATAATTTACCATAGATAATCGGGTTAGCTTTTGTTATGATTGTTATATGCTCCAAATTTACAATTAATGTTAGGTTAATATTCAAAATGCAATATTCTAATGCATAATTCATGTCAGGTTTTTATTTTGAACATGACAGAAAAATGCTAGAATTGTGGATTTCAATGAGATGATTGGATGGAATGTAAAGCCTACCATGAAATCAAGATACAGTGACAAATTGAGTTTTAAGACGCAACAAAAACTGATTAGCTCCATTTTCTTGACTAGGCAAAAACCAACATAGGATAAACTCTGTTTAAAGTGGAATTAAATTATGATCGAGGAAAGAAGAAGGTTGGTGCTACGAAAACAAAATGAAAAAATAATCTAAGCTTTCAGTGAAATAAAGTTCCCTAATTTTATTTATAGCAGGTGCTGGTTGACTGCAAGTTAACACCGAGACAGGCAAAATAACAAAAAGTCGGTATTTCTAAACTTCAGTCACCATTTCATCATCATGGTAATCTAATATATGGACTTAAGCTAAAATTTTGACTACAGCATAAAGCAGATTACTATATTTAATTTTGAAGTGAAAAGGGAGGAAAATGAAGTTCTGTATTAGCATACTTCCATTAGTATGGAAGTATGTTTCTGGGTCTCACATTTTTGCTGAGTAGTGCTTATGCCAAAAAAAAAAAATCTGTTTTTATGCACCAGAAAGCCAGGGCTTAATCTACCAACAGAGGCCAAATCAGAATCTACTACTAGGAAGGATCTAGTGTCCCTGAATGACAGCTTATGGCTGCACTCATTGATTTGCAATGCACAAAAAGTCACAGTCGGCTGTGTAAGAGGAGGAGATGGGGACACATGACTAGCCCGTCTCTGATTACACGGGTCTTCCTATTTCCAAGTCATGAGGGTGGAGGGGAGCCTGGCTAAATAAAGTGCTTCAGAACCTTCGTGTTTGCTGAACCTCACTGAGATGGCTGTGCAGAGTTCGTCCCACCTGCCCAAGGAGTCCACAGGAACTCAGCACAGGAGACCACCTCCTCAGGTCACAGCACAGAGCAAAGGACACTAAAAAGAGTCTTAGGCATGGCTTTCTACCAGCACTGTTTCTAGAGATTCTGAATTTCTAGAATTTATTTGAGGATAAATCAAAGTGTTAAGTCCACACAATGAAAGAAAAAAAACCTGTTAGACTCATGAAGTGTGATATCTGAAGAAGCCTCAAGGAAGGGACACAGGATCTCAGAGCAGAGCTTCTCACGTTTTGCCATGCACACACATCACCAGGAATCTGTTCCAGAACAGGCCTAGGGGAGCCCGAGACTGCACACTCCTAACAAGGTCCCAGGTGATGCCCTCTGCTGCTTTGCCCAGGGACCACACTTTGAGTAGTAAGGTTTAGAGCCAGTAGGGGTCCAGAAGACTGCCAGGGCTGAGTGTGGAAGAGCCCCCAGAGTTCTCTAAAGGCCTGGCGGTAGGGAGGGTTTGAAGAGCAGCCCAAATGAGAGGACATGTATTCCCCTCCCAACCCACAAAGCATGAGATCTCATTGGACAACAAAGATTTGGAAACTGCTGCTGGTCCAGCCCCCTCACTTTAAAGATAAGGACCCTGGGACCCAGAGAAGCTGTGAGACTTGACCACACACCCTCCTGAGAATATGCCAACACGAAGAGGATCCCCAAACCCCAAAACGCCAAAAGCCAGTTTTAAAACACCATTAGCAAAACCTCCCTTACAGTTTTGGCCCACATCCTGAAGCTGCACTTTGCATTGGTTTTCTCTTGCTCGGTTTCTAGTAGTGATAAGGTACAGCTGCCCACTGGCCCTCTGAACACGTCTTGTTACATAATCTATTACTTTAATGTATTTCTACTCAGCCTCATCCACAAAGGATTTGATATAACTTACATAATAAAACAGAAAATTGAGACAAGCAAGAGTAGGTGGAACTAAGAAACAGGGAAAAGGAGAACACAGATATGCCGGCCAAAAATTGTGGCTACAGTTGAACTTCAAATTGAATTCCAAATTTCTTGGAATGTATGATGATTACCATTATTACTACTATTGTTGCTGATATTGATGGTAATGTCTTGCCTATGACAAGAGAGTATTTCAATCTCCGGATCCTTTGTGATATAAGCCAGTTTTCATTTTAGACACATAGCAGTGGAAGTGTCCCCAAGGATGACATCAGAGATTTTTTTAAATAGAACTCATTCAGAAACAGAATTCCAACTTACATATGGAATAATGCACTTTGATGTCTAATTTAAGAAAGCCTTCTCAACTCTTACCTTAATCCCAGTTTCTGTATTTGGTACCTATATATAAAGCACCTGCACTGTGCAAGACATTCTACTTGTCTGAGGCACAGCCTCTGCCTTTGAGGGGCTTACAATCCAGCAGGAGGGAAGACAAATAATTACAAGTTATAAGAAAGCAGCATGCACCTTCAAAGGATGAAATAAATATCTTAAAAAGAGAACCACAGGCCAAGGTAAGAGATAATCATAAGAAAACATCCAACCCTAAAATAGTGATGGTGTCAATTATGACAATACCAAGTGCCGTGTAAGGACCAATGATTTGGCACCATGCATTGTGTTAAGAGACTATTATAATCCTCACTTCTGAAATGAAGAAACTAAGATATAGACCTTCATTTAAAGACACAGGCAATTAAGCGGCAAACCACACCTAGTAATAATGAAACTGAGACCCCACTTCTGAATCCTGGGCACCTCCCCACTATGGGATCCTGATTTCTGAATTTACAAAGTGAGACACAAATGAATTACAACTGGGAACACAACTCAAAGATATATATTCTCTGAACCAAGGTTGATAATCTGAATAACCAGGAAAAAAGGGAGAGGCGCTCTCTTGACCTCCATGCCCTGCAAAGTATATGTTCCAATTTTCATGACAAGAATCTTTCAGAAATTGTAGAGCAAGAAGACTGACACGAATCTCTGGCAGAGCTGAAGAACTGATGATTAAACAGATGGCTTGTGAGCATTTAGAACATGAAGCAGCGGCCAGCAGGGACTCACATGGGCTTATGGAAAATAAGCCATACTAAATTAACCTAATTTCTTTTTGTGAGAGAGTTATTTGATTGGTTGATGAGAGAGAAGCAATTAGTCATGGTATATCATGATTTCAGCCCATCTGATGAAGTCATGTTAACAGATGTCAATGAGAAGAGTGTTGTGATATCCTTTTAATATGGGAGATAAGGAATCTTCACGTGGATTCAAGGCTGGTTGAACAAGCAGACCAGTCATGCTGGAGTCTTGGGTCTCAGGCCACTTTGCAGATGTTCCCTCTCATAATGCTATCAGAATCCATCCCTAACAATATCTTCACCAACATTTTATTAATGACTTGGATGAAGACCCGAAAAGACACATTGACCAAGTTTGTGGAAGACACAAAGCCAGGGAGCATAATCAATAGACACAGGCAGAGTCAATTTTTCAAAGTAACTGAAGAAGCTGAAATGTGAGCTGAAACCACCCAAGTTAAATTTTGCAAGACTAAACCTAAGGTTCCACAGTTACAGGTGGGGAAATCAAATTCTCAAATCTAAGTTGAATGAAACAATTAAGAGTAAAATGGCTGACCATTCTGTGGGAAGGAGAATAGCTGACCCCAAGATTCCATATGAGACACCAATATGATGTGACTGCTAAGAGCTCCTGAGGTTCCAAGCTGATCCTGAAATGTATGAAAGGTTGTCGTATCAATATACTTGGTTCCATCAGGCCTGGGAAACTCATTTCAAAAGAAATATTGTCACCAAAGTCAGCCCAAGGAATGATGATTAAGATGTTTAGGAGTGCTAAAATCAGGTTATCCAAGGAACAGAGAAATGAGAGGGGCAGAACTAATATATTTTGAGCAATAACTTATGAAAATGTGTTAGAAATGTTTGCTGTGTTGATATTTATATTTAATACTTATAATCATATAGAATATTTATTATTTTCTCCACCATACAGATGGGAAAACTGAGGCTGATTAACTTAATTATCCAAAGTAAGTGGAGAGATTAACATATGAACGCAGAAGAGTCTGACTTAAAGCCAAGACTCTTTCTACTTCATTAGTAATTGAACCTCTTTCTAGCAGTTAAGACATTGATAATATTGAGAGCAGACAGACTAAGGAGGGACAGGATAACAACACCCTACAGCTCTTGTACATGCCAGGGTTTCATGCCTTCACTCATTCTACTTCCCCTGCCTGGACACCTCTGTCTACCAGATTCATATTCCTCCTGTGAGATTTGGATCCTATGCTCTGTCTTCTACAAGGTCTTCTCCATTCCATAAAAATGGGATAAGTGTACCTCCATCTAGCATACCTACCCTGCAAGGGGTTGAAAGTGCCTCTTTATATCCTCGTTGACATGACTGGTCTGTAAACTCTTTGAAAGCAAGAGCCATGTACGATTTGTTTTTATTTTTTCTTCATAGCAGCTTTACTGAGATAAAATTCACCTACAATAAAATTCACTTTTAAAAAGTGTACAATTCAGTGGTTTTAGTAGTATACTCCCACAGGTTTGCAACCATCACCACCATCTCATTTGAGAACATTTTTATCATCTTTGGTATGGACTGAATTTTTTGTCCCCTGCCCCCCAAATTTATATGTTGAAGTCCCAACTCCCAATACCTCAGAATATAATTGGTTATTTGGAGAGAAAGTCTTTAAAGAGGTGATAAAGTTAAACTGAGGCCATTAGCGTTGGGCCCATTTCCAATACGACTGGTGTCCTTATAAGAGAAACACACGAAGGGCACATGCAGGAGCATGCACACACAACAGAAAGGCAATGTGAAGCAGAGTGAGAAGGTAAAGAGAGAGGTCTCAGAGGAAACCAACCCTGATGGCACCTTGATCTTGGACTTCCAGCCTCCAGACCTGAAAGTGTTGTTTAAACTACCCAGTCTGTGGTTTTATGTTATGGCAGTCTAGAAAACTAATACAATCCCCAAAGAAATTTCTTACCCATTAGCAGTCACTCCCCACCCCCACAACATCACTGTTCTTGGCAACGACTAACCTGCGATTTCTGTCTCTGTGGATTTGCCTATTCTGGATATTTCATATAAATGGATCATACAGTATGTGGTCTTTTGTGACAGGCTTCTTTAACTTAGCAGAATGTTTTCAAGGTTCATCTATGCTTTATCAGTACTTCATTCCTTTTCATAGCCAAATAACACTCCATTGTATGGAGATACAGATATGCATGTGCGCGCGCACACACACTGCATTTTATTATCCATTTGTCAGCTGATGGACATTTGTGTTGTTTCCATTTGTTGGCTACAATGAATAATGCTGCTAAACACTTTTGTACAAGTTTTTGTGTGGACATATGTTTTCTTTTGGGTGTACATCTAGAAGTGAAATTGTTACCAATGATTAGAAGGGCTAGTGCTTGGTTTAGTGTTCTGCTGTCATTGGCTTGAAATTCTTAATAATTTTTAACAAAGGGCTCTGCATTTTCATTCTGTACTAGGCCCCACAAATGATGTAGCCAGTCCCACCTGTATTATTCAAGCACAAAAGCTATTTATAGTTGACTCTTGCTAAACTAATCAACCTCATTCTTGGTCACTGGGTCTATTTTACTTTTACACATTTTGATAAATCGAGGAAGGGCTCAAACCTGCCAATCCTCTATGTGTCTATCACTGCTATAAATGCTTTTAACATGGAAGGGGTACAAGACGATGATTACAGATGAGGAAGCCAGGAGGCCATAGGAATATTTAAAGGAACTGAAACATCTTTATCTGTTGAAGCAAATCAGGTGCTCAGAGCAATGCTACCACCAGTGGGGCCACTTAAAAATTAACTCTAGAGTCAGTAGAAAAAGCCAATCAGATGGGAATCCACTGTGTGCATACTTGGATACACATATACCTCACACCATGTGGACGGATCTTAATTTGGTTCAGTTCCTGAAAGGGCTACATGGAAAAATTAAATGCACATTGACAGAGCTTCAGTGAATGACAAGACTCTCTGATGGGTTTTTTATAACATTTTAAAATCAGGTTTATTTCTTGTGGGTTACACTTCTAAATTTCTAACTTATGTCAGGGAAATAACTATTGAGTCATAATGGCTTTACCCTATTTAAGAATGTATGTAAAAAATGAAATTAATGTGTATAATAAAATTTCCTCTTGTATTTGAATCTCCAGCTCCAGAAAAACTACCCTGAAATACATGTGAAGCAACGCATAGTTTTGATGAGCTAAAACATATTTTCAGGGGCACCTGAGTGGCTCAGTCAGTTAAGCATCTCCCTTCAGCTCAGGTCATGATCTCAGGGTCCTGGGATTGTGCTCCACATTGGGTTCCTTGCTCTGTGGGGAGCCTACTTCTCCCGCTGCCTCTCCCCCCCGCTTTTGTGCTTCCTCTGTTAAATAGGTAAATAAAATCTTTTTTAAAAATAAAAAAATAAAACATATTTTCATAGGAACAAAGAAAAACAATGCTTAAAATGACACTGAAAATGCATTTTCAGTGTCAATTAAAGGTTCTCCTAAACTAGAGATCAGTAATACCCTGTAGTTTACCTGGAATTTTTAAAAAACCTTTTCATATGAGCCATCCTTATAGAACTGCAAAATCAAACAAAGCAGTGCTATTTAAGTACGTATTCTTTTTAAAAGGTAAAGTTATACTATTATTAATGGGAAACAATATAAAAAGACAAATGTCTGGTATTTTCTAGATCAACTTTGATCGATTTTATAGTCACAGAAAATTAAGACAAAAGAAAATTTAAAACTTCATCTTTAATCAATTAGAATTCGTTTTCAAAATGTAATGGTTAAATCCTTAGTAAAGATCCAGGAAATCTTATATTTGGTCTCAGTTCTCTAGTGCAGATTTGAGCTAATCACCTCTCCTCAACACCTCCGCTGTACCCTGGGACAATTCATCACCCAGACAGACACGTTTGTGAGGATCAGGGGCTAATAGGAATGACAGTCTTAGGATCTCAAGTTAGGGGTCTTGTCTATATTATAGTATAAGTTATTTAAGGGAACCAGGATGGAAATTTTGAGACCTCAAGAGATGGAGCTGAGTCAATGGGTTTTATTTACATAAAATACAATGATAAGTGATATCTAGATTTTACACCAACAGTTTCAGACCTCTGAAGAGCGGATTCTTCGGTGTCTGAACAGCCCTGATCCAGGGCTGATTTTGCTTTCCCTCAAATGGGGGACCAATGACAGGAGAGGTTGCCTGCCTCTGTGGAGGGCATCTGTTCTGACCCTCTTTATTATCTTCTTTCAAGGAAGAAACTGGGGACCCTTGATGACCCAGCTCTACATCTGGGCATACAACAGCAAGCTTCTCTCTATCTCCCCCAGAACCGTAGATAGCACACTGCCATGATTTCTGACCAAGAGGGACTTGGTCAGGAGTTTGAAACTCCTATGAGTGTACATTTTCCCTCACTGAAACACATAGCCCATATTTTGGGAGGGGGGGAGAATACCCATATCTCAGGGTAACACTTAAGAATAATAAACAGTTGGGGCGCCTGGGTGGCACAGCAGTTAGGCGTCTGCCTTCGGCTCAGGGCGTGATCCCGGCGTTATGGGATCGAGCCCCACATCAGGCTCCTCCGCTGGGAGCCTGCTTCTTCCTCTCCCACTCCCCCTGCTTGTGTTCCCTCTCTCGCTGGCTGTCTCTATCTCTGTCGAATAAATAAATAAAATCTTTAAAAAAAAAAAAGAATAATAAACAGTAGTCACTGCACATTAGATCCATCTGCTCCCCCAAAGAAACCATTAATGAAGGTATCTGGAGATTTTCAGGCCCCAACTGGAGGAATTTCCTTAGGGCCTCCATATCACTGACCGTGGCCAGGGGAAAACCCTAAGTGTGCTGGCCACTGAAACAGAAACGAAATCTTTTCAGGCAATGAATGAAGTCAAAGCCTGAAAAGCTAAATGCCCCTCTGAAAATACTGAACTCCTAACATATCTAGGGAGACTGTCTGCAAGGGCAGGAACAGGGACAGCTATCCATTTTGAGATCTCCCTATCCCATTTCCATAGAATCTATTCATCCAGTGTCAAATCTCTTCTGCAGAGCAGAGAGAAAGACACAATGAGACAGACATGGAGAGAAGTGCTAGCCAGAGATTTCATAAAAGTCTCCAGTGACCTCGAGGCAGTGAAATGAGGTTAAAATCCTTCAGAAGAAAACTTGAGGGCCACTTCTCTCAATACACAGTCATCCTTATTCCCCTATAAAATGGCTCCAACTCTCCAGGGAAAAGGAACTGAATAACACAAAGCATACTTGGTTTCTGTGCACTATTGCCCAGATACAGAAACATAAGCATATGGAGAAAGGTTGTGTCCTTCTGCTACTGGAAAAACAAGAGCTTTAGTGATAGGTTTTGCTACAAAATTCCTTCCAATGATCTTTTGTCTTGGATGTTTCTGTCAGTCACTATTTACTATCATTTTAACACCAAACATAATACAATCTACTAGCATTTATCAGATAGACACCCACCCACACTTCCTATCCTTCCGTTTTATTTTTTTCCATACCACTTAAATCATTGCCTATCTTTCGTAGCACTACTCATTGTCTCTCTCTCTCCACAGCCCCACCAGAATGTCCTGAGAACATGACTTGGTGTGTTTGCTGCTGTATCCCATGCCTAGGACAGCACCTGATATGGTTAGCGATCTACCCATTGACCAAAAACTGAATGAAGGAGTTTACATTGCAGGTTACTTAAGGTAAAGACTGCTTCCTAATTGTTACTGACTGAATGACTCTGTTGCACTAAGTACTTGGCTGATATAAACTGGATCCCTTTGGGTTTGTTTGTTTGTTTGTTTGTTTGTTTCCTGTAGAACCTGGCATGACAGATCTTCAAATCAAAAAAGTGATCTTTCCCCACCCAGGGAAGAGGAAGATGTCAGGGCTCTCCTGTCCCCAGGGGTAACATGGCCTGGCCAGTTTATTAAGATATCACCCTTGCCTGAGGCTCGTCTTTCTGCTACCATAGAAGTAAAGCAAGTTTAACTAACTTGGAGTGAGGAGGTGGCAGGGACTGGGTGCAATGCTGCCCAAGTGCACCTTTGACAGGTCATTTCCAACTGTAGTTTCACATATCAGGGGACACTCACCAATCTAAGTTGTAAAACCCCTCCCTTGGCCATTTTCAGCAATTCCATGTCCATCAAGTGGGTCCAGATGTCTTTCACTGGAAGGACTAAAGGACTAGGTTTATCTTTTGCATCAGGGCTTATCCCAAAGTGGCCAAAACGGCCTTCTGTTCAGTGCTGCAGATTCATGAAGTGCTTCACATGTTGACTGTTGATAAGAGCTCCAAGCAAAATGACACCCTCTGTCTCACAGATACACTGACAGTTCGGAAAGATGTTCCCCATACAGCTTTAAATGTATTTCCCTATTCGGGGCTACCCCAACTGTAATATACCAGGAATTAAAATCTATATTAATTCTGTAATTATCCTGGGAGCAATATAGTCACAGTGCATTGCATTTTTGCATATTAAATTTGGGGGTGTTAAATTTAAATTTAAAACACCCATTTTTTGTTGCCCTGTTTTATACAGTTTTATATTTAATAGACCTCAGAAGAATGGAAGTGACGTGTATCTCTCTCAGCCTCTCAGAGACCCTGATCCCTCTCACCTCGGGGCCCTTCTGATAGGGCTATTTGAGTTCACATCCTACTTTCAGCCCAAATGCCATTTTCTGGAGGACAATGACTGTAGCTGCTTCATCTCTTGGGCAGCTATCAACTAGATGCTGGTTAAATGAAACTGTTCTTTGCCATTCTCATGGACAGAGGAGAGTTAAGTCTGGCTAAATTCGTGGCTTTTTCTTTCAAGACACAGCACACATACATCTTTGTGTACCCATAAACTAGGAAATGTCCATGTAATACAAAGATAACAAGAAAAACTAAACCATGCCAGTTAAAATGGTCTGAGGAAATAAAAAGATTTCCCCAAATTTATTTCTTAGCCAACTTGTGCTTTTCCTAGGAAGAAATTAAAAGTATATTAATGACCTATTTTTAGCCTTTTATTCATTTGACCAGTGAAATTAAAATATTGGTAGACTGTAATTAAATGAAGATGACATTATGGACCCTGAATTAATACTGTCATTGGAGACGCTGCCGTGTGCTAATAGTCGGTCTGCATGTTACATTACCACCATCTGCTGCTCATGACGGTCAGTTTCAAAATAGTGACTTTCCTTCTTATTCCCCTTCCTAAATCGTTTGTAAATTTAAATACAACATAAGTTCACAACCACTAATTTCAACATGCACCCATGGTGTGCGGCACGGGTCGCATTTCCTAAATTGGGCTCCTTGCTACTCTAGTGCTAGCAAGAGTGGCCTGGAAAAAAAGGGATTTCAGTGGTTGAACAAGTTTGGGAAAAGCTCTTGAAGAGTCATAATTTACGCCAGCAGATTTAAGTCTGTGAAGACTCCCTCAGTAAAAAAAACTGGTTTAACTTTGTGGAACCAAGTGTTTTCTAAACTTACTTAATCATGGAACTCCTTTTTATACAGAACACCTATTATCATTCTCAAAGGTACCACCCTTTGGTGCTTCATAGCTATTGATGTTTCATTGTATCAAATGCCTACAAGCGAACTAGACAATTTTACAACGTGATGTTTGCTTATAAATAATGTGCCACCAGATTTACATGTATTTTCTTACATCACCTCCAGGAAACACAGGATGGCAAAGTAACTTTGTTGTCACTATCACTTCACAGCAAAGTTATTTCCAAAAGTGAAAAATATCCCACCACTAGGCCTCAATAACAAGTTTCCAGTGGTGTTTCTCAAACTTTTCCAGCAAAATACCTCTAAGAGCAAAGAAGGATAAATTCAGACCCCTGAGATGGGGCTTGCCAAAGCAGAACATCTGAAATCTCATGCTTTGTTTTTAAAATTCATGCAACAAATAGTGCCATGTTTGTGAAATGACAAATGTTCAGGATTATTCACTGCAGCAGTGTTTTTAACAACAAAAGATTAAAAACAACCCAAATGTACATCAACAGGAAAGTGAATATATTATAGTATAGGCATACAGCAGAATATATTTTACAGCTGTTAAAACGAAGAATGGGAACATTCTCTAATATTAACATGGGAAAAGCTCCAAGATATTGTGGCACGTGAAAAAAGCATGAAACAGGACTGTGTAAAATGTGAGTTTTTATCACAAAGGGCAAAAATAAGAATTCCAGAGTTGCTTACATATGCATATGGCAACTCTGGAAAAATCCATAGGAAATTCTTAACAGTGGTTACCTTTTGGGGAAGAGGATGGGAACTCAGAAAAAGGAGGACAGGGATGAGAAGAGACTTTGAACAGTATATCTTTTTATATTTTTTAAGCCATATGAATGTGTAACCTATTAAAATTATATTAAACATTTAAAAATCATGTAAATTTTTCACTCTGTGATATATTCACATCTGGCCTAACTTTTTTAAAATACCCATACATTAAACGATATCCATATTTAAATTCCTGCTTGCTGGATCATCTGGACATCATATACATGGTTTAGTGTGAAAGACATGGGTTTAGGCCATTTAAAACTTGTTTGAACATATAGCCTTCATTCCATTTGAAGAACCAACCTCAACACAAAAAAAATCTGGAACCTCTACTAAAAAATGCTTGCTTAACAGTTTGGGACTTTTATCTATAAGCTGGGGTTAGAACTCTGATGCGCAAAATCAGTACTAACTTACTTTTGGAAGTGACCACACAGAAAGTGGCACAATACCAAAATGGCAACCCCAAGTGTGAAGCATCAGAGATTTCTACCCATTCTTCCATGACAGAGTGTTCAAGGGCAAGGCAAACCCCAAGGGCAAACCTCTGCTTTACAGCCCAAAGTAAGTGGAATTTCAAACTCTCCAACTATTTTCAACACATTTTTAAAAGCTTGGTGATTATTTAAAAAATAGGAATAATCAGTCTTGCTTAAGCCAAAAAATGTCCTATTATACTTCCTGAATAAAAAAAATAACAATTAAGCTTCTTTTGGTTATACTTTCATAGCACTTTTATTAAAATGCTTTTTATATATGTGAAAAAAACATGTGCCATTTATTTATATTAAAGATATGGTCCAATAAATAAATAAAATACAACACAGACATAACTCTAACGGAACAAGCAAATGCAGTATGACTAATGTCGATAAAACATACTATAGGCACCTGCATTTTATGCCCTGAAAGATATTCTGAGGACAAGTTTTGTATCCTCGTTTACTTCCTAAGAGTGGTTTAATAAACCAACAGTGCCATAAATGTCTCCGAAATTCTCTTAAACTGAAGTTTTATTTCTAGGCGTAAATAAGGCCAGAATTAAAAAGACAAACAGTGTGAACAGATGAACCAATACAGCACAACCAGCAGGGAGTCATTTGTTACTGCTTTCATCGATTCTGAATCCGTTTCAGAAGGCTGTTCTCTCTGGAATCCCTTCAGAGAAACAAACAGGCAGTGGCGACCGCATGGACTTCAGACTCTAGTACAATCTCCTGATGATCTGCTGGATATTCATAAGTGGCAGAATGATTCCACCTTGAGGTTTTAGGTTTTATTTCGGTTGTAATAATGAGTTATGAATAATTGATCACTGGGTAATAAATTATTCAGGCAGGCACACAGTTTCCAAGGAATCCTGGAGTGAGCCTAGCTAATGGCATAACAGAAGCCAGCAGCAGCTGCCAAGGGGACACCCCACAATTACCCCACGCTGCAGAGGCATGGGTATAGTTAGTGCCTCTCAGTATGGGCTTTTCAACGAGGGGCCATATTAATGCCTTCTGATTTTTTATAAAGTAGAAATCCCCACAGGGTACTCTAGTGTCTGTCTAAGTGCGGTTATGAAATACTGAGCCCTGACTTCTTCATCCATCAAAGAAGGATATTTGTTATCAGCCGAGTGCAACCTTTGTTACTGAAACTAGTGTTGAAAAAAAAAACACTGTAAAATCAAGAATGTATTCTACACACACATGCGTGCACGTGCACACTTCTGTGTATACATATACATATATATCGTTTCCATGTGTGTGTATGTGTATACAGACATACATCCACACAGAGGTTTTAAGATTATGCCAGGCTAGCACAATAATGCCAATATAAGCTTTACCTTGAGGAAATCTGTTTTTCTCAGTTTTCAAAAACTTTTGAACGTAACTCATGCTTATGAGCTCAAAACTCAACTTTTTTAAAGGCTTACTAAAAGTCTCCTTCAGATACGCAGCAAGTCCCATCCATATCAAATACCCAAATGCTTTACTTCCCTAAGTATTGGTTTTTTTAATAATTTTTATTTTGTTATATTAGTCACCATACAGTACATCCCCAGTTTTTGATGCAATGTTACTTCCCTAAGTATTGTTAAACACATCTGTCATTGATCCTTCTTATAATTTTCCTTTGTAAAACAATTCTAAAAATAATAAAACTACCCATTAGAGCTCAATAATCATAGTACTGAAATATCTTTGAAAGAGAACATGAATTAAAAGCAGCTGATACGGCAAATCCAATTTCATAAAAAGTAGACTGGCTGATCTTGCCCCCAAATCCACAGTATCTGCATTTGTGCAAGGCCAATGAGATGGGAGAGAAGGGAGTGAGGCAATGGAGGGCTATTGGACCAAAAATCTTCCTCAGATTTTCCCTGAGGGAAGGCAGGGAACCTAATGAGGTTTTTAAGGGTTTCTCCAAACTAAAAGAAAAGTGGAAACGTCCATCAAGATTTAATGAAAATGCTGAGTGGCCCACCATACATGGGAGAAGTTGAGGGAGCTAATGCCCAAACACATTCTTTTTAAAAAATTTTTAACTTAAATTCAATTTAGGTAACATATACTAAAGGTAATACATATTATTAAGTAATACATATTACTAAAATTTCAGAGGTAGAATTTAGTGATTCATCAGGTGCATATAACACCCAGACACATTCTAATCAAAGCTTCAATATTCCAAATTTTCCACTCTTAGAAATTGGGAAACCTAGGACACATGGCAAGAGGATCAACATACAATTAAAACTTCCTTCCTCACTTGCTCAATAAAGGTCATGAAAAGCAAAGCCTGTAATTTTTCTCTGAACTAAAAACAAGAAAATTGACTGGTCTGAACCCAAAGATTAGAAAGCCACATTCAGCTAAACTATCCAATTTCACAATGATTATCACTAGCAATTGCAAAATCAACCAGTTTAACAATCTTAGAGGCTTTCATATATCATAGTCCAGGGTTTACATTTCTAAACACGTTTATTAAGGTAAAATTGATATATAGTATACTACACATATTTAAAGTATTTAATTTGATAAATTTTGACATATGGATATGCCCATGAGACCATCTCCACAATCATGATAACGAGCATGCCATCATCCCCAAAAGTTTCCTCATGCCCAGGGTTTGCTTTTTCAATAACTAAAACTTCAGGTGGGTTTTTCACATATTACTAAATAAGAGCACTGCTGTACCAAGTATGTTCTACAGCATTCAAAGGTTTCATAACTGTTCATTCATACTTATAAGTGTCAGGTAATAGGGGCCACGAAAGCAGCTGAGAAATAAAAAGGGACTGTGTTCTTGTTAAAGTATGGAATGGAAACTCAGTTTCACGGTATCTTAAAGCAATGAATGTCATATAATATTAACTGCTTATTTTTAATACTACATGAAATTATTTACATGATACATAATTAGTGTAGCACACAAGCTACTTTGAGGACTTTGTGGTGTCAATTATGTCTATTTCCCATATAAATATAAATTTACAAATCACTAGTTCCAAAAACTAAGCTTAGCAATAACTGGCCAAGAAACTAATAGTAACATAAAGGTTGTTTTTCTCCCTCGTTGACTTTTAAGTCATGCACATCACTCTAAATTCACTATTTAGAAATGGATGTCATGACAACTCAACTTTTTCCCCAGGAAAATTGGCTCAAGAGTAATAAACTAATAAACCCAGAAACTAATTTTAATCTGAGAGCTTTCCACCTTCTCATTTCTTTGACATTTACATTATAGGTGTATCTCATTCCAAGTTCTTTAAAGGTGGATGATAATCACAATTTGAATTTTCAGTTCAAAATAGTTATAAGGGTGGGCGCTAGCCAAAATTGCCCACAAGTTAATGCATGTGTCAAAAAACTGAGAAAAAAAGATGCCTCCCTCAGCTGATCCGGCTGGAGTAAGTGATAGATACAGGGGAACCACCTGCCATATGTCAGGCAGAGTGCTGGGCAGCTTGACTCACCAAAAGCTATTGGAGAAAAAAGTCTCACAAGAAGTCTGCTTGAAAAGAACCAAAAACAAGAAGGGCTAGTTATAGATTATACTTAAGGGTGTCATGCTTGCTTTGGGTCAAGAAATTAAAGTAGAGATTAAATATTGAAAAATATTCTGAAACCAACCCTGGGTTTGGTTACTGAGGTTCCTCTGGAATCCATTAAAAATCAGCTCATCTCTCTGAAAAAAGTCCATTTTTGATTAGGGGGAAAAAGTTGCGCTATACTATACACATAAAGTTTGTCCTTGCATATTACTCACTCATCCTTAAAGTATTTTACTTATTGGGGATGTCTGCATGGCTCAGTTGATTAAGCGTCTGCCTTCGGCTCAGGTCATGATCCCAGAGTCCTGGGATCAAGCCCCACATCGGGCTCCTTGCTCAGTGGGGAGCCTGCTTCTCCCTCTGCCTGCTATTCCCCCCTGCTTGTGTCCTCCCTCCCTCTCCCCCTCTCTCTGATAAATAAATAAAATCTTTTAAAAAAATTTCACTTATTGAATAAATGAGACAATATAACATTTAAAATAGGAGGCTTACACAAATCTTTTATTTTAAAAATTTGGGGTAGTCAACAATGTAAAGGGACCAGCATATCCAGTCACATTTTTAAATTATTATTTACCAAAATAACTTAGATATCCCCCCATCTCATACATTTAAATAAATAATATTCCTTATTTCCTAGGCTATTATTCAGTTGGCAAAACCATTAGCTTCCCTGCTCACAAATCCAACAAAACATCAGAAGAACAGAGTGGGATAAGCAAAGAATTTAAGCAGTCTAAAAATCTAATAAATATACCACAGTAATTTGCCTACACTCTTTTCCTGTCAATAATCTATCTGTGGTATTTTCAATAATTCACTTTTATTTTCTTTCAAATAATAGCAATGCAAGGAAAAAAGCATTTTAAAAAAGGCTTTTTGTGTGCTGTTGTTTTCTTTCTAAATTCTTCTTGGTGATTCAGTCTTCAAAGCAGGCTTTTTTTGGCCCCCTGCCCAAGCCAAAATGAAACTGAGGGGTTCCCTGCAACCTACTTATCCTAAAATATTTTATTTATTAGTCATCTCTCATTGGAAAATATTAAAAACCAGAAAAGAAGCTCATGGCTTCTTTTATGCTAATACATGCAACAAAGCAGCCTCAGGAAAATGTAAATCATTTACCCCAAAATGTTGGCTTCATTACCATGATTGAGATAAGTCAAAGTAACTGTGCACCCTTGCATTTTATTCTCTGTTTTTCCTTTCTATCTCTCAAACCTTAAATGTTGTAAGATGGCCAGACGCTCAGGGGCTTGACTTTAGTACAGAGAACTGGCAAAGCCAAAGTGAAGTCCAAGTTCAAATGAGCCCTTACCACATTTACCTAAGAGGAATGGATGCACGAGATCCTCCAGAACACGAGCTGTTTTACAAGAAATTTTAATATGCTTTCATATTACAATCTCTCTTAAAAGTTCAACGATTTTAAGGGAAAAAGACCTGATCACTACAATGAAAACTGTTTCCTCACAGGGCAAAATGGAAAGGAATCCATTATTTCCTCCAAATTGTTTTCATAACTCCATTGCATAACCACTGAATCCTATTAAACTAGCTCAGCCTACTCAATAACGTGGTCCTCCCAACACAGATACCCACTGGGGAGAACGCCTGGTCATAATACAGAAATAATAGCTTTAATAAGAGTACATAAAATGGGCTCAAAGTTGGACTCATTAAATCTACTAATGTTTTGTTTATAATGAGTCAAAAACTGAAAATAAGGATATGTTAAAATGATTAAATCACACAGAAATCCAAAAATAGGTGTTAGTACGTGCGATATATAAGCACTAGCTTTGCTGAAGGCTACCAGCTATTAAATAGCAGAAAATTACTCTCACATTCTGAGTCACTGGAAGCTTGTTTCAAATATTATAAAATATCTATGCATTCTGGTAAGACCTACTACTCATTTTTAATTATTTTTTTGACACTGTCAGGCTACGATAATCAATTTATTAATTCACTAAGAGGAAAAATGTCCTTTTTTATAAACAGTGAACACTTATACACAGAGAGAAAGGCTTTTCAAGTTCACTCCATACAATATGAAAACTGATTTCTCTACTTCTCACTGTGTCAAAAATAAATTTGAAAATGGATGAAGTCCTTTTTTTTTCTAATTACAACTCAGCATGTCAGCAAATGTGGTCATAATTCATAACTGACCCAAATATGCTTCAGTTGAATGGCACAGAATGCCCATCACTTCTCAGTGACTGAAGCTTGGTTCTTCATTAGTTTTCCAGGGTTATACCACTGTCGGGAAGGATATGCTGGAACAATCATACTAAATCTCTGAGCATGCTAAAAGGTACAATACTTTTTTTACTTCTACTTCAAAAAGGTTACCAGAGTCAACATATCCAACAAGAGGGAACGAACTGGTATCAATGCCACATGGTGGACTATTGTGCGCGCATTTAAAATGACACTTTTTTAAAAGTACTTAATAACATGGGAAAATACCTATATGTTAGTGTTTCAAAAAAAAAAGATCCAAAATTATGCATAAACTGAATGGGGAACTGTTTTCCCACCCTTTTGTCTAGTGTAGTGGTCCTTAAAGTATAGTCTGCAGGCCAGCAGCAAAAGCTGGTAGAGATGCAAATTTTCAGGCCCCACCCAGACTTGCTAAATCAGAAACTCTGGGAGTAGAGCCCAGCAATCTGCATTTTAACAGCCCTCCAGGCAATTCTGATGCCGGGAAACAAGAGAAAACCACTGGCTGGTTCGTAATTGTCCTTCAGGTCTCGGCGGAAACAATACATTCTCAAGAAGCCCTGCCTCACCCAGCACCACGCTGCCGGCTTCCATGGGTCCGTCACACCTCACAGCAACCAAGACTTTCCTTTCACAATGGATATGACAGCTTATAATTACTTTTACTCTTATGATTACACAATTAGTGTTCTTCTCGCTCACCAGCCCAGATATTCTAAATCCTAGCTGCACATTCAAATCACCTGGAAGCTCTCAAAAATCCAGATGCCTGGGGTGTGGCCCAAATAAAACAAGATACTGGGCTATGACTTGAACATGTGTTTTTAAAATACTGTGATTCCATTCTTTGGCCAAGGTTGAGAACCACCAGACTGCTTGAAGAGCAGTTGATCAGCAAATACTGATCAACGGTCGTTGAATGAACATGTGGAGTATTTTACTTTCATTTACTCTGTGGGTGTTCTTACACATGGTACATCTTACACATGGTACATCTTACACATGGCACAAAATTCCAAATGTACAAAAAGGGTTTTCAGTGAAAAGTAAGTCTCCTTCACTCTCATCTCTGAGGCAACCACTGTGACCAATGCCATATGTTTCTTTAGAAGAGTGAATAAATATTTGTCAACACACAGAAAGAAGACCAGAGATGGGTGGCAGGATTACAGATTATTCTCCCGCTTTATGCACACCTGCACTTTTTATAAAACGTATGCACATTACTTTCATTACAGGAAAAGGAGGTACCCTAAATGTATATTCATCCAGAGCTATTCAGAAGATACACCCTGGGTCTGACAGTTCTGAGAAAAATGGTCACTTTGGAACGATGTTCTCTGTCATGAGGAAGAGATCCTTTATTTGGCTTAAGCAAATAGTCTAATTATTCCCCCTACTTTGTTTTGGTTATATTTTCACCTCTGATTAGACATTCAGCTTCTCCAGAACTCGCATCAGAAAATGGTGGAAGGGAACACGAAAAGAGATACTATTCATTCTAGGCCCTGAATTAAAAAAATGGCATCATGGGCGCCTGGTGGCTCAGTAGGTTAAGTGTCTACCTTTGGCTCAAGTCATGATCCCAGCATTCTGGGATCGAGCCCTGCATTGGGCTCCCTGCTCAGCAGGAAGCCTGCTTCTCCCACTCCGTCTGCCTGCCATTCCCCCTGCTTGTGCTCTCTCTGTCAAATAAATAAATAAAATCTTTTTTAAAAAATGGCATCATGATTTACAGATCTGTCTTGTCTGAATTTAGTTAACATGAGCCCCTACCAACACTGACATCTCTAGGTATATTAAGATGAAAAGCTGAAGACTGGATCCTAGTGTGGTGCTTTAATGATGGCTTGTCCTTCAAAGATCCTGACCCCCTCAGCCCCAGCCTCATTGATGACTGTATCTCAACAGAACATTCTGGAACTGGGACATAAGTCTAAGATGCTCTTAGGAGAGACTGGGCTTAGGAGAGCTATCTGACAATAATGGACCCAGACTGTTGTGGGGTTTTATTTATTTTTATTACTGTTGTTGCCTCTTTGTGACTTTTCACCTTCCTTACTCTTAGGGTCTAGGGACCTCTCCCCACTGCTGTCAGTGTAACTAATTCTAGCAGCAATTCTTAGCCCCCTCTCCTCCATTCTGTTTCTGTGGCTGGGTAGGAAATCCGCCCATTAGGACTTATAAAAATCTGCTCTACCACGGGCCCAAAAGCTCTCCCAGGAGGCAAGGGCCCGGGTTTGAAGACATTTCTCTAATGACTTGGTAACTCTTCCCATTTAACTCCAGTCCTTATCTCATTCTGTAGACATTTGATACTAGGAAGAAATGTTCTGTGGAGAGAGAAAGTATTTCCATGTTAACCATGCTGACCATACTTAGGCAAAGGCCAGTGTATACATACACAGTTAAAGAAGGAAATATTTGGATATTTACATGGACAGGACCAAGGGAGAAAAAATGAAAGATCTTGGATAATGCATAGAAACTAGTCAAATAAAGACAATAGGTAGCTAGGAAGGGATCTGGACAGTGGCCAACATCTCTGAGAGCAACCCGCCACAAACATGTTTAAACATTATACTGTTGGCTAGTTGTTTTATGTATGTTCATTGTATATTTCTTCTAGACTGGAAGCTCCTGAGGGCCAAGCCTTAGCTGCTATTGCTTCGGTTTCCTCACTGGTACTTAGTACAAAGTAAAGGTTTAATACATTAATACTTATTAGCTGACAAACTAAAAGACTACAGCACAAAATCAACTCTAAATAATAATGTCACTGTATTTTAAGTTGATGAAATTTAAAACACCATTATAACCAGAATTCTGTGCTGATAAGATAAATGTTGAAATTCATTGCAACTGTGGCCATGATTAATCATGTATTAAGTAATCATGTACAAGTTTAATCATGTGTCTTAGGGTATGCCTACGTCCTCAACATCTCTTTTCTATTACTATGCTAAGGGCCAAAGAACTTCTTAGCTTATCCAACTCTGTGGGTTTGCTTTAAAAAAAGGTCTGACAGCTTAACAAAAATATAAAATTATGAAGTAGAATTAGAACAATATTTACGAATATAAGTTAACATTATCATATCCTCACAATCATTAGACCAGAGTTTCTATAATTATGAAAGAAAATATTCCCAAATATTGTTTTATAAATTTCATGATGAAGAATGGCATAGAAAAACCTCTATGCCATTCAATACTCATTTTAAGTCTAATTTTATTCTACTATGATAACTAAAAAAGGAATGCCAGATCTTCATGCCAAAAAGAAAACTCTCCCCAAACACACATTAACCAAATGTCATGACTATAGCTTTTTTCTAATTCCATAGCTAACGCAGAAAATCAATAAAAATATAAAGGAATGTGTATTTGTATTGTAATTAAAATGCACAAATTCACAGTATATGAAAAATGTCAATGGTAGAGTGATGCCCCCAAGTGGCAGAATGATAAATTGCAATACTCTGATGGAAAAGAATAGCTACTCCTTTTTGTTAAGTTCTTTGATTAAAAGTGCATATTACATAAACCTAGATATCACATAGGCTATTAATAAGTGTACTATGGACTATCTCAGACTCATGTTAAATCCAAGTCACTCTTTTAACTAGGGATACCAAGAGATAGTCTGGTATATAAGCTTATGATATACTTTCCTTATAATCTCGAAAGATTAGGTGTATGTGTCTGCAGAACAATGGAGTCAGATCTACTGTGATATATTAAGGGAACAGCATTCAAAACATTATAGAAATCTTTTTAGAAAGTATTATTTTCTACCCATCTCTGACATTAACCAATTCCCTATGTTTATGGCCCAGCATGTAAAGCACAATTTAAAACCTTATATAATCAAATTGCTTGGCGAATGGGTGGTACTAATTAATGTGCTTTGCTCACAAACTGAAGAGTCAATTGTCAACACTCTGGGGAAAGAATCTAAAAAAATACGAGTTTAGTTTTCTGCCTCTGTACATGTATTAAACATAATCACTGACGAGTTGCTCTCTTATGTAGCTGAAAGGTCAACATTCTGAGGATCAATTGCTTTTGGACAGTCATAGAGATTAAAAAAAAAAGAAAGAGAGATGACAACAGAATTGCTACAATCTCAAGAAAGATCCTTGAATAAGATTTTAAAATCACATGTCTGAGATCAGATTGCTTTGAGGGATTTCTCTCTTAAAAGTATAATGCAAAAGAAAAACTTCCATTTAACAGAGAGTGCCAATTGCAGTTATTGGGTGGTGACTAGATAAAAGTTTTATTAGGCTTCCTTTAATTATTCCTTTAACTTGGGTTACTTACAAATAAGATGAATCTCAACTGCTATGAATGATATCCATAAGGTAATATGATAATATTCTATATTTTACACATCTATTTACAAATGAATTTATACCTATTTATAAATATATCTTATATTTATATATTATATATTCTTTATTATATAATATCTATTTATCTTGATATTTTATACATATAGATAGATATCTTATTTAACCCTATTACAATCCTATGAAGTATTATATCCATTTTACAGATAAGAAAACTGAAGCTCAGGGGCGCCTGGGTGGCACAGCGGTTAAGCGTCTGCCTTCAGCTCAGGGCGTGATCCTGGCGTTATGGGATCAAGCCCCACATCCGGCTCTTCCACTATGAGCCTGCTTCTTCCTCTCCCACTCCCCCTGCTTGTATTCCCTCTCTCGCTGGCTGTCTCTATCTCTGTCGAATAAATAAATAAAATCTTAAAAAAAAAAAAAGAAAACTGAAGCTCAGATTAGGAAACTGCATAACCTTAATCTTATAGCTAAGAACAAGACTGGCTTTACATCTTGACCTGTTCACTTCCAAAGCCTGTGGTCTTAACTGTGACAAGTTACAGCCTTCCTTCCAGCATTCTAGGATTTTGTGAGTAGCCATAGCCATGATTCCTCACGATTTTAGCAGAGAGTTCTAAAATCAATTGATCTAAAATCAAATGTCTACGAAGACAGGCGGGTAGTAGAAGGTGTGACACAGCTGTGTATAAGAGACAGTGAAGAGTGGCAGCACATGGAGAATTAAAGAGCACAGGGTCTAACTAAAGGGGGCAGCTGCTACCCACCTCCAGCCCATATGTTAGCAAATGTCACCAAATCTTTTGGTTTGTTTTCTTCTCTAAGAGAAATGAAAAGCTCGATTTTTATGAGACTGCCCATTTTTAAACACTGGTAACTAATTTAGACTAAAAAAGAAACACTATTCAATAGGCCAAACAAAAAACATCTGAAGGCTGAATGTAGCCTGTATGCAATATGTTGAAGAGATTCTGATGATGAATGATTCTTTTTCAAGAGATTCTACACTAGATTTTCTGGTATCAAATAATTTGTCAATTATCCTCACTATTGGATTCATTCCACACACCTAGGCTTCAACTGCCATATTCGGCTCAAGGTAGGTGTTTTCAGACCAGTAGTGCTAGTACAGGAAAAGTTATTGACAAATCACTTCCCAACCAACCAGCCCCTTCCTCTCTCATTTCTCTCTCCCTGCACCCAACACCTACACACTTTACTCACCCATCATCTCAAGTCTAAAGCTTTCAAGTCTGGTCTTCATATATATTATTTTACATCCCTTTGTTCAACTTTTTAGCCCTCCTGTGAATTCTCGTAAAATTCTTCACATTCCTCACTCACTAAAAAAACCAAAATTGGATATAGTCTTTATGACCAGGGATAGAAGCAGAAAAATGTTCACCTTTAGCCCTGAAGGCTGATTTATAGCCTGCATAGTTTCGATAAGGATCAAATACATACTGATTGCTACATTCTTTCCTTTTTTTTTTAAAGATTTTATTTATTTATTTGACACAGAGAGAGACAGCCAGCGAGAGAGGGAACATAGGCAGGGGGAGTGGGAGAGGAAGAAGCAGACTCCCAGAGGAGGAGCCCAATGTGGGGCTCGATCCCAGAACACCGGGATCACGCCCTGAGCCCAAGGCAGACGCTTAACGACTGAGCAACCCAGGCGCCCCTGATTGCTACATTCTTAAAGGGTCTCATGACTGCCTGTATATCTCATTGATAATTAATATCAAGCTGAATGATAAGCACCAGAGAAATCTTGCAAAAGTAGTTTTACAAGTAAAAATTTGAAGAAAACATTTATTATCTAATACTCCCTGCACGTCTCCTTGCCCCTTGAACATTAACCATATAACCACCAGCTTCATACAGCAGAAGTGCAGCTCTTTCTGCCCATGGGTCCTATCACTGTGCTATAATAAAAGCACTTTTTTGCACCAAAAATGTCCCAAGAATTCTTTCTTGACTGTTTGCTCACGGCCCCACATCATTTACAATGTGATTTTTAGAAATTCTGGGTCAGATTTAGGTCTTACTTTCAATGTTTCCATAAAGGTACTCTAGTAATTTTCAGAAATTTATCATCCTGTTCTACATGGCTGGAATCATACCTCTAGAATTTATGGAAAAGAATTCTTTTTGAGAGGAGTCATGAAGCATGCTCTTAGGACACCAGAAAAGTGCCAGCACTGTCACCATTCTTCATGTAGGAATTTATTGAAAACTATGAATTCTAGATAATTACTTTTTAAAATTCTGGACATAGAGACCATTTAAAAAGTTGATTGAAAATAAAATAGTAGTATCAATATTTAACTTCATAATTCCTACTTAGTATTAAAAAGTGGAAAATATTTATCACATTGGTTTTTAAATACAATGGGCAAAAACTGAAAGAATTTACAGTAGTCTCAAAACCTCTGAAAAAAAGAATAGATTATGCGATAGAAGTTCAGGACTGATGTCATGGGTCATTCTTCTTTCTGCTCTTTTTCTTGTGTTTCTGATGTACAACTTTCTCATCTGAACTTCAATTCCAACTAATTTTTCACTGTAGCAAATTCAAACAACTTCAAGCTAGAAGTAACAGACATACCATCCAACAGCATTTTGAGTTTTCTCTACCATGAAAGTTTAAGGGTCTGATCAAAATCAAAGAAAAGGAAATAACAAGAGGGTCCTCAATATTATTAAGCTAATTTTAGATGGGAGCCCCTGATTGGTTTAAATGTCTAATTTGAGAGCTGTATGACTACAGACTGAAAAATTCCTTCATAGAAGCCAAAAAAATTAATACCATATTTCCCTTAGTACACCCTATTCACCTCAAGTGTGAATTACCATTTATTTGCATTTCATAACATTTCTAAAATTGCCATCATTATAAACAATTCTTACTTTCTCATTCAAGAAGTCCCAATCAAGTTAAGTGGAAGCAATGTTGTAATTGAGACTCTGGTATGCATAAAAATGATATTTTCACTTCATCTACCCCGTGTTCCTTTTCTAGGTCATTTGGGTACTTCACTCACCTGCTGAAATGCCTTTAAAAATCTTGTCTGAAGACACCATTCAAGAAGCTTTTCTACCGCTTACTAAATTCTTAGAATCTTAAATGCAAAGAGCAAATGGTACTCCATGTTCTTAATCAGCTAAGAGCTACGCAAACAAGGCAGCTAACTCAAAATCTGTATGAAGTATTTTTACTTACAATTCCTCTCCTTGTTTTGCTTTCTTGTCTGAAACCAGATAGACAGTTCCAAAACTTCCACTACCAAGTTTTTCTTGAAGCACATATCTTCTTGCAATCAAGGTCTTTGGATAAGCAGAAATGGCTATTGATCCATTTGGACACTTAGCAGCCTCTTGGAATTTCAGCATTGCTCCAAACAAGAGAGAACTGGTTTATTTGTTTATAGAAATTTAACATTCAAGTCTCCTAGAAAATGGCCAAATTCATCCACGTAGTGTTGGTCAATCCCTTAAAAGTGAAAAGACCAGAGATCAGTTGTAAAGAATGCTGAATTATTCCTTACAATAAGTGTAAGTTTTTGACATTGATACCTGCACCTTGAATAGTGGATTCAATGACACCATTTAATGACTTGAGAGAAAAATGTGAAAAGGTAGTGATAATGGCAGATTCTAGTAGAAGACAGTCGTTCACAAGAAGAGAGCCTTTCCTCATACATCTAAATATGGCAAAAATGAATTACAGTTAAACAATCCGTTTAAGATTTATACTCCCCACCTATTTAAAAAATCCAAATGTAAGAACATAATTTCCTTAAATCTATACATTTGCATCAATCTTTTTGTAATTCTTCCCCCCTTATGTCTGTTTTGATTAACAAATAGTGAGTTAGGATTAAACTAGAAATTTGCATAGAATTTTTTTCTGTAGACGTTAAACCATGGTATTTCCATTTATTAGAATAGATGCGAAGAGGAAGAAAGACTTCAGAATAAATTTTTTCCCATCCTAAAAAATTCTGGTCCAGTTTCTGAAGTTATTATACACACTGTGTATAGAGTAATCTCTCTGGATTGAAAACAAGAAGAGTCACAAATGCAGATCAAACCACAAATTGTATTTTAATGATAGCTGAATATAAATGTGTTATAATTCCTCAAGGAACTATAAACGTACAGCAGGATTATGAAAAGTAGGACTGTTTCATATGAGTGTATGCCCAGTAAAATCACTTTTATTTCATCAACATGTAAAATATTTCGTTAGTTATCATGAAAAGTGGGTTTTGTTTAAAATCTATGAAAACATGATTTTAAATTGAAGACTGTCTATGCCTTGGAGTCAAGTTTCCATACTCAACTATTCCAAAGTTGTAAGACAAAAACTTATTGTGTATAATGGTAAAAGAAGATGCTATCTGTGTAGTTCGGGGTGCATGACCAACAGGCTTCACATGGCTATGACAATTACAAAAATCCTCAGATTAGAACATAAACAGTAAATGTCCCTTTACAGCATTTTTCTTCTTGAAATAATGCATTAATTAGCTAAGTTTTATCTGATGTCAGTGAGAAGTATTCTAGTAATCAGCTTTATTTATTTATTTTTAAAGATTTTATTTATTTATTTGACAGAGAAAGACAGCCAGCGAGAGAAGGGAACACAAGCAGGGGGAGTGGGAGAGGAAGAAGCAGGCTCCCAGCAGAGCCACCTAATGGGGGGCTCGATCCCAGAATGCTGGGATCACGCCCTGAGCCCAAGGCAGACGCTTAACAACTGCGCCACCCAGGCGCCCCTCTAGCAATTAGCTTTAAAAAAAAAATTAAAGAGGGGTGCCTCGCTAGTTCAGTCAGTAGAGCATGCCACTCTTGATCTGGGGGTTGTGGGTTTGAGCCCATGTTGGGTATGGAGATTATTCAAAAGTAAAATCTTAAAAAAAAATAAAAAGGGGGGGGAGAAACCAAATCATCTGGTGGTTGTGCGCTCATACTAAAACATTAGCATTGGGTTGGAACTTCAGAGCTGGGGCCCATACATCAAAATCCCTGAATAAATAAAAAATTATGTCAGATTATCAAGATCACAGAAAATATTAGTGACAGCTACTACTAAAAAAAACAACTGGGGGCGCCTGAGTGGCACAGCGGTTAAGCGTCTGCCTTCGGCTCAGGGCATGATCCTGGCGTTATGGGATCGAGCCCCACGTCAGGCTCTTCCGCTATGAGCCTGCTTCTTCCTCTCCCACTCCCCCTGCTTGTGTTCCCTCTCTCGCTGGCTGTCTCTCTCTGTCAAATAAATAAATAAATAAAATCTTAAAAAAAAAAACAACTGGAGAGCAGGCCTCCAGATGTGTATTTTGTTTGCTTTCTGTGTTCCCATAAAAGTGCTACTTTCTGGCCAAATTAATGTATTAAGAAGAATATATGGACTCACTGCCTTTTCAACTGAAAAGAACCCTTCCGATCACCCAGTAATTCTCCTTATTTTAGGGATGAGATAAAGGTCCCTGTTTAGTGAAGGACAGAATAGTTTTAAGAAGTCCAATTTCCCAGTGGCTCCTATTTGTAAATGAGCTTTTAAGCCCAGCAATGTCGTCTAAGCAGTCTGGCCAGGCCCGCGAGTACGTTGGGACTAGGTTCCCAGACTTAGCCCCGCCACCTCCTTCCCCAGTCCACCTTTAGGCCATCGATTCCATTAATCTTCTCTGTGAAACCACAGGGGCACCCTAGTAGGTCCCCTGCCATCTAGATTCCAGAATTATCTGTTCGTTTGTCAACGTTCCCTCGCCCAAACCTCATGAAGGTTGTGAATCAAGTTGAGTGCCAAAAACACACCTTCTGGGGCGCCTGGGTGGCACAGCGGTTAAGCGTCTGCCTTCGGCTCAGGGCGTGATCCCGGCGTTATGGGATCAAGCCCCACATCAGGCTCCTCCACTGTGAGCCTGCTTCTTCCTCTCCCACTCCCCCTGCTTGTGTTCCCTGTCTCGCTGGCTGTCTCTATCTCTGTCAAATAAATAAAATCTTTAAAAAAAAAAAAAACACACCTTCTGTATCACTGTATACTTGTCTCCTGTCATAGAGTAGGTGTTCAATAAATTTTGTTACGGCAAACAAGCGTCCAGCAGACCGACTGTTGCCCAAGGGAGGGGAAAAAAAAGTGCGTGGTGAGAGGAGGAAAGAGAAGATTTAGAAAGTTGCGTGGGAACCGGGCACCGTAAGATAAGTGAGAGATTACCTCCTTCTGCAAACTGACCCTTAGAGGTAAAACTAGCCCGGCTGCGGGCAAAAGGCAAGGGAAGAAGAGTGTTCATCACAGGCTGAAGTCAAGTAGTTCTCTTCCCTGGTAGTAATAAATGAGAGGAAGCAGATTTGACACCAGGTTCTGCTAAAGTAGGACGCTAACCTTAAAGGCAAACCTTAACCTTAAGGTCAAACGAACATTCCTTCCCTCAACTTCTTTTTTAAAAATTACATTTCGCAGAGCGGGAGGAGACGCCGGCAACACTGATTCTCCGGAGCCTGGAGCAAATCCGGGAGGAAAGGAGCTGAGGGAAGTGAAGAGGTCGCGGGCCCACGGATGCGGATTCCGGCTGGGGCAGCCTGAAGCCACCACCTTCCCGGCGAGCCCCGAGGAGCGCCCTTCGCCTTTCGCATACCTTTAGGTGTCGAGGGCGGAGGAGCGGCGGCGCCCACAGTCCCACCCGTAATTGGGACGTATGTTGGGCAGCTCTCACGTAGGTGCAGCCGCACCGCCGAGCTCCGGGACCTCCCGGCCCTGCTGTTGGGCACCGTTGCCAGGGAGACAGCGTGGGGCATGCTGGGAAGCCGGAGCGAGACTGCAGGGTGCGGGGCCCCGAGGCGGAAGTGTGCACCGACCCAAGTGGGCGGGGAAAGACGATCAGGCCTGAGCGGCCTGGCTTCCCTAACCTGACAGCCGCCATTTCGGAGCTAACTTCCCGGCCCTCTTTTAGCGACCTCGCGCCTCCAGGCCCAGGAGAACCTGTGCCCCCGGCGCCGTCTGGCACTACTGGCTTCATGGAACCGAGCTTCCCAGTGACGTCATACGCGGAGACTTCCGGTTCCCGCTCTTGAGGTTGTACTCTCACGTGCGGGCGTTTCCATCAGTGGCTCCTGCAGTCTTTTAATGGAAGGGCTGGTGCTCTGGGAGGAAAATGCAGGTGGGCTCTGCTGCAGTCCGGGTAGAGAGTTGTGAGGGTTGTGGTGGCGTGATGTATGAAGGCCTGTGTTTGACAACTAACATCAGACCTTTTGTGCACCTTTCTCCTATCCAGGACGCGTTTGTTCAACAACTATTGCAAGGTCCTGTAATTAGTTTAGGATGAGTTGACATGGCCTCTGTTCGCATAAGCTTTACAAGACATAAATAAATAACTGCTATGCCGGATAAGGTGCTGCAGGTAGGGCTAAAATTAGGGTGAATTGAGTTGAGCGCAAAATGCAAGGGGGTGCCCCAAAAGTCTGTAAGCAAGATAAATATATTTTAATGCAATATATTTAAAAATCAAAATGGATGCAAAAGACATCCTCGATTGACAAAATCTCATGGTTTTAAATAAAGACAGTGCCATGCTGAGCCATACTGGAGTGTGAGGCCAAAGGAAAAGCTAGTAACACATGCTGTGACTTCAGTTAGCCAGATAAGGAACGATATTCTTGTTACTGAACCACATAAGCAAGGACAAGAAGATGGAAAGAGCCTGTGGTTAGGGCGAAACTGGAGAGTTAAGTTCCTGCATGCTTATGAAGCAGTAATTTTCCTTACTGAAAACGATGCCAATTAAGATGGGACTCACCACAAGCCAAGGCCTAAAAAAAATTCCCAGAGTATGATTGTCAATAAAGAAAAACTGGATCCACATCATTGACCTTACACACTTCAGGTACCTGAGGCCCAGTGCTCTCTGATATATTACTTATGAGATTGAGGAGGGTATCATTTTTATAGCTTAGGACTTTTTATTTTGACCCTACACAGATATTCTGTGTTGCAAGTTGGTGACTGTTACCTATCTCAATATCGGAATCCACAGTAGTCTCTATTAGTATGTCAGTAATGGACTTTAACTCATTTTCTTTTAGAATCAAGAGCCTCCATCCCTATCCAGAGATTAAACTCCATGAAACCATTGCATTTGTGCCTTGTTAACAGATGGGGAAAGCAAAAGAGAATGAAAACACACTCAGCTAGCTGGTGCTGCCTGAGCATCTAGGTAAGAATTGAGATGCTAACACCTAAAATGTTCTGTTTAAAGAGCTGTTAATAACATTTGCTGTTGGTTTTCGGTGCTGGAAATGAGTTGGTCCCCAGTACACAGCATCAATTGAAACTGTGTTCTGTTGTTTTAAACAGAAAATTCTTCACACAGTCATCATGGGTATTCGAGGACTAATGAGTTTTGTGGAAGATCACAGTAATGAGTTCTTCACTGATTTGAAGTTGCGAGACACAAAAATTGTCATTGATGGCTATGCTCTCTTCCATCGTCTTTGCTTCAACTCAAACTTGGAACTCCGGTATGGAGGGGACTATGATTCTTTTGCAGATGTTGCACAAAAATTCTTTGAATCACTGTTTGCTTGTAATATCTGTCCATATGTTGTATTAGATGGAGGATGTGACATTTCTGATAAAAAGCTTAAAACGTTAAAGGATCGTGCTAGAGAGAAGATCCAGATGGCTCATTCCCTTTCTGTTGGTGGGGGTGGATATGTGTGTCCCTTACTCATCCGGGAAGTGTTCATACAGGTTTTGATCAAGCTACAGGTGTGTTTTGTCCAGTGCTTTTCAGAAGCTGATCGGGACATTATGACACTGGCTAATCATTGGAATTGCCCTGTGTTATCATCTGATAGTGACTTTTGCATCTTTGACCTAAAAACTGGGTTTTGCCCATTGAATAGCTTTCAGTGGAGAAATGTGAACACTATCAAAGGCACACAAGACTGCTATATCCCTGCCAAATGCTTTTCCCTTGATGCACTCTGCCATCACTTCAGTAATATGAATAAAACTCTACTACCTCTCTTTGCGGTGCTATGTGGAAATGATCATATTAATCTGCCCATCATCGAGACATTCTTAAGTAAAGTACGTCTTCCTCTTGGAGCTACCAGTTCTAAGGGGAGGAGACACCACCGAGTATTGGGACTTCTGAATTGGTTATCTCATTTTGCGAACCCTACCGAAGCACTCGATAATGTTCTGAAATATCTTCCAAAAAAGGATCGCGAAAATGTTAAGGAAATTCTCTGCTGTTCCATGGAAGAATACCAGCAATCTCAGGTGAAGCTGCAGGACTTTTTCCAGTATGGTACTTACACCTGTCCAGCCACCTTGAATCTGGATTTACCAGAATGGGTATTAGTGGCTCTGGCCAAAGGCCAGCTATCTCCTTTCATCAGTGATGCTTTGGTGCTAAGAAGGACCATTCTTCACACACAGGTGGAAAATATGCAGCAACCAAATGCCCACAGAGTATCTCTGCCCATCCGGCAGATCATCTATGGGCTTCTTTTGAATGCCTCTCCACGTCTGGAAAATATGTCCTGGAATGCATTGCCTTCTCAGCCTCTAGCTTTCAGTGAAGTGGAAAGGATTAATAAAAATATCAAAACATCGATTGTTAATGCAGTAGAACTGCCCAAGGAGCATTCTGACTTAAGCAAATTGACTGAGGTAAGTGTTTGTAACACTAATTTAATTTCTGTAAAGTAGTTTACAGGTTAAAAAGTGCTTTCATGCTTATTATCTCTCCTAATATAACCAAATGAGGTTGGTTGCTCTAGTCCCATTTCATAGCGGAGAAAACTAGGACTCAAAGTAGGTTACTGTGTATATGTCAGCCGGAGAGTTACAGTGCTAGGACTCGAACCCAGGTCTTTTAGCCCCAGATCTGCCATTTCTACTCTACTTCAGTAGTCTGTGTTATTTTGCAGTTATTACTACTACTCTGTTGATATTAGCTGTTAATAAATTGGGGTCATGTGCCTTTAGAAAAAAAGGAAAAGGAAAAAATTCTGAGCTGCAAAAAGAAGTGTGCCTTGAAGGTATTGATCATAGGCATAATGAATATCTTAGACTGCATCAGATTTCAATTAACAAGATTAATACTGACGCTTGCTTGGGTCTAATTTTTCATTTTTATCAATGAGGACCTTTTTTTAGGCTTTAGTTTTATGGCATCATGATGATTAGGTTGATACTGAAAATATGATTCTTAGCCTAATTCGGTGTTGTTTAAACCTGAATAACACTCAGACCAATCCACTTTTCAAGGTAAAAAAAAATGTATAGATCCCAGTGTTTATATTATTGTTTGATTATATAAATATATTAAAAATTACAAATAGAGGGGCACCTAGGTTACTCAGTTAAGCATCTGACTCTTGATGTCAAATTATAAATAGAGGGGCACCTAGATGACTCGGTCACCTAAGCATCAGATTCTTGATTTCAGCTCAGAGTCCTGAGATTGAGCCCCGAGAAGGGCCCTGCGCTGGGCGTGGAGCCTGCTCAAGATTCTCTCTCTGCCCCTCCCCCCTTACACCCTTGCTTGGGCTCACTCTCTCAAAAAAATTATAAATATGAAACTGCTTATGCTAACACAAATTTACAAATTAATTGCAGATGAACTTAAAATACCAATTGCAGTACCTATTGAGAGTTTTCTTAAATCCAACTAATATTCAGATTCATGAGACTCTCATACCCATTCCCACTCAAGCATGTAGGACAGCAACCATAGCTTCCCAGCAGGTTTGAATCAGGCTTTCCTTTCCTGTGGGAGTTTTTGCAACAGTCTACACCACTGATTCTCCACTGGGGTGATTTTGTCCCCCTACCTCCTACAGGGGACATTTGGCAATGTCTGGAGACACTTTCGATTATTACTACCTAGGTGGTTGGGGGAAGGAGGGATGTTGGTACTGGCATTTAGTGGGAAGGGGCCAAGCATGCTGCTAAACATCTTAAAATGCACTGGATAGCCCCCAGTGCATTATCTGGCCCCAAATGTAGTAATGCCAGTAGCTGGCCTACACTGCTGACCAAGGGACTAAACTCTTTAATCTCCCCATTAGTGCCAGCTCAGGCAGGAGGAAATGAAATCCATATCAGGTGGGTACCAGTGCCTCTTGGCTTTGAGGAATGACTGCTAACGGGAACAGTGTTTCTTCTGGGGGATGCTGAAATGTTCTGGAATTACTGATGGTTGCACAAGCTTATAAATACACTAAAATCACTTTAAAAGGGTGAATTTATAACATGTAAATTATATCTCAGTTAAAGAAAGAAAAAGTCTCACTGGCTTACTTCCCCCTCCTTTTTTATAACAATTCCATAAACATAGCTTCCAGGCTCCCTGCAAGGGCCATGCCTAATTATAGGTCACTGTGCTCAGGGACGCCCCATGATATGATGTCCCCATCTGGTGTTTACAGTTCATTTATAGTTCAAATGTAGATGCAGTTTTACAGGAGTCATTTTTACCATGCTAAGTAACACAGCTAACTTTATCACATTTCCAGGGTTATAAAAGTAGAAAGTTGAGCATAGGCCAAAATCCAAACAGAAGGGATTTATTAAAACTTTACCCATACCGATAAAATTGAAATTAGCAACATTCTAAATGATGGTGTTTGTTAAAATTACATTTCTCCTCACAACATAAATGGTGCTGTGATGGAGAGTTTTTAAAACTTTTTTTATGGCTTTATTGAGAAATGATGTACAGCGAAGTGCCCATATTTAAAGCGTGCGCTTTAATGAGTCTGATGTATGTTTGCATCTGTGAATCCATCTTGCAATTAAAATAATGAATGTATGCATCACTCCTAAAAGTTTCCCCTTGCCTCTTTGCAATTCATCCCTCCCTGAGTATGTACACATAGCAAAGTACACAGACGATTATACAGCTTGATGAATTTTCACCAACTCGACACTTCCATGTAAAGAATGCCCGGATGAAGACACCTTATCAGCACCCCAACAGCTTTTCTAATGTCTGGTTCAAGCACCCCGTCTCCCACCCCCTGTAAACACTATCCAGACGTGTAATAACATTGAATAGTTTTAACTTTTTATATCTTATAAAAATGGGATCATATAAATTCTCTCATCTGGCTTCTTTTAGTCAGCATGATGTTCGTGAGATTCACATCACTGTTGAGAAGCTGTAGATCATTTAGACCTCATTGCTGCGTGGGAATACACCACAGTTGATTTTTCCATTTTGCAGGTGACGGGCATTTGGGTAGTTTGCAGTTTTTGGCAATTATGAATAGTGCTATGAACATCATTCATTGAACACATCATTCATTGAAAATGTGGACACATTTCTGTTGCATATACCACTAGGAGTGGAATTTTAGTAAGAAGATAGGCGTGTGTTCAGTTAACAAGATATATTGCCAAATGGTCTTGCAAAGTGGTTTAACCAATTAGTATTCCCACCAGCAGCTTATGAGGGTTCCTCTTAATTTACACCCTTCCTGACACTTGTTTTTTATCCTTTAAAATTTTTTTTTAGCTATTCTGATGTTTATAGTGGCATCATTTTAGCCAATTTGGTGGGTGTTAATTTTGCATTTCTCTGATGACTTATTTGAACACCCTTTATGTGTCCATTGGCCATTTGTATATTCTGTTATATAATTTTCTGTTCAAAGCCTTTTGCCCATTTTTCTGTTGGCTTTTTATTTTTTTTTCTTTTTTTTTTTTTTTAAGATTTTATTTATTTATTCGACAGAGATAGAGACAGCCAGCGAGAGAGGGAACACAAGCAGGGGGAGTGGGAGAGAAAGAAGCAGGCTCATAGCGGAGGAGCCTGATGTGGGCCTCGATCCCATAACGCTGGGATCACGCCCTGAGCCGAAGGCAGACGCTTAACCGCTGTGCCACCCAGGCGCCCCTGGCTTTTTATTTCTATATATGGATCCTTTGTCAAATAACATGTAAACAGACTCTCACATTCTGTAGGTTGTCTTTTCACTCTAGTATGTTTTAATGAACAGAAGTTCTTAATATAGTCCAATTTAAATGTTTTATTATTTATGATTATCACTTCTGTGACCTACTTAGAAAATTATTGCCTACCTCAAGGTCATCACAGTTTTTTTGCCTTTCATATTTAGATCTATAATCTGTCTACAACTGATTTTTTTGTGTATGGTGTGACATAGGGATCAGGGCACGTTTTCCGTCATATGAAAATCCAGTTGAGTCAATGAGTGTAGCATGCTGATTATACTCCTTGCTAAATGGAGATGACAAGTGTAGTGTTCTCATCACTTACCTGTATTCAAAGTAGGGTGAAATTTTAGTTCACTTTCTGTGTGGTGAGATCTTTTGGTTTTCCCTTGGCATACACTCATCAATTCTGTGTTTAGCTCAATGTTGCTAACTCTAATTAGCACATGATAATTCTAAATGGTATCAGGTGCAAATGTGATTCCAAAGACAAATGCAGGTATACAAATAGAAATTTTGTGATAGTTATCTGTTCATTTTGAGGTGGTAATAATACTTTATCTGCCTTGTGCCAGCTGTTGTAATAGAAACTGTACTTATTTAATTCCCACAGTAACAACATAGGGTAGGGTTTCCATTTTGGTTATGTTAGTTGCAGTGGATAGAGCTCCACTCAAGTTAACCAATGAGAAGTTAATCATAAGGAAAGGTGGAAGTGGATTATTCTTTGGGAGTAAGGCAGTGCCAAAACCAGCCTCTCTCTGGGTGTCTCTGCTTCTCTGTAGGATTTTCTTCTCCAGGTTTGTGCTTTCCTTCCCCTCGGGGTATAGGAAAGGAGTTGTCACATGGGGTAAAACCTAACCAGATTTAAGGGCTGGGAATACAGTAGTTCCTCTTTTGGAAGGGGCTGAGAACTGGTGGATTACATGAAACATCTTGTGTAATTCATTATAATGCCCATTTACAGATAGTCAAACTGACTGTAGAAAAGCTCAGAAACTTGTCCAATGCAGTACAGTTAGTAAGAGACAGAACACCTCTGAAGTCAAAGCCCAAACTCTGCTTTATTTCCTTAGCTTTACTTGGTGTGTTTTCCTACCAGCTGAGATCATAAAGAAGAGTTTTTGTTTTACTTTAAGTACTTAATTGCTATTCCCCATGGGAGTGATTGATTATACTGTAAAGCATTTTGTGTATTTCTAGTTTATCAGTATCAAAATTTTAAAACCAGTGATTATAAATCATTATATTTAATACTCTCATGCCTCAGTGATGAAACGTTTTGTCAACTATGATGTGTTTTATTTCAGGTTAACATGTCCATTCCCAGCTGTCAACACACTGATTGACTACAAACTAGGTTTTAGATGCTGAGCAATGTTTCATCCTTTCAGAAAGTTAAGAAAGAAATCCTTTTCTGGCTGCATGTAGACACTAGGAATACAACTGCTTTTTCTCAAAGTTTGATCGTAAAGTTCTTCTGAAGGTGCCCTTTTAATAGTCCTAATTTCCTTATTTGTAGAAGTATGTGACCTAGAAGGTCCCTTACGGTTCCTGAGATTCATTAAGGCAAAGTTATTTCAAGAAGCCTGAAACCTCATAGCTGCTAACTTCAAACTTTTATTTGAAGTGCACTCTAAAGCGTGGAGTAAAAGTGAGTGTGGTGTGTTATTGTAAGGACAGTGCAGGTAATCCTTAAATACTCCTATCCCCCTTGAATATATCTCTCACCTACAAGCAGCTACCTTGGAACAATCCATGTGGGGAAATAGAAAGATAATAAAACGTTCACCCGGGTAGGGACATGAGACAGGACCCATACAAACAGAAACTTGTATGATATGCCACAAAGGGTGCATATAATCTAAGTGTGCCTTCTAGAGGTGATCGGTAATGGTATCATGAAGAAGGTGGGGCCTCAATAGTCACTGGCAAGTTAAGAGTAGGGTTAAGTATAGATCTTTGTTTCTCAAAGCAGAATAGTTAAAATGCAGATAGCTTCCTGGGTTCCTCTCAAACTTACTGAATCAAAATTTAGGGGGTGGGACCTGAGAATTGAATCTTTTAAGAAGCTTCCCAAGTGATATATCCACTGAAGATGTTCACCAGCTTACATGGAGGATGGAATGATATGAGCAAGGGCTGTGTAGCGGGGTAGACAATATATCCATTCAACCATATTTATTAAGCACAGTGTTTTAAATGCTTTGAATGTGGCTAATTTCTTTCCACAGTAAGATAAGAAACTGACAGAGCAATTCATTTGTATTAAAGTCTCTTCATACTAGAGAAAAAAAGAAAAGACATTCCCCAAAGTAACTTGCAGAATGTTTGGTATGTATTTTCAGCTCTCCTTGGCCAAACGGCAGATACTTCTATTAGAAACCCTGAAGGTGAAACAGACCATCCTGGAACGAATCCCTTCTTCATTGAAGCTGCCCATTTCTGTCAGTTGCTACTGGTTGCAGCACACAGAGTCCAAGGCAAAGCTACATCACCTCCAGGCCTTACTGCTAGGGATGCTGATGGGGCCCTTGCATGCCATAATAACTAGCCCTGGTAGGTATCTGGAAATTCCAGGAGTATATATCTGTATGTTACTTGCATATAATCACAAGTTTCAACAAACGAAAAAATATTCTTGGATTATTTACTCCAAGTTATATCCAGAACTTAGGAACGGAGGCACTAGAGTATCATTCATTCATTGGCAAATGTTTTTTGAGCACTTGTGTGAGCGTGAGGCTCTGTGCTGCAGAGCTTGACTACAATGGCACAGCAGTGAGGATGTGCTGATATTGCTTAATCCCACCTGCTCTGTGGCACCTAATGCTTTCATCTATGAAGTGTGCCGGTTACATTCTGTATTCCGTGTACCCTGGCCTTATCAATATAGTGGCAACATCATCATTAGAAACGGATTTAAAATTGTCCACTGGTGAAGCTTCTGAATACCTACAACCATAATAAACATTCATGCTTGTGCTGTTTTTTTTACTTTCTCTCCACTGTAAGTTTCAATTAGTGTGTTAGTGATGGCAGAAATAATAACTCTTCTATTATAGAAACACACTTTAAGGCAGTTTCAGCTGCGTTTAAGTATCAGGTGAAATAAATGATGCACTGGAGCACTTCAGTTCTCCAGTGGAAGCTTATGAATGCTGGAACACTTTATCTAAACACGTATAATCATTATCACACTCCAGCACAGTGCTAATATCTAATCTAATGGCTGCTAGTCACGTGTGGCTATTTAAATTAAAACTTCAGCTTCTCCTTGACACTAGGCACATTTCAAGTGCTCAGCAGCCACCTATGGCTAGAGGCTGAATTGGACAGCACAGATACAGAACATTTCCATCATTGCTGAAAGTTCTGGTGGATAGTGCTACTCTGGAGTTTACTTTTTTAAAGTAAGTTAAACGAGAGTGAACCAGTATAGATGCCAGTACACCCCAAGTGTGAGAGTAGTTGTCAGAAGGGACTGTTGTTCTAGGACAGCCAACTTAATGCAAAACAAGTTAAGGCCCACTATTAAGACATAAGTTTAGGGAATTTTCTCTCACTGAATAATTGTAGTTTAAGACCATTCTCAGGGCACAAGCCTGTGGTTTTTACCGGAGTCCAACAGAAGGGGCACGTCAAGGGTCTGTTTGTTTTCTTTTAGGAATTATGGACCCCGCACCCAGGCAGGCTCAGTGCCTTGCTGCTCGCTAATTGGTAAAAGGTGGGCCTCCTTTTTATTACTTTCAAGTTGGTCCAGTGTCATTTTGCACGCCCCTGCATAAGCAAACGTACAGAAGCTTACAGTTGAACACGCGCAGCACTGTTCATTTCCTAGGGTTGTTGCTTCTTGCCTGTTATCCTCTACTGTGTGAAGGAGAGGATGACCATATTCTCCTTGAGTCATGCTTTTGTTTTCCTCCCACAAAGCGGAAGTTAAAGTATGCTTAGAACACAGAGGCTGTGTAAGTGCACTATAGCATAGGGGCCTCCATGGAAGGAAACTTAGTGAACAAGAACAGTGAAGAGAATGATATTTAATAGTAATTTGTATTTTTCAGAGAGACAGATTTACGGTTTGGGGAGTTCAGATGCAGATGTGTTTAAGGTCAGGTAGTAAACCAGTGGAAGAGATATTAATTTAAGGAAAAAAATAAATAATTTGGGGTTGAATAAAGTTAGGTTGTCATTAAAAAGGCATTTCAGTATAAATATTTCAATTTATACAGCAAGGCTTTTACATTGACGTTAAAATAGTAAAGAGCCAGAAGAGAAAAGCATTTTGGTTATTTAAACTAATTTTTTTTTCTTCATGGAATTCAAAGTTCTGTATATAGGGAAAATTACAAGCTATACAGTGTTTTTGGAAATACTGCCCTTGGGTTGTTTCTTTGTCTAGATAAGGAAGATCTGCAGGAGGATGGTGCTAGGATGTTGTATGAAGAGTTCCAGAGAGTGAAGGAGCAGACGCGGCCGGGCACGAGACTGGACTTAGACACAGCTCACATCTTCTGTCAGTGGCAGTGCTGTCTGCAGATGGGGATGTATCTCAATCAGCTGCTGTCCACTCCTCTCCCGGAACCAGACCTAACTCGGTAAGCACCACGGGAAACTAGTTCAGATGGCTGCACACAGAAGTAAATACTTTTATTTATACTTAAAGCACATAAGTTATGTTTAAAAAATTAATCTTAGTATAACTGGATCACTATTATAGCTGAAGAGCTGGAAACAGGAGAAATATTCATTTTTTTTCATATTCCCAAAAAGTTTCCATAATTAGATCAAAGATTAAAAAGCCAGCCCCTTCAAGTAAAGAAAGAGGCAGTTGGTAGGCTATAACTCATTCCTTCATTTCTCTCAGGTCTTTGTTCAAATATCACTTTATAAAGGCTTTTTCTGATTACCCTTCTGGAATATTATTCTCTACTTCCCGTCACTCTAGTCCTTTTTCTCTTTTGGATTTTTGTAAATTGCATTTCTTAACCACTTGGCATACTGTTCACATATTGTTCAAATATTAAATGCCTATTCTGTGCTAGAGTGTAGTGAACAAAACATTTTTTTTTTTAAAATCTCTGTTGTCATGGAGTTTTTATTATAGTGAGATGACTATTAGACACTTCCGTGACCTTTATCTAGGGTTTTTGTTTTGCCAGGTAAGTATGAAGAAGGGAGGGGCAGCCTGTATGCCAGGAAGTGATTATGTTGGACTATGGAGTTAAAGCTGAGTAAGAAAGAAAGGATATCAGTAGGGTGTGAGCCAGTGAAAAAGTGTTACATTCAGTGGATTGGGACATCCTGGTGATTGTCCATCCAGGAGATCCCAGAGGGAGGGAGGATAAAGGGGAGATTTCTTAGCAAATGGAGCTGAGACTATAGATATGCTTTGTCTCTCCCCACTTGAATGTAAGCTCTGTGAGGACAGGGAGTTAGCTATTTTATTTATTTTTGTAGCCGCAGTGCCTAACATAGTAAGTACTCAAATATTTGTCCAATAAATGAGTGATATGAATGGGGGCATATAAAATATGCTGGTGTGACTTTAAATGTTTTAAGGTATAAAACTTCCTAAGCAGTAAATAGTGTTACTGTATCCCTGGGCCTACTATCTGAGCTAACCCTTGAACCTTCTACCAATGAGATTAATTGGCCTTTGACCTATGGATTCTTTATGCCTTTCCTTAAACAATTTAGGTCATTCTTGACTGGATCCTCTCTAGTTACCACAGATCCTTTTACAACAGAACAGAGAAAAACAAGACCAAACAGTTCTCTTCATAATGATTTCAGCAGGACTGTTCCTGCATCTCAGCATTACTAGAGCTTATTAAATGATCTTACACTGATTAAATGATGGTTCTAGATCAGTTCCTAAGGCACCAGTTGGTCAACTCTGACATCAAGTTATATATTAAATTTGTGGCTTCCAGTTCATCCCATCTCATATTTCTGAAGTAGGTTCTCAGTGCAAGTGAATCAGTGAACTTACAAATGATGCCACTAAATTTTCTCATATTTCAACAGACTGCCTGTTTGGTTTATCAGACATTTTTAATTCCTTTTCTTTGAAGTATTACGAGGCCTTCTCAACTTTTGGCTAGTTGCAGAACCAGCAGGCATCTATCGTTTGTTGATAAAAAGTTTTTAAATATCACCAGCCAAGTTTGTAATAACAACTCCATTCCTTCCTTTAAGGAACAGATTTTTTTAAAAGTAATTTTAGTAATAATTTGATAGAAGCAAAAAGAGCTCTCAGTGTTTAGCTGCATTTGTTGAAGGCATGTTAATGACTATTGTCTCTGCCACTGAACCTATGCTTTACCAACACTCTTTTCTCTCCCATTGAACAGACTATATAGTGGAAGCCTGGTGCATGGACTATGCCGACAACTGCTAACATCAGCTTCTGTAGAAAGCCTCCTGCGCATGTGCCCTGAGGCAAAGCAGCTATACGACCATCTGTTCAATGCCACAAGGTCATATGCCCCTGCTGAATTATTCCTACCAAAGGGTAAATCAAATTCAAAAAAAAGAAGGCAAAAGAAACATGGTACCAGCTGGTCAAAGAACAGAGTGGGAACCACCTCAGACGCTAGATGCTGGTATGAGGGAAGCAATCGTTTTGGGCTATTAATGGTTGAAAACTTGGAGGAACAAATTGAGGTCTCAGAATTTGAATAAACTTAGTCTGCAATCAGATGTATAATTCTTAAAACTTTTGTTACCTCTCTTGAAATGATTAACTGTTTTATTTAGAATCTATTAGGGAATAAACATTGTAAGAGGCAACCTTTGAATCCCAAGGTATTTTTTGTATTCTGCTTTTAATAAATACAACCTGATTTAAGAAACTTCTGTATTTTCTTAAACACTTGTGAAAGCATGTTTGTACTTCTTATGTTCCATTTCAGGAATAACCTTTCCACTATAACAATTCAGCCAGCTATGTTTCCAAAAAAAAAAAACCAGAAGTCCTACTTCAATTATTTCCTATAAGCAGAAGCTGTGTTACTATTTCAAAACATTTTTTCTTCTCAACTGTTTCCTCTTCATCCTTTATTCTGACAGGTCTGAGGCCTTGGAAGAGAAAAGTGAGGGTGTCAGACAGAAAGTAAACACCTTTAAGTACTAGGAAAAATGAGACCATGGCAGGCTTAGGAACACTTTACATGCTCCAGGATTTAAAACAGAAGTTAAAACTGTAATGGCTGAAACAAATTAAGAAATAGCATCCTGAGCTCCTAGATCTAGAAGAGAAGGAGGAAACACTATGAAGAAATTAAAAGATTAGTGATAATATGCAGCAATACCAGAATCTTAGGCCATTTTTTCTACTGCAGGTATTGACCTATTAATGGAATATGAAATTAATGAGTCATAACCAGCATTTAAGAGGAAATCATCAGACATGCGTATCATATATTAAATGATTATGCAAAATGTATTTCTTACTGTGGATTGCAGTCAAAAGACTTTGAAAGGCACTACTCTGGAACATACTAGAGGCTGCTAAAATTATAAGTACCAACAGAATTGTGAAGGTGCTGGTCAGTTCCAAATAAAGAACCTGAAAGTAAGCAAGTGGAATGAATCTAATTGGGCAAGATCTAGAGATCTGAAGGTAGACTCCCAACCTTTATTTTATTTGCATGCATACAAATTGTGGTCTTCCTTTCTTCTGTACTCTCTCACTGGTATATTTCATCAGTGAGAACCCTAAACATGGTTTTAAGCAACTATTTTGAATAGGCCTATGTTCAGTTCCTAACATCTGGCAAACAAGTCTTTCCATTTTCCTAGGGAGAACCATACTCTTAGGGGAGTAAGCCCAGCGTCGACCAGTGTTACATACACACCTTCCAAGTGTTGACTGGCAAAAACCCAATCTTATTTGTTCCTAAAGTTTTCAGCCCTAAAGAAAGGCTTTTGTTTCAAATAAAGAGTTTGTGAAATAAGGAAATTTTTGTTTATTTTAGGAGGAGTGCATGGGGCTCTGTACTAAAGTTCTTTTTATGTCTCTAAAGAGATGGTTATTCACAGAAGAAATCAAAAACAGTCCTATGCTCTATTTTTGATATGTGTTTTTTCAGCAAATAGATCTAACAGGGACTACAACCACATTAAGTCCTTCGTTGTATCAAAATTCTTTTTCTTGATTCCTACACAGTTGGGGGCCAATCTGGAAATTTCAGTATGAATGTCCTATTTCCTGGCTTTACCATTAACACTGCTTTTGCAAACCACCAACCTTGCATGAAAGAACACTTCTATTTCCACTCTGGCAAATAACTGGTTTGGTAGGCACCAAACTGAAGAGTGTATGGGCTACAGAGTTTAATTAAAAGTCAACTTTAATTATATCACTCATCTTTTTCTTTCATTAAAAGTTGTTTTTCAAGCAAAGGGGCCCTCCTTCAGTAGACATTGAAGTCAGGTTCCCTTCTCTAACCATTGCAATCAGGGCCATTTACTTGAAATTACCAGCCTTGCAGTGAAGGAGTTAAAATCTAATAATGTCCATTAACTCTTACTCTTCGAGAATTAAGGAGTTACCCCACCCCATTATGGATCTTCTCCTGGATGTATAAATGAGATCATAAGCACTCCACAAGGTATCTGAGGGGTTTGCCAAAGAAATATGACAGAGTACCTGATCCCCAAAGTCCTACTTATATAAGCTGGTTGGAGGAGACAACACACAATGAAATAACACGAACATTTTATGAAGCAATCTGTCAGCCACAAAATGGAAAAGTGCAGACTGAATGCTACAATAAAGAGACAGCAGTCACAAGGTTGAGGAGAGGTTAAATCACAAGATTCTCAGATTTGGCTTTGAGCTTGGCTTTAAGAGACAGGGATGTAATTCAGATGAGCTACAGGGAGAATGGAAAGACCTCCATAGAAGAAGAATGTTATACATTCCATATTCTTTTTTTTTTCACTTTTTTTTTTAAAGATTTTATTTACTTATTCGACAGAGATAGAGACAGCCAGCGAGAGAGGGAACACAAGCAGGGGGAGTGGGAGAGGAAGAAGCAGGCTCCCAGCAGAGGAGCCTGATGTGGGGCTCAATCCCATAACGCCGGGATCACGCCCTGAGCCGAAGGCAGACGCTTAACCGCTGTGCCACCCAGGCGCCCCTACATTCCATATTCTATTTGGAAAATTTGTTTCCTGTTTTTAATCAAGTCTTTAGGTCTTGCTCTTTCTGATTCAATTCTAGCTAAGGAAAGCCCACCTGAGGCTTTGCAAATATAAGTCTTCAATTAGCAGTTTAAGTACCAAAGGGACTCTGGACAGTTTTTTTAAATGAATACATTGGGGTACCTGGGTGGTTCAGTTGGTTAAGCGTCTGCCTTCAGCTCGGGTCAGGATTCCGGGGTCCTGGGGTCAAGCCCCACATTGGGCTCCCTGCTCAACAGGGAGTCTCTCTCTCTGTGTGTGTGTGCTCACTATTTGAGAGAGAGGGAGTGAGAGCGTGAGCTCTCTCTCAAAATCTTTAAATAAAATGAATAAATTTTAGTAATAAGCTGAAGAGAGAAAACAACACTAATATAATCATGTTCTATCTAGCTGTGATAAAATTATACTTGCACTTTATTTGCACAACCTCTTTTTGAGATAGCTAAACCTAGAAAGCTTAATGTATGCTAATATCCTGTAACCATAAACTCTAAAGGCTTTTCAAGATGAGTGATCATGACAAAAAAAAATTCGAATTGGTTTTAGTATTTAAGTTTAGATTTCTAATTCAAATTAATTAAAATTTTAGAAGATAAAGACCTTTCGGGACACCTGGGTGGCTCAGTCAGTTAAGCATCTGCCTTCAGCTCAGGTCATGATCCCAGGGTCCCGGGATCTATAATCCTAAGGAGATCAAAGGAACTTTTCCCCCTTCATGAGCTTTCCAGAGTTCACTGGGTACCACCCTCTAGCACATGTTATTTGGCCAGCTGGCACTCCATGAACCCAAAAAGCAGCCCCTGGAAAGCACTCACCCCCCAAGACGAGGAGAAACAATTTCACTTCTGTAAAAGGACAACTCTCACTAGTACCTGACTCCAAACATAGTAGCCTTGTATTTTTTAGTGAGGTGGAAATAGGGTATTCAGTATATATCACATTAATGTCTTTATACACTGATGCATTTCAGTCAAGACAGCTGAAAATGATTCTGTACCTTGTATCAATTTGAAATTAAATACTACTTATTTTGGGAAGATGTATTAAAAAGATGCCTCCCCACTTTCAGCAACAGCTTTCTGAACCATACATGGTAAGCTGCTTTGGCATTTCTTTCCAGGTCTGAAATTCGCTACAATTCAAGTTATCCAACTATAAAAATTCTTTTTTTTTTTTTTTAAAGATTTTATTTATTTATTTGACAGAGAGAGACAGCCGGAGAGAGAGGGAACACAAGCAGGGAGAGTAGGAGAGTTCTTGAAGCAGGCTCCCAGCGGAAGAGCCTTATGTGGGGCTCGATCCCATAACGCTGGGATCACGCCCTGAGCCGAAGGCAGACGCTTAACGACTGAGCCACCCAGGCGCCCCCAACTATAAAAATTCTAAGATGAGGACCTCATGCTGAGGAAGAATGTTTTTAAATTCAAAGGCATGACCGTGCCAGGCCATGTACCAGTCTGTTAAAAAATGGGAGAAACAGATGAATGAGGTAATACATGGAAAAGTATTTCCAGCTTTTCAGGGAGAACAATCAAATTACACACGAACATGCTGCAATGCACATGCAATCACTTTTATTCCTAACTAGTTTTGATAACATTTTAATATCTGGTTAAAATAGCAAAATCTTGGGGCACCTGGGTGGCACAGCGGTTAAGCGTCTGCCTTCGGCTCAGGGCGTGATCCCGGCGTTATGGGATCGAGCCCCACATCAGGCTCCTCTGCTGGGAGCCTGCTTCTTCCTCTCCCACTCCCCCTGCTTGTGTTCCCTCTCTCACTGGCTGTCTCTATCTCTGTCGAATAAATAAATAAAATCTTTAGGGGCGCCTGGGTGACACAGCGGTTAAGCGTCTGCCTTCGGCTCAGGGCGTGATCCCAGCGTTATGGGATCGAGCCCCACATCAGGCTCTTCCGCTATGAGCCTGCTTCTTCCTCTCCCACTCCCCCTGCTTGTGTTCCCTCTCTCACTGGCTGTTTCTATCTCTGTCGAATAAATAATAAAATCTTTTTAAAAATAAATAAATAAAATAAAATCTAAAAAAAAAAAAAAATAGCAAAATCTTTCAATATTTATATATTTGTGTGTATACATATGTGTTCATATATATGCACACACATATACATGTATACATACGTATTTTAAATAATTTTCTCATTATGACTTTGGAGACACTTGGGAGATTTCGGTGTACAATGTAACTCATTCTCATCAGGATGAGGAAACACCTAGGAATGTTTTCTTTAAAAAAAAAAAAAAGCTGATCACAATGTATCAACGTTGGGTTTTTGATCATTTAGAAGACTGAATCATTTGTGAAAAAAATTATGCCATCATGTGAGCTAGCATACAAGATTAGGAAAACTTTTCTGCTGTGTTTTTTAATATAACTGGTGCTTTTGGAGGATTAACTGTTTCTCCTTGGATATATGTCTGAAGCCTAGGTTAAAGCCTTTGGGTGTTAAGGTTATAAAGTGTTTTCCTCTTCCTCTACTTAAAAACATGTCCAATGAGTATGTTGTACTATTTTATGATCAGAGAGAGGTAGTAGCTGATACCTCTAGGAAGGAAACGGCATCAAGAGAGCAAGCTTCTGATGTTCCCTTCTCTTGTCCCAAGAAACTATGGAAAATAAGAAGTAGAAAGGATGGGTTGGGGGCCTTTATTGTTGAAATCTGAGAATGGTGACATCCATAAGCCCAAGTTTCCAATCACAAAGTACATAGCCCCTCAAGCTCTCTGATGTATCCAAACTGGTTTTGTTGTTTTTTTTTTTTAAAGATTTCATTTATTTGAGATCGACCAAGAGCAAGCGAGCGTGGAGGGAGGGGCAGAGGAAGAGAGAGAGAGAGAGAATCTCAAGCAGACTCCACACTGAGCGTGGAGCCTGACGTGGGGCTCAATCTCACAATCCTGAGATCAGGACCTGAGCCGAAACCAAGAGAGAACGCTCATCTGCCTTGAGCCGCATGGGCACCCTGCGAACTGTTTTTTAAAAGACAAACTAAAGAAACTGACCCTATTATAATAATAACCATAATCTATTTTGTGAAGTGGTAAGTCTGACAGCCAAGGGTGGACTGTCAGAGAAATCTACTAAGAAATATTATCATATTTTACCTTAGAAATATGATAAATACTATGCAAATGCATTTTGGTTTGGAACATTCTGTTCTGAGAAAACAGAAGAGTGCATTTTCCCCTAAGACTGTGCTGCTAGGATATTTTGGTTTCTACTATTACTAAACTTTGTCTTCCCTAAGGAGGATAATATAAAAAAGCCTACTCAAATTAAGCTGGTTCTGTGTTTGTATTAGGAAGAAACAACCAATGAGAGGGAAGCCCCCACTTCTCTTGTACACGTGTGTGATGAGGAGCACAACTCAGATGGGACAACAGATCAGAACACTCTACCCACTGATTATAAGAACAAGGAGCCCTGGTGTTGAGCTGGGACTGGTAACAGCTGGCATGTCCTCCCTATTGATGATATGTCCTAGGAACAGACTGACTCTCTGGGTTCCTCCATATAGGAGCCTTAGTGCAGACTTAGAGGAGTCACTGACATTAAATCTGGGGTCAAGTTCATCCATCCCAGATAACATCCTGTTGGGAGATTGGAAGGTAGAGAAAATTGATGCCACTTCCTTTTCTAGTCCACTGAATGCTGTGCATAGGCCTATTTTCCACTTTTTGAGTATCTATATGAGCAAGCAACCTTTATTCTGTAAAAGGCCAGAAGGTAAATACTTTAGGTTAGTGAGTCATATGGGCTCTGTTAGAACTACTCACTTCTGTTGTAGCATTAAGCAGTGAAAAGTAATACATAAATGAATGTACATAACTGTGTTTCAATACAACTTCATTTACAAGTCCAGCAGAAGACTGATTCAGTCTGTCAACCCCAAAACTAAATCAACAGCCCATGTGGGTGATTCAGGGAAGTAGTAAAATAAACTGTTTCACTAATCTGCAACACATCTAGCTAATTCATGGGCCATCCAGACCTACTCCATATATAAAGAGAGCCATAAATTATATTGCAATCCTATTGTATACCCATATTGATGAATGTGAGAAACATGAAAACATATTCATTTGTAACTCCCTAAAATTGATTTATGAATGCATAAATTTAAAGTTTGTCATGTCTTTCCTATCAAGCAATCATTTTTTACAATCATCTATTTGGTTGGGGCCTGCTATAAATGGCTCCCATGATAATATTTTGGAAGACTCACATAGCTGTTTCATATTATGCTTTTTCTGATGCAGACATGAGATAAAAGAGCACATGGTAAAGGCATTTCAGTATTTTCTTTATGACCATAAGATGGCACCAAATTGTTACTCCTCAACTAACAAGCACTTTGGCATACTTATCATAAGGAAGGCCTTAATAGAAAATTGTTTTTAATATAGTTGAGTGGATCAGCATTTAAAAAAGAGAGCAAGCTGTATTTAAAAACACATTTTGGGGCACCTGGGTGGCTCAGTCATTAAGCGTCTGCCTTTGGCTCAGGGCGTGATCCTGGGGTTCTGGGATCGAGCCCCACATCGGGCTCCTCCGCTGGGAGCCTGCTTCTTCCTCTCCTACTCCCCCTGCTGTGTTCCCTCTCTCGCTGGCTGTCTCTCTCTCTCAATAAATAAAATCTTTAAAAAAATAAAAAATAAAAAAAATAAATAAAAAACACATTTTTTTAGATTTCCAAAAGCTGGAAATACTCAGAACCCAAAATGGACCTGTAGGTTCATGCAGAACCATTTGCCCAATTTCCGGCACACTGTGCTTTGTGAAGACTGTGAGATATGGATTCTACTCAGAGGGTTACTAAGTAGAACAATGCAATTATTGCTGAAGAAATAATGGTGACAGGGCAACCCTAATTTAGATACGAAAGGCAGTTCTGCCAGGCCTAACACCCATGGGACCAGCACAGAAATGTGGGCCTTTGCCCAGGTATTTGTCAATCTGGGTACACTTCAACAAAAAGGGAAGAAATGGCAAAGTCAGGTGTGTACAGTGATCTATCTGTACACAAAACACTGCCTGTCGAGGGTAGCTGAACAAATGCAGGCAGTTACCACACTCGCAAGTACACAGGAACCATAGCAGGTTTAGATTAGAAAAGAATTTACAAAGATCAAAACTAATGGCGCAAAGATGTCTCACTTTCCTCCCCAAACTTCACCACTTAAACTTATTTTGAATGAAAGGAAAAGATTATATCAAATTTCTATCTAGATTTATCAGTGCAATGGCTTGGACTTCAATTTCTAATGCTTTCTAAAAAAATAAAATCCCACAATTTTATGCCCAAACTTATGGATGGATTTATTCTTAATAGTATTTACAAGAAATGTACCACACAGACGGACACACAGACACACACACACACATCTTTACAGTGATTTGGAAAGGCCATGCTGATTGGCTCTTCAGCTGGGTTCTGAAGAACAGGTAAAAATTCTAATTCTCAAAATTGAGGCAGAGGAAAAAGGTTTTCCAGTTGGAGGAATACTATCCAAAAAGGCTGGTAAGTGGATTGTGTTAGAACATTGTGTGGGATACAAGGCTAGAAAGATTCAAGGAAGAATTATGACTAAAATAGAAAAGAAAAAACAAAACATTGCTTTCTATCTTCTTGCCATAAATCTCTAGGAGCAAGCAGCTACTTTCTAGCCTTAATGCCATTCACTAAGTACGTTTTCCGCACAGAGCAAACTTTAGTCTAAGCTATGCAATTCTTTGCTTATATTCTCTCACCTCTTAAGAGAGCATCTTACTGCAACTATCAAAAAGATGTACTCCCAAAAATTCAGATCAGTGCCTTCAGTCAGTAATCTTAACAGATTCATTCTGAAACCTCCGTAACAGAGGAAGCTGAAATGTTCCTATCTTTTCCCCTTGCATTTTGAATTTGTTTGCTGAATCGTACATTACTATACTAAAAAAACTACTTGCAAAAAATTTTATTCTGTAAAAGCCAAGTTTACATTCCTTTATTGCTTTATTTTTAGCAAAACAATATAGATAAGGTCTGTAACAAGAAATTATTTTCCTACATTACACTTTGTCAGCCATGGCTTTAAATCATATTGTGCCAAAACCTCATCTAACATGTCCACTGGGAAATCTCAAGGACACCACAAACTTCCATTTCAAATTGACCTGTGTCCCATTAAAGGCTACTTGGCTTCGGTAATTCTCCCAACAGCTCTACTATCCAAGCCCAAAACAGGTAATTCCCACGTGTTTCTTTTCTCCCATCTGGTCATGTCAAAACTATCTCTTAGAAGACAGATATGCCATGCCTTTCTTCCCATAGTGACTGCCACAGCTCAGTCCCTCTACCACTTAATCTTTTACAATTCTCTTCATCAGTCTCCTTATTTGTCTTTACAATCCACCCTCCCTGCTTCCATCAGTGTTTCACAAGACAAAAATCCAAACTCACATCACACTCCTGAAATCTGCCAGTATGCCACCACTCAAGTGTCTTTCCCTTCACCACTAGGCTCCTGCCTATCTGTCCAACCCCTCACATTATATACCTCCTGCCTTAACTGCCCCCAAACTCCCTGTGGTTTTCACCTGTTCCTTCCAGCCCTCCACCACCACCTCTGTAGAGGCTGTGCAATTGGTTGCAATATTCTGCGGCTTCTAGGCTGGAGATTCCTAACTTAAGGTTTGATTCAGATGCTACTAGCACTAGGAAATTTCTTTGAGAACCTCCTCCTATGATGTTGTTTCTCTCCTTTGGCTACTATAACATTTAGGGCAGCATTTACCTCTATGCCGAATGTATTTCATATTGGTCTCCAGGGTTCAGACAGAGAACTCCCCAAAGGCAAGATACTACTTCTTATTTCTTTATACATCTAAATCTACAACAATATTTCCAGTCTATTATATCTACATTAATATCAAGGACTGGTTGATCATTATCCATTATCAATAATAACCAACTCTGAAAACCAAAACCGGAAATAAGGTTGTCTAACAAGAGTTAATAGTCATACCAAATTCTAACTGCACTCAGGGAAGCTTAATTATGGGGATAATCTGATTGTTCGGTCACATACCAGTTAGACTATTTACCCACACCATGTTTTAGTACGCAAATCAGCTGTTCGGATTGTAGTTTAGTCTAAAAAGGCCTTTCAAAGATTTCCAAATGCCAACGTCGAGGGAAACTTCCAGTAAAACGTATGCTGGATTCATCTTAATGTATGTGTATTTTTAAACTAAATGTGCAAAGACCACTACTAACTTTCATGAAATAGCTTGTTAACAGTTATATGCCCTGCTAACCCTGTCTATGAGCTCTTGAAAGGCAGGGATGTCATCACCTTTTTATTCTTAGCAAACTCCAGGTACTAAGTAAAAGTTTACTGAAATGACAGTTCATCCATCTAAGGTTCTGTTTGAGTTACATGCAATGCACATGAACTGCCAAGTGACAAAGGCAGAAAGCAAGATAAAGTTAATTGAGGTTCTTGGATATGATACTGTTTGACATCAATTCTTTTCACAAGAAACTATTTTGAATATGGCCAATACTCTCTCATGTCCTATATGAAAGAGATTAAAACTTAGTGATTTCAGAAAGACTACCAATGTGAAAGATGTACCTTGCATGGTTATAAAAGATAAAAAATGTGTGTTAGCGTTTTGACTGTGGTTAATACTATTAAATAAAGCCTGTATCCTGAAGAGGGAGGTTTTTTAAGTTGTCTGGTTTCACTTTGTTTCATCTCTGGGTCACGCTACACCCAGGACAAATGTGAGAGAACACGCTAAGCCTTGTTTGTTTGCAGCTGGGAATTATCTACTTAGGCGAATTATTTCAAGTTCCTTTCTGTTCTTCCCAGATGTTTAATTACTTTGGGACCAAATAACTTCAGAAGGTAGTCTTAACAGGGAAAAATCAAATAAGTTAGTATTATTAAGGACTCTAGCAAGTCCTAGGGCTAGGAAATGGGGTAAATATGTAAAATTTAGATACTAGCACACTTAAAGTATCTATACTAACTTGGATGATATACTATGAAAGATATATATACAAATATTCTAGTTTGTTGTTATACTACAGAAAATTGAAAATTGAAACCTGGATGTAGTATATCTGTACTGTACATTTCGCTTCTTTTTAAATCACAGATTCTATGCACTATGAGTACTGCCTAGTTTCTGTATCTTCTACATCCATAAGATTTTAATGTTAACAGTCCCTACTAGAAGGTCATTAACTTATGAAAAGAAATCATTTTTTTTTCTTTTGGTTCAAAAACCAAATGAAAGGATAGGCACATTTATTTCATACGAGTCATACTCTGAACCTAAAATGGAAAGCAAGATTGATATGCACTTAATAACATTATTTCAGGTCTTTGTAACAGAGGAAAAAAAATCATACAAAATTTAGGTATGAGACATCACGTCATTAAAGATAAAGTTGACTAGACAATGGTTTCTATGTTCTATCTAATGAGAAAAATGTACATTTGACTACTGAGACTTAAAGGGTAAAGTAGAATAAATTTCAGACATCTCAGCTCCTTATACTCAACTGTTTCAATTACAAGGACTCAAAGAATAAATATTTTCCCTATCATTAATAACAATAATTCAGTGCTAACACTGGCAGGTTAGTATTGGTGATAAAAACTAGAGAGTGGTTTATCCTGACAGTTTAAAAAATGGGGAATAATTAGTAAATACAAAACTCATGAATTTCAAAAAGAATTAAACATATAAGAATTTGAAACCCACTTCTGTTTCAGAGAGAAATATTCAATAGGAAAATGGATTTCTAATTTTGAATTTCTGGCCCAAATTTGCCACAACATACTAGGAAAAAAATTACCTACACCTCACCAAGCTATTATAAAAACTGATGGCATTAAAAGAGTATATCCAACTCTTTCTCTAGCATGCCCAATGCAACAGAAGGAAGGCAGAGAACAAATGGTGGAAGCCCAAAGGGACAGGCTCAGGGTAGTGCTGCAATCTAAGCCAAAGAAGTTACACATACTTGAAGAGCATGGCCAGCACAGAGTCTTCCCATACACCCTGGTTCATAAACCATCTATTTGAGTTTGGGGCTTTTTTATTAAGTATAGCATTCTATACTTCCTAAGAAAGATGCTTAAAAATATACATAGAAAGACATTAAGAAAAATAAAATTCAGTTATTCAGGTGAGGTATTTGGATTTATATTTAGGGGATGACAAAATGATATTGGACAAAGGATATATTTATATTTAACTCAAAAAAGGCATTAACATGTTCATTTCATCTGTTATAAATTTCAGCCCAATCACTCTTAAATACTTTTGATTCTATGACTAACTGTTAATTACAGACAAGGCTACTCTACCTAGAATGCCACTTGATAACCCTGTATTAAGTTTGCTAGACCAAAGACTCATAACTTAAAAAAAAAAAAAAAAAAAAAAGCAACCATTTACACTTACTAAGAAAAGCAAACATTTACTTCAAATTGCAGTATAGGCTTTTCAATCACAAAAAGAAAGAAAAGAACAGTGATCTGACAGTGGTCATATCCTGTGCAAAAAACTTGATACAAAAACAATAACACAAGGTGTCTGAGCTGCTTACATTGCAGGAAAAAGGAAATACAGTAGCTGAAATATGGCACTCCTGGGAATCAACTTCTAAACCAATAGAATGCCTTTGAAATGATTAAATTTATTTATGTATTAGTAAGAAAGCCCCACCACCATAAATAGTACAATATTTAAAAATTAAAAAAAATTTATATCTATCTAAGATAGATAGTGTATTTGTACTGTTAGACCTCTTTAAGTGCAGAAGGTGGTTCAGGTTTTGCCTTTTTTTTTTTTTTTAATTAAATAACTGCCCATATGCTTTATAAAGTTCCACTCGATTGCAAAAGCCAATTTAAATCAAGAAATATGTTATCAAAGTTGCATAATTTCATTTGGGACTGCCAGCAGGTTAAAGTCTCAAATCAAGTCTTTAACATAACACTCAATGAAAAGTTTAGTCAATGTAAAGTTTAAAAGTTCTCAAATCTTCATTATCCTCTTGAACTTGCCCTTCTAAATGATCCTCAGACTGCAATTCCTAGTTTGCAAATAAAAGAATGCAATATGCATCATACTTCAAGAAAAGACGACGATGTCGAGCTAACATGCTTCTGGGTCTTCTCCCTGCTCCTCTCAACCTTCTTTATAATTTCCGCTACTATGCACACTGAGGAGGTGAGGCCCACAAGAAACAGCAGATCTGCAAGAGAAAATAAGTTGCATTTTATAATTCTTTGAAACGGCTGCAAAGCTTAATAGCTTACATTTTTCTAGCATTTTAACAGAGCTTTCAAAATACTCTGTTTTACAACCATTCCAGGAGGTACATGCAATCAGCCTCAGTTTAAAAATGAGAACAGTTAGGGGCAACCCTCTTGGGTCCCCTCCCTCTTTGGGAGCTTTATACTATGACTCAATAAACTCTGCCACCCACCAAAAAAAAAAAAAAAAAAAAAAGAGGAAAGTAAGGCTCAAAATTGACATATCTGAAGTCATATAACTACGAAAGGCAGCAGTCAGAGAACTAGAACCAAGTGCTGACTACTCTCCCTGAACCATAACCTCATGATCGAACTACTAACAGCAACATTGAGCAAGAGGAGTTTTCTATTTAATAGATCACACAGCCTTTTTAATTTTAATTTGATTGAAAACTGCCTATCTAAAGATTATTTAGGAATTTCTGTCTATTCCATTCGAGAGCCTAGAAGAACTCATCATTTAAAGACCATAACTCTGGGGCGCCTGGGTAGCTCAGTCAGTTAAGCACCCAACTCTTGGTTTCGGCTTCTGTCCTGATCTCATGGGTCATGAAATCGAGCCCCATGTTGGGCTTTGCGATCAGTGGGAGTCTACTTAGGTAGACACACACTTGTGTGTGCGCACACTCTCTCTCTAATAAATAAAATCTTTTTTAAAAATGTAAAAATAAATAAATAAAGACCATGTCTTTACAACAGTACCCACACTATCTCATTCTTATTCATGGCTTGAAAAATTGCAGCTGTCTCCTTAAGACCCCACTTTTTACAAAGAGGGACAAGTGTAAATATGAAATTAAAAAACTGAAATTAAACTATTTCAACTTAAAGGTAAATTGTAACTTACAGCATAAAATACGGTGAGGTGTATAACTTATTTTCACAAATAGCCCGATTAAGTTAAAAACACAAGAATTAAAAGTAGCATTACCACATCAGTCCTCACCCTTACACAGGAAGATTAATTTTTAAATGTACTGTACCATAATACATTTAACACATAGTATATGAAAGAATAACGTCTATCTTCCATATAATCTTAATAAAATTTTCTGCTTTTAGGGTCAGGCTGTTATTTTGTAAAATAAGAATGCACAAATTAGCAAGTAAGAATAGTGAAATATTAGTTTACTAAAATTGTAACTTTAAAGAGAGCAACCTAGTTTTCAGTGAGCTTCAATCTAATTTTTTCTTCATATAAGATTGAAGAGTTGTAAATTATAATTACTATATAACAAGTTTTCATTTGCTATAGTTTAGAATCAGCAACTACAATCTAACAACTGATAACCAAGAAAAAAAATTGGAAGAAAAAAATTTACAAAAAAGTTTTAAAGCCTAGAGTTAGGCAAGTGACCACCCCCCCAAAACTTCTCCAAATGAAAAAACAGAACACACTCCTTTTTCAAATCAACTCACTTTTTTATCTCACTTTTTAAAAGGAAATTTTCAGTAGAACAAATGCACTAGAAAACACAATAATTCACCTAAAATATATAAATTATAAAAAGATAACATTTTCTTTACCCAGTATACTTAAGCTCTCGGTCTGAAAAACTTTCTGAAGTGGAGGAAAGTAAATAACTAATAACTGTCCCATGATGGATCCAAGAACTGCATAGCAGAACATTTTATTACTGCAGAGTCCAATCTCAAATACAGACTTGGTCTGTTGGCAAAGCAAAGAATTCAATTATTATTCCTTGGTCACTCAAACAGCTTCTTTATTATCACAGTCATCACCAATTTTTAATAAACTGGATTGAACTCCACAATGGCAATACCATGACATCTCTTAATGGTTTAACTATTATTTTGGAATAATTCAGATGGAATAAAGGTACAATTTAAAGCGTTTCTCTTTATCAAGAGAGCTTTCTCTACAAGAGTCATGCTACAATAACAACATCAACAAGACCACAGAAGGAAAAGAAACTTACTTTAGCATTTCAAAACATCAGAAATTCCATTTGTATGATTATTTTGCTAACTTATTTCTATCCATTAAAGTAGATAATCTAAAAGCCTTTCTTAAAGAATAGACCTACTTATGTGTGTACCAAAAATGTAAAATTGCCTTTCATAAAACAAAAAATGAGTATTGTAGCTTCTCCAAAACTTAGTCTAAATTAATGACAATTCACTGTATTTGGAAAGTTTCCAGCATGCCAAATGGTAATAGATATAACAGAGGATTTATAAGGTGCTCTAGAATTAAAATGAAGAGTCAGGCCTCAAAATGGAACTAGTTTTCAAGAACAATTATGCTCTGAAAAAGTTCTAGGTTCTAGCCCAGAGCCCATTAATTTTCTATCAAAACACTTCAATCAAGAAAGGCAACCACACCTTAAGATACAACATGGGAAGAAAAGCAAATTTAAAATGTCCTAAGCTCTGACACACTGACAGAACTAATCAGAAAACATTAATATGCACAAAACTGTTCTTGTACTTCTAATAATACTTTCTTCTAAAATGAGACTAATACGATCTTAACAGAACCCATTTGTCCTATACTCTCGGATAATACTAACTTGAACCTATCTTAAAGCTACTGATAACAAGAGAATGGGAAGAAGAAAGACCAGGGGATGACACCTGTGATTTACTTGGATATTCTGGTCAAAGGTAAGGCTATCTGCCCAAATGCCCTATCTCCATTATGACACGTTTGTAGGTGCATGTTTATAAGGAAGGCTGTATCTGGGGCTGTAATCTGTGACGACAAAATCAAGCAAAGCTAAAACCCCACAATCCTTGCCTACTTACAATCAGAGAGAACTCTATCAACTGAATCAGTCAGCTAAGATCACCTAAGCATACCTGGGACCTGGAACTTAGTGCATTGAACATATCGAAAAACACAAAGCACGTGAAGGTCATTGTCGTGTCTCGAGGTGTTATCACATTGTCTCGTAGCTGTCAAGAGGAAAAATGATTATCAGTGGCTGAATTTAATGAACAAATACTGCATGCTTGTAAAAAGGTTAATATTTTCTTTGCTTTAGAATAAAACAGCTTTAGCCTAAGACATAAAACATACAAGCTACCTAAATTTCCTATATGCCATTTAAATAAGTCATTAATGAATAGCTGTAATCTAAATAAACAGTCTTCTCACACACCATATATTGGATATTAAAACAACTTTCTTTTCTGATGAAATACAGTAGCAACAGACTCAGATTTTCTAATTTCTCCCCACATATATTAATTTTTATTGTACTGTATTTTATTGATATCTTTGCAGATTTAAACTATTCTAATAAGTGAATCAGCAATTCTTTTGACCCATAAAGACTGAAATCAAACTATTTTTAAACGTTTTTATTATCATATTTTCCAAAGAGCTCTCCTAACTTTCCAAGCTTCTGTGTAACACACCAAAATAACTGAGTCATACACAATGCACGCTATTAAGGCAGCTTATCCAGTGACTATACCTCCCGCCAGAAGACAAACAAAGTCCCACAAACAATGATTATTGATGAAACAAGTATTTTGAGTATCAGGTTTTTGGTCAAAATGCTGTCCTTCCAGTTACGTGGAGGTTTACGAATGACATCTTTATCCACTGGCTCTACTCCAAGGCTTCAAAACAAAGAGAAAAGTGAATTACTTTAAGGTTTTAAGGTTTGGATTTGTTACTTTTACAATCTTTCTGCTGGAAAGCAACATCTGTGGCCCACTACAGAAGCAAATACTTAGATGCTTACATCCTTCAATACTTTCCCAAAGTCTCTAAAATTGACAACAGAACCCAGGTAATAAAACTAATTCAGGATTTCTCCATTACATCCCATTCTTAGAGACAAAAGCTTACTTTCTGAGGACAGGGACTGTACCTATTCCCTCATCTGTTCTCAACTTAAGAATGGGCATCTAACATAATGTAAAAGCTCAGGTCTGGGACACGTGAATGAATACCCGGAGAGTGTAAATGATACACGCACACATCACAAAATTTATAACAAACATGTTGCTGCATGAATAGATTTCCAATGCTATCCATGAATGAAATCTTAAAACTAATCCTCAAGACATCACACTTTCTTTGTCTTTCTACTAGTTTATGCATAAAAAACCTCTTACCTCTGAGCTGGAGGTCCATCCATAATTATATTGATCCACAAAATCTGCATGGCATTGAGAGGATTAGGAAAGTTCATTAATGTAGCCAATGAGATTAAGGTTAATGCTGCTATACTCCTGTCGAAAAAAAGAGTCATTAGAAACATCTGTCAGCATAGTATAATTCATACTATTTTTATGATATCACTTCTTTAGCATTTGAAAATCTCATTTTACTACTGTGCTTTTAAAGGAAGTCTGTATTTCTGAGTATCCTATGCTTCATTTGTGTGAACATTTTGAAGCTAAAAGTTAAACTTTATAATCCAGAGCATTTAAATAAAGGATTTCAAGATGTTTAGATAACAACAAACAGAGGAAGATTTTAAAAATTTAGTTCAGAATAGCTGTTACAACGTACAGTTAACAGTTTCACCAATATTTGGCAAATGATAACTAAAGAAAAGCGCTTCTACTTTTGGAAAAAGATACCAAGGAAACACACTAAAATCTGACACTCCTTCCTTAGTTATTTCTGGAGCTAGTAAATAAACCACAAACGTTTATATATTTTGATGATGATACAGACATCACCTCTTTATCATGCCATTTTTAATTTTTAGGATAGAATTAATTTTCATTTTGGAAAACTTACATATGAACGACACTCAGAAACAGAGCCCAGAAGCTCCTAAGCATTCTGCTTGAATTCCATTTCTCATATAATTTATCTGTAAGACCCATGGTGACAAACTTCTTAGACACTTACGTGCTCAGTTGGAATCTAACAAAATTTTTAATGTTATTATAAATCCCTTTGCCCTCTTCAATTGCAGACCTGAAATTTAAAATAAAAACTAAATGAGAAATATTATCACACAAAAATAAAGATCCATCTATCCTATAACACTGTAGAGCTAATTCTGAAAACAAATTTCCAACTAATATAACATATGTATCACTAAAAGAAATCTATTATTTTCTTCACATAATTAAGATTAGAAAAAATACAGAAACATTATTCTGGTATGGAATGATAGTCAAGCCTGTGAAGCTAGCTCTATCTGAACTAATTTCAACTACACTATATTAAAATTCTTATTCTTAAAGATATTTTAACATTAAAATCATACACTGTCTTTTTACACAAAAGATAATACTACACATTTATAAGACTAAAATAATGATCTTTTTTACCCCTCCAATTTTCGTTTTCTTAAAGGTACAAGATTCATGCATGGTACGGGGTTAAATTAATGTGTGTCAGGAATTAATAAGATATATAATAATTCTAGAATTTAAGCTATCTATTGCTCCTACACACAATCAGATACGTGCTATAGCAGAACTATATAAAGAATATGGTTTACAAAAATTCATTTAAATTCTTATTTGGGGACGCCTGGGTGGCTCAGTCAGTTAAGCATCCGCCTTTGGCTCAGGTCATGATCCCAGGGTCCTGGAATCAAGTCTCAGGGTGGGCTCCTTGCTCAGCGTGGAGTCTGCTTCTCCCTCTCCCTCTGCTCCTCCCCGCTGTTCATGCTCTCTCTCTCTCTCTCTCTAATAAATAAAATCGCCAAAAAAATAAAAATAAAAATAAATTCTCATTTGATTGAATCTAGGAAAATATGTGTTTTTTAAACAACTTCCCCTTTCCTTCAAGATTTCTATAAAATTCTAAGAATGGAAAGAAAACAAACTTATATGCCTACAAGACCGTGGCAATTCTGAGTCTTGAGCTCCCACATGCTCCACTTTAGGCCACCATGGGTTAATGAATTATGCCAGGCATGTAATTAGCATGAGTCACTGAACGGAGGAAGATTCAGGTTATCTGACAGGTGATTATCAAATAACAGGATCAACTGACCTCCACCTGAACACTGTGCAACTGACATGACCAGGTACCACAGAAGAATCATAAATCAATTAGAAACAGTGGATGAAGAAGACAAAGCTATTTAAACCTAGTAGCTTGTATCACTGACAGCATGGACAATTATAGACATATGGAAATACGTATGGTTGGAAACTTGATTATTTTTATACTTATTGTAAGGCCATGCACATGCATATCTCTGATAGCCTGAATTTATTTAGAATAAAGGCCCCAAGAAGGTTTATTGCTGTACCACTCCACTGGTGGCCAGAAAAATGTGACATCTGGCTACACTCGGTAAATATTTCTTAAATGAATGACTCTGCCATTTATTACATCCTTTCCGTTCCATACAAATAATAGTCCCCAAAACTACACAGTAGTCCATAAATAAGATTAATTAATTCTAGTAAAACAGTTTAGTTCACCCACTGCTGAATATCCTAATACACTGAATATCCCAATTCTCTTCCAGTTGAACTGTCTGGAGATGGGGTGCAGAAAAAGACGGGAAAAGATTCTCTGATGTGCATTCACTGAAACAAAACTTACATTATGGTTTGGAAATCATCATCCACAAGGATCATGTCTGCTGCCTCTTTGCAAACATCTGTGCCAGTCTGACCCATTGCAACTCCGATGTCTGCAGCCTTCAGAGCAACTGCATCATTGACTCCATCTCCCGTCATGGCTACAACCGACCCATTCTTTTGTAGAGACTGGAATGGGGAAAAGGGGATTCTGATAAAAATGTTGCTTCCACAAAGATAAAAGAATAAACAACTCCTCTCTATTTTTTTCCAAATAATAAACACTGGAAAGAATACAGACCACTGATTTTTCAACAAACTTCAATTTATGGAGGTCTTAAAATAAAGCTTAGAAAAAGTTGCTATTAATATTCTCACGTGTGAGCGCTATGTCTAAAAGTCTGATCTAGAGTTAATTATGCAGTAGTTTTCCGGAGCAATTTTGCTTTGTAGGGGACATCAGGCAATGTCTGGAGATATTTTTTATTATCATGACTTCAGGAATGCTACTGGCATGTAGAGGGTAGGGGTCAGGGACGTTGCTAACCATTCCATAAGACACAGGACAGCCCCTCACAATAAAGAATCCAGTCCAAAATGTGAAGGCTGAGAAACTCTGAACTAATAAATGGAGGGCTACTGTGATTAAGAACTTAAGCCCTTTAACTAATGAATACCACGTCAGTTGCTTTGTATATATTTAACTGATTAATATAAACAACTGTAACCTTTGAAATACTGTTCCCACTCTCATAACATTTCCTTTTCTTGCTGTATTTACTCAGTTTCTAAGCAATTACTGCTATTTACACTGAGATGATTTGGCTATGGACTCCTGTCAGAACACACGTCTATGCTGTTCAATTGTATAAAGAAGGTTGTGTTGCAGATATTTCATTAACGTTTTCTTCTACATCTTCCTTTGCTAACTAAATCCTCTATTAATGCTTCCATTTAAAGCTCTATTAAAAAAATCTCTTTTGCTACACAATACTTCTGACTTTAATGTTATATCAATATTCCTAGTAATGTAAGCATAATGAAAGAGAAGAAGTAGCATTTTGGAGACAGAGATAAAACAATGTGAATCTTAAAGACCCACCTTAATAATTTTCATCTTGTGCCTCGGACTAGCTCTGTAGAATACCGCAACCTGTTAAAATACAGGATACACTAAAAATCTTCAACAGTAAGAAATATCAGAATAACCCATGTACTTGTAACAATGATTTTTTTTAATTAGCAGTTTAAACTGTATTTACTTTGTAGAGATCAAGTTTAAGCAATATACCATATGTCTGTTAAGATACTCATTTGACATGGTCATTTCAAACTTTACCAGTGGTACCACAGGAAATACACAATCTAAACAAGTTATCCAATTTATCCCATTATATTTAAGTTCTTAAGAGAAAACAGCCTTATTCTTGAAATGTTTCAGAGACAGAGAAAGGAAAAACTCTCTTGCATCTATTTCTTCACTACACCGGCGAACAACAAAAAAGGCCTTTTTCCTTTGTCCCGTGTTAAGGAAAGATAAAGAACAGCTGTTTCTCAATGTCTGTAGAACCTTTTTATTGTTGTTGTTTTTAAAGAGTAGTTAACAGTCTTGCTCCTTCTCTTTTATTCCTGTTAATTCTTTGGATTCTCTTCCATTGTATCTCCAACAGTTATGATCTTCTCTCTCCAAACCATGCATTTAATCCCTTTTTCTGATCCCACCTCCTGGTCTCCTAATACCCCTTCACTGTGCCCCAAAGGCAGGCATCAACAACATCCCCTGTATCCTCCACTTTTCCACATTTCTCTAACCTCATTTTTCACAAACCAAGGCCATCCCTACAGTCCTCTCACATAGTTCCACCAGGAGAGCCTGCAGAGGGGTAGGTGTTTTGTTGCATGAAACTAGACTTCCTACTACCTAAAGGCATTCATTCACTGCTCTAGGTCACTCCTCCATGTTTTACAAATTTTTTTTTCAGATTTTTTTAAAAACAAATGCGACACTGTATTAGTTTCATGTGTACAACAGAGTGATTCAACAATTCTATACATTACACAATGCTCACCATGATATGTGTAGTTACCATCTGTCACCATACAATATTACTATAATACTACTATTTTCTTTTGCTGTGCTTTTCATCCTTGTGACTTATTTAATTTCCTCCTCACTGTCACTCTTTCCAACAACATTCCCAAGCCATGGTGATTTTAATATCTACATAATACATCATTCTCTTCCCTACTGCCCTAGAGGATTAGTTCATACTGTTTCCTCTCCTCATACTTTCAATTTATCCCCATTTCCAACCTCAGTCTCAGCTGACAACCTTGCTTCCCACTTCAAAGAAAACAGAAGCAGAAGAGAACGTCCATAATTCCCACCATCCAGTACCTGTATCCAGGCACGATCCTTGCCTTCTCTCTTTTTATTACTGACGAACTGAATATGCTCCTAGTGCAGGTCAAATATTCTACCTTCGGACCTATTTAAGATCACTGCTCCAGAAATTCTCCCCCTTCTCATATCAAAATCTCTTCCTCGCTGATGCAGCTTTACCATCAGTATATAACATGCTGTGATTTCTTCCATTTAAACAATAACAAAACTAAAAACTTCCCTTCTCATTTCGGTTGCCACCCTACTTTTCCCCTTCTCTTTATAGCAAAACTCCTCTTTACTTGTGGTCTCCCACTTCTCTCTTCTCATTCTTTCCTGAATTCATCCCAATTGGACCGTGGTCCCCTGAAAACCCTATTCAAGATTACCAAAGACCCCCCACCTTGCTAACACCAATGGTCATTTCTCTTCTGACTTATCCTCTCAGCAGCACCCTAACATAGCTGGCAATCCCCTCCTCCTGAAACACTGTCTTCGCTTGACTTCCATGACCACCCTATATTCTTCTGGTCTTCCTCCTACCTTTCTGGCTGCTCCTCTTGTGCAGGTTCCTCTGGACCTCCCTCAAGTCTGAATGTTGGAATATTCCACAACTTAGTTCTTAAAGTCTCCTCTATAAGAGGTCTAAGTATCCCCTACTTCTACCTAGGTGATCTCAGCCAGTCTTACAGATTTCAATTTTATTTATTATTATGCATTTTGTCTCCAGCCCCAATATCTCTTTTAAAATCCAGACCAGTGAAATTAATCCACCTACCTATTCCACATTTCCTCTTGGATGTCTCATCTAAGACTTAAAAATATCACAAACGGAACCCTGTTATTTCCCAAAATACATGCTCCTTCATATCCTCTGTTAATGGTAAGTACATCGTCATAGTCACTCCGGCTCTAAATTTTGGGAGGCATCCTTGATTTCTCCCTTTCTCTCAGATGCCACAAGCAGTTTAACAGCAAATCTATTGGCTCCATTCTCAAATAAATCCAGAATTCAACCTCCTTCCTCTAATGCCAACACTCTGGGCCAATACTTGAACTGATTTCTTATTTCTGCCCTTGCCTCCTGCAGTCTCTTCAACAAAGTGACCGTAATGAAACTGTTAAAACAGAAGTCAGACCACATCCATCCTCTGCTCAGATCCCTCCAAAGACTTCCTATCTCCCTCAGAATGAATGCCAAAGTCTGTTACTACCAACCAAGTCCTGCATGAAGTGCATGCCTCCTCATTACTCACCTGAACTACACTACACCTACACCGGCCTCCTCATTGTTCCTGAAACATGCCATGCACACTCGCCTCAAGGTCTTTGCCCTTATGTTCCCTTAGTCTGGAATGCTCTTTCCTTAGGTATTGTATGGCCTGCCAGTGAGGCCTTTCCTAGTCATGTTATCTAAATATTCCAATCTACCTCTTCAGTCATTCATCTCTCTCTTTCCTGTTTTGTTGGTGCATTAGCACTTAATCTGACATAATGTATATATTTACTTATCTTAGACTATAAGTTCCATTGAAGGGAGAGATTTTTGTCCTATACCTTCAGTCCTCCATAGATACATATAAAATGAATAAATCACTGAATGACTCTTAGACCATCATATAGACTGTTCTCAGGTTTCTTCCCAATTTCAATAAAGGTCTAAAACAAATGAGGATTATTTTCTTAGGCAAAAGACTCAATTTAACTGTAATATCACATTATTACATATGTCTAGGTCCTCTAGGTACTATGAATCACATAATTCGTCTTTGGAAAATATACTTCCTTTAAATAAAAAAAAAGCTGAAAAATCCAGACTCATGAGTGTGTCTTTAAAAAGGACGAAGCTACATATGCATTGAAAGTATACTAGCTGTCTTTTAAGTGAAAATCCTACATTACCACAGAAATTAATCATGTAGCACACAGTGCTGAAGTACAAGAGTGTTACCAAAGACCGCAGATTTACGGAATATTTAAATAAAAGGTTAATTACCAATACTCAGGTTGAACAGAGTAAAATTTTGCCTTTGTTCCACTGCAAATCTTTGAAACACTGCAAATCATTCCACCATAGCCACTGTAGGTTATCACTGACAATGGCAGTGAAGATGCCAACTGTTGGACTGAAAGCGTATTTCTTTTGTACAGTACCAAATTACCTGACATGCACCCAGTATACCTACCAGGTGATACAAGATTTTAGTGTTTCAAAGCTTTGATGGCAGCTCAAAAATTAGAGCAGCAGTTTTGAGACTAAGGAGATCTCAATGCAAAACTTGAGACTCACTTGACGTTTTGCGTGTGCTACAGAGTAAAATTGGTTCTTAAAGCGCCAGAAGGGCAGGTCAATCTTTTTAGTTGACTAAAAACACTAAATTTAGTGACACAAAATTATGGCCTAAAGAAATGAGATTTAAAACAAAACAAAACAGAAAGGACTAAAGACTGAGCTACATCACTGTATCACAGAACTAGGATTAAACTTGGGGGTAACTGAATTTCCTCTATTCATAATCTTTTCACCTTTATCATGTTTCTCTACCTAGAAAAAAAGAATACATTGATTAAAGGTAAAAGCACACAACAGAATCTCTGTAGTTTGGGAACAAGAGGGGAGAGGACAGAATGAAGACAGGATGGTAAAAGGACAGTGAAAAAAGTAGTAGAACTTTGTCAGAAAAGGAGAGTGTTTAGGAAATAATATGGGAGAGAAAAATGAATATCATCAAAAGGAGGGAGGAAAATCTATGTATTTTTCTCTTCTCATGCCTTCTTTTCAGTGTCATATTTGTGGTTAGCACTCAGAGTTCTAATAGACAAGGGTGTTAGGGAAAGGAAGTTATAAAAAGAAGAAAACAGGAAAATACTAAAGGAGAGGTTAATGAAAAACGCTCCTGGCATTAAAATAACCTGTTACAGTTTCCCTAATCTTCCAGGAAAGATAAAAAGATACCTGATGCACTGAAGAAAAAAAAAAATAGGTGACTGAAATAAAATATTTACAACCTTCCAAAAATTAAATAGCACACAGACTGGGATGAAATTACAGAGATTTGGTTAATAGGTTTGGTAGAAATACAATTGGAGGTACTACTATAAAAAAAACAAAGAAGAAAACAATGTCCACTTTTATCACTGGGAAATACAGGACACACTGGAAGAATTCATAAACAAAAAACAATGAGAACACCCAGATGACTTTATAAATAATTAAGCAAAATTCAGTTTCCATACTACTCTTTAATTAGCTCTAATAGGACAGAGCAATCTTAGATCTGAAATATGACTGAATTAAGGAAAGAGAAAGCTAAAAAACATTTCAATAAGGAAAAGAGTTAAGGCGATTTAGCAGATGTGGGAAAATCTCAGTAAAGCTGGCAATTTAGAAGAAAAGTTTTTTGCTTTTAACACTAATAAAAGAAAAGCTATTCAAACTGATATGAAGTAAAAACATCAGACCAAGTATACATATTGGCTATAAGAGAGTTCCATAAACACAAGATGAAGTGGGAAAGAAAGCAAAGTTGGGGGGAAAGTGGAGTCCAGCTAAGTCCAAAGAACTAAAGCAATTCATTAATAATATTTGGACAAAAGATTTAGGTATTCAAAAGAAATACCTGGAAGGAAGCCCTGGTATTTATGGAATTCCTCTTTAGAGTAGGATGACTTTAAGTAATTCAAAAAGCTTCTCACAAGACTTAGGTTTTATATTGTTTTAGTCTCTTTGGAATAGCATCAGGATATCTGCCATAATTAATGCACAAAAACTCTTATCTGGAAAAGATGTAATTTGTCCAGGCTGATGGTGTAATTTGTAATTTGCAATTTGCTACTTCTTTCTCTAAGTACCTTTAAGTTGGTTTCCAGAATTCATTAGCATTTTTATCAGAGAGCCCAGAAAATGAACCAAGAAAGCAAATAAAATGAAACTTCAAATCTGTCAGTTTCACTACTTGTTACCATCTCTGGGAATAGGTTTGGACAAAAAGGTTGAACAAAGGTCTAATGGGAAAATGTTTAATTAACTGCAGATTTCACATATATTTACTAATGTACACTCTGCCCCAATACCCTAGGGTAACCTAATACAGAATTTATTTCAGCAATAAATGTCAGGAAGAAACTATCAGGAAAGGACACACACACACACACACAGTCCCATTCAAATATGGAAATAGCTTCCTCACTAAATGTAAAATAAAGCAAATGCCCACACTGCTCCCAGATGCTCTGAAAACAGCATTCATGAATAACTACAGCTTGAGAAACAGAAAACATAAACGAGGGGCGCCTGAGTGGCACAGCGGTTAAGCGTCTGTCTTCGGCTCAGGGCATGATCCCGGCGTTACGGGATCGAGCCCCACATCAGGCTCCTCCGCTATGAGCCTCCTTCTTTCTCTCCCACTCCCCCTGCTTGTGTTCCCTCTCTCATTGGCTATCTCTATCTCTGTCGAATAAATAAATAAAATCTTTAAAAAAAAAAAAAAGAAAACATAAACGAGTAAAACAGTACATGTCTACTAGTAACTATACCTAAAGTCTAACCACAAGTGAGGCTGGAGGTCTAGGGACTTAATGCTACTGTATGAAGCAGTTTGTGGCAATATAAACTAAAACCGTCTCAGAGGACAATTCACCAACAGATCTTAAGAGTTTTATAAATGTGTTGGTCATTGGTCCAATCATTTCACCTGTAGGAATTTATTCTACAGAAATAATCAGAGATGGACAAAAAGTCGTGTATAATAATTTTCAATGAATCAGTAAGCAACAGATGAACTCAGAGTCACACAGTCCTGGGCTCCAGTCCCAATGCTACTGCCACCACTCATCAGCTCTGAGACTTCAAGTAAGTATCCCAAATTCTCTGGGCCTCAGTGTCCTCATCTATAAAAAGGGGACTCCTTATCTTTTATAAGATGGCTATTAGAAGTAAATAGTTAATGTATGTAATATATGCATTGCTTGGCACATAGTAAATGGTTGCTTACTGTTATTATCCTTGAAGTATTGTTTACAGTAATAAAAAATAAATGGAAGCTAAAATTTCAACAAGAAAATGATTTTATAACCATGTATTTGCCATGTGTTTATACACAGACAGTATACCCAAGCAAAATCTTGTGCACCAATTAAAAACATGCTTTACAATAATAATTAACGATTTCAGGAATGCTGAAGTTATGTTAAATGAATATTCACGTTTATAACACTATAAAGTTCCAACCAGGTTTTCTTAAACACATTTTTTAAAGACATAGGTTAATTTATTTTATTATTTTGGATGCTCTGTGGGTGCACAACCTCTGAGTATCTGGACTGTATTACAGGCAGTTTCCATTCTAGCTTTTACTTTTCTAGGTTTTCAGTTTTTCTACAATGAACACATACTACTAATAAATAAATTTTCTAATCAGAAAATTGTATTATAAAAAGCTTTAAATTAAGATGTGGAAATAAGTTGAATGTAAATTAAGTGAAGAAGGTAGCACATTTTATTACTGTCAACAAATAGGTAGAATATGCCTAATAAAGTAAAGGTCAGATGATAAGCACTTATTTTAAAGGATATACAAATATATGTGCATAAACAGGTCAAGTAACAACAAGTACAAGAAATTCAAGCTATCAAGAACTTAGATACAATAATGCTGCCTATCCTTTATGGGTCCCTTCCTATAGGACCTATGTACCCACAAATCAGGCTTTGAAAGGGTCCCCCACAAGCATCCTAAGATAATAAAATAATCTTACACCTGAAGGCTCTAAAGAAGTTACTGTGTTAAGGAAGAGGAGATACTTTTCCTATAAATAATCTGTTAGAAAAGAATTACAATCAAAGGTAAAAAGGCATTTTAAAGGGGAAAAAAAGCAGTCTTTTTTTTTTCAGCTTTTAACTAAAAGAAAAAAAAGACTGTCTTTTCAACAAATGGTGCTGAAACAATTGAACATCCATATGCAATAAATTGAACCTTAACCCATTTTTCACATATATACACAAAAATTCAAATTGGATCACAAACCTTAGTGTAAAATCTAAAAATATTAAGACTTGCAAGAAAATATAGGTAAAAAAATATCTGTGACATTCAGTTAAGCAGAGTATTCATAGAGAAGACATCGAAATCATGATCCATAAAAGAAAAAAAATGATAAAATAGACTTCACCAAAATTTGAAACTCCTGCTCTCTGAAAGAGTGTTAACAGAATAAAAAGATAACCCACAGACTAGGAAAACCTATTTTCAAATTGAGTATCTGCTAAAGGACTTGTATCTATAATATATAAAGAACTCTCAAAATTCAGTAAGAAAACAGACACAATTTTTTAAAAATAGGCAGGTCAAGAGATATATGAATGGCAAATAAGCACATGAAGATAGTCAACATCATTAATTGTGAGGAAAATGGAAATTAAAACCACAAGAAGATAACACTATCTACTTATTAGAACGGGGTGTGGGAGAACTGACAATGCAGAGCAATTAGAACTTTCAAACACTGTTGGTGGGAGTGCAAAATAATAAAGCCACCTTGTAAAATAACTTGGCAGTTTCTTACGAGGTTAAGCATATATTAATGTGACCCAGCAATTACTCTTAGGTATTTACCCGAGAGAGATGAAAATTTATTTTCATACAAAAATCGAAACACAAATGTTTATAGTAGCTTTAGTCACAATCAACAAAACTGGAAATAATAAAAATGTCTTTAAACCAGTGAACAAGTAACATTCACCCAAACATTGAATACTACTCATCAATTAAAAGAAAGAACAAATCAATAATATACACAACCAACATGGATAAATCTCAAAGTATTATGCTAAATGGAAGAAACAGATCCAAAGCCTCATACTAAAATGATTCCATTTTTAGAGCATTCTGGAAAAAGGCAAAACTATAGGGACAGAAAACAAATTAGTGGTTGCCAAGTGCTAAAAGTAGAGAGAGGAGTTGACCATAAAAAGACACAAGAGAATGTGGGGATATGATGGAACTGTTCTGTATCTTGATTGTGGTTGGTTACAAGACTGCATGCGTTTGTCAAAACTTAAAACTGTACATTAAAAGGGGTAAATTGTACTGTATATAAATAATACCTCGATTTTTTAAAAAAAAGCATTAAATACTCATGCCACATTTAAAACAAAAGGGTAAGAAATACAAAGTAATGGTCTCTCTCCACTCTATAAATACAATTCAACCACTCAACCTCCATAGAACCTTCCTCAGAGGAAAGCTGATTCCTGCTAAAGTTAACAATCTGCTCTGGTATTCGTAATGATCATAAATACTCTCACACATCATAAATATTCTCAGTGATAAGACTGACTTCGATGGTAAGATTTCATTTCATGATCTGGATCAATAAATTAGATGGTCCTGTCCCCACTGCTCTCAGTTTCATGAAGGTTACAGTACAAATGGTAACACTCAGAATAAGGTCTTTTCATCTAAAAGGCTTTAAGCTGAGGCCTACCTTTGGTACTATTTGTGAAAGCTGCTGGACATCCATTGCATCTATTTCTTCTCCTGAGACTGACTGGGAAGTTTTGGAATACAATCCCAGACGACTAGCTAAAGTGAAATGGGAGAGAAAACATAATTGAACAAATTAGTTTTGCTTGCTAGGCTAGTCAACATAATATTCACTTAATATGATTTGTTATCCATTCTCTTCTTAAGTACAAATTGTCTTTATACCAAGGGATCACAAGACAAATTACCAGTAAGACAAACCTATCTGAATTAGTAAAAAGTCTGGGTTTTTTTATTTTTGTTTAAATTTAAGAATAAAAAGAGTTTTCACAATTTAACCCAAGAACTGAAACAGGGCCAATCAGGTTTTGCTTAGTAGCTCAATTTTAATAAAGATCAGAACACATTTTAAGTAGAGTCTAAAGCCAGACAAAACAGTGGTGGATCTGTGGTAATCACAGTTATATATAAAAGATAATAGATGTTGAAAAGTTTTTCTAGGTATAATCTTCCCAAAAATGTTATATTTCTGGTGATGTATTCTTCTTAGATAACACAGAGTGTGAAATTCCTATCCCAGTCTCTCCACATATTAATAACATCACAATTAATGGACTTTAGCAAACTGTTTAAATTTATGAGTAAGAATCACAGTTTACAAACTCCAGGAGATTAACTTTCGGTGCTCTTTTTCCCATATATTTGGGGAAGGGGGGATGCAGAGGGAAAGGGAGAATGAGAATCCCAAATAGGCTCTATGCCCAGCACAGAGCCTGATGTAGGGCTCGATCCCATGACCCCAAGATCATGACCTGACCCGAAATCAAGAGTCATATGCCTAATGAACTGAGCTACCCAGGAGTCTCTCCTCTTCTATTTCTTAAGATAATCTTAAATGGCATTCAAACATCATAAGCACATACACGATGTAACAAAAGAATGTAGACACAAGCTATTTTCTTTCAATCAGGTATAAGTCAAAGTCTGCTTTGAAAATTATCCTCAAGTTTAAAGGGAAAACTCAATTTCACGTTTCCTTTCATGTGCATAATCTAGTGCTTTTATCCAACAGCACAGTGGATTATGAGGTTAAAAATAGCTATTCTTTTGTGAATAAAACATATGTGATTTCCTAACAGTTTAGTTACGTATTCAATTAATAGTACTACTTTTTAACCTAAAAGAAATTTTTGCCCACATTTTTATATAAAGTATGAATAAAAGTCCATTCTAATTGTACAATGTCAGTATTATGCGTATACACTTTATATCTAGTGGTTCACAAAGCTATGCACTGCAGTAAATTTAAGAGAAATATAAAAAAAGCAGGGGAGAGCAGTCTAGTTATACCGATTGCAATTGCAGTCTCCTGTGAGTCTCCAGTAATCATTTTTATCGATACTCCTGAGGCAATGAGTGTTGTAACAGCTTCTTTCACACCAGTTCTAGGAGGATCAATGATTCCCACCAGGCCAAGAAATGTCAGCTGTCCCAGTTCAGGCCCAGAAGCTAAAGCAAGAACTGAGGAAATAATAAAATCCAAAAAAGAAAATGTAAGTCACTAAAGCATTACAATTTACTTGACAAAAGCTAGAGACAAAGAAATCACTGAGACTATAATGTCAATCTAGTTATTATATAATCATTAACTATAAAAATTATTACATGTTAACACATTAGTTTAATGGTTCTAGATATGAGGTTGCTTAAAGCTATTAAAAAATTAAAAGGAATAAGACTAAAGAACTGTTAAGCAGAAAAGGCAAATAAGGAGTGAATAAAGAAAGTTTTTACAAAGTGATTACACGCAGTTCCTCTAAACATCAACTATTAGCTCTTCAGAAAATATAATTCAGTATTTGGAGAAACTATGGGTTTGTTGAGCTTTGAAAGTCAGTTTTAAACAGACACTGCTGAAGGGGGTTGCAATGAATGTATCTTCATCTTTCCATTTTATAGGTCTCCAAAACAATTGAACAGCTTGAAGAGAAGGCTATATTAATTAATTATACACAACATATGACAATTTTGTACGTGACAAACCCTGGGAGGTAAATCAATCTGTAAAGTGACTGCACAAACACTAGTAACAGTAGTTTGGATTCTTTCACTCTTTTCATAACATTAGTAAGTATTTCTTATTTGTAACTTTGGTTCTCTAAGAATATCTAACACCACCAAATCATATTGGGAGTTTCCCGTCATCCTCGGGCACTTCAAGATAGAACACAAAACACTGTCCATTTCCAAATATCATTTAGCTTATTCTCAGAATCCTGGAACTTCTGGTAACTACCTTATGAGTCAAAGGGATGTGTCCCCACCTGGAATATTGTTAGACTGAACAATTTACCAGAGAAAACACAAAAAAGCACACTAACTAAATAAATGTATCTCATGGAGAAACTGAAAAGCCATAACCAGATCACAAGCAGTATCCATTCTTACTCAAGCAGAAGGTTTGAAGGATTAAATATATTTGGAAAACCAAGGTTAGAAGCAAATGGCTTCTATTTTCCCAATGTCAGAGTCTTATACCTATTTATGTAGATGTGAGCCCCAAAGGCATTTACAAAACCTGGAGAGAATGAGACACTTGATAGTGCCTGGTGTTGGAACAGAAGCAACGACAACAGAAAGGAATAGTGAGTATCAATTCGTCTTTCAGCAAAACCTAAGAAAGGGCGATCAGCTCCTGGCACTCTCAGTGGAGATGTGGAATTAGCCTAGCGTATCCTGTATTTATTTGTTTGCTTCCTTAGCACAAATGAAGATCTACTGCTACTGTTTGGGGTAAGATTAGGTAGACCTTTTTCATGAGGAGGGTTCCTGACTAAAACATAAAAACGAAACATACTCTAATTTCAAAATCAAGAGTCATGTGTATTTAAGAAACTTGTATTTTATAAAATGTAACCTGAAACTTCTATTTTATAAGATGTAACTTAAGTACATATCAAGTTAAACCTTAAGTCTTTCTGTTCCCATTATGGTAATTTCAGGAGGAGGAGGAAAGCGGAGGTTAGCCAAAGGAAAAGACATGAAGCAAGAGACAAATGACCAGTATGTTTCCCTAAAGCCCTATGAAAAAGAGATTTTCTCCTCTAACAACGCTGGTCTATTTCACAATGTTACAACACCAAACCACACATACACAAACCTCCATGATCCTTCAGATGAAAAGAGTTAAAAAGTGTGAAACCTCTGAAACTTTTTTAGCGTCTCTAAACCCAAGTCAACTTTGGACCCTCTTGCTGTGAGCTGCTAAGAACAACAAAACTTTGCCTTCAAAGCTACAAGAATATCTTTCTAAACCTAGCTCATTATAAGAGCAGAAATTCTGAAGATCTATCCAAATATGTTATAACCACAGAGAGCCCTTGCTTAAGTGAACCATGAATAAGAGGAGTGTTTTTTATATTAAGTTGCTTCTTCCTCCCAGGATTGTGCTTGACTTTCATTCTGTAAAAATAATAAGATTAAGGAGGCCAAGTCTTCCAATTTCCTTGAGAGAGACTATGTAAGTATAATATTCCCTACAAGCGAGATGACTACCCAGAAGGTAAAAACCAGGTATGGCCCCAACCCCTGCTTCTTCAGTCCTACACATGCTGTCCTAGGAGAAACAGCCTAATATGCATGTGCATAGCAGACCCTCTCTCCCCATCACTGTTCAGTCAGCAACACGGACATAAAGCAGAATCTGGACACTTTTTTTTTTAATGATTTTTTATTATATTATGTTAGTCACCCTACAGTACATCGAATCTGGACACTTCTTTCCTTTCTGGTGAATGGCAAGGGAAGGTCAGCAGAAGAGGAACAAGTAAGCAATCACCTCAGTTTAAAGGACAAATTACAGGCTTAAACTGTTAATATTTAGGAAACTATTTTAGATCTATTAATAAATAAGACAGTCACAAAATGATGAAATAAGAAAGGAGTAATATCACTTTACCTTCCTCCATCAAGAAAAACTTGTCTAAGATAAAATTTCTATCACCTACTCAGAGACCAATGCAGGTCTGTAAGTAGAAATTTCACATTTTGCTACATTCCCGACTTCTCGTTCTGGGGGCCAAATAGCCAACTAAAACATAATACTTCAGAAATGGCAGTGTTCTACAAAGCCTGGGATAGAGTTGGACAGCTCAGATGTGAAGCACCATATCATCTAAAATTAAAAGAAGGCATCACTGAGGGGGGTATGGAATGGGAGAAATAGGTGAATGGGATAAAGAGAGAGAAATTTCCATTTATAAAATAAAAGGTCATGAGGATGAAAAGTACAGTATAGGGAATATAGTCAACAGTATTGTAATAAGGCTATATAGTGACAGATGATGACCACACTATTAATGGTGAGCACAGTGCAATGTATAGACTTGTTAAATCAATATGTTGTACAACTGAAACTAATATAACATTGTATGTCAACTCTATTTCAATTACAGAGAGAAAGAGAGAGAGGGATGAAGGGAAGGAGAGAGGGAGGGAGAAAGAGGAAGGAAGGAAAGAAGGGAGGGAGGGAGGAAAGAAGGGAGGGAGGAAGAAAATGGCAATGGCAGGAAGGAAGGAAGGAAGGAAGGAAGGAAGGAAGGAAGGAATAAAAAAGAAAGCATTACTTTTCCACCTCAGGGGACTATGCTGAAATGGCCTTACCTCGGAGCCCTGCAGAGCCCATTCGTGCCTTCTCTTGTTGGTAGAGATCTCTCTGTTGCTGGGTAAGTGTCAAGGTTTGCCCTTTGCTGTAGTATGTAGTACAATACTTAATCACTTGTTCATAAGCACCCTTCATAAAACAAATCTCTGGTCCGTCCTAAAAAGAAAAAACAGCAAATAAATTCAAGTTAATTTCAACTTATACATACCTGCCTGGAATCCAACAACACATGGCATGCATTTCTCATAATCCCCAGCGAAGTTACTCAAGCCTAACTATGGCTTTGAATGGCGCTTGAACTCTGAAGATTAAAAGCTCATTTGTGGAAGTTTTCTTTACCCTCTATAGAAAACAGCATCTACTTCCCCCACCCTCACCTCCACACACTGAAGGCAATGCTATACGAAGCCCTAGATTAGGCGTTCTGAGGTTTGGGAAAAGGAAAGAGATCTATCATCAGCCCACAAGCAGTGGTTCAGGCTTTCCATTAGTTGCTATTATATGTACAAATGTATGTGATCCCACTTAATTTTCACAATCCCACTTAATTCTCACAACTACCTTGTAATTATGGGTATTATCAGAACCTTTTACTTTTTACCCTAGCAAAGCATTAAACAAAAGCTTGCAATGAATAACTACAGTCACCTGTCCAAACTTTCTCACCTCTAGTCCTGCTCCACAGAGCCAAACCAATTTTAACTCTTTTAGCTGTTCCTTGGTATTTATCTCCATGTTCTTAAATACATTTATACTGCTACTCTTTCACTGATCAATTTTATACATTGTCCATTGTGACAGGTTGACAGCTGGCCCCTCCTACTACCTATTCCTCCATTCCCCATCGTTACAATATAGTTAAAGCAAAAGTTGTCAGTGTTCTTTTTACTTTATGATTCCCCGCTGCTGAACGAAGTAATAGTCACTAGAACAGTTCACAAACATCCCACTTCTTGCAGGCACATTACAGGAATGTATTTCCCTGTCCTCCTCTCCCATTTTGAAGTCAGGCATGACTTGTTTTGGCCGACAAATATGAGCAGCACTGTGTCACTTCCAAATGGAAATACTGTGCTATTCCTCTAGCCCTGCTAAGGCAGTGTGCTCACACTGAGATGCAGCTTCATCTGCCTGGGTCCCCAGGTAACTAGTGAGCAGGTATTAGGAGGTAGGGAGGCAACAGGAAGGTATGGCGTTGTTTCCATAACCTATATAAATCAAATATATTTCCTTTCCTGTTTATCTTTTTAAAAGTTTATAACTTCCGGGGCACCTGGGTGGTTCAGTTGTTAAGCGTCTGCCTTTGGCTCGGGGCGTGATCCGGGTGTTCTGGGATCGAGCCCCACGTCAGGCTCCTCCGCTGAGAGCCTGCTTCTTCCTCTCCCACTCCCCCTGCTTGTGTTCCCTCTCTCACTGGCTGTCTCTCTCTCTGTCCAATAAATAAAATCTTAAAAAAAAAAAAAAGGTTTATAACTTCCTCTTTTTTTGTTTGCCTATTTATACCTATTACTAATTATCCCCAAACTCTTCCATGCAATATAAAGTCCTTTTCAATGGTATTTTTCATGTGATTAAATGAGCAGGTAAGCTCATTCCTCCCACATCATTACTGAAGATCTTAAGTCTTGTTCTCCTTTCTAGTTTGAGTTGCTCAATTTGTAGGCCTGCTCCATGACTAGTATCCAGGAACTTCTCTTCACCTCTATCCTGGGGATTCTTTGTACCATCCTCCAGGTTAGAACTCTTTGAGTTTTAAGTCTTCCTTTGCCTTATCTATTGTCTTATCTTGGAATAAAATATCTGCAAGTATCTAAGAAAAGGTGTATGGGATACACATTTTGAGATTTAGAATATCTGAAAACATTTTTATTCTATCACATTTTTAAGTTCAGCTGAGAACAAATTTCCTCTCAATTTGAAGACATTCCTCTATTTAATCTGCCAGCCTCCAGAGTCCAGTGTTACGACTGAAAAGTCTAAAGAAGCTAATTTAATTTCTAAACCTTTGTATATGATCTTCCCTTTGCCTCCCTCTGGCCCCCAAACCTGTGGAAGCTTTTAGAATTCTCCTAAAGCATCCTCAAATTTCTTGATTATGGGCACTGTTGTATTAATCCCTCATGCCACCCTTCTTTAACATAATTCATTGTGCTGAGCAGCTGGCAGGCAATTTTACTCTAGAAGCTGAGATCCCTCCTCTGGAAAATTTTCTGTGCTATTTAACAAAATCTTCCCATTTTGGAGGCACCTTGGTGGCTCACTCAGTTAAGCGGCCAACTCTTGGTTTTTGGTTTCAACTATGCCCCAGGTCGTGATCACAGGATCCTGAGACCAAGCCCCGCATCAGGCTCCCCACTCAGCGAGGAGATGGCTTCCCCTCTCCCTCTCTCCATCCTCCAGTGAACTCTTGTGTGTGCGTGCACGCTCAACCTCTCTCTCTAATAAATAAACAAATCTTAAAAAAAAAACTTCCCATTTTCTGGACTCTCTTCCTGTTACCACTATGAGGTGGGTGTTAGTCCTCCCATTTATTTTCTGATTTTTGTACCTTATCTTTTTTATTAAGCACCTCTTTGACCTTTTGTTCCACTTTCTGACACATTCCTTGACTTTATTTTTAAAACATTCTATTTAAGGTATTTTGTTGTCATTTTCTATTGTCTTTGGAAATCTTCAGCATCCAGCATTATCATCATTTTGCTGAGACCCCTTTCTCTGTTGGTTTGGTCTGTGCCTTTCATACTGAAGACTTTTCCCAAGTATCTGGCAATCCCTGACTGCTATTCAGCAGTCCCATTCAGTCCATTAAGACTGAAGAAATTAAAGGTCTAGAAGCTCCATGGGCATTGATAGGGTTTATCAAATGATGGCCCTCACTATAGGGTGATGAAATGATGACCAGGAGTTAGTAAACTCTACCAGTGAATGAAGAGCTTAGTTAAGAACACTCGGTACTGGGCACCTGGGTGGCTCAGTTGGTTGAGCATCTGTCAGCTCAGGTCATGATCCCGGGGTTCTGGGATCGAGTCCCACACATCAGGGTCCCTGGCTCAGCATGGAGTCTGCTTCTCCCTCTCCCTCTGCCCTTCCTCCCAATACTCTGTACTAGGGGCACCTAGGTGGCTCGGTTAGTTTAGCATCCAACTCTTAATCTCAGCTCAGGTCCTGATCTCAGGGTCATGGATTGGGGCCCTGTGTTGGGCTCCATGCTGGGTATGCAGCTTACTTTAAAAAAAAAAAAATACTCTGTACCAATGGGAACTCCCTAGGACCAGTCAGCTTCTCTACAACTGATCTTCTTACTTATAGAGTGAGGATAGGGAGATCTCCCCGCAGGCATTCTAAGAAAGTGGAATTAGGGCTAGCGGCTTACCCCCTACAGGACAATGACTTGCCCTTAATCACTCTGTTTTCAGTTGTAAGCCTTAATTCTGACCTCCACTCTTATCTCCAAGATGAGATTTCTGATATTCTACAGGGGTAAAAAAGGGCTAATGATCTGGCCTCAAGAAACAGAAAAGGCACTTGGGGAAGTTCTACTGGTTCCTAACCCAGAATTTCAAACTGATCTCCTGTTTTTAGCTCTCTGCCTTAGTCTCCATCTTCACTCTGAGTCTTCTGTACTTTCTTTTTTTTATAACCTTTATTCATTGGTTGTCATTTTGGCAGGTTCCAGAGAAGAGTTTAAATAAATGTATACTGACATGCTCAAATGAAAGCATTTTAAGACTATTTGAGCCACTGGGATTATTTTTAAATTAGTAAATCTGCCACATCTGTGCCAGGCTGACCTCTTCTAGATCCGGAGTCACAACAGTGGGTTTGAATTTTGTTAGTTACATTGGCTGGTTTTGTTTTGTAAGAGAAGCTCTTCAGATCAGCAAATGAGAAGAATAATCACACAAATCTTTTCAAACTTATATCCTGTTTGCTACCTATCTCCCACTCCCACAACGGAGAAGATCAGTTAAATTGTAACATCAAAATACAACTTCCAAAGTACAACTTTGATGAAGCTAGATTCAAAATTGCTGAAGTCAAATCATTAAACTTTACATGAGCCACATTATCTTGAAATACTATGTGATCATACATAAAATGTAAAGAAACAGACCTTCCAAATAAACTCATACATATTCTTGCTGTATAACTCTATGTCGAGGGACATCAGCTGAAAATTATCCAACTCAAATGCAATTTTTGAAAACTTTGTGTTACAAGGTTGAAGTAGGCTCCATTCCCAATGTGGAACTCAAACTTAACAACTGTGAGATCAAGAGTCGCATATTCCCCCAACTGTGCCAGCCAGGCACCCCTTATGTTACAAGGTTTAAAGGCATTTTATTTTTACAGTTTTATTTTCATTTGTCTCCCCTCCCAGGAGTTCATAAAAGTTCCTTTAAAGATTAAACAAAAATCTTTTTTCCCCTCAGGAACAGAGTTCCTGGCAGATATCTATTCACGAGTTCAATGTTGGCAAATCAGCCTTTCTTTTAAAATCAATTATGTTTCTGGGGTGCTTGGGTGGCTCGGTTGGTTGGGCGTCTGCCCTCGGCTTGGGTCATGATCCCAGGGTCCTGGGATGGAGCCCCACCTCAGGCTCTCTGCTCAGTGGGGAGCCTGCTTCTCCCTCTCCCTGCTGCTCCTCCTGCTTGTGCTCATTTGCTCGCTCTCTCTCTGCCAAATAAATAAATAAAATCTTTTTTAAAAAACCAATTAGGTTTCCTACTTATTATGGGGGTGAAGGGAAATCCTCTCACTCATTCCTGTTTATAGAGATGTAAAGGTTTCAAACTATTTGCTCATAGGTGAAAACATATAACCAATTATTAATTCCTAATAAAGAAAATAAAAAAATAACAAATATGTATATTTTAAAGGCAAAGTAAGTTTAAGCATCAAGCTGGTAACAGCAACTATGAGTGACATAATTATACACTGCAGATAACTCTTAGTGTAATAAGACCTCTTATTACACTAACTTTGTAAACATTTCTAAAGCACCTAGGAACAAAGCAGAGACTTGAAATAGCAGTGCAGTCATTTTGCCAGTTTGTAAGCTGGATCAAGTAACATGAATTATACACATTTGGTAACCACTTCTCCACAAAATAATATGCTTCTGTTTGTTCTGAAGACAAGACATTTCTTCAGTGAAAGAACACAGATTGACACCAGAGGGCAGAAACCTGCAATACACAGTCATCAACAACAAAAATGTTGATAAAATCTGGTGTCACAAGTTCTAGGACACTGAGAGCAGGCTCCAACTCATTTTAAGCTGTTTGCTCACACAGCAAAACTCAATGTCCCTACACATGAATTCAAAGAGAACATGAGAACAAGGATGAGTTATGAATAATACACACTTTAAAGCAATAGGCCTTTGTTATGCTCAATGATTGTTTAAACCTAAAGGTGGATAATAAATACAACATAGTCATCTACATCAAATACGATTTAGTAAGTACTCTTTACATGGAAGGGTACCTGCTGAGTTCGGTGTACACACTTCACAGCCATCCACTTTTGCTCAGAGCTAAAAGGATATTCAGCTTTTCTGACATAGTCCTGTTGAAGTCCATCAAGACCCATCTATATGGCACAAAAAGAAAGTTAATTCTCACCAACATGTGACTATTTTTTCCTTTAACAAAGAACAACAGTCACAACTTAACAGTGAGGCTGGCTAGAGATACCTGGAGTATTTTTCAAATAATGCTGACAAATTGCAGTGCTCCATCTATATATACCACATTCCTCTGAAAGGCAACATATATGATCAAGATGAAAGTCTGGGTGTGTAGATATAGTCTAAGGCATGCTACCTGGACTGTATGTAGACCGACTCTTCAATACTGACTAGATTAAAATCTCTACTGGCTCAAATTCTGGAAGGAAGCAGGATACAAATAAATTAAGGTACCCAACCAATACTGAACGTGTACTTTTATGATCAATAGAAGCTTCAAATTCAATTTCTTACTTCTTAGGGATTCAAATATATCTTTCCTGTTGCTACATCCTACTCCCTTATATTCTACCACATGATATTCTGACTACTACCAGTGTCCTGTAGCTATTTTTCCCAATACCCTCTATATTTTCCTCCAAATATTCAAAAACATTTTTTAAACTACTGAAAAACCTAGCTTTCATTGCTTTTTGTTGTCTCTTTGCTATCTACTGAAACATGTTCCGACTCTTCTTCCTAGCTTTCAAAGGTCCTCCAGAAACCCACCATGCACTCTATTTAACAATCTTCTGGGTTACTCAAACTCCTTTTTTTTATCCGAGCTAATCAATACATAAGCCACCATGCATTCTATGCTTATTTTTTCCTTCATGCTTTTATCCTTGCTCTTTTCCTAGCTTACCTCCTATCTAAATCCTGCGTATCCCTCAAAGCCTAGGTCTCAAGACTTAACTATCTGCTATATTGGTCTAGCTTGTATTTGTTCCAAGCATGTCAGTGTTAACTCCCTACCTAAAATGTGAGGTCCCCAGTAATAAGGAGGTGGTTTCACACTCTTCATCTCTTAAAAAAGTTAACAGCGTAAGGTTAAGTGTAACACAGTAAATAATAGTTAACAGACTGAACTTTTAAATATCTTTCAAAAAGCTATTCAATGCTATTTTAGTTAAGAAATGTAGCTTTTTGTTAACAAAAAATATATTCTAAAACTATCAATTTTATTTTATTAAATTAAATATAATAACCTATGTTTCTATATTGAATCTCAATTCAAACAACCTCATTTAGAAGCATCCTGTTTCACACAAGTCTCAAAATTTTCTAAGACTGCTCTTAAAAGTGGGAGTTTTAATCTTTGTTATGGGAATGACAAAGGGGATTTTAGGTTTCTCGTTTAATCAAATCTAAGACTTAGAAGAGGACATCAACTGGGATAGAAGAAAGGGTTGCAGAGAACAGCACCCTTTGTCTCCAACACAAATTTTAATTCTATACTCATTTTAAGATATTGATAATGGAGGAAATGGGTAGATTAGAGAAAGAAAAGTTGATTTCTCATAATGGCCTTAATATCTTTACATGGAAATACTTAAAGAATGTTACCTTTTACTCATTTGAAAGTTAGTACTTCAGCAATTACACATATTTAGAAAGTTTTCCACACAAAACTCTGAGAATGTTCCTTCATAATCTAATCACCGGTCATTAATTTGTTTCTTGAATGTAAGGGATAAAGCTATACTGAAAAGGCTGTATTAGCTCTGGATTTCCAGGAAGAATAAAATTGGTTTCCAAAAGGCAATAAAACAATGAAATATTCTGAGTCTTCGTTCTACACCTAAAAACAATTAATACTGAAATTGATGGCCTCACATTCTCTTGTGAAGGTGATCTCTCATATGTCAAAGAAGAGAAATCAGGCACATACCTTCATTGCAAGAGCAATTAAGGCTCCTTCCGTTGGCTTTCCCATTAGAGTGTTGTTTCTAATTACAGCATCATTGCATACACAGCCCGCCTAAGAGAAATACACAGAAACTATGAACCCATCACCGTGTCCTAAGTCATTATGAAAAGTCACCTTCTTAGAGAATAAAGTACTTACCTCAACAATTCTGCTAACAGCTGGGTTATAGAATCCATGAACAACATCACCATCAACAATCACTTCCCCAAATGGATTGTAGCCAACACCAGTAACCTAAGGAACATAAAGTTGGGTCAATAATTCAACCCATAGATAGTAACATATAAAAACCAAAAACTATGATGACTTGTGTTCATTTCATTTTATACATTGATACCGTTAGTGTATATACCTAGAAAAGCACGCGTCTAAAAGAACATTTAATAATTAAAAGTATATAAATTATGGGGTGCCTGGGTGGTTCATCTGGTTAAGTGTCCAACTCTTGGTTTCAGCTCACATCGTGAGACTGTGCCCCTTTGTTGGGTTCCGAGCTCAGCACAGAGCCTGCTTGCGATTCTCTCCCTCTCCCTCTGCCTTTCTCCCCGCCTCTTGTGCCCTCTCTCTCAAATAAATAAAATCTTTAAAAATATATATATATAGATTCTAATTTTTACCATAATGGCAAACCTATAATTATATGAATAATTAAATTATAACAATGTATAGTGTAGTTTAAGTAGAAATACAGTGCTAATTTAATTAATATAATTTTATATTGTTTCTACTTAAAATACACCATAATGAAGGATATACCATGAAAATCTCTATACATAAATGAGTTTTAAATTTATGTAACATTACAAATTCAAATCCATTTCCATATCTAACATTTGTGACAAACCTGAGACCCAGAAAAAAAGCAGAATTCTTTTGGCAAATATGCAGACTCAGAGACATTACATGATTTATCCTAGCATTTACCAACTACTCTAACATAGTATATTACATGCCAGTTTTAAAAATCAGAGGTAGTGAAAAGCCAGATACTTATGCCGTACGGCTAGAACAAACTAAGCCAACAAAAGTTAAATTTCACAGTAAAAATAAGACAGTTTAGAGATAAATTAACAGTTAATGCTTGACATATGAAAGTTAAAACATATGCTTAAAACAACAGAAACTTATATGCTACCTTCCATACCTGAACCATACAAGCACATGTAACTCCAATGACCCTGAATCATCCAGAAAAGGCACATTCAACAACAGAGTATTGGGTATCCTTGACCAAATCTAACACCCTAAATATCAACAGTCTCATTTTAAAGCCTTGTAAAATGGAATTAAATAAGCCTAAGTACAATTTCCATCAATTTGTCTAATGATGCGATAAACTGGATGCAAATGTAATTTAAAGTACTGTACCCATCTTAAGTAGTGTGAACGAACATACCAGCCAGAAATCCTTTTAAGACTGGGATGAAACTGGAACTTCTCCTTACCTAGCTTCAAAATTAACCAATACACATAGATGACATGCACTTAAAAAACTGACAAAAATATTATTTTTAACATAAAGTAATTCCTCTATTCATTTATTCTTTCAACAAGTATTTACTACTATGAGGCAGGCCCTGTGTTGGGCAACTTAGTTCTGCTGTATCACAACTTATAGTATAAAAAAGAACAGAAAATTTTACCTGGGCTGCAAACTAAAAGGCATTGAGTGCTATGAAAAAAATAGGGCTAGTTCTGGGTGTCAGCAAAGCTTTTTTAAATAAGTGGGGTTGAATGTTTATAGCAGCAATGTCCATAATAGCCAAACTATGGAAAGAGCCCAAATATCCACTGAAAGATGAATGGATAAGGAAGATGGGGTATACATATATAATGGAATATTATACAGGCATCAAAAAATGAAGTCTTACCATTTGCAATGAAATGCATGGAACTAGAGGATATTACACTAATTGAAATAAGTCAATCAGAGAAAGATAAATATCGTTATTTCACTCATATGTGGAATTTAAGAAATAAAACAGAGGAGCATAGGGGAAGGAAGAGAAAATTAAAATAAGACAAAACCAGAGAGGGAGACAAACCATAAGAGACTCTTAATCATAGGAAACAAACTGAGAGTTGCTGGAGGGGAAAAAGGTGGGGGAATGGGGAGACTGCGTGATGGATATTAAGGAGGGCACGGGATGTAATGAGCACTGGGTGTTACATACAACTGATGAATCACTGAATTCTACCTCTGAAACTAATGATACACTATATGCTAATTAACTGAATTGGGAGGTAGGGAGGGATAGACATTGTTTGTCTGGTTGGAACTGAGTTGCAAAGGATGAAGACATAACAAAATGTCCTATGCCATGAGAACAGCAGCAAAGGGCCTGAAGTAGGAGGAATTCTGTCACACTGAAAGAATCCAAAAGCCATGCATCTGGTGCCTAGAAAGCAAAGTGAAACATAGAAGGATAAAGAAGGAAATAAGGAACAAAATATGTAGGGGCCTTGAAAGGCCATACTTCAGGAACCTGGTCACAATGAAAGCCACTGAAACATCTTAATTAAGGGAGTGACTTGCTAACATTTGGTTCTTAAAGATCCCTCAAGCTACACAGAGAGCAAGAAGAGTTTGGGAACAAATGGCTAGAGGTGATTGAAAGACAGGTTCCGAGGATGATTCAAAGTTTCTGGACTGTAGAAATGGAGTATACAAGTGCAGTGGGATCAAGACTGGTAGCATAAGGAAAAGGCTCTGCTGATGATGAATTTACAGTCCTTTTGAAGGAACTAGACACTAGACACTAGACACTAGAATTGTTAGGAATGTCTAAACACCAAGTTTCTTAACAAAGAAATACTGCTGTTTAAAAAAAAAAAAAATCTAGGGGCGCCTGGGTGGCACAGCAGTTGGGCGCCTGCCTTTGGCTCAGGGCGTGGTCCCGGCGTTATGGGATCGAGCCCCACATCAGGCTCCTCCGCTAGGAGCCTGCTTCTTCCTCTCCCACTCCCCCTGCTTGTGTTCCCTCTCTCGCTGGCTGTCTCTATCTCTGTGGAATGAATAAATAAATAAAATCTTAAAAAAAAAAAAAAATCTATAGAGTACCTCAGCATGGAGACCATCCGAAGTTAATATGTGAGTAACAGTCATTTCATTCTTTGTCAGTGTTCCAGTTTTATCTGAACAAATCACATTACAGCAGCCTACAGAATAAATCATTACATGTCACCAAAAGAGTCAGGGAGAAATAAACAAGTTCACATTGAAAACAAATCACAGACTCCGGAAGCCTATTCTGCTTCTCCTAATTTGTACAAATCAAGCTCACTGATAATTTTAGATTGTTTTCTCTCATTATGCTTTTCACCACCATAAAGTAAGTTCTGAAATTAAAATTAAAAAATAATGATAAATGTTGACTTTTTCTTATTAACTTGCAATTGAATTTCTACAGAGCTTCTCAGTATTAGCTTTATAACTTTATATAATACATTTTCCAGAAAGTTTTAAGGGTAACTAAATATAAACCCATATAATTTTTTCAGTCAGTATTTTAAGGTATTTTGCCTTCTCAATATTATAATGCAAACTAAAAAATAAAATTCAGTATTTTTGGATTCCTAAATTAAAAAAAGTTTCATAGCATACATAAAGTATGTTATAGCAACATTTAACAATTGTTGTATATTTATTGTTCTTATCAGCAAATTCACATGGGATATGACGTTCTAGGATCTATGATTATCAATTATCTTCCTTGAGATGTCAAAAGAAAAAAATTCTATTAATTTTGCTCCAAGGTTTCATTTGTTATATAGATTTCTTTTATACATGATTTAAGCATTAGAACAATCCATGACACAAAGATTTCTGTGAAAGTCCCCTGTCCTGAATGATACACACTTCTAATTACCTTTTCTGGTCGTGAAAACCATACTTAACTTTGCCACAAGTCAAATACCACTATGCTTGCCTCTCAGACAAAAACTGTTAGCAATCCGAAGATGATTCACTATTGATGTAAACTAACACACTACTGCACTGCATAAATATGCTCATATTACCACATACTTACCCAGAGTTTCAACAATAGGCAGTTTTTTCACAATGGCCCTTTTCTTCACCATTCTCATAACCCCAAGGGCTAGAGTCACTGTGACCACAATGGGAAGACCTTCAGGAATTGCTGCCACAGCCAAACTGTAACCAATATATACTTAGTATTTAAGTATAAATTTAATAGTACCTACAGCAATAATTTCAATTGGCTGTTACTTAAAACAGAGGCTGATAAAAATACAAAATTAATACTGTTAACACTCAAAAATGGCCTCAAGAGGAAGAAAAGGTTGATTAACATTTACTGGACACCTACTAGCTGCCAGGTTAAGTGTAGTGGTTGAAGAATGTAGGTTGTGACATCAGATTGCCTAGATTTATACCTGTGGCTTCACCAATTTTTACCTGTTTGACCCTGAGCTATTATTACTCCACCCCTATAGTTTAGTTTTCTCATCTATAAATGCACTTAACAGCAAAATGTATTCAAACAAAAACTTATACATAACTGTTCATAGCAGCACTATTTACAATGGCCAAAAGATCACTGTAATGTCCATCAATTGATAAATGGAACAGTGTGGTATATCCATACAATAAAGTATTACTCCACCATAAAAAGAAAGGAAGTACTGATATATGCTACAACACAGATGAACCTTGAAGACATTATGCTAAGAAGCCAGACAAAAAAGACACATATTGTTTTTATTCTATTTACATGAAATATTAACAGTAAGCAAATCCATAGAGACAGAAAGCAGTTTAGCGGCTGCCAAGGGCCAGGGAGAAGGAAGAATGGTGAGTGACTGTCCACTGGGCACAGGGTTTTCTTTGGCAGTGATGACACTTGATAATGGTTGTGGCTGTACAACACTATGAATGGACCTAATTCCATTGAATTGTACATTTTAAAATGGTAAATTTTATGGTATGTGTATTTTATCACACAAAAAAATTAGTTTCCTTTTCCAATTTTTAAAAAAATTAAATAAAGTCTCTATTTTTTATCCCATTCCAAATATTAGGTCTTGACTCACCTACAGGTAAGGACATATGCGTTCCTGTTCTTCATTCTAACATTGCTGCATCCACTGCTTCTACTCACCAATTTCTATTACCCACTTTTTCTTTAGCATGATCTAACTTGATAATCATTAGCATCCTGTTCTGTAAGCATTATTAAGCTTTCATGCTCTGTTTACAGGTTAATTCTAAAATTTGAAAGCCAATGAACGACACAATACCACTGGCTAAATAGTGTACACTAACAGTCAAGAAACATGTGCTTATCGGAGCACCTGAGTGGCTTAGTCAGTTAAGCGTCTGACTCTTAATCTCAGCTCAGGTCTCGATCTCAGGGTTGTGAGTTCAAGCCCCACATTGGGCTCCAAAGAAATATGTGCTATCATTAATACTTCCTTCTCTCTTTTGAACTAGTCTATGCTGAAACAGAATCCTCTTTTCTCAAACTTCCATTAACCCTCACTGTATCAGGAAAAACAGGCATCATTGTTCACAATCTAAATCTAACGGACCTTTCCATTCTTTCGTTTTTAAATCACTTTATAAATAATTTGCAGAGGAATAAAATGGATTGTGAAAAACTTCATTAGAAAGTTTGAATTTTAACCTCAAACTATATTCCTGGATTTAAAGGAATACATATATCTGAAAGGGGCAATGTCCTTTGGATGCAACTAATGGCTCATCAACTGTCAGGAAAGAACCTGGAATATATTCACTTTACAAAAAGTGATTTCAAATTCAAAATACATTTCCAATAGGTTACAGACTTATCAATTCTGGTTTTGCTTTTTGTATTTGTATCTTCAAAATGCAACACTTTTGAAATTGTGGATGTTCATAATTCTGTTGAAAAGAGAACAGTCATCATCTTCATAACATAATTTTTAGATTTATAAACACCAATAACATGAGTCCAATTAAGTTTTTCATTTCTACGTCATCTATTTCCTTTTAATCACTTTTATATTCACACCAGCCTTTGGTAGTTCACTTATAAATGGTATAAAGTAAAAGTTGGTAAACAAATATCATAAAAGATTAAAGAAAACTGTCACACACATCCTTTTAACAAAAAGGGGTGGTCTAGGTTCTTGTTGGAAAACACTGCATGATGAATTCCTTGCTGCAGAATGACTAACTGAAGAGAATACCTGTCCTTCCCTCTTTGTCCTTAGAAATAAACTATTCACCCATTAATTCAGGAGTTTCAGAAAATTTCGACTACCATCATCCAAAGATTCATAGTGTTAAGATTTCACTAAATTTGATTACATTTCACCCCCATCATTAGAGCATACAGTGGCTCTTTGTCTCTTTGAATTCATCTTCTGGTTTGTCCAATTACTATTCTATCAATTACTCTTTGTCATTATGGTGGAAAGCAAAAAATTATGATATTCTTTGTCATTATGGAAGAAAGCAAAAAATTATGATTCTTAACTTTAATGAGTACAAAAAAAAAAGACGATGACAACAATGACTCTCTAAACCTCTTTTATACCTTTGTAAATGACGATGTAATATTCTGAGCAACATAATAAAAAAATTAAAGGATAACAGAATAATGATGATTTACTTTATTATTACATCAACCCTGTAAGTGATCCCATCATTCTTCTGCATTCTTATTGTTTTTACTCACTTTTAGAATAGCTGGAAATAATTATTAAAATAATTGCTAGGGCAATGAAATAATAAAATGTTTCAAAACACAGGAAAAATAAGGTCACACAAGGTCCCATAATATATCTTATCTAAATTTATAAAAGGACAATGGACCCATATAATAATTGCAAAATAGAATGAGTTTTATTTTATGCTAATGCTCTGGCCTTTGTAAAACCTTGAAGCAGGAATAAAAATCAGGGTGGCAATCCTCACAAACGGAATTGCTAAAAAAATGAAAACAAAAACAAAACCCCTCAAAATCTAAAAATGAGTGTAATAGAGAATATGCTGATGTTTAATATCTCAAACTCATGCCCCATTTAAAATTTATTTTGTATTTCACCTCAGTCTTTTTTATACAGATTGAAGCCAAGAGTTTCAAATTGTGTTTTTGCCCCTTTGAGAAAAAAAAATATACTCCTTTACCCTATCACAAGTATCTTGTAACCTCTTATTCAACCTACCTATTCCTTGTAATCCATTTGATTTTTTTCTTAATTTGTTGTTTTTGTTCTAACATTTGAATTATTACTTCCTAGGTCTACGAAAGAGCTGTCACCCAGGATTTCTTTTCCCTAGATGTCTAGGTGAGTTCTACTCTTACTTTTATCCCATACATCATCATCTTCCTTTTCTCATCCTTGTTTTACTAGAACTCATACAGGGCAGGGAAGGAATAAATTTTCTGATTACTTGCCTATCTATTTGTAATTAACTGGATCGATACTTTGTCTCTGCCTAGATTTATAGATTTAAAATCCTTTCCCCTCATAGTCTGAGAGCACTGCCCCACTGTTCTCTAATGTAATCCAATGTTATTGTGGAGGAAGGGTTAATAAAATATTTTTTCCATTCTGCATTTGGTTAAATCTCTAGTTCTGTTCCCCTAGTGACCTGGTAAGGGTAGTTATGTCAACTATGTTGTTAGGCAACACTGCTTATGATAAAGGGATCTCCTGACTGATAAACTGTCTATGGACTGGAAGAATTTTAATTATCTTACAGGAAGCTATCACTTTGAGTTTCCTGAGTGTAAGTGACTCTTAAAACTGGACATGTTTCTTACAAGTACCCTGGAAAGTATGTTTCCAGAGATGTTGGCCCCCACGGAGTATGAAACATTTTAATCCAGGGTAGCTCCCTAACTCACAAGGTCATCCCAATCTCCTTGTACCTGAAGCTGAACTGCTGCATAGACTCTCTCAGAAGAGGGTTGCCTTAGGTTGCCCCACTGTTCAGGGCACAGGCACCAATTGTGACCTATGAAAGTTTTGTCAGCTGAAATGTTTAGAAGAGTCTCAAAAGACCCCATGGGGGTCACCTGAGTGGCTCAGTCTGTTAAGTATCTGCCTTCAGCTCAGGTCATAATCCTGGAGTTCTGTGATCGGGCTGCATCAGGCTCCCTGCTCAGGGGGGAGCCTGCTTCTCAGCCCCCCCACCCCCTCCCACACTCATGTTCTCTCTCATTATCTCTCTCTCTCAAATAACTAAAATCTTTCAAAAATAAAAATACATAAAAATAAAAAATAAATAAAAAGACCCCATGGTGGAAACTGTAGTTGCTAACAAGAAGTCTGACAGCAGTCTAATTATCCTTCCTTTATAGATGATCTAATTTGTTTTCTTTAATTTAATAATGATGTATCTAGGTTGGGAGTTTTTTCATCCTGTTTGGCATTTAGAGAATCCATACAAACTACAAAAATTTCATGTTTTGCTTCAGATTAAGAAAATATTCATGTATCATTCCTTATATAATTTCTTCATCCCTCTATTTGAAATTCCCATTGGTTAGATATGGCATTTATTAAATTATTCTTTTTTATCACTTTTATTTCATTCTCTGTTTTGGACATTTTACTCTATTTTTGGGGGAGCCCTCTTCGACTTTACAACCCTTAAATTGAATTTTTAATACCCAGCTGTTAAAATCATAATTTCTAAAAACTTTTTTTTGTCCTCTGATCCTCTTCTGTCATAATCTGTTTATCATGAATGCAGTTTCTTCACAGATCTCTGAAAATAAAAATGCTTTCTAGTTTTAATTTTTCCGCTATTTCTTGAATTTTTCATTTTCCTCTGAGATTGTATTCAATTTCTATTATTACGGTCTTTCTTTTTCATGCTGCTAGTTTTCAGTTAGGCAATCCTTAATTGTCTATTTATATATATAAATACAATATTAGACTGATAATACCAGACATCTAGTGCAGGTTTTCTTCACTGCTATATACATAGGTTTTCATTTTCCTAGAATTCATTTCAATATATGAATTCTGAACTATTTAAGTAGAGACACTATACTCTTTTCTGCTCACATAATACCTTCATAATGGAACATAACCTATGCCTATTAGAGAAATAAGAGAGGGAAAAGACTTCAATTTATAAACAAACAATTAGAACTTACCTTACACTAATAGTAAACATTTCCAGGATATCTTTTCCTAGTAACCAGCCAACCAACATGATGATACCTGGAACAAAATCAAATAGGTATTTTTCCCTTTATACATAATCATGTAAGTATAGATGGGATAGAATAACAAGCTGAGGGCAGCCAAAAAATCCCCTGACATAAAAGAAAGTGCATCAGATTACAATTACATGATTTTACAAAAATCCACTAAGCAGGGGAGATTAAAATTAATGCTGCTTAAAGTCAATGCTGTATATGCACACACCATTTTACCTTTTGTTAAAACTGCTGCCATCCACCCCTTAAAGCAGTAATATCTGAGGATTCCCACTATAAGAAAATATCAGTATTTTCATACAACAGGGTAAAAAAGAATGGTAGAGTAAGACATACAGATCTCCTATTTACTATCAGCTTTGCAAAAATAAACCCTGGAACATTACTTCTCGTAACTAAATATCCAGACAATATGTATAAAGTTTGTACTACAAACAAAAGAATACTTAGGACTTGGCTCAAAGAGTGATTTATCTTACTTAAGATATCTAAAATTGCATTAACATTTTAAAATTACTACTTCTGTGGCACTTACAAATAAGAAATCAATTAACATATGGGGCGCCTGGGTGGCTCAGTCGATTAAGGATCTACCTTCAGCTCAGGTCATGATCTCATGGGTCCTGGGATCCAGCCCCACGTCAGGCTCCCTGCCCAGCAGGGAATCTGCTTCTCCCTCTTCGCCTACCTGCCACTCCACCCCCTGCTTGTGTACGCTCTCTCTCTCTCTCATACTCTGCCAAATAAATAAATAAATAAATAATCTTAAAATAAATCAATTAACATAAACCAAACAACATACTCTCTGCTTTAACCTTTGTCTCTGAAATGAAGGGAGGCATGGAGTGTACTACCGGTTTTGTTGAGAAACAACAGTATCATTATAGATTTAATAAAATAAAGCCACTTCAAGATTGCATTCTAGATCAATATAAACATTTAAACAAGTTTTTCTTCATCTTTCTACAGCTACAAAATAATAATCCAGATGGTGACTCTCTAAGATCCTATCCAAAATACTATCCTGACAAAAGAAATTATGTTCAATGAACTATACCAGAGGTCAACAAGCTATAATCTGAGCCTCCTGCATGCTTTTGTAAATAAGGTTTGTTGGAACATAGCCACATCCATTTGTTTACATACTGTCTATGACTGCTTTCCTGTTGATGCAGAATTGAGTATTTCCATCCGAGAATACTGGAAATACTTTGGTAAGGACCGAAGGCTAAAATATTTACTATCGGGCCCTTTACAAAAAAAAAAAAGTCTGCTGACCTCTAATTTTGATCTTAACCCTTATCCTATTCTATATACTATCCTAACAAGAAAAATTATGCTCAATTCATTATATTAAAACCAGACAACCATAAAGTTGAAAGACTTTTATCACTAAAAGTGAGGTGGTTTCATGGTACAGCATTAATATAGGAGATTTAATTGGCTAAATGCCTTTAGATTTACCCAATTTCCTATAAATTCTAGAAAATAAACAGCAATAATCAAATAATCAAATTAACTACATACTAGTTAAAAATGAGGAATGAAATACCTTTCTACATTCTACTTTATTATGAAGACAGAGGGATCAATAGAAGTAATATTTAATTATTTAACTGAAACTGCATAGAAATCTGCTTTAACTTAAAACTGTATTATTAATTTTGAAACACTAAGCTAGCAAGAATAATTAAAATAATATCATGGAGCGGCACCTGGGTGGCTCAGTGGGTTAAGCATCTGCCTTCGGCTCAGGTCATGATCCCAGGGTCCTGTGATCCAGCCCCGCATCGGGCTCCCTGCTCAGTGGGGAGCCTGCTTCTCCTCCCTCTGCTTGCTCTGCCTGCTGCTCCCCCTGCTTGTGCTCCCTCTCTCTCTCTAACAAATAAATAAAATCTTTAAAAAATTAAAAAATAAAATAACATCATGGAAAAATTAAAAGAGAAAGGACTCCAAAACTGATTCAAGTGTTTAATGTATGATAAAGATGTCATTTCAACTCAGTAAATAAAGTATGGATTACAGAATTAATGGTACTGGGATAATTAACTTTTGAATAAAAATGTTATAAACTCTACCTTGTCTTACACTAAAATTCTAAATAGTAAAATTAAGTGTCAAAAATAATAACTAAAGTAGTAGATTGATGTTTAAATAGATATAAACACTTTCCACAACATGGGGTTGGGACAGCCTTTATAAATAGAACAAAGACAGAAACTATAACTGCAGAGATTATTAAAAGGACAATTTTATCAGAAGATGTTTCAATTACATCTCTCTCCTGTACCAAGTTTATTATATTTATCCCTCAAAGGGAATTTAAAAATTGGAGGGAAAAAACATAACAAAAGGATGGATATCCTAATTATACAAAGAGCTGTTGCCAGCCTAAGACTCAAGCCACAAGAGAAGAAGGGATAATAGATTGGCAGGTCATAAAATAAAAAGGACCAACACACATATGACAAAAGTGCTGTTTCTCAATAATGTACTGTGAAATAAAATAATGAGAAATCTTTTGTCTGTTAATGACAATAAAGTTGGCAAGGGTACTGGAAGAGAAATACCTCTGCCTTGCTGATGAAAGATATTATTCGGCAATATGAAACAAAAACCTTTAAAACTATGCCCCAAATTTGAAAATTACATGGATACTCTTTGATCCAATAATTTTGCTTTTAAGAATTTAATAAGATACCTGCACTGAAGAATCATTTACATAATTTTAAAAACTCAAAAAACACAGAAATATCTACAAGAGGCCTAAGATATTTTTTTCCCACATAATGGAATACTATACAACCACCTATTTCATGACATCAATTCAATGAGCATCTATTTAATGACAAGATGCTTATGAAAAATGTGAAACAAAAAAAAGGAAAAGTAGTGCATAAAACATTACTATCCATTTTGTTGAAAACTAGAAAGACAAATACTAAAATATTTACAGAAATGCTCCTTGATTATAGGAATTACACGGAGTTCTAATTTGTCATTGTAGAAAAGGACAATGGTTGGGGGCTGGTTTTATAATTTTTAAAAAGCGCTAGTAAGCTAAAAATTAATTAATTAAATGAATAAACAAATTTACGCATCTATCTAAACTCCCCCTTCCCACTCAAAAAAAACCCAACCCCCCCCCCAAAAAAAAAACCCTAAGTAAATAGATGAGATACACATACTCACTCTTCTCTTACCTATTATACCAAAGGAGTAAAAGGAGAGTTGTTTTCCTAAAAGGTCCATGCTCTTCTGCAGAGGGGTTTTTGGTGCCTTGACAAATTGGAAAAGAGTGTCACTACAATGAGTTAAATTTAGTAAAACATACTAGTCGCTAGGGACTCTGCTAAGTGACTGACATAATCACGCTAGCTCTTAACATACCCATGACATACACACCTCTCCCTTAAGGTTAGTATTACTCCCTTTACTGAGGAAACTGAGGCTGAGACTTTTAAAAGCTTGTTTATTTGAAAAGGTCCATGCTCCCCATATCTGTTTTTGAGAAGAAATCTATTCTCCCTACCAGCTTCTCCAGGAATTTATTATCATCCACTGCCCCTCACTTTTCCAATCTTCTTTCTGTATCTACAAACGAGCTTGCAATCCAAGTCTTTTTCTCCAGCTGGCTCCCTGATCACCTAACTCCCTTTTCTAGCACTCCCCTCACTGCCAAGCTTCTTGGAGTGGTTTTTATATACTACATCACACACTGGAATCTTGGCAGGTTACCTGAGAAATCCAGATGATTTGGGGAGAATATGACATTTGTTGAATGCAACTTCTTTTTTTATACATAAGAAAGCATTTTCAATGAGAGAACTAATCTTCAATACCCTTAAACAAGAATATTTTCCAGGTTATCTTACTTTATAATCTTTTTTCTCCATTACTTGGAATTAAATAAAGGTGGGAATTTTGGTAGAAGACAAATATACTATTTAGTAATTTTTAAAATTAATATAAAGCTAATTTCAAAAAAGAATAGGCCCTATAAGTAACTGGCTATAAACCTTTTTCTCTCCTATAAACGATGAATATCAAAATGTTTTAGCATATTAACAATGTCAATTCAAGCCCTTTCAAATACAGTCTTTCCATTATGTTTTTAAACATAGACAACTGAGTGATATTCTCAATAAAATACTACTTTCAATAGTACATAGAATAATCCACCAATATTTTCTGTTCCTCTACTTATAATAGAGAATTTCAGATTTGAAATTAAAACATCATTAACAAAGTACTTACTTCTTCTGCTTGCATCATTTTAAAAACCTCTCCAAATTCAGAATTTTCTCCTGTTCCAATGACAATACCCTAAAGGGTAAAACAGGAAAATACATTTACATTCAGATGGAATCACCTCTCTCAAGCAAAAAAACCGAAAACTTCTCATTCACTTTCTCCAAAGCCTTGTGCACAGTCAAAATGACTGACACACATATCCAAAGTTCCCTCAGCAAATTAACTTTGTGATATGACTATAGATCAATTCAAAACTGTCTTATACTCAAGACAGACATTTAATGTAGTTTCTTTTTCCCCTCAAATGCTACTGAATCATGTCTTTTGTATTTGTGAAATCTCAGAATCCAGGAAACAAAATATCTAAAATCCATCAGTACGAGTGGTATATAGTCAGAATATGATAGCCAGTACCATTATCATAAATTAAAATTTTATATTTTTAGCTAGTAATGAATATATCCATGTGCCGCTGTTTCCAACTAAAACAAAATAAAAAAAAAAAAACAGATACTGAGGACTATGTTTTTAAAGGCTCCATTATCTGGCAAATGGCAGAACTATGGACCTATTACACCTCACGAACACAGGTTCTCCTTAGTCTCACAAATAGTGGCTATAGATTAGGTTCAATTCTGTCATTTCTTTGTCATATATTTTTAAAAGAGCCACATAAATAGAACTTTTTTAAAAAGGTTGAAGACAAAGGAATTACTACTTTCAAAATAAGAGAAAAAATTACCTTTGCTTTGCCACATCTGACCAGTGTTCCCATGAAGGCAATGTTACTTCTTGATGCAAGATCTCCATTAGTTGCAGTCGGCTGAGGAGCGGTCACCTTAGAACAAGGTGTTGTCTCTCCTGTCAAGCTGGACTCATCAATGGAAAGATCCACAGCCTTGGAGAACATAAAGTACTCCATTAAGTTCAAGTCTGAAGACTCTCTGTCCTACATATAATACCTGAAGAGTTGTAACCATCACTTCTTTCTCAAATATTCCCTTTCTGATAATTACTGAAATCTTTTATTATATCCATTACTCTAAGAAAACCAGAAAAAGTACAACCATATTTAAAATATGCAGTGAAGTCAACAAAATCCGGCATGCAAAACAGAACGCTATACTGGGAGACAAGATTAGTCTAAATTTCAAAACACAACTAGAGAAAAGGAACACTAGCTGAGACTTTATCTAGAGAAAACAATTTTCATGGTAAAATATTACTTCCTAATTTTGCCATGAACTGAAGTTATGAAAATGTGTTTGGCAGATTAAAAACATGTAGAAAGAGAAATATGAATAAAAGATATAAAAAGTACTGAGAGAGAAATCATTTTATCATTTTGGGCTCAATTTTCATGAAACTCTGCTTGCTATATACATCCTTACATTTATCCCAAATCCACATCACCAAAAATAAAAAATGTATATAAATGTTTCCCTGCAGATCACGAATATCATATTATCTTCCATCTGTGCAACAGGATTCAATTCTGAGAGTTTCACTCCTAACACCTACCCTAGCATGCCAAATTAATTAAGTTTTCACCTACCCTAGCATGCCAAAAACAAACAAACAAAATCATCATTTTATATGTGGAAAACACTGCAGATGTGACCTGGTTTTATTTCTGAAAGTATGACCCACAGGACATTCACAGACACTGGGTATAATGTGATAGACAGATGTCTCTCTCTCTCTCTCTCTCTCTCACACACACACACACACACACACACACACACAGAATGGGTACTAAAGTCAAAGAAGTTTTGGAAATACTGAGTTAAGAGTTAAACAGCTTCCCCTACGTAGGTAGTGCTTCTTTAAACCTTCAATAGGTCAGTGTGAATCACCTCAACTGAAATACAGATACAAAATAAGTTGTCAAAGTGTGGTCCCAGCAGGACTGGCATAACCAGCATCACCTCTCCCTACCTCTTCAGAACTTGTTAGAAATTCACTACCCTAGTTCAAATACGGAGGTGGGGAGGGTAAACCTAAAAGACTATTTATAAGCCCTCCGGGTGATTCTGAGGAATATTTAACTTTGTGAATCAATGGGATAGTTTCATAAATTTCTCTGATCCATTTTATTCCAGAAACTCTTATTCTAGGGTCTCTAGGATACTTTGAGAAACTAGGACCCAGTGCATTATTTCACTCATTTTACAGGTTAATTCACTCACCCAAAAAAACATTTATTGACTACCTTAACTATGTACCAGGCACTGAGACAGAACCTAGAAAAGATACAAGATAAGGAAATGAACCCAGAGCAGTTAAATGACTGTGCAGTCCTGCTGCTATTATAAACTGAGCTGGTGTTCTCAATTAGGCCTCCTGACTGACAGCTCATACTATGTACAAAATACTCTAAACTTGAAATTCTGCTGGGTTTTGGGGGTGGGGGTATGGGGTGGAAATAATAAATCTCATCGTTTCAAATGGTTCATTTTTTCATGAGCATAAATATCTCCTAGAAAATAAATATTAAAAATTGGCTCATGCATCCTCCCCATCTATACAGTAAAACTATATTTTAACTTGATCAATTTCATTGATTCATTCACTTAAAAAATATTTATTAATGCCAGGCCCTGTACTATATCATACACAATGGGAATCAGCAATAAAACTAAGTCCCAGCCCTTAGCTCTTATTCTTATGGGAAAGTGATCTAAAAATAAAAAAACAAGAGTATGTAATATAATACCTCATAATGAGGAAAAAATGCATGAGGATGGGGAGTGACATTCTGGATAAAGGAAAGAACATCTCTCAAAAGTAGACAACCCTTTTGTAGAGTCATGATTAACGTGAGGGCCCCAAGGATGGGCCACAATCAAGATGAAAGGATTCTAGGCAAAGAAAGCAAAAAGTACAAAGACCATGGGGATATGAATATGCCTGGTGTGTTCCTGTGCTAAGTAGACATATAACTTTGCAAATGTAATCAAGAATTTACAGATTAGATCATGAAGCGGAAAAATGTTCAGAATGAAAATAAATTATATCACATAATTTCAAAGAGACTAAACTGTGCTAGTGTTCCCTAAAAGTTTAATACCATGTAAATGTTATAGATTTTAGCATCAAAACAGGCTTATAAAAAGTCTTTCTTAAAGTAAAGATCACCTGTCCTTTAGTCTTTAAAAAGCTTCTCATTTTCTATAATTGCATAGGTAAAGACAGGCCAGGTAAATCTGGGTTCATTACTTCAACCTAACTACAGATTTAAAAAAAAAAAAAAGAAAGAAAAGGAAAGGAAAAAAGAAAAAGAAAAACCACCATGTTCAAAGGCAAAGGAATTTTTCTTTATTAAAGGAACATATTTATTTGACGTTTTCTTTCCAAATTAAACTTAGGACTGTATAATTTTTCACACTAATACATTCTATTACCAAGGTAAGAAAAAAACGTTAGGTCATTCTTCAAAGATGGCACTAGTACTAAAAACAATCAGCTAATATTTCACTGCTTACTATCTGCAAGGCACCTTGCTACATACCTATGCTAAGTTATCTACTAACAACTACTTAGCTACCAACAACTCCAATGAGGCAGGTACTATTATTATCATCCCCCTTCTGTATAGACACTTTGGAAGGTTAAGTAACTCCCCAACATCATATAGATAGTAAGCTATGGAGATGAAACCCAAACATTGAAAGATTAACTTCAAATTCCTATTAACTATTTAGAGAATCAATTTGCAAATTACTTTTCCTCCCTAGTTTTGTAACTGCTTCTAGAAGACATTAAGAAAAGTTATATTTAAAAATTATATATTATTCTGAATTACAAGTCAACAAAGTTTTTATTTAGCAAGCTCCTCTTCAATGCTTGTTATAAAAATCAAAACTACATATAATTTTTCTGACTTTAATTAGAAATGAGACCTGCAATATTTCAAAACAAACACTTGTGTACATCTACAGAACTCCTCCTCCCTGTGAAAGGCAAAATTAATGTTTTTCCATTGAAGACTTTTTGCTTTAAACATAAATCTTTTTTTTTTTTTAAAGATTTTATTTATTTATTCGACAGAGATAGAGACAGCCAGCGAGAGAGGGAACACAAGCAGGGGGAGTGGGAGAGGAAGAAGCAGGCTCATAGCGGAGGAGCCTGATGTGGGGCTCGATCCCATAATGCCAGATCACGCCCTGAGCCGAAGGCAGACGCTTAACAACTGCGCCACCCAGGCGCCCCTAAACGTAAATCTTAAACATGGATAAATACTAACATTTGCTATCAGAACAAAGAATATGAAAATAATCTGACTTTTTAAAAATTTTTATTTATTTATTTGAGAGAAAGAGAGAGAATGAGCAACGCGGAGGGGCCGAGGAGGGGGGAGGGAGGGCTAAGACTTAGAAGCGGACTCCCTGCTGAGCAGGGAGCCTGATGCAGGGCTTGATACCAAGACCCCAGGATCATGAACTGAGCCAAAGGAAGAAGTTTAACCGACTGAGCCACCCAGTCACCCCGAAAATAATCTGACTTTTTAAAAAGGGAAGAAAAGCACAGCTTTATTGGCTCTGTCAGTGACCTAGCTCTTCAGTGTCAAACTTAGCAGTTCAATAACCATCTAATAGGAATTTTTGTTCAAATCAGGTTTTTCTACAAAGAAGAAACATCATTTTTAGCACAACAGCAGTCAGCTCTGTCTAGTGTAGAAACTGATGTGGGAAAAAAAAGGGAGCTTTAGATCTTTATTTTATATTTATGTGTGTATATATATAAATATGTGTGTGTGTGTGTGTGTGTGTGTGTATACACAAATACATAAATGTGTAAAGAAAATCAAGAATATATTATTAATAGGGCACCTGGCTGGCTCAGTCAATAGAGCATATGACTCTTAACATCAGGGTCCTGAGTTTGAGCCCCACATTGGGCCGAGAGCTTACTTTAAAAAAAAAAAGAATCCATTATCAATAAAATTTGTCCAAATCATACAATGTAGCAAACTGCACAGATCTCAACTGTCTGTGGAACGAGAATGTTTTTTAAGTTTATTTATTTAAGTAATTTCTACAACCAACGTGGGGCTTAAACTCAAGACCCTAAGATCAAGAGTTGCATGCTCTTCCAACTGAGTCGGCCAGGTGCCCTAAGCAAGACCATTTTCTAGGTTACAACTTATTTTTTCTTAACGGTTATTACAAGAGTTTCCACAGGAAGTAGTTTTGGGGGAGTGAGGGGAAGAAAGTCATTTCTAAGAAGGTGGTATTTAATGAATTAAGCAACCCTATTACAGTTTAACACAGTCACAATTTAATTCATCTAGGAAGAAAGATATCAGAGTCATTTATCCACTGCATTTATGAGAAACGGAAAGGTAGAATAAAACAAAATCAAAGAACCAGCCAGCTCCCTGCCTTCTAGCCAAAAGTTTAAGTGGTAAACCTTCAGAAGAGCTATTAATGAATTGGGAAACATTGTGTTTCACTTTCTTTCATTATTCCTCAGGCACTCTACTGGAGATGTAAGACACAACACAATTCAAAAGTCAGAATATAAATAAGAATCAAGATGTATACATAATCCACATCTGAATATTTAATACCTACAAAATAAAACTGGTTGAAAAACTTCACAGGATTATTGCTATAAAATATTAGGCAGAAAGAAACTACAAGCCTAAGTCACAAAGCTTTCCCAAAAAGCAAAAAAACGACTGCTTAAAAAAATTAGTTAATATGGAATAACACAGCAACAGATAAGTTCTTAAACTAAAGAAAGGCTTGGTATACTGTATGCTGCTGAAATCAATCACCTCTCTAGTCTAGAACTAAAAGAAAATCAGAAATGGCTTTCTTTCCCCAGAAAAGAATTCCAAACTAATCATCTGCAGCTGCCTGATAGGACAAAATTTCTTACTTTTGGTCTCAAAAATTAAGATTCCTCTTACTGTTTATTCAAATGAAGGAAAATGTAATGAAAATGTCTTCATGAGCTCTAGTTTATCAACAATCAAAGCCTAACCAACTAAAATAGGGAAGCTGAAGGGACTCCATTTTAGAAACACTCCATCTCTGCTCTTTTTCTGTTAGGCTTCATTTACTCATGTTCTGTATTTTGTTTCTGAATCAGCCAAAGAAACTATGTCCCCACTTCAAGGGAGAAGCAAGAAAGTGAATCATTCTCTGAGTTTCGTCCTAGGCCCCAAACACCTAACAACATCCAAGAAGAGCCAGATCCTGAACATGTTCGAGGACATTAGCTTTGAACAAACCTCAGCTGACACTGGCATCAAAAGCCCTACCTTTGGTCATTTATGAAATGACACCTATTGTTCACCTGACACCTTTGATTGGACCCTACCCAGGATTCCTGAAGGAACACATACCCTAGACCTCTTTCCAATATAAATCTCTAACCCCAAACAACGACAAGACTCATTCTCCTCTCCTTTTCAAGTCTCCCAGACACTCCATCTGCTAGTCTCGGTCACTCACGACTACTCAATAAACTCTGTTTTCACTTTTTCCTGCTCATATTTGATTTCTATCCTGCATGAAGCCAAGAACCCTCTTGGCTCCTCCTGTGGGAGCATCCCCTGGGTTCTTGGACCCAAACTACCTACGTCACAACCAAGTGTTATAAATTTAAAAAGGCCTACATGAAATGGATTTTATCCCATGGTAAATATTTATATTGTTATTGAATTGGTAACTTTCTGACTTAAGTGCTAGATAGATTCAACTTGATCAAGTGGCTAATAACTTACAGACCAGTATTTGGTTAACAATGATTTCTAGGATATTTTGCTAAGACGATTTTAAGGAAACCAAATTTCAAAAAGAGACCTACTTTTCAACAGTCCTTTCCTACCCATATGAAATGAGACTCTTAAACCAAAGAGACTAAGTCTCACTTCAAACCCTCCCATATTGTCTTTTTAAATTCTAGTGACTTAATGAGAAAAAAAAAAGTTTTCTCTTCAACATTTTAAACATAAACAGATTTCTAAGCTCACACTGCTTTTTAACCAATGATCTACAAAACTCAGACACCAAAACACTAAGCACAGCTCAAGCTTTTACACTCTAAGAGAACCAACATTCCCAGTGCTCTACATATGGATGGGTTTTCCAAACTCTATGACAGTCCAAGACAATTTAGACATATACACATATAGTAACAACTCAAGACAATTCAGAAATACACATCCTTTCCAAATCCAAAAAGAGTGATTACATCAAATAGGAATGTTCCTAAATTTCACAAATATACCATATACCTTCTCCAATATTCTACTCAATTTCTTTTGACAGCTAATTTAAAACTGCTTTTTTTTTTTTTTACAAGTCTGTATATAAGTTTAGTAATTCAGAAACCTTTAAAACCAAAGTTTTGGTGATAAATTACAATAAGAGGGGGAGCAACATACTGTAAATCAATTTATCAAGTTGACTTATCAAAAAAATACACTTAAGTTGATATAAAAATTTGTGAACAGGGCACTCAAAGAATTGGTCTCTCTACTAAAAAAATCATAGGCTGGCAAAAACTGACAGAATCAACTCTCGAATCAAAAACTTAAAACAACCAAGGAAATACTTAATGAAGAAAAAAGGCAGCTGAATTTTGGTAGGAAGGCACTGTGGCATTTTTGTTGACCTGTCTACTCTCTCCCACTGTCCAGAGAAGCAGTGCCGGCTGTGGGGACAGAAGCTTGTCTTCCTGTTGCAGCTTACTGGTAGGTGGGGGCTAAAACAGACCTTGTTCTTAAAAGACTGTTTTAACCTGTCTGGCAGTTCCCTGGGGGGCTGGTGCAGAGGCTAATATTTACTTCAAAACACCACTCCAATGCAGCTACAATGACTTTCTGGGTGTCTGCCAAAAGGTTAAGGCCATACATTAGCAGACAAAGGACTAGGAATAAGACAAGCAGCAGACACAACCAAAAGCCAGGGAAGAAAGATGCCAAAGAGAAAGTTTTGTGAGGGAACAGGGGCTTGGATGGGCTGCCATATATACCAGGGAAGACAGAGTGCAAAACGCATGCCTATAACCAGATGTGTATTCAGAAAGACCTGAGAAGACCCTAGACTTGCACCCTGACAGACCTGTGGATTTGGCACAAGCAGGTGAAGGTGAAGGTGAAGGTGAAGGTGAAGGTGAAGGTGAAGAAGCGCTGTAGACAACCTAGGCTCAATGATCAAGAAGTGCTCCAACTCAAAGACAAGCTACAAAGACCAAGAGAGTAGTAATTGTTTCTCCTCTCTGAATCAAAAAAAAAAAAAAGCTGTCTGCTGAGAAAATAGAACAGAAATGTCAATGACCATACATAAAAAGGAATACAGTCTTTGGGGGGGGGAACCTTTTTTTTTTTTTTTTTTTTTTTTTAAAGAAAAGTCACTGAACAAATTCAACCACTGCAACCCTCAACAATCAAAAACAACAAACCTTAGGGAAGGGTAGAATCTAATGTACAAAATTATGACAGTATAACATTCAAAATACAAAGTTTTCAACAAAAAAACTACAAATACAAAAAACCCCAAAAGTATGACCTATTCACAGGAAAAAAATGGACTGACAGAAATCATCCCTCAGCAAGGCCAGACATTGGACTTACTAGAATGACTTTAAATCAACTGTTTTAAATATGCTCAATAAACTAAAAAAACCATGGACAAAGAACTAAAGGAAATCAGGAAAACAATAATAATAATAAAAAAAACGACTATCAATTGAGAGAAAGAAAACATAAAAAAGAAACAAACAGAAATCCTGATGCTGAAAGTACAAGTGAAATCATAAGTTCACTGGAGGGGTTCAACAGCAGATCTGAACAAGGAGGGGCAAAAATGAGCAAACAAAAAGACAGGACAATTGAAATTAACCAGTCTGAAGGACAGAGAGAAAAAAAATAAAGAAAAATGAACAGAGCTTAAAGTACCTGTGGGACATCATCAAACATACCAATATAAGTATAATGTAGTCTCAGGGAGGAAAAAAAAAGAAATGGGCAGAAAGAATATTTGAAAAGATAATTAAAAACAAAATCTTCCAAAATTTAATAAAAGACATGAATCTATATATCAAAGAAGCTCAATAAACTCCAAACAGGAAAAACTCAAAGCCATCTAGACTGACAGACATAATCAAACTGTTGAAAGACAAAGACACAATCTTGAAAACAGCAAAGGTGAAGCAACTCATCATGTTCTCAATAAAATTAGCAGCCATTTCTTATTAGAAACCATGGAGGCTAGAACCAGTGGACACACTAAAATGCTGGGGCGGGGGGGGGGGGGGAGATCAAAAAGAAGTCTACAACCAGCAAAACTATCTTTCAAAAATAAAGAAAAATTAAGACATTCCCATTTAACCAAAAGCTATTAATTATAGCTAACAAAATAATTCATTGCTAGCAGACATGCCCCACAAGAAATGCTAAAGTAGAGTCCTTCGAGCTAAAACAAAAGGAGAGCAGAAAGCAACTCAAAGCCGTATAAAGAAATAAACTCCAGTAAACGTAACTACACAGGGAAATATAAATGCCAGCATTATTGTATTTTGACTTTGTAACTCCTCTATTTTTCCTGATTTATATAATATACTTATAAATGTATGGTTAATGGGCACAGAATGCATAAAAATGTAATTTGTGACACCAACACGAAGGTGTAAGGAAAAGTAAGCTGTAAGGAGTGAAGTTTTTGCATGCTATTGAAGTAAAGTTGGTATGAATTCAAACCACTGTTCTAAATTTAGGATTTTTGTTTGTTTTACATTTTATTTATTTATTTGTCAGAGACAGAGAAAGCGTGCACGCACAAGCAGGGAGAGTAGCAGGCAGAGGGAAAAGCAGGCTCCCCAATAGGCAAGGAGCCCAATGAGGGACTTGATCTCAGAACCCTGGGATCATGACCTGAGCCAAAAGCAGACACTTAACTGACTAAGCCACCCAGGCGTCCCTAAATTTAGGATGTTAACTGTAATCCACATCATAACCACTAAGAAAATATGTAAAGAAGTATACAGAAAAAAAATTCAGGAGGTAATCAAAATGAATTTTTTAAAAATTTCAACCAAACACAAAAAAAGGGAGATTGGAGAAAGTGAAGAACATAAAAAACATAACACATATAGAAAACAAATAGCAAAATGGGATAAGAAAGTCCTCTATTAATAATCACTTTAAATGTAAATGGATTTACAACTGTGTGGCATACACGTACAATGGAATACTATCTGGTAATTAAAAGCAATGAAATAACGATACGTGCTACAACATGGATGAACTCTGAAAACATTGTTAACTAAAAGAAGCCAGACACAAAAGATTACATAGTATTTAATTCCATTTATAATGAAATGTCCAGAATAGGTACATGTATACAGAAAGAGCAAGCAAATTAGTGGCTACCAGACTCTGGGTAAGGGGAGAGAACATAGTGACTACTAAAAAGTAAAGGTGTTCTTTTGGGAGTGATAAAAATGTTTTACAGTTAACACTGTGGTGATGGTTGCACAATTCAGACTATATGGAAAGTGACTGAATGATTTTAAATGTGTAAATTATTTTGAATGTGAATTATATCTCAGTGAAGTTTTGTGTGTGTGTGTATTTTAAACTTTTTTTATGTGGTAGATAGACCAGCACTTTTGGCATGGACTAAGAGCTAGTTAAGAATGCAGAATCTTCTCCCCACCCCACAGCTGCCAAAACAGAATCCAGATGATTCCTTTGCACCTTAAAAGTTAGGATATAATGCCCTGGGGCAACAGTAGGTCACAGTGAGAAAACAGAGACCTAGTTAAGTGGCTTACCTAAGCTCATATGTTCAATTCATAAGACACATTTTACTCTTTGAATCACAGTTGTTTGCAAGTTGGTGTCTCCCAGCAGAAAGGGCACAAATTGTGTCTTTTTCACTTCCTAGCCCTGAAGCCTGGTACAGTGTTCTATATACGATACTCAAACATTTACCAAATGGCTAAAATGACCTCATAACACAGACCAATTTCCGAAGAGAGGCATTACATTTTGCCTAAATTAGCTCCATTACCAAAATAAGTAAATTTAACATAACATGCACTTGTATTCTAGTGAATGTTTGAAAAGATTTTTTTTTCAAAAAACATTGCAAACAAAATCCGAATCTGAGTTTCACCAGAATATCAAGGTTTCGCTGAGTAAATGGAAAATATATTTTGTAACTCAGAAAGTCAGAATGCTCTGACACAGAAAGATAACTCCTCTAATGAAATTAGCCAACACAGAGGGTTTTTTTTTTTAAGATTATTTATTTATTTGACACAGACAGAGAGCACAAGCAGGGGGAGTGGCAGGCAGAGGGAAAGGGAGAAGCAGGTTCCCTGAAGAGCAGAGGGAGCCCGATGTGGGACTTGATCCCAGAACCCCAGGACCATGACCTGAGAAGGCAGACGCTTAACCAACTGAGCCACCCAGCCGCCCTTATTCATGGTTCTCAACAAAAGTGTGCACAAAACTGTGAGCTTTACAGAAACAGACATAAAGGCTAAGTAAAGTTTCAGTCAAGAAGACTATCTTTGACTCCTTCCATTGGTAGGTAACCAAAGTAGATCTGTGCTCATTATCTTTGGTTTTTACAGGGGAACTAAGGAATAGAAAGGAATAACCTAAAGCAACCAAAATCTACTCACTGAGCTGAACTACTATTCTATAACAAAGTATATGGATTTGTGATGTTAAAAAGGCTCACTATGTAATGCCAACTGCCTTCATTTAAGTTTGACTTCTGAGGAAGGCCCCAGTAGGCTTTCACTCCTAGTGGAGATATCTTTTGGCCTAGGTTTAAATGGTCCAATTGATAATCTAGGGTCATAAAAATGGCTAATTCTTGGCCCTCGGGCATACAACTGATAAGCTGTCTTTAAAAGTTTGATACATTTAGAAAATCATATAAAAAACATAAAAAAAAAGAATGCAATTGTACCCAGTGTCTAGATCTTGAAGACAGTTTCAAAGAATGATATAGGCTACCCACAAGCAAGTGAGCCACAAAAGAAAGTGTCAGTGGAATTACTCATTCAGAACCTCAAGTAAAAGAAAAATCTTGCTACATTTCAGGCACCATTTCAGGCTTAGTCAGAAAATTAAAGCTGAGAGAAGTAAAATATTTTCAATAGAAGAAAGAAACCCTCTTTTCCTTTGACTCTTAGATTGTTTTCTCTCACAAAGAATCCTTTGTCCAAATGTTGATACAGACTTTACCTGAAACAATAAGAAAAAAATGCTACCCCGTTTCCAAAAAGGCAAAATGTACTGTTACGGAGGTATGGTCTGTAAGACTCCTTCATCTAAAGTCACAGTCTGACCAATCCATTAGCCACCACCAATTAATGCTCAGTGGTGCCACTTCTCAAATACTATCAAAAATTAAAATAAAAACCCTCAGAAAAAAAACCAGAAAACATACTCATAGCTCAATTCCTTTAAGTTTTACTGTCCCAGCTCCACCAGTGACTCTTAAGGCTCCTGAGCTAGTGATAATGAAGGATTGTTGGAAGGCAGGCAGGCAGGGACAAGGCTTTCCACCCCCCAACCCCGCCCTAAGAGGAAACCACCCTTAACAGGATTTTACACCACCCTAGAAGGAGCCCCGCCACCCTTTCCCATGTGACAAAAAACTGACTGGATGACAGGCACAGGGAGGGTTAATCAGATTAAAATAGCCTGCCAACAAGCCCATAAAAACCCCTAGACTTAAAAATTCCAGTGGCAACCCTCTTAGACCCCCTCCTTCCTCGGGAGCTTTGTACTATCACTTTGCTATCCTCAATAAGCCTTAATTTGCTACCCACCACTCTGTCTGGTCTACCTATTCATTCTTTGAAGCAATGTGACTAAAAACCATGGGCACCAACGGAGAAAAAATCCTGTGACAGTAAGGTTACTGCCATCAACACATAGTGTTTCATTCCTTGGCTATGAAAACAAAATACAGAATTCCTTAAGTTATCAACATTAATCTTCTTTAAAAAGGATTTCTAAATCACAGTCTCAGCCTGCTATGGACTGAACTGTGTCCCAGTAAAATTCATGTTGAAGCTTTAATCTCCAATATGATGGTAATTTCCTTGGGAGGTAATTAGAGTTAGATGAGCTTGTGTGGGTGAGGCCCTCGTAATGGGATTAGTGGCTTTATAAGAGGTGGAAGAGAGAGAGCAATCAGTCTCTCAGCCACCAGTCCATGGTATTTGATTACAGTAGCCTGACCTGACTTAAGACACAGCCTACGAACAGATAATACCAAATAAAAGTTGTGTAGCAGTCATGACACTGAACTTGCAGACAAAATGCAACTGAATGCCCAGGCAAGTTTTATAGTCAAAATCTGAACCTTCAAAATTTATGATAGGAACCCTAGAGTTGCAGCATAACAACACTAAAGTGGCAACCTTGGTCTCAGACCACATCATCCACAGGAAGAGAACGATACTATGAAAGTCCAAGACACTTGCTTTATCTAGAGTGAAATTGACACACTTTGTTTTGAGAAATTAATTAATATCTCAAAGGTATGTGAGTTTTCGGTTTCCTTTAAATCTTAATGAAAAGCTTATTTCATACAAGAACATCAAATGACCAGCTAGCCTTAAAAAAACCATCCCAAGATCACCATAGCCAAATTCAGCAAATAACACTCCAATAAGCCAACCTAATTCCAAAAGCTAGTAGCCTGTGTGTCCAGAAGAGAAACTGACCTTAACAGCCTTATTATGTCATAGGTTAGTAGAAGCAACACGAAAGGTTCAAATCTTTTAGGAAGGTTACCTCAATCTAATGTAAAAGTTGTTGTAAAAGTCGGCCTGAGGTACCAAGGTGATAGGTAAAATGAACAGGACAGAAAGTGATAGAGGGAATCAAAGATGTTCAACTATATACATAAACATGGATTAACTAGAAGAAAATCAACCTAACTATAGCACTGCCAAATGAAACATGTGCTAAAGAAAAGTATCTGAAAAGTTAACAGGTAGGGGAAAAACACTAACAACAAATTACTCCACAAAGTACATGCTCTCAATTTTTATAACATCAAGCTTTAAAAGGTCAAGAATTCCCTTACTGAACTCACAGTAAGTCTTCAAAGTATATTTGTTAAGTGGATAAGATACCTACTAATCCAGAATTCTGACTGTTTTTTTCCTATTTGCACATGAACTCTGAAATAATTAATTCTCAGATCAATTAAACCTTATTTAAATGAAAATCCTAAAATACTTTTTTTCCAAGTCAAATGGTGTTTTAAAGTTTCCATGTCATTATACTGCTCAAAATGTTCAAATAATGGGAAACACCATTTTCTTACTGCCCCACTGAGGAGGTCTTCTTCTAAACTGGAAGAGAAGGACTCCAGAATAAATGATGATATGAACTCCATGAATTCAGATTAGGGCCCTCTGGGGAAAAGGAAGATGATTTATATCAAGTGACAGGCCTACCAAATCTCTATGGAATAATAATCCAAGATCTTCTTATAAACTAAGTATTAGGAATAGAAGGGAGAGGAAATGAGTAAAAAACAGTATGACCTAAAGAGATAAACTAAGGGCAGAAAGTAATAAAGCAAAATAACAATATTCCCAATACTTGCTGTATTATCAATTATCTCCACTCACCAATTAAAGCAATCTGGTATCTTCCTAAGGAGAAATTTTAAGTATTTGAAGAAAAGGCCATTACTTCAGGAGTAAGTGAAGTCTGTTCTTCTTATAGTTCAGGAAGGTTCTTTAGGCTTTCCATAACCTCTAAGAACACTCAGATTTTGGGACATAGTAAGTATTCAAAGACTGACACCTCTATAGGTATTAATGAGCAGCCTGTTAATTCCAAAAGTAGATGAGACTGGCATACTAAACTAGGTGCCTAACTCCATTTTCTAGCCCGTCAATGTATTCTACACACTGTGGCCAGATTATGGGTAAGATCATTTGCCAGCTGCATATGACCTTCAAAGCTAAATCCTAACCAATAAAATCTGAAGTAGAGCATCCAAGGCCCCCCCAAATCTGATTCCGCCATACATTTTCTACCCGTAACATATTCTAGCCCGGTACTATATACTGGGACATTCACAGTGATCTGAATATTGCTGCTTCATGGTCTTCCTCATCTCTGCCCAGCACTACCCTTCGGTTCTCACCACCAAAGTCATGTTGTCTAAGGCATTATCTGATTTTCACTGAAATTAGAAGTAACCGCTCCTTTCTCTGAATTTTCACACTCCATTTTTTGTACTTCTCTTAGTCATTTACCAGGCTCTATCTTATTTTCTGGTGAGTGATTTATGTACACAAATAGTATGCTCCCCAATCACAAGAACTCATTACATCATCTTTGTGTCTCCCACAAGGCCTACTACACATTTCTATAAAGATCAGCTGATTGACTAATGGACACCTCAAAAACTCTGTGGTAAAGATAAATACATTTTAAGAAAAAAAGACATGTTTATATATGTTACATTTTAAACTTGAAAATCAAGAGTCCAAATCAACTATGCATTAATTCTTAAAATTACTAATGTCCATCCTTTAGTCTACATCCAAGTATTTTCGCTTCTCACAAACAGATAACCAAATGCTATGGTCTGAATATGGGTACCCCCCCTCCAACTTTATATATTGAAATCCTAACTCTCAAACATGAGGTATTGGGAGGTGTGACTTTTCAGATGTGCTTAGGTAATGAGGGTGGAGCTCTCACAAATGGAATTAGTGTTCTTATAAAAGAGACCTCATAGAGCTCCCTATCCCCTTCCACCATCTGAGGACAGACAGAAGACACCAGCTATGAACCAGAAGAGGGCCTCCTCCGAACACAACTGGGTTGGAGTCTTGATCTTGGATTTCCCAGCCTCCAGAACTATGAGAAATAATTTTCTGTTGTTTGTAAGCGACCCGGGCTATGGTATTTTGCTACAGCAGCCCAAAGAAATTAAAACACCAAACTTACCTCAAACAAGCGTAAATCAGCAGGAACTCTGTCCCCAACAGAAAGGCAAACTGTATCACCTGGAACCAAGTCTCGAGCAAGTGTATGTTCCAATTTTCCTTCACGCACACTATAACATGAAACAGAAACAACCATGGCTGAAAAAAGAAAGCCACACCAGTTATTTAAAAAAATGCTTTCTAGTGGGCTTACCTGAGGAAAAACATATTGTAGTATTATTATCACTTCAAAGAAGGTAGGTCAAATATAAGAAACTAAGCAAACAATTATTTTTCTATTCTTGGTAATTAAGATGTTCAGATTACCAAAAAAGCATTGGAAGAAGTAACCAGTTATTGTTCAAATGTGAAATGTGAAAACTGAAGCAACCTTCTTATTCATCTGGGTCTGTCTGATTGTGCATCACTGCAACCCCAACAGTGCTTAGCACATAGTCACACACACACAAAAAACTGTCTCAATAATCTCAACATTACAACTTAAAAGTTCTAATATTACAACTTGCTACACTGAACAGAACATGAATTTTTCATGTCAGACTAATGATTTCTACCTTATGTTTAGACAAATCTGGTGACACAAAGTATATTGTACTACTCACATTCAATTTCTATTTTTAAGAGTGAAAATCCATTTTCATTTGTCTCCATGTATTCTTTTTTAATTGATATGTTAGTCACCATACAGTACATCTTTAGTTTTTGATGTAGTTTTTTATTTCCTCTTTGATTTCTTGGTTGGCCCATTCATTGTTTAGTAGCATGCCATGTAGCTTCCATGTATTTGTGTTCTTTCCAGATTTTTTCTTGTGATATTTCCAGTTTCATACCATTGTGGTCAGAAAAGATGCATGATATAATTTTAATATTTTTGAATTTATTGAGACTTGTTTTGTGGCCTAATATATGATCTATTCTAAAGAATATTCCATGTGCACTTGAAAAGAATATGTACTCCACTGTTTTTGGATGGAATGTTCTGAATATACCTATTAGGCCAAGTTGGTCTCATGTGTCACTCAAAATCATTGTTTCCTTGCTGATTTTCTAAAAAAAAAAAATCAACGGTCTAAAATCTTTGGGACACAGCAAAAATTGTTCTAAGAGGGAAGTTTATAGCAATACAGGCCTACCTCAGGAAACAAGAAAAATCTCAAATAAACCTTACACCTAAAGAAGCTGGAAAAAGGAGAATAAACCCAAAGCCAGTAGAAGGAAGAAAATAATAAAGATTAGAGCAGAAATAAATAAAATGGAGACTAAAAAAAACACAACAGAACAGATCAATAAAGCTAGGAGCCAGTTCTTTGAAAAGATCAACAAAATTGATAAACCTTTAGCCAGACTCAAGAAAACAAGAGGGAGGACTCAAATAAAATCAGAAATGAAGTAGGAAAAATAACAAACAATACCACAGAAATAAAAAGAATTATAAGAGAATATTATGACAAATTATATGCCAACAAATTGGACAACTTTGAAGAAATGGATAAATTCCTAGAAACATATAAACTTCCAAGACTAAATCAAAAAGAAAGAAAATTGAACAGACCAATTACTAGCAATGGAATTGAATCAGTAGTCAAAATATTCCCAGTAAAAGTCCAGGACCAGGTGGATTCACAGGTGAATTTTATCAAACATTTATAAAGAAGACTTAATACCTATTCTTCTCAAATAATTCCAAAAATAGAAGACAAAGAAAAGCTTCCAAATTCATTATATGAGAACAGCATTACCCTGACACCAAAACCAGATTAACACACTACAAAAAAACAAAAACTACAGGCCAATGTCTCTGATGAAGACAGATGTAAAAATCCTCAACAAAATATAAGCAAACCAAATCCAACAACACATTAAAAATATCATTCACCACGATCAAGTGGGATTTATTCCAGAAATGCAAGGGTAGTTCAATATTCCCAAATCAATCAACATGATGCATTGTATTAGCAAGAGAAACGATAAAAACTATATGATCATCTCAACAGATGCAGAAAAAGCATTTAACAAAGTACAACATCCATTCATGACAAAAATTCAACAAAGTAGGTTTAGAGGGAACATACATCAACATAATAAAGGCCTTATATGAGAAACCCACAGCTAACATGATACTCAATGATGAAAAAGAGCTTTTCCTCTAAGATCAGGAACAAGGCAAAGATGTCCACTCTCACCACTTTTATTCAACACAGTACTAGAAGGCCTTGACACAGCAATCAGACAAGGAAAAAAAAGAATCCAGTTTGCTAAGGAGGAAATAAAACTGTCACTATTTGCAGATGACATGTTACTATATGTAGAAAAACCCTACGGATTCCACCTAAAAACTACTGGAACTGATAATGAATTCAGTAAAGTAACTGGATACAAAATTAATATGCAGAAATCTGTTGCATTTCTATGCACTAACAAAGATGAAGCAGAAAGAGAAATTAAGAAAACAATCCCATGTACGATTGCACCAAAAAGAATGAAATACCCAGAAATAAACTTAACCACAGAGATTAAATACCTATACTCCAAAAGCTATAAACACTGATGAAAGAAAGTGAAGATGACACAAACAAATGGGAAGACAGACACATAGATCAATGGAACAGAATACAGAGCCCAGAAATAAACCCACGCTTATATAGTCAATTAACCTACGACAAAAGAGGCAAGAACATACAATGGGGAAAAGACATCTCTTCAATAAATGGTATTGGGAAAACTGGACAGCTACATGCAAAAGAATGAAACTAAACCACTTTCTTTCACCATACACAAAAATAAACTCAAAATGAATTAAGACCTAAATGTAAGACCTAAAACTATAAAACACCTAGAAGAAAAAACAGGCAGTAATTTCTTTGACATCTGCCACAGAAACATTCTTCTAGATATGTCTCCTCAGGCAAGAGAAACAAAAGCAAAAATTAACTGTTGGGACTACATGAAAATAAAAAGCTTGTGCACAACAAAAGAAACCATTAAAAAAGAAAAAAAAAAAAAAAAACCACAGCCCAGCAACCTACTGAATGGAGAAGATATCTGCAAATAATATATCCAATAAGGGGCTAATATAATATCCAAAAGATCTAAAAGAACTCCTACAACTCGACACACACACACACACACACACACACACACACACAAAACAAAAAAACAAAAAAAAACCCACACACAACAAATACTCTGATTAAAAAGGGGCAGAGGACATGAATAAACAGTTTTCCAGGAAAGACACACAGATGGCCAACAGACACATGAAAAGATCTTCGACATCACTAATCATCAGGAAATGCAAATCAAAACCACAATACGATATCACTTTACATCCGTCAGAATGGCTACAACCAAAAAGACAAACAAGTGTTGGTGAGGATGTGGAGAAGAAGGAACCTTCATGCACTGTTGGTGGGATGCAAATTGGTGCAGCCACTGTGGAAAACAGTATGGACATTCCTCAAAAAATTAAAAATAGAATTACCATATGATCCAGTAATTCCACTACTAAGTATTTACCAAAAGAAAATGAAAACACTAATTCAAACAGATATATGCATCCCTATGTTTATTGCAGCATTATTTGCAATAGCCAAGATACGCAAGCAACCCAAGTGTCCATCCACAGATGAATGGATAAAGACAATGTGGCACATGTACACACACACACACACACACACACACACACACACACGAATATTACTCAGCCATAAAAAAGAATGAGATTTTCACCATTGGCAACAACACAGATTGACCTAGAGAGGGTATAATGCTAAGTGAAATAATTTAGACAGAGGAAGACAAATACCGTATGACTTCACTCATATATGGAGTTAAAGAAGCAAAACAAATCAACAAAGAAAAAAGTGCCAAACAACAACAACAAAAAAAACAGACTCTTAAATACTGAGAAGAAGCTGGTCTTGCCGGAGGGAAGATAAGTGAGGGTATGGGTAAAACAGATAAAGGGGATTAAGAACATACTTACAGTGGTGAGTACTGAGTAATGTATAAAACTGCTGAATCATTATATTATACACCTGAAACTAATATAGCACTGTATACTAATTATACTTCAATTAAAAAAAAATAGAAATCCATATCAGAAACAAGGATCATACCAATGGCATTCTGGTGGCATAAGTTTACTCAGTTCTTCAAGAGATTTTTCTGAACGATATTCCTAGTTATAAAAAAAAAAAAAGCAGAATATTAAGAAAAAACATTTATAAAGAAATGCAAATACGTATGTTCCTATGGACATATTCCATGTCAGACTTAAGTAAATAATAATCTCATGTTTTAAAAACTTCCCCCAGTTCTTATCTTTTCCTTTACTTGAACTTATATTCCTAAAACATAAAAGTGTACCCCTTATTAAATAATGTTAAATTATAGTGGCCAAACAATTCTGACAATTAAATATTCCCAATTTTATATGTTAATATTCAATGTGAAGCCTAAGGTCAGTTTATTTATAAGAAAATAAAGAACCCTCATTAGTGTGTCCAAAAAGTATATAATTTTCAGTCATTAAAAGTTAAAATCATTGAGCCTCATGATTAAGATAATTTTACTTCTAGTGTTAAATGACGAAAGACGTCAAAGACAATTAACTGTAAGCAACATCTGCTTTGAGGATTTAAGCACATGCTTACTGCAAAGGTTTATGGAGTAACTTTGCATAGAAAGAACATTTGTTAAATAAAGTGAGCTGTGGCTGGCACTAATTTCACAGATACCTTTCCCATCACCCTGAATTATCCAAAAGGGGACGTCCTCAGGAGCCCTAAGTCTGTGATGCTCCAGCATTTCTCTATGCATATAATCAAAGCTGAGGGTCAGAAACATCTTTCATCTCACCATACTACTTAGTCTACGTTTCCACGGGCAGTCTTGCTTCACATAACATCACCACTATTTTTGTCTCATTTCTGCACTAAATACACCAATCTTTTGATCTAAATTTAAAAAGGGAAAAGTCTGAGTAGTGGGAGTGAAAGCTGGGGAGTGTTTTGAAATGACTGCAGTGCTAGTACTATTCAAAATTTCACAACCATCAGAAACTTTTTGAAATAGCAAATGCAAAGCTATATAAGAGTAACTTAGAATCAAATCAGTATTTACTTAGGCAAGAGGAACAAATGTGAGAGTGAGGCAAATCTGAAATATTAAAATTCTAAGACACCCCTCCCCAACCGTAACAAGGATATTAAGGAATTTGGAAGTTTTACCCAAAAATTCCACAGAAGGCTAGAAAACACTCACCAATACTAGATCCTAGTAAGTAAAAGCTGCCCAATCTTTACATCCCTTTGCAGACTTCTTAGGCCTCACTTCCTATAACTCCAGAGATACTTCCGTATCAAAATGACCTTTTAACATATCACTAAAAACCTGACAGCCATCTCTAATGAACACTTAAAAGTTATATTTTAAGTTTACTGTAAGGTGGCATCAATGTATGACAGTACAAAGCAAATTAGCTATTTTCACGGCTGTGAGGTTTTACAATGGGGTGAGAAATGGAGATTTGAAAGAGAAGGAAAAAAGGGTAGACACAAATGTAAAAATATACAATATCCCCCTAAAACCCAGATAAAAATACAAATACTAAATAAGATAAATCATGGACAATTTCAGAGTTTTTGTAATTTTCTAGCAAAGCATTATGATAAGTTCAAGTGGCAGCAAATACGATCTTTTCAGAGGTTTTTAATTGCAGTTTATACAGTATTTTGTTGATTTCAAGGCACATTTGGGGAAAAGGCTCATGTATGTATAAGAAACCAGACCTATCAATCTGAAACTGAGCTTTTCATGTTTCGATTCTTTCTGGAGTTTTCCATCAACTGAACCTACCACAGAGATATTTAGCAGATGGTTTCTGCCATTGCATTCAGTGTGTAACATGCGATCTTTGTGGAAAATCCCACACTACGTTTAAATCACAATTTTGTAGGATTTTTTTGAGGTGGGTGCTCTCCAGGTACCAACAGAACAAGCAAAGGTCTTCTTATTCATAGTGATAATATTGTAGGAATCCCTGTAAAGAAAGTCACTCCATATTTCTTAAGCATTATTAAAGATGCAAGAGGGTTCCAGTTACTGGTTGAGTGGGTAGTACCACCCACATGTCTGAATGAAGAGCTGCCTTGAATGATGACCAGCCTAGAAGGACCTCTGCTAGACTAACGAGCTCCACCTGCCCCAGGGCAACTTTTGTATGTTCTAAGCAAGAAGATTCTTGGAAACAGAATCCCTGAGGGTCTACTGATGGAACTCACAAACTTGCTGCAGATAATCTGATTACAACTGACTTTTCTACAGTGGGTTACTGTAAACTAATAACTTACTAAATTAGAGATTACCATAGAAAGCCAGGATAATGACCGGAAATACCCAAGGAATTAACCACAGATGTGAAAATAACCACAATCACTTCAAATATAGTCTTGAGAGTCAAAATATGAACTTGAGTGTCATACATAACATTTCTCCCTAAACTAGAATAGTCCTTTTTTTTTTTTAGATTTTATTTTTGAGTAATCTTTACACCCAATGTGGGGCTAGAACTCACAACCCTGAGATCCAGAGTCACACACTCTACCAACTGAGCCAAGCCAGGTGCCCCAATCCTTCTATTCTTATTAACTATGCTTTAAAACTTTTAGCTAATAAAATGGGACCTGCCAACATTGCTCTAAAATATGAAGTTATATAAAACTAAGCCTATGTTTTTATATATGCCTACACTTGCTATAAAAATCCTGACATTATCTCCACATTGTTCACATTTCATTTTTAAAAGGGGTTCCTCATGATATATTTTATTTACTGTTTCAATGCCTATACTGAATTGGAAGTTTGATCCAGATCAGAACATTCTTTCTGGGTAGGAAATGAGGAATTTAAACCTGGCCCAATTTTTTAATTGGAAAAAGTTTTTTAAACTGTTGCTGGACTTTATTTTTATTACTGTGCTTTTCGTTTCCATCTGCTTCAATTACCTTTAATTTCATCAAATAAAAAACTACATTTTCTTCATGCTACTATCTAAATCAAAGCAGTCTAGTTAGTTCCACAAAGTTCCCTGGAGAACTGAGTTTCTGAAATCATTTCAAAAACAAAGAATGAATTGTTCTGACCAGTATTACCATCCCCCAATAACCACAGATTTTCCCATAAGCCACCTTAGTTTTTTTAAGCAATTAACTAAAATACCATTTTCATGCTGACAATAAGCCACCTACTCACCTGAACAAAGGCAACCGTGACGACGATAAGTATTGCCTATACAAAACAAAGAAACAACCTTTTAAAGCACACACTGTAACTCCAGAAATAAATGTTAATCATGTTTTATTTTTCTAACTCTATCTGCAGTCCCCAGATACCAGACACTAAGCACTGAGATCAGCTGGGGAAGAAATCACAACTCTACCTTAGGGGAAAAACTGACGCCAACAGTGGCTTGCCTCCCCTAGGACAACTTCTCAAATTTGATCTCAAGATCCCTTTCCGCTCTTACAAACTGAGGACCAGCTTTCATGTGGGATATAATCTATTGATATTTACCATAATTTAATACTTTTTCAATTGCTCAGTTTTAATTCCTCCTTATTAATTCATCTAAAAAGTAATAAAACCATTGCATATTGACACATACAACATTTTTTATGAAAAATACACTTTCCAAATAAAAAAATTTGTGAGAAAAGTGCAAGTGCTTTCAATTTTTCTACCTTTAATGTCTGCCTTAATACAAAGCTAGATCCTCACATTTGCTTCTGCATTTAATCTATTGTCCTACGCTGATTAGGCTGAAGTATATAGGAAGAAAACCTAATCTCATACCGATATTGTTGGAAAAGCTTTTTCAGATTGCGGATATTCTTCTTAACTACCACATCGAAATTAAACAAGTGTTAGTTACTTAGAGTAATTTGCAATGTAGAATCTAAACTGTATCAATGAACTTTTCATAATCTACTATAGTAAAATCCATTGATCTATTTTTAATTTGAATAGATCTTTGATCACTGAAAACACTGTAACATCTTACACTGGTCATTTAGAAAATAACTGATTTACTTGGTTATTCAAATCTTTCAAGTGTTGACACATTTCAAAATAGTAAAAAAAAATCACATTCCTTGACATTCTACTGATCTCTTTAGAATAAAGTCTTAAATATTGGGAAGCTATTTAGCACACAGTAATTCATAAATATTTTGCGAAATTCTAAGTATCACTTAAAAGCTTGAACTTTATCACTGGCAATAAATGCTATTTATTTTTCTTGAAGTGATAGTTTCATTTCACTCACTTCCTTAAAAAAGTATGTCAGTTATCCAAATCTTAATAACCAAGTTTGTCTATCATTCATTCTTACTAGTAAAAGCCTAGTTCAGCTCACCACAATCGGCCTTCCCGTGAAACAACCATTGTACCTCAATATTCATTAAGTTCTTTATGCATACTTCCCATTTTATTACACAGAATATTCAAAAGGTATGTACTCAACTGTCAAGATTTAATGAAATTAATTTTTACTGCTTTATGAAAAACACTCCTAAGAGAAACAACGAAATAAAACAATGACCATTAGTACAGTTTCAGGCCATTATTTTGACTTGAGTCAACACTCAGTTTTACCTGCCATTGCTTTTGCACCACTGATGCATATATCCAAAGCAAAAATAATGTTTTAATATTACAAAAATAGTTTGGACCTTACATGCTCCCTGAAAGGGTCTTAGAGACACTGGGAGTCCACAAGCAAGAGCTCAAGAACTGCAGCTCTATATTAATTTCTACTGTGTTCTTAAGCATAAATATATTTGCTTTAATCAATGCTTGTACTCGCTATAAATTTTTATACTACAATAAAACAGAGGACAAGAAAAAAGAGGAAACTCTCAATGAAAGCTATAACAGCCTAGACAAAAAGAATAAAATCTTACATAGTGTTCATTGTTAAGTAATATTTTTAATTTCATTTCAAATATTTAAGTAATATTTTTAATTTCATAATCATCAGGTTTCAGTTCACAATTAGTAAAACATTCAAAACAGAAAGCAAACTAAACTGAAATTTTAACCAGAAATTTATTATAAAATATTTCAGATCTGTAAAATTATAAGGTTGTTAAATAATTCTCATGAGTGCCAATCACAGACCCTTGAACACTACTTGAGATTACCGCAACAAAATGCAGAATCTGGATATTAACAAAAAACCTGAAAAAACATTAGGAACGTCTCAATTCATTTTCCAAAATAAAAAAGCCTATCCTAATTTTAAATGATTATCCAACAGTTTAAAAATATACATTATTTTCTCTTACCACAGTGATACTGACAGCATCATCAAACTGATGCATTAAAACACTGATGACTGCGGAAGCCAGAAGCAGCATAATAAGGGGATTTTTAAACTGAAAGTGAAAACAAACAGCAATTAAATGGTTTTGTATGAATGTATGAAGTTGTGTTCCATCACAACAAAGACTTAAAAAAATAAACTGCTGAGGCATGATTAGAAAATTATGAGTCTACATTTGAATGAGACTTTATACGTCTCTTCAATTAACAAAAAAAGTATTTACACTTATCTACATTTAAAAGTCACCATTTCATAACAGTTCCTTTTCAAAAGAAAAGAAAATTAAGTATCAATACTTAAAACTAAGAACTTACCAATTCCTTATGGTACACGTGTACATAAATTTAATAAATACAGCTGGTCTGAATTCCTACTGAGGCTAGAATAAGTGGAAAATGATTTTTAAGGTAAAGATTTAGGTGAACACTGGGTACAACACCTAAATTATGAGATCCAAACATTCCTATACTTAATAAATTAGCACAGATTACAATTCTGTGGTTGACCTACACACCCCAGAAATAATCCCCTTTGACGGCTAAGCGTCAACAGTAAGATCCACTCCACAGAAGCTGGAGGTTTTCCAAATGCTGGTTTTCCTAATATCTATCTGGCAGAGGCAATAGTATCTAAAGAAACAGAACCATACCATCAACCCAACCCAACAGCACTTAAATGACCAAGCACCAGAGCCACCCTGAATTCTTCCAGTTGGACATCCTACTCCTTAAACATCAGAGCTCTGTTGCCAGAAGCTCTTCCTCTGATGAAGTGGTGCCAATCACTGTTAAAGGTGCAAAGTATCTAGGCTACAAAGAATTCATCCCATCGGAGAGCCCAGCCCCTAGATACCACAGCAGCGAGGTTAGATGCCATCACCTCCCACTCCCTATATGGCTCCGCTCCCTGGCACTGTGGTTCTGACCCTGCTTCACATCAGAATCATGGGAAGAACGTCTAACAAATGCCTAGGTTCACACCAGACCAATTAAATCAGAATCTCTGGGCAGAGGACCCAGGCTTCAGCATTTTTTAAGCACTCCCCAAGTGATTCTAACACCTAGAGGATTGAAAATCACTACTCTAGCAAACTAAAACTACAACTGCAATATGGTTCAGGGTTGACAAACCACACACACTTGACTGAATCAGAGTACCTGGGTTTAAATCCGGCTCCTGTCACTTGTGTATGACCCAAGTTCCTCATCAGTAAAACACTACCTTATACCAAGACTGTGGTAAAGATTAACTAAGAATGTATATTAAAACACTGAGTGAACCATAAAGCCCTCTTCAGATGTTAGTTCTTATTATCACAATTTGAGGACAAGACTCATGGGCTTTTTTATTCTAACCTCTAAAATAGCTGTGCCACGGTAGCAAGCACACCACTTGATTAATGGCAAGCTCCAGACAAATGTTTGCAAAGCAACAAATTCAGTGTTCTTTGTAGAGGAATAGAGTCACCCAGTGCTTTATGATTAACAATTGATATTTACTGTTAATTGCTGCTTGTGCTTAACTGTGTTACACTACCTCTGTTTCATTCTCACAGCAATCCCACGATGCAGGTAGTCAAGCAATGAAACAGGAATAAGAAAGTAAAACATTAAATTATACTGCCTAGTAGTAAGTCCAATCATTGGAGTTTATAAATCCAGAATGAACTTCCTAAAGTTTTAGGTAATGTGGATATGTGGTAAATGTGAGAATAAAAACATGCATATAAAAAATACTCTACAAACACATGACAGATACACACAAACACAAGGTTCTTTTAATCTCTAAAAATTCACGTTTTCCACTTTAGACAGCCTCATCTGCAAAATGAGTTTTTTATCAAAACTGATAAATTTGGGCACATTAATAGGCCCTTTAGAAAAGTTACACATAGATCTTTAAAAAAAAGAAACTGTACTGAGAAGGCATTAAAAGTTTTCTTTACTAAAAAGAGCTTGCTAAAAAAAAATAAGTAAAAATAAAAAGAACTTTTTTGGCAAACTAGGTGAACAATGGCCACAGGATTCTTGGAACTTTTCACACTAACATACTTGTTATCAAGATAAAAGAAAATCCTACAATAAGTCTTTCTGAAAAGATTAGGATGTTGACAAAATATAATTTAAAATAACTTTTATTTATTGATAACTTGTTATCTCCTAAAATTATTAGCCTCATGTTATAGATAAGACTAAAAGGATAATAAAGATCATATAGCTAGTAAGAAAGAAAGAATTTGTACCCAGGCAGTCTGGATTCAAACTACCTTATTTTTACTACATTTTCTAAGCTGGCCATATTACTTTAAAAAACATTAGCATTCCTTATAATAAAACAAGTGTAAGGTAGACATCTGTAAAGGAAACTACTGTTCACAGTATCACTCCATATTATACATTCATAAAGATTCGCACACTAAAAATTATAGAAGTTCCAACTTAACAGCAAACCCAAACAGAAAAAATGTAGGTAAAAAACATTTTTACAAATTATTTCCTTTCTCCACAAAAACAAACTTCACAAAAGTAAACAACTACACTAACAAAAATATGTGTGAATTACACAGCAGGGGAGGAAATAAAAATATCTCACCTGAGAAATATACTTCTTCCATAGTGGCTCATCTTCACTGATATCAAACTCATTCCAGCCATGAAAGGCTCGCCTATGACTTACTTCACATTTGTTCAGACCATTCTGAAGATCAGCCTGTTAGATTTTACATACAGAAGTTACTAAAAATGTTAGAGAACAAAAGAAGAAAAACACTAGGGTACATATTGTATGTTCATATTTATAAAAACTTATACAACAATCAAATCTAATCTGTTGTAATAAAAAGCATTATCAGTGGTTGCTTGGGTCCAAGAGCAAAATCTACTTAGAAAGATTAACTGCAGGGAGACCTGAGGGAACTTCTAGGAGTGATGAAAGTGTTCCATATCTTAATTCTGGTGGTGGTTAACATTTGCCAAAATGTAAACTGTTCCGTTAATATGGGTACATTATATTTCATTTAAATTACACCTTGATTAAAAAAAAATGTATTGGTGTATAGGTAACATACAATATTACATTAGCACTTTTTTTTTTAATGTAAGCAGTAAGGTACAGTTTAATAAACAAAAAACTTATGATTTTCTCTGGGAGGAGAGAAATAAACAAGAACCAGCCACATGACTTACAGAAAACAAAATATCAGTACGTTTTAGTTAGCTTTCTTTGCTCTCATTGTTTTATTTTCTAAAATTAGTTTCTCCAAAAGAACATTCAATGGACCATAACTGCCTTTCTTGTTCTCTGAGCCTATCGAAACCCTCAGATTGGTATTACTTTTTACTCTTGGACTGTGTAATTATTTCAAGCAGATAATTTGTGGTTCCTAAATTACTGAAAATAATTATGTTCTATGAACACCACCTACATTCTTTAGTCACTGCAATATTGTAATTTATAAGAAATATATATGTTATCTGGTCAGATGACCAAAATATATTTCTCATTTTTATATGGTCTTCTTCCAGGGTTGCTGGCTCACAGATCCTAAAACCCTTGGAATTTCCTGGGATGATGGCAATAAAGGTGTCTTTTGTTGTGTTAATGAAAGTGACTTTTGGACTCCACCCAAGAGCAGCAGCTAGTAGACAAGAGGACCAACCACATGATTACAGGGTTCAGTGCTAGCACCCCCACCACCATCCTCCCTCACCTCTGAGGAGGAGAGAGGATGGAGATTGAATCAGCCAAAGGCCAATGACTCAGTCAATCATTACTAAGCAATGAAGCCTCCATAAACCCCCAAAAGAACTAGGTTTAGAGAGCTTCCAGGTTGGTGAAAACATGGAGACTGGGGAGAATAGTACACCTGGAGAGGACATGGAAGCTCCCAGCCCTTCCCCATACCAGACCTAGGTATCTCTTCATCTGGCTGTTGATTTACATATTTTATCATATCCCTTTAATAAACTGATAAACATAAGTGTTTCCCTGAGCTCTTTGAGCCACTCTAGAAAATTAAATGAACCTAAGGAGGAACCTCTAATCTGTAGTGGGTAGGTGAGAAGCATAGGTAACAGCCTGGGGCCTGTGACTGACTTCTGAAGTCAGGAGTAAAGGGCAGTCTTCCAGGGCTGAACCCTTAACCTATGGAATTTGATGTTATCTCTGGGTAGATATTGTTAGAATTGAGTTAAATTATTGGGTGTCAAAGAATTGGTTGGTGTTGTGTGTGGGAGAACCACCCCCCCAAGCATGTTGGAATTGGGTTTGAGAAACTTGGAAGAATCACTGTTTCTCATGATTTATTATCATAACTACCATTTAAGAATGAAATTACCTGCATCCCTGAAATAATCAGTTTCTCTGGCCAAAAGCTTTACAACAGAGTTTGAGAACAGTCTCTCAACACTTAAAAATATTTAAAATAAATGGTTTTAAAACAATATAAATACAACCAAAAAACCCTCAAAAAATAGATATCCACTGTTTTTAATGCCATCATTAAAATACGTGAATTTTGAAGGAAAAATAAAAAACAGTATTCATGTTACGTTAGATTGTGCTTTTAAAACTAGGAAGAGATTAAATTACATAAGCAATTAAAGTTTACTTGCAGTCCCTGTCTTGTACTTACCTTTTACTTTACTTTAGAAAACACTTACAAAAAAATGATAAACTCCTCTAACTCTCCTTATGTTAATAAATTGATTATTTTATTAATCCAACTAATCCTTACACAGCATTAATAGTTCCTGGCAATGCTAATGACCTAGAGCTGCACTGTCCAATCAGGTAACAATCAGCCACATGCAGCCATGTAAATTTTAATGAATAAAAATAAAATTAAATTAATTTCAGTTCCTTACTTAAATATACACACTTCAAGTACTCAGTAGTCATATTTAGCTATTGGCTACTGTACTGAACAGTGCAGAACACCACATTTATGTCATCGGAGAAAATTCTATTGGATGGCATTTACCTAAAATGACTGATTTTACTATCTATTCCCTTCCTCCCCACCAAGTACTTACTTGGAGAATGCTTGCAACTTCACTGACTGGTAATTCACTTGCTTTTTTTGATGTCAATACAGGAATCATTGTCTCATTTTCACCATTAGGAATTTTTTGGAAACGTGCAACCTAGCAAATAAAACCAAAGGAAAAATATCTGAATCTACCAAAATATTGGAATGTAATCCAGAATAAATGAAAATTCAAATATTCACAGAAAGTTAGTTCCAGTTAGAAAACAAACATCTTTAGAATAATAATATCTAGTCCTAATAAGATAATTTTCTACTAACCATGTGCTATTTCTCCAGAAAGCACATCTCAAAAATTAAGCCACCAGTACCAGCTAGAACACAAAATAATTTCCACATTAAATAAAAAAGATGCTATTTCTACAGCAATGTAATGAGTAAAAAGTAAAACAGATGTCCCGTCTAGCAGATCCTAAGAATTACATGTAGTCATAATCCTCTAAACTCATTATGTTTAACAGGAAAGACAGAGAACAGCTAAGCTTTCTCCATTTTAACTACTCCTGTTGGTCAGCCCGTTTTTTAACTGTCCAGAAAAACACCTGGCTACTCTACATAAGCACCAGGACAGCAAGTCAGATTTAAAAACCCATTCCCAAATTAGCGGGAAAACAAAGAGCAAAAGAGACCACACAAGCAGAGGATGCACAGTTAGGGAAGGGGCTGTAAAGAGACAGAGTAAATCACAGAGATGGTGGTAACCATGGTATCTACATGATGCAGCTTCATGAGCAAGTATCTACAGAAAAGCGTTTATTTAACACACTTCCAGAAATAAATCCCCAATCCAGACTTGTCTTGGGTCCTAAGCTGACAGATTCTTTGTAGACAAAAAGTTTTGAGTAAGTAGGAGAAAGTGAGACAAAATCTCCCCACAGAAACTTTAGCGAAGAAAACATTTCAGTTGCTATACCTCCACTGATTAAAATACTGAAACCGTAAAATAATACTGAAACTGAAGTGATCCTCTTACTGCCAAGGCACACATCTTTAAACTTTCAGATGGATTTCAACCTTGGATAATCAACATTTTTAGGATAAAGTATTTCCCTAAAATTTTTTGGACACAACACTTCTTTAAGACAACAAATTAGACTGATCAAAGAATAACTTCAGTTTCTATTATTAAAGATAATAATAGAGACCTGTATGCTGCCATTATAGAAGTCTGTGTACATAAAAAAATCTTTACACTTACTCCAAAATATAGTAAATTGCTGTGGGGAAAAAAGTACTCCTTTTGTGTAACTGGGTTCTGGAACAATCAAATACATACATGTTTTCTAATCTCATTTATTTAAAATGCATTCCTGAATGTTTAAGTACTTTAAAGCAAGAAGTGGTGGACAGCTATATACAGAAGAATGAAACTCGACCATTCTCTTACACCATACAAAAAGATAAACTCTGAATGGATGAAAGACCTCAATGTGAAACAGGAATCCATCAAAATCCTAGAAGAGAACATAGGCAGCAACCTCTGATATCGGCCACAGCAACTTCTTTCAAGACATGTCCCCAAAGGCAAGGGAAACAAAAACAAAAATGAACTTTTGGGATTTCATCAAGATAAAAAGCTTCTGCGCAGCAAAGGAACAGTCAACAAGACAAAGAGGCAACCCACGAAATGGGAGAAGATATCTGCAAACGACATTACAGATAAAGGGCTGGTATCCAAGATCTATAAAGAATTTCTAATCTTTAACAAAAAAAACCAATATAATCAAGTCAAAAAATGGGCAGAAGACTTAACAGACACTTCTCCAAAGAAGACATACGAGGCTAACAGACACATGAAAAAATGTCCAACATCATTAGCCATCAGGGAAATTCAAATCAAAACCACACTGAGATAACATTACACCAGTTAGAATGGCAAAAATTAATAAGGCAGGAAACAACAAATGTTGGAGAGGATGTGGAGAAAGGGGAACCCTCTTACACTGCTGGTTGGAATGCAAGTTGGTACAGCTACTTTGGAAAACAGTATGGAGGTTCCTCAAAAAATTAAAATAGACCTACCCTATGACCCAGCAATTGTACCACTGGGTATTTACCCCAAAGATATAGATGTAGTGAAAAGAAGGGGCACACGCACCCCAATGTTCATACCAGCAATGTCCACAATAGCCAAACTGTGGAAGGAGCTAAGATGTCCTTCAAGAGACAAATGGATAAAGAAGATGTGGTCCATATGTAACGGAATACTACTCAGCCATCAGAAAGGATGAATACCCACCATTTGCATCAACATGGATGGAACTGGAGGGGATTATGCTAAGTGAAATAAGTCAGCTGAGAAGTAGACAATTATCATATGGTTTCACTTATATATGAAACGTAAGGAATAGCATGGAGGACATAAAGAGAAGGAAGGGAAAAATAAAGGGAGGGAAATCAGAAGGGGAGAGGAACCATGAGAGGCTATGAACTCCGCGAAACAAACTGAGAGTTTCAGAGGGGAGGGGGTTGGGGGGATGGGTTAGCATGGTGATGGGTATTAAGGACGGCACATATGGCAATGAGCACTGGGTGTTATGCGCAAACAATGAATCATGGAACACTACATCAAAAACTAATGAAGTACTGTATGGTGACTAACATAACTAAATAAATAAATAAATAAATAAGTAAAGCAAGTAAGAAGTGGAAGGATTTTTCTAATCTTAATGAGAAAATTACTAGTAACTAAAAATTCTGAGGAAATTGGAGACAAATTACCTTTCTTTCATACAAAACAAAGTCTTGAAATTATTTAAAGCATATTTTTACATAATTAAGAAATTTAAAACCTTAAAGAAAATACTGGAATTCAACAATGTTGCACACGTTTTAGAGCCACTGAATGTCCTTATTTCAAATCGATAAACCTATGTAGTGGAAACTGCCATCTCAAGTACCCAATACACAGTACAAGAGCCTTTCTCATAAAATCTTTTTAAAGTAATCTTTTGGTAGTTGTTACAAAAGACAGGGTCTATATTGGAATACACTCTCCATAAAATCCTTTATGAGCATTCCATGGGCCCAAAAGAGCTGAAAAATCTCAAGAGAAGAAAGTAAGACCATTTTGCTTAATAATGGATAAGACACTGAAGGGACATGATGATAACTCTCTAAATATATGAAGAACTGCCATGTGAAAGAGGGAACACCAAAACCAAAGCGTGAGTTTCTAGCCAACCAACTTCTGGAATTAGAATGTTGGTAGCTGTGGTGGAAGGAACCATATGGAAATATTCTTCTCAGAATGATCTGGATTGAAAAAATCAGGAGGACATATAAAGCAAAAAAAGGCTAAAGAAGTAAGTGGGGATCCTACAGGGCCCTATTATGGAATTTCTGTCTTAATCCTAAGGGCAAACGGAAGACCCTGTACTGTGATCTTAAAAGTAAATAAATAAAAGGCACGAGTTGGAAAATTAAAGAAACACAGAATAAGAGTGGTGAAAACACACCAGTTTGGACACTATTACATACGTCTAAACAAAAGATAAATGTAGCTTGGACAAGGGTGGTGGGGTGCAGAAACAGATGCAGAGGTAAAAATAACAATACATGATGATGAACTAGATACATATATCAAAGAATTATACTAGATTTCTAGCTTGTCTTACATGCTAAATACTAATGCTATTCACCATGGTAAAGAATACTGGAATATCCTTTTTAACAAATGGTGCTGTCACAACTAGATATCCACATAAAAAAAAGCATAAAGCTTGACCCTTCCCTCACACCGTATATACACAGATTAACTCAAAATAGATCAAAGACCTAAATGTAAGAACTTAAACTATTAAACTCTTAGAAGACAACCTAGGCTTAAATCTTGACCATGGTTTCCCAAACATGGTACCAAAAGTACAAGAAACAAAAAAAGACTGAACATCATCAAAATTAAAAACTTTTGTGCTGCAAAGGACAACAACAAGAAAGTGAAAGGACAACCCACAGAATGAGAGAAAATATTTGCAAGTCATTTAGCTGATAAAGAGCCTGTACCTACAACATATAAACTCTCACAATCCAATAATAAAAAGACATAATCCAATTTTGAAATGAGTAAAAGATCTGTATATTTCTACAAAGAAGATATACAAATGACCAATAAGCACATGGGAAGATCTTCCATCATTAAGCATGAGGAAAATACACATCAAAACCACAATGAGATAGCACTTCACATCCACTAGGATGACTAAGGTAAAAAAGAGAGACAATAACAAGTGTTGGAGAGCATACAGAGAAACTGGAACCTTCCTATACTGTTGGCAGAGCTGTTAAAAGGTGCAGCTCCTATGGAAAAGTTTGGCAGCTATTTTATATATATATACATACATATATATATATATGTATGTATATATATATATATATGCTATTATACAAACATGTCATTTTCTCTGGCTAAATGAAGAGAGTGTTTTCATCTTGGAACAATCTGAGTGATTCAATAACACTTTGATTTTAAGAACAATAAAATACAGGCAAATCACATAAATTTAGTTAAGGTAAATCATCTTAAGAAGCAATTTTATGTCCTTCATTTGTTACTACGAAAGTTCATTGTCTGTGGTCCCAGGTTTCAGACACTAGGTATTTGCTTATCTCCTACCTCACCCTAAAAATATCCTGGGCTTAACTATAGCTTAATCTCTGCATAGTTGCTTTACATTGTTTCAAATAATGGCATTTTTTAGATCTACACCTTGGATTATTTAATTCATGAAACCAATAAGCACACCACCACAGTCCATAGTCCATACCTTGCAGAGATGAATAATTCAGTTGGAGAGCCATGTCATACCAAAACATACACATGTAAGATTTGCCATAAAATAGTCAAATCATGACAATGCAAGTAAGTCAGTCTGAAAATTCAGGAGGGGAAGACTGTTACAGCCCTCAGAATTCTGGGAAAACTCTCCTGAAGTAAGCCACTAAAAATGGGTATCAGGGAATGATTAACACCTGCCAAGGAAGTGTTTTAAACAAGAGATGAACACTGGTAAAAGCCAGAGCAAGAGAAATCTAATCTGTATGTGAGTAGGCCAATCTGGCTAGAATGAAATAAGTATTTTACTATGCACTTCTACTTTCATTAAATGACCCAGATCTACCCAGACATTAAGACAAGCTATAGAGTTTTTAATTGGATGTATTTAAAAACTGCAAAAACTTTTATATCTTTAAGACATATCAAATAATTCAGTTAAATATAGATCCTATGTGTATCAGGCCCCATCACAGACCTACTGAACCCAAATTTGCATTTTAACCAGATAATCAGGTGATTCACTCATATATTAAGTCTAAGCACTGTTGTACATAAGTTCCCAATTCTGATACAAATTAGAATTATATGGGGATTGCCATGGATCAAATTGCTCCCACCAAATACATATGTTGAAGTCCTAACCCCCAGTTTAACAGTATTGAGATATGGGGCCTCTGTGAAGTAATTAGGTCATGAGGGTACAGCCCTCATGATGGTATTAATGCCCTTATAAGAGACACCAGAGAGCATACATGTGTGTGTCTCCTCTCCCTCTCTCCCATCCCTCCTCCCCAGCCTCTAGATGTGTGAGAAATTAAAGTCTGTTATCTAAGCCTCCCAGTCTATAATATTTTGTTATAGTAGCCAGAGCAGACTAAGACAGGGGTCTTTTTGCATTTTAATCCAAGTGTCCAGGCACCATCCTTAAGGAGCGTGAATCATTAGATGTGGGATGGAGCCAAAACATCAAAACTTTTTTTGGGGGGTTATTTTTTGTTGTTGTTGTTGTTGTTTTTTTTTTTTTTTTTGAGAAAGAGAGAGGGCGCACGAGCTGAGAGGCAGAGGAAGAGAGAGACTCTTAAGCAGGTTCTATGCTCAGCGCAGGGCCCAACACCGGGCTTGATCTCATGACCCTGAGGTCATGACCTGAGCCAAAATCAAGAGTCAGATACTTAACCAACTGAGCCACCCAAGGTGCCCCCAAAACACTTATTTTTAAAAGCTTCCCAGGGTGGGTCTAATGCACAAAGTTGATCAGCACTGGCCTAGAGGATGAGGTTGAAAGGCATTGTTAGATTAAATTCAAAACATTAGACTGTTTTACTTTCAAAAGGTAAATATCTTCTAAAATGAGTCACCACCATAGGTTTATAAACTGTCCCTGGAAAAGGAACAAAAAAAAACCCCATCACTCAAATTCAGCACATGGACAGAAATCTGATTTCAAAAAGCAAGTCAGCAAAGGTAGCTCAAATCACCCAACAGAAGTCAAGCCACAGAGAAAAACAGAAAATATTCCACCCCTACAAAGTTCAGGAGTACTACATAAGGGTTATTAAAAGTTTTCAGGTCAACTCTTGATAAAAGTTTTCTACGTTTCACTTGCAAGTAAACAGAAAGACACCTAACACCCAAGAAAATCAAGTGTACTCAGTATTAAACTTGAAAGAACCAGGCACCTCTCCACAGTTGTTTAACAGCTATAGCACAGGAAAGGAGGGTTAACTGGGAACTCTAAGGGTTAAACTATACAATGCCATTGTATAAATTTAAGGACATAAACAGGCTGAAGAAAACAACAGTGACACAGCAGTTCCAATTCAAGAACGGAAGGTTCACAGTGATTTACAGTCCTGCTCAATTTAAGAAGCAGTTCCTTGTTGATTAAAGCCAAAAATAAACTGCACTAAATAATCCCACCTAGATGTGGTTGTAATTACTGACACACAGAAGCTTACACACATAACACACACTCCAGGTGAAAGGTAGAATTTGCACTTCTGGCATCTATCTGCAAACCATGTTTGTAGAAATGATACTATCATTAGAAGAAGTAGTGAATTTTTCAAAAGGTGACCAAATAACTCCAAGTTGCTTTAATTGATCTGTTGGTGAAGAACAAGGTAGCCAGTATTTTTCTATAATACTGTATAAGTCCACTTACAGCCACACTATGACACGCTCAGCTGGATGGAATAATAGTATAGTGCAGCAGGCACCTAACCAAACATGCCCTTCAGAGCTAGAAAAACAGGAAAGGTTCTAGACCCCATTCCAATTTCAAACACAACAGCCTTTCTTTTATGTATTATATGTTTTGGCTTCAGCAAAAAAGAAGCTAGTATTTAAACAAAGAGCTTTACAGCTTTAAAAGGGTGAATGGGTGGCTCAGTCAGTTAAGCATCTGCCTTTGGCTCAGGTAATGACCTCAGGGTCCGGGATCGAAACTGCATCTGGCTCCCTGCTCAGTGGGGAGTCTGCATCTCCCTCTCCCCTTGCCCCTCCCCCTGCTTGTGCTCTCTCTCTCTCATGCTCTTTCTCTCTCTCATGCTCTTTCTCTCTCTCAAAAAATAAAACACTTTTTAATAGGGGGAAGGGGAGGGCACCTGGGTGGCTCAGCCGTTAAGCATCTGTATGCCTGCGGCTCAGGTCATGATCCCAGGGTCCTGGGACCGAGATCTGCATTGGGCTCCCTGCTCCTCGGGAAGCCTGCTTCTCCCTCTTACACTCCCCTTGCTTGTGTTCCCTCTCCTGCGTGCGTGCGCACTCTCTCTCTGTCAAATAAATAAATAAATAAATAAATAATCTTTAAAAAGAATAAATAAAAGGGGGAACGGGAGCCTTAAACATCTAGTACTGTGGTTTTTAATCTTATTAGTTAGCATAAGAATACCTGGAGGGCTTATTAAAACACAGGTTACTGAGCCCCAACCTCACAGTTTCTGAATCAGCTTGTCTGGGGAGGTCCCAGAAAGTATGTTTCTAACACGTTCTCAAGGAATGTTGATGTACTAATGCAGGTCACACTTGGAGAACCACTGCTCTAGTCAAGGTCAGACTTGACTAGATCCCAATTTATAATCCCAACTCTATGTCTTGACAGCTGTGTGACCCGGGACAAGTTATTTAAGTTCTCTGCATCTTTTTCCTCAGTGGAAAATTGGGATAATACCGATTTAATTTCAACAAGAACTGAAAAAAAAATTTATCAAAGTGTGTGCACTGTACCTAGTATACGTATTCAAATACTGGCTCCCTTCTCTTAAAGCAACTATATTTATCGTATAATTATGCATTTGCCTCACCCCCGACTCTAAATCTTCACAAGGGTATACCTGGTTTTCATCATCTAGGTATCCTTGACAAAGTTCTTAATATCCAACACCAGAAGTACTATTAGAAAAAAAAAAATACTGGGTTCGGTCTTAAGAGACAATTATGTAGCAACAGAATAGTGTTATTATCCAACGATGTACCTATGCCTTTTAAATGATCTTTCATTCAAAGTACAAAAAGATGGCAGAACTGATCAGAAAAAGAATTTATTTAGTCATCCATGAATTAGTCTATCTTCTACAAGGACGAGGCAAGTTCATGTGTTTCCACCTTTGAAAGTGCTGAGATTAAAGTTTCCAACCTCTAGACGTCAAATTTCAATGGCAAATGTAGAGCCATACAAGCTGGAAAAGTCAACCTGTCTCTGATGAAGCGTTTCAAGGATCAGACTGCTGGCATGGAGCAGAGTAGAAGCTGGCAAGAGTCTCAAAGTGGGCAGGGCTCATCAGCTTAGAATCACTGTTCAGTCCTACCAAGGAAGAAAAGTTGGCATGGCGGGAAAAAGCACTGGAAACACATTTTTATGAAATACTGCATTACTAGAGGAGCAGGTTTAAAAACACTTCAAATACAAAGTGAAAATTCCAAACTGAAGTAATGTATCTAGGATCATATACCTAAGTATTCAGAAATATCAACAAACTCCTCCTATAATATGCAAGTTCCTATTTTTCCACCAACTACATCTGACAAAGTCACCAACTCAGTCTTATCTAAAAGGCAAAATGGAATATGACCATTCTCAAACTTTAGCTATCTTCAGAATCAGCTGGGAGTGAGATACTTCTTAAGAACACAAGTACTCCCACTTTTATTCAACATAGTACCGGAAGCCTGAGCTGCAGCAATCAGACAAGAAAAAGAAATAAAAGGCATCCAAATTGGTAAGAAAAACTTTTGCTATGTGCAGATGTCACGACACTACATGCAGAAAACCCAGAGACTCCATCGAAACACTACTAAAACTGATAAATGAATTCAATTAAGTTGCGGAATACAAAATTAATGTAAAGAAATCTGTTACTTCCATACACTAATAATGATGTAGCAGAAAGAAAAATTAAGAAAATAATCCCACTGGGGCACCTGGGTGGCTCAGTCAGTTAAGCATCTGCCTTCAGCTCAGGTCATGATCTCAGGATCCGGGAATAGAATCCTGCATCGGGCTCCCTGCTCAGCAGAGAGTCTGCTTCTTCCTTTCCCCCTCCCCCTGCTCATGCTCTCTCTCTCTCCATCTCTGTCAAATAAATAAAAATCTTTAAAAAAAAAAAAAAAGGAATGGATAAAAAGATACAGTATATATACACAAAGGAATATTAACTGTAAAAAAGAATGACATTTCTCCATTTGCGACAACATGGACGGGCCTAAAGCATATAATGGTAAGTGAAATAAGTCAGATGGAGAAAGACAAATACCATATGATATCACTCATATATAGAATTTAAGAAACAAAAATGAACAAACAAAAATAGAGATAAGCAAAAAAACCCCAAAATAGTAACAACAACAACAACAAAAACCCAGACCTTAAATACAGATAACAAACTGGTGGTTGCCAGATGGGTAGATGGGCCAGGGGGACACAACTGGGTGAAAGAGATAAAGGAGATTAGGAGTACATTTACCCTAATGAGCACTGAGTAATATATAGAATTGTTGGATTATATTACACACTTGAAACTAATATAAGGCTGTATGTTAATTATACTTCAATAAAGAAAAAAAAGAAAGAATACAGGTACTATGTAGATCTCGGCAAAAAAGTTAAAGTTGAACAGGACCAATGGTAACTAGGTCTAGAGCAATGGTTCTCAACCCAGAGTGCACATTAATGTGCAGTGCACATTAAAATCACCCGGGGAACTTTCAAAAATTCCTACAGCTGGAACTCCAGATCAAATAAATCAGAGTCCACAGAAATGGTTGATCCCAAAGATGTGGCGATCCCAGGAACAAGTCTTTTTTTAAATCTCCTGGAATGATAAAATTACAAGTAATGCTCTTAACCTACCCATAAATTAAACAGGAAATACAGGAGACAGAGGAGCGTATTAAATTACTTCAAAGGAATGTACTCAGCAAATTCCAGGCTGTGGGAAATTCTATAGGACAAACAATCTGATTTTGTCAATAAGCTACAAGGGAAAAGAGGGGACATTTTTAGACTAAGAGATATTTAAAAGACACGTTAACCAATTACAGTGTTTGGGCCTTATTTCAATCCTGATTCGATTAAATAAACTTTTTTTTTTAATTAATCTAGGCTTACAGTTGCTTTTAACTATTGTCTCTCTTTAGTATCCTTAAATCTGGGAACAGTTCCTTAGTCTTTTTGTCTTTCATTTCCTTGACACTTTGGAAGAGTAGAGCAGGCTATTTCGTAGCATAACCCTAATCTAAAAATTACAATTTGATATTGTCTGATACTTCTAATTAGATTCAGGCAACACATTCTGGGGAGAGGGGAAACACCACAAAACATTACATCTTTCTCAAAACACCTTATCAAGAGGCATATGATATTTGCTACAGACGTCATACGTGGAAGCCATAAACCCCACAATGTGAGTGTATTTGAAGACAAGGCCTTTAGGAAGGTAATTAAGGTTAAATAAGAACATCAGGGTGGAACCCTAATCCAATAGGACTAATGTCCCTATTAGAGGTAGAACACCTGCAGTAAGCACACGCAAAGGCCATGAGGAAACAGCAAGAGGGCAGCCATCTGCAGGCTAAGAGACGCCTCACCAGAAACCAACCCTGCCAGCATCTGATATTAAACTTCCACCCTCTAGAATTTTGAGGAAGTCAATTTCTGTCTTTTAAGCCACCCAGTCTATGGTATTCCATCATACCAGCCTGAGCCAACTAATAGAATGCTGTTTGTACCATTGATGGTGATGTTAATTTTGAACATTTGCCTAAAGTGGGACTTCCAAGATTTTCCCACTATCAAATTACTATATTTCCCTCTGCATGTACTAAGTTTCTTGTGGGGAGATATTCTGAGGCTAGTAAAATATCCTGTACCTTACACTCTTGCTCAATAGGTAACTCTTGCCTGAAACAGTTATTACTGTGGTGGTTACCAAATGGTGATTTTTGTAATTCCATCATTCTGTCCATATTCATTAAACGGAATCCTACTGTAATAAAGAACTTCCCTTCTTCCCAGTTGTGTGTGTGTTTGTATATACACTCTCACTTTTCATATCAATGGATTACTATCTTATTCTATAAGGTATGAAATCCATTACTATTCATTTTGTTGCTCAAACTGTCCCAGTTTTGGCCAGTGTGGAGCCTTGAACAGGCTGCCTCCTATGTCCTTTTGACAAGTTCTCACCAATTTTCTGCACTTCCTTACTGTCTTACAAGATGTTCCAAGCCTATCTTTGCATTTTCCTGCCCCAGCATAGAATTAGCCATTTCTCCACAGAGCCCCAGTGCCCTTATTGACAAAAAATATTCAGAAGTGTCATGGCTTCAAGGCCTTCACAACGGACTGAATTAAGGAATGTATACACATACACACAAACATATCTATTTTCTTAACTGTATAACAAGGTTAAAAACATTTAGTCCATACTGAAGCTACCAATTCTAACTCCGCAGAGGTTCATTTCACCCTTCCCTTATTTCTAATTCTTTAACAACGGAAAAACCTGACTCTCATTATCACCATTATATATACTTATTTCCTCTAATCTAGAATACATAGAATAGTTCTAACCATACTACTATAAACAAATTTTTACTAGAGTACAATATTTGTGTATAATACTTTATCTCTAGTCTTAGGTTTATAGTTCTTTCAATAGCCTTATAGTCAAAATCCTGTACTCCAAAATTACTTATGTTAGTTGTTCCCATGCACACCCTTCAGTATGGTTGTTATTCAACTCAAACAGCTAGGTTCACTTATTTATTTGTATTATTCCATTTGGGATTTTCCCCCCCATCATCTCCCCTGTCTTTGTTAATTTGAATATATGAAACATGAACTTAGTTCTAATACTGAAAACTATTCAAAGTAGGGAAAACAGATTAGTGCCAAACCCTATCCCTTCCATCTCTTCAATCTCTACCTCACCCTCTCTATGTTACCCATCTCATTAGTTTCTAGTGTATCTTTCCTGTTTCCTTTTGCACAAGTGAGCAGCTGCATGATTTCATTTCTTCCCCTTTTCTTAAGAGTAACAATCTATAGATAATCTTTTTCTCTTAACAATCTATCCTGGAAATCAATCCATCAGTTCAGAGATCAGCTCAGAGATCTTCCTTTTTTCCTTTCAGACCTGCATAGTACTGTTATATGGATATAACATATTTTATGCAACCACTCTCCTATGTATGAAATTGCAAACAATGATCCATGAATAACTTTACATACGGATGTTCATATTATTGGAGCTGTACCTTCAGGGAAAATTCCTAGAATTGAAACTGATAGGCCAAAATGCAAATGAATACACAGGATTTTGTTGGATACTGCCAAATCTCAGGAGGGGTTATGCCTTCTCATCAGGAATGGATGTGTCTGTTTCCTCATACCCTTGTCAAGAGGATGGATTGTTACACTTTAAATTTTGTCAGTCTGAAAACCAAAAAATAATGTCTCGGTGTATGTAAATTTGCATTTTTTTAATTGTAAGTTTGAAATCATTTCATGTTTAGGGGACATTTTATGTTTTGGGGAATTATCCCTTTATGTATTTTGATCATTTTTTCTATCAGGTTAATGTACTTTAGTCTCTTGATAATGTTTTTTGATGCATAAATTTTTTAAGTTTAATGAAGTTCAGTTTATTATTTTCTCTGTGTTTTTGGTGTCATATTTAAGAATCCAAGGTCATGAAGATTTATTCCTGAGGGTTTTTTCTCCTAAGATTTCAGAGAGAGCGAGCAAGTGCACAGGCACACACAAGCAGGGGGAGGGGGTGGGGAAGAGAGAGAGAGAGAATCCCAAGCAGACTCCCTGCTGAGCATGGAGCCTGACACCGGCTCGATCTATGACCCTGAGATCATGACCCAAGCCAGAATCAAGAGTCAGACATTTTAGGGAGGAGTTAAGATGGCGGAGGAGTAGGGGACCCCTTTTTCAGCCGGTCCCCTGAGTCGAGCTGGATAGGTACCAGACCAGCCTAAATAACCACGGAATCAGCCTGAGACGCAGGATGATGCATCTGGATCTCTACAAATGAACATCTCCAGTGCTGAGTATTGAGGTACGAAGAGGGGAGCTGTAAACCGTGCATGGATATCGGAAGATAAACGGAAGGGGGAGGGAGCCGGCGCGTTTGGGCGCCGGGAAGCAGCAGCCACCTGCACGGGGGAGCGGGCGGACTCACAGAGGGCACCCGCGAGAGAGCGGACTGAGACCGGTGAGCCGTGAATGCGCGCGCCACCAGGCATCTCCCGGAACACCGGAATCCCGGTGTGCTCACGGGATCCAGACTGAGACCGGGAACTCCCGGAGCGTGCGCGGGGCGGCTGGCGGCTGGCGGGCCACCTGCACGGGGGAGCGGGCAGACTCGCGGTCGACACCCGCGAAACAGCAGACTGAGACCCTGAACCGGGTGCGCGTGCCACCAGGCTTCTCACGGAACTCCGGAATCGAGGTGTGCTCACCGGGCATAGACTGAGACCGGGAGACCCGGGAGCGCGCGGGGCGGCCGGTGGCTGGCGGCATTAGAAACACAAAGGACAGAGACGCGCCGGCCCTGGAAGTGAGGGCAGGGTCGCCGAGTTGGTGCGCACATCCCGGGACGCCGCAGGGTTGAGCAGCACCAACAGTAATAGAGTTAAAGTGGCCAGAACATCAGTGGAGAACGGGCCGCAATCCCTCTGTTCTGCGACAATGCAGCCTCTGCTGCTCTGACCCTCAGAAGAGGCACAGCAAACCGCCAGGGAAAGCCGCCAGAGAACAAAAGCCTGGAAATACCGGCTCAGGGAGTGCCCATCCCCATCCTCCCTCGCAGGGGACACGGAGACTCTAACCAAACAGGGTTGCCTGAGTATCGGCGCGGCAGGCCCCTCCCCCAGAACACAGAAGGCAGGCTGAAAAATCAAGAAGCCCACAACCCAGGCGCCTGGGTGGCGCAGTCATTGAGCGCCTGTCTTCGGCTTAGGGCGTGATCCCAGCGTTCCGGAAAGGAGTCCCTCATCGGGCTCCTCCGCTGGGAGCCTGCTTCTTCCTCTCCCACTCCCCTGCTTCTGTTTCGTTCTTGCTGACTGTATGTCTCCCTCTCTCAGATAAGTAAATAAATAAAATCTTTAAAGAAGAAGCCCACATCTCTAAGATCCCTATAAAACAAGGGGCACGGCCTGGGACCCAGTCAATAATTTTGGGCTCTGGAAACCCCGCAACCTCTCTTCATCAGAATGACAAGAAGGAGAAGCCCCCCCCAGCAAAGAAAAGACAGTGAGTCAGTGGCCTCTGCCACAGAAGTAACGGATATGGATGAAACCAAATTATCAGAAATGGAATTCAGAGTAACAATGGTCAAGATAATGAGTAGACTTGAAAAAAGTATTCAGGAAAATATTACTGAGAATATAGAATCCCTAAGGGCGGAAATGAGAGCGAATTTGACAGAAATTAAAAATTCTATGAGCCAAATGCAGGCAAAACTAGAGGCTCTGACGTCCAGGGTCACGGAAGCGGAGGAAAGGGTTAGTGAATTGGAGGATGGGTTAATAGAGGAAAAAATAAAAATAGAAGATGGTCTTAAAAAAATCCACGCCCACGAATGTTGGCTACGGGAGATTACTGACTCAACGAAACGATCCAATGTTAGAATCATCGGCATCCCCGAGGGGGTGGAGAAAAACAGAGGCCTAGAAGAGATATTTGAACAAATTGTAGCTGAAAACTTCCCTAATCTAGCAAGGGAAACAAAAATTCGTGTCCAAGAGGCATAGAGGACCCCTCCCAAGCTCAACCATGACAGACCTACACCACGTCACGTCATAGTGCATTTCGCAAATATGAGATCCAAGGATACAGTATTGAAAGCGGCCAGGGCAAAGAAATTTCTCACGTACCTAGGCAAAGGCATCAGAATTACGTCAGACCTGTCTACACAGACCTGGAATGAGAGAAAGGGTTGGGGGAGCATTTTTAAAGCTCTTTCAGAGAAAAACATGCAGCCAAGGATCCTTTATCCAGCAAGGTTGTCATTCAGAATTGATGGAGAAATAAAGACATTTCAGAATCAACAGTCACTAGCCAATTTCGTAACCACGAAACCAGCCCTACAGGAGGTATTACGGGGGGTTCTATAAAAGTAAAAAGGCCCCAAGAGTGATACAAAACAGAAAGTCACAGCCAATACAAACAAAGACTTTACTGACAACATGGCAGAATTAAAAGCATATCTCTCAGTACTCAGCCTGAACATTAATGGTTTAAATTCTTGCTTTAACGCCACAGGGCTGCAGATTGGATAAAAAGAAATGACCCATCCATTTGCTGTCTACAAGAGACTCATTTCGAACCCAAAGATGCATTCAGACTGAGAGTAAGGGGATGGAGTACCATCTTTCACGCAAATGGACCTCAAAAGAAAGCTGGGGTAGCAATTCTCATATCAGATAAATTGGATTTTAAACTACAGACTATAGTTAGAGATGCAGAAGGGCACTATATTATTCTTAAAGGAAGTATTCAACAAGTGGATATGACAATTATAAATATATATGCCCCCAACAGGGGAGCAGCAAGATACACAAGCCAACTCTTAACCAGAATAAAGAGACATATAGATAAAAATACATTAATAGTAGGGGACCTCAACACTCCACTCTCAGAAATAGACAGAACACCCTGGCAAAAACTAAGCAAAGAATCAAAGGCTTTGAATGCCATACTCGACGAGTTGGACCTCTTAGATATATATAGAACACTACACCCCAGAACCAAAGAATACTCATTCTATTCTAATGCCCATGGAACATATTCAAGAATAGACCATGTTCTGGGACACAAAACAGGTCTCAGCCGATACCAAAAGATTGAAATTATCCCCTGCATATTCTCAGACCACAACGCTCTGAAATTGGAACTCAACCACAAGGAAAAATTTGGAAGAAACTCAAACACTTGGAGACTAAGAACCATCCTGCTCAGGAATGACTCGATAAACCAGGAAATCAAAAATCAAATTAAACAATTTATGGAGACCAATGAGAATGAAAATACAACAGTCCAAAACCTATGGGATACTGCAAAGGCAGTCCTAAGGGGGAAATACATAGCCATCCAAGCCTCACTCAAAAGAATAGAAAAATCTAAAATGCAGTTTTTATATTCTCACCTCAAGAAGCTGGAACAGCAACAGAGGGACAGGCCTAATCCACGCACAAGGAAGCAGTTGACCAAAATTAAAGCTGAAATCAATCAAGCAGAAACCAGAAGTACAGTAGAGCAGATCAACAGGACTAGAAGCTGGTTCTTGGAGAGAATCAATAAAATTGACAGACCACTGGCAAGACTTATCCAAAAGAAAAGAGAAAGGACCCAGATTATTAAAATTATGAATGAAAAAGGAGAGGTCACGACGAACACCACTGAAATTGGAAGGATTATTAGAAATTTTTATCAACAGCTATATGCCAATAAACTAAGCAATCTGGAAGAGATGGAATCCTTCCTGGAAACCTATAAACTACCAAGATTGAAAAAGGAAGAAATTGATTTCTTAAACAGGCCAATTAATTATGAAGAAATTGAGTCAGTGATAAACAACCTTCCAAATAACAAAACTCCAGGCCCGGACGGTTTTCCTGGCGAATTCTACCAAACATTCAAAGAAGAAATAATACCTATTCTCCTAAAGCTATTTCAAAAAATAGAAACAGAAGGAAAGCTACCAAACTCATTCTATGAGGCCAATATTACCTTGATCCCCAAACCAGGCAAAGACCCCCTCAAAAAGGAGAATTACAGACCGATTTCCCTAATGAATATGGACGCCAAAATCCTCAACAAGATACTTGCTAATAGAATCCAACAGTTCATTAAAAGGATTATCCACCACGATCAAGTGGGATTCATACCTGGGATGCAAGCATGGTTCAATATTCGCAAATCAATCAGCGTGATACATCATATCAACAAGAAAAGACTCAAGAACCATATGATCCTCTCAATCGATGCCGAAAAAGCATTTGACAAAATACAGCATCCTTTCCTGATTAAAACCCTTCAGAGTGTAGGAATAGAAGGTACATTTCTCAATCTCATAAAAGCCATCTATGAAAAGCCTACTGCAAATATTATTCTCAATGGGGAAAAGCTGGAAGCCTTTCCCTTAAGATCAGGAACACGACAAGGATGCCCACTCTCGCCACTATTATTCAACATAGTACTAGAAGTCCTTGCAACAGCAATCAGACAACAAAAAGGGATCAAAGGTATTCAAATCGGCAAAGAAGAAGTCAAAATGTCTCTCTTCGCAGACGACATGATACTCTATATGGAAAACCCAAAAGAAGCCACTCCCAAACTATTAGAAGTTATAGAGCAATTCAGTAACGTGGCGGGATACAAAATCAATGCTCAGAAATCAGTTGCATTTCTGTACACGAATAACGAGAACGAAGAAAGAGAAATCAGGGAATCCATCCCATTTACAATAGCACCAAAAACCATACGTTACCTTGGAATTAACTTAACCAGAAACGTAAAGGACCTTTATTCTATCAACTATAAATCACTCTTAAAAGACATTGAGGAAGACATAAAAAGATGGAAAGATATTCCATGCTCATGGATCGGAAGAATTAACATAGTTAAAATGTCCATGCTACCCAGAGCAATCTACACTTTCAATGCTATCCCGATCAAAATACCGAGAACGTTTTTCAAAGAACTGGAACAAATAGTCCTTAAATTTGTATGGAACCAGAAAAGACCCCGAATCTCCAAGGAACTGTTGAAAAGGAAAAACAAAGCTGGGGGCATCACAATGCCGGATTTCGAGCTGTACTACAAAGCTGTGATCACAAAGACAGCATGGTACTGGCACAAAAACAGACACATAGACCAATGGAACAGAATAGAGAGCCCAGAAATGGACCCTCGGCTCTTTGGGCAACTAATATTTGATAAAGCAGGAAAAAACATCCGGTGGGAAAAAGACAGTCTCTTCAATAAATGGTGCTGGGAAAATTGGACAGCTACATGCAAAAGAATGAAACTTGACCACTATCTCACACCATACACAAAAATAAACTCCAAATGGATGAAAGACCTCGATGTGAGACAGGAATCCATCAAAATTCTAGAGGAGAACATAGGCAGCAACCTCTACGACATCGGCCAAAGCAACCTTTTTCATGACACATCCCCAAAGGCAAGAGAAACAAAAGATAAAATGAATTTATGGGACTTCATCAAGATTAAAAGTTTCTGCACATCCAAGGAAACAGTCAGAAAAACTAAGAGGCAGCCCACGGAATGGGAGAATATATTTGCAAATGACACTACAGATAAAGGACTGGTATCCAAGATCTACAAAGAACTTCTCAAACTCAATACACGAGAAACAAATAAACAAATCAAAAAATGGGCAGAAGATATGAACAGACACTTTTCCAATGAAGACATACAAATGGCTAACAGACACATGAAAAAATGTTCAAAATCATTAGCCATCAAGGAAATTCAAATCAAAACCACACTGAGATACCACCTTACGCCAGTTAGAATGGCAAAAATAGACAAGGCAAGAAACGACAATTGTTGGAGAGGATGTGGAGAAAGGGGATCCCTCCTACATTGTTGGTGGGAATGCAAGTTGGTACAGCCACTCTGGAAAACCGTGTGGAGGTCCCTTAAAAAGTTAAAAATTGAGCTACCCTATGATCCAGCCATTGCACTACTGGGTGTTTACCCCAAAGATACAGACGTAGTGAAGAGAAGGGCCATATGCACCCCAATGTTCATAGCAGCAATGTCCACAATAGCTAAATCGTGGAAGGAGCCGAGATGCCCTGCAACAGATGACTGGATTAAGAAGTTGTGGTCCATATATACAATGGAATATTACTCAGCTATCAGAAAGAATGAGTTCTCAACATTTGCTACAACATGGACGGCACTGGAGGAGATAATGCTTAGTGAAATAAGTCAAGCAGAGAAAGACAACTATCATATGATTTCTCTCATCTATGGAACATAAGAACTAGAATGATCAGTAGGGGAAGAAAGGGATAAAGAAAGGGGGGGTAATCAGAAGGGGGAATGAAACATGAGAGACTATGGACTATGAGAAACAAACTGAGGGCTACAGAGGGGAGGGGGGTGGGGGAATGGGATAGACCGGTGATGGGTAGTAAGGAGGGCACATATTGCATGGTGTACTGGGTGTTATGCACAACTAATGAATCATCGAGCCTTACATCGAAAACCGGGGATGTACTGTATGGTGACTAACATAATATAATAAAAAATCATTATTAAAAAAAAAAAAAAAAAGAGTCAGACATTTTAGCAACTGAGCCACCCAGGTGCCCCAACTCCTGAGTTGTTTTTTTTTTTTTTTTTAAGAATTCTATGGTTTTAGCTCTTATATTTAGGTGGCTGATTGATTTTGAGTTAATATTTGTATATACTGTGAAGTTGGGGCACATCATTGAATTTTATAGTTATAGATAGGACATACTGCTCCTCTCCTTAAAGATTCTGTATTGTTAAGTTTGGCAGTTAATTTTTGAGGTTTACCTTCTGTAGTATTTAGCCAGTCCATCCTAAATTACTGAGTACCAGACAATTCAGGGAACTGGGCATTATGGCTCTTAGAACATGTTGTTAATATTGAGTCTTCAAGAATAACTCAAAATACAGGGACAATAAAAGAAAGGATTGATACATTTTATTACCTAAAAATGAAATTTTTTTGCATGGCAAATTACATAGTCAAGCCAGCTAACAGATTAGGAGAAAATCTCTGTAACGTATCACAGATATTTCTATGCTGATGTTCACTGCAGTATTATTTATTCACAAGAGCCAGAAGGTGGAAACCCAAGTGTCTACCCACAGATAAATGATTAAACAAAATGTGGTTTATACATACAATGGATTATTATTCAACCATAAAAAGAAATGAAGTTCTAATGCATAAAGAATATGGATAAATCTTGAAAACAGTATGCTAAGTGAAATAAACCAGAAACAAAAGGACAAATACTGTATGACTCCACTTAAATGAAATATTTAGAAAAGGAAAATTCATTAGAGGCAGGAAGTTGATTAGTAGTACCCAGAGGCTAGGAATAAGGGAGAAATGGGAAGTTATTGCTTAATGGGTACAGAGTTTCTGTTTGGAGTAATGAAAAAGTTTTGGAAATAGCTGTGACAGTTGCAAAACACTGTGAATGTAATTAATGCCACTGAACTGTAACACCTTAAAAACCTTGCATTTTGGTGCCACCCCTTCCAATTTAAAGAACTGGGTTGTAACATTTGAAAATTAACCAATTGAATCTAGTTTATTACTCTAGTACACATTATTAACAAATATTTTAAAATCAGGGTCACCACTATGCATGCCACAGAGACTCTTGGTAGGGCTGATTATGACTCCCTGTAGATAAACTTGTAATGCAGAATTCATATACTATAGTGACTCTGACATCCTCAAATATCTAAAAGCCAAAAGATGAGGGTTCATTCTTCACCTTCCTAGATCTGAGCAGAAATGCAAAGGTAAAGGTTGTTCTCCAAAATGAAAGTCTGAAACAGTGGTTTCTATCAAAGTCCCAGTATTTCCTCCTCTAGCTCTATTCTTTTCAATTTAGTATTTTAAATCTATCCTCTCAATCTCAGCTTTTTTTTGCCCCATGTATTATAACTTTCTCCCTTTCCCAAAGTAGACATTTTCACTTCCCATGCTTATCTGCTAATTCGTGCTTATCAGAATGCTAATGACTTTCTTAAAATAAAAGTAAAAATAATACAAATATGACAGCTACAATCCCGACAACCTTCTTTTTTACATATCTAGTTCATCATACATTCAATAATGCTTTACATGGGGGCAAATAAACTTTTTTCTGAGCCACTTAGTCAATGTTTAACTCTGTGCGCAGCCCTCTGCCACCTTCCAGCAACTCCCCCACCCTTCTGGACAGAATTCTTCTTAGTTCTTCCCCACTTTCTTTGGCAAATAAAATTCAATTCTTATCCCATTTTGACAACACGGGTAAAAAATGGGATCACTGACCCTTTCCAAGTTAATCTCTATTTGCCACATTACCTCCAACTTGAAAAAAACTTCAATCTACACATTTCTTCATGAATAAAGTCCTTGAGGTGCCTTGAAGTGTTGTTTGTACTTTTTTCTCCAAATATGCAATAAGAAAATCAATAATACACATTCTCTTGTTAAATTTCACCCACCTGATCCAAAGTTTTAGATTTTTAAAAAATGTTCAAGTAAAATAAAAGCCAAAGGTTTTCATTTTCATTTTCAGCACACAATACCCTTTAAGCAAGATTTAGAAATAGACTCTGGCATTTATTTCCAACTGTTGTCTGTTGAATTCAATTGTAACCAATCTGTAATCCAAATGAGACCAAGGCCTTACAGAAAGTGAACAAACCAATCCAAAGGGGCTCACATGTTTAATCTGTTGTTTTAAAAAAATGCCCTTCACTCAGTAGTTATATTTTCTGTAGAATCCACTACTAATACTTGTTTCTGCTAAACAATGACCTTAGCTGCTTCCAAGGGCACAATGAGAGAAATGAATTCCTGATCGGTACATACCAACAAAAACCATGTTTACAAAAACCAATCCTCAACAAGAATAAGGACGACAGGTAAGAAAGCACCACTTTGGTACAGGGACAATAAAAAGATAAAGAAGGGGCACCTGGGTGGCTCAGCTAGTTAAGCATCTGCCTTTGTCTCAGGTCATGATCTCAGGGTCCTGGGATCGAGCCCCACACTGGGCTCTTGCTCAGCAGGGAGCCTACTTCTCCCTCTCCCTCTGCCTGCCACTCCCCCTGTCTGTGCTGTCAAATGAGTAATATCTTAAAAAAGAGAGAGAGAGACAAAGAGAACTGAGGGGTCAAATTACACAGAAAGCTTAGACATCATACATTCATACAGGTTTGCACTTTACTAGTCTGGCAACTTAATCAAGTTGCATCACCTGCCTTGGTACCAGCTGTTTCGCTTCTAAGCCCAAAGGAACCAGTATTACAAAGCAATACACGATGGTTTTCAAAGGCAAAGTAAAAAAAAGAAAAATACGAATCCAAGCCTCAAGTAACTCTACTAAACAATCACATTCTGAACCTGACCCCCAAGGAAATAATAGTTCCTAGTTCACTTCGAACACCTGCACCCAAAACCACACCATTGCAAGCAACCTATGTGGAAAATATCTACTACTTGGTCCCACTGCCTGAAATGCCTGCAGAACATCTCTACAGAAAAGAGGGATCAGGACCAAGTCCACATACTCCATACCTTACCAATCTTTCAGGCTTCATTCTTTCTATGAATCTGTGACATCTTCCCTCAACTCTGCATTAGCTACCCACCCCCTAGTACTCCACTTAGCTATCACAGCTCCTCCAAACATGTCTTTTTCCCTCTGCTACACTACTGTAAATTCGATGGCTACAAGATCTAAGGATTGCACAAACCAGCACTGGCCATGTCTGGCACATATTTGGTTCTTGATAACTGCTAAAAGGATAAATGAATAACTAACAGAATTCTTAACTGTTTCAAGTAACACTATATCCCTAAACAAAAACTACATTCATACAATCAGGAATTAATTAATTCGAATAAGTTCATACTTAAGTCCCTTTCCTGATTTCTACTTGGGGGAAAAACCCTCCTGTCATCCAAAGTAACTAATGAGCTTCAAAGGAAGATGCAATGATCCAACTGCTTTCACTTAAATGTATATTATCTATTTGCTCTGCATTATATATAACTACAGAATACTTATATGGTTCTGATACTTGCTTGTGAATAATTGAGTTCTTTCTATTGAAATATATGTTCTTATGAAGAAGAGAGGTGGTGGGGCACCTGGGTGGCTGGGTTGGTTAAGCGTCCAATTCGATTTCAGCTCAGGTCATCATCTCAGGGTCCTGAGATCGAGCCCCATGATGGGCTCCCCACTCAGCTCAGAGTCTACTTGTCCCTCTCCCTCTATCCCTCCCCTCACTCACTTGTGCTCTCTCTCTCTGTAAAATAAATAAAAACTTAAAAAAAAAAAAAAGAGAGGCAGAAGGGAAAAGGGCAATCAAAAATCACTTAGTCCAGCAAGCTATTTATTCCTCAGTATCTATCTGCATAACATATCATTTATATCACTTCATTAGTAACTCACATGCATATTTTAAATTCCTTGTTTCAATCTCCAATCTTTTTAAGTTACAATCAAAGATACCCAAAAATGATACTATTAAACCCAAAGTGGCCAAAAATAATTTGGCATGAATCAGTAATTTGAATAGATTTTTAGTTGTAAAATTAGCTATGAAACTTCCAAGGACATTTTCATTTAAAAAGATGAGCTATTTGATTTTAGAAGATTCACAAGAAACATGGTGTTTTTGTTATTTTGAAACTTTGAGTTTAAAAAAATGTCTAAGCTCTGGAATCTGCATACTGGTAGTATATGTTATCACAGTAGTAGTTTGAGGAGGTATAACAGGAAAAGGACTCTTAGTAAGTGGAAGAGATGGAGATTTACACTTCTCACTAGCTAAGCACCAGTGGTGATGCTAAGTACTTCTATTCACGCAATCCTTAGAAAATTCTTTGAAAGGGCCATTATTTTTCCTATTGTGTAAATAAGAAAATCAAAGGCTGTAGAAGTAATTTGCCCAAGACAAAAAGAAACTATCAAAGTTGGTAAGTGGTACAGCCAAGAACTAAGCCAATGTCTAACACTAAAGCCCTCATTTTTTTTTTTAAAGTAAGCTGGACGCTAAAGTGGGGCTTGAACTCACGATCCCAAGATCAAATCACATGCTCCACTGACTGAGCCAGCCAGGAACTCCCTAAAGCCCTCTTTCTTAATGACTACACTATATTTAAATTAATCATATAACCCACAAATTTCCAAGTAAATCAACTTTAGAGGACTAATTTTACTATGGTGAAACTAGATTTAAAATCGAACAATAGGGATTCTGGGAAGATGGATGGTGGAGTAGGAAACAACCAGGAATCTATTTCCCTACCTAGATAACCAACATGCTGGCAAAATCTCTCTGATGTAACTATTTTAGAATACAAGAATCCATGAAAAGCTCACAACTTCCACAAAACTCGAATGGGGTAAACTGCAATTTATTTCAGTCCATTTCAGCTCTTAGCACAATAGCAGCTACTCATCCTGCACGCACACGCGCGCGCACAAACACACACACACACACACACACACACACACACACACACAACCCATCTCTCATCCCCCAGCCCCTAGCAGGCAGCTGTGCACATATTCCTGGAGAGCTTGCACATAAATGACGGTAGTGAGTGAGCAAAAAGCACCTGTCCTCCAAATATTGGGATCTCTGTGCTATGATCCCTGATGGCTAATTATGATCACAGAGGCACAAAGAGGCAGCTGGCCAGCAACTGGCCAGTAACTGTAGTTCCACCTCTCCACATTGTTGCAAACCTCTCCCCCTCCAGCTGAAGTAACTTCCAGAGGATTTAAAGTGCCAGCAACCACTCTTTTCTCCCATTCATTTTTCTCCTTTCCCCTTTTGAGAGCAAGACACTAAAGACGAGGACATTTAAAAGCAACCGCATATATGAAGAAATTAAAAGTCACTGTGAATTCCCAAGAAAATGCACAGGCTCAGAAGAGACCTGAGAAGACCTTAAATTTACACCTCAGGCTGATCACTGACATAAAAGTCACCAAAACAAAACAAAACAAAAACTGTGGAAGAGGAAGTAGAATCCAATTTTCAGAGTTACATTACTAGAGTCACATGTCCAGTTTTCAACAACAAACAACACACAAGGCATACAAAGAAACAGAAAAGTATGGTATATTCAAAGGAAAAAATAAACAGAAACTGTCCCTAAATAGGACTTGATGGTGGACCTATTAAACAAAGACTTAAAATAATGATCTTGAAGATACTCAAAAAACTGAAGATGTGGACAAGTCAAGAAAACAATGTAGGAGCAGTAAAGAGATATAAATCCTAAAAAGAAACCAGAAAGAAATTCTGGAGCTGAGAAGTACAATAACTGAAATAAAAAATTCACTAAAGAGATTTGAAGACTCATTTGAGCAGGCAGAAGAAACAGTGACCTTGAAGATAGGACAATAGAAATTTAGAATGTGAGAAACAGAAAGAACAAAGAATAAAGAAAAGTGAACACAGCATAAGGGACCTAAGGGACAACATCAGGAAGACCAATATAGATCATTACGGGAGTCCCAGACAGGGAATAGAGAAAGGGGCAGAGAGACTATCTGAAAACACAATAGTCAAAAACTTCCCAAATTCGATGAATCACAAATATAAACATCTAAGAAGTTCAATGAACTCCAAGTACAATGAACTCAAAGAGATCCATACAGAGACACACCATACTCAAAAACCAAACACAAAGAGCGAATCTTGTAAGCATCAAGAGAAGCTACTTCTCATATACAAGGAATCATCAATAAGATAATCAGATTACCCATCAGAAACTTTAGAGGCCAGAAAGCAGTGGACCAGCATATTATAAAGAAAAGAAAAAAAAAGAATTAAAGAAAGAGAGAGAAGAAAAGAGAATAAAGAACCCTGTATTTAACAAAATTGAGGGAGAAATTAAGGTACTCCCTGATAAACAAAAGTTGAGGGAGTTCATTACCACTAGACCTGCCCTGCAAGAAATGCTAAAGAAAGATCTGCAAATTGAAATAAAATGACACTAAACAGTAACTTGAAGAAATAAAAATCTCAATAAAGGCAAATACACAGGTAATTATAAAAACCAGTGCTATTGTAACTTTGGTTAATAATTCCATTTTTTGTTTTCTACATGATTGAAGGGACTAATAAATTTTTCAAAAAACAATTATTACTCTAAAAGCTAGTATTATTGTTAACCTTCGTTTGTAACTCCACATTTTGTTTCCTTCATGATTTGAGACACTAGTGGATTTTTTTAATTATGTTTTTGGACATACATTGTATAAAATGTAATTTGAAAACATCAGCACTGAAAAGAGGGTGGAGTACAAAGGAGCAGAGTTTGTATATGCTAATGAAGTGAAATTGGTATAAATCCAAATTAGAGCATTATAACTTTAGGTTGTTAAATGCAATCCTCATGACAACCACAAAGAAAATAACTATAGGATATACACAAAAGGCAATGAGATAGGACCTTCAGTATTTCACTACAAAAAACCAACTCAACACAAAACGCAATTAATGACGGAATTAAGGGACAAAAAAGCTGTAAGGCATAGCAAAATGACAGAAGTCCCTATTATTCAGTCAGCCTTAAAAAGGGAAGGAAATTAGTATGGTACAATATAGATGAACTTTGAGGACATCACACTAAATGAAATAAGTTAGTCACAAACACTCTGTATAATTCCACTTATATGATGAATTTAGAATAGGCAAATTCATAGAGACAGAAAGTAGAATAGAGCTTACCAGGGGCTGGGAAAACTGAAGAACGACAAGTTAGTGTTTAATAGGTACAAAGTTTCGGTTGGGGTGATAGGAAAGTTTTGGACACAGGCAGTGGTGATGGTTGAAGAACACCATGAATGTACTTAATGACACTGAATTGTATACTTAAAAGTGGTTAAAATGGCAAATTTTATATTACATATATTTTATAATTCTTAAAAAATTAATAATGTAAAATACCAAAAACCACTGAATTGTATACCTTAAATGCAAGAACTATATGGTCTCTGAATGTGTACCTCAGTAAAGCTGAGGGTTTTTTAAAAAACATTAAAAGCTTCTTAACCAAAAACAACGTTGGTGCAAAGAAGTTTCTCACCCTCATCCCGCCCCCCCCCCCAAACAGACCCCAAAATCTTGGCTACTGCAGAAGATTTTTAGAAATTGTAAAAAGGAGAAAATAGCAACCATTTAAAACCAGTCTGTGTCTAAGAATTTCTCACAAGGTTAGAATACTAAGATTGTAGAGTCTTCTAACACCAACAAAATATTTTATAAATACTGTCACATACCCAAATAAAACCACATAGGCTAAACTAAAAACACAGGTAGATCTCTGGCTAGGAGAACCAACAATATTAATAACTCAGTACATATGTGCCACTAGGCTCTACCCTGTTTAATGTTTTATCATTAACTCAGACAAATACCTAAGTAGCATGCTTATCCAAGATGACATCAACTTAAAGCTGGAGAAAGGCAGCAACCTTGCTTCATAATTCAAATGAGGTTATCAGGTTGAACCAATGAGTACAGACAATATACCATTACCTTCACATTTGCAAAAGCATATATATACTTTATTAGAGATAGATGTAAAAAAACAAATCTCAAAGTACAACTATTAAAAGCACCAGATGATAAGACTCTAAAATAACAATTCAGAAAATTACATACGTTAGGTTGACCTAATACACCACTTAAAGAGCTATAAAATTATTCTTAGTGTAATATTATAGCTAAAATGGTAAACATCAGGAGCGCCTGGGTGGCTCAGTCGTTAAGCATCTGCCTTCAGCTCAGGGCGTGATCCCAGAGTCCTGGGATCGAGCCCCACATTGGGGTCCCTGCTCCGCTGGGAGCCTGCTTCTTCCTCTCCCACTCCCCCTGCTTGTGTTCCCTCTCTCGCTGGGTGTCTCTCTCTCTGTCAAATAAATAAAAAATAAAATAAAATCTTAAAAAAGGTAAACATCATCTTAGAATTATTAGAAGTACAGCTTTTAGACCAAGTGAGTAATGGCTCCAGAGTACTATACAATCCAACTACACTTTGAGGATTCTATACCCACGTTCGAGCACCACTAGGGCCTGCTAAAATGTAACTTATATGATGACAATTCCGGAAATGAGAACTTATAAAGATTGTTGGAATAAGTAATGACTGCTTGGTCTAGGGAAGAGAATTAAGAAGGGCAGTGCAAGGACCATTAACTGGATTACACTAAATTTCTAAATAAATAATGAATGTGAGGCACCTTCAAATATTTTAAGGACTGTTACACAAAACAATATTCTGCCTATATTAAGGACACAACCAGTGCCAAAACACAAAAGTATGTGTTCCAATCACCAAAAACTTACTAGGAGATGCTATTGGTGATTATATGGCGTGGGAAGTTGGTCCCCTTAAACTCTAATATTCTAGAAATCGTCTGGCAGAGCACAGAGTGATACCACTGCTTCCTCACTGTCCGTGGTACTAGTTTCTGACAATGAATAAGCAACCTCTGTCAAGCAAGATAATGCAAAATGGTTACCTTTCATGCTGAACTGTAAGTTCCAGGATATGGACTCAAAACAACAGTAACACAATTAGGCTCCAATGCAGACAAGCACTTATATATTCCTCATTTGACAAATTAAAAACTAACACAATCCCAAATCACAATTATAAATCATACTTTTCTTCCATACCTTTAAATGCTTGGAAACGAAAGAGAAGGCTCTAAATGCTATTAAACATTTGTACTCAAGAGCTAATTCTAACCCATTTTCACTAGAGGAATACAAATTTTAAAAATGCATTTACTTCTAGCAACCAACAGAAACCATACAAAAAATACTCAACTTGACAGAATAAATCTCTTATTCCTAAATAGAATATTTTTAATTACACTGTCATTTTTAATGATTTTTAAAAAATGAAATCCTGCTGTTTTTAGGGTCAAGTAATAAGAAGGTTTAATGTAACAAGTCCATCTCCCCAGTCCAACTGCCCAGAAGTAATCTCTGTTAGCTATTTCTGTGTATACTGCTATTTTCTACACGTATGTTACAAGTTTTTGTTTTTTGTTTTGTTTTTAATCACAAATAGGACTATGTAACTACAATTTGTTTTTTTTCACTCAATACATCTTGGACCTCATTCTATTTCACCACACATACTACCTGCCTTTTTTTTTTTTTTTTTAAGTATAACTGACATACAATATCCTATTAGTCTCAGGTGTACATAGTGATTTGATGAGCAGAAAATGGTTATTTAAGTTTATATAAGAAATGATCCCAATGATAAATAAGTCTTGTTACCATTTCACCATACGAAAGTTATTAAAATATTACTGACTGTATTCTCTGTGCTGTACGTACATACACACACACACACACACACACACCTCCATCCACTGATCGACTGATGGACACTGTGTTTGCTTCCACATCTTCGCTACCGTAAAGGAACAAAGGGGTGCGTATACTCTTCAAATTAGTGTTTGCATTTTCTTCAAATACCCACAAGTGGAACTGCTGGGACATATGGTAGTTCTGTTTTTGAGGAACCTCCATACTTTTTTCCACTGTGCCCACACCAATTTACTCCTAACAGTGTGTAAGGGTTCCTTTTTCTCCATATTCTTGCTAACACTTGTTATTTTTTGTCTTTTTGATAAAAGCCAATCTAACAGTTGGGAAGTGATATCTCATTGTGGTTTTGATCTGCATTTCCCTGATGATTAGTGATATTGAGCATCTTTTCATGTGCCTGTCGGCCATCTGTATGTTTTCCTTGGAAAAATATTTATTCATGTCCTCTGCCTATTCTCTAATCAGGTTGGGTTTTTTGGTATTAAGTTGTGCAAGCTCTTTACATATTTTTGATATTAACCCCTTATTGGAAGTATGATTTGCAAGTATCTTCTCCCATTTAGTAGGCTGCCTTTTCGTTTCATTCATCTCCTTCACTGTGCAAAAGCTTTTTAGTTTGATGTAATCCCACATGTTTACTTTAGCTTTTGTTACCCCTATCTGAGGAGACCAGTCCAAAAAATACTACGACCAACATCAAAAAGCTTGCTCCCTGGGGCGCCTGGGTGGCACAGCGGTTAAGCGTCTGCCTTCAGCTCGGGACGTGACCCCGGCGTTATGGGATCAAGCCCCACATCAGGCTCCTCCGCTATGAGCCTGCTTCTTCCTCTCCCACTCCCCCTGCTTGTGTTTCCTCTCTCGCTGGCTGTCTCTATCTCTGTCGAATGAATAAATAAAATCTTAAAAAAAAAAAAAAGCTTGCTCCCTGTGTTTTTTTCCTAAGAGTTTTATGATTTCAGGTTTAACATTCAAGTCTTCAATCCACTTGGAATTTATTTTTGTATATGATATGAGACAGTGGTCCAGTTTCATTCTTTTGCATGTAGCTGCCCAGTTTTCCCAACCATCACTTGTTGAAAAGGCTCTTTCCCCCACTGTATATTCTTGCCTCCTTTGTTATAAATTAATTGACCACATAAGTGTATGTTTATTTCTGGACTCTTTATTCTATTCCAGTGATCTGTGTCTGTTTTCATACCAGTATCATACTGTTCTGAATACAAGAGTTTTGGATTAGTTTGAAATCAGGGGCCTCTTTTTTTTTTTAAATGGCTCACAGAACACTTCATTATAAGGTAGCACCTCTATTTAACTAGTCCTCTTGATGACAGACATTTGGGTTATTCCCATCTTTTGTTTTTATAAATGCTGCTGTAATAAACATCTTTGTACAAAATCTCTTTGTATGCTCATGCACGTACAGATAGAAAGACACATTCCTGGACATAAAACTGTGGGGTGTATTTTTTATTCTGATAGCTTTGCTAAATAGTTCTCCAAAAGGACTGCGTCTAGTGAACTCCTAACAACAGTCAGGAGCTTCTGTTTTCCCTGCAGTCTAACCAGGAGTAAGCATCAACACAGTGTTAAATCTTTGACAATTTGATAAGCAGAAAATGGTTATTTAAGTTTATATTTCTTTATTACTGAGGTCAAGCACTTTTTCATATATCTTTTGGCCATCTGCAACCTTTTTCTGTGAAACACTTGTTCATGTCCTTCTTCCTGGCTATTTTCCCGTACAAGTTATTGCCTATTTTGTATAGATTTTTAAAGAGCCTTCTGTAGGAAAGTAGTCTTTGTCATTTGTTTCAAGTGTTTTTATCATTGGTTTGCATCTATTTTTTACTATCTTTTTAAATTTTTACATGATCATGTATTTCAATTTTTTATTATGGTTTTGAGATTTTATTTCATGCTAGTTTTTTTAAAAGAACCTTCCTCCTTCCAGCTTTACATTTTTTCCCTAAAAGTTAGCTAAATGTCCCTATCCCATTTATTGAATAATGTATCTTTTCCCCCACTAAGTTATTCTCTGAGGAGGAGGGCAAAGAAGGGAGTAATAAAATAAGACCATTCCAACTTTTAAAGCCATTTTGTACATTACCTAAAATAAACTGACACCCAAATGTTTATAAAATCTTATGTTTGTAGCTATATAGAAGTATTACATCCTCAAAGTATAATTATTTCAATGCATTATCTGTGAAAATTACAACTGCCTTTTTCTACAGAAATGGGCAAACCAATTCTAAAATTCATACGAAAATGCAAGGGACTCAAAATAAACAAAAAAAAAATCTTGAAAAAGGACAAAGTTGGTGAACTCATACTCCCGAGTTTCAAAACCTGCTGTATAAGCCATGGTTATCCAGTGTGGTAATGGCATCAGGCCATATAGACCAATGAAACAGAACTGAAAGTCTAAAAACAAACCCATGGTCAATTGATTTTTAACAAGAGTGCCAACACAATTCACTAGAGAAATGGTGTTGGGATACCTGGCTATTTCATGCCAAAGAATAAAATTGGACCATCACCTCACACCACATACAAATAGTAACTCGAAGTGGATCAAGTGTGAAAGCTAAACTACAAAATTCTTAGGAAAAAAACATAGATCTTTGTCACCCTAAATCAGGCAGTGGTTCTTAGATATAACATCTAAAACATAAACAACAAAAGAAAAAAATAACAAACTGGACTTCATCAAAATTTTTAAACTTTGTACTATAAAAGACACCGTCAAGAAAATGAAAAGAATTACAATTACCAAAAAAATAGAAAAAAGAAAATGAAAAGACAAACCGTAGAATGGGAGAAATATTTGCAAATCATATGTCTGATCAGGGTATCATAAACACTGTGTAGTAAACACCCATGCATAAACCTCGTTGTATGCTTGTGCAAGTACAGGTATAAGATATATTTCTTATACCTAGCTGGCTCAGGTGGAGGAGCATGTGACTCTTGATCTCAGGGTCATGAGTTTGAGCTTCAAGTGGGGTGTAGAGATTACCAATAAATAAAACTGAAAAAGATAAAAAAGATATATTTCTATCCAGTACCCAGAATATGTATAGAATCTTATAATTCAACAATAAAAAGTGCAAATAACAGGGACAACTAGGTGGCTCAGTCGGTTAAGCGTCTGCCTTTGGCTCAGGTCTTTATCCCAGGGTCCTGGGATTGAGTCCAACATTGGGCTCCTTGCTCAGGATCCCCCTGCTTGTGTGCTCTCTCTCTCACACAAATAAATAAAATACTTAAAAAAATAATAAAAAATGCAAAAAACAAAATTACAAAAGGGACAAATGGTTTCATGAAACATTTCTCCAAAGATATCCAAGTGACCAATAAGCACATGAAAAGATGGTCAATATCATCAATCATCAAGAAAATACAAATCAAAACCACAACATGATACGATTTCATACCCTTCAGAATAGCAATTAAAAAAAGAAAGAAACAAAATAACAAATGCTGGAGAGGATGTGGAGAAATTGGAAACCTCACACATTGCAAGTGGGAGTGAAAAATGGTGCAACCTCTGTGGGGGTTCCTCAATAAATTAAATATATAATTACCTTATAACCTAGCAATTCCACTATAACTATACACCCAAAAGAACTGAAAACATATATTCACACAAAAACTTGTACATGAATGTTCACAGCAGTATTATTCACAACAGGCAAAAAGTAGAAACAACCCAATGTCCATCAACTGACGAATGGATAAACAAAATGTGGTACAGCCATATAATGGAATATAATTTGACCAAAAAAATAATAAAATGATACAGTCTATAAATGGCCAAATGTTGAAAACATGATGAAGTGAAAGAAGTCAGACAAAAAAGGTCACATATTCATGATTCCATTTACATGAAATATCTAGAATAGGCAAATCCACAGAGACAAAAAGTGGATTAGTAGTTGTCAAGGGCTGGAGAAAGGAGAGAACAGAAAGTGTTTGCTAATGGGTAAGAGGTTCTTTTTGGGGTGATGGAAATGTTCTGGAATTTGCTAATGGGTAAGAGGTTCTTTTTGGGGTGATGGAAATGTTCTGGAATTTGACCCATAACTTTGTGAATATACTAAAACCCACTGAACTATGTATTTTAAAATGGCATATTTTATGGTATGTGAATTATATCTCAAAAATAAAAACCAATAAATGACAAGATCTGCAAAATAATTTAATTTACCCCAGCCTGTAGCTGAATTTGTGTCTAAAACTATGCATCCAGAACAAAGATTTGGTTGAAGACTGATTTCAAACACTTGTGGGACCATAGATAGAATAAATTCCCAAGTGGAGAAAATGTAGAAATGAAAGCCGTAACTAAGGAACCAAGCAAGCAAGCCGAAAAAAATGATCACCAGAGCACAGCTCCTTTCAAGTGAACTGCTATCAGCCAAAACAATTACAGCTGTACCTAACTCTATGCAAGTCCAGTCTGTTTATTTTTTTTCATAATAATATTTTTATTATGTTATTCACCATACAGTACATCCCTGGTTTTTGATGTAAAGTTCCATGATTCATTAGTTGCGTATAACACCCAGTGCACCACGCAATACGTGCCCTCCTTAATACCCATCACTGGTCTATCCCATTCCCCCACCCCCCTCCGCTCTGAAGCCCTCAGTTTGTTTCTCAGAGTCCATAGTCTCTCATGCTTCATTCCCCCTTCTGATTACCCCCCTTTCTTTATCCCTTTCTTCTCCTACCGATCTTCCTACTTCTTAAGTTCCATAGATGAGAGAAACCATATAATTGTCTTTCTCTGCTTGACTTATTTCACTAAGCATTATCTCCTCCAGTGCCGTGCATGTTGCAGCAAATGTTGAGAAATCGTTCTTTTTGATAGCTGAGTAATATTCCATTGTATATAAGGACCACAACTTCTTAATCCAGTCATCTGTTGAAGGGCATCTCGGCTCCTTCCATGATTTGGCTATTGTGGACAATGATGCTATGAACACTGGGGTGCATATGGCCCTTCTCTTCACTACGTCTGTATCTTTGGGGTAAACACCCAGTAGTGCAATGGCTGGATCATAGGGTAGCTCAATTTTTAACTTTTTAAGGGACCTCCACACTGTCTTCCAGAGTGGCTGTACCAACTTGCATTCCCACCAACAATGTAGGAGGGATCCCCTTTCTCCACATCCTCTCCAACAAGTCCAGTCTGTTTAAGAACAGATCTTCAGTACAGAAAAATGGAGGAGGGATAAGGTCACCATTTACTTCAAAAAAAATTTAAGAAACTAAAATCAAACATGATGTGGGAAGATCCAAAAATAAAATACAAACAGTTAATAAATACACCTAATTTCATCATAAATAAGTAATATAACCATACAGAAACAGGGAAAACAAGAACTACTCTAAATAACTTTGGAAAATAGATTTTGACTGTGTACTGTAAAGCTAAAGATAAATATACTCTAGTTTTTAAACATGTCTCACAGGGAAATAGGTTAGCAAGTCTGAAACTACTTCTGTGTGTGTGTATACTATGATTGAACAGGTAAGTAATTATACTGTGGGTAAGAACCAAGTTTCTCACCTTTAAAGAAGAAAGTGACAGGGGAAAAGGCAAAAGGGGAAAAACATCTAGAATGAATCCTGAGGTCATGGTTTTCATTTTATATAGATGGATAGATAAGGAAATAAAAATGTATGTATATATATTACTATAATCTATTTGCTAACTCTATCTACAGAGAGAACCAAGAAACAACGGCACCCTGATTGTACTGAGCACAGTCGACACTCAGATCTTGGTTTCCAGATACCATTCTTCAATAAAATGAACATGCCTTCCTTGGAGAAAGGACTGATTGTGTATGTGGCTGGTATAAAGAGGAAAAACAGATGCACCCATACATCTTCTGGTGCCAGAAAGTAAATTAGAAGTCACAAAATGATGGGGGCATTGTAGACAGGACACAGGAGCAAATTTGAAAGCATTCTCCATAACCAAAGCTGGAATGATTTGAGCAACAAAATATTAAATTTTAACCCAAAGAGTAAAATAAATATCCATAAATCCATGTAAATAAATAACTGAATAATTAATATATGGAGGAAAAGGGACAATTCTTCCTTAACAGAAATCCAGTTAATAAATACAGAAGGGATGAAAGAAACAAAATCATCATTAAGCAAATACCACAGTAGTAATGGCAGTCAGCAAGAACTACTGATAGATGCAAAAACTGGCCTATGAAATGTATGATGACATGCAAGATATTTGCAGTTTCAAAGTACCTCCCCACAAAAGGAAAATATTAATTACAAAGGAATGATTACATTACTAAAGAAATACTACATTTACTATTCATTATAAAAGAAAAAACAGTAACTTTACAGTAGAGAAACCTGCAGACACCACCTTAACCTTAATCATAGTTAACATGACGGGGCATAAGACATACTAATCATGAACATACATCAGACAAATCCAATTGAGGGACATTCTTAAAAAATGACTAGTACTCTTCAAAACTGTCAAGATCCTGAAAGATGAAAAAAAGACCAGAGACTTGAATAGATGGAAAGAAACTAAGCAAATATAATAAACTAAATGCAAGGTGGAATCCAGAATTGTATCCCAGATGAGAAAAAGAATAGTTTACAAACATGAATTTCTTGGTTTTGATGATTATACTATGATTACATAAGATGTTAACATTAGGGAAATTGGGGAAAAGACTTATGAGAACTCTTAATACAAATTTTGCACCTTTGATATGTCTAAAATTATTTCAGTTTAAAAGTTTAAAGATTTTAGAAACACCTCTGAAAGTAAAGCAAATCTTTCTTCTATAATTAGAAGTTGAACAACACTTTAACAACAGTTAAGCAATTACACCTGGAAAGAATTTGTTTTTTGTTGTTTTTTTTTTTTGGACTAAGTTAAAAGGTGGGCGTAATACTCCATTTACTGATATATCAGTTAGCAGAAATTATTCCAAGTCCTGAGACAAATTCAGTACAAAGATGAGGGACGGGCTATCACAGAATCTACATATTTTTTAAAATCTGTCCATTTTGTTATTATCCTACATTAAACATGGAGCTGTTTTTTAAAGCTTTCAGCTAGCAACAATTATTTTACTAGTAATATCACAGTAAAAAAAAAAAAATGTTGGGGACTAGCCAGTAATTCGACTGTAGAAACATATGGTACATTCCTTCATTCCTTCTCCGAGTTCCCGCATTTGTCCAATGGCATTCCTTTCACACAGCAGTTAACTGTTAGGCTTAATTTTACAGGCTCTGGCAACCAAACCCTTATGAAATCAAAGACATGAATGCAGCATCCTTCACACCTGTACTTAACTGACCTAAATGTCTACAGGTACAATAGAGAACCATGTAAGTCCTTAAAAGCAACTTGTGGTCGGGTACAATTTATATCATCGAAAGCTACCAACTTTGAACACTACAGGTTTAAGTTAAATGAGAATTTCTTTGCTACCACAAAATATGTTCTATTATCACTTATACATTATCTTCTATTTTAAGTGGTTCTCCTCAAGTTATTTAATTTTTCTAACCAACTATTTAATGAATGGTATGTTTAAATCATCTCAGTTTAGTATGAGAAATAGAAAGAATGGTATTTATAAATTCCACTGCTATTAATAAAAGAAACACTAGTAAGAGTCCAATAAATTGTTCACTAAACTCAAATACCTTTATCTTTTAATCTCATGTTATAAATGGGGATATTGAAGTATAGTATAGGAAGACTAAACCAATCTTTTCCTAAAAGGAAACAGCAGCAAAGAACTCTTTAAAAATGAGAATGGTACACAACTATGTACATGTAAACAGATTATTAAACACAGTGAGGCTATGGCTCACCTTGAAAAAATACATTTTCAAGGTTATGGTCCTTGTATTAAAATTGAAAATACATGTGTCCTGACTCTAGCATGAGTGAAAGAGCTGGTGGTAATTTCCACAGTTCACAAGAGTAAAAAGATGCTTAAGTAAAAGAAAGCTACCTAATGAAAGGAAGACCTTAACAAGTAAATCTGAGGAAGAGTTCTGACTTGAGAAGAGTCTACTTGAACTTTTGTAAATGGATAAAAAAGGAAAGGCCATTACAGACACAGGTCTGG